>NC_049260.1:81710918-82960918 GCF_011100685.1 Canis lupus familiaris
TGGCTCTAGTCCTGTCTGTGTGTATGGAAAGATCTCATCCGTTTTGGGGAGCAAGCAAACCCTGTAACTCTGTCACCATCACAGGATCTCAAGGTTTCCAAAGCCCATTGGGGTAACAGGGGGTCCCAACCCCCCATGCCTAGCTCCAGTAAGATGATTCCCAATTCAGTTCTTCTAGAAACATTCGCTGAGCGTTAATGTGGAGCAGGCCCTGTGCTAGGTGCTAACAATCAAGGTAAACACAGAACTGTCCCAGCCCACTAGATCTCATCAACAGACCTATGCATGAGTGCATATAAAACAATGCATCGGTCCTATGATCATGGCAGGGTACAGTGCCAGCAAGAGCAGCCAGGAAGCAGCTTACCAACTCTTCTTGGGAGGAGGACAGTGGAGGCTTCACAGAGAAAGTGATGCGTGCATGCTCTTGGCCTTGAAGGATGAGTGTAAGTTTGCTGTGTGTGGATATAGAGTGGAGGGGGCACATTCTAGGCAAAGTGGCAGGCACCTAAAAAGCCTTGGTGGCATGAAACAGCATGGTTTGGTGAGAGAACTGTGAGCAATTTATTATGCTTGGAGTGCAGAATGTGAGGTGAGGAGCAATAAAAAATGAAATGGGATAGACAGGAAGCAAGGTGGTGAAGGGCCTGATAGGCTCTGACTTCAAAATGATTCAGGCCCATGTTTTTAACAAGCTGTACAAGGAATTCCCATGTCCAATGGTGTTGGAACCACTGATTTAGTGCAGTGGGTCTTACCCCTAGCTGCACTTAGCATCCCCTGGGAAGGTTTGAAAAAAAAAATGTCCTGCTCCACCCAAGACCAAATCGATCAAAATCTATGGGAATGGGCTCCAGATGTTGATATTTTCCAAATTCCTCTGGTGATTCTCATGGGTAGCCAGGGGTAAAGAAATTCTGCTGTGGGGTGGGGATACAGAAATGTGAAAAGGAGAGCCACCCAGGCAGATGAGCCACTTTGAAAGATTACATAGTGCCGAGGAAGTAGGCCAGCTGGGAAGCGATTGCAGTTATCCAAAGGAGACATGATGGAGGCCAGAACCAGGGCAGGTTGGAATGGAGTGGGGTGGGATTCAAGAAATAACAAAAAGGTACAACCAGTGGGCTTTGACTCAATGTGTATCTGGTAGAGTTAAGGAATACAGGGAGTGGAATGGGCTTGGGGAAAAGCTAAGGTCATTTTTGGGATACGTTGAGTCTTAGATGCTCACAGAACATCCAAAGTGCTTGGTGTAAGAGTAGAAAAATAAGCTGAGAACTCATCTCTAATGATGTCTATGACAACAACACCTGCAGATGTGCTGTGAGGCATCACGGTTGTTCCTTCTAACAATCTAAAATGTTAGGAACATTTCTCCAACAGCCTTGAGCTCTTGTACCAGCACTCTGGGGGCGATGTGTTGTGGTTCCTCTATGCATTTTTTAAGTCTGGTTCTCATTTTCTTGGCCCTAAATTTCTTCATCCAAGCTTCCAGGGATCATCTTGGTTCAATTGTTTTGGAATTTGGTGTCAAGACCATGTTCACACTGTCCCTCCCCTTCGGGATGATAGGGACTTCACCTGTAATTTCTTCTTTTTTATAATGAACAGCTTTATTGAGGTCTAGTTGACACATAAACTGAACATATTTAAAACAACAGTTTGATGGGTTTAGGCATATGTCTATATGCACAAAACCATCACCACAATCAAGATACTGAGCATAAGTTTCCCAAAAGTTTCCTCAAGCTTCTGTGTAATTTCCTCCCTACCCTCAACCCCCAGGCAACCACTGACCTGCTTCCTATCCCTATAGATTAATCCACATTTTCTAGAGTTTTTATATAAATGAAACCATACTGTACATACCTTTATTTTTGTCTGACTTCTTTCACCTAGCCTAATGATTTTGAGATCCATCCTTGTTGTTGTGTATATCATTACTCCATTCTTGTTTATTGTTGAGTAGCATTATGTGGTATGGATGTACCAAAATGTTTTTATCAGCTCACCTACTGATGTACATTTGGGTTGTTTCCAGGTTTTTGGCTACTACAAACAAAGCTTATACGAACATTCTTGCCCAAGTCTTTGTATGGCATATGCTCTCCTTTCTCTTGGGTAAACACCTAAGAATGGAATGGTTTGATCATATGGTAGACCTGTCTTTCTTTCATTTTTTTAAAAAGAAATTCCAATATTGTCTTCCAGAGTGGTAATACTATTTTACATTCCCACCAGCCATGTATGAGCATTCCAGTTTCTCTACATCCTCATCAGCACTTGGTATTGTCAGTATTTATTTATTTTTAGTCATTTTAATAGTATTCAGTGGTATCTCAGTAGTATCTCCTCTCACTTGCATTTCCCCCTGACTAATGATGTTAAACACCTTTTCATGTGTTTGTTTGCCAACATACATCTTTTATTGGTCAAGTATCTTTTCAGATATTTTGCATACTTTTTTATTGGGGTTGTTCATCTTCTTGTTACTGAGTTATGAGACTTGTTTATATATCCTGGATCTAAGTTGCTTGTTGGATAAGTTATCTGCAGTTTTTCTCCCAGTCTATGGATTCTCTTTTCATTCTCTAAACAGTATCTTCCACGGAGCAAATGTTTGAATTTGGATGAAGTCCATCCAATTTCTCAGTTTGTTCTTTGATGGATGATGCTTTTATGGATCATGCTAATGATGTTATATCTAAGAAATCCTTGCTTAACTCAAGGTCACAGAGATTTTCTCCTTTTTTTTTCTAGAAGTTTTAGTACTTTAGATTTTGTATTTAGGTCTGTGATCCATTTTGACAATTTTTTTTAGGCAGTACAAGGTATCGACCAATTTTCTTCTTCATCTCCTCCTCCTCCTTCTTCTCCTTCTCCTTTTTCTATAGAAATCCAGGGCAGCCCCGGTGGTGCAGCGGTTTAGTGCTGCCTACAGCCCAGGGCATGATCCTGGAGACCCAGGATCGAGTCCCATGTCGGGCTCCCTGCATGGAGCCTGCTTCTCCCTCTGCCTGTGTCTCTGTCTCTCTGTCTCTCTGTCTCTCTGTCTCTCTCTCTCTCTCCCTCTCTCTCTGTGTGTCTCTATAAATAAATAAATAAAATCTTAAAAAAAAGAAATCCAGCTGTGCCTACACCATTTGTTGAAAAGAGTCTCCTTTCTTCACTGTCTTGCCTTTGCACCTTTGTCAAAAATCAGTTGTCTATATATGTGTGTGGGTCTATTTCTGAACTCTTTACTGATCTACTTATCTATTTTTATGCCAACATCACACTCTTGATTACTGTAGCTTTGTAAGTCTTAAAATCAGGTCGCATGTATCCTCTTTGTTGTTCTTTCAAAGTTGTTCTGGTCATTCTAGGTTCTTTGCATTGAATTTTAAAATTCGCTTGTCAATTTCTACCAAAAATCTGCTGTGATTTTGATTGGAGTTGGGTTGAATCTATAGATCAATTCGAGGAGGATTGACATCTTCCCCATACCGAGTCTTCTGACCCATGAATATAGGATATTTTTACATTTATTTTGGTCTTCTTTAGTCTTTTTCATCAGTGTGTTCTAGTTTTCAGTATACAGGCCTTTCACTTATTTTTGACAGATTTATCCCTAATGATTTCATAGTTTTTGATGCTATTGTAAAGGGTATTTTGACTTTTAATTTGAATTTCCAATTGTTTGTCGCAAGCATGTAGATACGCAACTGATTTTTGTATGTTTCTAATATATCCTGCAGCCTTCCTAACTCATCAGTTTTATTAAGCATTTGGTAGATTCCCGTGGATTTTTAAAAATATCTTATTTATTTATTCATGAGATACACAAAGAGAAGCAGAGACATAGGCAGAGGGAGAAGCAGGCTTCCTGTAAGGAGCCCGATGCGGAACTTGATCCCAGATCCTGGGATCAGGACCTGAGCCGAAGGCAGACGCTCAACCGCTGAGCCATCCAGGTGTCCCTCCCTTGGATTTTCTACATAGATGGTCCTTGATGAAGCATTCCTTTTCTACTCTCTCCTATGCTGTAGTGATACCATTGTGGCTCCCTAGTCCCTTAACTCATCCTAGTTTCACCTCAGCCAAATGGGCAATTGGTCTAACCCAGGCTGAATCATTAATAGCTGGGACTCTGACCTTCAGGATTTGGGGGCTGTCATGTTAGGGGCTTCTCTGTTGACTCATTGCTGCTTTTGACTTTCAGACCTCAAGGAACAGAATATCTGCCCCATCCCTATGGTCCATCTCTCACCCTGGGCTTTGAGGTCTGAGGTCTATGGAGAGTTCCTCCCAGTATCTTTCTTTATTCCCACCTAGCTAGTAGAGGATCCCTGTATGGCTGGGGAGTGAGTTTAGGCCTCCAATAAAAGGCAGGAAGGCCTCTTGTAACAAGACAAAAGAAAGAAAGTGGTGTCATGTCTCACTTTTGCAGTGATCTAGATGATCTGCCCATCTGTGCCCTGCCACTGTGTGCATCTGTCACTGAGAAGCCTGCCCAGCATCTGATGAATGAAGCAAATAGTGTCCCTGAGAGCCAAGTTTCTTCAGTTGCCTCTTCCCCAAGGGCAGAAACTTCCTTTTCCCCTTTATCTAGGATGTCTTACTTTATGCTGCAATGCTTTTCTGGGGTGCCATGGAGTAGATCGGGGGATGAGGGCTGGAGAGCAAACACCTTTTTTAACTGATGGCTTTGAACTGCTCTCTGCTGCAGAGTCGGAACGATGTTATCCGAGAACGCTTTGGAATGGAACCCAAGCCAGAGATGCTTTTGGACCTCGCCGCCCTTCACATCTATATCACGGTCTCAGCCACTCGACCTAGTCAGAAGATCTCGCTCAAGAACGTAGAGTGAGTTCTGACAGGGCCCTCTGGGAAGACAGAAAATAGCTATAGAGGGAGAAAGTGCAACAGGTCGAGCTGCACTGTTCTTTTCAGGAATCTTAGGGCCGGGGCTAGGAATGAAAATGACAGTTCCTCACACCTAGACCATGATGCCTTTGAGCTCTGGCTTCTTCCAGGGAGGTGGGGCCAATGTGTTTCTCTTGCTCCATCCCTCTTTCTTTTTCTTGCAGGCTCCGTCCCTCCCTCTGCCTCTCAGATCTAATTTTGGCCTTGCCATTTTCCTTTCTCTGTCCCATTCTGTCATGCTCACTAATTTCTTGCTTTTCTTCTGCTCTCAGGAAGGAATGGGGCCTGGAACCCTTTCTTCCCCCCTCCCTCCTACAGGGCATCAAAGAGAAAAACCTCCGGAAATCTCTATCTCAGCAGTTGAAGGCCCACCAAATGCATCCTTCCAGTAGCACCAAGGTACCCAGTGGCATCCATTGGGTGCCCTGCTCAAGAACTAGTGGCCATGGCGGGGGGCAGGGGTGTCTACGGTGTGGTTTCCCGGCAGATCTGATCTTTTGGGGACCCCCTCCCACTGGTTTGGAGTTGGGTACACATCCAGCCTGGCTGGATATGGGCGATGATGGTGGAGAGGGGTTTCTTCAAGCCTGAGCCTCACCCAGAGACTCCTCAGGGCCAGGTCCCTGAGAGAGCCTGGGATTCTCAAAGCAAAGGGGCCAAGATGCGTGAGGGGGCAATTCTCGGATCATTTCACCCACTGAATCAGTGCCGATTGAATACCTGCTGTGTTTTCCATGGAAAGGACTGCTCTGTCCCTCATCAGCCTTCTATTCGTCAGCTGGGGGAGAGGGAATTCCGGGAGATCAAAGTGCAGCCTGGTCAGACAAGGCTTGATCTAGAGAATGGGTCACTGGGTTGAGGGTTCACAGCCCTGTTCAGCTCTCTGCACATCCTCTCATGCCCCCTGAGGGCTTCCTCTCCCCTCCCTTCACCCCTGAAGGTCTCTCTCTTTCTGGTCCCTTCCTTCCCAGGAGGGGTGGTTAAAGGCACCAGATCAGCCCACAGACCTAGACACCAGACACAGTCGCATCCTGTCTGGTCCATCCATTCCAGATTCCTTGTATTACCCATGAGCTTCTCTCAAAAGATGCAGATTTCCCCAGAGAGTCAAGCCATGCCTACCTTGCTGTGCATATTGAATCAAATTGTTTCTTCCCAGAGGGAGACCATCAGTGCTCCTGGGCTATCTCCTCAGGAAACATTTTTAAGGGACCCCCCCCTCCCCATGCTTGGGCTGGGGAGGCAAAGATGAAGAGGGCCTGCTTGCTCCCCGCCCTCAAGTCAGGCACAGACTAGTGGGGAAACACGACAGTCACAACACTGTGTGACAGGCGTGGGGGCTCTGGAAACACGGAGGAGGAGGCACACTCAACCCAGCCTTAGAGAGAGATAGCAAAGGCCAGGGAGTGGCGCATTTGATGCCAGAACTGGGTCTTGACAGAGAAGTTTGTCTAGCTGAGGGGGAGATGGGGGGGTGGGGAGGAGGGTGGAGGAGAACTCCCAGGCAGGCAGGTGGATCCATCTGTACAAGACCATGGGGATATAAGAGAACATTGTGCATGAAAAGAAATGCAAATAGTTCAGCATAAGCAAGTACACAGAGTGCTAGGGACATGCCTGGGGGAGGGGGGAGCACAAGAGAAAGCCAAAGAAGTTGGCAGGAGCCAGTTCCTGGAGCACCTCGTATGCCTCATCCTGTGGACATCAAGAAGCCATTAGAGGATTTAAGCCAGTGGCCAACAGGATTAAACTGTTTTAGGTTGCTGTCCTTAACAGTGGGGTGGAGGGGTTGAGGAAAAGGAGAGTAAATAGATTGGAGAGGAAGTTAGGAGGTACAGTCAAGGATATGTGGTGGCTGGTGGCCCACAAGGGAGGAGCCCCGTGTTGACACAGGTTCCTGGCCCAAATGTCTGGGGGAGGCTGGTCCCACTGAAAAAGACTTCTCTAATTAGGAGATGGTAGCAGAAGAGCAGGCTTGAGGCTTAGGGGTGCTCAGGATTAAAGGCATTGATTGGGTCCCCTGGCTGGGGCTGGCCAGTCCCAGGGTGGCAACAGGGCATCTCAGGACAGAGGTGTAGATGAGGTGGGGTTGTCTGAGTTTGGGGAAGGTGTTGATGAATTGTCCCAAGAACAAAATGAATCAGCTGGGTTTTGAAGGCACTGGGATTGGGAGGTGGGAGGAAGGTTTAGAAAGGGAGATGGGATGGCTAGAGACAGGAGTCATCCAAATAGAGCCTTCCTTTCAGGTTTTTCTGAGGGTCTCCTCACACACCCAGTGTGGCTTGCTGATGAGTCTGACTAGCACCTCGTCCTGCGATGTTGACATTCCCTCCTGAGGATACATGTTTGCTTTTCCTGGGCCACTCAGGCTTCTCACATGTCTGGATGGATTGTTTCCACAGGGCTCTGCAATTCAGGCAAAGCTCCAGTATCTTCGAATTCTGAACGAACTTCCGACCTTCACGGGCGTTTTGTTCAACACTGTGGGACTGGTCAGTGAGGGCCATGGCAGGGAGGGAGTCCCTTATGTGCACTTGTGCTTGGGTGGGGACAGGAGAGACTCCACTAGAGCCTTAGGGTGGCCTTCTCTGCCAGCAAATATTTCTAAAGACCTTCCTCTTCCTCCTCTTCCTCCCTCTCCCTTCCCGTGGTGCTCTAGTCCCACCTCTGGTAAAATGGTCAAGTAGGAGGCCATATTTGTTTTTGGTTATCCCTCCATGACCCTTCTGCATCTCCTTTCCTCGATTTCAGGCATCAGCAAGCCTCTTGTGTAAAGAGCTAGATAGCATGTGTTTTGGGCTTTGTAAGCCACGCGGGTCTCTGTCACAACTATTTAGCTGCCACTGCAGCACAAAAACGGCCACAGACAATGCAGACACATTGAGTATGGCTGTATTCCAGTATCTCTTTATTTATGGGCACTGAAATTTGAATTTCATGTGATTTTTCATGTGTCACAAAATATGGTTCTTTTGAATTTTTTCCAGTCATTTAAAAATGTAAAAATCATTCTGAGAGTGTGGGCTGTACAAATGCTGGTGATGGACTGGATTGGGCCCTTGGGCCAGAATTTGCCATTCCCTGCTCTGCTTCATTGCCTTTCCCATACCCCTGCAGCCCCCCGATCCCAGGCTCTCTGAGTCTGCCTGCTTTCCCCTACCTGCCCAAGGCCTCTACTGCAGTAACGCCCTGTCTGGCAATGCACAGCTGGTCCCCCTGAACCTGTGCCCCAGGCTGGCTCACCCTGGTGAGCTGTGGTGAAAGGAAATTCAAATCACCTTGCTGACTGGATCCAGGTGCCTGTCATGCTCTGGGGAACATACTATCATGCTCGTGGGGCACACTGCTGGAAAGCTGCTTATCAAAGTGTCTATAGCAGACCTAAAGAGGTTCCTTGGGGTGATGCTAATGCCAGGGAATGGACCAGCAGAGGGCTCAGGCTTGATGGTGCTCAGGAGCCTGTCAGGACCACTTAAGGGAATCCAGTCCATCAGGCGCTGAAGTAGACAATTTACATACTGGGATTTGCAGATCCCTGAAAGTCCTACCCCCTTCCTCCACCCCCCACCCTTGCACTCCCCCCCCACCAAAACACCACTGCTGAAATCCTTATAGGCCATTCCTTTGGGTTTTGCCAATTAAAGAGCAAATGTCTGGGAGGCAGATCCCCCAACCCTGCTCTTAAGCACCCTTTCAACTCCTAACACCTTAGGCAGAGTGTCCGTTTAGCTTCTGGCACCAGGTGAGGAGTGTAGGTTTAAGTGGCTCTTGGGCAAGGATGTAGAAAACAGACACAGGATGCCACTGGTGTCACAGGATTCAGAGCCCTGGGTGGGGGGCCTGGAGTGGCCTGCAGCAATGAATGGAAACCCGCCCCCCACCTCCTGAGGCTTGGCCGGAAGAGGATGCAGCAGAGCTTTAAAACACAAGCCTCATCAACATCACGATTGTGCTAGAGCCAGCCCCGCTACTCTCTACCTCATTTAGCCAGTTGTTGAGCCTCAGGTGTCCATTGAAACCGGTGACTGACCCCAGGCTTGCCCTGAGAACAGGAGCACCCCATACCATCTTCCCCTCACCGTTGTCCTCCCGTCCTGGCCCAAAGCCCCAGATGTTTCCAGACCTCCCAGCAGAACCAGTTCAATGCCTATTTTCTGTTTCCTCCTGCCTCCTTTGTCACCTCCTCCACCCTTCTCTCTGTGGATGCCGCCTGCCATGCTTGGACCCTAGGACGAGAAGCAGTCAGCCACCACTCTGCTGGTGGGACCCCGTCACGGCATCAGCCACGTCATTGACCTCAAAACCAACCTCACCACTGTGCTGTCGGAGTTCAGCAAGATCAGTAAGATCCAGCTGTTCCGGGAGAACCAGGGCGTGGCCCGGGTGGAGACCAGCATCATGGATGCCAAGGTGAGCCCAGCTCTGTGGAGCCCCTTCTCTCCAGGGACAGGCCTAGGACCAGAGGAAGAAGTGAATGAGAGAAAGGAGAGTCTGAGCCTTGTCAGTGAGAGTCAGTGATTCTGAAGCAGTTCCGACCCTGGGCCCCTCCACACTCTTCTTTCTTTCCTCTCTCAGCCCTGTGTGTGGGGCATGCTGTCTTGACCACCTGCTAGGGTCAGCCAGTGCTGGGGAAGGCTGCACTGCACATCAACCCACATGGGGTCTTCAGCAGAGGGCAGGGGAATGCAACTCTCAGTGATCCCCAGACTGTGGCTTCCCAATCTTTCTTGTGTCACAGCACAGCACTTGTGTGGAACGATGGGATAACTGGTCCAGCCCCAGAGACAGTGGCCCTCCCCAGGCCCTATCTGGTCACCCCAGAAGCAGAAGGGATATGTGCCCACCAGTTGTGGAACCCTACCAGAGTACATCCTTGGAATTGTGGAGGCAGGGATGCCTGAGTATGTGGACAGACCTAAAGAGGTGGGGAGACGTGCAACAGGCAGAACCTCGTCCACATTTTACCTCCCAGAGTCCCATCCTTCCAGAATCTTAGAACCTTTTCCAGAGATGGGCTCCTTCCAACTGGCAAGCACCTGTTACCTGTGCAGAGTCTGGCAGCCACGGTCAGCCAGCCCCTCCATGCTCTCGTGTTGAACACCCAGTAACCAGTATGGGTGGGGGGCAGGCTTGCCTGCCAGTTGGCAGAAGCTATTAGAGGAGATGCAATCTTCTTTTCTTAAAGGATTTCCCAAGGGGAGATGTTGTTAGCAGATTAAGAGATGGAGTGTTTGCTGTTGCTAAAAGAGCAAATTATTTGTTTTTGTCTTTGTGAAACTCAGAAAGCTTTAATATGTTAATTTCTCCACCTGTGATTTCCAGTATTCCCATTGGTTTAGGAACCTGCCTGGAGCTGATCTCTAATTGACTTGCGGCCACTTCCTCAACCAATGATCGCTGCCCTCCTCAGATGTTTTTGGGTAAAAAGCCAAATGGATAGGTAGGGAAGAGAGAGGAAAAACAGGAAGATGCATGCAGGGTAGATGTGACTTCCTGAGAAACAAAAAAAAAAGGGTTTAAAATAAAGGAATGACTTTCTGACGGAATCTTTTTCTGTGTCGTACAAGTAATTCTCAACATTGGCTGCCCTATAGAATTTCCTTGTGAGCATCTTAAAAATGCAGATGCCTGGGTCCTGTTTCCAGATATTGTGATCGAATTGGTCGGGGTGCAGCCTGGGCATCAGGACTTATTTACTTTTCAGCTCCCCAAGTGATTCTTTTTTTAAAAAATATTTTTTATTTATTTATTTGATGAGAGAGAGAGAGAGAACACAAGCAGGAGTGGCAGGCAGAGGGAAAGGGAAAAACAGGCTCCCTGCTGAGCAGGGGGTCCAATGTAGAGCTCAACCACAGAACCCTGGAATCATGACCTGAGGCAAAGGCAGATGCTTAACTGACTGAGCCACCCAGGCGCCCCCCACGTGATTCTATAGTATAGCCAGATTTAAGAACCACTGACCTCTGGGGCCAGAGCTCCGGAAGAAACCAAGCTGTACAGGGTCAGTGGGTATAGACTGAGTGAGGAGCACTATTCTCATTTCTAGGAGTGATCCAGCCACAGGTGTGCGCATGAATGCTGCCCAGGAGGGACCACACTCTTACTGGGGAGACTAGACCCACAAAGACACATAGCCTGCCTTAATAACACAACATCAGAACATGTATGGAGCTCTGGAATCAGACAGATCAGGTTCAACTCCCAGCTCTACCACTTCCTAACTGTGTGGCCTTGACAAAGTGTCTAAACCTCTCTGAACACTGATTTCCTCAACTGCACAATGAAAGGCCTACCGCAAAGGTGGTGGTTCAGGATTAACTGAGAAAACGTACTTAAAAAGGTCTTACTTAGCATGTTGCCTAATACGTAGCGAGTACTAAACAAATTAGACTAGTTATTGTTTGAAAAGCAAAACAGCAATGACGGAGAGTTAATAGGAAGTAAATTTTGCAGGTGAATATTGTGCAGAACATGGAACGAAAGAACGGGAAGGGGTCAACCAGAACTGGCTTCCCACAAGAGAGTGTTTTAAGCTGGATCTTGAAGCAATAGGCATGGATTAGCTGAGAGAGAGGTGGGATGTGTCCACAGGCAGAGAGCAAGCATGGAAATAAGCAAGCCATATGTGCAGGTAGATAAGCATAGTTGCTTGGCTGAAGAGGACAATAACGAGAAAAATAGATTGGAGATTGAGGGTGGGCAGAACAAGCTGGTTAAAAGCTTCAAAGGCAAGGCTGCTGGGAAGCCAGGGAGGCGAGGTGGGGTTGGTGGCACTGGTGCAGGGGTGAAGTGACAAGGGCAGGGCCTGAGCTGGAGGGACAGCAGTGGTCATGTAAAAGAGCCAGCATATGGAAACATATGGACTCACCATGGGCGTGCACATGTATGCCCATATATGTTCCTCTCTTGCACACACAACGTATATGTCTTATTATACCTAACCCTTACTGCCTGCTTCTGGGGATCCTGGGTACACTGAAGACCGGGGCTCTGCACGCAGCACACAGAGGATCCAAATTGTGGGTGGTTGGAGAGGTGAGAGACCACATTATGGGATAAATGGGACATCTCATTGGTGAATGAAGGGGGCTAGGAGAAGGTTGCACCTTGCTGAGTGGGAAACAGCATATGTTTAGGTAGGTGATGCAACCGCCAGGTGGTGGATAGTTCAAGTACATGCTACTTGAAGCAAGCGATACAGTGCATATGAAAAAAAACACAGGAGAATGATCCATTTTGCACTGGAATGTTTCTCCTAGGCAGAATAATGGCCCACTCCCAAATATACCTGTGCTCTAATCCCCAGAACCCTGGATCATGTGATACGGCAGAGGGGAATTTAGGTTGCAGATGGAACAAATCAGCTGACCTTAAGATAGGGAACTTATTCTGGATTATCCAGGTGGGCCCAGTGTCATCAAAAGCGTCCTTTAAAAAAATATTTTATTTATTTATTCATGAGAAACACAGAGAGAGGCAGAGACATAGGCAGGGGAACCCATTGTAGGACTTGATCCCAGGACCCCGGAATCATGCCTTGAGGCAAAGGCAGATGCTCAACCCCTGAACCACCCAGGTGTCCCCACAAAGGTCCTTATAAGTAGAAGAGGGAGGTGGGAGAGAAAGTCAGAGTAATGAGAGGTAGGAAGGACTCGGGCTGACCTTGTTGGCATTGAAAACGGATTCAGGGGCCGTGAGCCAAGGCTTGTGGGTGGCCTCCAGAAGCCAGAAAAGGCCATTTTTCCCTAGAGCCTCCAGAAGGGATGCAGCCCTATCTACACTTGATTTTAGCGTAGGGAGGCTTGACCCAGACTTCTGACCTTCTTCTCGCCTCTGTAGGAGAACAGATGTGTATCATTTAAAACATTAAGTTTGTGTTGACTCATTACAGAAGCAACAGGAAACTAACATAACCATGAGATTCCTTCAAGTAGGAGACTCTCATATCCTACGTTAAAGACAGATGCAGCTGAGAAACGTTCTGCTCACACTCAAGTTTTGTTACATGAGATCAGATGCATCTGTAATCAGAGATGCCTGCTTTGTGTATCACCATGAGTCCAGGCGCTATGAAATAGAATGGTATTTATATACTTCTGGCAGATAAATCAGCAGAGGTAGGATCGATGATATGGTGATGGGAGAAAAATAGGAAGAGTGAGGGAGGTGGGACGCCAGGGTTGCTCAGTGGTTGAGACCTTTGGCTCAGGGCGTGATCCTGGGGTCCTGGGAATCGAGTCCCATAGTGGGCTCCCCTGCCTATATCTTTGCCTCTCTCTGTGTGTCTCTCATGAATAAATAAATAAATAAATAAAAATCTTAAAAAAAAGAATTAGGGAGGGAAAAAAAGATTCCAGGCTTCCATTCTGACAAGTTATTTAGTATGAACTCAGCATTGCTAGGAAGCTCCCCAATGGGAAATACAGGCATGAAACAAAAAGACAGGCCTCCTTGCCCTCAAGAAGCTTTCTGGGATGTTGGAGAGATAGAAGTGTGTCAATACATGGCATCCCAAAGAAGGTGCCAGAGAAGGGGTACCAAAAGCACATCAGAATACAGAAGAGGGCAAAATTAATTCTAGTTCGGAGATTAAGGAAGCTTCCTGGAGGCACTCCATATCAGCAGTGTTGTGGCTACTGAGTGGTGCCTCTCCACATGCATGAACAAAGGGAAGGATTTGGCAGGGTCAGGTCTAGGAAGGCGCCTACTGGGGAATGGCTTCCCTGGGCTCAGTAGGAGTCTGTCATTTACGTTCAGTGTCACACTGGAGCCACTTTACACAGGCGCATCTTTCCCAACTCTGCATTCAGTGACATCACATGGATAAATTGAAAGCAGCCATGGTGGGAATATGTACACTAGGGAAATTGGCAAGCACTGCACATCAGGACTTGATAGAACTAGTGGTTTAGTGTTTGTCAGCATGCCACTGTGTAAGGTATACTGAAGAAAGAATATCTGAATTTCCTTAACAAGGAACATGGAAGTTAGAAACCACACTTGGCTCATTTCCTCCCAGATATGCCACTCTGGGAAAATTCTGGAAGGGCCTGGTAAAACTAAGATTATTGACTCAAAGCAGTTGTTCTCAGCACTGACTGCACATCAGGATCATGTACGGAGATTTAAAAGCCAATGGTTACCTGGGCCCTTCCTCTCAGACCATCTAAACCAGAATTCTGGGTGGGGGGGAGGTAAGGTGAGGCTGGAGTATGTATGTTTTTCAAGCTTCCCAGGTGATCAATCATAATGTGTGTCTGGCCTGAGAACCACTGCCTTAAAGTGTGCTGCCTTGCTTCCAAATTGGCTGGTTATGTCCAATTAGCCTTCCCCAGTGCCATGGAGGCAAGACCCCAAATGTCCTGGCCCCCTGGGCCCAAGGACTAGCATCTCGTAACCTTACCCTTCTGTGTCCCCAGATTTCCATCTTGTTCTAGTTTTCAGAGATGCTAGAGCACAATGAGATTACCCAAGGCCAGTCCCCTTCCTAGCTGGCATTCCAAAGTGTAGGATGCCTTCAAGCTCCTAGCACCCTCTAAGCACTCTGGGAAGGGGCATAGAGAGTTAATCCCTACACTGCCTTCTCATGGCTGCCCATGTCTCTAACACCATCCCCCTTTTCTCCTTGAACATTTGAAGATGGCCTGGGCATATTTTGTTACAGTTTTTCACTCTGCTTACTTGCTCTTAGTGGATTGAACGTGAGACAGTATGCAAATCTCCTTCTCCAAGAGACAGCAGTCTGGGACTGAGACATCAGTGGGCCATTACCATACCCCATTACCACAGAAGCACACAAGGGGGAAAAGAAATCATCAAAGAAATGTCCCAAGGTATCTCTTGGGGCCCTGTGTGTCTCCTATTCTCGTGTTTGAGCTTTACTGGTCTAGCACTTTCTGTAGGGACAGGCATTACTTTAGACATCATGATCATTAAAATCCTATTTAAAATAAAATGTTTTTGAAGATTTCTAAGAAAACCTATCCAACCTCTTTGCTTGCCTGCCTTTGATTTGATTTTTACCCCTGCTGGCGAAAAGAACATCTGTGTTGCTTTGACAAATTATTTTTGGCCCATGTTGGGGGCCCCCAGTTGGCTGTGTGGGCACGCAGAGGATGGATTCCTGATGTGCTGTGCTGAGCCAGCTGGGGATGTGCCTGGCCTTCTCTGTGCACAGGGTTTTGTCTTTGTGCCGTTTCATTACCCACATCAGGCTATATTGAAGGTAAAGAGATAAGGAGGAAAACTGAAGTTAAGTCCAACAGGTAAGCCAATCAGCCAGCTAACCACTCTGCCTCTGAGCTGTCCATTAGCCAGCCAGCCAGCCAGCCAGGCAGCTAGCCAGTCCGGGTGTCAGGCAGTTAGGCACTCTGCCTGTCCTGTAGCCAGCTTGTCAGCCAGGGCATTGGTGAGTCAGACTGCTCTGCAGCCAGCTAGTCCGTCCATCTTTCCATCAGTCTTTTAAGCCAATCAGCCTGTACTTTGGTCAAATGGAATGTCATTCTATTCATCAGT
This sequence comes from Canis lupus familiaris, assembly GCF_011100685.1. Classification (NCBI taxonomy): domain Eukaryota; kingdom Metazoa; phylum Chordata; class Mammalia; order Carnivora; family Canidae; genus Canis; species Canis lupus. Next base: position 81,726,339 of record NC_049260.1, read on the forward strand.
CAATACCCTTCCCTCAGAGAAGCTCTCTCCAGCTTCCAAAACCAAATTAGTTACGCGAGCACACATTCACGTCCACGTACCCACACACAGATCCAGGACATTCTGTTTCAATGACTCCCTGTACTCTTCCTTCATGGTCCTTACCATACTGTCCACTCATACCACTCATATTCCTTTGTGTGATTATTTGATGGATGTCTGATTTCCTGTTAGATTATAAGCTCCACTCATGTTGGCCCTGCTCTAGGATGAATGGCTCTATCTATTGGTGGGTCATGCTGTCCATGAGCCAGCCCACCAGCAATAGACCAATTTGCTGGGTGGACAGAGTGGACCACAGGAGCATTTCAGCCAGAGAGAATATCGTGAGTTAAGATACAAAGTGGTCAAAGAATTTAGCATCTCTGGAAAGGGTGTCATTGCTGGAGCATAAGGAGAGGGGCAGGGGTGGGAAGAGGGCACAGGCAAGCTAGTGGGAGATTTGTCTGGAGCTGTAGGGTCCAGGTCCTAAAGGATTTATATGACATGAGAAGGCAGCAGGTTTGGGATGCCTGGGTGGCTGAGTCGGTTAAGTGTCTGCCTTTTGGCTCAGGTCATGATCTCGGGGTCCTGGGATCGAGCCCCAAGTCGGGCTCTCTGCTCAATAAAAAGTCTGCTTCTCCGTCCCCCTCTCCCTCTGTGCTTGCTCTTTCTCTCTCTCTTTGCTCTCTGTCTCACATAAATAAATAAAATCTTTTTTTAAAAGAGGGCAATAGATTTTAGGTGACAAGATATTGGAAATTTTAAGTGAGAGTTGTGTCTGAGAACCTTGGGCAGCAATGTGGAGTGAAGTGGATAGAGACTAAAGGCAGGAAGGCCTACCAGGAGGCTACTGGAAGTCCTGAGGTTACCATGTGCTCCCCCTTTTCCGTATCATGAAAAATGCTACAATTTTTGTGGCCCACTAGAATAAACACATGAGGCAGCTTGTGGCCAGAGGCAACAGGACCCAGAGGCCGAGGGGCTCAGGATCTCAGCCCACTTGTCACCTATTCATATATGCCTCAAGAAGTTTTGGTAGTGGAGGAAGGCAAGGAGGGCCTGAAATAAAGCAATGGCAGCAGGGGCAGGCATGATGTCTGCGAATACTGTGGAGGCAAGCCTAGTCAGTCTTAAGTCCTCCTAGTAATGGTGGTAGCAGCTATCCATAGCCAAACGTCTATGTTTCCTTCTGCCATTAACAGGAGGGGCGGCGCTCTTCCCTTCCCCCATCCCATTCCCCTTATGTCTCTATTTGGCTATATACAAGGTTGATCATTCTGTTGTGACCCAGAAGCATCCATTAACTAAAGGTACAAACACTCCCTCTGCCCCTTCTTAATAACAACCCAAAGGGTATGTAAACTAACTGGAATTAAAATAAAAACTTAAAAAAAAAAGACCCAAAGGTGATCTCTCATCCCTGGTCCCCCTCTTACTAGAGAAAGGAGCCAGTTGTTCCTCAGAGTCCAGATGGTTCCTCTTCTTCCTGATGATATCGAGTGAGCTCCATAGGAGTATCATCAACTCATTGCCCGTGGGGTGGAATCCAGATGCCTTACCATGGCATGCAGTGTTATTGGATTGTGTACTAACAAAACAATTCAAGATAGGATTTGATCTGGCACCAGACTGTGTGATAGAGACGTAGCAACGTGCGAGCACTGAGATAGGAAAAGAGATGAAGAGGGGTAGGATACCTGGATGGCTCAGTGGTTGAGCATCTGCCTTAGGCTCAGGTTGTTATCCTGGGGTCCTGGGATTGAGTCCTGCATCAGGCTCCTCCTAGGGAGGCTGCTTCTCCCTCTCCCTCTGCCTGCCACTCTGCCTGCTTGTGTTTCTCTCTCTCTCTCTCTCTCTCTCTCTCTCATTTTCTGTCAAATAACTAAATAAAATCTTTAAAGAAAAAGAGTTGAAGAGGAGAAACAGGCTGAGGGTGGTGACTCTTGGGAGGCTGTGCAAGGAGAGCCAGCCAAAGAGAGAGATGGAAATGGTCAGAGACGACAGAATCAGAACCCAGTATCACCTTATGGAAACAGAAGCTAAGAGAAGAATTTCCAAAGGATAAGGGGATTGGTGTTGGCAAATGAAACAAGCTGAGAGGTGTGAAAATGAATATGTGCAATTGTGTTTAGCTGGAAAGAAGCTTTACTCCCAGATCAAACCAAACCTGACCCATGGCTCATTTCTATAAATGAAGTTTTCTTAGAACCCCATAATACCCACTGTTTAGCTCAGAGATTGTCTATGGCTGTTTTCTCACTTCAATGGCAGAGTTTTTGCAACAGAATGTATGACCCACAAGGCCTAAAGTACTTGCTGTCTAGCCCCTTACAGAAAAAGTTTGCCAACCACTAGTCTGAATGGGCTACAAAATAGTCAACTTGAGCTATGTGTCAGGATCCTGGGAGATAGCGAGGAGACTTCTGCAACATTACTTGAAAGAAGAGATGATTTGGATTCAGAATTGTTCCCCAGGTGATGACCCAAGCCAAGAAGGCTAGTCTAGTTGGTGACCAAGTTCACCCAAGTCCTCCATGATGTTCCTTTTATTGCCACTGCCCTTGTGGATACCCTAATCTTCTCTCATCTGGACTGTTGCAGTAGCTACCTCACCAGTCAGAGAAGGATTCATTCCACCCTAATTCTTTTAGCTCATAATGCCTGGTCTGGGAACCCCCAGAAGTCAAGGTGAGTCATGGCCCCATGGCTCCCTCTTCAGCCAGTCTTCATTGGTCTTCATTGGTCTTTATCTGGAGGCCACTGCCCTGATCCCAGGGGGAGGAATGCTCCCATGGCTGATTTCGTCTGGCCCAAACTTATTTTCAAGCTACACTTTCTCAAAATCACAATACAGATATCGGGAAGGTTTCTTGAAAAGGTATTGATTTGGGGGAGATATATCTTTTGTTGAAATATCGGTGCCAAGTCACCAAAACAGTCAAGCAGCCAACCCCAGTTTCAATTTGACTGATTTAGGGTCAAGAACAAAAGTAACAGAGTATGCTAAGACTTCCCAGAGTAGGTTAAAAAAAATACAACTGACTACCATGAGACTTTCTATGAAAATAGATGGTTTTGGTCAAATAATTTGGAAACACTGGAATCCTAAAGCCCACCTCTTAACATTTTGCAGTGCACATTCTTATGTGAAAGGGTCTGAGAGTTCCCATAAGTACGTCTCTCTGCATAGCTTTTGTTTGACCCAGTGTTTCACACATGTATTTGACCAAGGAACTGCTTCAGAGGGCACCAGCTAACATCCTGAGGATACTTGAGGAAAGAGGGGAGGGCATGGAGGTCTGAGCAGGTCTGCAGGCCGAGAGAACTGGGCCCAGAAGGCACAGTATTGCATGGAGTGTCCATGTCATGGGAGCTATTCTAGGTACTGGGCAAGATGGGTTATAAAGATGATCAAGAGGGCAGCCCTGGTGGCTCAAAAGTTTAGCGCCACCTTCAGCCCAGGGTATGATCCTGGAGACCCGGGATCAAGTCCCATGTCGGGCTCCCTACATGGAGCCTGCTTCTCCCTCTGCCTGTGTCTCTGCCTCTCTCTCTCTCTCTCTCTCTCTCTCTCTCTCTCTCTCTCATGAATAAATAAATAAAATCTTTAAAAAAATAAAAAATAAAGATGATCAAGAGATAGTTCGTGGATTCAGGAACTTTCTATCAAGGATATTCCCCAGTCCAGCCAGGACTCCCAGGACTCTAGCTAGGACTCACCCCAACTCTCCTTTTTTTTTTTTTCACCCCAACTCTCCTAATCTGGCCCACATATCTGCCGGGCCCTGACAAACACAAATACAGCCATGCAGCAGTCACACGATATTATATAATTTTAATCTTTTTTTTAAGTAAAGGTAATTCATTAAATGTGTAGTTAAAGGTTGATTTAATTTTGACACTTGAGTATGAGTTAACCATAAATATGCTCTCAACTCAGATGAAATGATCTGTCGGTCCACGCACCTTGATTTTTGGTTTAGAAAGTATGATTCTCATACCTCTGCGAGCCATCTTTTCTTCACTGTCATCCTCCTGGACATGCACTCGCTCCCCTCTTTCCCACGTCCTCACAGTTCTTCTTGTCTCTCTCCCACAGCCTCTGGTGCTGTTGATGGAGTGGCCCGAAGCCACCAACTTTGCCTGCCTGATTGCGGGGTACTGCCGTCTCCTTCTGGACTCCAGGAAGATGGTCTTTTCCAGGCCTGCCAGCCAGCCACTTCCGCCTCCAATGATCAAGGCAGGTAGGGCTCAGCCTCAGTTTTTCACTATACTGGAGGGCCTTTGGACCCTGGAAACATTGAGGGAGGAGCTCTGCTTACCCCATTCCACCAGCACCCTGGTTTCCCAGCAGCCAGCACTATATACCACTGGGTCCTACCTGGCACAAGCTAGTGGGAAAGACAGCTGGCCTTCAGATGGGTCTGGCCCAGAAAGGATGCCTGTGACAACACATTGCATATGATCAAGTCAGTGAATGAATGTAAGATCAAAATTTGAAAATAAGCGATAAGTAGGCCCAATTAGAGAACTGCACCAGATCTAAGGCACAGTTTTAGAGGTACAGTAGAGGTACAGGGATCTAGGAGAGAGGCATGGGTGCTCTGACTCAGCAGAACTGGAGGTTGAAAGTGGAGATAAAATCTTCCTCTTGTTCATCATAATGGGGATTGACAGAGCTGCCTGAAGTTAAGTCTGGGGGTAGGCAAGATTGTGCAGGCGCAGAGTACAGTCCAGCAGGAGGCTTAGAGAGACCATGAAGAACAAGGTCAAGTGCAACCCCCAACATGAGGCTTCCCAGGTATGCAGCTCAGTAGAGCCACCCCATCCCCAGCTCAGCTCTCAAACATCATGGCAGAAACTGTTGCCCTCCTTGCCTGCCAAAGCCTCTCCATCCATTTGCCTGGCAGGTCAGCCATTTCTTCACTCTTCAGGGCTACAGTGTGGTCATATCTGATCTAGATGGAGGAGTTTGGGAGTAGAAGCCAACTCCCAATGGATGTCCCAGCTCCCAGAGAGTTGTGCAACCCCACACACCCCCATCCCCTCATGGGTCTTCATCATGAACATCGTAACAAACTCATGTGTACATCTCCTAACATCATCCACAGGACATGGAGGGCAATCCACCAAACATAGGCTGGGGAAAGGACAGGTGGCCCCAAGGCATAGGAGGAGGCTCCATGTAGAAAAGCAAAGGAACTGACTAGGAATGGAAGAAACCAAGAGGCCGAGTTGCCACACATCCCCAGGTGAACAGCTCTGAATTGGATGCCCATAGGTATTACCAAGCCTGCAGGTGGCCAAGTGATTTCCAAGCCTAGATTAGCATTGTGATGCTCTCTGTCATCAAAGCCAAGTAAATGATGCCTCTTATAGAGCAGGATAGGGAGAGAGAAAGGGAGAAGGAAAGGCAGAAGAGGGGAGCCTGGAGCCCAGCCAAGAACCAGAGGTAAAAGTGAGGGCTCTTTGGGGGATCCACTTTTGGAAGGCCCCAGAGATGGCTCTGTAATCCTATCCACCTCCCAAAGGGTTCCGTTATCCCATCAGCATCCTGGTCAGTGTCACCCTTAGGTATAAATCTCTTTGAGCATAGTGCCTCCAAGTGAGGGCACGGGCTTCCTGTTCCTCATCACTGTTGCTGAACACACCCCTGTTGCCTTTCCAGAGGCGAATCAGTTTCACTGGATTCTCTAGAAGGGATTTCAGCCTGGAAAGAAGGCTTATGTAAATGCTAGGCATGGCTTTAGAGCCCCTCCCTGGTTCCTGAGAGTCCCCGCTGGGGCCTTCAGAGTGACGGTGGCTCAGCTGCCTCCAGCACAGGGCCTGTCTCTTTGCAGGAGCCAGATGGAGCACCGTGCTGTTCACTTTGTACCGCTTCGCCTCCTCAGTGGTGTGGGTCCATGCCTGGGCCCAGTATGTGGCCTTTTGAGCTGTTAGATGCTGGATCAATGGCAACCACTAAGTGCTTTGGGTGGGTGGGGCACGATAAGCATTACAGCTATATACTATAGGAGGCTAGTGTGCACACCTGATCCTGTGACCCCCAGAAACAGAAAGGGGGACTGCAAGCAGTGCACTGGGGAGCCCTCCACTCAGGTTATGATGCGGGGCCACCAGTTCCTGGTACAAAGTGGAAACACATTTCCTCCCTGGGCCCCCACTTGCATCCCAGGAAAGAAGCCCTTGTGGCCAGCTGTTGTTTAGCAGAGGCCTATAGGGAACGGGCATCCTGCCAGACTCATCTGGGCTTTTTCCTCAGGGCCAGCACTGCAGCCTGCTAAGGGCCTGATCTCTCTGTCTGGTGCAATATTCTTGTCTCACAGCAGCTGCCAGCTGGCCCAACTCCGTGCCTAGCCTGCTGGGCCTAAAGGCTGCTGTGAAACCAGCAACTAGGAAAGAAAGCATTGCATCTCACTGGGGGCCCAGGAAAAAAGGAAACTAGGGACATGGAAGGTGAGGGATTGCCTCTTGGGTTTATCAGTGGTTTCCCCAAAGTAGTTATCTCATGTATTTACTCAGCAACTCTTTCTTTCTTTCTTTTTTGAGAGAAAAAGCACATGCATGCACCTCCAGTGCACTGGGTGGGTTTGAGGGGCAGAGGGAGAGGGAGAGAGACTTAATTAGGCTCAGCGCCCAGCCCGGAGTCCAACACAGGGCTTGATCTCAGCACCCTGAGATCAGGGCCTGAGCCAAAACCGAGAGTTGGATGCTTAACTGACTGAGCCACCCAGGGGCTGCTCATCAACTATTTGTCTGGAACTCATTATATGCTGGGTCCTTGCCCTCACAGAACTTACAGTCTAGTGGGATAACACAGAGTGTTGATTGAATGGACAATATCAGTACAGTCGTGAGTGCCTTTGAATTTGCATAGGGAAAATTCAACTGCCACAACAGAACAATGCCTGGGCTTGAGGACCTACACAGCTTAGAGAAAGTCTCAAACAAATGCCAGTTCTCACCTGTACGGAGCTATTGGGAGATCTGGAGGCAGCCACCAGCTGTCTCCAGTATCGTGGGAGATACAGGAAAATAAGGTTTTGGGGGTCCCAGTGGTGGGGCACAGTCAGAAGAACTCACTGATTTTCTCCCATGGTTAGAAGACAGCTCGGTCTGGTAAATTGAATATTCTGGTTAATGGCTACTGTGTATATCCGATGCACAACTCACCTATTTTCATGCAGTTAAAAACCAGCAACTTGCACAGAGTACTAAAGCTTGACCTAACATACTAGATGCTTTCAGATGATTCAGAAAGAAATTGAGTGTCTCTAATGGCCTCTAGGTCATCCCTGTGCCCGTTTTTTTTAAGATTTTATTTATTTATTCATGAGAGACACACAGAGAGAGGAAGAGACATAGGCAGAGGGAGAAGCAGGCTCCCTGTGGGGAGCCCAATGTGGGACTCGATCCCAGAACCCCAGGATCACGCCCCAAGCCAAAGGCAATTGCTCAACCACTGAGCCACTCCGGTGCCCCTTTTGACCAGTATTGATCATCAGATTGTAGAATATAACAAAGCCAACTAATAGAAATCTGGCTGACTCAGTGTTGCCCTGACTCTATGTATGTGTGTATATATATGTGTGTGTACACACACTGCATATATTTTTTAACATAACTCTAGTTGGATTGCCATCCTGTTCTTTACAAGCATTTTTTTTAAGTCAGTCTTCTGAGTGGCTGAGTAAAGAGAGCTAGACGAGGACATCCCCCTTGGGGAAAGCTGATTAGCAATTTAGAGCAGATTTGCAATCTGAGAGGCACACTGTTCCAGCCATCAGCCGAGCACACCTGGCTCTCCTTGCATTTCTAACCTTATGTCTGGAGGAGCTCTGCACTTTTCCAGACATATTTTCTCTGCCACACAGCACTGTGCTGCAACTTGGATCTGGAAATCACAGTACCAAGTGGTGGTCTGGGCATCACCTGGCCTTGTAATCATAATGTTGGGAAATGTTCCCACCTTTCAGGGAGAGAATCCATCCTTAGACCTCCAGCCCTTGTCTGAAAAGAGTAACCACCTGCTTAGTGGACATGCCCCTGGGAGCCACCTCTATGGCAGCTTATTGCCAAGCTGGCTGCACTGATGGTACAGCTGTCTCATAGGTGGTTAGCACCTGGTGGATGGCCTGGATCTGTGGAAAGTGCCTGAGGATAGAAACCTCTTGAACTGACAGTTTGTGCTTCAGGCTTAGCACTGCCCTAGAGCACTTCTTCACTAAGGTTGAGAGGGTAGTTACATATTATTCCCCAAGTTGATCCAGAGCACCCTAGGTACAGCCACTAAGGCCTAAATTGAACCTACTGGATTTAATTACTTACACTAACTCCAACTCCTGTGATCCCAGGACCCCAGGATCACAACTGGAGCCAAAGGCAGACACTCAACCACTGAGCCACTCAGGTGCACCTGAGTCTATCTTTAAAGGGGCACCATGGTCTATGGAACACAGCAAGGGCTTAGAATCTGAAGGTAGAGAGACTTGGCTTCTATTCTAGTCATGGTTCTGCCCTATCTTAGTCATGTGATCATGAATAGACTCCATAAACTGAGTCCAGTTTCCTTACCTGTAAACTGAGGATAACAGGACCTACCTCAGGAGAGATTTGACAGGATTACGTACGATAAACCCCATAAAGTTCTTTCAAGTGCAGAGCACATTTTTGGCTCTTTTTCTAAAGATTGAGAGTTCACTTTCTGCCCAGTACTGTACTTTATTTTTTTAATAAACAGCTTTTTTAAAAAGATTTTATTTATTTATTTATTTACAGAGAGAGAGAGAGAGAGAATGAGTGAGGTGAGGGTCTGAGGGAGAGAGAATCTCAAGCAGACTATGCTGAGCATGGGCCTGACACAGGACTCAATCTCAACACCCCAAGATCATGACCTGAGCTGAAACAAGAGTTGGATGCTTAATTGACTGAGCCATCCAGGCACTCCTTAAATAAACAGCTTTATTGAGATATAAATTCCAAGCCAGAAAATACACCCATTTAAAGTTCACAACTCAGCGTTTCTGAGTGTATATAATGTATTTAGAGGGCTGTGCAATCATTGCCACAATTTAATTTTAGAAAATTTTTACCCCTCCTAAAACCAACTCTGTATCTATTAGTGTTCATTCTCTAGTTCCCCCCTAGTCACCACCCAGCACTAAACAACCACACTTTCTGGGCCTATAGCTTTGTCTATCCTGGACATTGTGGATAAATGGAACTATACACTTTACAGTCTTTTTGTGGCTTGCTTTTTTTCATTTAGCATAGTGTTATCCACGATGTAGCATGTATCACTACTTCATTTGGTTTTTTTGGCCAAATAATATTCCATCTGGCAGACAGACTGCCTTTTTTCATCCATTCATCAGTTGATGGATAGTTGATTGTTTCTATCTTGTGTCTTTTATGAATAATAATGTTATGAACCTTTATGTACAAGTTTTTGTGGAGGCTTATGTTTTCAATTCTCTTTGGTATACAACTAGGAGTGGAACTGTTGGTCAAATGGTAACTCTGTGTTTAACTTTGAGAAACTACCAAACTGTTTCCCAAAAGGACTGCACCATTGTACATTACCACCAGCAATGTTGGAGGATTCAGTTTTACCATACCCTCACCAATACTTGTTATCATCCGTCTTTTTTTTTTTTTAACATCCACTGTAGTGGAGGTGAAGTGGTATCTCATGGTTTTGATTTGCATCGTCATAGCTTATGGTGTTGAACATCTTTGCATATGCTTATTGGCCATTTGTATATCTTCTTTCATGAACTGTCTGTTCAAATCCTTTGCCCATTTTTCAGTTGGGCTCTTTGATCATAAACATGAAAGTTTATGTTCTGGACTCTCAATTCTATTCCAGTGATCTATGTGTCTACCCTTCAGTCAGTATCACACCATCTTGATTACCATGCTTTGTATTAAGTTTTGAAATCAGGAAGTGGGGGTGCCTGGGTGGCTCAGCGGTTGAGCATCTGCCTTTGGCTGAGGCGTGATCCGGGGATCCTGGGATCGAGTCCCACATCAGGCTCCCCTCAAGGAGCCTGCTTCTCCCTCTGCCTGTGTCTTTGCCTCTCTCTGTGTCTCTCTCTCATGAATAACTAAAATCTTAAATTAAAAAAAAAGAGAAATCAGGAAGTGTGGGTCTGCCTACTTTGTTCTTTATAAAGACGGTTTTGGTTATTCTGTGTCCTTTGTGATTCCATATGAATTTTTTAATTACCTTGTCAATTACTACAAAGTCAGTTGGGATTCTGATAGGGACTATGTTGAATCTGTAGATCAATTTGGAAAGTACTGCCATGTTAACAAGATTGGGTCTTCCAATCTATGAATATAGAATATCTTTTCATTTATTTAAATCTTCCTTAATTTCTTTCACAAATGCTTGTAGTTTCCATTGTACAAGTCTTGCACTTCTTTTGTTAAACTTATACCTAAGTATTGTATTCCTTTTGGTGCTATTGTAAATAGAATTGTTTCCTAATTTCATTAGTAGGTTGTTTGTTGCTACCGTATAACAATACAATTAATTTTTGTATTGTCCTTTGCCATGCAACCTTGCTAAGCTTATTAGCTCTAATAATGCATTTGTGGATTCCTTGGGATTTTTTCTATACAAGATCATGTCATCTGCATGCAGAGAACCTTTCCAATCTGGATACTTTATATCTAATTTTATTGTCTAATCGTCCTGGCTACGCCTTCTAGTACAGTGTTGAGTAGAAGTGTTAAAACAGTTTTCAGTCTTTTACCAGGTCTTTTTATCAGGTCTGTTTGCTGTGGATTTTTCACAGATAATCAGATAATTTTACCATGTTGAGGAAGTTCCCTTTTATTTCTAGCCTTTTGAATTTTATCATTAAAGGGTGGTGGCTCAGGGCCCCTTGGTGGCTCAGTGGTTGAGCATCTGCCTTTGGCTTAGGTTGTGTTCCTGGAGTCCTGGGCTGGAGTCCTGCATTGGGCTCCCTGCAGGGAGCCTGTTTCTCCCTCTGCCTATGTCTCTGCCTCTCTCTGTGTGTCTCTCATGAATAAATAAATAAACTTTTTAAAGAAAGAAAGGGTGGTGGCTTTTACCAAATTCTTTTCTCAAGAATTCCCAAGTCTATTGAGATGATTGTGTGGGTTTTGTCTACCATTCTCTTAACATGGTATATTACATTCATTGATTTTGGATGTTAAATCAACCTTGCATTCCTATAATCCCATTTGGTTGTGGTGTATAATGCTTTTTATATGTTTCTGGATTCAGATTGCTAGTATTTTGTTGAACTTTGTTTCTATATAGGAAATATTGCTCTGTAGTTTTATTGTGATGTTTTGTCTGGTTTGGTACCAGGGTAGTATCAACTTTATAGAATAAGTTATGAAGTGTTCCCTTCCTCTTCTGTTTTTTGGAAGAATCTGTGAAGAATTTGTATAAGTGCTTTGAGCATTTGGCAAAATTTACCAGTGAAGCCATTTGGGCCTGAGTTTTATTTTTAGTGGGAGTGGGTACTTTTAATTACTAATTCAATTTCTTTTCTTGCTATTGACCTATTCAGGTTTTTCTATCTTCTTGAGTCAGTTTGATCATGTATTTCTAGGTATTTGTCCATTTCACCAAGGTTATCTAATGTTTTCTGGTATAAGCTTCTTTTTAAAATCCCTTATAATCAAGTCCATATCTGTAGAGTCAGTAGTGATGGTCCTTCTTTCATTCCTAATTTTAGTAATTTGACTCTTCTCTTTAATTGCTTGGTCTCTACAGCTAAATGTTTGTCAATTTTATTGATATTTTCAAAGAACCATCTTTTGGGGCACCTGGGTGGCTCAGGCGTTTAAGCGTCCGACTTGCTTTCAGCTCAGGTTGTGATCTCAGAGTCATGAGATCAAGCCCCATGTCGGGCCCCATGTGGAATCTGCTTGGAATTTTCTCTCCCTCTACCCCTCCATTCACTCACATGTGCTCCCTCTCTCTCTCAAAAAACAACAAAGAACAACTTTTATTTTCATTGATTTTCTCTAGTGTTTTTCTGTCCTCTCTATGCTTTCCTATTTCTTTTCTTCTGCTTACTTAGGGTTTAGTTTACTCTTCTTTTTCAAGTCTCTTAAGGTGGAAGGTTACATTATTGATGTGAAATCTCTTTTTAATGTGTATTTATAGTTATAAATTTATCCCTAAACACTAATATAGCTAGATCCCACAAGTTTAGGTATGTTGTATCTTCATTTTCATTCATCTCAAAGTATTTTCCAATTTCCCTTGTGATTTTTTCCTTGACCCATTGGTTATTTAGGTACATTTTACTGAATTTCCACATACTTGTGAGTTTCCCAAATTTCTTTGTTACTGATTTCTAATTCCATTGTGCTCAAACACACATATATTTTGTATGATTTCATTTCTTTTAAATTTGTTGAGGCTCATTTTATGACCTATATATGGTCTATCTTGGAGAATGTTCCAGGTACCCTTGAGAAGAATGTATATTCTGCTGTTGGTAGGTGGCATGTTCTATAGATTTTTGTGACGTCTACTTAGTTTATAGCTGTTCAGGCCCTTTATCTCCTTGTTGATCTTCTGTATAGTTGCTCTATCCTTTGTTGAAAGTGGGGTAGTGAAGTGTCCAATTACTGCCGTTGAATTGTGTGGTTTTCTCCTTTCAGTTCGGTCAGTTGTTGCTTCATGTATTTTGGTGTTGTGTCGTGAAGTGCCAGCACCATCCTTTTGTAATGGTTGGAAGGTCTACTAAAAAGCAACACTGACACATTGACCCTGTCAAACTGGAAATCAGAAGGCATTTTGAAGGTTTGTTTTCTGGTACCTTCACCACCACGAGGAACGATAGAGCAATGGTTTAAAACATGGGCTTTGTAGTCCCTCGGACCTGCGCTCAAATACAGGCTGCCATTTATGACTCGTGACCTTGGATAAGTCACATAACCAAACAGGTTGGTTTCTTCCTCTGCAAAGTGGGGATCGTGACAGCACCTACCTCCTTGGCTTGTTGTGAAGATTAAATGGGGTGGTGTGTGATGACCTTAGCCTAAGTTAGTGCCTGCTTGCCCTCTGTCGCTCTGTCTGCTGGTAGCAAAATGAACTGGCCTTGTCTGAGTATATTCTCCCAGATGACATGGGGAAGGGCCCCCGAAACGGTCTACGCGAGAGAAGCCATGTAGAGAGAAAGCATTTCATTTGTGATGGATAATTCTCAGATGCACACACCTACCATCATTAAAAGCTATTGACAAGAACATTCTACCCCAATTTCTACTGGAGCAGGCAGGCTGGCCCTGCACAGATACAGAGAAGTAGTGAGATCTGAGGACTCGGAAGAATGCTTCCCATCCCACATCCTCCTCCCACATCCACACATCCCAGCGAATTTCCCATAGACTTTGCACATTCAGAGGCCCACAATACTATAAGTAGAGCTTTATTCTTTTAGGGTCCTTCCATGACAGTCCTCTCTGAAATGCAAATTTTCAGGTACTGTATGTGGTCCATTCTGCATTTTCCCACCAAGGCACTAAGTAACTGGCTAGATTTATTGCCTTCTGCCAGAAGAGGTCGAACCTAACACAAGAGTAACAGAGCCCTGGGGGGATGAAAAGGCTCTGAGAGGTGGGGACGGGCAGGGACAATCTGAAGGGGGATTTCAGACTTTAAAAAGTGAAAGTGTGTTAACAGCTGACTTTAAGAGCAGATATACCCACGTAAGAGACCCATTGGACCCAGATACCAAGCTGCTCAGCCCCTCCCCCGTCACCCCATGCCGGTTTCCATTTCAGACACCATGGGGCTGTTGTGCTACTCTCAGGGTCTCTCGCAGCCAGGTAATAATGCTCTGTCGGTACCTGCCATCCAGCTGTGTACCAGAAACACCAGGGAGCTGCAGCCATGGTCCTGAGCACCAGGGCTCATCTGTTGATTCTCTTTCTGGGTTTAGATTACATGCACAGCGCCCACCGCCCTGTCACTGGGGGCCACCTGGGGAAAAAGGAGAGTAGTTATGTGGGCAGCATGGGCGCCAGCCCCCGGAAGTCGAACCACTGCACACCCCCACCTGCCGACTCTGAGCTTGTCAGCTTTTGCTACCTCCACATGCGGGAACAAAGGAAGGAGCAGGAAAGCCGGACGGATGTCAACGAGAACTTAATCTTCTTTGAGGAGACCAGGCCCCGGACCAAGTCCGATCCCACTTCCAAAAGCTCCGGCCAAGGCTATGAGGCGATCCCCGATGACTTTGATGCAGCCAGCCTCAACCATGAGCCTTGCACCAGCAGGGCCCGCTCCTACACCTTGGACAATTCCCTTGGGGCCGAAGCCCTGAATTTCTACTGTGACTCTTGCAAAGCCAAACTCCAGGAGCAGCTGGGCCCTCGCAAAGGTGGAAAGCCCAGCTCTTCTCGTGACAATATGGTAGACTTGATGTCCCTCCCACCCCCTGGGAGCGAGGAGGAGGAGGAGGAGGAAGATGAGAGCACTTCCCTGTTGCCTGCCATTGCCGCCCCACCTCCTGGTTTCCGAGACAATAGTTCTGATGAGGACGACCCCAAGCGCCGGGCAGTCCAGAGCCAGGAGCAAGGACGCCACCTGTGTGGGCTCCTGTATGATGAGATTCCAGTGACACTCATTGACAGTGTGCAGACCCGGACAGTACGAGATCATGCCCAGGAGCTAGATGATGCCCTGGTGTCCACTCTGCAGGCTCTGGAAGCCCTGGCAGCTTCAGAGGATGGACCACACCCCCCACCCCCACAGACTGCAGGTAAAAGCCTATTGTTCCTCCTCCCTCTTGCCTCCCCTCCCTTCTGCCGGCCAGGTAGGGCCAACAGGTGATATTGCTTATTTCTGAGCTGAGGTCAAAGTAACCGTGGTGTGCCAGGGCAGTGGATGGCCACAGGTAGCTCAGATAGGATCAGGAAATCAACAATGCTGTGCCAGGGGCCGGCTGCTCATCTCCAGCTAGAACTCTGGCTCTCACCATTCCATCTCTGGAAATGTCTTGCAGATGGACCCCAGGGATTGGGGCTGTGACAGCCCCGGAGCCAGGCCAGGATGAAGAATCAGAGCAAAATTGTGAGAGATCTAGAAGACAGGCAAAGAATATCCAGCATGCACATGGCTGGAAGAAAAAAAAAATGACCAGCTAACCACCTAGTAACCCAGGATCAGGGGAGCCAGGAGCCAACCCTGCTCAGGGCTGAGTTCTTTTTTTTATCTTGCCTAAGAACATAGGCTCCCAGTCAGACCCGCCCAAGTCCTGGCTTCTTGGCTCACTTTCGGTATGACCTTTGGCAAGGCACCTACCCTCTCTGAACCTCACTTTTGTCACTTTAAGTGGGTCTGTAATGACAGTCGTATCATGTAGGCTTGCTGTGAGCACAAAAGGAGATCATTCAAGCAAAGCACTGCCCAGAACGTAAAAAGAAGTAAAGCCATTAGTATTACTCATAAGTAGTAGCCATTACTAGTAGTGATTATTTTGTGGGAGAGCCAGCCGACATGCCTGCTATTCCCCATTTCGGACACACATACATCCATCTTGTAGACAAGCTCATGTGTCAGACATGCACCCATATTCACGACACATACCTACACACACACAAGCGCGCGCACGCGCTCACACAGAGAGACACCTAAAAAAGGTGTTCACCGGGTGAACAGAGAGACACCTAAAAAAGGTGTTCACCAGGTGAACGCTACAGCAACATAATAGGAATAAAGAGGAATAGGGCGGATGAGAAAGTATGTGAGGCAGGAGGAAGTGTGGACAGAGAAGACGAAGAGAGTGGGTGAGGAGGCAGCCCAGCTGAGACCTGGGAGAGTACCAGCCCCTACCTTTCCTGTGTGCATGAGGGCATCCTTGGTGGTAGGGCACCCCCCCCCCCGCTGTGTTTAGCCTTTGGGGCCACCGTTCCTTTTTGCTCAGAGTCTGGAGCTTAGAAACAAGCTACTCCCAGGCTAGCTGGAGGCCCCTGTGGTCACTGGGGAGAGGACAGATGCAGGTGAAAGGGCCTCGCTGTAGGCAGGCCTGACCAGTTGAGGAGGGCTAGATAGAGAGGGGCATCTCTTTGGCAGCCCTCTTCAAGACAATTGACAAACATTTCCTAACTATTGAATCTAAAAATAGTGATGATCAGCATGCTGCTCTGCATGTGCCATGCATGTTAATTTGCCATCAAACTGCCCAGAAGACATCCTCTCTGCCTCTTTTGTTTCTTTTTCGGATTCCCCACCCTTTGGGAGCCCTCTTCCAGCTTGCTTCCTTCTGCCCCTCCCCAACTCTCCCCTCCTCTCCCCCTGCCCCCCCTGCCTGAACTGACAGGCTTCCCCACCCCCACCCCAGCTTCAATCCTGCTGGCTGCCCTTGGCCCCCACCCCCCTAAACTTTCTCCATATGGCTGGCAAAAGGACTTGATTGGAGTAAGTGCAGCAAGCCCTCTCCCTGTCCCTCCAGGTCTGATTGTGCTGGCTACAATCACCCCTGAATCATCGCTGGACTCAGGCCATGAAACCAACTCCTCAGAGCTCACGGACATGTCAGAGATGATGTCTGCCATGAAGCAGCACCAGAACACCACCTATTTTCTGGCCCAGCACCTCAACAAGGAGAGCCTCCTGGCTCGCAAGGATTTGCCCTTCCGGATCCAGAGCTGCGCAGCCCAGGCTGTCCTCACAGCCCCTTATGCTCTTGGGCGCCCGGATCCCAACCCAGCACTGCAGCCAACTGTCACAGGCCAGAGCCCCGGCCCCCCTGGCACTCGGAGGAAGCTGCCCACATCAGAATCCCAGCCACAGCGGGAGCGAACATACGCCCTGGCAGTGCACCCGGCGCTGTCCCCACAGCTCAGTGAGCAGAAGAATCTGAGCCTGCTGTCCCCAGTTCCTGAGGACAAGGGGCCTGGCCACACTCGGGCAGGCCTGGAGGTGTCACTGAGGGCAGCCACACCGTCCCTCAGTGAAGAGCAGGTCTCTGAACTAAGGGAGAACGTGCCCAAAGAAGTCAGGTTGAGTCCCAAGCTTCTCTTAGACCCGAAGGGCAGCGTGACCCCGGCTATGATCTCAGCCGCCCTCCAGCAGGTGGTTCACCCTAAGAGCCTCCCTACCCCTAGCAGGGCCATAATGAACCCCCCCAGCAGTGGGGAGAGAAGGCTGGAGACCAGCGTGGGGAGGCCCGAGGTCAGCATGGGAAGGACGGAAGTTAGCATGATGAGCGGTAGTGCCAATAAGAATCTGAAGTTCAAAATAAGCCCCGGTGCTCCAGAGACCTCTCGGAATTCCCAGCAGCAGCTGAGCCTCGAGGTCTCCTCTGGCTCCAGAGCACCTGCAGGCAGCCGGGCTGACAGCCCACACCTCTCCCCACAAGAGGACAGGCTGCCTGTTCAGAGTTTCCCTCCCAAAAGCTACCTTTCACGAGCGAGCAGAGAGTCATTGAGCAAGCAGTCTATAGGGGAGGTGGCAGGCAAGGCTGGGCCAGAGGGTGCTAAGCCCACCCTGCACAAGCAGGGCACCGTATCCAGCCAGGGGGAGAAGGGGCAGCTGGAGGGCATGGCCCAGAGCAGCAAGATCGAGGAGACCAGCCTGGTACCCCGAGCCGGCTATTCCATGGCTCTTCAGAGCCCCAGCTGCCAGCCCCATGGCCACAGCCCCAGCAGCCAGTCCCGAGGCCAGAGCCCCAGCTGCCAACCTCGGGGCCAAAGCCCCCTGAGGCCTCAGGCTGCCAGCCGGCAGGTGAGCACCATGCCCTCCCTGAAGCTGGAGACAACCCTGGATGGAGCCCACTCAGCCTCTGAAGGCCCCACAAAGCCCAAGTCCTCCCGAGGGCCCTTCCGGCTCCGCAATTTATTCTCTGCCACGTTCCCGACCCGCCAGAAAAAGGAGACTGATGAGCGGCAGGCCCAGCTGCAGAAGGTAAAGCAGTACGAGCTCGAGTTCCTTGAAGAGCTTCTGAAGCCCCCGAGCCAGGGGGAGCTGCCAGGCACTGAGTACCTGCAGCCCCCGGCACCAGGTCGCTGCAGCTGCCAGCTGCGCAGCAGCCCTGTGCAGCAGGGGCCTGGCATGTCACGGGAGCAGAGGCGTAGCTGTGATTGCAAGCGCCTCTGCCGGGGGGGCCGGCCTCAGGTCCCTCAGACACCAGTGCCCGGCCTCCAGGGGCGGGAGAGGGACAGAGTCCCCCTGACCCAGAGGCAGCCAGAGGCCGGCCCGGGCCTGAGCCTCAGCAGCCCCACCAACATGGGGCGCATCCGCTCCACAAGCCTGGAATCCCGAGAGTGCCGATCAGACCCAGAGAGTGGCGTTTCCTGCCTGACCACGTGTGCCTCAGGGGGGGAGTGTCTGGGAGCACCCAACTATCGGAAGCTGATGCGCCGCTACAGTATCAGCGAACTGGATCAGGGTGACAGGGCATCACTGACCTCAGACATCTATCCGCACCCACCCCTGGGCATGCTGCCTAGGGAGGCCAAGGAGGTAGAGGCAGGCCTCCCCCTGGGCCTGGGTCCCAAAAACAAGCCACTGGAGTCACCAACCCTGGGAGACCCCTCATATGTCCAGGTTGCCCCCGAGACCAAAGGCCCCAGACAGATGGCAGTATTCTCACTGCCGGAAGAGGTGTACCGAAAGCCCGTCGACCTGGATGAGGACAGCGAGAGCGGCAAATGCTGCTCCATCCGCTACTGCTTCTATTACCGCAAGTGCGACATGGGGGATGACACCAGTGATGGCAAGGACGAGCTCTCCTATTCCATCCCCATGAAGATCCTGCCGGGCATGAAGTTGGAAGAGCAGGTGGTGCCCGTGATGAGCAGGACCCTGGAGGTGCTGGATGCCACCACCTGCAGCAGCAGCAGCCCCGAGGCCTCCCGCACCCAGGAAATTGACCTGCGGGTTTCCACCTTCGAGGGGAGCCTGGCCAAGATCAGTGCCCTGCGGGCCCGCGCCTACGGCCTGCCCGACGGTTTCCTGGCCGCCAGGCTGGACACCAACGAGCTGCTGACGGTCCTGCGGCAGTGCGTGGCCAGCCCTGAGGCCCGCGCTCCAAAGCCCTATGTATCTCAGATCTCTGAGTACAAGCTCGAGCTTTCTCTCAAGTTCAAGGAACTCCGGGCCTCCTGCCGCCGCGTGGCCAATGTGGACAAGAGCCCAACTCACATGCTGGCAGCCATCACAGGCAGCTTCCAGGTGCTGAGCAGCCTCATCGAGACCTTTGTGCGGCTGGTATTCATCGTGCGCTCCGAGGCCCAGCGCCAAGAGCTGCTGGCCAAGGTTGAAGAGGTGGTGAGGAACTACACCTTCCTCCTGCGTGCGGCCGAGGAGTCCACCACCCGGAACCTTAATCAGCAGCAGCAGCAGCAGCAGCAGCAGCAGCAACAGCAGCAGCAACAGCAGCAGCAGCAGGCAGCAGCTGTTGGGGTGGCCACAGGGCACTTCCCGGGCTCCCCAACTTCAGCGACTGTTATGAGCACATTCACCCGCTCCTTAAAAACCCTCATCAAGTAGGGCACCCACCCAGGCCTGCCCCCCACAACCACGGCCCCAGGTTCAGAGCTTTGTGGTCTTTGCATCTTGTGGTGTGTCCTGTATGCATCTGCCCAGCCCTGTCAGGGTCGGAGAGCTTTCCGTCTTCAGGGAGTGAGAACTCCCTGGGTTGAGGCTGTCCCTCCGGGCTCCGGCAGCTGCCACCCTGGGTATCTTTGCCCCTTCCCCAGCCTCTGGTCGTCACTGTGAGGGCAAAGGCCCCTCGTCACTACGCCTGCCTGCCGCAGAGCTGGATTTTATCTCTTCTTTAGGGCTGACAGGTGACATCAGGCTCACCTTCCTCTTCTGTTTTGGGGGCCAGGGGAGCTAGGGCCTGAAGTAGGCAGGCCCGCGGGCCTTGAGCTCCTCCTGGAGTCTGCTCCCCCTCCCGGGAGCAGTAACAGTAGTACCAGGGCACAGCACCCAGTGGAGGGGAGAGGGCACTCAGCTCAGCTGTGCCCACCCACCCTGGGCTCACACTCACTCACTTCTGCAGAAGCCACCCTAAAGGGCCCATGCCTTGATGGTAGGTCTGCAGAAAACAGCCACCACACAGGGCTGTCTACAGCCAGCCCAATAGGCTGTCAGCCTTGGGAGCCCTTGCCCCCAGGCACAGTAGCTCCATACCAGCCATCCCCAAAGTGCCCTGTCCCTCACTGATGGGCAGGGTGGCTCAGTCCACTAGGGAGCAAGCATCTGGGATCACCCCACTCATTCTGGGTAAGGTACGGGTGAAAACGTCTGCCCTGGGGAGACCCATGGCAGGCCTTGGAGCCCGCCCGGCCCAGCCCAGCCTGGCCCAGCCCGGCCCAGCTAAGTACAGGGGCTGTTGCTTCAGGGGTGGGGTTCCTCTCTCAACATCTACCAGACAGACTGTCCTTAGGAGTTTGACTTAGCTATGGATTGGGGATGGGGGGTGGGGGGAGGGGGGATCGGGTAGGGGTGGGGGGTGTCGATGACTATATCTTAAACTTCTGGAAGCTAGCGTGATATGTTAATCCTGAGTATATGCTTTTGGCTGTGTATTGAACCTGTGGATTTGTCTCTCTAAGAAAAGAAGCTGAACGCCTTACCTGGTGCAGTCCTGCACCGCTCTCTCTGTCTCTCTCTCTCTCCACCACCCAGACATTCTGGAAGGGAATTCACACTGTTTAGCATCATCCCTGACACACAACTACTGCTGCTGCCACAATGCCCCCCTACACCCCACCCCCGTCCCCCATAACCTTCATGGGAGTGAAGACACGGAGTCCCTACCAGCTGTCCCACTGTTAGGGAACATAGAAAGCCAATGTTTCTTCTGTATAGATTGCTTCTTGTCCACCTCTCCATACCTCCCCTGTTCGCCACAGGCTCATGCCTGCCCTGTGTCTGCCTCCCTTTCACCACCATGTGTAATCTCTCATTCTTATGTGAGTTTTATAATGATGTACATTGTGCTTAACCCCCCACCCATCCTTGGAACCCCCACCCTAGGGCAATAAAGCCCCCTCCCCTCCCTTCCCTGAGTGGTAATTTCTCCCAGCAAGGATCAGGGGAGCCCTTCCCCAGAAACTGGTCCCCCCCGCCCCCTTCCTTGATTCTCCTCCCCCAGGACCAAATTGTTTAATGGGCCAGAGATGCAGCCATTGGGGAACCCTTCCCCCCACTCCCTACCCCCCACCCCGTGACCACTGGAAGCCCTAGCACTGTGGTGATCTTCCTCTTCCTCTTCTACCAACTCCTTGATCCTGCACCTTCACCACTCAGCCTCCTCCGCCCCCCACCCCCAAGTCATTCCACCACCGTCCTTCACCTCTCCCTCAGCCTCATGGAGAGGACACATTTTCTAATGTCTGTATATAGTATATATACTACATAAAATATATAAATTATATATATATACTAATTTATGTCTTGTTTTTCAAACAAGAATGATTAAATCTATTCATCTTATTATCCCAATAAGTCTTTGCAGTGTCTCTTTGTGGGTGTCCTTCTGTCCTTGAATTGCTGGTTGTTGGTGCCCCCCCACCCCCCAGTGCTCTCCCAAGTTCCTGCTCCCACCTACCCAGGTCCCAGTGAGTGATGAGAGCTTAGGGCCCTGCTCGTGCTGCCCCCCCCTTCTTTGCTCCTCTTAGAAGCCCCCTATGAGTCACAGTCACGGTCACAGGAATTGAATGTGACCTCCTTTCTCTTAAGCCGGGCTGTGACAGGCTGAAGGGAGCAGGCAGTGGGGGTTGGAGTGGGGTGGGATGCACAGAAACACAATGGGCTCTGTGCATAGTAAACCCAATGGCCTGGGAGGTACGGGACAGACACGAGGTAGGGGACAGCTCTCTGGGTAGAACTGGGAAATAGGGCCCCCTCCCTCTGAAACGTGCCCAGTTGCTTCAGAGTAGAGCTCGGTTGCCTTCTTATTGGGAATCTCCTGCCATGCCCTCTGGTGATTTCTTGAGAGGTGGGGAATGTTTCTAAAGAATAGGAGCCCCAGGACCCTAAGCTGGGCTCACCTCTCTGGCTTTTCAGAAAGCTATCTAACGGAGGGAAATGATTTTGCTTCTTCTGTTCTCTCATTTTGTTCTGGTAGTCACAGGTCCCCACTAACATATGAGGCACCCTCATGCCAACTAGATAAATGTTCTTCCTGCCACACACACCCCCGTGATGAATTAGAAAGGGCATCATTCTCTGGGTGATGATAGCCCTGTGGACACTCAGGCTTGATGGTTTCAGCTCCATCCATCCCTACTGGCCTTGTTGGCCGGGCACACAAACGATACAGCCATGTACTGGATCCCTGATTAATTACTTCCTCTCAAACCCTGGACATGGACTCTCTCCTCAGGTCTGTGGAGGTCCTAGCTAAAGTGGTTTGGGAAGGGATACCTGGTGGCTCAGTGGTTGAGCATTTGCCTTTGGCTCAGGTCGTGATCCCAGGGTCCTGGGATAGAGTCCTGCATCAGGCTCCCCACAGGGAGCCTGCTTCTCCCTCTGCCTGTGTCTCTGCCCCTCTCTCTGTCACTCATGAATAAATAAATACAATTTTAAAAATAATAATAAAGTGGTTTGGGAGCAGAGCACAGAGGAGCCAGAAACAGTGCAGTCAGAGCTCCCCTCTGCATGGGGGAGGCCATAGGGTTGACAGCCCCTGTAGCAGAGTTCTTCTGGGAGCCGCCCGCTGGAGCTACTGCCCACAATCCCAAGGTTGGGACTCAGCGGAAGGCAGTCCCACTGTAATATGAGACCTGTTACCACTTAAAATGACCTAACTGGACAGTCCAGAAATTTGGGGTGCCTCTCGTCCTCTACTACATTAGTAGCTCCCTCTGGTCAGAAAGCATTCTTACTCGGTTCTATGCCCTGGGTACCCATCTGCACAGGACCCTGCGTGTTGTGGGCCTTCAATAAATACTTGTGGAATGAATGACTGTTGGATGAGATGAGTGTCATGAGAGAGCCCTCCCAGAACTCTGTACCTCATGAAAAGGCTAACCCAGGGCAGTGCGGTTGGACAAGGCCAGGCAGCCTGGCCTCCTCCTATCAAAGAATGTGAAGTCAGGTCCATTGTCCAGAGTCCCATTAACTCAGCGCTCTTCCCCTAACTACTTTCCAGAAGCTTTGGACGCTCTCCTGAGGTGGCCACTGGTCTTTTCTGTGGCCCCAGGACCACTGTGTGGTACCCAGAAGCACTGGGGAAGGCCATCTTCCTACCAGTATCAACCTCACTGGTCAGCCTGAGCCAGAGCCTGAAGACGATGCTCTTCAGCCACCCACTACCAGGCCTGAGTTCCCAAAGCCTGACTCCTGCTTTCTGACTTCAGCCAATTAAAGGGTTCATGCTGTTGGCATGGGCCCAGGATGCCCATGGTGCTGGCAGAGCCACATTTTTTGCAAGCTCTTGTCAAGGCACTGTGGGTAATACACAATTTCATCAGAAATGAATTGAAAGGACCTGCCTCAGCCAAAACTCTTCCTGCCAAAGGGGCAAAGGAGGATCAGCTGCCAGCACTGGGAAGGGGCATCAGTGTATATCTTAGGGTTGAATTCCTCCAAACAGCTGCTAGGATGCAAGTGAGAACCGCATCCCATTCCCCATCCTGTAGGCTGGAAGTCAGGCTGTGGGTGTGCATCTGGAGCAAGGAGGAGGTACTCCATGGAGTAGGAGGACATAACCTCTGAGGGTTCAGTCCTGGGCTCTGGAAAAATGGCCTGAATTCCAGGAGGGTCTCTTAGTCCCAGTGACCTGACTTTCTGGAAGCCACTGGTAGGAAAATTACGGAGGCCTGCCTTCTCACAGAGACGCAAGTTCTTGTTCACTTCAGTGCTTATAGCAACTTCTCGCCCATGCCACCAAGCCCTGGGGTGCTTCCCACACTCCCAGTATTACAGGGACATGCTCTGGTGCCCTTGCTGACAGTTCCAACTGTAGATTCTGGACCCATTCAGGAATGAGCTTGCTTTGAGCTACCCAGTCCTCCTGTTGGTGGTGTCCATCTTCCCCTCTGGGTGTGGACTCCTCATTCTTATTTTCACAGCTTCAGCTAAAAGGAGCAGGAGTCTGTCCTGTGCTGAGAACCCTCCACAACACAGAAAAGTTGACCCCCTCCCTCAAATATGCGAAAACAACTGTGTGATCACTTGCCATATGCCAGGCACTGTGCTAAGTACTTGACATGTGTGATATAATTTATTGTTCCTAGCAACCCTTTGAGAGAGAGACAATGGGGCGGCTGGCTGGCTCAATCAGTGGAGCATGTGACTCTGATCTCAGGGTCTTGAGTTCAAGCCCCACAGTCGGCAAAGAGCTTACTTAAATATACATATTTATTCAAATATATGTTTATTAATATTTAGATATGTTTTAGATATGTTTAGATATTTAAATTATTTATTTATATTTATATATATTTTTAAAAGCTTACGAGAGACTATGATTGTATTCATTTCTCAGAGGAGAACACGGAGAGGTTCAATCACTAGCCCAAGGTCACACAGCTGGTAAGTGATAAGCTAGTGAGTGATCAAACCCACACATGCTTTCATCAGCTTTCCATAGGACTCGGCCCAGCCCCACCTTTGAGGCAGTTCCCTTGGAAACAGAGGCACAGGTGCAGCCACACTCACCAGCAGGTGGCCTGGAAATGTTGCTCGGCGATCCAGGCAGCAAATGGATAGCCAACAGGTCATGGGTAACAATGGGGTGTGAAGTGTGGGGTACTACAAGCCCACCTGCCCCCCCTCCTCTCTTCACCAGGCTGCCCTAGTGCCATGTGCCTCTCAGAACCAGGGAGTGAACTGGTATTTGTGCATAGAAATTTGTGGGTAGAAATTTGATGTGTCCAAAAAGCCACCATCAAAATTATGAAACACCACTCCCACCATGCTCCTCAAACTGGAGTCTGAGCAGACTCCATACTCCTTACACATTTTTCCCAAAGATTTGGGAGGAAGGACACCTGAATGCCTCAGTGGTTGAGCGTCTACCTTAGCTCAGGTCATGATCCCAGGGTCCTGGGATCAAGTCCCACATCAGGCTCCCCACAGGGAGCCTGCTTCTCCCTCTACCTATGTCTCTGCTTCTCTCTCTGTGTCTCTCATGAATAAATAAATAAAATATTTTAAAAAAAGATTTGGGAGGAAAATATCACGTGAATGATACATTAAATATTTTATGTCAAAATATCATGGTGAGGAATGCACAAGTTGCATGCCTTGTAAAGAATATGTATCATTTTGGGGCACCTGGATGGCTCAGTCGGTGAAGCGCCTGCCTTCGGTTCAGGTCATGATTTCAGGGTCCTGGGATCGAACCCCAAGTCGAGCTCTCTGCTTAATGAGGAATTTGCTTCTCCTTCACCCTCTGCCCCTCCCCACCATTTGTTCTCTCTCATAAATAAATAAATAAATAAATAAATAAATAAATAAATAAATAAATAAATAAATCTTTTCTTAGGGATGCCTGGGTGGGTCAGCGGTTTGGCGACAGCCTTCAGCCCAGGGTGTGATCCTGGAATCCCAGGATCAAGTCCCGCATCGGGCTCCCTGCGTGGAGCCTGCTTCTCTCTCTGCCTATGTCTCTGCCTCTCTCTCTCTCTCTCTTTCTCTGTCTCTCATGAATAAATAAAATATTTTTTTAGAGACACTTGAAACTCATGTCTGATGCTTCCAGCTATGTTCCCATGCCCACCTACTCAGCGTTCACTATCCTCTACTACTAGACATGCTTTGGTGGAAATTCTGGACACATTCAAGGCCCATTAGGTGAGCTAACTGCTGGCATGGGCCCCAAAGGCAGGCCATCAAAGACGGGCCTACATCCATGAATCTGGGCATGCAGGCAGGGGTCCAGCACCTCTTCAGGAATGAGACCTGGCATGGCACTGTGCCAAGAAGAGATGCTAGGAAGAAGTGGGTTCCACCTCCCTCCCTCCCAGTCCCTGCCTCCCATGTTGCCTGTTATACACTTGAGATGAAGGTGGGCCCCAAGGGTAGCGGGGGAAGCCAGATTCCCTACAAGCCAAAGATTTTTTGCACCTGCAACAAACAAATGAAGCAGGGAGGCCATGTGGACTAAGCTGAGCAATTCCCCAGAATAAGGGCTTAGTGCTATTTTCGGCACAGTCACTGACTTGCCATATGATGGGCAAGTCATTTTACCTCCTTGCATCTCTTCCCTAAAACGAAGCTGACTGGGTCCTCAGCCTCTGTCTCTGCAGCTCAGAGGACTAATACGGTGGTGCTGTAAAAGCAGCTATAAAAATCCTTCATCCTGGCTGTAGTGAGCTTAACAAGAGCAAATGGAACTGCCTCTTTGCAACTGGCCCTGAAATGAATTAAGCAGGCACCCAGACACCCAGGTGCCCATTTCCTTTAAAATCCTCACTGTTCTCCTTGGTCAAAGCTATCTGCCAGTCATTTCCTCTCAAGAGGGGTATGCGGGATCTCCCGTCCCCCTGAGGCCTTCCTTTTGAAATCAGGGAGTCCTCCCGCTACCTCAGTGAAGAGCCTCATCTTGCAGTGGACACGCCTGAGGAGGACCTGAGGCTCAGTCTTGTTGGCCTTTGGCCAATTCCCTGGCTCGGTTCTCTGATGTACTCCCGTCCCCTCTTCATTCTCTTCCTTGTTAGAAGCAGCTATAATTGGAAGGAAGCTCGAACTTCTCATTTTTCTTCAACATTCAGGCTCTTAGCTCAGAGGAAAGGGCTTTCAACTCCCAACTCTTTGCCAGCCTCCCAGTGGCGGCTCCCAGTTGTAACAGCCACGTTTAGTTCCTGTGGGCCCCACGGCTACCCTAGCAGGGTGCCAACATATGGCATTGTGCCCAGGGCAGCAAGAGAAAGGACTTTCAAAGAGCCACAGGGGAGGGGGAGGTTCAGCTCCCAGGATCATGGCAAAATGGCCTAGGAGGCCAAGTTGGCCTGGCTTCCCACCCCCTAGTGGCCTTCCCTGCACCTTCCTCACCAGGACATCCCGGGTCCTCATGCAATTCCTTCAGCTTCTCAGCCCTCTAGATGGTGATGACATGCTAGGCCTGCCTTCCCTTTAAAATGACCTCTTCTTCCTCTTCCCCTCACCCCACAAAAACTGGTATTAGGAGCATATGTTAGGTTTTAAGCCATCTGATTAACAAATAAAGCAATTTGTGTTGTGCCTAAGAGCTTCCTGCAATGTTAGATGTAGTCATAGCCAATAGGGAGGCAATGAATCTGATCTTTTAATTGGTATGCATGCTGTGTGACCTTGGTAACGTGTGGCTATGGGAAATCCCTTCTCTCAATTATGGAATTATGACAGTGGGGAGTGGCCAAGCCACTGAGATAATACGTTCTCTATGATTTCTCTAGAACCCTAATCACTCCATCCCTTGGCCTGCCCACTTGTAAACTAAGGAGCCCATCTGACCCTCCCTGCTTGTGGCGAAATCTGCAGTAGGGGCAAGCTAGTTTGCAGTTTCTTGGGAGCAGCTGTAATCCCCACTTCTTAGAATGATTTCTAGGCAAAACAACCAGCTATGACAATGGCAAGAGTCTTGGCCACCAAGAACAAAGGAATCAGTAAGAAAGTGAGAGCAAGGACAAAAATTCTTGCCCCCTTTCTAACCTGGCATGGCAGGAATATTCACACAATGCCTCCAGGGACCTGGAAAAAATTCAACGAACCAAGTAGCAAGTGGACAGATTTTCCCCCTGCTGAACATTAGAAAAGATTTTGATTTGACTTGCAGTTTCTGCAGCACCAAGCCCACGCTAGCTTGGCTCTGTAACAGAGCTGCAAGCAAGGGCCACACACCAGGAGCCAGAAGACTTTGGTTCTACTCAAAGTGCTTCCAAGAACTAGCTGCGTGACCTTGGACATTCACTTCCTCTCTCTGAGTATGAAGTTTCTCGCTATGTAAAATGAGTGGGTTGAACTGGAGAGCCTATTAAACTTTTAAAAAGCACCTTTTTCTACATACTTTCATTGAAGTATTTTAAAAACAAAGGCAAGTACTTCTAGCATCACCCAAACATTCCCCCAAATCGGTAATTTAACTGGGAGAATACCAGACCTCAAAAAAGTCAAACAAACACCAGAGCAAACGACAGAGCCCACTTGCCTCTGAGGGGTGGGGTGGGGGAGGTTATCCTGTGCTATTCTCCACCAGGGTGTGCCAAAGTCTCCCATCTCTCTTTCTTTTTAAAGATTTCATTTATTTGACAGAGCACAAGTAGACAGAACAGCAGGGAGAAGGAGAGGGGGAGGGAGAAGCAGGACCTCCACTGAGCAGAGAGCCCAACTCAGGCTTCGATCCCAGAACCCTGGGATAATGACTTTAGCCGAAGGCAGATGCTTAACCGACTGAGCCCAGTCACCCCTAAAGTCTCCCATCTCTTACATTTTTAGATGATTCTAGCTTCCTGAGGTACTGACCTTTGTACAATCAAGCTTACATTCACAGGAAACCAACTTAGAACCCCCAGGAGAGAATGCAGCTAAAGGGTCCAGCCAAATCCAACTTAAGGTAAAACAGGCAAACTGTGCTTTGTGAGATAAAGCTTCTGGAAGAGGACTAATTTTAAGATAGACTTCTGTTAATAAAAACCATGATTTACATATATGTCCTTGCATCCACTCCAAGGGCTATGCTGGGGGGTGTGGGAGATACATGGTCTCTGCCCTCAAAAAGCTCGCATGCTTGAAGTCACAGAAAACATGAGTCCAGGAGTTCAGGGCCAACTGCTGACAGCTGGTGAGCTCAGGGTGGGGGTGGCTGGCTACAGCACCTGGGGAATCCTCTCCAGATGTGATGCATTTTGTGGCGGCCTCTGAAAGCCCTCTGCTGTGCTTACAAGTGAGATACCCAGCTGCCATCACTGAACAACATGAACAATGAAGACAGGTCATGCTAGCCTCTAGAGGGAAAAATCAGAACATGGGAGACAGAAACTGTTGCAGGATTTCTTTTCCCTTGGTCCATGGTTCTTGGTCACCCTGCTTCGAAGAGTGAAGAGATAGACCAGAGAGATGAAGGGTGGTGGGCAGCAGAGCAAAGTTTATTGAGCACTAGTACAAAGCTCCCAAAGAGGGAGGGGACCCAAGAGGGTTGCCACGAGAGTTTCTAAGTCCAGGGAATTTTATGGGCTTGTTGGTGGGCTCTTTGCTCTGATTAACCCTCCATGAAACCGTCATGCAATCAGGTTTTTTGTCATCTGTCTATCACATGGGAAAGGTTGGAGGGCTCCTTCCAAGGTGGTATAAAATCCTTTTAAGGGTGGTTTCCTCATAGGGCCTTCATTAACATGAGAAAGTCCAGGGCACCTGGGTGGCTCAGTGTTTGAGCATCTGTCTTTGGCTCAGGAGTGAACCCGGGATCCTGGGATCGAGTTCCACATTGGGCTCCCCATGGTGAGCCTACTTCTCCCTCTGCCTATGTCTCTGCCTCTCTATGTTTCTCATGAATAATTTTTTTAAAATCTTTAAAAAATGAGAAAATCCCCTGCAAGAAATGCTAATATCCAGGAAGAACAGGAAAGACTGTTTGAAGAAGACCAGGAAGCTCAGCTAGTAAAAACTGATCCTGGAGTAGCACCCAAGTTCTGATATTAAAGTGGCAGGCCCAGGAAGAGAAGACTTTGGTGTCGCTACTTTCTTGTAGTCCTGCTGGGGGTGGGAAGAGAGAACACGGCTTTCTTTATCTGCTTCTAAAGTAGTCATTTGTAAGTCTGTAAAACATATTGAGGAAAGGGGCTATCTTTTATTCATTTCTATAATCCAAAGGCTGAGCACTGTACTTTGCCCACAGTTGCTGCCCAAGAGGTGCCTGGTAGAGAAACATCTGATTGAATAAATGGATGAATTCAGACTCTCCTATAATGTCTGGGATCTCAGGGGAAGGCACAACCAGAACTGCCCTACCGGGTAGGGGAGGGAAAAATCCCTTCCAATGAGGAGGGTGTTTACAAAATTCTCCCAGGGGCCCTGAGCTTTACTCTGATGAGTCCAAGGTTCCTTGATCATTTATCTGGAGGACGATCCATAGAAGAGTTCACAGGAAACCAACTTAGAGTTCATAGAACTCTTGAAGGGGTCCATAATCTCCAAAAGGTTGAGATTCACAAATAATATTCTTCCGACCCTCTTGTTAAACCCTTTAACTAATGGCCCAGTTAAGGACATGACTCACCCTCCCAACGTGGTTTGCCTGCCTCCAGTCTTCTCCCTATTATTCATCCTCTCTACAGATAAATTTGCTGAAAGCACAATTATGATCATGTCATTCCCTTACTCCAGAATGATGGTTTCCCATCACTCGCAGAATAAAGTCTCAACATAGTACCTGATGCTCCAGCCAAAGTAGAGGACTTCCTTTTACTTAAAATCCCTCTCTACTTCCTCACCTTTGCTTCAAGCCTGGGGAGACTCACCTCTTCCCAGTCATTGCCTGTCAAAACCCTACTCATTCTTCACCCTAACTCATGTAGTTCTACCTTCACAACCACCTCCCGGGATGTGCCACTCAGAGGTGATACCTTTTACCACTGAGTCTGTGTATCACTTTGTTTGGGTCTTGTGGCCAATGTCTAGGTGTACCTCCAAAATCCATTTTCCTCTTCTGCCTGGGCACAGGGCCACCTCCCAAGATGTTTCCTGGTCCTGCTTGCTAGGTATGACTTGCAACTAAGTTCTTGCCATGTGACAAAGCTCTTGCCAAAGGGATCTGATGGAAAGTGAAGTGGACAAATTCCACCTGACTTGCTGCAAAGGAGATCCCTTCCCTGGAACTCTTTGTTCCTTCCCATGAGCTAGAATTGTGGATGTGCCCATTACCTTGTGGGGAGAAGAACTGCTCCACTAGCCTAGACTGGCCAGCATGTAATGTCAGAGAAATCATCTGTCTTACTCAAGCTGCTGCATTTAAGGGCTCTGCCACAGTGGAGGCTTCTCTGTTGTACTGTGGCTTATAATTATTTGTGTAAGTGTGTCATTTTCTCTACTAAGAAGCCGACTCCTTATAGGTCTCCCTGCTTCCTATCGTGCCCCCTGCATGCTATTCTCAGCTGATATGATCCTTTTAAAAGGGAAGTCAGATCATGTCATGCTTTGCTTAAAACAACAACAACAAAACACTTTACTGGGTAAAAGCAGAAATCCATAGAATGGCCTACAAGGTCCTATAAGGTCCATGATTGGCAGCCTCCCACCGATTGCTCTTGCCTTATTGACCTCATTTTCCTTATTTACTCTTCCAGGTGTGCTCCAACCCCGCTGCCCCAACACTCACTCTGTACCAGACACACCACCCACTCTACTATCCTGCAAACAAGTTAGATACTCTTCTGCCTTGGGGTCTTTGCTTCTGCTGTTCCCCCTGCTTGTCCCAGATAGCAACATGGTTCCTTCCTTTATGTCCTTCAGGTCTTTGCCCAAATGTAACCTTCCCAGGTCAGCTTTCTCTGACTACCCCATTTAAAACTATACTCTCCCTCTCCCCTACTATCACCCTAGCACATTATCCCACTTCCTCGCCTCATTTTCCTCTACAGCACTTACCACTATTTGAAATATTATATATTATCTTTAACGACACCTTTCTTGTTTGAGAGCAAAATCTCTACAAGAACAGGGTTTTTTTTGACTGTCTACTATCATATTCTCAGAGCTGGGAACAGGGCCCAGTACATTAAAAGTAGTCAACAGGGATGACTGGGTGGCTCAGTGGTTTAGCGTCTGCCTTTTGTTCAGGTCATGATCCCAGGGTCCTGGAATCGAGTCCCACTTCGGGCTCCCCACAGGGAGCCTGCTTCTCCCTCTGCCTATGTCTCTGCCTCTCTCTGTGTGTCTGTCATGAATAAGTAAATAAAATCTTCCAAAAAATAAAGTAGTCAATAAATATTTTTTGAATGAATGGATTCCTTGGGTGCAAATACTCTCTAGTTCCCTCCATGCCTAGCACACTGCTTTTTTTAAAAGATTTATTTATTTTAGAGAGACAGAGTTGGGGGGTCGCGGGGAGGGTGGAGAGGGAGAGAATCTTAAAGCAGACTCCCATGCTGAACACACAGTCTGACCCAGGGCTGGATCACAAGGTTTATGAGATCAGGACCTGAGCTGAAACTAAGAGGCAGAGGCTTAACCCACTGAGCCACCACTCAGGTGCCCCCACACTGCTTTGCATGCAATAAAGCACTCAGTAAATATTTAATGAATGAGGTATGGTGGAGGGCTACTATTTTGTCTTGCTGTTTGCTTCCTTCTCCAAGTACCCCTAGATACCTGGGCCTATGCTAAATTTCTGAACTTGTAGAAGTATGACAAACGGTCAGAAGGAGAGGTCTTCTGTGGACACTCCTGAACATGGCAATAAGAGAAAGATAGGATGCTATTCTGAGTATTTTCTACCTTTACCACTTGGACAAATCCCTTCCCATTTCTGGGTCTTAGTTTCACCATATGTAAGATGAAGCTAGGAGACGAGATGATTTCTCAAGTCCGTTCTATTTTTACAGCTTGTAGTGATGGTGCTCATAACTAAAATTGTATGGTTCTAAAATTGTATGATTTTTTTCTTCTAACCTGTGCTCGGAATATGCTTAATGAAAATGTAGGGTAAGGAATGAAGATCTTCTTTGGTCCCATTAGCAAGTATCATAGAAATAATAGAACATGGCATAAGAGGCCACATTAGCAACATGCAGAAATGAAGCTGAGGCTCACATGAGGCAGATAAAACCAAAAATAGGTTTTGTGATTCATTCAGGGTTATTTATCTGAATTCCCATACGTATACTATATTTTCTCTCCTTTCCAAGGATTAGATAAAGTAGACCTTTATTGCCAAGGTATTTTGGAAAACCCACACTCCTCCTCTTGTTTGAACACACTTGGCCCCATCATCCGAAACAAAATACAACTTTTTCTTGCCATGTCTCTGGATGATTGAGGTGGTGTGCCCTAGGTCACTTTCCCCTTGGGATTTGTCTTCCAGGCAAAGGTGACACTACACTGTTGCAAAGGGCAAAGATGCCGTTTGGAGGCACCTGTGCCACAGGTGTCTCTCTGTAATGTAAACGTACTTCAAATCAGCCCTGCTCTTATAAAGAGATAAAAATCACATTCAGAAACATGCAAACTCCTATTCAGAAATACCCCCTTCATTCTGAGAAACTGGCTGCCATCCTGATAAACGAATTTTCTTAAAAGGAACTGTAAACCAGAGCCAGACTGACTTTCTCGTGGTGAAAGAAAAAAAAAAAGCGTGTCCGATTTGCCGCTTGCGGGAACGATCTGGTACCACGCGTCACCAACATCCCTCCACCCACTATGAAGCGCGGTTCGCGTTGGCGCTCACCAGCCAGCGCTCTCCGGTGGCCTAGCTACGGAGGGAGGGGCTACGGCTTAGCCTCGCCCCTTTCATGGCCTCCAGCCAATACATAAGCCATCTGGAGGCCAGGCAAGCTACATCGAGAACCCGCCCCTCGCGCCCGCTTAGCTAATCAGGGCGGCGGGGTGTGGACTTCCCCGCTGACCCCGCCTTCCCGGCGCTGGGTAACTTAGAGCCGCACGCCAGGCGGGAATGTAAGATGGCGGAGTAGCCACGCGAAGCGGTTAGCACTGAGTCTCTTGGCCGACTTCAGGTTCCGTCTCAGCAGCAGCCGTGATCGCTGAGCAGAGAGTGCCTAGGGTAGGCACCCAAGATGCCGAATATTAAGATCTTCAGCGGCAGCTCCCACCAGGACTTATCCCAGAAAATTGCTGACCGCCTGGGCCTGGAGCTAGGCAAGGTGGTGACTAAGAAATTCAGCAATCAAGAGACCTGGTAAGGGCCAAGTTGGGACCCCGACCGGCCTCACCTGCCGGGGCGGCGGGGGCAGTGCTTGGACGACCAGGGGTAGGGGGATGGGGCCGCCGCGTGAGTTCTGAGGGACCGGGACTGGGGCGGGGGAAGGGGCAGCTTTTTTGGCTAGCGTGCCCCGCGGCTTGTTTCCGTTATTTTACCTCTCGCGGGAGGGTCACGTTCATTCTCACCGTGCCGTGGGGTGGAGTCAAAATGGAGCATGAGGCGAAGCTGCTGGGTTTGAGGGCAAGAGCTGGAGGACCCAAGGCGGGGATAGCGGCTGCCTAGAGCGACGGAAAGGGAAAGACGCTTAGCTTCAGCCAAGGGGACACGTGGCTTTGTCGCTTCACTGTTGAGCCATCCAGACGGGACTGGGTTCACTGTAGCTCTTGGACCAGCTTGCTTGGGAAAACCTTACAGCGTACTGAACCCTTGAACTCTCCTGGTGTTTCTCTTTGAGACTAAGGAGCTTTTCAATTCGAAATGGTGTCGATTGGGTTTCGTAGTGAGGAAAACTGACATTATGTACTTGAGGGCGCCAAAATTATTACTGAGGACTTCCCTCGCATTGGCAGGCGATTGGATTTTCACATCTTCAGAATCACATCTTTAGAAGTGGAGCCATACTGAAGTTAAATGCAGTTGCTCAGATAAAGTGATGCATTAGCTCAGCATCCTGATTGCCAGCATCATGCCGGCTGGAGCCATCCAGAATATTTTAGGGAACCTTAGTTCTGGAATCCTTGACCTTCCCCAGTGTAGCGAAATGCAGAGACCTATTTTTCAGGAGCAAAGTCTATCCTGAATTTGTCCACTTCTCTAACCCCTCATGGGAATTTAGGAATCAGCTTTTTTTTTTTTTTAATCCCTGAGTGTTAAGATAATGGTGGAAAGATAACGGAGTGAAAGACCGGAATTGCAGTGCATTGCAGCTAGAATTTTTTTCATTGCCTTGCTAATTAAACTTGCTCCCTCCCCCCACTTCCAACTTCCTCCTGCACCTTGGGGGCCATATTAAAGATAAACTTCCTTACCTGATCCTGCCACCTGAATGTAGAATTTTCTGGTTCTGATAGGCCTACTTCGTGTTTCCTTGCCCTGATGATCAAATCAGAACAGTGCCCACAATCTCACAGATGGCAGTCATCTGTTAAGGGGAAAGTTTACACCAAACCTAGTGACCAGTTAAATTAGTTAACGTTACTTTCAATATATTTTCCTAGATGCCTTTGTTTCCTTCTTTTTTCCCTATTTAAACTTATTACTGAAGTGTAACTACCCTATGCTTCCTAGACCTGCTGATAAAAGCATTCATCTGTAGTGGACAGCTCCCATCTGGGTACTTGACTATTGTGCCGCTGGTTGTGATACAAATGATAGTACAACGCTGACAAGGTCTGTAACCAGGCAATAGCTTAGAAGAGGCTGGCCAAGCAGTTGTCTTTACCTGTGACCACACTGTTATGACGCCATAATAATAATAATAAGACAATCCAGGACCAGACTTTGCAAGTGGCATTGTAGGTAGGGAACAAGAATGTTGTTCATTTAGGGAGGTTTTTTGACCCTTTTAGAGAACTGTGGTTACTATTATTTTTTAAAGATTTTATTTATTTTTTTGAGAGAGAGAGCACAAGCAGGGAGGGAGGGTAAGGGAGAAGCAGACTCCACTGCTGAACAGGGAGCCTGATGAGGGGCTCCATCCCAGGACCCCAATATCATGACCTGAGCCGAAGGCAGATGGTTAATTGACTGAGCCACCCAGGACTGTAGTATTAAATCCTTTCTTTGCACTTGTAGGAAAAACACGAAGACCTTATTTTTCTTTCTGTTAACCCTTCACCCTGTGCCTCATACAACACCCTAGAACCTGAAGGTATATTGGGAGATGGGGAGGGTGAGAACAATTTAGTGTTCTGACTGATCTGAATTCATCAGCAATCCCAATCTATGACAGAGATCAGGCTGGTTTCATTTTTAAACAGCCAGATAATAGCATGCTTGGAAATGCTAGTTAAGATTAAGCCCAACGTGGAAAATTGCTGACTGGTTTGGTTTCCCTGTTTCAGGCTTAATCATTAGCTTTTTGGTTCCTTACATGTTCTGAAATGAAATCTTCATTGAACATACTGCAATATGTTACCTATGGAACTTCCCCCCTCCCCATCTTCCCCGCCTTCACCTTTGGCTCTTTTGCACTGAAGAAATGGAAACTGCTGCCCTCTGTAACTCTTGGGCCCTAAAGGACATGGACAGAGCAGCTCAGTGGGTACTCTGGGTCATCAGGTGTAGAACTGCAGAGCCCAGCCTCAAATGAGATAGTTTTGCTATCTGTACAATTTGGCAGAATCTCAGGGGTTGGCGCTCTCTTGAGCAGCGTGGCTTTTCTCTGCCAGTCAAGATCATCCATTACTGTCCAGTTATTTAGGAAACATACATACATATATATTGTAGGTGGATGTATCTCACACACACACACAGAGACAGAGATAGATAAAAGGGATTAGAAGCTCATGCTCTGGAATCAGAGAACCTACCATTGAAATCTTTGCATTTCTTTGCCTCAGTAATCTCATCTGTAAAGTAATATCTATCCATGGAATTATTGTGAAGATGAAATGAGATAGGAGTAAAGTTTTTAGAATGATGTCCCAGCACAATAAATGCAGTGAATGTTGATAAAAGGTGGTGGTGATGGTATTGCAGAAAAATGTGGAAAATACATAAGAGGACAAGGGGAAAAAAGACACCTCAAATAATCCTACCACCCACGATCAGCTGTTCACGTTTTAATTTATTACCTTCCAGATGTTTGTGTTTATATACTTTTTCAAAAATGTAAGATGTTGGAATCCCTGGGTGGTGCAGCGGTTTGGCGCCTGCCTTTGGCCCAGGGCGCTATCCTGAAGACCCGGGATCAAATCCCACGTCGGGCTCCCGGTGCATGGAGCCTGCTTCTCCCTCTGCCTGTGTCTCTGCCTCTCTCTCTCTCTCTCTCTGTGTGACTATCATAAATAAATAAAAAATTTTAAAAAATGTAAGTTGTTGGGTCGCCTGGGTGGCTCAGTTGGTTAAGCACATGCCTTCAGCTCAGGTCATGATCTCAAGGTCCTGGGATCAAGCCCCACATGGGGCTCCCCCTCAGCAGGGAGTCTGCTTCTCCAGCATCCTCTCCCTCTGCCCTTAACTCCATTCCTGCTTCCTCTCAAATAAATAAGTAAAATCTTTTTTAAAAATGTAAGATGTTTGGGGCACCTGGGTGGCTCAATCAATTAAGTGTCCAACTCTTGGTTTTGGCTCAGGTCATGATCTCACGGTTATGTGATCAAGCCTTGTGTCAGGCTCTGTGGAGTCTGCTTCAGATACTCTCAAATAAATAAAATCTTTTTTAAAATATAAAATGTTGATAACTTTCATCACTTAGCAATATATTTTGAATAATTTCTTAATATTTAGTTTACATGGTTTTAAATAGCTGCATACAGTCTTATGGTTTTACCATAATTGTAGATAACCAAGTAAGTCCCTGCTGGTAGATATTTCCCATTTTTGACTAATGCTTTTTTTTTTAATATGAAAACCTTTGAACATAATAAATCTTTGTCCGTTTCTGATTTCCTTAGGACAAATCCCTAGAAGGGGAATCACTAGGTTAAGGGGACCATTACACCATTTTTTAGGCATTTGGTAACATGTTGGTAAATTGCTCTCTAGAAAAACTTGACCCAGTTTCTGCTCTCATCAGCAATAACAATACTAATAATAATTAATTAATGTATAGTGAGTGCCTAAGATGTGCTAGTTCCTATGCTAACTACTTTATCCACTAATCCCCCCAATACTGTTGAGAAGTTACTATCCTCATTTTATGGATGAAGGAACTAATATTCAGAGGTTAAATAATTTGCCCAACTCTGGGTATTACTGTTTAAATTTTTGCTGATACATTATCTCATCTGACTTTTAAGACTTCTTAATAGGGATGCCTGTGTGGCTCAGTCTATTAAGCACCTGCCTTCAGGCTCAGGTCATAATCCCAGGGTCCTGGGATGGAGTCCTGCGTCTGGCTCCCTGCTCAGTGGAAAGTATGCTTCTCCCTCCCTCTCTACCGTCCCCCCCACTTGTGCTCTCTGGCTCTCTGTCAAATAAATGAAAATCTTTAAAAAAATACGATAAAACTTTTGAATATACTAAAGTTTTTAATTTTTTGATTCTCATCAATAGTGATAAGTTCCTTTGTTTTATTTCATTACTCTGGATAGGCCAGGAGGGGAAAGACTAACTGGTTGCCTAGGATTTTCCTAAGAACCATATCCCCTGGTTAGTTAATCCCTTGCATTTTGCACATGCCAATGCCTCTATCTAAATTCTTGAAATTTTCTTAAGAATGCTACCTGCCTTCTAGATTTCACTTTATTTCTTTTTGTGTAGCCTTCCATGCTAGATGGATGCACTCAGGCCTGATGCTAAAGAAGAAAGGTAAAGAAGAAGCTACTTTTCTCACTGGATAGACAGCCATTCTGGCCTCGCTAGAAGATTGGGAGAAAGATTGGCCCAGAGCCACTTGGAAAGCACGCCATTAGCTAGAGGGAGAGAACATGGAGTATTACTCTTTAAATTGCTAAACCAGGTTTTTCCACCTGATAGATTACATTAAGAGCAAACAGGTTTTAGGCACAGCCATTCTACCACCAATCGCTGCCTAATTTATCATCTCTTTGACTTAGAGGCAACCATAAGAAAAAATCAGATTTTTTGAGGATTCCTTGAACTTTTTATTAACCAAGCTGAGTATAGTTTGCAGGCTTTTGGGGCTTTATGAAAGTCCATACACTATAACACTACTGGAGGGAAGGATTGATCTTCATTGGTGAGATCACAGTTATGCACAGTAAAACAAGGCAGTGTCCTAGTTTACTTGCACCACTTTATTTTGACTGATTGATTGATTTGAGAGTGAGAGCAGGCACACAGGAGTGTGTGAGTAGGGAGGTGGGCAGAGGGAGAGACTTCTTAAAGCAGACCCCCCCCCACTGAATATAGAGCAGGAATATGGAGCTCAGTTTCACAACCCATGAGATCATGACCTGAGCTGAAACCAAGAGTTGGACACTCAACTAAGTCACCTAGCTGCCCCTGCACCACTTTATTTTGAGTATAGTTTAATAAATAAAATTTTCAAGTTATTAGATACATGCCTGATCATAACACTTTCTATGCTTGAGGGTAAGATTTACACCTGAATTTTGCTTTGGGAAGTGACTGAACTGCTGGTTGACTTATCATCAGGTGATAAAATAACACAAAAATGTTACTAGTGATTGTGCTGGGTGCTGAGCTGGTGCTCTTGTAAAAAATTATTTTTCAAACTTCCTATGATATTAGAATATTTTTAAGAGCCATTTCTACTAAAGTATTATTGTATTTAGCAAATGATCCCTGATGTTCAGTTGGCTGTGATAATTTATTTATATTTATTTTAAAAATATATTTTATGTATTTATTTGAGAGAGAGAGCAAACAGGAGCAGGGGGATAGACAGAGGGAGAGAGAAAGGGAGAAACAGACTCTCAGTATTGAACAGGAGTCTGATGAGAGGCTCGATTCCAGACAGACCTGAGCTGAAGCAAATGCTTAACTGACTGAGCCACCCAGGCACCCCATAATTTAATTTTATAATACCTTATCTGCTTTCAAGAAAGGATTTGAAGTGTGTTTCATGCTAGTCACACATACCAAAGGTTCATTTAATAGATGCATCAGAAACCTTTTAGAACAAAGGACTATCATAATTGCGCCAAGAATTTGGCATAAAGTGATTACTGAAGTTCAGTGTTAATTGAACTGTATCCCTTGGCATCCTGGCAGCCAAAGGGATAAAGGCATATGCAGTGGATTATGTAGTTTCTGTTTCTATTTTCATAAAATTCTTTAGATCCCTCCGGGCACAAAATTCTAGGAATTTTATGAGTGGGATCCTTAAATAATGATATCTAGTAACATAAGGAACAATGTAAGCAATTTTGTGGGTATTTTTTAAAAGATTTATTTATTTATTCCAGAGAGATAGAGAGGGAGGGAGGGGGTGTGAGAGGGGGGACGGGTGGCAGAGGGAGAGGGAATCCCAAGCAGGCTCCCTGATGAGTGTGGAACCCAACATGGGGCTTGATCCCAGGACCCTGGAGCTGAAGTCAAGAGTCAGGTTTAGCCAACTTAACCACCCAGGTGCCTCTTGTGGGTATTTTTTATATTGACTCTGGTAGTTGAGGCATTTGTAAAGAGAGATAAGCCATCATGGTCTAAGGATGTTGTTTTCTGGTCTTACTTGAAAATAAGAAAGCTTTGAAATAGAGAATAAGCCCTTCTCTTAATGCCATCTTGGATCAGTTGTTAAACTGCTGTTCCCTAGCTCCTAATCAGACAACCTGGTTCTGGTTGAGTGAATGTCTGGACCACAGATATTATATTCTGTTTTCTTGACTGCAATCAGAGCCATAGGCCTCCCATCTCAGATGTAGAGGATACTGTTGACTTTATTGGAAGTCAGTGTGCCTGACTTTGGTTCTGCCCCTGGGAAATGGAGCTCTTAATCAAGGAAGTGATGAGGTATGGGGCTCACCCCATACCTCTGGGAGGGGTTAAAATTTTCCTAAGTTTTGAAGTCACTCTCAGGTATTTGAAGTACCTGGTCAACACTGGAACTGTGCACCGTAAAACATAGAAGGGGCCCTTACAGCTTGAATTTCTCAAAGGGTGGGCAACGTGAGTAGAGGAGATCTGAGAAGTCCCTTTAAACACCACCACCTCTTAACTTTAGCCTTCCACGATGAGCAACTTGCAGAACACGGTCTCCTCCAGGAGGTGTTACTTAGCCTTGTCCACTTGTGTTTTATGTATTTTATTTATCCCAGCATTTCCAAAAATATGATAGTTTTAACACAAGCGACGTGAAAATGGAGATACGTTTTTCCTCTTACTTAAAACTTTCTTGACAATAGACTGTGAATCTTATGCTTACGGCACATTTCAGTTCAGTTCCTCAGAAATGGTAGTCACATTGCAAGTGCTTGATAACCACACAAGTCCAGTGACTCCCAGATTGGGCAGTGCCATTCTAGAACCTACTTTTCAGAAAGCAAGGAAGTTACCCTCCCAGAAAACCCTCCCTAGCTTTCCCCCACCCACCCCCTGCCCGGCTTGTCCATTTGAATTTTGAAGAATGTCTTCAGAAAGCAGTTTCAGCATCGGCATAGTTAACGGCATAGTTGACGTTGCCAACAGAGTCCTGTTCCTTTTTAAGGCTGATCTTGGTGATTAATACATGTCTGTTCCGCCAAACCAGGATGCACAAAATTGCCATATTGTTCATTAGGCTGCCTTCATATCACAATTCCAGGATCCTGCCACAAATTTCTTCGTAGCTATCCTATTCTGGTGGGCCCAACAGGTTGTAGTTGTACCCAAAGCGAAATCTCTGCCAGCAGAGTATCTGTGAAAAGGGTATGAGCGGATTTAAGCAAAATCTTTTAGACAAACATGTTAGACTCACTCGCCTCCAGTGCGAAGTGAATTACTCTGAGTAACTCACTCAGAGTGAGTTAGAAGTGGATCACAGTGAATGATAGAAGCCAGTCTTTTCAGTCTTGTCAATAGCACGCCTGCAGGTTTCCATTCTGACTTGAGTGGATCTCAAGAGGCATCCTAATCCTGAGGAGGTATTAATTCCTTCACCCTTTGTGTCACAGCAGCTCTAGCTAGCTGGGGCTACAGGAGAGCAGGCCAGACCTGGCCCATGCTCTCAGGGAGCTTGCATTCTAAGAGAAGAGACACGTAGGTAAAAAGTAAGGTGATAACAAGTTATGAGAAGTGTTGGGAGGATAGTAACTGGGGAGGGTCACTTTATTATGGAACATTTCAAACAAAAGTAGAATAGTACCATTATACTATCAGTGTACCCATCACCCACCTAGTTCAGCAGTTAATCTTGTTTCATCTATTAATTCCCCCTTCCACACACACCCATGATTATTTTGAGACAAACCTAGATAAATTATATCATATCATCCATATATATTTCAGTAACCATGGTACCATTTTCTTGTCTAAAAAAAAATTAACAGCAGTCTCTCAATATAAAATATCCAGCCAGTGTTCAAATTTGCCTGTCTCATAAATGTGCTGGTTTTTTTTTTTTTTCAGTTTGCTTGAATTGGCATGCAAATGAGGCCCATACAGTGCAGTTGATTGGATTTTTAAGGATTTTTTTATTTATTCATTTGAGAGCGAGAGTGTGTGTGTGTGAGCTAGAGCAGGAGCAGAAGGGGGAGA
This sequence comes from Canis lupus familiaris, assembly GCF_011100685.1. Classification (NCBI taxonomy): domain Eukaryota; kingdom Metazoa; phylum Chordata; class Mammalia; order Carnivora; family Canidae; genus Canis; species Canis lupus. The sequence continues at coordinate 81,768,494 of NC_049260.1, forward strand.
GGGATGGGAGCAAGAGAAGCAGACTCCCCACTGAGCAGGAAGCCCAACATAGGACTTGATTCCAGGACCCTAGGATCACGGCCTGAGCTGAAGGCAGACACTCCACCACTGAGCCACCCAAGTGCACTGATTTTTTTTTTTTTTTTTTAAAGATTTTATTTATTTATTCATGATAGTCACAGAGAGAGAGAGAGAGGCAGAGACACAGGCAGAGGGAGAAGCAGGCTCCATGCACCGGGAGCCCGACGTGGGACTCGATCCCGGGTCTCCAGGATCGCGCCCTGGGCCAAAGGCAGGCGCCAAACCGCTGCGCCACCCAGGGATCCCTGATTTTTTTTTTTAAAGTCACTTTTAATCTTTTGGTCCTCAGGGAAGTCATTTGTTTAATTAAGATAGTCTGAGGAGACATTTTGACTAAAGACCTGAGAAATAAATGAGCTCATCAGAGGAAGAGCATTCCAGGTAGTGGGAAGTGCAAGGCAATGACATGAGGGGGGACAGATTCAGGGAAAGAAGAGGAAGACTGTGTGACCGATGCATAGTAAGCTAGGGAGAAAATATTTGGAGATGAGCTATTTCTCAAGTCAAAAGCAACCCAGAGTTTTCCACATTCCCTCACCGTATCACATAGTTTCTGAGAACATAATATAAATGAACTAGGCTCTTTGACTTAATACAGAAATGCTGTTGTTTCTAGTCAGCGCTTTCATGACCTCTACTTTCATGGAGGGCTGCAGTAACAGTTTACCCAAGTATACACAAAGTCTAGTAACGCCCTGTTCATTTAAAATCAAATCTCAAGACAATTGTAGATTCACCTGGAATTTTACGAAACGATACTGAGAAATCCTGTGTATGCATTTCCCAGTTTTTCCCGAAGCTCCCAGCCAGAGTTCTTCCAAACTATAGTTTTCTTGTAAAACTGGAGTGTAATGCAAGAGGCAGGATATGGAACTTGATGCAGTCAAGATACAAAACCATCTTGTCACCACAAGGCTCCTTCCTGTTGTAACCACACCTGCACCATTTCTCCCTCTGTGTAGTTTTCTCATGCTGCCTTTGTCTGGTTCAGGTGTCTCGTGAATACTGGCCTTGTAAAAACGTAAAATGCCTTGGAAAAGTATTCCCCCCTCTGTATTTTTACCATTTGCTCTTCATTTTTTTTGCTTTACTATATAAACGAACCCCGTTATTTTAAAAATTAACTGTTATTTGGATTGGAAAGGAATAAATGTTAATTAACAACTGTATCAGCTGTTTCTGGTAATGGAATTACCTCTTGTTCAACTTTTTCTCTTGATCAGTGGGAGTTACCAATTATTCTGACCTACTCCTGATGAATGCGCACTATGTACTGTACACACACACACCCACAAATACCCCCACCTCACCTATGGGATTAATTGGGGAAATGGTGTTGCTTTGAGGTATCACAGAGGTTATGATTTTTAATCATAAGTTATTCTTGGTAAGGATCCAAGCATGGATATTAAAATTTTCATTTTATGGTAAAGTATAGCCCTACTCCATAATTAAATTCCTGTGGAATATTTTTTTAAACAAGACTTACTAATTCGATAGAATATAGTTAGCATAAAATGGAGGACCACATCTGTTTTATTCTGCATGTGTCTCTGGCACTTAGAAGTGACTGACATATGAACATTGACTATTTATTGAGTGAAGTGCCGATATGGTAGATGTGATACTGGCTTCCGTAGAAGGCATCATTATAGAACAGTAGTGATTCATTCCTTACGTGATCCTTCTGCTTTTGTTATATGTGGATTTTGACAGTCCCAGATTCTGTATCAAATTTGCATTTACATGTTCTATTCCTATATGAAATGAGATACAGGCAGCTCACTGAAATTATGTCCAATTACTTGTAAGTACTTTAGCCAATCTTCTTCATGCCATATCACATGTAAAAGTAGATAATATTGACATGCCTGGGTGGCTCAGTGGTTGAGCTTCTACCTTTGGCTCAGGGCATGATCCCCGGGGTCCTGGGATCGAGTCCTGCATCAGGCTCACTGCAGAAAGCCTGGTTCTCCGTCTGCCTATGCCTCTGCCTCTCTCTGTGTTGCTCATGAATAAATGAATAAAATCTTTAAAAAAGAAAAAGTAGGTAATATTTGAACTAAGGCAGTAAAACTGCTTCTGGTACTGGGGCTTCTCCAGGGGATCACCCAAAGTCTGAAGGGATCAGTGTCCACATGACCCCCACTGTGCTATAATCCATGAGCAGCATAGTAGTAGGGAAGCTATACTTTCTAGACCTCACTGTCTGTAGAAGTGTAGTATAGTGCCTTAAAATCTCTTATTTGTTTTTTTGCTTTCCTTCCTTTCTTGTTGTAGCGTGGAGATTGGAGAAAGCGTACGTGGAGAGGATGTCTACATTGTTCAGAGTGGTTGTGGCGAAATCAATGACAATCTAATGGAGCTTTTGATCATGATTAATGCCTGCAAGATTGCTTCAGCCAGCCGGGTTACCGCAGTCATCCCATGCTTCCCTTATGCCCGGCAGGATAAGAAGGATAAGGTGAGCGCAGAATCTCCTTTTTAAAAAAACTTAAAAAATCAGGAGAAGCACTTGCCCAAAGTCACACACACACACACACACACACACACACACACACACACAAACACACACACAAATCCTTAATCCTCAGACGCATATTTAGAGGGTATTATTTTTTTTATTGCATTCTCATAGGTATTACCCAGTGTTCAAAAACAATCGCTATGTGGTTGGTTTATATAAACCAACACATTGGTAGTTTGTATTTGTTCCAGTCATATGTATGTGACTTTCATTTAGCTCACTATGACTTTTTAATTGTGACAGTAGGACTAAACACCAGCTACTGTGGAAAAGATTTTTTAAGCTATGGTAGATCTCCTGGGACCCTCTTGGGGTTTCAGCTATGACCTCTTCTGTAAAACTTAAAGTTGGTTACATGAATGCTTGGTCTCATTATACACATACACATCTCACCTCATTCATCTGGTATATTAGAGGTTAAGGTATATACATAAAACTTTGCCAGGACTATTATAATAATCAGTGCCCAAAGTTTCCTTACAATGTCTGGGAGAAGGCCAGATATTTTTATTCTGAGAGATTGTAGTGCTCCTACAGAGTATAAAGAGCATGGGCTTTGCTATTTTATATTGCAGCCAGCATATTTACCTGTTATTTAAGGAAGCTGAAGTTGCTGGAAGGTTGACCTCCAGATGAGTGGATGAGTGGTACTAATTTACAAAATAAACTATAATTTCTATTCTGTGCTAGAGCTTTAAATTTTGACCTGTTACATGTCATACAGGTTTGAGTATGTATGTATTAAAAGAGATTTTTAAAATTCTTGTGAAAAAGATTTTTTTTAAGTCTACCTAGTTTAAATAATTGATCATTGGAACACTTGATAGGCTGAAAATGTTTACATTAAGTTAAGAAAACAAAAGGTGGGAAGGTAGTTTTCTTTTTTGAAAAACATCCTGATTTGAAAAAGTGATATTGCACTTAATATTTGTGCTAGATTGTGATTTACTCGTAAAGCCAATGGCCATGGCACCTTGTATGAATTTCCTTGTAGTGCAGTACCTTAAACATAGTAAGTGCACAATAAAGAAATGCTTCTTGACCAAATGGATTGTGTCTCAAAATGGCTTTTTGGTTTTGTTGTTCTTTTCTCCCTCCCCCCCATTTAGAGCCGGGCTCCAATCTCAGCCAAGCTTGTGGCAAATATGCTCTCTGTGGCAGGCGCGGATCATATTATCACCATGGACCTGCATGCTTCTCAGATTCAGGTATCTGGAAGCTAAATATTTGACATTAGAAAGGGACGGGGGAGGAATAATAATGATAATGCTAGAGACTGCAGAGAAGCAAACACATGCCCAAATACAGCTCAAAGTAACTAGACATTGACATCACTGTAAGCATCCTTACCTGAAGCATTGTTCCTGGTCCTAGTTGCTTTGGGGTAGTTGGATAAGGGAGGTAGTCTGGAATTCTGAGAAGAGCAGAGGCTTTGGTTTCAAACTGAGGTTGAATCCTGGCTCTGACACTTGGCAGCTTTATAACCTTGGGCAAGTTATTTAACTTCTTTGAATACATGCCGCATTGTTAACTGTGAGTATGAAATTGATGGTAGAATGCATGGCCCAGGATGGGTGTTTAGTAAATAGGAACTGTTAATGGTCATCATCAAATTGAGAACCACAGCTATCAGCATACTTTCTAGCATAAACATAGAATAAAGGGAGCAGAATACTACCTTATATTTTGTACTGCTTAAAGGGACTTTCAGATCACTGTTGGAGGCTTGCAGCAATCCAATGAGGTACATGGGGTAGGTGATTCTACCCATTCTGTAGAAGAGAAACAGATCTGTTGAGAAGCACCACTAATCTTATAGCACCTAGTATTGGAACACAGATCTCCTGATTTCTCTTTACTCTGTGTGGCCATTTATAATAGATATATTCCACTAAGCTTGTGTATCAAAGCATCTCTAACTGGGTTAGCTAACAAGCCAGCCCAACATTTGGTGGCGTAAGGCAGTAAGTATGACCTCACAAGTCTGCATGTTGGGCCGTTCTGGTATGGGCTGAATGGGCCGATCTTTCCAAGGGCTCACTTTCACGTTCCTATGAACAGCCATGGGTTAGCTGAGGGCAGGCTGCTTCCCTGTCGGCTGGCCTCTTGTGCAGCCCAGGCCTGAGGAGCCCATTCTAGTCTGCTACACTGGGCATGACTTCTAATCTGTTGGAATGCTAACAGGAAGGTATTCTTTGGGCAAGTTAGTAACCTCTTTGTATCAGCAGTCATTTGTAAATGGAAGTGCAGAAAACAAAGCAAAAGTGACTCAGCTTCTTTCTTCAGGGCTTTTTTGATATCCCAGTGGACAATTTGTATGCAGAGCCAGCTGTCCTGAAGTGGATAAGGGAGAACATCTCTGAGTGGAGGAACTGTACTATTGTCTCACCCGATGCTGGTGGAGCTAAGAGGTATGGCCAGAATGCTTATTATTCTCAAAGTACTACGGAAATCTTTCAGACAGTTACATCAGAAAGTAATATTTTTCTAGCTAGTGACAGTTATTTTAAGTATGGTTGACCCTTGAACAACATGAGGGTTAGGGGTATCAACCCCCGCCACCTATGTGGTCAAAAATCCACATTAACTTTTGACCACCCCAAAACTTTAACTACTGGGGGCCAACTCTTAACTGGAAGTATTCCCAGTAACATAAACAGTCAGTTACCTATCCTGTATTTTATGTGTTTTACATACCATATTACAAGAAAGCAGGCTGGGGAAAAGAAAATGTCACTGAGAAGATACATTTACAGTACTGTACTTCAAGAAAAATCTGCTCATAAAGTGGACCTGCACAGTCCAAACCCATGTTTTTCAAGGGTCTGCTGTACTTCAGAATGGGTGTGGCTGGGACATGAGCCAGATGTAGTTTTATTAACCCTCTTACTGGCCTGCATCACTGCCTGAAAGACAGGACAGCACTAAGTGGGGTGGAGGGCTTAAATAGTTACAGTATCATAGAGCTTGACTGAAACCTGTGAGTAGCCTGGCACCACAGAGCTAGCTAGCCACACTGTACAACTCTCAGGAATGGTGGGAAATTTGGATTTCTAATGAATGGGACCCACTTTCCAACCATGTGCTGCTATTAGTGGATGAGTAGGCTTTTAGACTCATGATGCTCGTTGGTTAGACCATCTTCATTCTGGCATTAAGATATTAAGCAGGGAAGGAAAATAAAGTGGAGGGACTTTATTTTAAACCAAGACCATAACATTTTATAAACAAGCTAATGGCCAAGGATGGCCAATGTCAGTGCTCTGCAGCTCACGTGGCGCACACTAAGAGCTCTCAATTTCCTTAGAGTATCCCTTGTTAGTAATGCATTCAAAAGGATGACATACGTTCTTGTTGCAGAAATAGAATGAAGAAGCTACAAAATACAGATGACTAGGAAAAGCTCATTCAGATCTTTCTAAAGGCCATTCAAATTTTCAGTGACTGTTTCTCAGCAGCCTCATTATTTCAGTAACTTCAACAGAACTCTTAAGCTGAGAATTTGGAGTTCATTATCCAGCTAGACAGGGCTTTTGTGAGTCTCACATAATCACTAGTCATCATCCGTGAAGCAACAGAGCCCAAAAACCATCCCCCTAATGGTAGTGGTCAGACTCAACTTGTTGGGCATTACTTTCCCACCTTGCCACAAGACTTAGGGGAATAGTCGTGTTTGAAATAATCCAGCAGGATTTCCTCCCCAAAGTTGGGTACAGGAAAACTGCCTTCAGTAGACAACATATTGCTGCCATACTATTTTGTCTTTGTGTGAATAATTTTCTTGTCGTGGTGGAGTATTTTCAGAGTGAGTGGCTATCACTTGCTATCACTTGCATCTTGGCAGGGTTTTTGGCATAGGTGGAGATCCTGTGTGATGGTGACATGCACAGAGTTCTCCTCACAGGAGCATAGGGAGTAACTTGGCCCAGACCTGCTTTGTCTGTATTAAGGTTGTTGGCCATTGAGTCTGGATGATCTGGGATGCTTGAGCTCATTTGATTATGCATTTGTCTTGGATAACTAAATGTTCCAAGCAGATTGGTTATTCTTGATGCCCACTGCCCTCACAGTAGTAATGGAGAGCACAGGGTGTGGTTCATTTAGGTCAGGGTACATATGCTGTCCAGGTTGTGGTTCAGATCTTATGTTTTCTATGACATGGTCATGGGTTCTCCTCTACCCAGCACAGACTCCATTATGTGACCATAGTCGCAGCAGAAACCAGACATAATGCTCTGGTTGGGTCAGTGCTGCATTAAAAAGCAAGACCCAGGGGTGCCTGGGTGGCTCAGTCGGTTAAGCACCTGCCTCCAGCTCAAGTCATGATCTCAGGGTCCTTGAATGGAGGAGGATTGAGCCCCTCAATGTGCTCCCTGCTCAGCAGGGATGTCTGCTTCTCCTTCTCCCTTTGCCCCTGCCCCTACTCATGTGTGTGTACCCTCTCTCAAATAAATAATCCTTAAAAAAGAAAAAACCCAGAACATAGGCTTCACTCATGGTGAGGATGGCACAGTGAAGCATGGGCCTACATGTCACTGGGGCAGCACGCTGTCATTCACACCTAGTCAATTTCTGTTTGAGTGAATTATATGGTACTTTGTCATCAGAGCTCCATCGTCTGTCTCACCTTCTAGTTTGGTTCATATTGTTTTGTAATAGAAAAATAAGACTGATGCTTTGATTTGGAGATGACTTAGGGCTGTATAGCATGATGTCCAGTTTTCTCAGCTAATTAGTATAACTTTCTTTGTAGCACTCCTAAAAGAAACTTCCAGGCTTGGTGTCCAGGTACAGTTGACAATAACAGTTGGTGGATCACTGAGGGGAGTATGGTGAGAGCATAGGCACTGGACCAGGCTGGCTCCTCTCACAACATCTGCATGCCAAATTGGGACAATCTGTACACTCCCAGCCTTCGTTAATAAAGCTTTTTCTCTTTCCCCTTCTGCTGCCAATCTATTAAATGAACGTGCCTGAGCATCATCCTGCTTCTGGGACTGGTGAGGCATCTGGCTCTCCCCTCACTGTAAACCAGAATTAATTATAATCCATGTCTGACTAATATGCTTATAAACTGCTCTCAGGATATGGAGGCATTCATCTATAAAACCCACTTGGTGCCGTTGGCCTTTGAGAAGTCAATCAATTAGAGCTGTTTTCTTCCAGCCCTGGGAACAGTTTGGTTTCAAGGAGTATACTCCCCTGGAAAAGGAGCCCATTGTTTAGTCCCAGGCTTTCGTCTTTAGGAGCCCCACAGCCATGGGCACAGATGTAACTGCGACCACCCTGTTTTGCAGAGTGACCTCCATCGCAGACCGGTTGAACGTGGACTTTGCTCTGATTCACAAAGAACGGAAGAAGGCCAACGAAGTAGACCGCATGGTGCTGGTGGGAGACGTGAAGGATCGAGTGGCCATCCTGGTGGATGACATGGCTGATACCTGTGGCACAATCTGCCATGCGGCCGACAAGTGAGTGTGGGAAGGTGGGGTGAGTGGTTAGAAGGGAAAAACTAGCCACTTTCTCCATTCCCTAAGCCTGCTGATTGCTCCTCAGAAGTGAACCGAGGGGGATGGTAACTACCTTTGGGAGTTAGTACCGTAGGCTTGAATTGCAGTATGCATAAATTGATGAATATTTTACTTTGACCCCCCAGATTTCCTTAGTTTTATTGTGCTAAACTGTATAAAGATTTTATTTATTTATTTGTGAGAGACACAGAGAGAGAGAGGCAGAGACATAGGCAGAGGGAGAAGCAGGCTCCTTTCAAGGAGCCTGATGTAGGACTTGATCCCAGGACCCCGGGATCACAACCTGATCCAAAGGCAGACGCTCAACCACTGAGCCACCCAAGTACCCTGATAGTTTTTAAAAACAAATTAAAGTAGGCACCTGGGTGGCTCAGTCATTTAAGTGTCTGGCTTGGCTCAGATCATGATCCCAGGGTCCTGGGATCGAGTCCTACATTGAGCTCCCTGCTCAGCAGAGAGTCTGCTTCTCCCTTTACCCCTCTCCCTGCTCGTGTTCTCTCTCAAACACCCTCAAATAAATAAATAAAATCTTAAAAAAAACAAAGTAGAAATTTATGGGCCTGAAAAGATAGGAGTTGGCCCTTAATGCAGATTTGAATTGTGTGAGTCCACTTACATGCATTTTTTTTTATTAATCTAGTGAGGAACTGTAAGTATATTTTCTCTTCCTTATGGTTTTCTTAATAGCAGTATCTTTTTTCTAGCTTACTGTATTATAAAATACAGCATATACTATAACACACAAAGTATATGTCCATGGACCATTTATGTTATCAGTAAGGCTTCTGGCCAACAGGAGGCTATCAGTAGTTAAGTTTTGGGGGAGTCAAAAGTTATGCTCAGATTTTTCAGCTGTGTGGGGGGGGTGGTAAGTGCCTCTAACCCCCTGTGTTGTTGCAGGGTCCACCGTATTCTTCTATTTATATTTCACCTAAGCCAGAAACCCTGGCCTTACCTCTTGACTGTCCATTTTAGCTGCTACCACCTTTGTTCATATTATTTCTCATCCCTTGCCTGCACAGTTCTAAACTTCCTTCACTCTGTTCTCTCTGCTGCTAGTCACCAATCTCTTACCTCCCTAGTCCATCTCTCTCTCATTGCCTCCCCACTTGCTTATCTGTCCAAAACTAAGGCTAGAGCCCATCACTCCTCTCCTTGAAAACCTTAACTGGCTCCCTATTGCTTATAATCCACACCACTGTGGAGAGCCTTGTTTCTTATCATTTTTCCTTAACCTCAGGGTGTCTGTGCCATGCACGGGGCCTGGCAGATAATAGAGGCTAAGAAAATATTTATGTGCTGAGCGATTCCTGACTGGGATCCTGGAGTATACATTTATAAAATTCATCTCATCCTTGTATGATTAAGGTAATGCGAATTGCTATAATAGATCAACTCCCTGAATGTCAGTTGATTAACATGATAGTTTCTTATTCATGACTTAGGTATCCCTCTTTTGGTTTTGTGGTGGTGGTGCATCTTTAACATAAAGCTTCCAGTATTACCTTGGAAGACATTTCTAGTTTGGCCAGCCAGAAAGGAAAAAAAGCCATGGGGAATCACCCATGGAAGATTCTTCTAAGCCCAGCCAGTGGTATACATTACATCTGCCCACATTCTGAGAGCTAGAATTAAGTCACATGGCCACTCCTAACTTTGCAAGAGAGGCTGGGAAATGTAGTCCACCTGTGTGCCTGGGGAGGCGGGGTGGAAGGTGATGGATTTTGTTGAGCATAGTAGTCTTTGCCAGTCTTTTACAACGCTAATCGAACTTAGGTAAGTTCTCAGTCCCATTTCTCTTTGCTGTGAACTAAATTGTGTCTTCCCCTAAAGTTCATACATTGAAGTCCTAACCCTCCAGTATGATATTTGGAGATGGAGCCTTTGTGGGGAGGTAACTAGGGTTAGATGAGATCATGAGGTGGGGACCCTCATCGTGGGAATACTGCCCTTGTAAGAAGAGATACCTAAGAGCCCGGTCCCCCCACATATGTACATACAGAAGTCATGTGAGCACACAGTGCGATGGCAGCTGCCAACAAGCCAAGAGAAGAGGCCTCAAGATGATAGCTACCTTGTCACCACCTTGATCTCTGGGTTCCCAGCCTCCAGAAGTGAAAGATAAAGCTCTTGTTTTTAAGGCACTCAGGCTGACTAATGTACTCCTCCCCGCTAACTCAGGTCCTCTAGTGATAAGTGAGAATAATGCAGAGCAACTCTGCTTTTTTCTCTAGACTTCTCTCAGCTGGAGCCACCAGAGTTTATGCTATCTTGACTCATGGAATCTTTTCTGGCCCGGCCATCTCTCGCATTAACAACGCATGCTTTGAAGCAGTCGTAGTCACCAATACCATACCTCAGGAGGATAAGATGAAGCATTGCTCCAAAATACAGGTAAGGATGAGATTCTTGCAAAATAGGACTCTGCTACGTATTTAAGGAGGTGGTTGTCTATGTCGAATTAGGTGTCTGGATGCTGAAGATTTCCTCCTTTGCTCTTAAGGGTCCATCATCAGGAACTGTGACCCAAGAATTAAAAAAATACATATCACATGTAAAAATTCAGATTGCTAGGCGAATCTCTGGAGGACAGAGCATTAGGACTCGACATTTCAGCAGACTCTCTCAGTGATTGTGCCACACACTCAAATTTGCAAGTCCATGCTTTACAGTGTGTGTCACTCTTAACTGTTGGCCCCTGTAGACACAGGGAAACCTTTAAAGTGGTGGTACACGCCTTAGAATGTCACATGCTCTAGAAACAGCTGAAGTTAATTACCTAGGGTTCCTGTTAAAATCCATATTCCTCTGCTCCATCTGGGACTGACAAAACCAAGAGGTCCTGGGACCACTCCTTTAATTCCCCCAAGTAATTAGACACTAAAGTTCAAGGTGTTATTGCACTAAAAGGACAAGGCATCACTTAATTAAAAATGTGTTCGGTAATCCCTTAGCTTTCTGAGATTAATATGTGGAATCGGAACATTTTTTAAGGATTTTTTATCCCCATCTTAAGTATTCTTTTTATTTCACTGCTGAGAATGCATATGTGTCAGCTCACCGCTATCTTGGTGAGTCTGAGTCAAAAGTTTCCCTCCCTTAGCACTTGGATCATTTTTTAAGTGGTCATGTTAAAAATAATCTGCAGACTATAGCTGGGTGCACGACTCACGAGGGGGTGCAGCCCCAGGGCAGCAGTTTTAAGGGGAAGGCCCCTCGTTGAGCTGCTCATCAGTGTCTGCAATGGGTCCATCATCTGTCTGTGTGCTGCTAACCTAATGCCCTTCTTGGCTCTTATAGGTGATCGATATCTCCATGATCCTGGCAGAAGCCATCAGGAGAACTCACAATGGGGAATCAGTTTCCTACCTGTTCAGCCACGTCCCTTTATAATAGAGTAACTGCTGAGGCTTTTTACAAATAAAGTGAACCCCACCCCTTTGTTTTCCCCCTTGGTATTTGAGGACAGATTCAGCAGAAGGCCCGGCTTGCTCTGGTGAAGCTTTCTACACCCCTCATCAGGGTATATTAGTATTTCTCCTAAATTTAGAGAAAGATTGAGATTAACTGCTGAGATTTCCCCGCCTGCACCTACCTTGTCTCATTCTGGCTTGATGCTGTGAGGCTTGAGGCTTTAACTACCACTGAGCCCACAGCAAGATTTCAGGCTTTGGAAGGTGTTGTATAGGGGTGTTTGAATGTTCCCCTGGGGAGGGGAGAGCACAGACTACTTTGCATGTGAATACTTCAGGGTTTCCTTGGTTCAGAACTACTGACAACAAAGCCCCACCCCCTTTCTCCCTTTCCCCCCAACCTGTGACAAGTTCTCAAAAGCCTGCAAAGTGACCGCAAGAACCCTAGGCAGCCCCAGCTCAGGCTGCTCAGTCCTGTAAATATGGAGCCAGTGGGCAACTTACAGTGTGAGCAGATCTCTGGAGTGGGGGTGGGGCGTGCCTGGGGGTAGGCAGCACACAGGGCAGTGAATGCTTCTTGAGAGGAAAAAGCCTGATCCTTCATCCCCTCCAGCTTGGGGACTGTGTTGCCTGGATTTTCCTTTGTACCTGTTCTTTCCATTTGGCTTGACCTTCAGCCGTCTTGCCCTTCCCCTGGTCAGATGTCCTCTGGGGCACAAATGTTCCTCATACCACAGTCTTCTGGAAAGCAAACTCAGCTTCCTGCTCCATAATCTCTCACATTGACACGAGATTATTTTTTGCCATAGCATAATCTTCCTTAGCCCACTACCGCTGTGGTCATAGGTTTTAGGTGGGGTTGTAGTGCCTTTTGATTAATTTAAATATTTCATCTTTCTGCCATCTATTTGGCCTCTCCAATGACCCGAGATTTCTGTTAAAAAGACTGATGTTACTGTCTCTTGTAGAGGAAACTAATAAAGTGTCTGTGTGTGATTGTGAAGTCTGCATCATATCTGTACTGGTCTTCCTGCTTAAAGGTTTGGTCTGGGTGTCCTGCTGCCCAGTGATAGCTCTTCTGTGTTTCCAAACTGTTGGCTGCATTGAGAGAAGACCTTGGCAGCAGTTCTATTCAACTGTAAGATCTTAAGATGTTGGGTTTACCGAGAACTAGGTATGGCGTGATTCTGCACATTGTACCTGAGTTACAGTGCATATAAGGCCTTCTGGATCTCTGGTCCTCATCCTTGGGGCTAGAAATTCAGTGCTTTCTTAGAGGAAGAGCATAGTTTCTATAATTAATCCATTTGGAACCAATTTCGCCAAATGCAAAATTTCCCTCTATCAGTAGATGAGTAAATGCCACGTGTGGCATTTAATTTCAGGCCTTCTAGTTAAAAACCGGGGAAGATAAATGTGTACAGTTGAGGAATGAATTATAATGCATTCCAAAATGTTAGGTGAGTTTTCTGTTACCTCATCAAATAAGGGCATTCTTTTGCTTCTGGAGAAAGCCACATGTTTCTGGAGCTTGGTGCAGAGTGCTCCTTTATCTTCAAAGCCTAGTTCTGCTTTTATCTGCTTCCGGTTGTGCTTTATGTTGAATATTGGGATATCAACTTTACAATCAGTGTTTTGAAAAAGTGATTCCAAAAGGACTGAGGTGAGCTCTGAAGTCTGTGCTCCCGACATGCCAGCCCTCTTTCACCTCATCAAGCCTTTGCTCTGGGAGCCCCTGATACAGAGCATCAGTTCCCTAACCTACCGATCCTGCAATTTCTCAAAATATTAGATCAATTGGCCAGGGCTTGCTGTGTCCCAATATTTTGACTCTACCATGGGCCTCCTTGGGTAATTCAGTTCCTAGGTTGAGGTTTTAAGGTCATTCAGAAAAGACCCTCAGTCCCCAACTTTGGCCCCTCTGCCTGGGGGGCTGGGGAGGGGGGTCTGTATTCAGTTCCCTGTGACACTCCAGCAAAGTGCCATAAGCACCCCAAGGCCATTTCTGGTTTTTTCCTCTAGTGGGAGAGCTCCATGCGTCCTGGATGGCACCAAGGTCTAACAGGCCTGCTTCTGAGCAAAAGGCACCCCCAGCTCCCTCACCTTCCACCCTCAGAGCCAGGGGAGGGGAGATTCCTTGGAAGAATGCTAACCCCACAGAGTCCCCAAGCTAGTACCCTTATAAAAAGATTCATCTCAGGGGATCCCTGGGTGGCGCAGCGGTTTGGCGCCTGTCTTTGGCCCAGGGCGCGATCCTGGAGACCCCGGATCGAATCCCACGTCGGGCTCCCGGTGCATGGAGCCTGCTCCTCCCTCTGCCTGTGTCTCTGCCTCTCTCTCTCTGTGTGTGTGACTATCATAAATAAATAAAAAAAAAATTAAAAAAAAAAGATTCATCTCAAACGGGGCTGCTAGTCTCCCTGCCATATTTGGAATAGAAGCGTTTTCTGCTAGAGAGCTTATTCAATTTGCTGTTCGTAGCATGTAGCCCTTGACCTGAGGGCTATTCAGATCATAGAAATAGCCCAAAGTTTTGTTTTGTTTTTTTTAGAAAAAAGGAGGCGAACCTGTCCCTCCTAGTAATTGTGCCCCCTGCCATATCTTACTAGCGCTTGTTTGCAGGGGGAGGGGAAGAGGCTTCTGGAAAGGAATCTGGTTATTGGTGGCACCTCCCTCACAAAAAACACTGGAAGTGAGGATGAAGGAAGAAGGTTCTGCGCTGCTGCTGCCCACCCCCCTGACTAAAGACCACAGAGGGAATAAATGCCCTGTTTGTGAAAATAGCCATTACCATCAGGAGGGGGAGCCAGCCTCCTACCTTTCTGTCTGTAGCTCTGGTCTCCAGCCAGATGCCTCTTCAGTTGATTGGAGCCCTGAGCCCAAGCTTCCCTGTTCCTCTGGCTTCCCCTTGCCCTGCTCCTGCCAGGCACTTTGCTTTCATTGCCAGTGGTAAGGCCTTTTGCAACCATCCTCTGGGGATGCCAAAGCATCCCCTTCTCCCTGCCACCCATCACATGATAACTGAGGTCACCAGAGCCATCTCTACTGCCCTTGCAATAGCTGCAAATGGCAGAAGGGGGATTAGAATTAGTACAGCCATAGGGCAAGAACATACTGGAAGTTAGTTCACATCTCATCTTCAGGCTCAGGATTGACCTTGTGCCTGTTAGTCATTTGCTGCCTCTTGCCAACTGCTGGCTTTCCCAAAAGGCTGTTCTTACAGGCTCAGCCTTTTGCAAGTGATTATCCAAAAGAGTACACCATGGTATCTTCCCCCAACTCCTCTCCCTACCACCACTAGGCCTCCCCACCGCCTGCCAGCCCCATAGCTGCTTAGAACAGGTGGTTGCTGCCATGACGTCATGGCGTCAGGTCATGGTTTAAAGGCAAGAATGCTGCAGTTCAGGACTCTAACCCCCCCCCCCCCACACACACACACTCTATTCCTGCCAAGTTTTGAGGCCTGTTTTTCTCTTGCACATCTTTTTTTCTACTAGTCTGAGAATACTCCTTTGTATAAGAGTAAAGGAAATTCTACCCCAAATCCTGATGGATACAGTTTAGTGTTCCATAAGGCTCTGATAAAGTGCTTCTCCTAAGTCCCTTTTTTTCCAAGTCTAGGTATTTGTGGGTCAACTGTAGGGGAACTAAGATAGCCACAGGCATATTCATGCCGAAGACCCGGGGTCATGATTGACTAGTTCTCTCCATGGCCCCTAAGATTGCAAAGGGAGAGAGGCCTGAGTGGCTCAGTGGTTTCTGCCTCTGTGTGTCTCTCATGAATAAATAAATAAAATCTTTAAAAAAGAGGATTGCAAAGGGAAAAGGCTTGTGGGGGCCTGGACAGATTCCTACCACCCCACCATCCCTGAGACCACTTCATGTCTCAGCACCAAGGGCTACAAGAAACACATTTCCTCCAGACCTACCATCTTCCACTTCTTTTTCTGCCTCCCTCTCCTGCCCGCACACCTGGATGCCCCTAGCCTCCAATGTTCCTAAGTAGTCTCACCGTGAAGTTTTTTAGGCCCCTTGTCCTTTTTTTTGTCCTTTTTGAGGACGTTCCCTTGGTTTTTTGTTTTGGGTTTTTTTGGGGGGGGGTTGCTTTTTATGGGTTGTGTGTGTGTTTGCTTGCTGAGCAAAGTGGAAGGAGACAAAGGGGCAGGGTAGGATATTTTTGTTTTCCATCCCAGCCCTTGGTCACCTCGCCAGTCCCAGAGACTCAGAGACCTGGCTGGCTCTTTGCTCCAGCTTGAGTCCATTTGAGTGTGATCCTCTTTGTTGCTGGCCTATCATATGCCCCTTGGTGACAGGCTGCTGTCCCTGCCCATGCTCCAAGCCACCAGAGTGAGGCCCTTCTCCATCTTTCCCTTTCCCGAGCTCCTTTCCCCAATGTATTCCTCCAGTAGCTCTACTACCAGCTATAACATTACAAGTGGGGGGAGGGAAAAGCTCACTTTGGAGCAAAATCAAACTGCAGCACAGCCACAGGCTTAATCCCATAACCCCCCCAAAACCCTTTGTGTTTTCAGCTGGCTCCATTCTTAAATTTTCCAAGTCCCCACTGCCACACAGCATGTCTACTCACACTGCAGCTGGGCCTTGTTGCTTCACCCATATAATTGCCCTGAGCTCACATCTTGTGGTTCTGATCCAGGGTTTGAAATAAGACAAAAGAGGGCAGCCAGGCTTGATCAATCCATTTTGCAAGGGCAATGCACCAAGCAGAGGTTTTCTACCTCCAGCAGGGAAAAGCCACACCACCCAACTTCAGTCTTCACCCTTAACGTTCCTGGAGTAGGGCCTCTGGTGACCCCGTGGATGGGGACCCTGCGGGGCAGTAAGGGCAGCAGCCAGGCTGGGGAGGAGCACGATGACGGGAGGGCTGCCCAGGAGGAGTTGAAGCTTGGCTGAGGACACCTCTCTCTCCAATCCCTTTCCCCGCAGCCACCGCCTGGCCCCCGGGACCTGTCACTGCTGCCCAGCTGCCAGCAGGGGGAGCCACGCGGACGCTGGAGGAAAGGACACTTGGGGAAGATGGCTCCGACTCCAGAGGCAGGAATGGGAGTCTGTGCACCCGCTGGCCCTCCGGGGCCCCTCTTCCCTGTAGCGTCTCCAGCAGCCAAGGGAACCAAACGGTGCCCAATTCCCATTCATTCAGCAGGTGGGAAGGGGCGCACACACAGTCTAAGCGTGTAACTCGAGATGTTTTCACCAACCAAGCACTGTGCTAAATGCTAGGAACGCAGCAACAGATCTGACCACATCCCCCTTCCCGGGGCCTTCTGGTCTAGACAGGAAGATGGGGCATTACCACTGGGTGTGATAAGGACTGTGAGGAGAGGAAGAGCAAGATGCGATGGGAGTGCAGGAGGGGGGCACCTAAGCCAGTGTTGAGAGTCAGGAAGACATCCTGGAGAAAATAATTTTGACTTTTGAGGCAGTTGATTAGAAATTCACCAAAGGGGAATGGGGAGAAGGGTCTTTCCAGCAGACAGACTAGCATGTGCTTACGTGGGCACCCTAAAGAATATGGTGTGTGTGTGTGTGTGTGTGTGTGTGTGTTTGGGGGTAGGATGGGGAGTTGTGATGAGGGATGGGGCTGGTGAGACCAGATCATGAAAGATCTTAGTAGAGTGACTACACACACCTACTGTCCAAGTGTATTTATTGACGGCATCACCTTTTGATCTCAAAAGTACCCTGGTTCAGATAACAAGGCAAGCCTATCATATGGTAACCCTACTTGCAGAAGACCTACTATGGTGTTTGAACTTTTATCCTGGCAGCAAAGAGGACCCACTGAGGAATTTAAGCAGGGTGCTGGCTGGATTGGAGTCACAGTTTAAAACAGACTGGCAGTGAGATGCCTGGGTTGGCTCAGTGGTTGAGCATCTGCCTTTGGCTCAGGTTGTGATCCCAGAATCCTGGGATGGAGTCCTGCGTCGGGGTCCCAGCAGGGAGCCTGCTTCTCCTTCTGCCTGTGTCTCTACTCTCTCTGTTCTCTCATGAATAAATAAATAAAATCTTTAAAAAAAAACAGACTGGCAGTGATGTGAAGAATGGACGGGGTTGGGGGGGCGAGAGTGAAAGAGGGAGGTCAGGTAGGAAGCTGTGCAGTTGGCCGAGGGGAGGTGCTGAGGACAGCCAAGGTGAGAGAGGTGCTGGTGGAGAGAAGACCAATTTATAGTCGATCGGGGACGAAAGTAACAGAGAACCTGGTGACGTTTTGACCTCAGGATTGAGGGAGAAGGAGTAGCCCAGGACAACTTCCATTGTTCTGGCCCAGGTGCACAGCAGATGCTGGTACCGTGGAGTATGGGGGATGAGGGGCTGAAGGTTACTGAGGAACTACTCAGTCAAGGGTACCCCAGGGCACGTCCCCAGGAGGGCTTCAGGGGCAGCCATTGCAGCCAGAAGACAGGTGGCCATCAATACATTTTTGCCCAAATGCTCTCTCCAGATAGTCATGAAGTGGTGGGCCCTAAACTAGGCCAGCCTTGAGACTTCTGGGTGCTGGAATCCAAAGGACAAGGAGAAGTGTGGGAGGTCATGTACCCAAGGAAAGGTGGGCTGTCCTGGAGAAAGGTATAAAGGGTTTTAAATGCACAAGATAAAATCTGGATTATAGGTTATCTGAAGGAGGGAAATAAGTAGAAGCCAACAGAAGGCTCTGAAACAGAAAGGAAGAGGGGGTCTTTTGAAAGTTATAGACAGTTTACAGCAACATTACGGACAATTTAAGAAATGTGTGTGAAAAGCCTCAACTCATCATCTGTCACCTCAACACAATGAGATTATTTTGGTGTAGTTAGGAGGTTTGCCTGAGTGAAGCAATTGCTGCAGCAGCAGGTTAACTAAATATCTACAGTAACAGTTGAACGGGTCCAAGGCCAGACTTGGAAGGCTATGTACGTCAGCAACCCCGATAGGAAATGGCAATCAGAGACTCCTCCAAAGGAGGGCCAGGGCTCCAGAGCCTAAAAAGAGTCCCTATGCCTTTTTTTTAATTAAACTGTTTTGAGATAATTACAGGCTCACACGCGGTTGTAAAAAACAAAATCCCATATGCCCTTCACCCAGTTTCTCCCAGTGTAACATGTGGCAGAACTGTAGTGTAATATACAACCAGAATTGATTCATTGATACAAACAAGACACAAACAGTGATGTCACCACAAGGAGCCCACCATTGCCTTGGATAACCTCAGCCACTTCCTTCCCAGCTCGCCCCTTCAATACCCACCCACCTCCTGCCCCTCGCAATTAACTAACCTATGCTCAACTTCCAAAATCTTGTCATTTCAAGAATGCTGTTTAAATAGAATCATACAGGGATCCCTGGGTGGCGCAGCGGTTTGGCGCCTGCCTTTGGCCCAGGGCGCGATCCTGGAGACCCGGGATCGAATCCCACGTCGGGCTCCCGGTGCATGGAGTCTGCCTGTGTCTCTGCCTCTCTCTCTCTCTCTCTCTCTCTCTCTCTCTCTCTCTGTGACTATCATAAATAAATAAAAATTTAAAAAAAATAAAAATAAATAGAATCATACAACATGTAAACTTCTGGCTTTTTCTCTAAACTCCGCCTGATTCTCTGGAAGTTCATCCAAGCTGTATGTTTCAATGGTTTGTTCCTTTTCAGCAGGCAGTAGAATTCCATGGTATACATGTACCAGTTTAACAATTTACCCAATGAAGGACAGTGTTTCTGGTTTTTGGCTATCAAGCATAAAACCACTGTTGACATTCATGTATAGGTTGTTGTGTGAACCTAACTTTTTTAAAAAAATACTTTATTTGTTCTTAAGAGACTCACAGAGAGAGGTAGAGATATAGGCAGAAAAGCAGGCTCCCTGTGGGGAGACTGATGCGGGACTTGATCCCACAACCTCAGGATCACCACCTGAGCCGAAGGCAGATGCTCAACCACTGAGCCATCCACCTAACTTTTTACTTCTCTGAGGCAAATGCCCGGAAATGCAGTCACTGAGTTGCGTGGTAGTTGCACGTTTGTTTGTTTTTTAAGACACTCCTAAACTGGTTTCCAGAGTGGTCGTACCATTTTGCATTTTACCAGCAATGTATGAGTGATCCAGTTTTCAAGCCATTATAGAAACATAAAGATGAATGGAAATTAAGATGGACACACTAACGTCCCAGCAAGGTGGATCTGCAGTTTTGAAGGCACTAGCCTTCAAAGTAATAAAAGTAATAAAACTCTTGCCCCTCTTATTTATTTATTTATTTATTTATTATTTATTTATTTATTTATTTATGAGACAGGGAGTGAGTGAATGGGGAGTGGGGACAGAGGGAAAGACAAAGAATCTTAATCAGCCTCCATGCCCAGAGTGGAGCCCGATTTGGGGCTCTATCCTACAACCCTGAGATCATGACCCCAGCCAAAATCAAGAGTCAGTTCCCTGGCTACCCGGGCATCCCTATCATTTAATTCCTCCTTATCCCCAAACTCTGTCTTTGTGTTCTATTTTGACTCCAGAGAACAGAGAGAGATTGGTTTTCAGCATGAGTTCCTCCGCATCCTCACCAGCATTCAGTGTTGTCACCATTTTTTTTTTTTAGCTACTCTGATAGGTGTGTAGTGATGGCTCATTGCAGTTTTCATTTTCGTTTCCCTAGTGGCTAATGATGTTGAACATCTTTTCATGTGCTTATTTGTCATCCTTATATCCTCTTTGCTGAAGTGTCTCATCAAGTCTTTCCCAGCTCTCTGATTTAGCTGGCTCCCTCTAACACTGTTCCAGCTCTGGAAGGGGAAATTGGCATCACCTCAGTTTGAAGTACAGGTCCCACTCAGCCTCTGTTGACAACTAGGGAGCTTTCCTGTTGCTGCAGGGTAGGATTTGGAGTTCTGGCTCCCACCCGGTCTCCACTGATACCTCCTGGCTGGGACGCGTAGGAGTTAGTTCCTTGTATCTGTTCTGCACCTGACCCCCACTGACACCACAAGGTCAGAGGAATGTGGTTTTGTTGCTGCTAGGTAATGGTGAAAATCTTAAAGTCTCCACCAGATCTGACACCACCCAACCAGGAAGGGTAGTTATTACTGCCTGGCAGGAATGGAAGTCTGGGCTCCCCAAGTGGTCTCCACTGATACCACTGGAGGGGGGAACCTCATTTTCAGGCAACCAGATGAAAGCCCCGCCTCTCTCTCTCTCTCTCTCTCTCTCTCTCTCTCTCTCTGCCTTCTGTGACCCCTCTTGGCAGGGGGTGTGGCAAGGGCTTGGGGTGCTCATTACAGCCTGAAGTCAAAGTCTCAGCTCCCTACTTGGCCTTTGCTGATGGGGGTGGGGCCACGGTTTTTCCTGTGCTGTTTGGCTATAGTAGAGAGATTAATACCTAAAATTTTATGTGTTCTTACCCTGCCCCTTTCCTAGAGAGAGATGTCTTTTGCTGGGGTTCTTTTGTCTGTGCCCATTGGCGGTTCCCAGTTGTTGGCTTCTATGCATATGAGAAAATGCTCTGCATCACTTGCCATCAGGGAAATACAAATCAAAACTACAATGAGATACCACCTCACACCAGTGAGAATGGGGAAAATTAACAAGGCAGGAAACAACAAATGTTGGAGAGGATGCGGAGAAAAGGGAACCCTCTTACACTGTTGGTGGGAATGTGAACTGGTGCAGCCACTCTGGAAAACTGTGTGGAGGTTCCTCAAACAGTTAAAAATATACCTGCCCTACGACCCAGCAATTGCACTGTTGGGGATTTACCCCAAAGATACAAATGCAATGAAACGCCGGGACACCTGCACCCCGATGTTTCTAGCAGCAATGGCCACGATAGCCAAACTGTGGAAGGAGCCTCGGTGTCCAACGAAAGATGAATGGATAAAGAAGATGTGGTTTATGTATACAATGGAATATTACTCAGCTATTAGAAATGACAAATACCCACCATTTGCTTCAACGTGGATGGAACTGGAGGGTATTATGCTGAGTGAAGTAAGTCAGTCGGAGAAGGACAAACATTATATGTTCTCATTCATTTGGGGAATATAAATAATAGTGAAAGGGAAAATAAGGGAAGGGAGAAGAAATGTGTGGGAAATATCAGAAACGGAGCCAGTTGTTGGCTTCTTCAGCTCCAAGTCTGGAATATATGAGGCAAAAAGAAAACCCAGGGAACTCACAACCATGTTATTTCTTGAGTTAGAAACCTCTAGCTGGTCTGCCTTCTCACCACCTTTCAGAATCTTCTTCTTTTTTAAGTATTTATTTATTTATTCATTCATTCATTCATTTGACAGAGAAAGAGAGAGCACAAGCACAGAGAGTGGGAGAGGGAAAAGCAGGCTCCCCACTGAGCAGGGAGCCTGACACGGGGCTCTATCCCAGGACCTTGAAATCAGGACCTGAGCTGAAGGCAGATGCTTAAGCCACTGAGCCACCCAGGTGCCCCCTTCCAGAGTCTTCTATGGTTGTTTCATATATAATGTCCAGAGTTTTTAACTGTACTCACCAGAATGAGTAAGAAAAATACATCTACTTGATTTTCCCAGAACTTCATAGGTCTTTGAAGAAATCAAAAGTTTTTTGTCCTATAAAATATAGGGAAGTTCACAGTTCACAAATGTATAGGTCACTCAATTTTCACCAACTGCACATACCCAGCACCTAGATCAAAACACAGAATGTGGGGTGCCTGGTGGTTCCACTGGTTGAGCATCTGACTCTTGGTTTTGGCTCAGATCATGGTCTCTTGATCATGGTCTCTTGATCATGGTCCCATGGTCATGGGATTAAACTCCGGAGTTTGCTTGAGATTCTCCCTCTCCCTCCACCCCTCCCCCAACTCCGGCAGGCTCTCTCTCTCTCTCAAATAAATAAATAAATAAATAAATAAATAAATAAATAAATAAAATCTTATAAAACAAAAACAAAAACAGAACATGACCAGCACCCCAGCCGTCCCCTCTTGGCTCCTTCCAGCCACTGCTCTCCACACTTGAGCTGCTACTACCTCTGTGGCTCTCACCTGGCTGGCCTAGCAGAAGGGCATCAATACCTTGAGGCCCACTCTGACTGCTTAAGATCTCTCCAATGCATGTGTACATATGTGTGCATGTGTACATGTACACATGTCACAAGCCCTCCTGTGTGAAGGCCTGTGGGTTTTGTCACATGGCTTTTATCAATCTGACTTCCTTGCTTAGACCTGTAGGTTTGAAAGTTTTTCATAGATGAGGATTCAAATGTGATTTCCATTATTTACCAAGAGTTGAGTGTAGTGACTAAGAGAATAGAGAGGGTGGGCTTAGAAGTCGAACCTGAGTTCAAATCCCAGCTCTACCCTTCCTCAGCTGTGGAATCAAGAAAAGGCCGGTAACAATCAGGGAAATACAAATTAAAACCACAATGATGGGACGCCTCGATGGCTCATCGGTTGAGCATCTGCCTTTGGCTCAGGGTGTGATCCTGGGGTCCCGGGATCAAGTCCCACATTGGGCTCCCGGCGTGGAAACTGTTTCTCCTCCCTCTGCCTGTGTCTGTGTCTCTCATGAATGAATAAATAAAATATTTTTTAAAAATAACCACAATAAGATACCACCTCACACTGGTGCAAGTGGCTAAAATTAACATGACAGGAAACAACAAATGTTGGTGAAGATGTGGAGAAAGGGGAACCCTCTTGCACTGTTGAAGGGAAGGCAAACTAGTGAAGCCACTCTGGAAAACAGTGTGGAGGTTCCTCAAAAAGCTAAAAATAGAGCTACCCTACGACCCAGCAATTGCACTACTGGATATTTACCCCAAAGATACAGATGCAGTGAAACGCCGGGACACCCGCTCTCCAATGTTCATAGCAGCAACGTCCACAATAGCCAAACTGTGGAAGAAGCCTCAATGCCCTTTGACAGATGAATGGATAAAGAAGAGGTGGTATATATACACAGTAGGATATTACTCAGCCATCAGAAAGAATGAATACCCACCATTTGCTTGGATATGGATGGAACTGGAGGGCATTATGCTGAGTGAAATGAGTCAATTGGAGAAAGACAATTATCATATGGTTTCACTCATATGTGGAATATAATATAAGATATAGTGAAAGGGACCATAAGGGAAATGGGGAAATAGGAGTGGGGAAAAATTAGAGAGGAAGACAAACCATGAGAGACTCCTAACTCTGGGAAACAAAGGGTAGCAGAAGGCGAGTGAGAGGAGGAATGGGGTAACTGGATGACAGGCACTAAGGAGGGCAATTGATGGGATGAGCCCTTGGTGTTATTGTATGTTGGCAAATTGAATTTAAATATTTTTTAAAATAAAAGAAAAAAAAGGAAAGGGCAGTAACAGCATAGGCCTTGTGGTAGTGGTGTGAGGATGAAATGAAAAGACTCTTGCAACATGCTTTGAACAGTGCTTGACATATAATCCAGCCCTCAGTTGATGGCAGTGTCACCATTATTAGTAGTAGGGCTGCTGGGAATAGTGATAGAAACTCTATCAAGCCCCTGATATAGTTCCTGGCACTTGAGAGGCATGAGTTCTCCTCGTTCCTCCCTGCTGGGAAAAGCAAAGAGTCAGTGCTCACTGTCACTCGGTTCCCATGGGTTGGAGGATGGGAGGGAAAAGCTGGAGAGCTTTTTAGTGGAGAGAGTAGCTGTGTCCTGCAGTCCTTCTTGGGGCTTCCTGAGAATATGCAACATGCCCCCCCTTTTTTTAGGTTTTATTTATTTATTCATGAGAGACACAGAGAGAGGCAGAGATATAGACAGAGGGAGAAGTAGGCTCCCTGTGGAGAGCCTGATGCAGGACTCGATCCCAGGACCATGGGATCACGACCTGAGCCAAAGGCAGATGCTCAACCACTGAGCCACCCTGGTGCCCCAACATGTTCCCTTTGACAGACTTCCTTCCTCCGCTGAGAGACAAGGTCAACTCCCACTGCCTCCTTTCATGCTCCTACTCAGGACGCTGTCAAGCAAAGGCCTGGATGGAGCCGAAGTCGATGCTGAAGGCATAGCCATCCTATTTCCAAAGGTTGAGGCCTGCCTGCCTCCCTAGCTCTAATACTGTTCTACTGCCCTCTTAGTCTGGCAGAGTAAAGGGCCCTGGAAATTTCCACACTAGCACAACCCCATGTCCTAGCTTGGCCACTGTGAGTCCTGTCTCTCTCTG
Source organism: Canis lupus familiaris (assembly GCF_011100685.1). NCBI lineage: Eukaryota > Metazoa > Chordata > Mammalia > Carnivora > Canidae > Canis > Canis lupus. The sequence goes on from NC_049260.1 coordinate 81,793,193, forward strand.
GCAAATAGGATGGGCTGCCATGCCCAGGCCTGCTCCAGTGAAGCCCGGAGACACTAATTTGGGTGCTAAGGGGAGAGCTTGTTACTAAATGTCAAAAATGGACTTTGGCGTAGCCTTCATTTTTAACCTATGTCACTACACATCTATGTGAAGAGAGAAAGAGTATTCTGGAGTCAAACAGAGCTAGGGCATCCTAGCTCCCCAAAGTTTGGGGATCGGCTGCACTAATCATTGAATGTAATTTATGAACTCCGGATCCACCTTGTTCCACTGCAGTGAAATTTGCTACAGCGGCCAGATTTATGGAATTGCCCTTCTCTCTGCAGACAGCAGAGGGCCTCATTAGCACAAACTCAATGTCACTGGCAAATATATGGGAAGGGAAGTTGGCCACGGTTCTAGAAGTACAATAAAACTTTGATTAACAGAAATGTGCAAAAAAATTGGCTGTTCAGATGAATTCTCTCTCTCTCAAAAAAGAATTTTATGAATTAATAGGGACTGAGCAAACCTTATTATTCCATTCCTTGTAGTTGAAAAAGCATCCAAAATTCCCACATTGTCTTCATGGCCTCAACAAGAGTAATAGGGATCCTGGGTAGGGTTGCCAGCCTTAGAAAATAAAAATGCAGGATGTCAAACACAGAGCATTCTATAATTTTAAAAATAAGACTCTGGGAGCACCTGGGTGGCTCAGTTGGTTAAGTGTCTGCCTTTGGCTTAGGTCATGATCTCTGGGTCCTGGGATTGAGTCCTGTTTTGGGCTTGCTGCTCAGCGGAGAGTCCGCTTCTCCCTCTCCCTCTGCCTCTCCCCTCATTCCTGCTCTGTCTCTCACTTTCTCTCTCTCTCAAATAAATAAATAAAATCTTTTTAAAAGATATTTCAAAAAAGATTTTTATTTATCTATTCATGAAAGACACAGACAGAGAGGTAGAGACATAGGTAGAGAGAGAAGCAGGTTCCCTGTGGGGAGCCCAATGTGAGACTCAAATCCAGGACCCTGGGATCATGACCTGAACCAAAGGCAGACGCTCATCCACTGAGCTACCCAGGTGCCCCAATAAATAAAAATCTTTAAAAAAATAAGACTCTGAAAGATGGAGAGAGGAAGACAGAGTAGCTAGGGTCCATATGACCTGAGCAACAGCATAATGGTGATTTTCTACTTTTTTTTTTGCCTTGCATATCCTAGACTGGGCACTGGAGACACAGGCCACCCAGAACAACCAAAGGGCCTCAGACAAAAGAAGCCCTGACAAAATCTGGCTCTTTCTAGGCAAAGGAACAGGAAGGAAGCAGCCTAACAAGACAGAAAACTTATAGACAATAACTGCTCTAGGGCAACCAGATACTGCAAAGAAAACCAGCTCTACCTGCCCCCAGCCAGCAAAGACTCAGTGGGAAGCCAATATTTCTACTCTCACTAAGCTGTAAGGAGGTGTCCCCAACCTCCCACCAAGGAAGTTTCAGAAAAGGCCTAGCATGGGCCCCTGGCTTTCACAACCAGGCCCTAACAAGGCCCCTCACTCTGTGTAGTCAAGTAGGAGTACTCCCGTCCCTCAAAGGGAGGGCCTCATGGGGATCCTGAACTCCCACTCCTGTTCAGCTTCTGGGTGTTACTGGAGCCTGAATGGGAATCCTGGACTTCTATTTCACCTGGCTCATCATGGGACCACATCTCTCTTCTCTCACTGTCATGGTGTCTGAGGAAGCTGGCTGAAATAGAAACTTTAAGTAAGATCCAGAGTCTCATAATACCCCGCATGTCCAAGCTGCCATAAAAAATGACTTGTCTTTCCAAGAACCAGGAGGATCTCAGGCTCACCGAGAAGAGGCAATCAGTAGATGCCAACCCCAGGATGATAAAGATATTAGAATCATCTGACAAAGATTTTAAAGCAACCATCATAAAACTGTTTCAATGAGCAAATATGAACACACTTGAAACCAGTAAAAAAAAAAATAGATTGTCTCAGCAAAGAAATAGAGATATAAAAGGACAATTGGAGATTTTAGAACTGAAAAATACCAAAAAAAAAAAAAAAACCACAACAAAAATCCAAATAGCTAGGCTCACCAGCAGAATGGAGTTAGCCAGAGGGAAGTCTTAGTGAGTGACCTTGAAGATAGAGCAACAGACGTGACTCATTCTGAATACCGGAGAGAATATAAATGTAAAGGAAAAAAGAAAGAAACTTGAGGACTAGTATGACTCTAAGAACAACAACAAAATCTAACAATCATTACCTCAGAGTTCTAGAAGGAGAGGAGAAAGAGGATGAGGCTAGAAAGGTACTAGAAGAAATAATGGCCGAAAACTTCCTAAATTTGGCAAAACAAAAATACCCCCCCAAAACCAAAATAATCATAAACCAACAGATTGGAGAAGCTGAGTGAACCCCAAGCAGGATAAAACTAAATGTAATCTACACTGAGACACATTAATATAGAATATTTAAAATAATTATATGTTGGTCAATTATCCTTCAATAAATCTAGAAAAAAATAAGAAATAGGATAAAAGACAATTATGAATGAAGGAGGGTAAAGAGACATAAAGGGAGATAAGGTTTCAAGGTTTCACTCCAAATGGTAAGACACAGACAGCAGCAGTAGGCTGTGATAAACTATGCATATTTTATATCATGCCTAGAGGAATCACTAAAAATGTTGTACAGAGAGATGCATCCCAAAGCACTATAGATACAGACATACTTTTTTTTTATTGTGCTTTGCTTTATTTTGCTTTGAGGACATTGAAGTTCTGTGGAGACTCTACGTGGAGCAGATCTACAGGTGCCAATTTCCCAATAGTATATGGTCATTTAGTGTCTGTGTGTCACATTCTGGCAATTCTCCCAATATTTCAGACTTTTTCTTTGTAATTATTTGTTATGATGATTTTTTTGTTATCATGATTTGTAATCAGTGATTATGACTCATTGAAAGATCAGATGGTGGTTAGACTTTTAGCAACAAACTTTTTAAATTCAGATGTGTACTTTTTTCTTAGACATAATGCTATTGCACCCCTAATAGACTCCAATTTAGTGTAAACATAACTTTTATATGCACCAGGAAATCCAAAAAATTCATTTGACTCGCTTTATTGTGATAGTCGCTTTATTTGCAGTGGTCTGGAACTGAACCCGCAATGCCTTCTGACATGTGCCTAGAATTAAAAGAGAATTCTAAAAAAATAATAACAATAATAATAAAATAAAAGAGAACTCTACAAATGGTAAAAGCAATACACGGGCAGTAAAGGGAAAGAAACAAAAACAGAACAAACAGGAAACAAACAATAAAATGGTGGTCTTGATCTCCAGGATATCTAGCAAATAATTACATTTGATGTAATTGGAGTCTAAATACTCCAATTAAAGCCTTCGATTGGCATAGTGGATTTTTTTTATTTATTCATGAGAGACACAGAGAGAGGCAGAGACACAGGCAGAGGGAGAAGCAGGCTCTATGCAGGAAGCCTGATGCAGGACTCGATCCCAGGACTCCAGGATCATGCCCTGAGCTGAAGGCAGACGCCCAACCGCTAAGCCACTCAGGTATCCCGGCATAGTGGACTTAAAAAATATGAAAGTTGTATGCCAAATCTATTTAATTTAAATAATCTTCTCGAGGATGTCTGGCTGGCTCAGTCAGTGGAGCACTCAACTATTGATCTCAGGGCTGTGAGTTCAAGTCCCACGTTGAGTGTGAGGCTCCCCTTAGGGAACCTGCTTCTCCTCTGCCTATGTCTCTGCCTCTCTGCCTCTCTCTACGAATAAATAAAATCTTTAAAGTAAATAAATAAAATATTTAAAACTAATAATCACAAATTTAAAAATCTTCTAAATTTTTTAAAGCATAGTGAGATATACCAGATTGATAGTAACTAGACTTACAGTGGTGATCATTTTGCAGTGTATACACATGTATTGAATCATTATGTTGTGCCCCTGAAACCACTAGAACGTTCGATGTCAATTATATCAATTTTTTAAAGTTAAAAAAAATCCTGGATGCACAGATAAATTTGAATTTCAGATAAACAGGGAATAATCTGAAAGTGTAAGTACGTTCTGTGCAACAGCTATCTTAAATTCCCCATAGCCGCCATTTCCTTACCAGTTTTTCATTTCTCTGACAAATCAATAGTGGAAGGAAAAATAAGCAGTCATGCATCCCCGCCAAGGAAACTGAGTTGATTGTCCACGAGGTTGATTTTTCTCGCAGTAACTAAAATTGGAAGTAAAATTCAGTAACTCAAATTTTACTGAAAAAATAAGACCTGGTTAACAGGGGCGCCTGGGTGGCTCAGTGATTGAGCATCTGCCTTGGGCTCAGGGTGTGATCCCAGGGTCTGGGGATCAAATCCTGCATCAGGCTTCTCGCAGGGAGTCTGCTTCTCCTTCTATCTATGTCTCTGCCTCTCTCTGTGTGTCTCTCATGAGTAAATAAATAAAATCCTTAAAAAAAAAAAACAGTTAACAAAAATCTAGGTGGTACAAAATGGTATACGCCAAAAAAAGGAAATATCTTTCCTATCCCAGGCCAGTGTCCTCCACTTCCTCTCCCTAGAGGCCACCACTGTTACCATTTTATCCTTCCAGAAAAGTTCTATGCATATGCATGCCCATATATAACCCTCTTTTTTCCCACCAGTGTGAACATACTAGATGTACTGATTTGCACCTTGATGCGCTATTTTCAGCTCCAAATTGCCTGGCTACAGTGGGATACAGGCTGTTGATTCTGCGGGTCCTTAGGAAAAACAGCCCTTTGAAACACGTTGCTACCGCTATTGTAAGGATGTTGTCAAGGATGTCGTTCATTGTATCCCACAGCATCCTCTCTGAGGACCCCCGGGAGGAATTCCTGTCTGATCTTAGTACTAAGAACACTTGCCCTTCTGAGCAACGAGTTTGTTTTTATCTTCTGGACATTGTGAATTGTATAATGACAAGGTTTCCCCTTTCCTGTTGGCTGCTGGAAAGCTTATGGCCAACTTTGAGACCCACCCCTGGTGGGAGCAGAGGCTTTTATAGTATGCATTTCTACCCTTATTCTTGGCTTGGCTTTCTGGCTGCCTTTGCTTTGCGAGCTTTCATGTATCCTGCCCTGACTTACCTTGTGCGTCCTTGTAAGCAGACAATGACTTTTCTGAGAAAAGGTGAAGTTGGAATAATTCCGTAACCGCCAGGCTTCACTCACTCTCTCCCATTCCCAACCACCCCTCCCTTATCCCCTGTTATATCCTTCCAGCAGCTTCCCAGGGCTCCCCTCTGGTCTGCTTGTCAAAGACACTCCCCTCCATCCTTCTATCCCAGCCAGGTATCATTTGTCTTGGGCCTTGGGAGGGGGGCCTCACTTTCTTGCATTGCCCCCATCCCCACCTCTCGCCACCATCCTCATCTCCGTATGCATTGCAAGCAGCTTGATTTAATCATTCTAGAACTGAAGACTCTGGCCGCTGACCACACGTCAGAACCATCCTTCATCCATCCAAGGTTCCAGCTGGTTCTGCTGTTTGCTAATGTCCGTACCACGTGCTATAAGAACAGGGCCATTGGGATGCCTGGTTGGCTCAGCGATTGAGTGTCTGCCTTGGGCTCAGGTCGTGATCCCAGGGTCCAGGGATTAAGTCTTGCATCAGGCTCCCCACAGGGAGTCTGCTTCTCCCTCTGCCTATGTCTCTGCCTGTCACTGTGTGTCTCTCATGAATAAATAAAAAAATATTTTTTAATATTTTAAATGTCATGTTATGTCTATGGACCAAGAAAGGGTTGCATAGAAGAGATTAATTCTTTTCAAAGGGAGCTGCATCCCAGCTAACCTTGATTCACAGGTGAAGGATTTGAGGGGCCGGGAAGGCAGAGTGATCTCTGGAAAAAGCATGAAGACCCTACAGAAAACATAGGAGCCCCAAGCTCTGTCCCTTGACCCACTAGTTGAGTGGCTGGTCAATGTTGGACCAGTCCTGTCCCCTCTCTGACACTAGTTTTTTAATCTCTAAAGATAGAAAGATTAGGGGATCTTTAAGGGCCCTTCCAGCTTTGGCGGTTCTTGGGCACATGCTTCTGACCACTCTTGTCGTGGCCTCTGTCCACTCCCTTCCATCCTATGGATTTCCCAGCTCTGTGAGCCAGTCTAGTGATCTTAGCAGATACTGGAGGATGTGCTCATCCCTTTGCTGCTGCAGATCTGCCTGTACTGGGCCACTAACAAGACATTTCTAGTCCTTGGCCATAGGAGGGAGGTTCCTGCAATTACCAAGCTTCTAAACTGGCAGAGATGCCCCTGTAGACTAGGGTAGCCTGAATGTTAATTTAACATAGTAAGAAGTTCAAGGGCAAGCCAGATAGAAGGTTTGATAGGACCACTGCTTAGCTAGTTGATTTTCCATTTGATGAGCAATGCAGGACTGTCCATTTCACACTGCCACACACTGGCTAGTGGATGGTTTGGATCATAATGAATGCCCTTCTCTGTGGTCCTGATTAGCACAATGACCAGTCCCATCAGAACTGACAGTACTCAGGGAGATCCCTGGGTGGCTCAGCGGTTTAGCGCCTGGCTTTGGCCCAGGGCGTGATCCTGGAGTCCCGGGATTGTGTCCCACATTGGGCTCCCTGTATGGAGCCTGCTCCTCCCTCTGCCTGTATATCTGCCTCTCTCTCTGTGTGTCTCTCATGAATAAATAAATAAAATCTTAAAAAAAAAAGAACCGACAGTGCTCAGAAGTTCATAGGTGCTTTTTTCCATGAAGTGGTTATTTCTCTTAAATACATATTTTTTAAAATTCAGTGACCCTTAAAACATACAGAAATGATAGCCGATTCTCAAACTTCACTCTGGAGTGCAATCAGGAACCAGTACTGTTCAAAACACTTTCAAAAAAAAAAAAAAACACTTTCAATGAATGAACTCATTCTTCATAAAAACCCAGTGAAGGGGCACCTGGGTGGCTTAATGGTTGAGTGTCTGCCTTCTGCTCAGGTCGTGATCCCGGGATCCTGGGATCGAGTTCCGCATCAGGCTCCCCATGGGGAGCCTGCTTCTCCCTCTGCCTATGTCTCTGCCTCTCTCTCTGTGTCTCTCATGAATAAATAAAATCTTTAAAAAAAACAAAATTGAAGAAAAATTGACATATAATTTTAATTCCAGGTATACAATACAGTGATTTAATATTTATGTACATTATGAAATGGCCACCATAATAAGTCTAGTTACCATCTGTCACTATACAAAGTTGTTAAAATATTACTGACTACATTCCCCATGTTGTAGATTACATCCTGTGTTTTATTTATTTTATAACTGGACGATTGTACCTCTTAATCCCCTTTATCAATTTCATTTTTCCCCCCACCCTCCTCTTCTCTGGCAACCTCCAGTTTGTTCTCTGTATCTCTGTTTTGTTTGTTCAATTTGTTTTGTTTTTCAGATTCCAGACGTAAGTGAAATCATATGGTATTTGTCTTTCTCTGTATGGCCTCTTTCATTTAGCATAATACACTCTAGGTCTATCCATGTCACATAGAGCACAATTTCATTTTTTATGGCCAAGTACTATTCCATTGTACATATTTACCACATCCACTTTAAAAAAAAAAAGATTTTATTTATTTATTCATGAGAGATACACAGAGAGAGGCAGAGACATAAGCAGAGGGAGACGCAGGCTCCCTGAAAGGGATCCCAATGCGGGACTGGATCCCAGGACCCCGGGATCATGCCCTGAGCCAAAGGCAGACGCTCAACCACTGAGCCACCCAGGTGTCCCTACCACATCCTCTTTATCCTTTTATCTGTTAATAGACATTTAGGTTGCTTCTGCATCTTGGCTATTGTAAATAATGCTGCGTTGAACGTAGGAATGATATATCATTTCGAATTACTGTTTTTTGTTTTCTTGAGACAAATACCTAAAGTAGAATTGTTGAATCCTATGGTTGTTCCACTTTTAATTTTTGGAGGAAGTTCCATATTATTTTCCATAGTAGCTGCGCCAATTTACATTCCCACCAACACTGCCTAAGGGTTCCCTTTTCTCCACATCCTTGCCAACACTTGTGATTTCTTGTCTTTTTAATAATAGTCATTTCAGTGCAGGTGATACCTTGTGGTTTTCACTGACATTTCTGTGATGATGATTGATGTTGAGCATCTTTTCGTGTGTCCATTGGCCATCTGGATGTCTTCTTTGGAAAATGTTCAAGTCCTCTGTCCATTTTTTAGTTGGACTGTTTTGGTTTCTTTGATATTGAGTTGTAGGAACTCTTTATATATTTTAGATGTTAACCCCTTATCAAATATATTATTTGCAAATATATCCTCCCATTCAGTATGTTGCCTTTCCATTTTATTGATGATTTCCTTCACTATACAAAAGCTTTTTATTTTTTAAAGATTTTATTTATTTATTTATGTGTGTGTGTGTGTGTGTGTGAGAGAGAGAGAGAGAGAGAGAGAGAGAAGAGAGAGAGAGAGCAAGCACTAGCCGTAGGGAGGGCCAGAGGGAAAGGGAAGAGCAGATTCCCTGCTAAGCATGGAGCTGGATGTGGGGCTCCATCACAGGATCCTGATACCATGACCTGAGCCTGAGTTAGATGCTTAGCTGACTGAGCTGCCCAGGTGCCCCGCAAAAGCTTTCTAGTTCAATTTAGTGTAGTTGGTTTATTTTTGTTTGTGTTCTCCTTGCCTGAGGGGACAGATTCAAAAAAATATTATTGAGACCACCATCAAAGAGCTTACTCCTGATGGTTTTTTTTTTCTAGGATTTTTATGGTTTCAGGTCTCACATTTAGGTCTTTAATCTTTTTGAGTTTATTATTATTTATGGTGTAAGAAAATAGCCCAGTTTCATTCTTTTGCATGCAGCTGTCCTGTTTTCCCAACAGCATTTATTGAGGAGACTGTATTTCCCCCATTGCATATTCTTGCCCCTTTTGTCATAGATTAACCATGTAAGTGTGGGATTATTTCTGGGCTTTCTATTCCATTCCATTGATCTATGTGTCTATTTTTGTGCCAGTACCATACTGCTTTGATCACTCTAGTTTTGTAGTATAATTTGAAGTCTGAGAGTATGATAACCTCCAGCTTTGGTTTTCTTTCTCAAGACTGCTTTTTCTATTCAGGGTCTTTTGTGGTTTCATACGAGTTTTAGGATTATTTGTTCTAGTCCTGGAAAGAACGCCATTGGTATTTTGATAGAATCTGTAGATTGCTTTGAGTAGTATGGGCATTTTAACAGTATTAATTCTTCCAATCCTTGAGCATGGGATATCTTCCCATTTATTTTGTCACCTTCAATCTCTTTCATCAATGTCACTGTTTTCAGAGTACAGGTCTTTCACCTCCTTGGTTAAATTTATTCCTAGGTATTTTATTCTTTTTGATGCAATTGTAAATGGGAATGTTTTCTTAATTTCTCTTTCTGCTGCTTCATTATTAGTGTATAAAAATGCAACAGATTTTTGCATACTGATTTTGTATCCTGGGACCTTTTCTGAATTCATTTATCAGGTCTAATTGTTTTTTGGTGGAATCTTTAGGTTTGCTGTATATAGTGTCATATCACCTGCAAATAGTGAAAGTTTGACCTGATCTTTAGCAATTTGGATGCCTTTTATTTCTTTTCCTTGCCTACTTGCTGTAACTAGGATTCCAATACTATGTTGAATAAAAATGTCATGAGTGGACATCCTTGTCATGTTTCTAATTGTACAGGAAAAGCATTGAGCTTTTCATCAGTAAGTGTGATGTTAGGGATCCCTGGGTGGCGCAGCGGTTTAGCGCCTGCCTTTGGCCCAGGGCGCGATCCTGGGGATCCAGGATTGAATCCCACGTCGGGCTTCCAGTGCATGGAGCCTGCTTCTCCCTCTGCCTGTGTCTCTGCCTCTCTCTCTCTCTGTGTGACTATCATAAATAAATAAAAATTAAAAAAAAATAAGTGTGATGTTAGCTGTGGGTCTGTTATATAGTCTTCATTATGTTGAAGTATGTTCCCTGTATACTCACTTTGTTGAGGGTTGTTATCATGAATGGATGTTGGATTTTGTCTAATGCTTTTTAAAAAATATTTATTTGAGAGAGAGAGAGAGAGAGAGAAATAGGGGAAATGGTAGAGGGAGAGGGAGAAGGAGAGGAAAAAAATCTCAAGCAGACTCCCTGCTGAGCACAGAGCCTGGTGTGGGGCTCTATCCCACAACCCTGAGATCACAAACTTAGCAGAAACCAAGAGTCAAATGCTTAACTTACTGCACAACCCAGAGGCCCCTCAAATGCTTTTTCTGCATCTACTGAGAGGATCATGATTTTTATCCTTTATTTTGCTAATGTGGTGAATCATGATGATTAATTTGTAGGTATTAAGCCATCTTTGCATCCCTGGAATAGATCCTCCTTGATTGTTGTGGATGATCCTTTTAATGTATTGTTAGATACAGTTTACTAATATTTTGTTGAAGACTTTTACATCTATGCTCATCATGTATATTTACCTGTAACTTTCTTCCTTCTTTCCTTTCTTTTTCTTTCTCTTTTCTTTCTTTCTTCGTTTCTTCTTTCTTTCTTTCTTTCTTTCTTTCTTTCTTTCTTTCTTCCTTCCTTCCTTCCTTCCTTCCTTCCTTCCTTCCTTCCTTCCTTCCTTCCTTCCTTCCTTCCTTCTTTTTCTTTCACAGTGTCTTCATCTGGTTTAAATATCAGGGTGATGCTGGCCTCATAGAATGAGTTTGGAAGCACTCCTTCCCCTTAAATTTTTTTGCCATGGTTTGAGAAGGACAAGTATTAACACTTGTTTAAAGGTTTGGTTGAATTCACCTGTGAAGCCATCTGGTTTTTAAATTACTGATCCCATTTCATTACTAGTAATCTATATGTTCAGATTTTCTATTTCTTCCTGATTCTGTTTTGGAAGATTGTATGTTTCTAGGAATTTATCCATTTCTTCTAGGTTGTCCAATTTATTGGCCTAGTTTTTTTGTGGTAGTCTCTGATGATCCTCTGCATTTCTGTGGTGTTGGTTGTAACTTCTCTTTCATCTCTGATTAATTTATTTGGGCCTTCTTTCTTTTTTTCTTATGAGTCTGGCTAAAGGTTTATCAATTTCATTTAACTTTTCAAAGAATCAGCTCTCAGTTTTAATGGATTTTTCTGTGTTTTTCTATTTCGCTTCTTTCCAATCTGATCTTTATTATTTCTTTCTCCTACTAACTTTGGATTTTGTTTTTTCTTTTTCTAGTTCCTTTGGGTGTGAGGTTAGATTGTTTATTTGAGATTTTTCTTGCTTCTTGAGGTGATGTTTCTTGTATTGCTATAAACTACCCTCTTAGAACTGCTTTTGCTGTGTCTTAGAGATTTTGGAATGTTGTGTTTTCATTTTCATTTGTCTCAAGGTAATTTCTTTACTTCCTTTTTAATTTCTTCATTGACCCATCGGTTATTTAGAATCATGTTGTTCAGTCTCCACATTTTGTGTTTTTTCCAGTTTTTTCCTTATAATTAATTTCTAGTTTCATAGTGTAGTTGTCGGAAAAGATGCTTGATTTGATTACAGTCTTCTTAAATTTATTGAGATTTGTCTTGTTGCCTAACATGCTCTATCCTGGAGAATGTTCCATGTGCACTTGAGAAGAATGTGTATTCTGCTGTTTCAAAATTAATTAATTAAGCTCTTTTAAATTTAATTAATTAGCTAATTTTTAAAATCTTATAATTAACATACAGTGTTATATTAGTTTCAGGTGTACAATATAATGATTCAACAATTTTTTAAAAAGATTTTATTTATTTATTAATGAGAGACACACAGAAAGGCAGAGACATAGGCAGAGAGAGAAGCAGGGTCCCTGTAGGGGACCCTGATGGGAAACTTGATCCCAGGACCCTGGGATCACGACTTCAGCCAAAGGCAGGCACTCAACCACTGAGCCACCCAGGCACCCCTGATTCAACAATTCTATACATTACTCAGTGCTCATCATGATAAGTATACTCTTTAATTCCTGTCACCTGTTTTACCCATCGCCCTACCCACCTTCTCTCTGGTGACTATCAGTGTGTGCTCTAGAGTTAAGAGTCTGTTTTTTGGTTTGTCTCCTTTTTTCTTTGTCCATCAATTTTGTTTCTTAAAATCCACATATGAGTGAAATCATACATACTCTGCTGTTTTTAAATGAGATGTTCTGTATATGTCTATTAAGTCCATCTGGTCTAATGTTTGTTTAAGGCCACTGTTTCCTTATTAATTTTTTGTCTGGATGATCTACCTATTGATGTAAGTGGCGTATTAAAGGCCCCTACTGTTATTGTATCCCTGCCCATCTTTCCCTTTGTGCCTGTTAATATTTGTTTTATGTATTTAGGTGCTTTTAGGTTAGGTGCATAAATATTTGCAAGTGTTAGCATCTTCTTGTTGGATCGATCCCTTTGTCATTATGTAATGCCCTTGTTTGTCTCTTGTTACACCCTATGATTTAGAGTCATTCTTGTGTGATATAAGTATTGCTACTCCAGCTTTCTGCGTCTATTTGCATGGAGTATCTTTTTCTTCACTTTCAGTCTGTTCATGTTTGAGATTTGAGGGGAATCTCTTGTAAGGAGCATACAAATGGATTTTTCTTTTTTAAAAATCCATTCAGCCACTCTATGTCTTTTGGTTGGAGTGGTTAGTCCATTTACATTGAAAATAAAATTGAGGTATGCACTTGCTGCCATTTTGTTCATTATTTTCTGGTCATTTTTGTAGTTCTCTTGCTCTATTACCTCACAAATTGATGACTTTCATTAGTGTTATGTTTGGATTCTTTTCCCTTTATTTTTTTCGTACCTATTAAAGAAGGGAAGGGAGAAGAAATGAGTAGGAAATATCAGAAAGGGAGACAGAACATAAAGACTCCTAACTCTGGGAAACGAACTAGGGGTGGTGGAAGGGGAGGAGTGCGGGGGGTGGGGGTGAATGGGTGACGGGCACTGAGGGGGGCACTTGACGGGATGAGCACTGGGTGTTATTCTGTATGTTGGCAAATTGAACACCAATAAAAAATAAATTTATTATTTTAAAAAAAGGTTTTTGGTGTGCGGTTATCATGAAGTTCATGTATAACAACCTATGTGTATAGCAGTCTGTTTAAAGTTGGTGATCACTTAAGTTTGAACACATTCTTTTTTTAAGATTTTATTTATTTATTTATTTTGAGAGAGAAAGAATGCAAGCATGAGCAGGAGGAGCAGAGGGAGAGGGAGAAGCAGACTCCTAGTTAGACAGGGAGACCAACGCTGGGCTCGGATTCCAGGACCCTGAGATCCCAGGGCCCTGGGATCATGACTTTAGCTGAAGGCAGACACTCAACTAGCTGAGCCACCTAGGAACCCCTATGTTTGAACACATTCTAAAGCACTATACTTTTACTCCCCCTCCCCCCGTTTTATGGTTTTGATGTCATATTTTACATCTTTTTGTGTTGTGCATGTCCCTTAACAAATTGTTGTAGATATGGTTGATTTTATAATTTTTGTCTTTTAACTTTCAGATTAGCTTTACAAGTGGTTGATCTACTACCTTTACTATATATTTGCCTTTACCAATGGGATTTTTGATATATTTTCCTATTTCTGGTTTTGGTCTTTTCTAGTTAAAGAAGTTCCTTTAATATGTCTTATATAACTGGGTTAGTGGTGATGAACTCCTTTAGATTTTGACTGTCCGGGAAACTATCTCCCCCTCAATTGTGAATAATTATCTTTCCAGGTAGAGTATTCTTGGTTATAATTTTTTTCCTTTCAATACTTTGAATATATCATGCCACTCTTTTCTGACCTGCAAAATTTCTGCTGAAAAAACTGATGAAAGTATTGTGGAGTTCTCTCAGGTATAACTAATTACTTTTCTCCCGTTGCTTTTAAGATTCTCTCTTTAACTTTTGACATTTTAATTATAATATGTTTTCATCTGGATATTTTTGGGTTTGTCTTATTTGGGACACTGTGTTTCCTGGACCTGGATGTGTTTTCTTCTCCAGGTTAGGGAAGTTTGCAAAAGTAATTTCTTCAAATAACTTTTCTGCACCATTTTCTGTCTCTTCTTCTGGGACCCCTATAATGTGAATGTTAATATGCTTGATGTCCCAGAGGTCCCTTAAACTATCCTCATTTTAAACATTCCTTTTTTGGTCCACCTAGGTGGCTCAGTTAGTTAAGCATCTACCTTTGGCTCAGGTTGTGATCCCAGCTTCCTGGAATCAAGCCCCATATCAGGCTCCCTCTCCTTTCTCTCTGCCCCTCCCCCCTGCTTGTGTTCTCTCTCTCTCAAATAAATAAATAAATAAATAAATAAATAAATAAATAAATAAAATATTTTTTTAAACAATTCTTTTTTTAATTTATTTTTTATTGGTGTTCAATTTACTAACATACAGAATAACCCCCAGTGCCCGTCACCCATTCACTCCCACCCCCCACCCTCCTCCCCTTCTACCACCCCTAGTTCGTTTCCCAGAGTTAGCAGTCTTTACGTTCTGTCTCCCTTTCTGATATTTCCCACACATTTCTTCTCCCTTCCCTTATATTCCCTTTCACTATTATTTATATTCCCCAAATGAATGAGAACATATAATGTTTGTCCTTCTCCGACTGACTTACTTCATAAACAATTCTTTTTTTATGTTTGCTGTTCAATTTGAGTAATCTCCACTATCTTGTCTTCCAGATTCCTGATCCATTCTTCTGTATCATCTAATCTGCTATTATTCCCTCTAGCTTATATTTTTCATTTCTGTCATTGTATTCTTTAGTTCTGATTGCTACTTTCTTGAAGTTCTCCCTGTGTTCACGCATTCTTCTCCTCAGTGCAGTCATCATCTTTATGACCATTGCTTTGAATCTTCAATCAGGTAGATAGCCTATCTCTGTTTCATTGCATTCATTTTCTGAAGTTTCATCTTGTTATTTAATTTGGAACATATTCATCTGTTTTCTCATTTCACCTAACTCTCTGTGTTTGTTTCTGTGTATTAAGTAGTTCAGGTAGATCTCTTTGTCTTGAAAAGGGTAGTCTTAGAGTTAGGAGATGTCCTTTTGAGGCCCAGAAGGACAATACTCCCCCAGCCACCAGAGCCAGGTGCTGCAGGGCTGTCCCCCTCTGTGGGCTACATGCAGTATCCTTTTGTGGCAGGGCTGTGATTACTGTAAGTGTGCTGAAGGAAGCACTGGCCCTTGGCCTGGCTAGCTGCAAGGCCTAGCCACAACTGCTGTTGGCATGCTATTGGGAGAGGGTGGCCCCCAGCCCAGCTGGCTTTGAGACCCACTGGCAACTCACCAAATTGTTCTTGTCAAGGCCCCTGGTTCTTTCGGAGTTACCAACTCCAATGGCCAATTGTCTGTCCTCAATCTGCTAGGCTTCTCAACACCAGTTATCGTCTTGATTACTCACTCTTCTAAACTCTTCATCACATCTTATTTGGGACTCCCCCACAGTTTCTTGTTTTTTCCTACCTCACACGTTGCTTGTTCTCAGTCTGCTGTGCGTGGTCCTTCTCATATTCATGATCTCTAAATATTGGAGTGTTTGGATATGACATCAAATATCTATCTATCTATCTATCTATCTATCTATCATCTATCTATCTATCATCTATCATCTATGATAAATGGATCAACTCCTGTACTCCAAATCCTTTGATATATGCCCATTGTCCACAGCAGCAGTTTTCAAACTTGTGTGTAGGTGGTGTTTTTTGTTTTGTTTTTGTTTTTGTTTGTTTTTGTTTTTGTTTTACAAACAGTGGCACTAGGGATCCCTGGGTGGCGCAGCGGTTTGGCGCCTGCCTTTGGCCCAGGGCGCGATCCTGGAGACCTGGGATCGAATCCCACGTCGGGCTCCCAGTGCATGGAGCCTGCTTCTCCCTCTGCCTGTGTCTCTGCCTCTCTCTCTCTCTGTGACTATCATAAATGAATTTAAAAAAAAATTAAAAAAAAAAAAACAGTGGCACTTTGGGGCACCTGGATGGCTCAGTGGTTGAGCGTCTGCCTTTGGCTCAGGTCGTGATCCCAGGGTCCTAAGATTGAGTCCCACATCAGGCTCCCTTCGGGCCTATGTCTCTGCCTCTCTTTGTGTGTCTCTCATGAATAAGTCAATAAAGTCTTAAAAAATAAAAATAAAAAATAAAAACAGTGGCACTTCAGGGCACCTCCGTGGCTCAGTCAGTTAAGTGTCTGAAACAAAGAGTCAGGTCCTGATCTCTGGGTCATGAGGCCAAGCCATGCATTGGACTCCAGCCTGCTTAAGATTCTCTCTCTCTCTCTCTCCCTCTGCCCCTTCTTCCTCTCCCAATCTAAAAAAATTTTTTTCTTAAATAAATGTCACTTTAAAAATAATCTTTGAAACCAACAAACTAAACTTTTAACACAAGTAAATGTGGAACTACTCTCACTGGAGAGGGTGAAGCTCCTATAGCTCTAGCCACCCAGTGTCCTCCTCCACCTTCCACCCTTCTCACCCCTAGCGGCTACTAGGTTAGCCCCAAAGAGGCCACTCTGTGGAACTTGAGTACTCCAGAAAGCACAAGTGGAAAACCCACAGGATAAAGTCCAAATTCCTTACAACACAAAGAAAATACCAACAATAAGACAGTACCTCTCCATGCTCTGGGCCCCGCTCCCCTGCCTGTCTCACATCTTCACCACCTTCCTGTGCTCTTCATGCTTCGGCCACCACCAGCCAGTGGCATGTCTTTTGGCACCCACAGCAGTTTCAGACCCTTGATGCACAAGTGTCCCCTGGGGGAATGTGCTCACCTCCCTGCCATGCCTCTTGCTCTGACAAACTAATTTTTCAAGAGTCAACGCAAAAGCCAGCACTGCCTCTGGAAAATGTTGCCTGGCTCCTCCTGGAGGACCTAGGAGGGCATTCTTCAAACTCTCCCAGAGCAGTCGAAGAGTTGCCTTTTCTTGGCCTGGGTGCCTCAAGGGCAGGGATCTCATTCTGCTTATCTCTGGATACCACAGCGCCAGCTTTGTAACAGGTGCCCAATCAATGTTTAGAGAATGATTGAGTAGACTGAAGTGATGGTTTTGACTCTATTAATAGACCCTATTAATATGTCGCTTTAAGCAACAGGACTAACCAGATAGGGCTATCTTGACTGATAAGCACGGAAAAAAAACTGAGCCTGGTGGCTTACTTTCTTCTCTTCAAGCCTGGGAGCCATAAACAATGTGTCCTCTCTGTCACAGGTTCCCGAGGGGTGGAGGAGAGGTTTCTTAGAGCCAGCTGCAATTTCAGCTTTCCTCAGCCTTCTCTGGCCAGAATGGAAGCCCCACAGGACCTCCAGGTTATCAAGCCCACAATGGCTACAATGTGCTGGATTGCAGGAGTAAAGAGAACAATTTCTGTAGTCTCTATGTTGTTTACACGAACTTCACAAAAGCATTTCACACCAGTGGAGGGGCATCAGCTTGAACAGACTACCAACACAGGGAAGGGGGTGAGTGATGGTGAGAAGGGAAGTCTCTAAATTCAACACCAACCCTCCCTGGAAGACAGACTAGGGTGGCTCCCTCCAGCTCCTTGATGTTTTGTTTTTGTTTGTTCTGTTTTCAAAAAAAGGTAGTGAAGGGGAGAAAGGGGACTTAAAAATAACAGCTATTTATTTAGCATTTACTGTGTGCCAGGGATTGTACTGATGATTTTCTGTATGTGGTGTCATTTATTTTTCTTTTAAGATTTTATTTAATTATGAGAGAGAGAGAGAGAACACGAACAGTGGGAGGAGCAGAGGGAGAGGGAGAAGCAGATGCTGCTTTGAGTGTGGAGCCCGACTTGGGCACAGATCCCACAACTCTGAGATCATGACCTGAGCCAAAATCAAGAGTTGGACGCTTCACCAATTGAGCCACCCAGGCGCCCCTGTATATGGTGTCACTTAGTTCCTCATAATCTCCTGAGGTGAATATGGCTATCTCCACTCCCGTTTTACAGATGGAGAAACTAAGGCATTGTGAGGCCAAGTAGCTTGCCTCAGGTTATACAGGAGATAGCCAGGATTCAAACTCCCACAGTCTCCTTTCAGGACCCACACCTTTAACCACTGCACGACACTGTCCCCCATTGGTTGCACAAAGGCAATTGCAGCTGTGGTCCTGTTACTCAGGGAGCTGACAAAGATGGTAGCCGGAGACTGACATGCCCTCAAAGAGAGAGAATATGACCATAACGACACAGGGCAGAAATAGAAAATGAAGCCCGGAGAGGTTCGCCAGAGTTGGTGCTGGGGAACATTGGTAATAGATTGTGAATTTTCCTAGAGAAGGTGCTGAGACAGATTTTTGTACACCCATGCTCACCACATTAGTCACAACAGCCAAAAGGTGGAAATCCAAATGGCTCTCAAAGGATGAATGGATAAACAAAATGTGGTGTACATGTACAGTGGAGTTCCACTCAGCCTTAAAAAAGAACGGAATTCTGACATATGCCACAACATGGATGTACTCTGGCAACATTTATGCCAAGTGAAAGAAGCCAGACACAAGAGGACAAATACCATAAGATTCCATTTGTGTGAGGTTGCAGAGAATAGTAAAATTCCTAGAGCCAGGAAGTATCCTAGTGCTCACTAGGAGCTGAGGGGAGGAAGGAAAGGGGAATCCCTGTTTAGTGGGTATAGAGTCTCAGTTTGGGTTGATGGAGAAGTTCTAGAGATGGACAGTGCGAATGGGTGGCCAAGAGTGTGAATCTACTTCCCACCACTGAACTGTACACTTCAAAGGGGTTAAAATGATAGAAAAGAAGAATAGAACAGAATGAAAACAGACTCAGCAGCGGCCTAGTCCACAGAGCTTGCAGCCCACAGGGAAGGGTGGTGGGTTTTCAGATCCCTAAACAGAGCCTCTCAGGTGGCTGAAACTAGTCACTCAGAGAGGAGCGGCAGTGAGTGTGCATCGCCTGAAGAGGGTGCCAGAGAGCCCTGGGATGGGGAGTTTCTTTGGTCACCTCCTTCCCCACCCCTCCAGTCTGTATGTGAGCACCTACACACACACACACACACACACACACACGCACACACGCACACACGCACACACAGACTCATTCACCTACCCCACTCCAGAGCTGACACTGCCAGCAACAGCTGGGTGTGGCCTGGTTCCCAGGGCGTCCTGGGGAATCCCTACATAGAAGCAAAGGTCACACCTGCCCCTCCCAGCTTCTCCGGGGAACACTCTCTCCCCTCTGAGGCCTAAGCTAGTTGATGCTCCAGTGAAAAGACTGTTAAGAGGTGCTACCTGTCAAGTCCTCAGAATTGTCCTGGATATGGGGGGAGGGAAGCGGTCCAGGCCAGCGGAAGGATCACGGACTCTCCAGTGCTGCAGCCTTGGGTTTGAATTCTGATTCTACCCTTGGGCACAGTATTTGACCTCTCTGTGCCTCAGTCTCCTTGTCTTTAAAATGTGATTGATAATAGCACAGGGACTGGGGCGCCTGGGTGGCTCAGTCGGTCAAGCATCTGCCTTGGGCTCAGGTCATGATCCCAGGATTCTGGCATGGAGTACTGTGTTGGGCTGTCTGTTCAGTGGGGAGTCTGCTTCTCCCTCTCCCTCTGCCTCTGCCCCTCCCCCTGCTTGTGCTCTCTCTCTCAAATAAATAAATAAATACAATCTTTAAAAATAAAATAATAATAGCACAGGGATTTATCTTACAATTGTTGTGGGGATTAAATGAGATGTGTCAAGTGCTTGCAACAGTGCCTGCCCACAGTGAGTGTGAATAGGTATCAGCAACAATCCCTTCACAAAGTAGCTGTGATGATTACACAGAAAAGGGTAAAGGCACCCAGTACTACATGGGCCTGTGAATGGTGCTGGGTAATAGTATTAGTACTAGTACTACTACTACTACTACTACTACTACTAATGTTAATACCAAAGACCCAGGACTCTCAGCAGAGTAATGGACAGAGGAATGTGGAGCCACGGATCCCTGCCAGAGAAAGGAAACCCATGGTTTGGGGTCTCTGGGGAAGTCAGTGCCAGCTGGTCCCCAAAGAGCACTGCTCTGCACCTCCCCATCTCACCCTCCACACCCGGGCAATTGTTCAGGGGCTCAGGCAGTCATTCAGTGAGACATGAGAAAAGAAGTGAAAAGCCAGTTGTAGAGAAGCAGTGACACTGTTGGCCTTCCACAAGTGGGACGCCTTCAGGGAACGGGAAGGGGGCAGGTCTGCCTTGGAGTCATCGGGGACCAGCTATACAGTGCCAGCCTCTGTTTCAATTCCTCCCTTCTTGATGTCTAAGCTTTGTTTTTGTAGCTGGAGAGGAAAGGCCTGGGCGGGGCTGTGCTTTGCAGCACCAGGAACCACAAACCCGCCCCCGGATTGAGGGTACAGAATGTACCCAGACTGCAAACCACACCCTTGTGGCCTGGGGAGGCCCCTGGGGCGGGCTGGCGAACTGTCACACTACATTGTTTGCCCATGCCTAGCAACCAACCAGCCGGGGTTCCACAGCACTCAGACAATGGGATGTCCCAAGAGGTCAGTACTGACTCTTACCAGAGGGGCTCCCAGGACTGAGGATCTCTCTGATCTGAAGAGAGGCCCACACAACCCTGACACCCCCTCCTGGTGCCAGATTAGGTCTGGAGCTGGCACGGGCTGGCGCTTCCAACCTAAGACCACCAGGAAGGGACACTCCCAGCCACAGCCAAACCATCCTAACCCCCTCGCCAGTTTTGGGGCATGGATTCTGCCTCCCCCCACCTGTCTGCACCATCACACAGGAGGCCTATCTAAGATTTCCAGAGCAGTGAAGTGAGAGAGACTGATGGGACATCTGAGAAGGTGGAGACAGCTCCCTGAAGCCTGAAGTACTTGGAAATAAAGATTGGGAGGGGGCCAAACCCGCAGCAACCTTCCAGTCGGACAGGTTGGAGGAAGAAGGTCCGGTGAAATCAGGATGAAATTCAGTGGAGACAAGTGCAAGGGGTTTGTTAGTGACAAAACCTAACAGCATAATTTAGCTCAACACAAATAAACAAGAAAAACACCAAGCGAAGGAGGGAGTTGACCACAAGTTGAATATGAATCAGCCTTAAAATAGAGCATGGCTCACTCATGTTGGCCACATTTTCCAAACCGAAGATCAGGACACATACTTGAGAAGAATGAGCGTACTTATGGGGAAACAAGGCTGAGTGTTTGCAAATGACACTCCTCAGCAAACCTAGGTCCTAGGCTCACAGAGTCAGAGGTGTATCTAGAAATGGGGACAAATGGGAAGGTTCAGAAGAGGAAGAAGGAGATGAAAAGTTGCAGGCAAATACAGCAGGTAAAGTAGAAGCTGCATGAGGAAGTGGACAGGGCTCAGGTACAAATGTCCAGCAGCTGGACACTGAGTGGCTGTGCAACATCAGAAAAGTTACTTAACCTCTCTGAGCTCCAGTTTCCTGGTCTTTAAAACCAGGATAACAATATCTGCCAGAAAGACTGTCATGAAGGGTGCCTTTGGGTGGCTTAGTTAGTTAGGCAGCTGACTCTTAGATTCAAGGTTGTGAGTTTGAACCCTGCATGGGGCTCTGAGCTGGGTGGGAAGCCTAGTCTTAAAAAAAGATTGTTGTAAAGATTTAAATGATTCCAAAAAGTGGGGCACCTGGGTGGCTCAGTGGTTGGGTGTCTGCTTTTGGCTCAGGTGGTGATCCCAGGATCCTGGGATCTGGTCCCACATTGGGCTCCCTGCGGGAAGCCTGCTTCTGCATCGTCTATGTCTCTGCCTCTCTGTGTGTGTGTCTCTCATGAATCAATAAATCTTTTTTTTTTAAATAAATGATCCCAAAAAGCATAAAGGACCAAACACATAGTAGGTCCTCAATAAATGCATTGTCAGTTTAGAGAAGGGGAAGAATAATATGTGAGAAGATTTTATGAGGACGCTACTAAATGGTTGTTCCATGGAAACTAGATCAAGGAGAAATGGACCATGGCTGGAATAGGAAGGATTTGGGTGGGGGTGGGTAAGAACCTGGTGACCATCAGAAGTCACAAAAGTGGCAGCAAAGAGGCTGAATCCAGCCTGCGGGGCAGGATTTGCTTGGCCCAACAGTGTCTTCCAAAATTCTGAATTAGTTGTCAACCTTTTTAAAAGTGGAAGATGTTGCATAAAAATCCTGAGTTCTGGCTTTTCTTGAAAAAGCAGAAAATCTAGCACTCACGTGTCTACATGACAACAAGTGTGGGAGGGGAGTGAGGGCTGCTGGTTTTTTAGGTCTCTCACACTGGTGCTCCTCAAACTGTACTTTGCTGACGAATTCTGTTCAAATGCAGATGCTAACATCCAAAACAAATCCAGGGAGATAGGAAGTGTGGTTGCCCAGGGCTGAGGGAGCAGGGAATGCAGACTCATAATGTTAATGGGCATGGGGTTTCTTTTTTGGGATGGGGAAATGAAATCAGATAGATAGAGGTGGTAGCTGCACAAAATTATAACACCCATGGAATCGTATGCTTTAAAAGGGTGAATTTTGATAGTAAAGCTGTTGCTTTAAAAATGCAGATGCTGACTCCCTAGGGCTGACCTGGGGCCAGGGGAGTCTGCATTTCTAACAAGCTCCAGGGTTTACTCCTAGGCTCCACACTCTTGGTGGGTCCTGGGACCAGCTCTCTGCCTCCCCTTGCAACCCCTGGTTCTCAACCTCTACTGCACACTGGAACCACCTAAGGAGTCTTTAAAACTACCCTTCCTGGATTCCACCCCTCCCTGGGCTTCTGATATCATGAATCTGGTTGAGAACATGAATCTTGGATGAGGCCCTGGGCATCAGGATTTTGACGTTCCACAGGTGATTGATTCTACTTTGCAGCCAAAACTGAGAAGCACTGTCTTAACACCCTGGCCACTTAACCTTTTTCCGTTATCTGGGTGCACCAGACGCATTTGACCCCGGCTTGGCTGCAAGCCCCCAAGCTTGGCTTCCTAGGTCCTGTCCCGCCCGCCTGGCGCTGCCACCCTTGACCTTAATCCCACCCAAATTCTGGGTTTCTGAAGCCCAACGTTTCCTACCTCCTCCTCCCCTGTCCCCTCCCCAACAGTCGGTGGCTGTTGTTCTGGTTCTTGGGGAGAGCTGGGGTGAGGACATTTGTCAGAGGTTTTTGGAAAATCTAAAGAACTCCGATTCTCCCAGAAGCCTCCGGTAAGCAAGCCGGGACTCCCCGGGAGCCCAGGCAGGGCCGCCGCTGCCGCTGCCGCTGCCGCCGCCGCCCGGGAAGACCCCCCACCGCGCCCTTGTCTGGCGGCAGCATGGCAGCCCACATGCCCGCCCGCTCCTGGCTCCCCGCTTCCGCGAGTGGCAGCGTGTGGGAAGACCTGTGCTCGCAGGGGGGTGAGCAGAAGCGAGCGTGGCGGGGCAGCCGGGGCTGGGAGCCGCCGGAGAGCGCGCGGCGCCGGGTACTCCGCTCCCGTCGAGGGGCGGGGGAGCGAGGGCGGGGCAGAAAAGTGGGCGGGCGCGGGGCGGGGCCCTTCCCCTGGGGCTCCCTGGGTAATCCGCTCTTGCGTGCGAGCCTGGCGGAGCTGCAACCCTGAGCAAGGTCCAGACGTGGGCAAGTCATTCCAAGTGAAAAGAGGTTATAACCACAGAAAGACAGAACATTTCGTTCTGAGTGGGAGGAAGACAGATGGGCAAGGCCAATGGAAAGGCCCCCCAGGCAGCCTTGCTTTTACAGGACTGATAGCACTTCCCAGATGTTTTAAGCATAACATCTCTATCCGCCCCCCCCCACTACTGATTTGCTCTCTGCAGTCGGCTGGAATGCGGCGATTCGTGTCCTCTTTTTCTCAAGGGCTTGCTTGCCTTCCCCCCTCCCCAAGAGATTGGAGACAGTTTAATGAGATTCTACCTAGAAGGTGCAGTAAAAGCTGGGGAAAAGTTGGTGTTAAATCAAAGAAAGTCTTGATCGTGGAGGCTCTCCTAATCTAGCACTGGGGACACTTTCACACTTGCTCTTTATAATTCCTTGGAAGCGCGGGGGGCGCCGAAAGTGCCTTTGGGGGCCTCTTGTAGTTTGGATGCCTCTCGTGGCGGCTCACTGCTGGGCTCTCCAGGACCCTTTCTCTTTTCAAGACTAGCTTTGTCCCCTTGCGTTTTCGGTGAGCGTTGTGAATCGGAGCACACAGGCACCTGCAAGAGAGCCCTGGAGGATGCCAGCATTGGGCTGGGCTGGGCTGAGGGGCCGCAGACACGGCCATATAGGATTTGATCTTTTGATCTCTTTGAGCTTCTTGTGCCTTCTTTCCACCCAAAACATCAGAAAACCAAAAAAAAAAAAAAAAAAAAAAAAAACATCAGAAAACCTGCTGGAGTGGGGGCTATGGCCCCAGGGGAGGCCAGCTTTGGACAGAAGCCGGTGTTGGACATTCTCAGAAAGCTCAGTCCCTTGGCAGCGCCTGCCTCCCCACATGAAAAAGGTGCTGACAGGACAGATTCTCAGCATCTCTGCCCCACCAAGGCCCAGCCAGCCTGCTCTCTGCCCCTGCTCTTTGCCCTCTGGCCCTGGCCCCTTCTCCCACAATGACACAGGAGACAAAAGGGAAAAGGCTGAGGTATAGAGGGCAAGTGGTTCTGAATTAGGATGAGAGGCCCTGGGAGACCTACCATCAGGGGAATAAGGACTGAGTTCCTCAGAGAAGGATGCTTGGTGGTTGGGAGAGGTAAGGTGAGGCTGTCATCAGGCAAGGATGGCCTGAGGGGATAGTCCTGAGCTGTGACCTTGGGGAAAAGAATTTGACCAGGGGAGAGGGAGAAATCAGAGGGGCATAATTATTATAAGCTAGCATGTACTGAATGCTTTCTAAGTGCCAGACCCAAGGCTAAATGCTTTATAGGGATAATCTCATTTAGTTCTCTCAAGTGCCTTAATCACCACCAGTTTACACATTGGCGGTGGAAATCCAGGCACAGAGAACCACTAAGTAACTCGTGGGGGCAGGGTGGGGGGTGAAGCCGAGAACTCCACTCCATCTGAGTCTAGAGCTACAGCCCCCTCCACACTGATAGCCTAAAGACCTCTGAGGTTACCCAGGAAGGTTCTGGCAACTCCACCCCAGGCCCTGAGGGACCAGGGCCTCCCTCAGAGCCTGGGAAAGACAGCAGGGATCGTGGGAAAAGGCTCACCCCATCCTCTGCGACCAACTTTGCAGCCTGCAGAGGAGAGCTCTTCCCTGCTATCAGCCTGTGGTCCCGGTCTGTGCCATGGGCAGGTCCATGTGCAGCCTCAAGGATCATGGGATATGGGTGGGACTTGATGTTGGCACAAGGGTCTGGGCTACAGGGGAACCAATCAGCACGTGGAAGCAGGCTCTGCCTTCTGGGCTCTTGCATCCCCCAGGAGTGTTAGGCTTGAGCCCAGGAGCGCTAAGGTGGAGCCTCTCTTTCATCAGCCAGGCTAAAAGTCGCCCCAGAAAAGGCAGTGCTGTTTAGACACCTGTTGTTTTCCCTGGTGCGAACCTTCCATGAAGGTTTGCACAGGGGGCTTGTTGGAATGTTCTTAGAGGTTGCCTGGTCCCTGCCCCAGCAGGCAGGCCCTTCTGGCCAGGGACAGTGAATCACCCAGAGCAGAGTGCATGCATCTGTTTGGGAGAACACTGTGTGCTCTCTGGACCAACGCCGGAGCCCAAGGGGAAAGGGCTGACCAGCCAGGGGAGAGACTAGGAGGGGTTTCTCCTATGGCAGCCGTTCAAGTTCCTCCAACTAAGCTAACAGTTGTGCTCACCTCACTTTCTTTCCTCGGGTGGCAGGAGGCAGTGGGAAAAATCACATGATGTTTTGCCCCTCCCCCCTAGTAGGCTGCTTCTCCACTGGCCCTGGCCCTTTGTTCACAACCCCCATGCCTTACCCCTCAGTGTGTACTTAGAATTAATGTAGCATCATCTGATTGGAGCTGGGTTGCTCCTGGACTCTACCCTCTGCTCTATGCTCACCGCCTCTTCTCTGACTCAGGCCTTGATCCGCTGTCCCCTGAATTGCTGTCACAGCCTCTAGCCAACCCAACCCCCAATCCACTCTCCTTGCCACAACCTGAGCCATCTCTCTAAAGGCATATGTGATTATGTCAACCCTCAAAGTAAAACCCTTCAGTGGCTCTTCATTACTCTCAGGGCAGAGAGTAAATATTCTGGAATGGCATTCAAGGCCTTCATGGATTGGCTCAAACTTGCTCTCGGCCAGTGTACTGATAGCAAACAAAACGCAGGGATACCCAGCTAAATAGAATTTCGGATGTCTGACCAGTAATATTTTAGTTTAAGTACGTCTCTTGCACTGTGTCCTGATTTTTTGTCTGCTAAGGCGGGAACCCCTACTCCAGCTGTGTATCCATTCTTCCTGATAACAGCTATGTTTCAGGTCCTTATCATCTCCTGGAACGCGTCATCAGCATCTGACTTGAGTCCTTTGCCCCTGGGCCCTCCCTCTTGCACACCATCCACCACTCTGCCCCAAGATGTTGCCCAGGCCATTCTCTCACTGTCATCCACTAATGACATTTCCAGGGGCACTGTTGGCTCAGTATGTTAAATATCCGACTCTTTTTTAAAAAAAATTAATTTCTATTTATTTGAGAGAGTGAGAGAAAGCATGAGCAGAGAGGAGAGGGAGAAGCAGACTCCCCACAGAGCAGAGAGCCCGATGCAGGGCTCCTTCTTAGGACCCTGAGATCATGACCTGAGCCTAAGACAGATGCTTAACCAGACACTAAGCTTAACCAACTGAGCTACCCAGGCACTCCAGGATCTGACTCTCGATCTCACCTCAGGTCTTGATCTCAGCTCAGGTCTTGATCTCAGGCTCCTAAGTTCAAGCCCCTGGCTTTGGGCTCCAGGCTGGGCAAGGAGCCTATTTAAAAAAACAAAACAAAACAAAAAACCAATAATGTTATTTACATTTCCACCTCTGTTCTAATCCTTGCCACCCTCAATTTCCTCCATGACACTTACTCATGTTGTCCCAACAGCAGTTACTCCCCTCTCTTCTGGGATCATGACACATCCCACTGTCCCACCTAACATTTGGTGATGTCATGTTTCGAATGGCAACCTGCTGATCTGTGGAGAGTGTGTCTTCTCCTCCACTGCACCACGAGGCATGATGCCTCATCCTTTTCTATTCTCTCCCTCCTCCCACCATTGGGTAGTGAGGCCTCAGTCAATGTAAGTTGGCTGATCAATGGTTTATTTACTCTCTCACAAGACTGTGAGCTGCCATAGGGTAGTTTCTGGGCCGAACCTTGTGTAGTTCTGTTTTTTGAACAAACATTTATTGAGCACCCATTCTGAGCCAGGATCTGTTTCTAAGGTAAGGATATCTGTTTCCAATGCCCTCACGGAACTCACAGGCTACCTAGGGAGCTCCTAGGCAAAGGAGCTCACATGGCAAAGTGAGTTGTGCAATGAATAAAGCATGTACAGGGTACAACATGCTTACAGAAGCATAAGGGATGAAAAGAGTTAGGGAGATGGTGAGGATACCTGGTTGCTCAATGGGTTAAGCATCTGCCTTTGGCTCAGGCTTAGATGGTGTTTCCCAGGTTCCTGGATCAAGCCCTGTGTCAGACTCCCTGCTCAGTGGGGAGTCTGCTTCTCCCTCCCCCACTGTCTCTCCCCCAGCTTGCACTCTCTCCATCTCTTCCTCTCCCTCCCTCAAATAAATTTTTTAAGTCTTAAAAAGAAAAGAATTTGGGGCACCTGGGTGACTCAGTCATTTAAGTGACTGACTCTTGGTTTTGGCTCAAGTCATGATCTCAGGGTTGTGAAATCCAAACCCAATTTGGGCTCTGCGCTCAGTAGAGAGTCTGCTTCTCTCCCTCTCCCTCTCCCTCTGCTTCTCCTCCCTGCTTGCATGCTCCTCCTCTCTAAAATAAATAAATTTAAAGATAATAAAAATAAAGAATTTGGGAAAGGGGATGTTGGATACCTTATAATAGAGGTTATATGCATCCTTAGAGGGGAGGTGAAGGGCATTCCTGGCAGGGAACCATAAGCACACATGCATAGAGGTGAGAAAGACCATGGTGTGTCTTTGGGAACCACCGGAAGGTCAAAAGCAGGGTCTGGCATGAGGGACCTTGAACAGTACAATGAGACGTTTGGATGATGGATGACAGAGAGCCATTAAAGAGAGTTTGACAAAGAACGTTGACATATGACATTGTGTGTATTTAAGCTGTGATGATTTGATACATATATATATTGTAAAATGAGGACTAGAGTTAGGTTGGTTAACACATCCATCAGCCAGTTACCATTTCATTCTAGGATTTTAGCTGAGCAGACTTTGGTGTTAAGAGAGACAATCAAAGCCTAGCACTAACGACCGCACAATGCATGATTCCATTTATATGAAACGCCCAGAAAAGGCAAATCCATAGAGACAGAAAAGTAGATTAGTGGTTGTCTGAGGCTGGGGGTGTGGGAACAGGAAGTGATTGCTAATGGGCACAAGGGACCTTTTCAGGGTGATGGAAAGGTTCTAAATTTGGATTGTGGTAACAGTTACACAACTCTGTGAATATTCAAAAATCATTGAATTGTACACTTAAAATAGGTGAGTTTCATGTTACACAAACCATACCATGATAAAGCTGTTTAAAAATAAGAGGCCATCAGTCTGGCCACAGTGTGGGAAACGGATTGGAGTGAGGCAAGCCTAGGTGTGGCCAGGGCAGTGAAGAAACTTCTGCAGAGGTCCAGGCAAGAATTAGCAATTAGTGAGCTCTGGAGCGAAAGCAGTGGCCAGGGAGGCTGGGGAGGAGAGCTGGAGTCAACAGACAAGAGATTGAATCAGTGAGGTTCCAGGGAAGCAGATTGCCCAGGGATGCTTGGTGGCTCAGTGGTTGAGCATTTGCCTTTGGCTCAGGTCGTGATCCTGGGGTCCTGGGATCGAGTCCCACATTGGATTCCCTGTGGGAGCCTGCTTCTCCCTCTGCCTATGTCTTTGCCTCTCTCTGTGTCTCTCATGAATGAATGGATAAAATCTTTTTTAAAAAGAGGAAAAAGAAAAAAAGAAACATTGCCTGGAGGTGATAAGTAAGAGAGAGGGAAGAGTCCAGGATGAGACTCTGGTTTCTGGCTTTGACAGGTGGGCAGATGGCACCAGCAAACCTCACAGCACTTAATACTTAGTGCCTGACCCTTCGTACATGTTTGTACAATAAATAAATGATGCATTTCATGTATTCAGGTCATCATCTCCCCTTCTGTGGTTCCCTCTCACCTACAGGCTAGTCCTCTGGCCCCCAGAGTGCTTATTTCCAGCACCGCCCAGTTTGGAGGCACGGAGTGTGACCTGCGGATTCTGCTGTTCCTGGATGCACCTGTAGGAAACCCTCTTCTGGTTTCTTCTCTCTGGCCCAGGCAGAGCCCCTGGTGGCCACATGATGAACAGAGAGCCCTCCCCCTAAGGGCTCCCCACCACATGGGTGGCCTTCCCTGAGATTCATCCTTCCATTGGGAAAGGCACTCCAGCACCACCGCCAATCGCTAATCAGATTACCCCCTTGCACAATCTTCTCCTCCTCCCCTTTCCTCTACTAAATTTCCACAGGACAATCAGTGCTTAATTGCTCTTTCCTCTGTCCTCTGGGGCATTTAGCTCCCGGCACAAGAGAATTGGTTATTTACATGCAAGCTCTTGAAGAGCCCAGTCCTAGTCTGGGCAGATGAATGCCTTTCTTTCAACTAGCAGCGTGCAGGACAGGGCCAGGTATACTGTAGGTGCCCAGTAGCTTCTTCGGTGCTGAATCACTAATGAAAGTAGCAAGAGGCATGAATAACATAAATGAAAGTCCTTGCATTTGGCTTCATGAGAGACCACATTCCAAGTCTTCCAGGGACAGATTGGCCCTCCTGGCTTGCCTAACAGGGAGGTCAATGGTCAAAATTACTAGTTAGAGCCCCAGAGAAGGTGGGAGCTGGCAGGAACCTTTATTTATTTATCCATTCATTCATGCACTCATTCATTCATTCACTATTCAACCAAACAATTTTTAAAAGGATTTTATTTATTTATTAATGAGAGACACACACAGAGAGAGGCAGAGATATAGGCAGAGGGAGGAGCAGGCTCCCTGCAGAGAGCCTGAAGCTGGGCTGGATCCCAAGACCCCGGGATCATGACACAGCCAAAGGCAGACACTCAACCACTGAGCCACTCAGGTGCCCCCAACCATTTTTTTTAAGTAGGCTCCATGCCCAGTGCAGAGCCCAACATGTGTCCTGAACTCACAACCCTGAGATCAAGACCCAAGCTGAGATCATGAGTCTGATGCCTAACCAAATGAGCCACCTAGGTGCTCCTCAGCCAATCAGTTTTTAATGAGCTCTTCCCATATGCCAGGCACTGCACAAGTTACCAAAAATAATACAGTGAACAGGACAGACAAGTCTCCCGCATCACAGAGCTTACAGCTTAGTGGGGGAAGACAGACATTAAACTACTATAGCTCTGAGAAGTCTATGCAAGAAAAGAACAGTGTCCCAGTGAAAGTATATAGCAGCAGAACTTGAATTAGCCTGGCAGGAATGGATGGGGGCTGCCACTCATGGAGGGGTTTATATCCAAGGAGGTGACCTTGAGCCAAACCCACAGGCAAGACAAGGAGTTAAGGAGGCACAAAGCGAGAGGAAGGCATCTCAGGCAGGTGGTGGGGCCTGAGGCAGTTACAAGCTTGGCATGCCTGTGGAAAGTACAAGAAAGTTGGTGTGTGGCTGGAACAGAGGGAGTGAGGGGTGGGAAGGCAGGAGCCCAGACTAGGCAGCTAGGTAGGGGCCTTTTGAATCACAGAAAGGGGTTTGAATTTTATTTAAAGTGGGATGAGGGGGTGACGTCTGGGTGGCTCAGTGGTTGAGCGGCTGCCTTATCCTGGGGTCCTGGGATCCTGGAATCAAGTTCCGCATCAGGCTCCCCACTGGGAACCTGCTTCTCCCTCTGCCTATGTATCTGCCTCTCTCCATGTGTCTCTCATGAATAAATAAATGAAATCTCTAAAATAAATAAAGCGGGATGGGAGGGTTTCAAGCCAAGGAGTAGTGAGAGACCTGATATATGGTTGAGGGTCCCCTGGTTGCTGCGATGTAATGGATTGAGGGGGGCCATGGGGGAAGCAGAGTGACATATCAGGCAGTTACCATGGTGAGCTCGCCTAGGATGGCAGCTGTGGAGACTTCGGTGCACGGGTCCAGCCTGCACATTGTACAGATTGGGAAACCAAGGCCCAGACCAGCGGAATGACTTTCCCTAGGTCACACTGCTTCTTGGCCCTGTTTTCCCCACAAGAGGGAGGTTGATAGAAAACCAAGTAGGGAAGGCTATGTGGATACGGGTTGGATAAATTCATTGATGCCTCATGGAGCATCGGGAGTTCTGGAAGGCAATGCAGAGGCTCAGAGTGGGAAGGAAATAAAGGCACCCTGGTGTCAGTGTCCCTGATGTGTGAGGCTCTGTAGCTCCCCTGCCTGGTGGGATGGGGTGTGGTGTGGGTTTCAGCCCTCAGTCTCACATCCCGGCCCTGTTTAGTCTGGCCATAGCTCAACCAGGAGCTAAATACTTATTGGCCAGTTCCTTCCTGCTTCCACTGTATAAGAAAGTGCTGAGCTGGACAGAACTCCCAAAGCTTCTCAGTCTCCCAGCAGGCAAGGAGCAACCTCATGCGGGGCCACGTGAGGTCAGGGGGGCGGGGCGTGCTGCCCGAGCTCTAATAGGATTGGCTGCTCTTTCACACGCCACATCCGAGGATGGCCAATCACAAGAACCACTGCACCCTTGCTCCACCCTCCCCCCCCACACACACACACACTTGTCCTTGTGAAAGCCATAGAGCTTCCCATTCCACAAAGTGAGCTGAGGAGAGAAGTTCCTTCCCTCTCTCGCTCCACACCCACCCCGAGGCCGTGGGGATAGGCGCCTTTGCTATCAGCCCAAGGAGAATGAACACTTTGCTTGCCAGAGAGAAACGTTTACTTTGGGGGGAGAACGTTGTTGAAGACCGATTAGGAAGAAACGACACCAAAGGGATGGTCAGTGAAGGCTTTGCTGAAATAGCCTTGGGTGTAGACAGTCATGAAAATAATCTCACAAGTCCTCACTTGCTACTTGGCATTGGTATCCACTTACACGGCACCCAGCCCAAACGGCATTTGCCATCTTTTCCACCTGGGTTCCAGCAGGTCAGGCCTCCATTCACCACCTACCTATCTGCTTTGAGAGTACCGTTCTTAAAGCAAGAGAGGCACCAGTAAATTGAAAAGGATCAGGAAAACTTTTCTGATCTTGGTTCTCTCATTAACGGGTTGGATAACCTCCCTCTAGATCTGTTCCCTCATCTAGAAAATGAGGGGTCGAAGTAAATGCTCTTTAAAAAGCACTTCTAGGGGATCCCTGGGTGGCTCAGCTGTTTGGCACCTGCCTTTGGCCCAGGGCGTGATCCTGGAGTCCTGGGATCAAGTCCCGCTTCCGGCTTCTTGCGTGGAGCCTGCTTCTCCCTCTGCCTATGTCTCTGCCTCTCCCCCCTGTTGTGCTCTCTCTTTCTTGTACTCACTCTTTCTCTCAAATAAACAAATAAAAATCTTAAAAAAAAAGAGTCTAGTAGCTGTTATGCGGCAGATACCAGGCTAAGAATTTTACAGTCCCCATCTCATTTAACCCCCACAGCAACCCCTGTGAGGTAGATACACTTTACAGATAAGGAAAATGAAGCTCAGAGAATTTAAGTGACCTGACAAAGAGCACATAGCTAGCAAAGGACAGGGCCAGGATTGAAATTTGGGTCTGTCTCACCCCACACCCTGCACTCATAACTGCTTCCTTAAAGGAGCAAGTTTACTACACTGTCCATAGTGCCCTTGAAGTTCTCTGACAAGCTAGGAATGCCCAAGAAAGAAAATGATTCTGCCTCCCCATTTTACATTTTGAGTACCAGCCTGCCATGTTGATAGAAGCAGGTGGACGCCTTGCTGTTGCGAGCAGAGGAATCAAGAGCAGGTCTCTTTCGCTTTGTTCCTGACAATGGTGCCATGGCGGGGGTGGTCCTGGGCACTCAGAGAGAAGCAGGAGGGCACTGCCAGCTGGGAAAGTTGGCAAGAGAAATGCCTCATGAGGGCATCACCTGCTTTATAGCATTGGATCCCTCCCTGGGGTTCTGGGATGTTTGACAAATACTGGACAGGTTCGCTGGCCTCTGCGCTAATGCTATTAATGAGGGCAGGGGAGCCTAGTGAAAAATTAATAGATCGGTATAAAAAGTTTCACAGACTCTGTCTGCAAAAATTCTTTTGAAGGTCTACACAAAACTGCAAGGGCTTCTTGGAACCTTCCATCCAAGGAAATTATTTGCCTTCCTTATTTCAGAAGAACGATGTGATCTGTTTATTAAATGCATAAGTTAAAGGGAGAGGATACAGTGCAGTTGGGGGTTTTCCACCATAATTCATCCGAGGCTCTCAGTCAGGGAAATTCGAGCCTGAGGCTGACTCGGCTTCCTGACCACTTCCTGATCCCAGGCTTCTTCCAACCCTATGCCTTTAATGAGTTCAGGTTGTTCAGAGTTCAGTTCTCATTAACCCTTTGAAGTCTGGGTGGATAAATCACAATTCAAGTCCAGGAACCACTTAATGTACATTAAAGATTGGCCAAGCAAGGCAATTGCTCCAGCATGGATGCTTCTATTGTAAGGATCAAATGAGATAGTGTGTGTGTGTGTGTGTATAAGTAAGAGAGAGAGAGAGAGAGAGAGAGAGAGAGAAAGCACTTTGTGATCCTTGAAGCACAGTGAATTACTTTTATTATTATTTCTCTCAATAAGATGGTTTATTTATTTATAGGATGGATGCCTGTCATCATTAGGAGCCTTTGAACAAACTACATTGGTATTTGTTGACCATGGAAAAGTACTAAACTTTCCTTGTGCTTCCTCTTGCGTTCCTCAAGCTAATTCACACTTGATTAAAAATATTCTGATGCGCCTGTTGCTTTGTGTGATTGGAGGCAGTATAATATGCATATTGTTTCTCTGCAAAAAAGACCCTGAAAGGCAGAAGATGAAGGAGCATTTCCAGCTACACAGGCCTTGGGTTTGCCCATTGCCCCGCCCAGGATGGGAGTTCTCAAGGGGAAGGTTTTTGTGCCGAGGGGTGGAGGTGCCTTCTTGAATACTGGGGTGGATCAGTCACAGAGACGGGACAGCTAGGAAATGGAGTTCACTCATGTCCTGAGCAAATTGTCTTCCAAAAATTCCTTAGGGTGACTCTCATACATTATTGGTGGACAAGAAAATTGATTACAGCGTTTGGAGGGGAACTTGAAACTTATCTCACAAAATCAGATATGCCCTTTTACCTTTGGACTCACCAATACCGTTCTTAGGGGCTCATCCTGATGGTGTGCCTCCAACGATCTGGAAATGCATATGCACGAGGTTATTCATTACAGTGTTGTTTATAATTGCAAAATATTTGGAACTTAGCCAAATGTCCATTCATAACTGAGAGATTGGGTAGTCTTTGGTACAGCCACAGAATGGAGTCCTATGCCTCTGGATAAAAAGAATCAGGATGCTGTCTATGAACTGATGGAGTGATTTCTTGGATGTGTTGGTGGGCGGGGGTGGTGGAAAGAAGCAAAATGAAAAACGAAGTATTTGTAGAATGCTTCCTTCTGTGGAAGAAAAAGGGAGCATAGGAAGATACAGACGCCTCCATACACATGTACAGAAAGAAACACAAGAAGAATAAACCAGAAACGAATAGAATCTGTGACCTACGAAAGTGGGTGGGAACAGCACACTATTACAGATGCTCCAGAGATATTTTCTGACAGTGGCTTACAGATGCTGTAGAGGACATGGCAGAGGGAATAGTAGATTCAGCCTGGGGTCCCAGGAAAGGTTTCCATTGCTGACTTCAAAGATGAGTATGTGGTTGCCAGGTTGACTGGCAAGATTGGCCAGGTAGAGGGGACGGTTCTGAGATAAGGAGCAAAGATCCAGAAAGGGGAAAAAGTCTGGTATTTAAAGTGGCTGGGGCACTGTGTGTGTGTGTGCGTACATCGGCGGGCGGGGTGACCATTGAGGTCTGAAGGGCGGGTAAGGAAGGCAGAAAGCAGAACCTGGACTTCCTTTTATGCAATGGCAGGGAGTTTGAATTTTATTCCAGGTGACAAGGAGCCACTGGAATTGTTTTTTAAGATTTTATTTATTTATTCATGAGAGACACACAGAGAGAGGCAGAGACACAGGCAGAGGGAGGAGCAGGCTGCCTGCAAGGAGCCTGATGCGGGACTTGATCCCAGGACCCTGGGATCACATCCTGAGCCCAAGGCAGATGTTCAACCACTGAGCTGCCCAGGCATCCCACCACTGGAATATTTTGAGCCAAAGAATGAAATGGGCCAGTTGATGCTGCATCAGTGTCTCTGGCTTTAGTGTGGGGGATGCACCCAAGGGGAGAGATTGACATGGAAGCCAGTAGTCCTAGGGATGGAAAGCAGAGGTCCTGCTCTGGATGTATTTTAAAGGTATAGCTGCTCACTCTGGAA
This sequence comes from Canis lupus familiaris, assembly GCF_011100685.1. Taxonomy (NCBI): domain Eukaryota; kingdom Metazoa; phylum Chordata; class Mammalia; order Carnivora; family Canidae; genus Canis; species Canis lupus. The sequence goes on from NC_049260.1 coordinate 81,828,763, forward strand.
AACTGTGTGGAGGTTCCTCAAACAGTTAAAAATATACCTGCCCTACGACCCAGCAATTGCACTGTTGGGGATTTACCCCAAAGATACAAATGCAATGAAACGCCGGGACACCTGCACCCCGATGTTTCTAGCAGCAATGGCCACGATAGCCAAACTGTGGAAGGAGCCTCGGTGTCCAACGAAAGATGAATGGATAAAGAAGATGTGGTTTATGTATACAATGGAATATTACTCAGCTATTAGAAATGACAAATACCCACCATTTGCTTCAACGTGGATGGAACTGGAGGGTATTATGCTGAGTGAAGTAAGTCAGTCGGAGAAGGACAAACATTATATGGTCTCATTCATTTGGGGAATATAAATAATAGTGAAAGGGAATATAAGGGAAGGGAGAAGAAATGTGTGGGAAATATCAGAAAGGGAGACAGAACGTAAAGACTGCTAACTCTGGGAAACGAACTAGGGGTGGTAGAAGGGGAGGAGGGCGGGGGGTGGGAGTGAATGGGTGACGGGCACTGGGTGTTATTCTGTATGTTAGTAAATTGAACACCAATAAAAAATAAATTAAAAAAAAAAGGTATAGCTGCTGTGATAAATTGGCAGATTGGGTGTGAAGGAGAAAGAGGAAGGAGTCTGGGATAATTCCCAAATCTTTGGCTTAAGTGATTGAGTGTTTGACAGAGCCATTATGCAAGATGGGGAGCAAAGTTAGGAGGGGCAGAATTTGTGGGGAAAGGTGGTAAGTTATCTTGGATGTGTCAAGTGTGAGGTGTCCATGGGACACTCAGAAATTGGATGGTATGAGTATGGGGCTCTGGGGAGAGATCCGGGCCTGAACCATAGGTGCAGGACCATATACATGGAGGTTGAAAAGATGAGGCCAACACGGGAGAGTGTATGTACTATAGTGAGAAGAGAAGGGGTCCAAGAATGGAGTCCTAGGGAGCACCAACATGGAACAGGCAGACGAGTAAGAGCCCATAAAGTTAGCTTAAAGGAGTGTTAATAGAAACAGAAGGCAAACCATAAGATACCCTTAACTCTAGGAAACAAACAGGGTTGCTGGAAGGGAGGTGGGATGGGGCCACTGGATGACAGGCATTAAGGAGGGCACTTGATGGGATGAGCACCGAGTATGATATGCAACTAAGAAATCACTAAACTCTACCTCTGAAACTAATGACATGCTCTATGTTAATTCATTGATTAAAAAAAAAAACAGAAGAATTAGGAGAGCCAAGGGCTACCAAGGCCCAGGGGAAGATAGATGCCAAGGGAATGTGTTCAGCAGTGCCTGGGGCTGCAAAATGGCCATTGGGTCTGGCGTTCCCTTCTTCAGGGACCTTTGCCAAACAGCCCATTTTAGCTATGGAGCATTAGTAGACACACAAAGCTGATAACCCAGAAGAGGAAAGAATTATCCAGTGGAGTCAGGGGGTATGGGTGTGTGTGGGGGTAGTGCTAAGATGGCGTGGAGAGCCCCAGGAGAGGGGTTAGGGTTGAGCAGAAGGAGGGAGACCTCTCTGTCTGAAGGCTTATTTCTCATGAAATTAGTTTTCATGTGAAGGAAGCAGCAAAGACCAATCATTCACGCATGAATTGGGGCTCTTTGCAAACTTGCAGAGCACAGGCATGATCCCGTATTGGTTCAAACAGGCTCCTGGGCTTTGCTCAGAGACATCTGGAGGATTTGGTTTCTACAGGGGCACTGGTTGGCCCACTGCGGACCTCAAATGGTCCACACATGGGATGTATCTGTACAGACTCCATCCAGCACAGCTACGTGTACGCAGAAGGGTCTAGGCTAATAAGCAAGGTAAAAAAGTCTCCCTTAAAACAGAGCAGGAGACTTTACAATGAATAAATAGGACCTAATTGATGAGTTCACCAATTATTCTTTCCAGCTCTGGACTTAGACCCAAAGGGCTGGAGGGCTGAGACCAGGACAGGGAGAGAGGCCCCAGGCGCAGTTCCTGGTTCTGCACTCAGACTGAGGTCACCCCCCAATGGCCATGAACATTCAGCATAATTTGCCGCAGAAGTGTGATCTGAGTGGGACATCAGCACTGATCTTTGATGAAGTGGAGGCCCATCAGTCCAGCTTTGCACTCCAAGGGCAAAGGACTGTGGGCTAAGACGTTCTGTCCCTTTGCAGACAATAGGGCCTGTAAAGTGGCTTTGGAAGAGCTCATGCAAGTCATTGTCTAACTGAGAAAAGGATGTGCTGCCCCTTGCATGATATATGTTGGGCAGAGAAACAAAACATTTGATTTAGACCCACGGGCCCTAGCTACAAGCTTGCTGTGTGACTTTAGGCAAGTACCTTCCGCTCTCAGGGCCTCAATTGTCCTGTATGCCAAATAAGTGAACAGATGATCTTTAAGGGAACTGCTACCCCAACATTCCATTTTTTAAAATTAATTGAGGGCAGCCTGGGTGGCTCAGCAGTTTAGCGCTGCCTTCAGCCCAGGGCGTGATCCTGGAGACCTGGGATCGAGTCCCACGTCAGGCTTCCTGCATGGAGCCTGCTTCTCCCTCTGCCTGCTTCTCCCTCTGCCTGTGTCTCTGCCTCTCTCTCTATTTGTTTCTCGAATGAATAAGTAAAATCTTTTAAAAATAAAATTAAGTTAATTGACTTGTTTTTTTTTTGTTGTTTGTTTTAAATATTTTATTTATTTATTCATGAGAGACACAGAGAAAGAGGCAGAGACATAGGCAGAGGGAGAAGCAGGCTCCCTGTGGGAGCCCGATGTGGGACTCGATCCCGGGCCCCCAGGATCATACCCTGAGCCAAAGGAAGATTCTCAACCACTGAGCTACCTAGGTGCCTCAATCAACCTGCATTTTTATTTTTTAAAAAATATTTTTATTTACGTATTCATGAGAAACACACAGAGAGAGGCAGAGACAAGGCAGGAGGAGAAGAAGGCTCCCCCTGGGGAACCCGATGTAGGACCTGATCCCAGGACCCTGCAATCACAACCTGAGCCAAAAGCAGATGTTCAACCACTGAGCCATCCAGGTGTCCCTCGACCTTCATTTTTTTTTTTTTGTTTTTTTTTTCGATCTTCATTTTTTTTTAAAATTTTTAAAAATTTATTTATGATAGTCACAGAGAGAGAGAGAGAGAGGCAGAGACACAGGCAGAGGGAGAAGCAGGCTCCATGCACCGGGAGCCCAACGTGGGATTTGATCCCGGGTCTCCAGGATCGCGCCCTGGGCCAAAGGCAGGCGCCAAACCGCTGCGCCACCCAGGGATCCCTCAATCTTCATTTTTAAAGCAGTTGCAGGTTCATGCAAAATTGAGCAGAAAGTAGAGAGCTCCCCCTTTCCTTCCAAAGCACAACCTCCTCCCCTATGTACATCCTCTGCCAGTGGGACATTTGTTACAGTTGATGAGTCTACACCGACATATCATGATCACCCAAAATCCATTGGGTTGTCTGTCTTATGGGTTTCGACAAATATATCATTACATGTGTCCATCGTCATAGTATCATACAGAATGGTTTCACTACCCCCCAAATCCTCTGCACTCCACTGATTCATACCTCCCTCTCCTCAGCTCTTAGCAACCACTAATCTTTTTTAATGTCTCCATAGTTTTGGCTTTTCCAGAATGTCTTATAATTGGAATCCTACAGTGAGTCTCCTTTTCAGATTGGCTTCTCTCACTTAGTAATATGCATTTAAGATTCCGCCATGTCTTTTCGTGGCTCAGCAGCACATTTCCTTTTAGTGTTGAGTGATACTCCATTGTCTGGATGTACCATAGTTTATTTATGCACTCATCTACTGAAGGATATCTTGCTTGCTTCCAAGTTTAGGCAGTTATGAATAAAACTGCCTTAAACATCCACGTAAAAAATTTTAGGTGGACGTAAGCATTTATCTCATTTGGGGAAATACCATGACGCATGCTTGCCAGATTGTATGGTAAGTATATGTTCAGGTTCTTTTGTTTGTTTGTTTTTTAAAAGATACTGATTTATTTATTTACTTGAGAGAGGGAGAGAGAGAAGAGAGCATGAGAGTGAAAGAGAGATCACATGCAGGGGGGAGGAGGAGAGACAGAAGCAGACGCTTTGCTGAGCAGGGAGCCTCACATGGGGCTCAATCCCAGGACCCTGGGATCAGGACCTGAGCTGAAGGCAGATGCCACCCAGGCACCCCTGTGCTCAGTTTTATACAAGACTGTCAAACTGTTTTCTGAAATGGCTGTACCATTTTGTGTTCCTGCTAGCAATGGATAAGAGTCTACATCCTTACCAGCATTTGGCCGTTATAAAAGATAAGTAGTAGTAGTATCCCATTCTTGTTTCAATTTGTATTTCCCTGGTGACATATGATGTTGAACATGTTTTCTTTTCTTTTTTTAAGATTTTATTTATTCATGAGAGACATACAGAGAGAAACAGAGACATGGGCAGAGGGAAAAGCAGGCTCCCTGCAGGGTCCTGGGATCTCAACCTGAGCAAAGGAGACTCTCAACCATTGAGCCACCCAGGTGCTCCTCAATCAGATTTTTTACATAGACAATCGTGTCCTCTATGAACAGAGATGGTATTATTATTATTATTATTATTATTATTATTATTATTTATTTCTTCCCAACCTGTATATTTTTTCTTTCAGTGTCATCTTATTGCATTAACTATGACAGTATATTGTTGAAACAGTATGTTGCATCTATGTTCATGAGAGATACTGGTCTACAGTCTTCTTTTCTCATAAAGCTTTGTCTAGTTTTGGGTTTTTGATACTACTGGCCTCATATCATGAGTTAGAAAGCATTTCCTCTACCTCTGTCTTTTGGAAAAGATTGTAGAAAATTGGTATAGTTTCTTCCTTAAATGTTTGATAGAATTCACCAGTAAGCCCATTTAGGCCTGATGTCTTCTGGTTTTGGAAGGCTATTATTTACTGATTCAATTTCTTTAATAGCTATAGGCCTATTCAGATTGTCTATTTCATCTTGTGTGAATTTTGGAAGATTGTCTTTTAAGGAATTGGTCCATTTGTCTAGGTCATCAAATTTGGGTCACAAAAAATTGTTCATGATATCCTTGTAATGTCCGTGTGATCTGTAGCAGCGGCTCCTCTTTCATTTCTGATATTAGTAATTTATGGCTTTTTTTTCTTAGCCTAGCTAGAGACATAGATTTTAATGATCTCTTTTTTTAAAAAAAATATTTTATTTATTTATTCATATGAGACACACAGAGAGAGGCAGAGACATAGGCAGAGGGAGAAGCAGGCTCCCTGCAGGGAGCCTGATTCTGGACTCGATCCCAAGACCCCAGGATCACGACCTCAGCCAAAGGCAGATGCTCAACCACTGAGCCACCCAAGTGCCCCTGATCTTTGCTTTAAAAAAAAGATTTTATTTATTTATTTGAGAGAGAGAGAGCATGTGTTGGGGGGAAGGGCAGAAGGAGAGGGAGAAGCAGACCCTGAGATTATGACCTGAGCTGAAGGCAGATGCCTAACCAACTGAACCATCCAGGTGCAATTTTAGTCTTTTCAAAGAACCAGCTTTTGGTTTTGTTGATTATCTCTGTTGATTTCCTGTTTTCAGTTTCATTAATTTCTGCTCTATTTTTTATTACTTATTTTCTTCTGCATACTTTGTATTTAATTTGCTCTTCTTTTTCTAGCTTCCTATGGTAGAAGCTTAGATTTTTTTTATTTTAGATCTAAGGCTGGTTCACACTGAGCCACCAGCAATTCTTCAGTTATAGTTTAGGTTTTCCTACCCTAGTACTGGTTCCCATGGAGGTTCTTCTTCTGGGCTTTGGCATTAAGTTGTGATTCTTTGTATCTCATTGTCTGTCTTCCCAATTTTATAGACAGATGTTTGCCCTGTGACCTCACTTCTCTAATGGATTTAAGCTTTTTACTTGTTATTTGATGGAGTGGTGACTTCTAAGCTCCTTACATGCTGGACTGGAAACCAAAAGTCCCTATAGTTTTTCACTATGTGTTTGTATTTTGTCTCCCTGACTATATATAAGATCTGTCAGTACAAGAACCTTGTCTGTCTTCTTCATCTTCCATCTTCTATGCCTAGCACTGTGCATGGAACATGGTTAGGTTCTCAATGCTCAATGTATGTTCAATGAGAAAATGAAGGCCAGGGAGTCAGAAGACCTGGGCTGTGTGATCTTGGGCAAGTTCCTTCCTCTCTCCCAGTCTCAACTTCCTTTCTATCTGATGTTCTTGTTTTTTGTTTGTTTGTTTTTTCTTTCTTTTTTTTTGGGGGGGGGGTTGGTTTGGTTTTTCTTTGTTTTGCTTTTAAGTAGGCTCCATGCCCAGCGTGGGGCTGGAACTCATGACCCTGAGATCAAGACCTGAGCTGAGATCAGGAGTCAGATGCTTAAGCAACTGAGCCACCCCAGTGCCCAGTTCTTGTTTCTTTGCTGCCTGCCCCCTCCCTCCACTAGAAGGGAGACTCCATGAGATCAGCAGCCTTTGTCAGAGAGCCCAGCATGCAATAGATTCTATTGTTTGTTGGCTGAACAAATAGATGACTGGAATGACTGAATCTAAAGAAGAAGGGGGTTTGCCTTGGTGCCTTTGATGACAGGGATTTCTGGGAACCTTCTTCTTCCCGTACCCTAATGGGGTGCCTGTCTGGGCTAGTTTTATGTACTCCTAAGAGAGCTTAATGCCTCTCTAGGAGAGGAATGCAAATAGGTCACATGGGTTAAGATGATCAGAAATGTATGAAAATACAATTTGCCAAACTTGGGAACATAGCAGCTTTCCTTTGTGTACCCAGGAGAACACAGGCAGTTCTCCAATGTGTGTGTCTGACCACAGTTTGAGGCTTGATGTTGAGCCCTTTGAAGCTGCATAGACTTAGGTAATGTGACCTAGTTCCTTGGTTTTGCAAAGAAGAAGGTGTGCAATGGGGGAAAGAGAATGCAGTTACGTACCAGTTCTTCCTAAGGGCAAAAAAACAGAATGCTCAACATTCGTGAGAGGGGCAGAAGTTATGTTCTGACTGAGGAATTCTTGCACAGTGGCTGGGCAGGGTCAGGTGACAGACTTCCATAGCTCATCCTGGCACCAGAATGGGCCCTGCCTAGCATCAGAAAAATGTTTTATTTTATTATATTATTTTTTAAAGATTTTAAAATCTTTAATCTCCCGTGGGGAGCCTGATGCAGGACTCAAACTCAGGACCCTAGGATCATGCCCTGAGCTGAAGGTAGACACTCAACCAGTGAGCCACCCAAGCACCCCAGGAGAAATGTTTTAAGTCTTAGTTTCCCCAGCAGTTCGTAATGGTTCCCTGCTGTTCCATTTTGCAGATTTGATGGGGGAGATGGAAGGTAAATAAGCTGTAAGACCCTCAAAGGAAAACCTTGTTGAAGAATTCAGTTGGGAGCCCCTAGGACCAAAGTTCTAAAGAACCCTTTGCCTTTTACTAAGAGAAACCCATTCCTTGACCCCTCTGCAAGGCAGAGGCTGCTGACATGTTATGGCTGCCTTTGGGGTGAGAAGAAGAGACTCACAGAGAGCAGTCTGTCCTTCCGTGACACTTAGTTGTCTGTGTCATTCTTCATAGGGTTAGCAACGGCTCTTCAGCAAGTTCAAAGACTATTGAAACAGATCTTGTATTCCCAGGTTTGGGGAACTGGGTATAATTGGGTGATTTTTACCCACAAAGATCTTTTTGGTCTGCAAAAAGCTACCTTCCTATTAGGAAATAATCACGTCAAATTAACATCTCAATGCAGCCTGTCTGTCTTGAGTGTGTGAGGTGGAAGGGTAGGAGACAGTGGTGAGTGGTGAGATGAGGCCGGACTGGAAGCCTGTCAAGGCCTCTTGCAGCCCCAAGATTCAATGGTCCTATATTGATGTAACTTTTGCAGCACCAAAATCTAAGAGGGCATTCTCTGGAATGTTGACTTTGGATACCAGAGCCCCAGATTTTGACCTGCGGCTGCCTATTTTAGGGATCATTATCCCTTTTACCTCCATAAAGACATTTAAAAGGACAGCTGGGGCTCCCAGTTTCTGGAATCTTCTGGTGAGAAGCCTCTTGGGTCATCTCCTGAGTCCCCTTTGGATGAACAATTCTGAGAAAATGGTTCTTCAGCAGCAGAGGACACTCCCCCCAGACCCCACCAACCACCACCACCCAACCAAGGGAGTACTCTGCTTGCTCTCTTCCCAGGGCAGATGGCCACACCTGCCTGTCAGCTCTGGCCCACAGCAGTAGGCATTTTCCCCTATGTGAAAGTCAACCATGACAGACCCCTCTATGATGCGTTTTCTTTTCTTTTTCTTTTTTTTAATAATACATTTATTTTTTATTGGTGTTCAATTTGCCAACATACAGAATAACACCCAGTGCTCATCCCGTCAAGTGCTCCCCTCAGTGCCCGTCACCCATTCACCCCCACCCCCCGCACTCCTCCCCTTCCACCATCCCTAGTTCGTTTCCCAGAGTTAGGAGTCTTTATGTTCTGTCTCCCTTTCTGATATTTCCTACCCATTTCTTCTCCCTTCCCTTCTATTCCCTTTCACTATTATTTATATTCCCCAAATGAATTAGAACATATAATGTTTGTCTTTCCTCTTTTCTTCTCCCTCCTTCTCACCTTTGAATACATCCACACTCCTAGAAAAGAAACTGCTGGTTGCTTACTCTAACATCTAGTCTTCTCTTCCTTAAAGACAGAGAGTTGGATTTGTTTGGGGATGGGAATGTACCCAGTTAAAGAAAGCCTCCCTTAGGAAGAGTGACCAGACTAAGTTTTGGCCAAGGAGATGTCAAGCCAATGTCTGGAGCTTGATCAGCCATCATGGGCAATGAGGCAACATGCAAAATAAGTTGGGACAGTAGCTTAGAAGAAGTTTAGGTCTCTGGTGACTTTACAGAGTCACCCTGTCGACCCTTCAGACTTCTCTGATGGCAGACATAAACTTCTACCTTTATGAAGCAACTCTTAGTATTTTTTCTGTAATGGTAATCAGAGCTGATCCTAACTGACTTATACCCACTCCCTAAAATTATCTTGAGAAGTCACTCAAGATAATGAGGTGGAGTTTTATGGGCTAAAATATGAATATGGAGAAATGTGAGCATACAGAATATCTTAAAGGAAACAGTGAGAACTCTTTCTTTTGAGAGAGAGAGAGAGAGAGAGAGAGAACATGCACGGTGAGGGAAGGGGCCGAGGGAGAGAGAAGGAACGAATCTCAAGCAGACACTGTTCTGAGTGCAGAGCCTGACTTGGGGGAGGGGTGCTCCATCTCATGACCTGAGCCGAAATCAAGAGTTGGATGCTTCACGTGCCCCAACAGTTGGGATTTTCTTCATCAAGAGGCATGGAAACACCACTGGGCTGTATGCAGTTCCCCTTCACAATAAACCCCATGAGAACCCACATCACATCTCTCAGATTCACGTCTCAGTGCTTACTAGCCCAGTTGCCTGCCACGTAGGACAAATTCAGTTAAAAAAATATTAGGGATCCCTGGGTGGCGCAGCGGTTTGGTGCCTGCCTTTGGCCCAGGGCGCGATCCTGGAGACCCCGGATCGAATCCCACGTCGGGCTCCCGGTGCATGGAGCCTGCTTCTCCCTCTGCCTATGTCTCTGCCTCTCTCTCTCTCTCTCTATGTGACTATCATAAATAAATAAAAAAATTAAAAAAAATATTAAAAGAAGAAATAATTCATTGCTTTCATAATTGATGCAATCAACGGACCATTTACTTGTATGCTTTGAAAGACTTTGGGAAAGCTCTGCACTGCCTGCCCCCTCCACACATTTCTTCCCTGACTCACCATCACCTGCCACAGTATCTGAAACTCATATACATTTATTTGTCAGTTGTGTCAGGTGCTGTGCCCGATCCTGGGGTTGTAGTGTTGAGCAAAACTGGTGTGGCTCCTGCCCTTGGGGAGCTTCCAGTGTGGTGAGGTAGAGGCAACAAACAAAAATATGTAAATTGGTCATTACAATCTGGGATAAATGCACTGAAAGAAACAATAATGAGGGGGATCCCTGGGTGGCTCAGCGGTTTGGTGCCTGCCTTTGTTTGCCTCAGCGTGTGATCCTGGAGACCCGGGATCCAGTCCCACATTGGACTCCCTGCATGGAGCCTGCTTCTCCCTCTGCCTGTGTCTCTGCCTCTCTCTCTCTCTCTCTCTCTCTCTCTCCTTCTCTGTGTGTGTCTATGAATAAATAAATAAAATCTTAAAAAAAAGAAACAATAATGAAATAAACTTCTTTAGACAGGGTTATGGGCAAAAACCTCTCAGAAGAAGGGAGAGCTCCGAAGGATAGAAAGAAACTGCCGGGCAGAGAGTGGGGTGTTGGAGGAATGAAAGAAACTCAGTGGGGTTGGATCTTGGGAAGAGCAGAGGAGTGACATGTCAAAAGGCTAGAGAGGTCAGCAGAGGCCAGATCACGTAGACACTTGTCGGCCGTGGGAGGGAGTTTGGACTTTATTCTAAGTGCCATGATAAGCCTTTGATAAGCTTCAAGCAAGGGAACACCAGGATCTGATTTTGCATTAAGAAAGCCACTCTTAAAAAAAGAAAAAAAAGAAAGCCACTCTTGCTGCTCTGTGGAATTGGACAAGATCCAGTAGGCAAGCAGGGAGCCCAAGGTGTGAGCCTTTTCCCCACATGAGACAGGGAGCCCATGTGAGAGATGAGGGTGGTGTAGATCAGGGAGTGACGACAGGGCTGGAGAGAAATGGAGGGATTTGGGGGTGCATGTTGAAGATGGAGTGTACCAGCTGGGCAATGGGCTGAATATGGGAGCTGAGGGGGAAAGAGGAATCAAGGTTCTGGTTTGAACAGCTGTATAGATGATGGGCCCCACACTGAGGTGGGTGCACTCGGGAGGTGGGAGTTAAGGCTGACTTTGATCCAGTAGATCCTGATACACTTGTGAAACAGACAAATGGAGCTTGCAGGAGACCATTGGATATTTGAGGCTGGAGCTCAAGGAGATGCTTAGCACTGGAGGTGTAAATGTGGGAGTCACTAGCAAGGTGATGTTGTTTAAGACCTTGGAAATGGATGGACCCCACCAGACAGAGAGAGTGCAGAGGGGGCAGAGTGGAGTCCAGAGGCACTCCAACAGTTAGAGGAGGAGAGGCATGTGGAGGTGATTGAGAAGGGGTGATAGGATTATTCGTATACTGCCCATCATCCCCATCTGTTTTAGAGTTTAAGGAGGCTGGTGAATAGCACCCCTTCTCTTCTGCCTGCAGTCAGAATCAGTCCACACACACACACACACACACACACACACACATCAGACAGAAGAGAAGAATATTGCCATTATTAATCATAAAGCAGGCTGTTTCATTGGCTCTCTCCATAGGGAAACATGAAATGGGCTTCAGTAGCACAGAGTCCATGTCTGACCTGGTCTGTGCCCAGCAGAGTACCTGGCACACAGTAGGTACCAATGTTTGTTGAATGAATGGGTCCAGATGTCAAGCTTGAAACAATCTTTCCAGATCATCCAAGAGTCACCTGGGGAGCTTTAAACTGCCTATGTCTAAGTTCTAATCCCAGACTGATTTTCTCAACTTTTCTGGGGATGAGGTTGAGGCATTAGGTTGCATTAAACTCTTGCTAGGTGACTCCAACGTGCAGTCAAGGTTAAGAGCTATTTTGCTCTGATGGGGTGCCTGAGTGGTACAGTTGGTTAAGCATCTGACTCTTGGTTTTGGCTCAGGTCATGATCTCATGGTCACCGGATCTCATGGGATTGAGCCCCACATCGGGCTCTGCACTCAGCAGGGACTCTGCTTGAAATTCTCCCTCCCTCTCTCTCTGCCCCTCTGGCTTTTGCTCTCTCTCTAAAATAAATAAAATAAATCTTAAAAAAAAGAATTTTGGGAGCACCTGGGTGGCTCAGTGGCTGAACATCTGCCTTTGGCTCAGGTTGTGGTCCTGGGGTCCTGGGATCAAGTATATCATCAGGCTTCCCGCAGGGAGCCTGCTTCTCCCTCTGCCTATGTCTCTGCCTCTCTCTCTCTCTCTGTGTGTCTCTTATGAATAAATAAATAAATAAATAAATAAATAAATAAAATCTTTTTTTTAGTTTTTTTTTAATTTTTATTTATTTATGATAGGCACACAGTGAGAGAGAGAGAGGCAGAGACACAGGCAGAGGGAGAAGCAGGCTCCATGCACCGGGAGCCCTACGTGGGATTCGATCCCGGGTCTCCAGGATCGCGCCCTGGGCCAAAGGCAGGCGCTAAACCGCTGTGCCACCCAGGGATCCCCCCCTTTTTTTTTTAAATAAAATCTTAAAAAAAAGAATTTTGCTCTGGTTCAATTGTTCATTTTATAGATTTTATAGATGGGGACACTGAAGCCCAGCTCATCCTGGCCCCGCTGCTGACCATGTGAGTAGCTGGGACAAGCCTGTTTCTCTATATGGGCTTCCAGGTCCTCTCCTGGAGTGAGGAGGTTGGGACAGCCCCCTCCAGACTTCTAGTCTCTTATCCCTGTGTTCCTGAATTCCAAGGGACATCGCTTGGGCCTTTTGCCTGACAATTAGGTTAGTTTCGCATTTGAAATGAGTCGGTTCTGGATGGCAAGAGGCAGCAGAGAAGAGATGTTTAGGACAGGTCAGGACTCACAGAGCCAGTCTTTGGCAGGGAATTTATTCTGTTTTCTCTTAGGTGGTGGCCGCAGCTCATCAGTGGGAGCAAGAGCAGAGCAGCAGAGGAGCCCCACTGAGGAAGGTCCAATGTGCTGGGGTCACCTTTTTTGTTTGTTCACATTCCTCCTCTTCTAGTTTCTTGTCTTCCTTTGCCCACCCACTCTGACTTATCTCTTTTTCCTGCCCTTCCTGCCCACTCCAGTTATCTGTATCAGACACAAGTCTTTTAAAGGCAACCCTATTCCTTGGCTGATCCAAAGATGTCTCCCGCGCAGCTTGCCCACCCTCTGCCATTTGAGTTTGGTGACTCGGAGTTTATGTGTTGTCACAATACAGTCAATCAGAAGTGCTTCGAGAAATGAGAAAGGCTGGGATAAAGTTGTAGGTGATTTCTGCCTCTACAAAACTACATGGCGCTGAGCATGGTTTGACTTTTACAATTTTTAAAAAATATTTTATTTATTTATTAATGAGAGACACACAGAGAGAGGCAGAGACACAGGCAGAGGGAGAAGCAGGCTCCACGCAGGGAACCTGACGTGGGACTCATCCCAGGTTTCTAGGATCATGCCCTGGGCTGAAGGCGGCGATGTAAACCACTGAGCCACCAGGGCTGCCCCCGCAATTTTTTTAAAGTAGGCCCCCATGCCCCAGGTGGGGCTTTAACTCCAGACCCTGCGTTCAAGAGTCACATGCTTTACCAACTGAGCCAGCCAGGTGCCCTGCCATGGGCTGATTTTTAAAGGTGGATATTTCTCCAGCAACCTGATCAGACAGAGCGCTCAACATGAGGATGAACAGAACCAGGAATTGGAATCCTCAGTCCTCCAGACTCAAATCAATCAGGTCACCAGAGGCTGGGGGTGGGGAGGTGAGAATGGGGAACTCAGTGTTTAACGGGGCCAGAGTTTCTGTCCGGGAAGCTGAGAAGTTTCCAGAGATGGATGGTGGTGATCGTGACACTACAATATGAATGTGCTGAGTGCCACTACACTGTACACCTACAGTGCTAACTTATGTTATATGTGGTTTACCACGATTAAAAACAACAGAACCAAACTAAAAAATAAAAATAAAACCCCCAAAAACCTCTCAAGTGATCCTTAGCTCGGGGCTCCTTCACTCCCTCCTCCCAGACTCACCCTGTTACCAGATCATGTTGCTTCTTCACTTCACACTTCAAGTTTTCATATCCTCCGGCATTACCAGGACTGCTTGTCAGAGTGATCAGTTTCCAAGCCCCGCTCCTCTCTTTAGTCTGAGAGCCTAGCCTTGGAATCTGTACTTAAAGGAACTCCCCTGCCCCCTGCATGCACCACAGACCACACTGGGAGAAGCATTCCCTTTCGGTGTCTCTCAGTTTTGTCCCTTTGTCTCCTTTCAACGACCCTTGTCCCTGTCCCCCGGCTGGCCCCCATCACCTCACACCTGGATTACAGTGACAGCTGGCCAGCCTTCAGCAAGCCTTTCTCTGCTCTAGCCTCTCCAGCTGCCAGCACCCATCTATTTGCAAATATCTTTCGCATCACATCATTTAAGCCTACCCTGGCTCCCTCAGACCTGTTAGATCCTATCTTGATTCATGTAGCTGGGGGCCAGCTTCAACTTTTTGAGCCGTCTTGGTGTTTTCATTTTCCCATCTGCAAAATGGGGATCTTAATGGTATATCCTCATGGGCTTGTGGAAATGATTTCAATAGGCAATATAACGGGAAAGGGCTTACTCAGAACAGTGTCTGGCGCAAAGTGCGTGCCATGGAAGTGTTAGCTATTATTCCTAATTATTGTGATTACGACCCCTTCCAACCAGCTTCTCCTTGGAAACCGCTTCTGCTTGGAATGGCTGACTGAAGGAGTCCTCTGTCAAACCTTGCCTGATCTAGCAGAGGTGGTTAAATATTAAGTGTTTGGGTTCTAGTGAGCTTCTCTGCAGGAAACAACCTGAGGGACTGGGCTTCTACAAAGCTCTAATTATGTTTATTAATTTCCAGCCAACTAGGAGGAGAAGGGGTGAGATTTGAAAGCAAGATTTTCCCAGAATCCCTACGATGAGGTTAGGACAACTTCAGAATACCCCAAAGGGACAATGGGCTGTGTGCCTTCTTTCCTAGGATCTTTCTAGAATCCTTCTTCCTATACCCCAGTCCCAACACCCAGCTTCCAGATCTGCTTGCCACCATCTCCCCCATTCCCCTGGGTTACCTCTGGGAGCCCAACCAGGAAAGCCTTTCTTGGTGGTAGCTTCCAGCCCAAGAGCTTTGCACCTTGCACCCCAGTCATCCTTGTCTGCAGATAATCTACGCCCACATTTCTGCCCTACTTCTCAAACCCACCTCTACGCTTTTGTGGCAAACACAATGAGTTCCTTTAAAAATGCCATGGAGGGGCACCTGGGTGGCTCAGTGGTTGAGTGTCTGCCTTTGGCTCAGGTCATGGTCCCAGGGTCCTGGGATCAAGTCCCGCGTTGGGCTCCCTGTTGGGAGCCTGCTGCTCCCTCTGCCTATGTCTCTGTCTCTCTGTGCGTTTCAAATAAGTAAGTAAGTAAGTAAATAAATAAATAAATAAATAATCTTAAAAAAAAAGTGCCATAGAATTCAGGCACTGTTTGTCACGATGAGTTCCCTGGCTCTCTCAGTGAACACTGAAAGTTCAAGTATTCTTGGGTTGGGGGGAGGGGAACGTTTGAGCGTACTTTTGATATTTCAGAAGGGTCCCTTGCTGTCACCAAGGCCCAGAACCACTGCCTTGTGGGGTACGTGGGAACCATAGGAAGAGCCCTAAATGCTCTGGCTCTCAGTTTCCCTGTCTCGTCAGATTGAGGTAAACCATAACCACTCCTTTTTCTAAGGTCAAGAAATAGAATGTACCGCATTCACGAGCAGAGGCACATAGCTGTGTGCTTGTGATTCTGAGGGACGTGTGGGGAGGGCTGCAGTGGGGCTCGGGTGACATAAGAGGTAGGAGTGTTCCTGGAGGAAGAGGCACGCCCAGGCAGGAGAGCCTTGGCGCTGCTGTTCCTCTGGTTCTTTCCCTTGTTCTGGGTCCAGCTGGACCAGCCAATCCCAGAACCCCAAGCCCCGGAAGGCTTATAAGCCCTGTGTTCTTTTGCTTCTCCACCCCACACCCCTACTTGGTTTTCTGAGGAACAACAAAGAGCTGCTCCTGGATGTGACTAAACAGCCAGCAAGTTCCTCTTATCTAGTCCAGCAACTGCTGTGGCCTCAGAAGCTGTAGTGTTTGTCTCTGTTTAGTCGGGGTTGCCTAGGAAACAGGGTTGTTTTCTTTCCCACTATGGGACCACTGGGCCAGTTTTTTCCCCTTTCTTGTAGGGAAGAGCTGGACGACCAGAGAGAGCCAAGCATTTGCTGAGCCATCTTCTGGGTTTGTTTTTTGTTTTTTATGGTGGTTTTTTGTTTGTTTGTGGTTTTTTTTTTTTTTTTCAACTGTGGGTTCTTGTTTGGCTGCAAAGTGTGGGAAGTCTCCGGATGAACTGAAGAGTCAGAAAGTCCCTCAGCACTTCTTTGAAACGGGGAGGGGCTCGGGAAGTGGGGAGAGCTGTGTTTGGTGTTTGGGTCCCAGGCGACTGCATGGGCCTTGGGCAGCTGGGAAATGTGTGCACGCAGCCAGTGTAGACAAGGACCTTGACATCGGGAGTAGAGAGGTTAGAAGGTGGGGGAAATTGGGACTTGAGAGGCCAGCAAGCCGGGGTTGGTCACATTCCGCAGAAAGAGTCCTGGCAATTGGAAAGGAACCAGGCCATCACATCTGACCTCTACCATGATGAAGGCTCAGCTTTTTCAATGTATTTGGGCAGCAATTGGCACAAAGGAGGGGAGCTGAGATCTCTTGGGTCCTTGAGGTTTGTGGCTCAGAAAAATCAGGGAGTTCTGCTGAATTTCAAGGGGCAAAGGGATAGGCGTAGGTGCCAGAGGAAGCTGAGATTGAATCGGATCATCCTCCTGGGAATGCGGCAGGGCTCACTGAACAGCTTAGGATCTGTGGTGGCTGCAGGTGAGGGTGTGGTAGAGGAGAGGACCGAATCAAGAAAAATGGCAGGACTCTAGATGCCAGAGACTTGGGGCCAGGGCCAGGGTGATGGGTGAGAACAGCCCCTAAGGAGAGCCAGGGGAAGGAAGTAGAGTCAGGATCCTTAGACCCGGCCAGGCCCACATAGCGGATGGGTTTTGTGAGCCAACTTTCAGCAGTGACAAGTACAACATCAGGGATCCAGAGCATCTTCCCTTGGGTGAGGGTGATTCGGTGTGGGCACCACATACATTCTGTGTCCTTTTCTCATAAGGGTCCTCTTAGGTCCTTTGCCAAAGTCAAGGGTCTCGTGTAGATTGGTATTAAGGAGGATGCGCAAAAGGATTCTGATGTTTTCAGAAGGGGGAAGAAGCCCACTCATACTTATTTGGTTCCTTCACATGGATACCCTCCCCTTTCCTTCTGGGTCTCCTTGGGGTATCCTTCCTCCCACATCAGCCCATAAAGTTGAACCTATGTGTTACTTGTCACCTGGCCACTTGCTGCGAAGCTATCTTACGAGAGCAGGAGCAAGACAGAGGGAGACGTGGGGTTGGGTCCCAATCTGCCATAAAAGCTGTGTGACTTTGGGCAAGTCACTTACACTGGCCACGCCCCAGCCTCTTCACCCATATAATGAGGGTATTTTGACAAGTTATGCAGGATCACAGACGGATATAGTGCTGGCCTGTTACTTAGGAGGTGCTCACACAGGTTCAGTGAGCCCAGGAAACAGCGCCCCCAGCAATGCGAGGGGCTCCCACCACTTACCCAATTTATACTCAGATGCCAGGTTTATTTTTAGAAAACAAAAAGAGCAAAGTTTATTGAAATTTCAAGCTACGTTTGAAAAATCAAAATCCAAATCCTGGAGACATAAATCAGGATAAAGTGTCAGAGAGTGGAAAGTGTTCACTGCCACAGAACCCCCAGAGACAAGCTTCCCTGAGCACATCACCCAGGCACCATCAGGGTCAAAGTTATCCCCTCTTCCCACCCCTGGTCCACAAAGGGACACCAGCAAGGCAATCATTCCATTCACTTGAAGGTTTTCCACAAACATAAAAAAACACAAGGTTTTGAATGACAATGTGAAGTCCCCGCTGATCTTCTCTCAACCCCATTCTATGTCGTCAGCACCAGTGAATAGTGGGTTTTGGCATTCGAAAGAGGACCTCACCTGTCTGCAGGGGACAGATGGGGCAAGGGCTGCAGCAGCAAGACATCCGTGGCTGCATTTGGAGGCTGGCCCCCTCCCCGCCTTTACTCTTTAGTCTTACTTAACAGAAAGGACACACTGGATCAACTTGGTAAATGAACAGCGTTCAAAGAATTCACCTTAAGAGATAAGGGACCAGTTGATACTCCCAAAACCCGTTAGGCCCTTCAACACAGAGGTGTATGTGTCTATGTATACATCGCTACACTAAGATATAGATCTAGCCCTATGGGTATATATACGCACGTGTGGCTATATAGAAAATCTATGCCAATGCTAACCAAACAGAACTTTGTAAGCGGTCATCCCAAAGCTGTAATCCCACACTGGGCTGTGCACAAAGCCATGCATTAGACCATATTAACCAACAGAAGGCTGACTTGGCTCAATCTCTCCTTTCCGTGGCCCCGCCTTGGCCAGGCAGGGGAGGAGAGAGAGGTTGCCTCTGCCTAAAAACACAAGTGGCTTCTTCCGAAGGAACAGTCGTCAGGTGAAGCTGCTGAAGATGTCCATGGAAATGAAAAAACAGACCCCTTATGCTTTCTGGAGTAAACTGGCATCACACCTCATGCTACTTTCTCCTTTGCCAGTTGCAGCTAAGTTGCCCAGGCCCTGGGAGCGTGGCATTAGAGGCTCACTGGCTGGTGGGGGAGGTGATGAGGCCCCCATGCAACTCAGCCTCCAGAGACCTGCTCTTTGTCAGGGGTCTGTCACTGGAGTGGACCCAGGTGGCCATGTCCTTAGGACATCTCTTGGCACCAGCTATGCTAGGTGTAAAGTTCTCCACGTGAGATGATGCTTGGGGAACCAAAAACAAACTGGAAAGAACTAGGTAGAACAAGTTTAGTGGCTCTGCCCACCCTGAGGACAGAGCCACTTACACCGCAGAACCATCAGGGGCCTCAGGTGCTCGTGGGCTTTCAGGCACTGGCTCCTCAGGGCTCAGACGGGACTGGAACTTCTCCAGCTGCTCTGGGCTGGCCAGGGTCTTCAAGAGGGTGTTCTCACGCTCCAGCTGGGAGTTCTTCTCCACCAGCTCTCGGATCTGCTCCTTCAGGATCTCTACTTCCTCTCTGACTGCATACATCAGATGATTCTTCACCAGATCCTGCCATGAAGGGGGGTGGGGCAGGAATCACAAGCTGTCCAGGAGCCATTGTTGGCCCTCTGAAGCACCTGCCATCAGGGTGCCTGCGCTGTGCCTTGTGCCACCACCCCCCCCCGGGGTCTTCCCTCAGCACACTGGCCCCGAGGCCCTATCCCCCTACGCACCCCCCTCCACAGTGCTTCAGCTTCACTTGGGAGCACTATACGACTGGGCCATGCTCGAGTTGGGGGCCATGCCTGAGTTGGGAGCCCTCCTAGCTGCAGAGGATTCTTCTGTGAGTTTCTAGTGACTTTCAAAGCTGGCCACTTAGGAGCCTCTGGGCGAGACCTCTGCTGGTTGCTGGTGTTCGGCTCTGTCCCCAATGCCACCCAAGGTCCTGCTGCTGGCCCACCTTGCAAGAGGGACCTGCAGGGCACTCCATTTGATTTATCTCCTGTATACATCTTCCCCCAAGAGAACGAAACTGGTCATTTTGGGGGTCTCCTCCTCTCCACATGCCCTGGCACACTGAGTTGCACCAGCAGTGCCACCTGGCCCAAGAGGACACCGGCCCTAGGAGAAGGTGCCAGGACTGCTGTATCCTCTCTTGAATCTGAGTACTGCACTGGAGGCAGGGAGCTGGGTCACTGGGCACCAAGGCATAAATAAGTGGTGGCTAACTGCTGGATGCCCCAACCCCCAGCAGCTATTTTGGCTGCTCAGTGGAGTATGACTTCTACCTGGTAAAGGAGAGGGAGAAGGGGTAGGGTGCTTTGCTTCCTGTTTCCTCTCAACTCCTGACCCTAGCCCAGACTCTGCAGAGGTACTGCAGTGCGGTTGCATCCAATGAGCTCTGGCCCCTGCCAAATGAGGGATGCAGACAAATTCAAGTGTCTGAGCTCCCTGCCCTGCACACTGCCCAAGGAGGGAGCCAGAGGCTGTTGCAAAGAGAGGGTGGAGGAAAGGAGGGAGTCAGGAAGGGCAGATTGCAAATGCCCTATAAGGTGCCACTCTGATGGGAGGCTACCTAGGGCCTCCAAGGGGATAAGAAGCAGGCCGGCAGCTTCCTCAGGCTCTTGGCAAAAGGCCTTTACACCCACCTCCTTATTCCTGCCCCAAGTTACATAAGCAGCAGCTCAGTCTGGGGATGGGGAATGATTCAGTGATGCCACTCACCATGGCCTGCTCGATCTTGTTGTCTATGGCCACCACGCTGGCTCCAGAGGCACTGCCAAGACAAAAAGCAAAGCCACCGCGTTACCCACTCAGTTCCACTCTGAGCACCTGGCGGTTGTGGCCAAAGTCCTCCCTCTGCCCTGGTTCTTCCTCCTCTCCCGCCTCCCTGGCCCGGAGTCCCAGGCACTTTGTTCCCTGGGGCCTCTGCAGCAAGCCGCCTGCACCTCCCCAACCGGGCTGGCTCCTGCCGCAGCAGCCCAGACAGAGCTCCGCGTGAAGCAGCGCGCGGGGCCCGGGGCGCGCAGGCGAGTGTGGCCTGCTCAGCCGGGCCGGGCCACGGGCAAACAATAGGGGCCCGAGGCCCACGGAGTCCCCCGCCGGCGGCTCAACCCCGCGCTGGCCCAAAAGGCTCCCCCACCCCTGGGGCGCGCGCGGTGGGCGGGGGGCACCTACCGGGCTCCGAAGCTAGCTAGGAATTCCTTCCTGGCTCGGAAGCTTCCGGCCTGCTCCCCGGCAGCGCACAGCGCGTGGCCAGCCCCCTGCCCAGGCCTGCCCAGCCCAGCCCGCCCCGCCGCCCCTCTGCCTCGGGCTGCAGCAGCTCCTTCTCACGGCGCAGCGGCCACAGGGACGCTCCGACGGCGGCGGTGACCCTCCTCCCTGCGTCCCCTACCCCCGCCCCTTCCCAGGATGCTGCACCGCAGGGGAACGGGGACGGCAGCACGCGGCTCACTCGGAGATCCCGCTCTCAGCCCAGTCCCCGCCGGCGCCTGGGCTCAGGAGCTGCGGCCCGCGGTTACCTGTTATCCAGCTTAACGGACACCACATCCCCTCCAAGCAGGGAAGAGAAGAAAGAGATGTTGAAATTGTGCAGCTGATAGACCGCCACCTCCATGGGGGTCTGATACATTTCCGCGTTCATGGCTTGGGAGGCCGGAGCTCTGGCGGGGCTGGGCGGGCTGGGTGGCTGCGGGCTGCTGGCGCGCTGCACGGGTCTGGGCTCCGCAAGTCCTGCCCGGGGGGCTAGGAGGGGGGCGAAGGCTGCCGATTGGACCCGAAGCCAGGCAGGCGCTTCAGAGTTGAAGGGAAGTGACTCGAGGGGTGTCACCTTGTGTGTCACAAACTCCACAGCCGCCAGTCCAACCCAGACTCGGAGATATTTCGGCTCCTGCTTCTTTATATAGGAGGAGCCGGCTGCGTCACATGGCGTCAGGGGCCATGCAAATGAGTCCTATACCAGGCTTTGTGGTCCAGTTAAACCACATCCCCTCCCTGAACCTTAGGCTAGGGCTGTAAACAGTTCAGCACTTTCTTGTGCCAACTGGCATCTCCAAAGAGGGTTCCGGAGATTGGTAAAAACCGAACTGGAGCGGATTCTTAGAGAAGTACGAATGCCCTAACCAGAGCAGACAGCATTCAGTAAAGGGGGGCGCTGGTTTTCAAAGCTCTTCTCCAGGTGTCAGCCAGCATACCCCCATGGCTTTGCAACGCCATTACATACCACATGCCCTGTACCCACTCTGATCATCAGGAGGCTCACCTCCTTCCTGCCGCCTGCCCTCTCAAACTCTCTTCTGCACACATACTTTGCCACTTGCATGTCCTATCACCCAGCCAGCTGGCCCGCTGGTCTGCCCCCAACCCCAGCACCTACCCACTGACCTCCTCCTCTGGATGGGTGCTGACACATGCACAGATCTGTGACATGCTCGGTACCTGAGCACAGGGTTGGACTACTCTACTCTGTGAGTGCCAGTGCGCATGGAGGGAGAAGAGAATTTCCCGAGAACTCAGATGAGTGGGGGAACACGTACAAGGGGGAAGCTGGGAGCCAAGTGAGTGACAGAGGAGGTGGGCGGAGGTGGGGGAGGCAGCAGGGGGATGAGCACTGGAGGAACCACAAGATGCCAGCCCCTTTCCTTTGGTCTCCACACCTTACTCTGCAGAGAAAATACATGCAACATTATCCGGGATTTCACATCTGTGTTTTTAAAAACAAGATCTTGTTACTTTCCTATAAACAGCAAATGACAACAAAACTGCAAACCAAGGCTATTTACAAACCATCCTAGGGAAACACTTGTGATGGGGCCAGCCATAGGTAGGGCGAAGAGGCTACTTTGGGAACGAACAGATTCCCAGTTACAAGGATAATGTTTCCAACTAAAAGCTACATATGTTTCCATCAAAATACACTTTTCTTCTTTTCAGCTTCAAGCTTAAAAAATAAAAGGCGGCAGCAGAGGCTGGAGGTGCTTTGCTCCTACTCTCTCCTAAGTGAGGCCACCTGGTGGACAGAGGCAGAATTGCAGCCAGAGGGGGCCACCGAACCTGAAGGCACAGGTGATGATGCAACTGCTAGTATTATTTACACCAACTCAGGACCAGAAGGGGAACATTGGGTTCCACCACATATACAATAGTCTGGATGAAGCTAGGGCCAGTGCCCATGGATCAGTTTGTGACTCAGGCTGTGGTCCAAAGAAATACCCTAATGTAATCAGGCTACTGGAAAAGTACTAGGGCCTCTTATCAGCAAAGGAGGTAATTATTATTTGCCTCAGGATATTTCTTCTAACCAGGTGCCTGGCACTGACACCCTGGCCAAGGCCCCAGTTAAGCCCAGTCTTAAGGCCTTGCTTTTCACCAGACCGCCAGTGCAGTTACACCACCGAATAGCCAACATTGGCTGCTGTGACACAGGGCTCCTACTGTGTCCCATAGGTGGTAACAAATGTACAAAGGCCATCCTACCTGAAAAGGGCTGACAATAGAAGTATCTGAGCAAACCCACCCCAGGAGCCCAAGATGGTGTTTTTCTTCACCCTAGGTGAGGCGGGAAACCATCCCAATCTCAAGATATTATGTTACCTTTAGGTCACAAGCCCTCCCCACAAAGTGTTTGCATGGAGCTGTGTGTGGTAAGCAGAACAGAGTGCAGACTCTGTTTATAGGTCATTAAGAACATTAGCTGAGGGAGGGGAAAAAAAGCTTTCTTAAATCAGAAGCCTCACTACTACTGGAATTCCCTGATATATTAATCTGCCCTCTGTGCCACATAGAGCTTCTTTGGCCCCAGGAAGAGCCTCAGACCTCTCCCTGGCTTG
The DNA here is from genome assembly GCF_011100685.1 of Canis lupus familiaris. NCBI lineage: Eukaryota > Metazoa > Chordata > Mammalia > Carnivora > Canidae > Canis > Canis lupus. Next base: position 81,852,027 of record NC_049260.1, read on the forward strand.
TAAATGGTTCTCACAAACTAACTATTGCTACCCATCCCCAAACTTCCAAGGGAGACTATGACAAGAAAAAGAGAGGGAGAAATAAACTGGATTGGCAGAGATAAAAACACCACTAAGGAGGCGAGCAACAGGACTGAAGGAAACATAGCTCCTTCTCCAGGGTAACTCCCTTATATGGACTCAGAGGCAGAGAAATCAAGGTAGTTCAGGAAGGGAAAGGAAAAGAAGTTGTGTCTGCTAGCAAGGCTGTGTTTGAATTTTAAGTTAATGATACTTCAATTAAAAATAAGCTGAGTTTTATGGGGCACCTGGGTCACTTCATCGGTGAAGCGTCCGACTCTCAGTTTCAGCTCAGGTCCTGATCTCAGGGTTGCGAGATTGAGCCCCACATCAAGCCCCAGGTTGAGCCCCACGGGCTCATCTGGGCTCTGCACTCAGTACAGAGTCTGCTGAAGTTTCTCTCACTCCCCCTCTGCTCCTCCCCTTCCTTGCCTCTCTCAACTAAATGAAATCTTGAAAAAAAAAAAAAAAGCTTAGCTTGAGACTCACTGACAATCATGGCTACCACTAAGTGAGCATCAGCTATGGGCCAGACATTTGGGCCAGATGCACCACAAGGCCTGTGGTGGTGGCACTGTCACCATCATTTTACAGATGAAGAAACCAAGGGTCTGAGAGGCTACCTTGTCCAAGGCACCATAGCTAAGAAATTATGGATCTGGGACTCCAACCCAGGTCTCCCTGACCTCGAGACCAAGTCTGTTCCTACCACACTTAGTGGGGTAGGGAGTGGGTGTGGAGTAAATAAATCTATGCGGTGGGGGGCTGGGTGGGAGGTGCCAAGGAAAGCAGTGAGGAGGAAGAAAGGCTGAGTGGCAGGACAAGTGGTCCAGAGGCCGACTGTCAGCACACTCGGCTTTTCTGACCCTTGTGGAAGGGAAGAGCAGCATCAGGGACCAGAAGCATATCCAAAGAGTCCAAGTGAACCTTATGGGAGTGCTGGCCGGGCCCGCATGATTTCAAAAGGCAGCCACACAGTCCTCAAAGAAAGCTCACTCCGTCTAGGAAATAGGAGATACTGATCTAACTGGGGGTTCCCACAATGGAAATATTTCGTCCTGTGGTATACGATACCCCAAATAAGGGAAGCATTCTGAGAATAATAATCGTAGTCCTGGCAAACTTTCAGTTCCTAGGGCCCCACTAACTGGCATCCTTAATTAACTGCCCCCCCCCCCCCCCGCCCATGCCATATTCCTGCTGTGCTCAGCTTTTAGGAGAATGAAGCCAACCACAAGAAAACAATCTCCTATCAGGGATTTGGTTTTAAAAAACAACTTTAATTTTTTTAAATTTATTTATGATAGTCACAGAGAGAGAAAGAGAGAGAGGCAGAGACATAGGCAGAGGGGAGGGCAGGCTCCATGCACCGGGAGCCCGATGTGGGATTCGATCCCGGGTCTCCAGGATTGTGCCCTGGGCCAAAGGCAGGTGCCAAACCTCTGTACCACCCAGGGATCCCTAAAAAACAACTTTAAAAGGATGTCCCAGGTTCAGCCCACACTCAGTCCATCTCTCATGCTGTCTACACTTCTAGTTTGCCAGCTGATAGCCAAGTGAGAAGTGGCCAGCCACCTTGAGGCCTTAGGCTCCACCACTAGCAAACGAAACGATGGCTGGATCCCCAGATCCCAGAGCTCGCTAAGGCAAGACAATGCATATAAATGTCCTTGTAGAGGGATTTTTTGAACAAGGGCAAAGAGGAGGGGGAGAGGGGAAGAAGGAGGAGGAATCCAAAAGATTTTCTGCTTAACCCCAGGCACTCTAGAAAATTCCTCTGCCCAGAATATCTGCGCAAAACCTTGCAGCCAGTCCAAGTTTATGCTGTACAAGATATCTATGATCTGACCTAACTTTTCTGAGCAAACTGCTGATCCACAGGGCTCTCTGCATCCTTATGTCCTGCGGAGGTGGGACCCAGGCAGGAAACAGTGCGCCAGGGAATCCACAGCCCAGCAGCCTTGTGTGAATGTGTCTAAATTCCCTTTCTTCCATCCTGCACCCGACAACACTGGGCTGGACCCAGAGCCGGCCCAGCAACAGCGCCCAGCCAATGAGCCAGATCCTTTGCTGGCTTTCAGGTCTAGCCCTCAGGCTACTGGATTCCGCAGTTAGACAGACGCAGCTGCCCCTCCCTCACTCTCACGGTGGACCTTTTAGACGGAGAGTGGTATCATGAGGACAGGGCCAAGCCTCTCCATTTCAGGAGGCCCTGGAAGTTGACCTGTTTAAGCTGGGAGAAATGTCTCAGCATTCTCACAGGTCTGTTCCATTTCAAAAGCCAGACTCTTTAGGACAAGAGTGCTTCCTCCTTGGGGCTCCCACGGGGCAGGGGGACAGAGACTGGGTAGTCTGGGCTGCAGAAGCCATGGGCCGGATCTGGGCATGCTGCTGCTGAGGGGTGGGTGCGGTAGGTTTGGGGGTGGTGGCGAGGGGGAACATCTCACTTCCCCTTTTGTCACACTTGAAGCATTGTGTACCATGCAGCCCAGAGGAAACTCTTTATAGGCAAGTCTTCCTTATTTTCTACAGGCAGTGTTCCACCCAAAGATTCAGCAATGCTGCCAGCAAAACACAAGGCCTTGTGTCAGGAGAAGCGGAAAAAGACGCGATGGGAGAGGTACGGGACAAGCCACAAAGCAAACACAGGGCTAGGAGCTGGAAAAGGAAATCAAAAAGGATATTGAGCACTGGAACGTTAGCACAGTTAATGGGATGGCTGAAAAACAGCCCTCCCCACTGACTCCTCCACCCCAAGCCCCCTTCCGGCTGAAGCTCTGTCTCCTTCTAATTACTTACGTGTCCCTTTTTCTGAAGAGGCTGGGGGAATAAGGAGGCTGAAATGCCATCGTTTAAATTTGTCCTTGCGTCTGTCTTATCTTCTCTCTTCCCCTCTGATTCCCCTCCAGCGTGGAGGACTAGAGACAGGAAGGCCACTGCCACTTACATGGTTACTTTGGCTTCATGGAAAATCCCCAAAGTCCAGAAGGAGGGAAGCAAGAAAGAAAGACAGTGACAGAGAAAGCGCCTTGTCCTCTGTGGGTCATGTGAACTGCCCTGCATGGCCAAGGCCCAGAACCCTGACTCTGGGCGGCAGGAAACAGGAGAGGAGGATGTAGACACAGAAGCAGAAGGCCAGTGTGGGAGGGACCCCGAGGAGAGCCCCAGTGAAGATGGACACTGTCTTGGAGAAGCAGCTCTGACAACCAATTTGGGCCAAATCCTGACACCAAATGACGACAGGAGCCATGAATCGTGCCTTTCAGCTCCCTCGCGGACAGGGTCCCATGTGAGCTTCACAGACAATCTCCGAGTGACACGATGGATGACAGGCAGAACCAAACCCCATTCTGACAGGGCAGCCCGCCCACTCCCCCTCATTCAGAGAGGTACAAAAAGGGCCCTTGTTGGAACCATCTTTGTCACCCCAACTTTGATGGCTACTCATGGGCGGGGGGAGGCGGTTTGTCCTGGTGCCTCTGCAAGACTGGAAGCGCTGGCAGCACGATCCAGGAATGCTGTTTGGCTCGGTGGATCTTAAATCTCATGAACCTTGTGTCAATATTTATGCCTGTCTCCCTTCACTTTATGCCTCGCAGCTGGGAAAATCTACCTCCATACTTTTTCCAAGCCCTCTTTTTTTCCACCCTTCCCATGACCCAGCCCTGAGACAGAAATAGATATTCCTGAAGAACAGACTACAAAATTAACCTTGGTGAATGGCATCACCTCCTTCTCCTCCTCCTCTTCCCTCTCCACATCACCCTAATCATTCAGTTTAAGTCGGTTCCACTTGATTCAGTTCAAAATTGATTGAATGCCCATTCAAAGTGCAAGGCCCATTTTGGGGAAATTCAAACAAACCTACCAACCAACTGGTAGTACAAGTTAAAAATCGTGCTTCCTTCCAGAATATCCTGGGCCTGTGGTACAATCAGGAGGCTCCTACTTGGTTCAATCTCAGTGAAATGTTTGCTTCGGGAAGCAGGGGAAAGCCTAGGGCTTGAGGGTGGGTTGAAGGGTAGCTTGGGGTTCAGGAGGGCCACACCACTGCCATGCCTGGGCATCACTTCATTCCTCAGAATTGGCTGTGCTCTTCTTCTCCTCACCCTAGCCTTTGGGGAGAACACAGCAGCCACAAGGCTCGGAGTTTCTATGTGGGACCAAAGGCTCCCCGACATGGTGGCCAACAGTGCCAGGGCCTCTCACTCTGATTCTCTTCCTTAACCCCCAGGGTTTGTAAACCGAGGGGTTTGTAAACTTTGCTTGGAAACAAAGCATAGATCTGCTCTCTCTGGTCTAACCGTCCCTTCCTTCTGAGATGGACAGTGTCAAGGGTGGGGGGGTGGGTCACCTCTACCTGCCAATTTCTTGGTCTTCCTTCTTCGGTTGGCTCCTCTTGGTCTTCACCTCTGCTCCACTTCACCCTCCCAGACCTGCGCCATCTTTAGGCAGGCAGACTCCTCACTCTACCCCTGGTCACAGCCCACTCCAGGGGCAGGGAAAGAAAGCAGCAAGAACATGGCTACTCTTCCTGTTGGCACCAGCCCTCCACCAGCCTGTGTGAGCCAAGGAGACACTGGCAGGGGCTCTCTCCATCCCTGCTGCTCTGTGAAGCAACCCTGAAATTCCAACCCATTTTTTTTCTGTTAGTTGTCAAGGTTACTTTGAGTGGTATGTGGAGGACTTAGGGCTATTGGCAATGCTTTTGGAAGATGAGAATGAGGAGGATCCTATTGGGGATGTGGAGCCAGCAGACAAGAGGCCCATGAAGAAGCCAAGGTGGAGCACCTGGCTCCATCGTGGGTCCTGCTATATAGAATGGGTGACCTTTGTAGTGGTACAGGTTTCCTGGGGAACAAAATGATGGTAATACTGCCAGCCTCTTTAGGCGCCTGGGCACCTGGGCCATGATGGGGAAGCATGAGGAGCCTCCCAGGGCTCTTGCATTGTATGACTCAGGCCATCGCTTACCTCACAGCAGAGCTATTCACCAAGGGCTCACTTGAGGTAGCTCCCTGATCCTCTGTGGTAGGACTCTGGATGGTGAAAAGGGGCTCTGAAAAGGGCTTCCTACTCTCTGGCCACCTACCCTCACCCCAGAGCTTCCTGGATGGAAGGAAGGCAGCCTCCCTGGAGTGAGGCAGTGCTGGGAAGGGCAGGGGACACGATACTGGCCAAACGGAAAGAAGAAGAGAAATGAGGCAAGCTCCTTCCTGGGCAGGCCACCCGTCCCCCCAACCTCAGCCATGGGAACAGTGCCAGGGAACTCAAAGGAGTGTTGGGAGAGTTAAGGAAAGCCTCCTGGCCTGGTTTGAGAATTGCTGACAAGGAACACACACCTCACCAGGAGGGAAAAAGAAGCACAGAAGCACACACACACACATTTATGTAAACATTCTCTCAGCTTTTCACCAAGTCCAGTTCACAGATATAGGCAGGAGAAGGGCATCATGCAGATCCTCCCCCTCTGCCTCCCTGTCTCTGTGTGTCTCTTGCTGTTGCCAGCTTCCTCCTGATGCAAAAGAAGCAGTAAAGCAATAGGACATGGCAATATGGCAAAGCAGGAGGACACTCTAGACCAAGCCAGAGTATCAAAAGACATAGCCCTGGCTCTCTCCAACATCCAGAGCTGACCACGTGCTGTGCAGACATCCTAGGTGACGGGGTCTTAGGGGAAGCTTAGAGGGGGTACGGGGGGAGCCAGCTGAAGCCTCACCCTGTACACCAGGAACAGGAATCCCTGGTGCCGCTAGGTCCACAGGTTTCAAAGATGTCAATCACACATTAAAATAAAGGAGAAACAAAAAACAAGTGCTACGTGGGGTGCCTGGGTGGCTCAGTTGGTTAAGCATCTGCCTTCGGCTCAGGTCATCAGCCCAGGGTTCTGGCATTGAGTCCTGAGGCGGGCTCCCTGCTCTGTGGAGAGCCTGCTTCTCCCTCTGCCTCTCTCTCTCTCTCTTGTATCTCATGAAAAAATAATTGAAATCTTTAAAAAACAAACAAACCCCAAGCATTACGTGTACACAATCAATCATATGAATGCCTAAGAAATGGCTCTCCCAGGCTCCTCATGAGGACAGTTCTAACTAGAGCCAGCCCTGGCACAGATGCCACATGTGACCGGCTACCTGAGAAGTCTGATTTGAAGGGCACTGAGCAAAAGTCCTCTCAGTCCTTTGCCCGACCAGACTACTGTAGTGTCTACAAACGTCACCATCCGAATCAGAACCTTGGATTCTAATGATCATTCCAGGACCGCTTTATAATTCAAGGAACTAGGAATGTTTATTCTTCCTGCCAAAAGCCCTGGGAAAGGGCCATGGTCTGCTATTATCAGTGACGAGTACTCAAGTATGAACTCAATTTTCCTATTACTTTCAACAGAGTGGTCAGTGGCAGATCAGCACTGGAAAGCGACCAGACACACAGCAGGTACACCTTGCTGGTGGGCTGCAGAGGGAAACGGATGGGTCCTCATGGGGTTCTTAACATCAGGATCTCCTAGACGGAACTTATGGCTGGACTCTAGCCCTAGAAGATCCAGTGGAATAGTGTGTGGCTTGGGAAGGGTGTTTTCCGATGGGTCGGATGCAACTCTTCTGTCTCTACTCCACAGAACTGCTTTTGAGAACCGCTGGCCTAAAGGGGACGGCCAAAACAAGGTCTACCCAAAGAGCCCCCAGAGTGTCAGGGTCACCAAGATCTACTTTGGATGATACACAATGATAGAGTTCAGCACATTCCAGGTCTAATGTCTGTTTGCCTTTCGCTCTCTTTCCCTTTCACTCCTGAACACTTGATCAGAACATGAATGAGAGATGCTATTAGAAGGATAACCCAAACCTGCTCTTATTTATAAATCAACCTCTGCCACATTTTGCCTGTTAGAAGGAACAGATTGCTTCTAAGACACTTCACAGCTGTCAGTGGCGGGAACTCTTGGCCTGGGAGTTTGAGGACAGAAGGTGGGCATCCCAGAATGAAGAAGGAGAAGAACCCTGGGGGGAGGGAGAGAACAGGGAAGGGCTGATTTTTTTCTAATAGCGCAGTTTGGTCAATTAACCCAGCCCTGCCTCCCTTCCACAAAAGCCAGCTCTTGCTCGCCTTGTGGCTATCACCACCAGGTCAAACATGGGTCCATTCTGAGATTGGCTGGAGGGGTGTGACTAATTCCCCACCACCCCCACCCTGCCCAGAAGCCTGCTGGGGCTGACTACAAAGAGTCACCAGGATTTCTGCAAACATGCTTATCCCCACCCTGATCCAAACCTCAGCTCCCCTGCCCCTACCATCCTCACCCCTCCCATGGCTTGTGAGCTCCTCCCTAGCAAGAAGGTTTGCCCCCACTGCTCAGCCAACTCCTCTCTCCCAAGGGAGGGCTGAAGGGGAATTCGATGCTCTCTGTGGCATGCATCCGGCCTGTGTTTTGGTATTTTATTTTATTTTTATGTTTAATTTACACTGCCTGCTAGGTTTGGGGCTTAAATAAACAAAGGCTATGCTTCCCCCAAGGCTTGGACTTCCTGGTTGCCTGTCAGCAACAGTGACCCTTTTAACCTCCCCTCTCGCTCCTTGAGACAGGCAGTGCAGGGGGGTGGGGTTAGAAGAGAAAGATATTTTGGGGCCAAAGCCTGGAAATTCTTAGTGCCAGCTTAAAATACCACCCTTCTCCCCCACCCTTCTCTACAACATGAGTGTTAAGTCCCAACACCATCTTACCAAGTACAGAAGGCCATAGCAGAAGTCTAAGGGTAAAGCACCAAACTGGAAAATTCAAAAACATTTGTATTGATTTTTTTGGGGGGGGAATCTACCTTTGGACATCTCTGTACCACTGAGCAAGGACAAAGGGCCCAGGTCTTTGTGGGTGGAGTAGCCTTCCAGGGCCTGTAGCATGGGCAGAGTGTGGTGGGCCTGCCCGGAAAAGGTTTCCTGCCAAAGCTCAGACACCTTAGAAAATAAGAGGAACACTGGCCCCTATGTCCCAGGATACAGCTCCAATAGCAAAGTAACAAATCCTGGTCAACAGTTCTGACATCCTGTTATTTGCTAAAACTAATAATACCATGGAGTTTGTTGACAGATCCGCAGAAGAGCTAAAGTAAATATGGAAACTGAGGAATGGCCAAGTATAGACAGTTCCTAGCTCAGCAGTTGAGAAGAAAGGAGTTTCAAAGATAGTCCCTGGTTATCTTGGGGCACTGGGGCCAGAGCACAGTTGGGAGATAATCCAGAGGCATTGGTCCTGTCACTGGGTGATTTTTCTCCAGCAGGCTACTGCAATAATGGACTTGGCCCACTGAGCTGGTTCCTGAGCTCTTAGAGAATAATGGTAAGAATCGAGAGGGACTGCCCTAGTGCCTATGCCAGGGGAGGTGCTCCCTGAGAAACTTGGCTTTAGCACCCATTCTACATGAACTTGGTCAAACAGGAAGAAAGTACATCAGGAGGTCAGAGTTCTTTCTCCACCTTGGCCACTAGACAGCTGGTGGACTGCTTAGAAGGCTCTAAACCCCCTGTGCTGCCATCTGCTTATTCATGACATGGGAATGATGCTTCTCTCCCTGACATATACACCACACAAGGTGGATATGTGTACAGACACCCCAAAGTCTGGAAACAGAGATAATATCATTGTATTCTTTTTTTGCAGACTGACGATGTCTTTACAACAACATGGACGATATTTGCCTATGGTTCCAGACTTGGTGGACATCCTGTAGGTGGCATAGCCATGTTCTTTGGAAAGTAACAAGGGTGTGACCATGATGAGTAAGGGTCCCGGTCCCCAAACACTGCTCCACGATGAGTAAGGGTCCTGGTCCCCAAACACTGCTGACACAACGGCTCACTGGGTGAGCAGCCCTATCAATGCTATTTCAAAGTCTGGCATTTCTAACTTTTTGTCCAGGTTCCAAGTTTTGTTTCCATTGTGTCACAAGTCACCAGTACTGCTTGGGGGCGGGGGTAACATGAGGGACTGGTATCAAAGTGGAATCAACATTTAAATTCAGTCTCTTGAGGGGTGTCTGAGTGGCTCTGTCAGTTAAGCATCTGCCTGTGGCTCAGGTCATGATACCGGAGTCCTGGGATCGAGCCACGTATTGGGCTCCCTGCTCAGTGCGAAGTCTGTTTCTCCCTCTCTCTTCTTTTTTTTATATATATCTTTAATACTTAAATGGCTTTATTTTTTTCATTGGAGTTCAATTTGCCAACATATAGCATAACACCCAGTGCTCATCCTGCCAAGTGCCTCCCTCATGCCCATCACCCAGTCACCCCAACCCCCCACCCACCTCCCTTTCCACTACCCCTTTTTCTTTTCCCAGAGTTAGGTGTCTCTCATGTTTCATCACCCTTACTGATATTTTCACTCATTTTCTCTCCTTTCCTCTTTATTCCCTTTCATGATTTTTTATATTCCCCAAATGAATGAGACCATGTAATGTTTGTCCTCCGTTTGACTTATTTCACTCAGCATAATAGCCTCCAGTTCCATCCATGTCAAAGCCCCCCTCTCTCTTCTGCTTGTGTGCTTGCTCTCTCTCTCTGTGTCAAATAAATGAACAAAATCTTTAAAAAAGTAAATTCAGTCTCTTGAAGTTCTTTAGCAATCTGTCCCAGTACACAGGACTTGAACTTACATAACATTTTGGCCTCAAGGGCCTCTTGGATGGCACAAGCAGTCAGTAATCGGCAGGACCTCAAGTCTTTCAAGCAGGACTAAAGGCACAGCCAGATAAGACCATGACTGGAAGTGGGCAACACACAAGATCTTCAGCGAGCATGGACTGGCTTCCTAGACTGAGAATACAAGTTCTGCAGGCATAGGGGTTTATCCTATTCACCATTGTGCCCCCAGAGTCTGGACCTGTGCCTGGCACACAGTCTCAAGATGGTAAATACATGCTTAATGAATAACTAAAAGGTTTGGACAAGTGTTAGAACTTTGCTAATAGCCTCTGTAGGGAAGAACTATATAGGCAAATTCATGAATTTGCCTTCTGTTAACACTGTGATTTGGAGACAATCACTGTCTGAGAGCAATTCTGCAGTTAAAAAACATGAAAGACTAGTGAAAATCAAACATACTTGGGAAACCTAACCCAAGTACAATTTAATTAAGTAGCCACTAACAACCTGGAACCAAGGCCCGACCTCTTCAATAAAAGGTATAATTCACCCGTGTGTGTGTGTGTGTGTGTGTGTGCGTGTGTGTGCGTGTGTGTGCGTGTGCATGTGCTTGTGCGTATGCACCCGCTCATGGTTTTCTACTAATGCTGGGACTTTGGTCAGTTTCCATCTTTAGCTGGAGGGGCTGGGTCAGTTGGGAACAGGGCACCCACAGGGAGCAGTGGAGGGTGATGAAGCCCGGGACCAGGGCAGCCAAGTCTCGGCTGGCAGCAACATCAAAGAGGGATTTGGGGCTAGCAGGCCTGATTCTGAGCGAGTGACAGCCATATAACTGGAATGCTGTGTGTGTGGGGGGGAGGTGGGGGAGGGTCAGGCAAAAACAACAACAACCCCGTCCTGACCAAAAATAACCAATACTGGCCAAGATAAAGGAAATTCTCACTGTTAATGTCACCATGGGTTTGAAGTGTTGAGGATCCCTGTTAAAATGAAAAGACTTTCTTGGGAGGGGCACTGTTCAGTTCTTCTCTGGGAAGGAACACCGTGGCCTGCCTAGTGCGGTCTGAATAGTAGGGGGCTCCTGGGGGAACTGCCCTGGGGCTGGCTAAGTATAGACGGGTGGAGTGCTGCCTGCGAAGGAGCCTCACAACAGCTTCTGGCTAAATGGGGCTTTGGGCTCTCAGGGGTACAGGCAGATATACCCACATATTCCTGGGCTCGCTCTCAATGTGACCAAAGTGCCTGAGCAGGCAGCTCAAAGAGCAGGGGAGTTTATGACAAAGGAGATCATCTCCTCCTGCTCTTCTCGGGAATGGGCTCTGAAGAAGCTGTGAGGAGCAGGGATATACCAGAGCCTTACTTTGCAACACTAACCTTCAGCATTCCCTGTCCAGGGGATCTCATTTGCTTGTTCTTCGGGCATCCTCCCTGCATATACCCTCCTCTACTTACTTGCTTATAAGCGGCATGGGTGAGAAGGGGACTCTCAGGTAGGCTCTGTGGCTGATAAGGGGTCGCTGGGTTCCCCCTCCCCATGAAGTCACTTCTTTATACCCAGAGCCTCCTTTATTAACCCAAAGGAATGAGTCTGGCTGGTGGGGGGGAGGGGAGTGCCAGGCAGAAAGGCAGGTTGCTGGGGGAGTTTTCTTTGGCCATTTCCTGCCACTCTCCATTGGCAGTCCTCCTCTCTGACTTTGCACTGGGCCACCCTGGCAGCAGGCACAATCCTCACACCAGAGCTCGCCAGGGTGGCCGGTGGCCCTCGCCCCTTGACACCCCTCCTTCCTGCTTTTGTAAAAATGCTGGCAGAACCTCAGCCCTGAAGCCCCGCTCTGGCTTAACCAGGTGATGGCCAACTGCCTCACACCAGGTGGAGCCAGGTTGGGTGGAGGGAGGGAGACAGGGGAATAGGGCCAGGCAGCCCCCACCCCACCCCACGGCCCTGTTGTGAGGTGCTGACAGCTGGGAGAGGACCTGAAACCAGTTAGCCTGGGGCTCCGGGCCAGCAGTGTATTTTCATCTTGTTTTGAATGGGACTGTCCTCCTGTAAACACGTCCGTGTCAGGGAGAAGAAAATGTAGAATGGCTTAAATTAGGTGGGTGGAATGCATCCCACCCATGAATCACCAGCACGGGGAGAATGCCCTACAGGTGGGCCTCACTTTACGCAAACCTGTCTTATAAAAGCCTCGCTTCAACAAGGGGGCCGCGAAGGACAGCTGTTAGGTCTTGACCTATCACAGGGAGATCTCAAAGCCACATCTGGTCTGAGTAAGAACAGCAGCAGCTCTTGAGTACTGATAGCTCAGCAGGCACTGTGCGAAGAGCCTTATATACATTAGCCTTTGGAACCTTGTCAACAGTTGAGGTAGTTGACAGGAGGGGGTGGGTATCATATTGTCATTAGGTCCATTCTGTGGATGAGAAAACAGAGGCCCAGAGAGGTTAAGTGACTTGCCTTGGATCACCCAGCTAGTAAGTGGCAGAGGCCAAACGTGAACCCCTGATTCCAAAGCTCTGGGTCGGCTCCAGCTAGGCATTTTGCTTTGTTTTGAGATTTCCAGTGGAGGCTACCTTCTAGGCACAGATGTTTCTTCCCACTGAAACCTCCTCCATCACAGCTGCAGAAGAACTGGAAACCTCAGCAGGGTCTGGGTGGGGAGCCCTAGGGTGCAGGCTGGTTGATTCCCATTGCAGTCCCAAGAGAGGGGAGGCCCCCGGCAGGTCAGGATGAGACAGATCAACTCAGGGACTGGAGGGCCATTTAAGGGCAACTGCTTGACCAGACTCAGGGAAGGCCCCTCAGGAACTGCACGTACAAACCACTCAGACGCCAGGCTGCAGAAGGGACAAAAGACTTAGTATAATCTAGTATAAGGAAAGACCAAATGTAAACATGTATTTTAAAACAAAATGTCATGGATCATGCTGTAGGCACAGGGCTGGCCCCCGGGGCCAAACTGTGAAGCAGGTGTCTGCCTCCAGAACCTTCCTGCTTCCTTTTTCAGGTACCTTCCTCCTGCCTGTCCCCTCAGGTGACCTGTGTCCTCCTGCTGCTGGGAGTTTCGTGGGCCCCCCTTACTACCATCTGGGATGCCCCGTCCTCCCTAGAAGTGTCCACTTTAAGGGAGACTCAGTCTCCCTCCACCAAATGCAACATACCTGGTTTGGGAGCCAATCCTAAAGGACAAATCATTTGTATTTGTGTCAATGATAGGTAATGGCTCATAGGTTCTCCTCAGGCCTACCACAGGGGCTTTAACCCATAGATTTCAGTCAGTGGTATTTTAGGCATGGGTGGGGCTTCTTGGGGTGGAAAGGGAAAGAACTGTGGGGGGAGGATGACCATGGGAGGGGGGGATATTGTTTTTCAGGGATCTTCAAATCTTGCCAAGTAGGCCACAGGCTACTCTGACTGTAGGTAAGCCTGGCTCTACAGAGAAGGATAAATACCATGTCCTTATACTGATGCTGTATTATTTCTAGAACATGGTGGAAAGAGCACTGCAATAGTAATCAGGAGACCTGGGTTCTGGTCCTGTTTTGTCCCTGACTACCAGAACAACCCTGGAAAAGTCCTGTAACCATTCTGGGCCTCAGTTTCCCCTGTATGTAAAAAGACAGGATCAGGGCTGCAAATTTATATTGACTTGGGTGCTTACTTGGTGAATGATACCCCTCTTTAGACTGGGGGCTTCATGAAGCCATACGCCACAGGTCTAGAGCAGTGTCTGGCACATAGCAACGCTCAACAAATGGAATAATAGAATGAATGAACGAACTAAATGACTGAATGGCAAAAGTGACTTCTGAGGTTGCTGCTGGTTCTAATCATCTCTCAGCCTTGACTTTATCAGATGCAGCCATGCCTCTGAGTGGAGAGGCCCAGGCCAAGGGCTGGGTGAAGCCTTCAGGCCCTTGTGCTGAGGACCGTGGGGTGCAGGAGCAGCCTTCAGGACCCTAAGTAGCAGGCAAGAGCTTCCAGGAGGCCCAGGAGGCCTGCAGGATGCTGGATGGGAGGGTGGTAAGGGCTGTAGGAAGGGCACGGTGGGTCAGGAGGAGTCAGGAGAGTCACTTTTACACAGTTTTCTGTAAAACAGGAAGCCGAGATAACAGAGACCTGATGGGTGTCTGGACTGAGGTAGGAAAAGTGCCGAGTTGCATGGTGACTCAAGGTCAGGAGCTGGAACGGGGCCTGGAGCTCTCAAGCCTCAGCTCACCCCCTTGGGACTGCCCCTGGCTTTAGGCCAGCTCCCTGAATAGTTCCCCCACCCCCACCCACCCCTCCACAATTCCAGCTTCTTAGGCTATCCTACTTCCTTGTCCAGGCGGCCCCGCTGTCTTCCCTACAGAGCCATGTGGAATCCCCCTCCCCCCCAGCCTCCCTCCAAGGACTCTGGTACAGTCACCCATCAGAGCTCTCAGAGGCCCACTTCTGGGCAGACCTGCCCCCCTTCTCAGTGTTGCCCTCATTTACACTCTGATGCAACTCCTCCCCTTCTTACACAAAAGGGGGAGGTTTGCCTGCACAGCCTCCTCTCCACTCCTAACATCCCCCCTGTGTCCTCTCCCCCACTCTGTGGCTAGGGCCTTCTCCTAGGAGCAATCTTGGGCATTATTCAGAGGTGCTAAGATTTTCTCCCATGGCCCCACCCTTTCCTCCAGCACCCATCACATTGTAACAGGGGCCACAGTTTCAATCCAAAAGAATGAATCTCTTAAGAGTGACACTTCAGGTACAAGTGAGCCGAGTGAGGCTCACTTGTATCTATGGGGTGGGGGGCCCTTCCCAGAATTCCCAAGATAACACTATGGAGGTGCTTACCTCCACACTCTGCTCTGAATGCTCATTAGGCTGATTCTGGCATTTGCTTTCCTTGGGGAGTTGGGAGACCAAAGTTCTGATTCCATCAATCCCATTAAAATGGTCTGTGTGACCCTGGGCAAGTCATTTCATCTCTCAGAGTTTTAATTTCTTCATCTGTCAAATGGGCGTCAATCACTCCATGACCTACCCACCTTGACAGAGCTATTATAAAGACGAAAGAAGAGAGAGAGAGAGAGAGAGAGAGAGAATGTGGGGGGGGGAGAGAAAGCGAGCTTTTTAAATGGCAAGGTCCTGGACAAATAAAAGGAATTATTATGTCTCCCTTCTGTTATGCTTGAAGGACTCATTCAGGTTGGACTGTAGGGCCCTCCTTACAAAAGATGCCAGTGCGCCTCTAGAACCTTTCCTCTCTCCTGTCCTGTCTCTCCTCTAGGGTTTGGCCCTAAGCCACGTCTGGTCTCCTGTGCACCTCAGCTCCACTTTAAGAACATCTCCTGCCCTGCCCCTGTCCTCTTCACCACCCATCATGTACCAGTAGGCCTTCCTTTGCCATCCAAGG
This sequence comes from Canis lupus familiaris, assembly GCF_011100685.1. Classification (NCBI taxonomy): domain Eukaryota; kingdom Metazoa; phylum Chordata; class Mammalia; order Carnivora; family Canidae; genus Canis; species Canis lupus. The sequence continues at coordinate 81,867,110 of NC_049260.1, forward strand.
GCCTCTAGTCATTCTCTCTCCCTCTCCAGCCATCTGTGTGCCGAATGACCACTCTTTTAGCCCTGACCTCAGTCATCCCCATCAAAAGCTTTTAAAAGGAAGGACTCTGGGGTGGGGGTTGGGGCTGGGAATGATTGAACTTGACCATTTGCTACAGAGGCTGAACACAGAACAGAACACCCAGCATGTGCTCAAAAAACATACCATTGTTTGGCTATGTGGGGAGGGGGGGGGCAGGGTGGAGCTTTGGGGGTGGAGTCTGTTTTGAGCCTCCTGAAATCAAGCCAGATAGGCAATTGCCTGCTCCACCTCTAGATTCGCCAGGCTCTGCCTGCCTGCTATTCCCTCCAATCTTCCCCTTTACCTCTCAACCCCGATAGTGGGCTGGGCTCTTTGATCTCTAGGACCTGCACACTAGAATGTGATCTCGGCCCTCCCTGGCCTAGTTCCACAGTTTCTCTGGTGAACCACCCCCCCCCCCCCGGGATGAGAGGCTGGGAGCAGTTTGGGGCACCCTCTGAATTTCCCAGAATAAGCAATCAGTTCCCTCTGAAGGACCTCACCCACGAGTCTCTTTACCTAAGAAAATCTGGGATTCCCCCCACCACCACTGCCCCAAATCAGGAGCTCCTGAGCTTTTCCTAGAGGCTAGAGAGTGATGCCCACCACAGTTCGGCACTGCTCCTGTACAAGGGCCATGGCAGTCCCCTTGGCTGGAATGTCTCTTGGTCTGGCAAACACTGGAAAGAAGGTTTCTCCCCAGATTGTGGGGGCAAAGCCCTTGCCTTCCTCTGAATGCTCCCTCAGGGTTTCCTTTCAACCTGCCCTTCCCAGGAGGAAATCAGAAGCAAAAGGTGACCTTGCCAGGCCTTGCCAGGGACTGGTGACAAGGTGGCAAAGCATGGCCTCATTCTGTTGGCCCTGGCCACCTGCCGCCCTCCCTGCCTCTGCCTGTTGCCAGGCCCCCATGTTGGCAGGCAGGTCTGGGGGAGGTGGGATTCCCTGGAGGCCACCAAGAAGGCTGGTCCCATAACAGAGATGGCAAAGGTGGTCTCAGAGGCCCAAAGGTGAAGCAGCTGAATCAGTGGCAGGACTCTGAGGTAAACGAAGGAAGAGGGGAGTCCACCATGTAGAGTCTGGGTCTTCGGTGGCAGTGGGAGGTTGGTAAGAAAGATCACCAAATCTCACATTTGTTAAACCAGTAATGGAAAGAATGATGATGATAATAGCTACTACTTATTGAGAGGTTATTAGGTACCAGGCACTGTGCCAAGTGCATTTCATGCATTATTTCCTTGATTTCTCACAACAACCCTATGTAATTTTGTTTTGTTCTGTTTTTACAGATGATACATGAGGGAATGGCAGTTCAGGGAGTTTGTGACCAGCCCAATATCACACACCTAGCACTGGCACTTAAGGACCTCGTTGACTCTGGAACATACACTCTTCACTCCTAAGCCAGCTGTCACTGCTCCTGCCCCAAGCATGACCCTGGTGGCCAAAAGGCCCACCAGCTACCCTCCAATGTGGCTGGGCCTCACAACGACCCAAGAACCTCATTTACCTGGAACTGACTTTTTTTCACCTCACTTTTCACACACACCCCCACTGAAGAGCCCAACAATTTCAATCAGGGATTCTTTTAAGAGCATCCAATGGATGGGACAGGGGCCACACCAGAGGCCGATGCTTTAAATCGGGAAGGAGACCAACTTTTGCTCTTGGTCCTGCAATGACATGGTCACATGATCCCAGGCAGGCTGAATCCCCTTTTAGGCCCTCAGTTCCATAACCTGCCCAGACTTTTTTCTCTGGTCCCAGGCAGAGGTCAGTAATGCATAAAATCTAAGAGTATCAAATTCTTAGTGATGGGCCTCTGACCATGCTTGCCTCCATGGAAGAAGCCCCATGGGTTTGAAAGTGTTCCAACTCCCCACTGTCCACTCAGGGCTTACCCTTTGGTGAGTCTGTTGTAACACTCACCACCACCCTCAACATGGTCTGGGAGCCGCTTGGTACCGCCATGCCAGGAGGTGGCTCCTTCCCCACTAAGCCCTCTCTCCTTGAACATGCATCGGTGTCTAACCTTCCCAATCACTACTTTGAGATGACCTTGACTTGCCTTTTCCTCTTTTTCTTCCTCTCCTTTCCTACCACCCCCCACCAGCAGCCCACTATTGCTCTGGGAGCATCATCCTTCTTTTCTCCTGGCAAACAAGTCTGTGCACACCAGCTGGCTTCCTCCTTAAATGTGCAATCCTCCCCTTTGGCCTATTTGGCATTTCTGGCCTCTTTTTGTTGCATTTTTGTTTTCCTACATATTCAGAGAGATGGAAGGAACCTTGAGGATCAATGAGTTCCATTCCCTCCTTTGATGGGGGAGGAAAGTGAAATTTGGGCTAGAGCAAATGACTTGCCCAGGGTAATACAGCTAGGCAGGGGGAAGGGCCAATACTTCATCCAGGTCTGCCTGATTTGGCAGCCGCTGCTCTTATTCTCTCTGTCCTTTAGGTAAGGCCTTGGCCCACCAGCCACTTCTCTCCCCATCTCCAAATGTACCTATTGTCCATGTCACACCACTCGCCACTGATTCTATTCCCTGGTGCCCTTCCATGTATATATCTAGGTTTCCCAACAGAAAAGTGGTCTGGGGGCAGGGAGCCAACTAATCCTTCCTACTTGAATAAGGCACAAAGCGGGGAAATGACCTGCTTAAGGTCATACAGCTCATTAGTGGGAGACCTGGGAACAGGATCTGGGCCTCCTAGCCACTTCCACTCATCATGAAGCAGTGCACCTCTGCTGCTTTCTCATCTCCCCCTTCTGTACTCTGATGAAATTTCCTTTCTTGCCTCTTCCTCTCCCCTTTATCTTCTCCTCCTTCCTAACTTCTGCCTTTCTTGCAAACCTGACAGATTTCAGAGCTGGACAGGACCTCAGGGATCATTTAGTTCCACTGATCACTTAACAAGGGAGAAGACTGACAACAGGAGATGGGAAGTCATTGGCTTGAAATTGGGATAGCTAATTGGGGGCCCAGCTGGGATGAAGGCCTGGGTCCCCAACTGCCAAGTTCGGTGCTCTTTCAACTATCCTCTTCCTGTCTGAGCTTTAAGTCCAGAGTCCTTCCTTGAAGATTCCAATCTCCTCCCCTGCCATCCAGATCCAGTAGGATCTGAGAATGCTTGGGTCCAGGGTCCTACAGTGTCCCTGGTGAAAGGTGGAAGGAGCAGAGAGGCCAGCAACCACTCCCATATCCCCATATCTCACCCCTAGAGGCCCTGCCTGGCCTTGCCAAGAGCGGTGACTATCAAATATGTGTTGACATAAAGCCATAGCCTCTTGGATTCTCAGTTCATGGCCTAGATGGTGGCGTCAAAGCGTGAGCCGGCTGCAAAACGAGGTCAGTTCACTGTCCTCCCAATGGAAAAATCATGTAAAATCAATAGCACTTATAACGTCAACCGACCTAGAGACCTTTCCTCTGTTTGTGTTTTCCTCCTGAGCTGCTCTTTCTCACCCACCCTGCTGTGAAGGCATAGACAACACAGGAATCTGGCAAGTGAAGCCAGGAATCTGGCAAGTGAAGCCAGGAATCTGCAAAGGCCGGCTCCCACCTCCCAGAGCCCCTGAACCTAAGGGAGAGAGGGGGCATATTAAGGTCTGAATGGTTTGTGAAGACCCCCCCCCCAAGACCCTCCTGGCTCCCTCAGGTGATGTTAATCAGATCCAAGGCCCTCCTGGGCAACTGACTCCTGGTTGGGAATAACCAGAAGCTGCTCAGAACTCCAGTAGAGATTCTGGAAGCTCAGCCCTACACCGGTTTACCACACTGGGCCTTCACTAAAGAAGAGAACAATCAGAAAGCCAATTAGACAACACCATGGGGCCTTCCTGCCCTGGGAAGTGTCTGAGGCCCTCAGACTAGAGTGGATGTTGGCCCTCTTCCCAGACATCCTGCCCCCACCTCCAGTGGGTGTATCCTACCTTCCCTCCTTGCACACAGAGGGTGGCTGCCCCTGTGCTGTTATTTGCATGGTCACAAACAGGCTTCTTCCTCCTATCCTTAAACTGGTCCTACCACCAAGCCTCAAATTTCCACTATCACATGCAGTCCTTTATAGGAAAATATTGTGAGTTTATTCCTGCCTGGATTCGTTTGGCAAATATTTATCGAGCACCAAGCCTGGGTCAGACACTGGTAGCTTCTATCAACCGTGTATTGTGCTATTGAAGACTATTGTGCCTCATGACTTCCCTCTGAGCACTGAGGGCCGGATGAAACAGCACATTTTTTGCTCCCAGACAAAAGAAACTTAGGGATGAGATATGAAGGCAGGTCCTGAGAGTTAGTGTGTGGGTCTCTGGACACTAGAGACATTGGGGCATGGGCACATAGGGTGGTGAAGTGGGAGACGCCTCTTCCATACAAACGTGGAGGACCAGGGACAAACACGCCACGCCCCCAGAGAAGTCATTATGGGTGGCTGTAAGAGGCAGACGTAAGGACGATCACAGAGCACAACTGTGCCCTCTGCCCTCAGTCCCCACAGCAGGGTTCCTTGCCTGTTGTCTTCCCAAGCAAGGCAAAGGACAGGACATTTTGGAAGAAGTGGTTCTCTCTCTCTCCTGATATGTCCTCGGGGCACTACGTTTGGCTCTTTTGCCGGTCAAGATCTATCCAAGGCATCTGAAGACAACTAGGTGCCTCTCTCAGTGGAAAGTTTTCCTGGTTAAACACTCCACCCCCAATCCCCCAATGCCTGAACCAAGTTTCACAGCTCACCTTCTCCTAGACAAGGCCTTGGCCCTGCGCCTGCTCCCCCAACCCTGCCCTCTGGGTGATCTTGCTCAAGGATGCCAAGGGAGTTGGTGGCAGGGGCTGGGAGCAGAGCCCAGATTTCCTGGATCCTGGCCTGGCACTTTTGCCACCAGACCCCGCTACCTCTCCCTCTCATCTCTTGCCATTTGTACTCTGTCTACATTCTCTGGAGGCGTGTGCCCTGCACTCCACTAGCATTCACTGGGTGAGATGTTCCTGCCTAATACCACTCAGTGGTTCAGCTATATGGGGCATAGGGAATCTGGCGGTTGGCTGTCCCTGGGGCCAGGCCTGGCGGGGAGGAGGCCAGGCCACTTTGCTGCTCTGAGATCTGCAGAGCCTGGGTCCCTAAGCCAGTCATTTTTTTTTTCACCAGGGACCCTAGTGCAGCTCCTAAATTTGGTGTCTCAGAGCTAGGACCGGGTCACGGTGGGGGGGCCCCCCACTCCCCAGGCTTGTTGCTATGACACACGGTTCTACAAGTGCTGAGCGGCATTGTAGGGGCCGGATGCAAACGGCACGCAGCAGGGTCTAGCTGTGAGCCAGTTGGCCAGCTGACATTTCAGTGTCCAAAGAGCTTGTGTGTACTGGACAAGCTGTTTATTGTGGTCTTGGCACTGCCCGGCCCTTCAGACGGCAACAAATGCTCCTGAACTGGGAAAGGAGAGGAAATAAGGAATCAGCCGTAGCCAAAGGAGACCTGGAATCTCTTCCCTTGCACCATTTGCTCCCTGCAGCTGACGTGCTGGTGGTGCCAACCATCGGAAGTGCCCCTGTGAGGGAACTGGAGGGGGCAAGCCCCACAAGCTTCCATTCGCGCAGGCCTAGATCACAGCTCGTGTACAAGCCCACGTCAGTACCCTGTTGTCTGCCTGCCCAGCTCCCCAAGGCTGCTGCTGCTGGAAGGTCAGGCAGTCAGTATTTGGAGTAGGAAGGAGAAATCTTAATGCCACAAGGTCTAGATTTGCAGAGAAGCTGGTACCCCAAGTCTGCAGGCTCTACACACACACACTCACACCCATACCCTGAAGGAGATGGTCATCAACAGGCCATGATAAAATGACTCCTTTCGAGTCCTGTCCTGGTCGTTTCAGATATACTGAGGGCTGACAACAGGCTGGGGAGAATGTACCAAGGATTTATGTGTTAGAGCGTAGGGTGGGGTGAACCCGTGAGACAAATAAGATCCCAAATGAAGGGAGTCGGGGAGCCAGAGTCCAGCGAACTTGTGGGGGAAGGCAAAATTTTTCAGAAGAATTTGGCCCAATCAATGCCCAGGAGCCAGTCTCCTCTGGCCTATGGCCTGAGGGCAAGCCCTATTTGGGAAGGACAGAATCAAGGATAAGGGGTTAAAGTCTGCCTCAGGCTCTTGACTTCCACCCAGGATTGTGGTTGCCAGGGCTGGACAAACAAACTGCTAGGGTATCTTCTGAGCAACCTGGTCAGGGCCTCTGGTTTGTCAGTGGTTTAGCAAGTAGCCCTATCAGGCCAGCTTTGTGTGATAAACACCTTCAATACACACACATACACACATACATACACACATGCACACACTGCAGTAGTAATGAACACTAGCAATAAACATTTGTTGAGTGCCTACTTTGCACCACAACGATGGGAGAGCTGGTGGGGTGATGATGGGAAAGAGGGAGGGTGGGCCGCAGAATGCCCACCAGATACTAGAGCTAAGATCATCTAAGTCTGCAGCCTTATGCTTCTTGGTGACACAGGGCTCCACGTGATGCCCTGCCATGACACTGGTACTCAGTAAAACGGCCAGAGAATATAAAAAATAAGCCCAACTTGGCCACCTTGGGGGAATACATACAGACCAAGTTGCTGCCTCCCACTCGATAAGACTCAAGCTTTATTTTTATTTTTTTAAAGATTTTATTTATTTATTCATGAGAGACACAGAGAGAAGCAGAGACATAGGCAGAGGGAAAAGCAGGCTCCCTGTGGGGAGCCTGGTGTGGGACTCGATCCCAGGACCCTGGGATCACAACCTGAGCCAAAGGCAGATGCTCAACCACTGAGACACCTAGGCATCTCAAAACCCAAGCTTTAAAGTGGCTTCCCCAGAAGCTGGGTCACCAGGCATTACTGAAGTCCCTAGAGTGTGGTGGGCATTGGGAACAAAGAGATGACCACAATAGGGACCCTAGCCTTGAGATGCAGCTAGGCTGGCCAGGGAAATGTTAGATTTGCCTTGAGTCACCTCAAGGGGTCAATTGAGGTGAGGGGGGCAAGCTGTGTACATTCTAAGCCCCTGGGCCTCCCCGGGGATGGGGCCATTGCCTTCAGCTCCACTGTCAAGAGTGAGGAAGCCCCACTAGAACCATTCTTTATTGGGTGGCTTCTGCAGAGGCAGCTCAGAGCCATCTTTTAGGACAGTCCTGGGCACTTTAACTGGCAAGGCAAGAGCCTGAAATGGGTGAGGGCTGGAAGAAGGAGTGAAACCACAGGAGGTTATCCTCACCCTCACTCTCCCCAGTGTCTGCCAGTGGACCCCCCCACCCCCACCATGCACACCACCAGAGCACCCTTCTTTGGAGCTCTCCCCCCACCAGCATATTGTCTCCTCCCTCCCTGGGAAGCCCAAGGCTTAGAGAAATGAATCCAAGTAATTAACTAATTAATGAATATGGATGGCAAAGTTGCTGAGGTTGCTGGAAAACACCCTGTTGCCGCCAACACACACAGCCCAGCCAGGCACCCGCCTCCCACCGTGGGCGAAGCAGAGGCCACAGAGGGACTACTTTACTGTGTCTCCCCAAGGCTCCAGCTGCAGCAGCAGTGCCCGCCACCCAGCAGGCCTGTGCCCAATGCCAGGAGACCTCAGTGGGGCAGCCCGTCCCTTTTCAATGACAGCCCTCCCCTGCCTCCACCTGGGGCTGCAATATGCTCAGTTACTCAGCATCAAGGGTACTCTGCGGTCCAAGGAAGTCCATCTGTGGGCCTCCCTGATGCAAAGTGCAAGGCTGCAGGAGATGTCTGGATGGAGATAGGAGAAGGGGAGAGAAAAGGAGAAGGAGAGACGGAGAGACACACACAGCTGGCAGGAGCCCATCTCCAGCTGTTGGGCGGGCTGTTTCCTTTGATAAAGCACTTGGCAGTACTCCCAGTTCTGTAGTTTCTGGCCTGCGAAAGCACACCCAGAGCATGAGCCTGCCTGTGGGAGGACTTCAGCCTTGCTTTGTTTTTTCTTTCTTTCTTTCTTTCTTTCTTTCTTTCTTTCTTTCTTTCTTTCTTTCTTTCTTTCTTTCTTTCTTCTTCTTTCTTTCTTCTTTATTTCTTTCTTCTTCTTTCTTTCTTTCTTTCTTTCTTTCTTTCTTTCTTCTTTCTTTCTTTCTTCTTTTTCTTTCTTTCTTTTTCTTTCGCTTTGCAAAATGCCCCTCCCCTTCCAAGGAACCTTGCCCCTCCTCACACCCAGGCAAAGTGAAGTTGTCCTGGCAGGTGATGTGGGCTGGGCCACCGGCATGTCTTCACAGAAAGCCAGTGCCACAATGGAGCACCTGAGATGGGTGTGCAGTGAGGCCCTGGTGTGCATGCGTGGTGTGTGTGTGTGTGTGTGTGTGTGCGCGCGTATGTGTGTGACAGAGAATGAGAGAGAGAGAGAGAGAGAGAGAGAGAGAGAGAGAGAGAGAGAGAGAGAGACTATGTGTGTTTGTGTTTGTCTGAGAGGCTGTGCTCGTTTGTTGTGGCCAACACTGCCTTCTGTGTGGCATGTCATCACTGTTTTCCCCGCCTAGGCTGGTCCCAGCTCCCTAAAGTCTCCCGGGAAAGGACTGGGAAAACAGGGGAAGTCCCCGGGGTCACATGATCTGTGGAATAACAAGCCCTCCCTCCAATCCCTGGTCCTGTGTCTTCATGGAAGCCTGTCTCCTTCCTCCCTGGTGAAGTTAGGATCCGGGCTTGAAGGCCTCTTGGGTTCCTTATGGAGGAACCGGAGCATGGAGTGTCACCGAGCCCCCGCCAGGCTCATTTACAGCCTAATGACAAATTGCTTTCACTGTTGCCAGCCCCTGCAGGGCCTCCACCAGGCGACCCGATTTCCCAGATCCCCCAGGGCAACTATCTGACCCAGGGACCTGCACGGGCTCTTCATGTGGTCCCCAGAAGTCCCCGCTCCCTGGGAGACCCAAGCACAGAGCCCACTCCCGCACCCAGCCCTGGGGGGGGGCCCCAGAGGCCAGGTCTCTGAGGGTACCTCTTGGGCTCAGTTGCAAGGCTGCCACCCAGGGGAGGGGGCCCTGCCCAGTCCAGTCCAGTGGGAGCCACAGCACCTCCTCTGCAGCCCCGGGGGGAGGCGGCCGCCCCACTGGAAGTAGCGCTCAGGGTGACCGTGAACCACCGTGCCTGTGGCCCAAACCAGAGTGGCCCTGGGCCCTTTGCAATGGGAGAAACAGAAAAGAATGCAGCCGGGGAACTTTGGAGCAGCTTCCACGCTGAAGGTCCTCAAGCATCCCCTGGCCCTCACTCACCCCCTCATAAAAAGCATTTACCCCCTGAAAATAAGGGAGGGCATTTAGAGTCACCGGACATCAGAGCCAGAAGGCACTTTAGGAATCATCTGGTCCCACCACTTCATCTTACATATGGGGAAACTGAGGCCCAGAGTGAGGCAGAGAGTTCTGCTAGCTAGCGGAACAACTGGCATTGGAAGTTAGGGCACTGTCCCAAAGACTTCTGGGTCCTGGCCATGGCTGAAAGAAGATATCCCAACCTGAGGCCCAAGCAGACATTTTGGGACCTGGAAGCTACAGACCCAGACCTAAGTGGGCAATGTAGTCTGATGAGCTGAGGGTGGCCATAAGGGGCTGTGAGCACTCTAGATCCCTTTCACCTATCAATAGTCCTGCCTGTTGGCACTGCTGGGCCAGCTGGGCATCATACCTGGGGCTCAATGTCAAGCCTGAGTTGGGCTGGGAACCCCCGCTCTTCCCTGCCTTTACCCTTCCTGGAATATTCTTTATATTGAGGCTTCAAAGTCTGTAACGAGGTGGAAGCCCAGCCCTAATTTTTCCACTGGTGGGAGTGGGGGTGGAGTTGGAGGGAGGCAAACCCAGATATATGACACAGATATATGAATCCTTGGGAATTCAAAGCCCACCTGCTCTTGCCTAGCCCAGATGTAATATGCCAATTGTGAACACAGTAGAGGAAGTGGGTGGGTGGGAGTACTTACCAGCTTTAAGCCATGCATAGCTTCCTCAACTTTGAGCCACCTCGGGGGCCAGACTGTAGGCAAATGTCAAAGTCCACAAGGCTGACCCTGGCATGCTTAGGCCAAAATTATATCGATTGTGTCTGTGCTCAAGCCCTGGGCTGGGGCTGAAGCTGTGTTGGCCCTGCCCTTTCTGACATGGCCACCCCTGCAATACTAGAAGCTGCTAACGCTTTACTATGGCCAGCATGGAAATAGCACATGCTGTTTTCTGAGACAGGGTGGCCTGGATATCTGGGAGCAGCTCCATTAAAACAAAGAGCTCAGCACGGAAGACAATCATGCCCACTACTTTTAATACTTAAACACACACTTTGGAAGCTACTCTAACCACTTCCACTGCTCTTGTTCTTCCTGAGGACTGTGGTATACAAGCAACAGAACAAGGTCCTTTTTGACTTTCCACTCATGAGGTTCTGCACCAAGATTCCAGACAGTTGCAGCCACCACTTAATTCCACCTATCATTTTATTTTATTTTATTTTATTTTATTTTATTTTATTTTATTTTTTATTTATTTATGATAGTCACACACACAGAGAGAGAGAGAGAGAGAGGCAGAGACACAGGCAGAGGGAGAAGCAGGCTCCATGCACCTGGAGCCCGACGTGGGATTTGATCCCAGGTCTCCAGGATCGCGCCCTGGGCCAAAGGCAGGCGCCAAACCGCTGCGCCACCCAGGGATCCCCACCTATCATTTTATAGAGCCCATCATTTTATGAGATGTTTTGGTATGTGTTCTTTTGCATTTGCGGATGTATGTCTTCAGGGCATGCTTGAGTTAGTTCTTTGCACGTATTCCACCCCCCCAAGGTCTTAGGTGTTTTTTTATTTTCCTCCCCTTTTCCCTCCCCCTGTGGCATTCAGGACAGTGGTGTGGCCAAGAGGATAGTCCCAATAGTGCTTGTTCAACTCAGTAGCAACAATTGAGGAGGCCAGTATAATTTCTGAATTCATCTGTATTCAGTGATGATGGAAATCTGCAGCTGGATGTATCCGTTGCAGCAAAGAAAGTGCTATTCTTGAGGGGAGGGCCACCCAAATCCAACACATCAGTTGACTTAACCACCTGCCTCCCTGTCCTCTTCATTAAATAACAGATAAGCAGTTGGGAGAAGGGTGGGGTGTCTCACACCAAGTGGCCATTAAGCCCAGAAGCTGCATACATTCTATTTCCCAGCATCCTCTACTCTGTTTCATCCATCTCTTTGGCAACAGGGTGTTAGGCTGCTTTCTAGGTTCATTTTCAGAAGTGGCAGTCTCCCTGAATTGAGCCACATGACTGCATCAGAGCCAGAGTGAGTTATTGATAGGAAATTATTGACTTTAGAGAACATGTTTATTCATTTGTGGGTATCCACATACACCTTGTTTGTAGGTTCACCTAGGAGAAGATATAAGGGGATTGGTTTTTGATGGTGGGAGTACATTTATAGATGTATATTTATCAATACTTTTCCTAAAATACTCATTCCCATCAGAACTGTGTCTGGTTTTCCTTCTCTCCTGTTTCATAAGTGGCTTCACAGACTAAGTAGCTAGAAATCTCTCATTTCTAACATGAAGAATACAAACATTGTCCAGAGACCTGTATTATAGCTAAGACTGAAAATTTAGCTAGTATCTCCAAAGAGTGAACTACTTACTATTAACCAAGTCATTAATTAGGGTCATGTTTGCACTTCAATTATCAGCCCCAAACATCTGTTTGTTTAAACCAAGGTCACTTTAGTTTATTACAGTATAGCCACTGGTGAGATAATCTGCTTAGATTTCACGAGTATGTGTGAATTGCCTACCTCAGCCCTTATTTTCACAGAATAAGAGTTCTCTTGAAGGCACAGGGTCAGACTAAAGATAATAAATGATTTTCCTTCTCAACAGAACTAAAAACAAGGATTTAATTAATTCACCAAATTCTAGGATTGAATATCTATATTACATTTCCTAATGATGTTAATCTGTCCAAGGGTGACCCACAGGATTCCCATTGATCCAAGAACAATCTTTAGGCAGACATTTCATTGGCTCAGAGATTGTTTCCCAGTCATTAAGTGCTGCCCTTCTCAACCGTGCAGTCACCCCCACTTTGTTGGTAGAAACTGCAGGTGGCCAGGGAGAGGAGACTGTGGGGGTGGGCAGTACTAGAGATCATGAAGCAGAGAGGTGGGGGGATTCATGGTAGAAAGTATCTCCTTAAGGAGGAGGAAGCAGAGGCAGAGAATTCAAGGAGGTCTGGGGTAGAGAATAAGGAATAGAGGCCAAGATGGTTCTCCCAGGCAAGCCCAAGACTTGAGGGTAATCCAGACATACACCCTCACAAACCCTCACCAGACACACATACGTGTGCGCGCGCACACGCGTGCACACACACACACACACCCCTCTTTTACATATCCTTCTTTACCATGACTCTCAAGTTCCATATATAGGAGTAGATTCAGATGGAGTTACACACATATGTCACACACACAAGAACACCAACCTTCCCACCAGACACTAACCTTCCAGCTGTCCCTTCACAAACACAGGTATCCTTCTCCCCCTGCCCCACATAATTATATTTACCATATATTTTTTTCATACCTCTTTTGCATGTACCTTAAACCTATTTTTTATGCATGTCCATGTTACTACCCAAATCCCCTCCACACACTCAAGTCTAGACACATGTACACAGTTACACATGGACACACATGCACATCCTCCTCCCCAACAAAGGCAAAAGAAGGCCGTGCTCAGTAAAATCTAGTGCTTTCTTCCTTTGTAGAGGGGATCTGAAGGAGTAACTAGATAGCTAGGTGAATCTGAAAAGTACTTATTCTAATGGCTCTTAGTATGGTGGAAAAGTCCATCAAGGACATTTGAAATCCCTCACAGAGTTCACTCCCTTGGCCTATAGACAAGACACCAGTGGTAACCTTTAGCGACTGCCAAAAGCTTCTAAGACTCTGTTAGTCCTGCTATGCTAGCTGACCTTTGCAAGGAATCCTGGGTATTTTGAACTAGTGACATTCAGTAGAAGATATAAAACAAAACAAAACAAAAACAACATCTTTCCCTGACATTTAAGAACAATACTAAAGTGTCTGTCCAAATTCACCTAGCAGGCCTGGCCTGTGGCGAGATGGTGAGGAAGGAAAAGTTCATTTTAAAGCCCACCTGTCCTGGGTCCTCATCTTGTACCCTGCCAGGCTTACTCTGTTCTAGCCAAAGAAGACTGGGACTTGAGAAAGGTGTTTGGATTTGACTCAAAAGAGGTCATGGGCAAACTTGGAGTCTACTAGTCCTAAGGTCCAAGGGCAGTGTGGGCAGTGTGATCTATGTAGTGCCATCTGCATAGGAAATCTGGGGTCCAGTGAGTTTTTATCCAAGTCCTTCCAGCCCGCCCATTAGAAAGTTCAAATGTGGCTCGGCTAAAAAGCAATCGGATCTGCTATTGACACTGTTTCATTCTGAATAGCATGGAGGACTAAAAGCTTTCTTTACTTAGTTCATTAGTTAGCTAACAAGCATTTTCCAAGCACCTACTGTGCATGAAGCACTGTCCCAGACACTCCGCTCTTGCCATCTCTGCTCCTGCTATTGAATTTCTGAATACAGGCTGTTGCCAGACGTCCAATTTTCTGAGTGCTTGCTCTGACAGGGAACAATGACTAATGAACCAAACATCAGGGAGGGCCCTCTGATCTCCAGCACAGAACATGCCCATAAAGGCAGAGTCTAATTTGTTCAGCAAGCAGCTGCCAATTCTTTGGGGATCTTAATTACCTTGAGCAGTTTATATGGGTGAATCCCCTTGGGAGAGAAACCCTAAACCCTGTCTTTCTCATACCCTACCATACCCCAGGCCCCATAAATGGCTTTAACCTCCAGTCATTGCACGTGGGTACAAAATCCAGGCCACAGAAGTTCACCAGACAGGCATTCAGGCACTGCACATAGCCTTCCTTCACATCTCTATACATATTCCCCTACACACACACACACACACACACACACACACACACACACACACACACAGTGGCAGCAGGGGGTTACAGTAGAAAGCATTCTGGACTGCAAGTCAGGAGATCTTGGTGTCAACCAGCTCTGCCTCTGCTTCTCCGTGTGACCTTGGGCAACACTGTTCTTGTCTATGGGCTCCTGCTTCCTTGCTTATAAAATGAGGGTGGGGCTAGATCTCTATGGCCTTTCTAGTTTTGGGACTTGACGCTCGGCTTCCTGAGCCTCCAAGGAGCTGTGTGATCAGGTCAGGTTTGTAAAATGGGAATGAGACAAGGTAGGGGCAGTGGCTGGCTCAGGAGCCGGAACAGTCACTCATCACAGGGAAGGAGAAATTCCCTGCCTCCTTGGGTCTGCCCTGCCCAAGTTCCATACTACTTCCCAGATGGTTCACAAACCAGCCTGATGGACTGGAGACAGCAATGGGCTCTGCTGTTCCCTTCTGTGTCATCTCCCTCTCCTGTCACTCCTCGTATAACCTTTGTTCCAACTCTTGTTCATTTTAACCAGCCCTTTAGCTCATACCAACTAGTTCCCTTTAGCGAGCTCTTCAGAGACGCCAACGATTAAATGGTCTTGAGAGTCTCCCAAGTCCATAAAATGTAAATAACAGCCCCTGCCCTGGCGGCCTTCACGGGATTTCCAAAGGATCAAATAAGATAAAGTCTGTGAATGTGCTTTGGAAATTGTCAAGTGCTATGCAAATGCGAGGGATTATTATTAATGATGGGTGGGGAGGCAGCCACATGATGCAAAGGAGCAGCATGCCAACTTGCCTGCTCTCCTCACCATCTTAGCTGTGTGAAGACACTGGCACTGCTAGCAAGCCTGTGGCATCAGCAGGATGGCTTTTTGGTTGGTGTTCCCCTGCCATTTCCCCTAGCAGAGTTCAGGACCAGAGGAACAAGGACAAGGAAGGAGTGAGTTAATTTGGGCATTGAGAAGAGAAAGGTCTAGGGTAGCAATTTAAATAATTTTTAAAGTTAGACCCTTTCTCTCAAATGGAGTCTCAAGGGAAAACCCAATTTATTAAAAGAAAAAAAAAGCAGAGCTGCCGGAGTTGTTGAGTAGTTGAGGTTGGGGTGGGAGGCATTGGAGCCCCATTGGCTGGGTCTTCTGCTTGCCCTTAAGATCACTTTATGGGTCCCTAGGGCTCCAAAGGAACACACTGGAAAACTAAAAGTGTAGAGCAGGAGTTCATGTCTGGTGCCCAGTGCTCTGAGCATCCAGATGACAGCCAGAGCCTGGGCACTGGGGGGGATAGGGGTATAGGGCAGAGAGCAGGAGGTGGTGGTTAGAGAATGCCATAGAAAGGCAGACAGAGTTGGGTACAACACTTTTTGTGTACTCATCAGCCTTGCCTAAGGTCTGTGTTCTTGGGTTACCCTAGAATGGGGTCGCTGCTTTGGCCATCAGTGCTGGAAGACCTATGAAAAAAAAAGGGATCTAGAAATGGGTATAACAAGGCCCAGGCCAAATGACTGAACAGTGCTCCTGTTTTCTCATTTAGCTCTGAGGGGGGGGAGAGTTGCTCCCTGGGGTGGGGGTGGGGGTTGGGGCATGGGAATCCACTGTGGTAGCTCCTTCTAACTTGTGGCCCCACCATGAACTAGCATCCCTAGCATGGTGAGGAGGAAAAGGCCAGAAGGAACTGGCCAGACATCTTTAGGTGGGGTCAGTGGCCAGCCAGGCAGACAGAAACCAGCCACCAGCCCAGGAGCTGAGCAGGGGGAGGAGGGTTGGAAGTGCTGCTGGTGTGTACAACTTGGGACCCAGCAATCCAGGTGCGGGGCTGCGGGGGGTGGGCTCTTGGGCCTGGTCAGGATGGGAGCCCACAAGCAGAGTAACAATACAAAGACAGCTGGAGAGTCAGGGGGCAGGGAGGCGGAGAACAGTCCCCTCCTGGCACACTTGCTCCATTTTCCCACCCTCCCCACCCAAACAGGCTCGGCAACAGGGCAAAGCTGACTGACTAGGCAGAAACCGATGAGATACTGCAGGCAAAAGCAGAAGGATCCAGGCTGGATAGGGGTATACACACCCAGGACTTTTGCACAGGCAGGGCATGGGTAGGTGCTGACTTGGGAGGCAGATGGAACGGTGTCAGGGCTCTCACTGAGGTCACTGAGGTCACTGCAGTGGGGAGGATATCATCATCCCCATCATCACCCAAAATCACCTTAGAGTAAGTGATGCTGGTATCCTAGAAACATCCGGTACTGGTATTTCTACATCATTCAGGCCCTTTCCAAAAAGCCCAACATCTTTTCTCGAGGAGATTCTTATTCCACATGTGTCTTCCCCTGATTCCTTTTCCACATGTGGTGGCCTGGAGCTCCTTCTCAAATTACCCTGAGGTAGCTGCTACAGAGACATGTTTGCTGTGCCAGGGCTGAGCAGGAAATGGGTAACCCAGAGCAGAGGATCAGCAGCAAAAGCCATTTGTGCTTGAAGGAAACGAGAACATTTGGAATTCCGGTGTGCCTGGGCGGAAGGGAAGAGGTCGTTACATGGGTCCAGACAGTCTTTGTCCTTGCTTTTCTGGAAGGGAGCAGTGGGACCATCTCAGAAAATGTGTTGGATGAGAGAATCACTTGGCGAGGGGTTACTTCCCCTGCATAAGCCTGTGTGAGTACAGACCCGGGGAAGGAGGTGGAAAGGGGGGCTCCAGAGGGGCCTGAGAGGAACAGAACTCAAGGAGGAAAAGAAGAGCGAATGAGCCAAAAATAGCTTCGCAACAGACCCCTCCGAATGACTATAACCCTTGCTCTGTAAGCAGTTAGAGCCCTTCCTTTCAAGCCAGAATGGTTTTGCTATTATGCACAATTGCCTCACTACTCCTGCTTTCTCAGATACTTAAAAAGTTAACTGAGTCAGGTACATTTGCAAGAGATGGGGGTGTTTCCAGTTTCTTCCCTGCATCTTTCAAAAGTGCCTGCCTGGCTGGCTGGGGGGAGGGCACAGAGGCCTAGCGGCCCCAATTCTGATCTTCAGGCTAAGCTCCGGCCTTCACCCTGATACCTAGCCCCTTATGTCTGGGCTTCTGGGTGGGTGGAGGGGCACAGCCAGGGCTCTCCCAGTTACCTCTGGGAGAGGAGAGTGCATCTCCAGGGACTACCTTACACGGCCTTACACGTGGGTGGAGAGGGGTGGCTGCCTGCTTAGCATGACTTGAGAGGCTAAAAGTCAGAACAGTCTTGCCCAGAAAGGTCAGCTCCAGCAGCCTGCAGCTGAGGCCACAGTTCTCACCTTGCTTGCTCCTTTGGAGGGTCCGTGTTTAAGCAGAATTGAGACTTGGGAAGGGAAGCACATTCAGCTACTGCCAGCTGTTTATACCTTAGCTGGAGTCTCTGTGTCCCCTTTGAAGTAGCAGAAAGCAGGTCTCCCCCAGGGAGGGATGGACAACTGAGAGGTCAGGGGGTCAGGAAAGTTCTGGAATATGCAGCTGAGAGCCCTGAGCAGATGAGGGTAGTTGGAGGGAGCTTGTGCTGGAAGGGAGTCTAGGGCAGAAGAGAGAGTGTCAAAGATAAGAGGAAGACAAGAAGAGGATGAGAGACAAATCCTACCCAGTTCACCATTTTCCTGAAAGATGTGCCTGCTTCCTCTACCCAGGCTGAAAATGTTTCAGATTTTGGCAGCTAGGTTCACAACAAGGGAGATGCAAGCTCTTCTCCAGACAGAGGCATTTCCCCAGAATTCATATGCATCTCTGCCCACCTAATGCAGGAACCATGTGCTGGTGAGTTCTGGAGCCGGGGTGCCATTCACCTTCCCTACTGGGCTCCAAGGCCTGGCATGAGCCACCCCTTGCTCTCTAAGGAGCAATGAAAACAGTCATTAGTTCTTCGTCATGGCTGGGGGAGTGGTAGGGGGTGATATGTGCTCCGTTGGCCAAGCCCCTACCCTAGAGACAAAGAATAAAGAAGGAATGCATGAAGTCCTGCATGTGGAAGCCAGGAGTCTGTCTCCACTAGTGCTGGGCACAGACCTGAGTGGAGTGGGTGCCCCCAAAGACAGCAGGGCTGGAATGTGCCAGGGTCCCTTTGCACTGGAGAGGTTAGAAGCCTTCTGGACAAGTAAAGCCCTATAAGATGGAACACTGCTGCCCAATTTATATTCTCCAGAGACACCACAGGAGCCTAATGAGGTTGCCAAGGGAGAGGGTCTGGCAGTCTCGCATCAGGGGAAGGGACACAGAGCAAAGACATGGTCCCAGGCTCAACAGAGGCCCATGGCCAAGATATGCAGGGCAGGCCAAAAATGCAAAAATCAATTCTTGCAAAGACAGCAAGCATGAAGTCTAGCTCTCGGCCGACAGAGTCCTCCCTGGCCTCTGTGGGCTCCAGGGACCGAGGAACCCCATCCACCCACACTGCCACCAGGCCAGCTGCGGCGGCCGCACACTGCTGTGGTTGCTTCAAGACACTTGGTCTCTAACTGATACACAGAGAGCAGCACCCGCTTCTGCTCTTAGCCTTCAGCTCCAGCTCGGCCACTGGCAGGGCACACCTGGCCAGCTCTGCCCTCTTTGCCCAAGTGTGTGCTGAGCCAGAGAGAGCACAGGAGGAAGGGCCAGGATGTGGGGCCTCTCTGAGACGGCAGAGATCCCAGATGAATATGCTATAGACTGGGAAAGGTAGCAGTGCTGCCTCCTCCAATTCTAGCACTTCTGGGAGTCATTTCTCAGCTCACACTTCCCTCCCATGACAGATACATAAATCCGTTGCTGAAGAGGCTGCCGTGCCCCTTCCTGTCTAGGACATGATTTTCCTCAGATGAATTGCACCACCTCCTTCAGACTCACATGGGTCAGACGACCAGACCAGGCACAGGAATACAGCCATCAGGCTATGGTGAAGTGAAGAGGGAGAAGGGGCTTATGATTTCCTGGTTAGTGCCTTGACCCCGTGTCTCCCCAGGTCAAACCAGGTACCCAGGGACAGGCCCCTGGGAATTTCCTGGACAAATCCACAGCATAAACCACCACAGGACACATTCGAAAGCCACACAGAAAAGACTTCTGGGTGACCCAAAGCCAACTCCCAAGTCTTTCTGGGTGTCTTCGTGTACTTTGCACAATGTCCATGGCAATATGTGGTCTCACCTCAGCTTTCCCCTCATCCACCTTCTCCTCCCCGTTTCTGCACACTCCAGGAATGCAAGCTCATTTTTGTATCAGCCCAAATAATGAGGAAGGCAGAACTACTGGAAAAAAAAACAACAACTAGACCCACAGCACAATTTCAAAGTGAGCTACACGTGATTTTTAATTTTTTTTACAGATTACCTTTTATTTTGGATTATCTATACCCATATTTGATGTTACCCCAGCCACACGGAATTCCACTATGATTGTATTTGGAATCCATGCACGAGTGGATAACTTATTTTCACAAGAGCCTTCTTTATTTATGCTCAACATAGACTGGTGTCAAAGTGACCCCACATGCCTGAGCACCCAGAGACTTGCTAGAAGGTGGGGGGTGGGGACAACATGAGATTCAGTGACTGCTATGGATATTCCACAAACTGGATATTGAATATAGGAATAATCAAAGTGTAACTCTACCTAGATAAAATAATGGGGCTATGTGGGTAGGGCAGCTAAAGGCAGAGGCTGCAATGAATCACTGGCACACAGTTTAGTATCATTAAGGAACAAGCATGATCCTGGATGCTCTAAATAGGAAAGAAACATGTAGGAACTCTGAGGTCATCTTCCTTCTCTACTCCATGGCCATCGTCCACTAATGAAATTCTATACTGCTCCCGTCTCCTGACAGCTAGCTCAGGGGGTTAGGGCAGGTGGTTGGGTCCTCCGAGGTCCAGTTAATTTTGCTCCCTTCCTACCTTGCCATCTTCCAAATGTGTGTCACTGGTCAGAGAAGAGATTAACAGCGGGCAGGAGTGGGGGGCGGTGTTTGGCTAAAGGCAAAGGTGTGCCTGTTACATTCTCAGCTGTTACAGAGGACAGAATGAAATATCGGATGGAAAATTTGGACATTGTCTAAAGGATGGAGAAATACAAGCTGGTTCAAAGTCTTTTTTTTTTAAATAGATAAAATTGATCTGGCAAAGGGGCTGGCAAGGAGTGGAATAACCACCACTGAAGCATATTAAGTGGTGTATAAGAAAGCTGGAGGACAGAATTTAGGAGGAACGGTCTCCAAGGGCAAAGGTTGTTAAACACTGGAATGTACCACCAGAGGATATTGTGGTATTCCCTTTCCTAGAGGTGTCTGCTGCTCAACTGTCTCTGCCTGGGCCTTTTGCTAAAGATGGTTCCAGGGACCAAACAACAGAGGAAAGAGATATAAGGCTCTTGAGGTGCAGCCCAGCTGGGAGGCAGGAGACCAGGCCCATAATACTACCACTTTTCTGCTTCTTCCCCAGGGTTCATCCCCATAATCTGCAAGGTAAGCTCTGGGAGGAAGCAAGGCTAAGAATCAAGTTCCCTATCTCTAGGCAAGGGAAGGAGGAAGTGAACAGAACTTATTTACACAGACAGAGCTCATCACACACTCCTAGCAGAAATGGGAACCCTGTTCTCCAGTCTGATTTTATACAAATTTCCCACCACATCTTGTCCAAATCTGTCCAGAAATCAGCTCCAGTCCATGTAAATTGCCACCGTCACATACTTCCTGTCCTACTGTGGTTTTGTGCATTCAGAGAAAGATTGTTAACTTCTTTGACCTGCTTCCTGGAAATACCTCCTTACATCTGAGCTGAATTTGCCAATGAACAATGCTGAGAAGAAATCAGTGGAAGCTGGTGAGGGCAGCCCCACCAACTTTCCTGCAGCTCCCTCACCCCCACACCCCCACCCCTGCGTGTTCTGGAGTGTGGTAAGACAGTGCCCTGGGGCAAGGGAAAGGCCTGCTGGTTGGTAATCTGGAGTGTTGAGTGTCATGGGGCAGAGCAGGACACCATGGATATAAAAATAGCAGAGTGTTCTTACGCTTGGAATAGGGCTGTCAGAGGAGGCCTTCAAGCTAGGTGTACATGGATGAGATGATCTCAAATCATACTGGATGGCCCCTATTATCCTCTGTCTCCTCTTGCCCGCCTCTGCTAACACAGTGTGGCAGTACGGCCTGGAATGCAGTGATTTGCTTGCTTACCACTGTCAAGATATTAGCCACATCTCAGTACCACCAGTATTGTTCTTAGGGGCGCCTGGGTGGTACAGTTGGTTAAGAGACCGACTCTTAATTTTGGCTCAGGTCATAACCTTGAAATGGTGAGATGGAGCCCCGCCTCAGGTCCTGTACTCAGCATGGAGTCCACTGGGGACTCTTTCCCTCTCTCTCTTTCTGCCTCTCCCTACTGCATGCTCTCTCTCTCTCTCTCTCTCAAATAAATAAATAAATAAAACTTAAAATAATAACTTTAAGTAGATTCACTTCTTAAAAATGCCCCCATCTTAGGAATATTTTTGAAATCACAAGGTGCATGTGTTAGACACATTCTCCCCCTACCTGTCCAATAAATAAACAGCTATAAAAATAGAAAAACAAAGTTAGTCTACAGAGCACCTAAAATCCTCTTGCATACCACCAGCATATGTTTACCACACTTCGGGGAAACAGTACTCTCTATATAGCGCATGCAGATGGTCCCCACCGCCAACAAGCAAGGCTTTATATCCTTCTCCTCCAATGTAAAGCCGGCAGGGCTTGAGAATGCCCGCCTGGCCCTGAATACTGTTTCTGGGCCTGCCTCCCTCATGCCTTCCTCTCTGGGCCAGGACCTGGGCCCTTATTATTTTTCTCCTTTCAGGTGCCAGCCCCAGCCAAGGCTGGAGTTTGCAGCAGAACACAGAGCCCTTATTCCCAGTCAAGTGCTCCTTCCCTCTGGCTGAGAATTCCACACTAGACCTCACTTAACTTGGACAGTGCCCTCTCTGGAGTGGACTTCTTCAGCCTCGGCCCCAGGGGCTGTATTGGCTGGAGTGCCCCAAGCCCACATCAGTAGACTGCCTGGCCAGCCAGGCGCTCACACAAGGCCACAGACACCTCTGGCTGGCCAACTCTCCCCCACCCCAACATGTGGTGCCCCTAGTTGGGAACACTGTCTTCCCTGGGAAGTCAGCTACCCTCCCTCTCCAGAGCCTACTCCTCGGGTGGTCATCAGGAGACAAAGTAGGCCCGAAGCAGGAACTCGTCCAGCAGCAGGAACCTGAAAGGCCAAGTATTCTCCTGGCCAAAAAGAGGTGTGCCGCTATTAGGTAAACCCCAGGACTTTCTAACAATCAGGGCTAAGATGTCTTAGGGCCCAGGCAATGTGCCCCCCTCCTATGCTTTACAAGAGATCCTGTTTTGGCTGGAGTGTTCAGGTCCTTTGGTGACTTACAACTTTTGTTGTTGCTGTTAAACAGATAATCATCCCCCATCCCTTGCCACCCCCACCGCCAATGGAAGCTGGATGCTCTCAGTGTCTCTGGATATAAAGTCATTAGAGCAGCAGAACTTTTCTGAGACTGGAAACTCTGCCCCCTGGGCTCAGGGGCAGGACCAGGGTTGTCCAGAGCCCCCTAACTTCCATCACCCATGGGAGACACCTTCTAATTCAGGGGAGCCCAGCTTGAAAACCCTGTGGTGAGGAAAATCAAGCCAGATGAGGACCCAAACCCTACAGCTTTAAGGGACACGCATAGATTCTTATTTGTGACCTTGTGTGTTTGAAGGTGTTAACCTCTATTTGGTCAGGTGGTGATACAATATACCTCCCCTCTTTCTTTTTCTCTCCTCTAAACTCTTTCCTCTTCCCTTTCCCTCTCTCGAATTCACCTACTACCTGGCCTCCCTCCCTTCCCCTCCTCTCTCTCTTCCCTTTCTTCTTCTCCCCTTGGGACAGCTCCTAAGGAGCCAAGGAAGACCACAGGGCTCTAGACAGTGCAGCGCTATTTCCTGCAGAATTCCAAGATCCCTTCCAACCTTAGGAATCTGTGATTGATTAATGGAGTAGCAAGAAACGGTTGTTGAAGGTGCCGAGTCAAGAAGGATGAGGACTAGTCGCAAGAAGCATAGTGTGGGGTGGCACGGATGCGGGCACTAGGGCAGGTGTCTGGACAGGTGTCTGTGTAGGGGTGGGGTGTTCCCCTTCTACTCACTTTCCCTACTGCAGCTTCCCCGGCAGTGGAGGTGCTGATGGGGACACAGTTGGCAGAGGATGTTGGAGATGACCTGCCATATGGGGAGCCCTGCGCTCTCATGTCTGGCCCCAGAAGGAACTCTCTGGTTAGTGAAATGTCATCAATTATGGCTTACAGACCCTCACCATATAATCCAGGGAGGGACAGCTGACTTTGAGGGAATCCGAACGCAGTGCAATGTACTAAATACCAATACTCACCAAGTAGATTGGTTTCTGGTGTCTCATCTGTGCATTAGTGGGGGGAGAGAGTAGCTATATATATAGTGGTTGTCAAATTTTTAAAGGGCCCTGTGCTGGGTCATGCAGCAGTGGGTCTGGTAAAAGTGGAGGATTTACCGAGAAAACAGGTTTCTAAGACAAGGAGTCAGTTTAGTCTCTCTTCTAGATCTGGATGTGAACATCCGAGACCTGAAAATACTACTAATTCAATTGAGAATTTCCACAAAGACACATAGGAAGAACTCAAGAAATGCATTCTGGGTTGAGTACCTGAATTTGGGGGCTCAAGGAGCCACTGTGAGACATTTAGTAGAGAGGCTCCTTAGCAACCACGCACTGACCACACCCCCAAACATCCTAGTTCTCCTTACTAGCTCATTCCAAGCCCATCATCCTTTGAGTTTTGAAAATTGACCCCAATGTTCTATTCAGCCTGGACTCCCTCTTGAGGTCAAGGCTCTGTGCACATTTACCACCTTCTCCTTCCCTTTTCTTGTTCCTGTGAACCCCTTCTCCCCAACCACAGCATTCCAACATTTAGGAGTCCACTGACTTATTCAAAGCATCTGTGCATCCCAACCACACACAGCAGGATTTTCGAGGTGTTTTCAGGAATATCAGAGTTGGAGGAGACTCGAGACCACCTTGGTTCTCCCCTCCCCCATTCTGTTAGTAGGAAAAGCAGCCCCCCAAGAAAAGTAGGGAGTTACTTACTCAAGCTCAAGCATCAGATTGGTGGCAAAGTCAGGACTGGAACCCAGATCTTCTGGATCTAAATCTGACCCACTTTCCACCACCTCGAGCTGTAGCTCCTCCAGGAACTGTGCCTCCTCCATGAGCTCAGGGTCCTCCCCAAGCTGGGGCTCCTCCACAAGCTGGGGCTCCTCTAGCCTTTCCCCCTTCATTTCATCACTGCCCAGGAAAGCCTCGATTGCCTGGCTGAGGTTGGTTCTCTCTCTCTCTCTCTCTCCTTCCCTCTCTCCCTCCCTCCCTCCCTCCCTCCCTCTCTCCCTTTCCTCTGGAATCTCTCAATTGCTCTCTCTGTAGCTGCCGAGCTAGGGCAGGAGCAACTGGGAACTCTTCCTCAGGCTCAAAAGCAAACTGCTCAGAGAGTCTGAGGGCCAGCCTGGGCTGGCTGGGCTGTGGAGGCAAGAGGAAGTTCTTGGCCCTGAGTGCCTCAGGGGCTCCTGGGCTCTGAGAGAAGGCTGGAGCTCCAGGGGTAAGTGCTGCCCTCCGGATCTTCTGCTGAGGCTGAGGCCAGGCCAGCTTCCTAAACTAACTCCCAGACTGAAGGGGAGGGCCAGATCCTCTGGGGGAGCCCAGACGGCAGCTCTGCCAGCCAGCCCCTGTGGTTGGAACTTTCAAAAAGACCAATGTTTCAGCAACTGATTTCTTTTCCAACCCGAACAGCAGGGCTTTCTGTCCCCCTTGCATGACTGTGGCTGTGGCACACAGCCCCCGCCTGAGCAGAAGCAGGATTCTAGGGCCGAGGCTCCATAACACCCAAACCACTGGTCAATTCTATTAAATAAAACCAAATTAAAAAACACTGTTTTTGGCATCACGTGGACCCAAAGCTTGTCTCCTGGCATGGAGGTATTGTGTACCTACTGGGATGGGATGCACACAGCCGTCCAGAGACAAGAAGTTGGAAGACCATTGAGTCAGAGAATCAGGAGACATGGTTTCTCTTTTCAGCTGGTCACTAATTGGCTGTTTGTTTTGGGGCAGGTACACAGCCTATTCTGGACCTCAGTTTCCTGATCTGTAATGGGAGGGGATGGGGCCAAATGGCCATGAAAGTCCTCCTAGATCTGAGCCTCTGGGGCTCTGTCTAAGATGTGTGTGGAAGTGAGAGGAGCTGCCCCCCCCCACCCTGGGAAGGGGGAGACTCGGGAACTGGAAGAGGTGGTCCCCAGCTTCACTGCCCTCTGAAATCCTTCTTCGTTTGCTAGCAATGCCGGTAGAGTGCCCTCATACTCCTGTAAGTTTTGATCTCTGGTAAAAATTTCAAATGTCCCAGCAGCCTGCCCTGCTTACCCACACTGTCCGCCCCGCCCCCCTCACCCCACTCAGAAGGAGGAAGGCCAAACGCCTTCTCAGTCATTTATACCTGAATGAATGTGAATGAAGAAGGTTCAGAGAGCAAGCCTTGACAGGGAGAGAGCCTGCCAGGCTGTGTTGCAGGTGTTAGCTGGCTCTGGGCAGGAGAGGGTGTGTGACTGTTGGAGCCAGGGGAGGGGTCAGTGAGGGGACAGAGGGGACTGGTAAGAGAGGAAGGCAAGGAAAGTCAGAGAAGATTTTATTCTGGTTCCATTTAAGACATGCCTAAGGAAAGGAAGGCTGGCTTTTCTTGACTGAATGCTTCCTAGAGCATCCTCTCACTTAACCTTTCCAACCACACTCTCCCTCCGCCATTTTTTAGATGAGAAAACTGAGGTCCAGGGAAGTCACTTGTCAAGGTCACAGAGTCTGTCAGTGGTAGTTTATCAGATGTGAAGCCCCCGTGCTTTATGAGCACACACGGTGGCTAATGTCTTTTTCTGCCTCTTGGTGGCCCCTCCAGGGTCTTTCGTGGGTAGAGAAAGAAGGAAGCCCATCTCAGCTGCCTACCAGGGCCAGCACCTCCCACTCCTCTGGTAGAGGAACATGGAAAAGCAGAGGAGGACCCTGCTTCTCTAGAATCTTGGTTTCCTGGGACTCGACGGCCCTGGGCACACCTTGCAGTGAATATTAGAATATACTAGCAAAGTCTCCCGCGTTTGAATAGGAGAGTAAAGACAGCGTTTTGGGGACCTGGTATTTCTAGGGGCCAACGCCAAGTATGATTTTCAGTGCATTAGTTCTTTATTCTCTTCACTGCCCTTCATCCTGTTCATCTGGCAAGTGAGCTCTTCAAAGTCTTCCTGATCCTGATTTTCAGATGATAGTCTATTAAGGCCCTTGGAGAATCACTCTACCTAAATCAAGGCTGCTTGATCTCAGCAACGAGAAAGTGTCTTTGAGGGTTTGCTTCTACATGAAGGCCTCAGTGAGCCAGAGGAACTTCACGATCCACATCTTAGTGATTTGAGGTCATTCTGCCTTTCCTCGCTACTGATTTGGGACAAGAATCACTCACAAAGGGGTACATGCAGTGCCCATGGTCTTAACAAGGTGACTTCTTTTTTGCAGATCTCCTAATCCTAGGGAGAACCACCTCAGCTTGTGTTCTCATGGCTTTCTGCACCTTTCCTTCATTCTGATTAATTGCAATGATACAGTTATTTGTCTAATTATTATTTAATGTCTGTCTCTGCCACTAGATTGTAAGTTTCCTGCCACTGGGATCCTGCCTGGCTTGTTGACTGCCGCTGCATCCCTCATGTCTAGTCTTCCTTGTGTGCGTGGATGGAGGAATCCTCTTCCTCCACAAGTAGGTGGGGTGGGCCTCCAGCACAGGAGTGCTCCCCCAAATTGTCAGCCAGTGGAAGATGGGTGCCCCACTGAGGCTAATCTGAGAAGGCCAGAGGACTTGGGGAGGTACCCTAACAGTTCTAGTCCATTCCCCTCAGACATTCCAGTCCCAGGAGAGTGTGTGCCAGCTTTAATGACTGATATCCAACGGACATCTCACAGGCATTTTTGTTATGAAAGTATTCTCGTGAGAAACACTTCCACATACCACACACGCACTTTGTTCTAACTTAGGAGCACCTGCGTCTGCCTTCTTTGCCGGTCTGTCTCCCTCTGTCCCCTTCCTTATAACCGGCTCTCTTATCCAGTTCTTTATTATTACCGTCACTACCTTCCCCACATTTACACATCAGTAGGGCAGCCCGTGGTACCCTCATTTAGCTCATCAGGAAGTTCTTCCAATTATCTAATCTCAGTTCTTCACGCTATAAGAGAGGCCTGTTCCTGGTGTGGTTTGGAAGCAGCTAGTTACCATCCCTGAGTTGTGACTTGTCTTATATTTGAAGTTCAACCTCTCTTCTCTCTCTTCACCAGCCTCCATCCACTCCATCCTCAAACTCTCTTAGAGCCATCATCTTTGTTCCTTTAGCCCAGCCCCACAAGCCCCCGGAAGTCCAAGGTTTACCTCCTGTTGGCTAAATAAGTCTTGTCGGCCTTATCTGGACCCCTCCCAACTCGAATCCCTTAGATCACAGTGAGCTCTCAGCTGTCACGCACCTTGCCATTATGATGGGACCCATGTCTCTCAAATTAAAGCTCCCTGGATCCCCTCGATCAACCTCTTTGCCCCTTTGCACAGTATAGCCTCCCTCCCCTTCTGCATTCAGGTTGTTTTTCAGCCTGGATGAATATCTGACATTTGCAGCCCAGAAAATTTACACCTTGGGCTCCTGAAAGGAGTGCAGCCTGGAGCTCTGTGTCCCACTGCCTCTGTACAATGAGAAGCATTCATAACTCAGAAGGAGCCCTGCAAAGAGAAAAGAAAATCCAGACGACCCTCCCCCTTTCCTTTTTTTCTTTACAGTAAATAATTTACAAAACCAAATTTTCCTCCCCACAGGCTATACCCACTTTATCACCGGTCCCCAGGACCAGCCTTTACACATTTCCATACTGTCATGGGCTATTTTTAGCAAAGGATGACATTAAGTACTAGTTGCCCCGTGGGCTTCAAACCCATCTCTTCCTCTTGTCAGAATGTTGTTAGTCTTCCTCTTTTGGACCTGACAGCCACTCACAGCCTAGAGATATTTCCAAGAGTGTAAGGCGCTACCTAATTGTACAATTTTAGGGGCTCCTTAGTAAGTCCTCTGCCTAAAAATGTCTTCTTTGGCCTGGGTCTGCTGATTAGAATTAGATCAGGGCTGATGATTTCAGTATTAGACATTCATTTCTTTAGCTCAAGTATCCCTGCTTCAGGTAGCCTTGTCTGATCATTCCTCATTAAGCTCTGACAGGGCACCTAGGTGGTTCAGTGGTTGAGTGTCTGCCTTTGGCTCAGGTCGTGATCCCAGGGTTCTGGGATCGAGTCCTGCGCTGGGCTCCCCTGCGCTGGGCCAAAGCCTCTCCCTCTGCCTATGTCTCTGCCTCTCTCTGTGTGTCTCTCAATAAATAAATAAAATCTTAAAAAAAAAACAACTCCCTGATAGAGCCTTGTTCCTTTTTCCCTCTTGGCACTTACTCCATTTGTAATTGTGCGTTCATTAGTGTGACCATTTGGTTAATGTCTCTCTCTCCCACTCATCTGATTATTCCGTGATGGCTGTGACCCATGTCTCTTGTGAGTTTCCCAGTGCCTAACACTGAGCCTGGCACAGGGGAAGGTGTGCAAGAAATATTTTTTCTTGACTGAGTCTGTTGATGAATTTAAATGTGAATTCTCCAGAGCACTGGTGGGAAAGGCTAGGAGTGTGAGCACCTGGCATCTTAGCTGGAGGAGATGGTCCCAGAAAGCAAGAGTGCTGACCCTAAACAGCACCCCTCCCTTCCATAGGCGACCTGAGGCTGCCTCCTTTCACTACCGTAGCTCCCTCACCTGCCTTTCCTATCAGCTTGATGTTGTCCTCCTTCCTTTGCCTTGCTCCGGGGTCTTCCCTGGTAGGACATATGGGAAAGAAGGATTTATTTGATCCAGGTGCAAACAGAGCTAAAATGGCCTCCTGTGGGGCTGCCAGCAACATCTGTTCAAAGACATTGGGGCAGATAGTGTATATATTCTCTTGGCCACACCATGACTAGTCTCTGGTTCTGTCACCTACCTCAGAAGGGTCTGGGGTAGATCAAGGCAAGGGGTGCTGAGGTATGAAGCCATACCCCTCAGGCTCTCCTGGTGCCCACCTTTGACTGCACTCTGAAGCTCAACTCACCTGGTCCCAATGAGCTCTCTCCAGGCAGAAAAGAGAGGTGCCTTCTTGCTCCCAGGCCCCTGCACCTACCCAGGGTGAGCCCAGGTCCCTGAGGAGAGGGGACCAGGGGCCAGCTCAGCCAGAGTCAAAGAGGAGCCATGAGAGGAGGGCCAGAGTGGGCCTTCCTCTAGCCCCTGAAACTTGGTGACTCTGCGTTTCAGTTTAGAAAGAAGAGAAAGTGTTCTTGGCTGCTGTCCCTACTCCAGGCCAGCCCCTTCCTACCTTTGATCCCTGCTCCACTGGAAAGAATTCCCTCCCCTGTCCCAACCAGAGTGCCCTGCAGCTGCTTCCCACATGCCAAAGCCAACCCACTCTTAAGGCCCTGCTGGAAGCTGCAGCCAGAGAGAGTCTCCCTTCCTAGTTGGGCTTTGGTACCACCCAAGCTCCAGACCTGTGGACCCAGGGTGCAGCAAGCCTCAGGCCTTTCCCTCAAGGAGCAGGAGTCCCTATGCGGCCTGCAGTTGCTCTAGTGGAACTACTTTGATCCCCACTGACCTCGGGTACAGCTACTCCACTCCCCCAGTTACACTCTTAGTTCTCCAGGCCCCATCCTAGCCTCTGCCACCTTGCCTGCCTTCTTCAGTGCTAAACAGGGTAGGTGCTCAAGAAATCCACAGTGGGTGCTCGATCAACAGTGGGATCTCAGTCAATAAATGATGAATTGATTGTCTGAAATGCTTGGTCACTCGGTACAAGGCCGAATGAGGTGCTGCCATCATTCATGTCTCCGGGTACCTGGGCAGGCAGAGTATGTTGCTGTCAAACAGAGCAGGGCTCTTTCTTTGTCTTTCTTTCTTTTTCTGTTTTTGTTTTGTTTTGTTTTTGTTTTTGTTTTTTTACAGCAACAGACTCTGAATGGGAAGGGCGGGGGGATAAGGAGAAACAAGGGGTTCACAGCCCGGGAGGGGTCTCAAGAACGGGAAATTCTGCACCAACTCCTCTGGCTCCCCAATATTGAGTGGCTTCTGGCTGTGATCTGGGGGACTTCAGGGGCCCATATCTCCTGTGCCCCGAGATGATGGTCTTGAGCTTGTCTGGGGATTCCTGAATCTGAGCTTAGGACCCACCCATGTCTGCTGGTTATTTCCACACTTTTCTTTTTACTTTGTTTCCACTGCTCTTTGGTTAGAGAAAAAGAGGAAGAGTGTCCCCAACTACCCCCAGCCTAGGAGCCACTCGCCCATGGGCAGCACAGTGGGATGGGCTCAGGCAAAGATGAGGGAAGAGAAGAAGAGGATCTCTTAGTTTAGGCACAAACTTGGCGGCAAGGGAACACCTGATTCATTGGCCTGTTCTGTGTTGTAGATAGTCAAATGAGCTTATGAGAGAGACAAATATGTCAGAGAATCCAGCATTACTGTGCTGGGGGCTCGGATGCACCAAGCTGGTAGTATAATTCTCTCAATAGGCCAGTGAGAGAGCTAAGAGATATTGTGAATTCAGACCAGCCTGGGGACTTGGGAGGCTTCATGAAGAATGGGCTGGGAATTGGTGTTCTTTTAAAGGGCTCTTCTGGCTTGTCGTAAACCCTTCTGTGTGGGCTCCCAGAGCAGTCCCTGAACCAACAAGCAGATACAAAGGGAAGAGGGACTTCTGAGACTGGTCCTGGGGCCCCTCTAGGCACACTAGAGGCTGTCTCTTTAGTGGTGTAGGGTCAGGTGCTAAAAGAAGTCACCCTCCCTGCCCCCACCAAATGCCCCAAACTACACTAAGCCCATAGCAGCTCACCTGCCTGCTTACATCTGCTGCTGAGTGTGGGGGCCCGGTGGTGGTGGAGTGGCGGTGGTGGTGGGGAATCACCTTTGCAACCTGGTACTTGCTTCTGAGCAGACTGCTTGCCAGACACTAGAGGGAAAGGAGTAGGCTTTTCCTTTGGAAACATGATGAACTCTGTAGACCCCCACCCAACAGGCTTCTGAATGCCTGGCCCCAGGGAAGCCTGCCATTGAGCAAGCAGAAGCTTGATGCCTCGGTACCCTGGCCCTGTTACATAAGGCACTATGTGAGATATGAGTCAGGGCCCTCAGGCTGGCCAAGGCCCAGCCTAGTCCTGGAAGTAAGGCTAAGCAAGGTGAGAGAGGGTGGTGGTGGTGGTGGTGCTTGGCTGGTAAGCCAGGAAGGAGCCACTGGAACCACTTCCCTTCTTCTCATCCCCTTCTTCCTCAGGGATGGCAGGCCTAGCCAACCAATGGCCTAAACAGCTCTGATGGGAATCATGGCCAGACCACTAAGCTGTGAGCAGCTGCTCTCCACCTCCCTTGAAGAGAGGACAAGAGGAAGTGGGTTGAATACCCGAGACTATTTCATGAATAAATTCTTCCTTCAAGGAAGGATGGGGAAGGTCCCTGTGGGGCTCTGTCCACAGGCAGGGCCTCGATTTTAGGCTGGGCCTATTGGAGGAAAGTGGCTCACAGGAGAGGAAGGCTGATGGTGTGCCTTGGGGCATCACTGACCAAGCCTGCTTCTATCTCTTGTTTCTCTTTGGTCTACTATGTGTACCATGGGAAGCTTCCCAGTAGGTCTCCCATGCCGGCGGGATCTCATCCCTCTTATATACTGTTTCCAAAAAGGCAATAGCTGCTTTGCAGCAGGGCTTTCCAGCTGGAAAGTACAGGTGAATTTGCTTTGCCCACTGATAAGGTTCCTCCCTGCCTGGATTAGCATTTGGAAAAAGCTTGCTTTCTACTTTCACAGGCCTCTATCTTATTCCCAGTCCAATTCCTTAGCCCAGATGAAACTGGCACAGCAGCCAGTGGCCTCCCTAAGCCCCTGCCATGATTTCTCATGAAACCTGCTTTGAGCCTAGGATCTAGCCTTCTGGACTCCATGGGGCTTCCATCAGCCCACAGGGTTCTTTGGAGGGCCTGCTCTGCCAAAGCTGTGGTCTTACAGTGAGGTCCTAACACTTGTCCCATTATTGCAGGCACCAGGACAGCACAACATGTCCTGAGCCATTATTGCCGTCTTCATCTAAAAGGGAAATTTCGTCTTTTTGACCCCTGTGGTCATGGAATGCCTTCCCTTGAGTGCACCAAGCACACAGAGTGCTCTACTAAATGGGCCCAAGCTTCAGTCCTACGCAGCACGTTGGCTTCTCCAGGGCTCGAGAGGCTATTGCATGACACCAACCAATTTATTATGTAAACCCAGCCAGCCGTGGCAGATTATGGCTTTGTAGTTATCTTGAGGGATGCCTTACATAAGAGGAGAAAGTTCAGGTAGGAGCAGCATCGCGATAAGCAAACATAGCACAACGGCCACCTCCAGGTGCAGACAGGACTGGCCTCACTCCCCTCAACCAGCTCACAAGACGGGGGCAAGCGCTCTTCTGGGCTCTATCACTCAGAGGACAGAAGACCCTGGCAGCCTTGGCCAGACACATTTATCTCCATTTACCCAGACTTCCTAGCCTTCAAGACCTGTCCTGGAAAGAAGCCAACACTCTACCTAGAATTGAGAATGTGTTAGTTTATCTGGAAGTGCAAATACAAACATGAGTGTTAACCTTCTCTTCAGGCAGGGAGGGAAATTAAGGTCACCCTGGAAAGAGTTATTTTCTGTGCTGTGGGCTCACATGGGTCCAGTTACTGGCAAACTGGAGCAGTGGGTGAAATTCATGCTCTGTTCTTAACATTTTATTTCTTTTTTTTAAGATCTTGTTTATTTACTTATTTGAGAGAGAGCACAAGCAGGGGGGAAGGGGCAGAGGGAGAAGTAGACTCCCCACTGAGCAGGGAGCCCCACTTGAGGCTCAATCCCAGGACCCTGAGGTCATGATCTGAGCTGAAGACAGATGCTTAACCAGCTGAGCCACCCAGGTGTCCCCCTACCAGTTTTCTTTAAGAACACAAACCTTCCAACTACACTTCTCCAGCTCTCATACTGCTCAGAGCTCCATGCTACAGCAGGTCTTCCGTGGACACCAGCCTTGTCTCTTTATCTCTCTTTTCCAAACTTAGCTTTCCCATGTGTCATTTCCATAGAACACTATTCCCAGTGAGTGGCCTCCCTGAAAGAAGGTCTGATCAATAAATTCACACAAGGTAGTCAATGATCAGTAATGATGTCACCTGTGACTTTTAAAAGGTATGGTAGTCCCTGTCCATTCATGAAAGGGGCACCCTAAAACTTCTGCCAGTCCTCTAATTCATAAGCATCCTGAAAGCCCACCATTTCCCCATACAAAACTTCTATTTCCACCGCTTCATTAAACTTTTTTAGCTTTCTTTTCATTGTAACCACTAGCCCTAGCAGCTGACTCAGGGAGGGGGTGTTCTCCCCAGAGAGACAGGGCCTCAAAAAAAAAATACCTGAATGCTAGCATTCACAGAAGCATTTTTCACCATAGCTAACAGGTGGAGGCAACCCAAGTGTGCGTGGATGGATGAATGGTTAGACAAAAATGCAGTTTATCCATACAATGGAATATTATTCAGTCATTAAGAAGGAATGAAGTGCTGTCACATGCCACAACATGGGTGAACCTTGGAAACATTAAACTAAGAAGCCAGACCCAAACGCCACGTAGTGTACATTCCACTTATATAAAATACCTAAAGCTGGCACATTCATAGAGACAGAAAGTTAAGAATAGAGTTTAAGAGGGGCTGGGGGGACTTAAGAGTGGGGAGTTAGTGTTTAACAGGTACAGAGTTGCTGTTGGGGTGATGACAGAGTTCTGGAGATGGATGGTGATAATGGTTGCACCAGGTCATGAATGTATCCAACACCACCGAATTGTCTACTTTAAAGTGGTTAAAATGGCAAATTTTATGTTATATCTATTTTACTGCTATATATGTATATATTACTAATGTACCTTATATACACACATAAAACACATATATATACACATGCTATATCATATACATACATCAGCAAAAGCCTCTTATCACATAGAATTCACACCTGTGCCTCAAGAAAAAGAGAATTTTCTTACATGTTGAAGATTCTCATGAGGCACCCAAACCATGAATGTTAAGTTTGCAGATGCATTTGTGTGTTTAACAGGGTGTGGGCCTTAATCCAAGAGTGCCCCTTCTTTGTCAGACCACTACCAGGTACTCAGGAAATAGTTCTTTTAAATTACTTTTAGCCAGGGAAGGTCTTTCGAAGCTTGATACCAAAAGCGAAAAACACCACAAAGGCAAAGAATGACAGGCTTAACCACAGGGAAACCCAAAACCTCACTACAGTAAAAAAAAAAAAAAACAAAAACAAAAAACCTCCATCCTTAAAATCAAATGGCAAATTAGTTGACAAAGGGTTACAATCTTGAATTCGAGGTTTCTCAGAGTGTAGTCTGCATACCACTGGGACCATGGAGGAGGGGTTTTAGGTGGTATATGGCCACAACTGAATCTTGGACTAGGAATTTAGACACTATAGCAGGCAGGTAGGAGTCAGGAGTTGTTTTGCCCCTCAAATCATACCACGTAAGCAGCTCCACCCTCAGAGGTCAAATCCAACAACATACACTTATGAAATCATTTGTGCTACGACTCACTTAGAGAAGCACAAATAATTTATGTGTGAATTTTTCTTGGAAACCTGATCTGTGAATCTCTATCTTTCCCCCTTGCTGCTATATATCAACTTAATAGGGAGAGTTAAAGTCATTAGCACATGCAAAGCAATTCAACGTCTTTGGCTATTATTATTTTCTGAGCATCTAAGTGTGGGAACCAGTTGTTGCCAGCTAGGAACTGAAAGATAGACAACTAGGACTTTTAGAGCTAGAAGCAAAATCAGATTTAAAGGGTCTCAGGCCACAACGGACAGGTGTGCTTGGGGGCCAAAGACAGAACAGAGTTGATTGAGAAGCTTTGGATAAAGCCTTAGAAATAAATTTGAGGTTACAACATTTGTGACGATAACAGAATGTGGCAAAAGCTTCCCTTCCAGCTTGCCACACCTCACTGATCAGAGAATTAAGGCCCCTCAATGTCAAATTTGCAAGGTTTTTTCCATAGGCTACATTTATTTTATTTTAATTTTTAAAAATATTTACTTATTTATTTGAGAGAGAGATCATGAACAGGAGGAGGGGTGGAGGGACAGAGACAGAGAGAATCTCAAGCAGACTCCAGGCCCCAGCACAGAGCCCGAAATGGGGCTTGATCTCAGGACCCTGGGATCATGACCTGAGCTGAAATCAAGAGTCGAATGCTTAACCGACTGAGTCATCCAGGCACCCCATATTTTATTTTACTTTTTTACAGTTTTTTTTAAAGATTTTATTTATTCATTCATGAGAGACACAGAGAGAGAAAGAGGCAGAGACACAGGCAGAGGGAGAAGCAGGCTCCATGCAGGGAGCCTGACGTGGAACTCCATCCCGGGTCCCCAGATCAAACCCTGGGCTGAAGGCGGCG
The DNA here is from genome assembly GCF_011100685.1 of Canis lupus familiaris. Taxonomy (NCBI): domain Eukaryota; kingdom Metazoa; phylum Chordata; class Mammalia; order Carnivora; family Canidae; genus Canis; species Canis lupus. The sequence goes on from NC_049260.1 coordinate 81,902,780, forward strand.
CTAAACCGCTGAGCCACCCAAGCCTCCCACCAGTTGTTTTTTTGTTTTTGTTTTTGTTTTTTTAAGTAGGCTCCACACCAAGCGTGGGGCTTGAACTCACAATCCTGAGATCAGGAGTCACATGTTGTACCAGCAGAGCCAGCCAGGTGCCCCTCAGAAGCCACATTTAAATGGGAAGTTTTAGCTGTTTGCCCAGTATATTCTATCTGCCTCCTAAGTTTTCCAATTTTAGAAGCATATTCAAATGATGAGGCAGAGTTCCTTTAATAAAAGGGTGACCAACTGGGGGCACCTGGGTGGCTCAGCAGCTGAGCATCTGCCTTTGGCTCAGGTTGTGATCCAGGGGTCCTGGAATCAAGTTCTGCATTGGGCTCCCTGCCAGGAGCCTGCTTCTCCCTCTGCCCATGCCTCGGCCTCTCTCTCTATGTCTCTCATGAATAAATAAAATCTTTAAAAAAAATAAAATAAAATGAAAGGGTGACCAACCATCCCAGTTTCCCTGGGACTGTCCTGGTTTGAGCATTGAAAGTCTTGTTTCCTCAAGCTGGAGGGTTGGTCACCTTACCTAGTAAGGACATTTTAACCATTTGATTAGTTTCTGGGCTAATATTTACCTCTGTTTAACAACTCTTTCTTCGCAGACAATTCTTTAGTGTCTGATTTTGGGTGGAGTTTTGGCTTTACCCTTTGTTGTGAGGCATCAGGCAAATTACTTAATTTTCCCAAGCCTCAATTTCCTTTATTATAAAATAAAGAAGGGTAACAACATTACCCATTTCATTGGGTTGGTGTGAGTATCAAGTGAGGTTATGCAGATAGAATGCTAGTACATACTGTAAAAGTTCAATACATGTTAGCTATTAATCTATAATTGCTATTAGCTGCCTAACACAAGATTGAAGGGATGGTATCTTCCCCTCACCCAGTATTTATTTTATTTTTTTTCCCTCCCCTCACCCAGTATTTTAGAGGCACCTTTATATACCAACAAGCTGCTTGCCCATTACCACCGATTCATAGATATATACACAACACTGTCCATCAGGACCTCTACCGGACTGAGTAAAATGCATGTGGTTCAAACAACAGAAATCACACTTAAATATTAATTAGGATTTTCCAAGATTAGGTTAAAGTTGTAAAATCTTTATAGAGGACCACACCAATAATTAAACAGTCATCCAGTTTAATAATAATAATAATAAACAGTTATTGAGGACTGGCTGTATAACAAGAAGCCCAGGGAAAACCAAGTGAGTGTAACACAGGTCCTACCCTCAAATCGCTTACATTCTTGTGTTCCAAGGATTCCAAGAGGTAAGCCAGGAATCAGGGGCCAATCAAAGCAGACAAACCAGGTAAATGTGAGTAATGTGCCCCGCCCTTCCTCCCCAGGATATAGGAGCCCTGGAAGCCGGGGAGTGGGCTGCAGAAGGAGAGGCAGCCTTGAAAGTAGCCAAACTAAAGGAAAAGACGTCCAGGCGGGAATTTGAAAGGTCCAATAATTAAATGGAACAGAAGTAAAAAATGATGGCTGAGTTTTGAAGACAGATGCCCAGGGAATAAATGAAGTAAGGAAGAAGAAATTTTCACTTTGGAGAAGGCTGTCCAGCTCAGATACTGGAGAAATCCCATGACCAGCATTAATTGTCTCTTACTTTGCTACGGAGCATGTCATTCTGGGCAAAACCTAAACCACATTCAGAATCTCCAACCTCTAAGGGCCCGGGAAAGGTCAAGGCAAATGAGACAATGCTTCATCCTGCTAGAACTCTAGGGCTGTGACCACAGGACCCTGTCACTCTCCAGCCTCACGGAAGTCTAAGGGCTTGCAGGTTTGATGCTCAGCTGTTTGGGACACTGAGTTGCTCTCCTTCCAGGAGGCATGGTACACAGGTACACCTCCTCAACCATTTTCCCGGCTCCCTCAGCACCTCCAAGCCCAACCCATAGCATTTCCAGGCTTTCCCAAGAACCAAGCGTCAACAGACAGGAGTCCATGGAGTATGCGACAAAGGAGGTTTTTCCATTCCAGAAACCCAGACAACCAGAAAGCATCCCAAGGCATGGCACAAGGCAACACTAATTTCAGGCTCTCAGCCTTACACCTCACTCATCTAGGTCTGACCCTCCTAGGCTCTGAACCTAGGAGCCAGGGCCCAGGAAACATCCCCTCTTATACTTTAATAAGGCCAATTTCGGGGGCAGCTTTTCTCCCAGTTGAAAGAGTCCAAAACCTACAGGTGCTCTTTCCTGGTGTTTCCCTCCCCCACCACCACTCTCCTATGGAGCAGCGGAGGATTATTAAGAGCCTGTTAGAGCTTTAACTGGGCAGGGCTGTGGGGCGCCTGTGGTGTGAATACACTTGCAGTAATCTTTCACCAGAAACGAAGATTCCCTCGAAACCTGTTCCGTATGGCCTGGTTTCTTGCAGACAATTGATGCCTCATGTGAAACAATAAAAGAAAGGGCTCTGATGGCCTGGAAAATGCCTGAGAAATACAACTTGTTATGACAATACTAACCAAGTCTGCAGCACTGCTTGCAGCTGAGGAGGCAAACCTGGTCTTAGCACCAAGGGAGGGTAGTTCCTGCCAATAGGATTGCTTTGAAAATTTCTTACGTGTGCTCCACCGAAAAGCCACTCAATGATTCAATATTCTGTGGGTGCTCAAAATTTCTCATTACCTTGGCTCAACACACCACCTGCCCAAGATCTGGACTCTCAAAACTACAAGGAACCTCAAGAGACCAGAGAGATCAGGGAACTTGCTCAGGTTCACACACTGAGGTAGAGCCATATCTTGTACCACAACCCTGGTCTCCCACAGCAGGGTTCTCCTTCTCTTACATAACCTTTGTTGTTGAGCGAGAATAAGATCCACCCCTATATACGTGTGCTTACACACAGGGGCATAGACACATGCACATCCCCCATACTCCATCCAGTGTCCTGTGGTGATGGTTCTAAGAACACCAAGCCCGGGGCTGGGTTTCCTGCTTCCGCTGCCTCAAAACTGCCTCAGTTGTCTCTCTGCTACCAGGACTGGCTCTTACCAGAGTGTCTCAGACTGGAGGACAGCAGCCACCCTGTGTCTTCCCATTGGTTCTCCTCTCCACCTTCCTTCCTTGCTCTTCAGCAGGATGTCTAAAAAAAGTCTGACCTGCACTTCAACACAGGCCTGCGCGGACATGTGTTCAATTACCCACCTGTGTTAGGATGCTCCCTCTGGGGCTGCCTTTAGTCATCACTGGAAATTGAAGGCTGCGATCCACGGAGGTGGGGGTGTATCCCCATCCAGAGTCGCAAAAAAGTCTCACAGATGCCTAATTTTTCTTATTCTTCACCCTCCCCCACACCAACAGCAGCTTAATTTGTCTTGACAGTTTGCTTGCCATCGATGTCAGTCGGGGCCACTCGGTAATTTAAAAGCCCTTGCAATTTCAACCCGAGTTTGCATTTTAGAAATGAGCTTCTGAGAAGGGTGGGACGGATCCTGGGAGCATCCTGCGGCAGAATCTCCAAAACGGCGGTGGAAACGTGGGTATTTGACGAGGGGGCGTCGCCGGCTACCACCAAACTTATCTAGGGCTCTGTCCACCTCCCTCCAGCACTCCCCTAGGCAAGTCTCCACGGGGACCCTTCAAAATAGGGCTGCCACCTGCCGGACCATCCTCAGCCCCATCAGACTCCAGGTAGCCTAAGGGTCTGAGTCAGGTCGCAGCGGCAGCCAGGAGCCCCGCCTCCTCAATGCCCACCCCCTACCTCCACCCGGTGAACATCCCGGTCGCCCTTCCGGTCAGAGGTGAGGGTCCGGCAGAAGACGGCGCCAGCTGGGAAGGCGTGCCCACCCATCTGCCCAGGCACCCACCTGTGGAAGAAGAGCAGGATTGAGAGCATGGTCTGGTCGATGTTGCGATTGCAGATGCCCTCATTGATCAGGTAGCAGGGGTCCCGCAGCACCGGCTCTAGCGAATCCTGCCGCATTATGCTGTTGAGCTTGTCGGTGTTGAGGTTCTCGAAGATGAGCTTCTCCTGCAGCTGCCGAAAGTTGCTTACGGTAGGGCTGCCTGGGTTGTTGTTCTCTCCACTGCTCTCGCGCTGGAGCCCGCTCTTGTGGGCCAGGTCCAGGCAGCAGTTACAGCAGTCGAGGCCAACAGGTGAGCGGCAGTCGGTCTTGGGCTGATCCATCTTCTCTGGCTCAGGGGCCCCTTGGCCCTCCAGGTCAGGGTTGGCTGGCAGGTGCGCGCCTGCCGGGCTGGACTGAGGGGACTCCAGGGTGTCTGGAAAACACAAGCTGTGAGAAGAGTTGAAAATTAGTGCCTAAAGCCAGCCACCCTCGGCTTGGCCCCTCCTGGCTGGGCTGCTCTGGGTGCGAATAGAAACAGCTGGACAAACAGCTCTGAGCGGATCCTTCGGGCTCACTTCCTCCTCCTCCTCTAGAGGCTGGGGCTGCCCACCCCCCAACCCCGGCCCGTAGGTGCCACACGCGGCTCTAGCGCAGTTCCAAGTTTCCCAAGTGTCAGTGGGGCTCCGCGGACCTGTGGCAGCGGGAAGAGCGGGCAGCAGGGCAGAGGGAGAGCCGGGGCGCGCCCTCGCTCCCTCACTCCTTTGCTCCCTCCCTCTCCGGCTCGCTAGCTCTCCCGCTCTCGGGCTCCCCTGGGCTGTGCCGGCTGCGCGGTGGCAGGAGCCGAGAGCGAGTGAGCGAGGGAGCTAGCTGCACGCCCAGGAGTCAGCACGGGGCTGTGACAGCATGTAAATTACCCCAGGGGGCCGCTCCCCCGCAGCTCCCCAGGCGGCCGCCGGCTCCCGCTGCGGGTTGGGTCCTGCCCCCACCCCCACCGCCGCCCCTCCCCCTCAGAACCCTCGAGTCCTCGCACCCGCACCGCCGCTCGCACCCTCCTCGCCCGCGCTCCCGGGGGCCGGACCCGGCTCTCCCCCTCCCGTCCGCGCGCCACGAGCCTCCGCTTGGGCTCTCTGGCCGCTCCGGGTGCATTCGCCGTCAGAAATCTACCCGCGGCGGGCCGGGGGGACGCTACCGCGCCCTGCTCTCCAAGCTCCGCGGGAGGGCAGATGTTGCGCGTCCCACGGAGGACGGGTCCCCTGCAGGAGAGACGCTGCCCGCGTGAGCCCGTCTCGTGGCTGCCTCAAACCGCCGGCCGTCTACAAGCCGGTTTCGGCTGGGGGTGGGGGGCGGTATGCGGAGAGAACGGTTGCCCCCCGCAGGGAGTCCGAGAGTGCCGGGCACGCTCTAGGAGCGCCCGGGGAATGCCTTCAACAAAACTCACGGAAGCACGCTCAAACTCGCCTCGGTTCTGTCCCCTTCTCACTGATCTCGCCCTCTCCCCCACACTCGCTCTCGCCTCTCTTCCCTGAACCCCTTCGGAGACGATCTCTGCCCTGGCTTCCGGGAATGCCAGCTCCCGGCCGGCTTGCCGCTGCCTTGCCCCTTCTCCCTCCCTGGGCTCGCTTTTCCATTTGCCCTACCGTCTCTCTCGGCGCTTCTCCACTCTTTTCCCTTTCTTTCATTTTCCTTCTTTAACGTGTTTCTTTTGTGACCCGTTTCCGCCCCTCTTCCATTTCTTTCTTGCCCCCCCCACATCTTCCCTTATTTATTTTTCTCCTCTTCATTTCCTCGTTTCCCCCGCCTTCTCCCCCATCCCTTCTCCTTTTCCCTCGTTTTCTTTTCCCCTTCCTTGCATTCTACCCCATTCTATTTTTACCCTTCGCGCTGCCCCTGGCCTCCACACCCCCACACCCCCCCCTCACGCTCTCTCGTGGGGTCTATCCCTCTACCCCTTTACCCCTCACGTCGTTTATCGTCCTCTACTTTCCCAGGCTTGCTTCCCCCTTATCCCGGTCCCCGCCTGCCACTTTCGTCGGTGTCTGCCCTCACCCCTTCAAGAGCTGTGGTGAGGGAACTCTCATACACGGGGGATGGCGTGAAACTGCGGGCGGCGCGGGGTGCTTTGGCTCCCCGGAGAGGGTGGTTCTGGGGCTGAGGAAAGGTGAAAGGTCAGACCCGCCGAGAGCAAAGCAGGCTGGTTCCTCCGGTCCTACCCCGGCTTTGTGAAATGCGAGGACCCGCCGGGTGCGCAAGTGGTAGGCTTTCACCGGGTGGCTCGGGAATGGGAGGCTCAGACCATTACGGAATGTGCAGGATTCGATGATTATAGGTTCCTGGGGGAAAAAAATGATTCAAAATATTCGGGATGTTCAATTTTCACAGTTTCAATTGGCACTCCCCACCCCCCTCCGGCTTGCCTTTTTTTTTTTTTCCCTCCCACGAGCCCGTGGCCCTTGCCATAGAGCAGTGTATACTGCCATCTTGTGTCTCGGACCTGGAAAGTTCCCTGCCTCTATCCCGGAGTTCAGTGTTTGGGAGACCACAGAGATGCCTCCTAGTGGAATCCACACTGCATTGGTTCTCAGAGCAGGAGGAAAACCGAGGCTTGTCCTTTACCCACAAAGCCCTACCCCCCCATGATTGGTCTGTACACCTGGACACCAGTCAGGGCCAGAGCCACCCTTTTTCTAGTGAGTCCCTGCTGATTGGACTTCCGTACATTTGAAGTTCCCTCTGGGTGCCACCAGCAGCAGCTCTGTGATGAGGAGCAAAGGGCAGCCAAATATAACTCCTGTTCCCAGGGCCCTGTGGGTCTTAAATGGGGCCCCTGCAACTTGCGGAAATGGAGACAAGACAGTGCCTTCTCTGCTGTAGGGACCAGAAAACCAGAAATAAGCTGTATCCCTGGCTCCCGGCAAGATCCCAAGATCAGACGCTTTGGGAAGTCACTGACCAGAGCGGCAGAACTGAGACCATGGTCCCTGTGCTCTCACAGACTACTGAGGATTCAGTTTAGTCTCTCAAAAGCAGATTCTTTAGATGAGTTAATTTCCCCTTGTTCCTTGTCTTATCTGTCTCTCTCTCTTTTTTCATGTTCTTGGGTAAAAGCCAGAGGAGGTAGTTGAATATGAAATTTCATATGCATTGTGCAGACTTATAGCCTACTGAATTGTTTTTTAATTACAGTGTTTTGTGATTTCCCTCTTGTTTATAATTATTTTATGTTAAACATTATAACAAAATATATTAGCTCCATAAATGTTTACTTAAATTGTGTTTTGAGAATTGCTGGAGCCCTTTGCTTCTATATTTGCCTGAGTCCTCTTATCTTTCTTTTTAAAAGATTTTATTTATTTATTCATGAGAGACAGAGAGACACACACACACACACACAGAGAGAAAGAGAGAGAGAGAGGCAGAGACACAGGCAGAGAGAGAAGCAGGCTCCATGCAGGGAGCCCAATGCAGGACTCGATTCCAGGACCCCAGGATCATGCCCTGGGCCAAAGGGAAGCACTCAACCACTGAGCCACCCAGGCGTCCCAAGTCCTCTTATCTTTGTGTGTAACCTTGAGACAAGGCCCTAGTGGAAGTATTTCCTTCTTGGCATTTGGCACCATTAAACCCAAGATTTTGTCCCCTTGACATTTCCCTTGTTGTAGTCCTTGCTTTCAAGCAGTGTTGTTAATAATTCAGTGTAGCTTTACATACTATATCCAGGCTGATCAAGAACAAATATAACTTAGAGAAAAATCCAGATAGTTCAGAGATAGAGTCAGAAAGCTACTGTGTGTTTCCATACAAGTCCAGCTTGTATTGATATATAGTATACCTCTATGGGAAGGCTGAACTGGGCAGGGCCTCCTTAGCTCCTCTCTTTGAAGCCTCTCTTTGCTCACAGATACTGTGTTCCATGGAGACACTCTAAGCTGCAAAATGCTTCTGCATAAACCCAGTGAGTGGAGAGGGGATCCCACTTCTGCATGGAGCTGGTGGTGGCTTTCTGGGTGGAGCAGAAAGGGAATATAGGGACACCTGGGTGTCTCAGTGGTTGATTGTCTGCCTTCGGCTCAGGGGTCCTGGGATTCAGTCCTGCATCGGGCTCCCCACAGGGAGCCTGCCTCTCCCTCTGCCTGTGTCTCTGCCTCTCTCTCTCTCTGTGTCTCTCATGAATTAAAAATTAAAAAACGGGAATATAAAATAGGCGTCTCCTTCTCAGATGAGGTCATTCAAGAGTCACTTACTCTGCACTTGCCCTGTGCCAGGTATGGTATTAGTGGAGATTCAGAGGTAAAGAAGACATGGCCCAGGCCCTCGAAGGACTCACAGCTTCACTGGCAAAACAGATACATCAACACACAAAAACAGGACAAATGGGCAGTGATAATGGAGGCCTGGTGTGTGGTGGGAGCAAGTGCTGTGGGAACATGGAGAAGATGTCAGCTCTGGAAGAAGAGAGGGACAATCTCGATGGAGAGAGCAGAGAAAGAGTCCCAGAGGGGAGGGCAGCAGATATGCTGGGGGCTGGGTGTGGATTACAAAGCAGGTTGGTGTTGTGGGAGAACAAGATGAGAGATGGACTAGTGAGAGTCCAGGCTGGAAAAGGAGGAGGGACTAGGTCTTAGAAGGGCTCATGTGAAACATGAAGGAGATCCTCTCACTTCTCAAGTTTGCCATGCATTTGGCAACTAAAGTATAGAGTGTACCTGGGTGGTTCTGTTAGTCAAGCATCTGATTGTTGGTTGCAGATCAGGTTGTGGTCTCAGGGTCATGAGAAGGAGCCCCAAGTCTGGCTCCATGTTCAGTGCAGAGTCTGCTTGAGATTCTTTCCCTCTACTTTCCTCTCTGCTCCTCCTCCCCCTCTGCTCCTTCCTTGCTTGCACACACACAATCTAAGATAAATAAAAAAATAAAATATTTTTTAAAAAAGGATAGATATCACTTCTTGAGTCCCTGCTATGTGCCAGGTACTTTACATATATTATCTCATTTAATCCTTACCCTGTGCAGCAGGTACTATAGTTCCAGTGATGAAATGGGCTTGGGAAAGTTAAAGCTCTCAGGTCACGTAAGTAGTAAGTCAGGCATTCAAATTTGAACCCATAGCTTTCTGACTTGGAAGCTTGTGCCCTCAACAATTAGGTAACTTTGTAATGACAGGTTTATCAAACATTTCCAAAGTATAACAGCTGTTGTTCAGAAGATTGCATACTGGAAAAAAGACAATACATTATTTGCTTTTTAAGATTTTATTTATTCATGAGAGACACACACACATAGAGAAGCAGATACACAGGCAGAGGGAGAAGCAGGCTCCCTGCAGGAGCCCGACATGGGACTTGATCCTGGAACCCCAGGATCATGCCCTGAGTGGAAGGCAGACGCTCAACTACTGAGCCACCCAGGCATCCCAATCAATGATTTCATAATGTATTTAAAGATTTACATTTGTACTGTGGAGAGCTAGGAAGGATACTTGCAAATCTGGTATAATATTGAATAGTATAACAGCTGAATCTTTGATCACCTTCCATGTGCCAGGTAGCATGCTAAGTGCTTTACGTGACACCATCCAGTTTCATTCATCACAAGGATCCTGTGAATTAGATACTACCATCATCCTCACTTAAGAGATAGGGAAACCAAGGCACAAAGAGATTATCCAACATATCTAGGCATTTACATTCTAGCTAGGTTCAAGTTAAAGCACACAAGTAATGATTTTCAGGCAATGCCATTTCTCTACCCTCGAAATTCAATTTTGCTAACCTCTTCATTGGGGAAAGCAGATTATCCTTCCCGAAACTTTGCACAATTGCTCAACACAGATTTATAGATTGTTATAGCTGGCAAGGGTCTTAAAAGGATCAGAGTTTCTTAAACTTTTTGTCCCAAAGACCCCTTTGGCAGTATAGTGAAGCCTATGGGCCCCATCTCATAACAGTGTTTTTGGATACATAGACTAGGTAGGGTTACAAAGGAAATAAATTATATTGTTATGCCATTATCCAAAGATTAAAAACAGAAAGTTGTGATATGGTTATATAAGTGCTTGTTATTAATGTAGTAAATACCAAGATCTAGATGCAGCTATGATAATCATGGCAACTCCAAAGTAATGATGAGTGTAAAAACGATCTAAAGACACCTGTAATCACAGTAATGTGACCTAAAATGGTGATTTCCACCAGTGACAAGATCACATGTGCGGCTAATACTACTGTGGTCTGTCCTCTGCATTTGTAATGGAAGGGGTTCTGAATTTTAGTTAGGGGCTAGTGAAAAGAGAGATGTAACATTTCCCATTGAAGTTCATTTATCCTCTGAATTTTTAGGAATCCTTGTTCTAGAACAACCACCTCATAATATTAAAACAGTAGCTAACATGAATGAGCCTTTACTATATGCGAGCTATTGTTCTGGGTTTTTACAACCATTTTCCATTTATCTTTCATAGCAAGCCTACGAGGTAGCCTTGTTTTATAGCTCCGAGAGAGATGGAATGAATTTTCCAAGGTTACACAGCTGGCAAGTGGAACCGTATTCTCTTACGGTTCTAGAGGTTGGAAGTCTGAGATCACGGTGTTGTGAGGCCTCTCTCCTTGCCTTATATATGGCCATCTTCTCCCTGTGTCTTTGCATGGTCTTTCCTCTAATATGTGTCTGTATCCACATTTCCTTGTTTTACAAGGACATCAGTCATACTGGACTAGGGCTCACCTTAATGAACTCATTTTAATTTAATTACCTCTTTGAAGACCCCCACCTCCAAATATGTCACATTTTGAGGTATTGGGGGGTTAGGACATCAGCATATTGGATTGGAGGAAGGACACCATATGGCCCATTACAGATCCCAACCACAAGGATTCAGATCCAGTACGTCTGGAGAGGGGACCAGGGATTTATAATTTTAATAGGTCCCCAGATGTTTTGTTTTGTTTTTTAGGGAGGGGGCGGGAAGGGGCAAAGAGAGAGAGAGAAAGAGAGAGAGAGAGAGAGAGAAAGAATCTTAAGCAGGCTCCACACTCAGCGCAGAGCCCTTTGCGGGGCTCAATCTCACAACCCTGCGATCATGACCTAAGCCAAAAGCAAGAGCCTGATGCCTAACCAAGTGAGTCACCCAGACATCCAGGTGATTTTTATAGACAGCCAGGTTTAGGAGCTGTTATGTTCCCAACCACAAATTTTCTTAGCACAGTGCTTAGGCATAGTTGATGCTCAATAAATACTTGTTGATTGACCAAGAGGAAATAAAATACAGAGATGAGAAAGTGGGGAAATTTTTCAAGGGTCCTTAAGGATCACCAAGTAGAAGTTAGACAGAGATCTCAAATAGCCACCTCTAGTCTGCAGATAGGGAGCTGAACCGGATGAGCTCAATGTCCATCCCTTCTTACTTTTGTTTTTTTTTTTTTATATGCAAAAAGGATGGCAACTTTATATGCAAGTATGAAGGAGAATGAACTAAGAAATGATTTGAATGGGAGAGAGTTAACAAGAAAACAAGACTAAGATCCTACAGATTTAGGATATTTGAGTCTTTGTGATTGTATATTTACTTCTATCTGGAGTTTTGCCTGTGTGTGGGTATTGTGTGTGTAGGATGCTAGAATATAGTTGTAAATGAGTGAGAAGAATTTGTATAGAGGATGTGTGAATGGGTACTTCTATCAGGTTTCTTTTTTTTTTTTTTTTTTTTTTTTTTTTTTTAATTTTTTTTTTTTTTATTTATTTATGATAGTCACAGAGAGAGAGAGAGAGAGGCAGAGACACAGGCAGAGGGAGAAGCAGGCTCCATGCACCGGGAGCCCGACGTGGGATTCGATCCCAGGTCTCCAGGATCGCGCCCTGGGCCAAAGGCAGGCGCTAAACCGCTGCGCCACCCAGGGATCCCTCTATCAGGTTTCTTAATCTCACTTGAGGGCCACTTTACTCTTCCATTTTAGAGCTCAATTAATAGTTACCATTTTAATATTTGTTTAAAAAGTAGTAGTAATATAAATCCCTGGCACTCAAGAATATCTAATTTTTCTAGGTATTATTTTTAAAAATATTTTAGTTATTTATTTGAGAGAGACAGTATGAGCAGGGGGGAGGAGCAGAGGGAGAGGAAAAAACAGACTGCTGAGCATGGAGCCTGATGTGGGGCTCGATCATGACCTGAGCCAAAGACAGACGCTTAACTGACTGAGCCACCCAAGTGCCCCTTAGCCTCCCTCCTTATAGAACTGCTTCATGGAGGCCATATATTATTGCATCCTAATATCTACAGTGTTTTCTTCTGGAGCTGAGAGAGAGAATGAGAGAGAGAATTCTGAGATAAAAGGTGTGATAAATGGAAGCCCAGGGTGATGATGGAAGGAACATAGAGTGGGCATACCTAAGCCAGATTGGAAAGGTCAAGGAAGGCTTCCTAGAAGAGGTGATGCCTGAATTGAGACTTAAAGATAAATGAAGAAGGCTGGGCCCATTTTCTAGTGCCTAGTAAGCATTTGCCTAATGCAATACTGGATTTAAAACACTTAGTGCCCAGCACATAGTAAGAGTTCAATAAATAGTAGATATCATTATTACCTTCCTGATCCTTTCAAACAAATTTGAATGACAATCTGTGCTTGCTCTGAGGAATAAATGAGATAATGCATGTAGAGTACTAAAGATAGTGCCAGGCACCTAATTAAGTGCACCGTACATGGTGGTGGTTGATAGTGTTGTTGGTAGTGGTTTTATTATGTTGGGGTTCTATTGGACTGAGATGGAATCTTTTGTCTCTGATCTTCTGGGTTATCTGACTCAGCAGTTTGTCCCATTACATTATTTCAGATATGATGTGTCCAAGCATAGACTTATATTCCGAGCTTTTCCTTGGAAGCTTTTCTTCCTAAGACCCACCAGCCCAACCACCACTGCCACCATCACCAGCCACGTGGAGTACTCACATTGTAGTTTCCAAAGGCATATAGAACCTAGCAGAGCTGATGATAGAAAAAGTGGAACAAAATCCTGGGTCCTCAGAAAATATTTTCTGTATAGTAAAGAGTCTCTAGTTTTCTGATTAGTGAAGCCCTTGTATTGCTGAAGACCACCGGTAGAAGTGAATCAAAAGCTTTCCCCATGTGTTTTGGGCACTTTCATTGTTTTGGATCAGAGGGTAGAGTGTACATAGTCCACAAGTATGTTCCTCAGTCCAACCCCACTTCCCCACAAAAACCATGAGCAACTGCTTCCTCACCAGCAGCTGGCAATCACTCCCCCCTCCCCTTTTGCCCTGATTAGGGAAACACTTTTCCCTAGGGAAACCAGGGCAAATGGTTTTTGCAAAGCATCATGGGCTTTGCTTCTAATGGGCATTTGTAAATAGTGGATATTGGAGATTGCTAGCTTGCTGCCCTAGAGTGCCCCAGATATATAATTGATCTTCTTACTGAAGACTTCAGTAAGAAGGCACAAAAGTCCTCTGCTTTTCCTTGTTTTAAAGATTTATTTATTCATTCATTGGGGAGAGAGAGAGAAGGAGAGAGAGAGAGAGAGAGAGAGAGAGAGAGAGAGAAGGAGAATATGCAGGGGCAGGGACAGACAGAGAGCAAGAAGGAGAAACCAGGCTCGCTATCTGACCTGGGAGCCCACGCAGGGATGTCTCAGGGCCCTGAGATCATGACCTGAGCCAAAATCAAGAGTCCGCCCAGCCGCCCACTCCCCCAAGTCCTTTGCTTTTTCTATGTCTTTGTGAACTAGCTTTTCACCCCTCCAGTCCAGGGACCCCATTTTTAGCAGTCGTTTCATTTTGCCCAATACAGGACTCCTCTGCCTTTTTGTAAGGTAAACCTGTGTTGTACTTTCCTGGAGCTTTTTTTTTCTTTTTAAGATTTTATTTATTTATTCATGAGAGACACACACACACACAGAGAGGCAGAGACACAGGCAGAGGGAGAAGCAGGCTCCCTGCAGGAAGCCTGATGTGGGACTCGATTCCAGGACCCTGGGATCACGCCTTGAGCCAAAGGCAGGCGCTCAACCACTGAGCCACCCAGGCGTCCCCTGAAGCTTTTTTTTTTTTTAGATTTTATTTATTTATTCATGACAGACACACAGAGAGAGGCAGAGACATAGGCAAAGGGAGAAGCAGGCTCCTTGCTGGGAGCCTGATGTGGGACTCGATTCTAGGACCCTGGGATCACGATGACCTGAGCCAAAGGCAGCCGCTCAACCACTGAGCCACCCAGGTGCTCTTCCTGAGTCTTTCCATCAACTCTGGCAAGAGGGGGGTTAAGGGTAGAGGAAAGCTGAAGCAACCTGGGGACTGCCTGTCAGAGTGTCGGGGTGGGGGAGCTGCTTTCTGCCTTCCTCTCTGAGCTGAGAACCCCAGGCACATTGCAGAGAACAGGGCAGGAGGGGGCCAACTATCTTGCCGAGATAATTTGTAAGGCTTTGACGTCGTTTGTAGATTCCAAGCTACTGATTAGGGGCCCCTGACCTAATATCATAGAAAAATGGTTTGTGTTGTTGTTGCTGTTGCTTTTTAATATCCTTCCCGATGCATATCTCCCTTCCTGGATTAACCTCCTGAGTCTTGATGCTGTGCACTCAGATTGATCTCTTAGCCCTCCTTGCCGCTCCTCGGGGCCTTCTAATTTACCTTGCAGCCACCTCTTTAATTCTGGACCTGGTTTATCTAGTCCTTTGTCACTTCTCCATATGTTGACATAAAAGCAGCCTCCAACTCCTACAGATGGCTGAGATCTCAAAGTTCATTCTGAAGTCAGTTGTTTGGAAGGTGACATGCATTCTTCCATAGAAGAAAAAAATTGTTACAAATGGTAGTTACATTGCCAGGCCAGCCCACCCTGTGTGTGTGTGTGTGTGTGTGTGTGTGTGTGTGAGAGAGAGAGAGAGAGAGAGAGAGAGAGAGAGAGAGAGAGAGAGAGATTTAATGCACTAGAAGGGAGGTCCATTTGCAAGGAAAAAGTTGAAAATCTTGGTCATTCAGCCAAAGCAGGAAGACAATCCAAGGGAATGAGAAATGCTTTAGCCGGGACTGCTGGCTGGAGCCGGAGTCAAGGAAATTGAATTGGATGAGGTAGATAAGGCTTTCGTGGAGGCTCTCGGGGGATACTTTTGAACCACTTTGCAAGGCTGCAGAGGGTCACCACAGTAGTTCTTTTTTCTTTCTAATTTTGCTTCGAAACTGATGGCTTTCAATAATCATGACTGCCATTCACTGGGCTCCTCTTGTGTCTTGAGTCACATACCTGCTCCTCATTTTGGCCTCAAAAAAGCACTCCAGGGTACATATGATAATGACCTTTATTTTACAGACCAGGAGATTGAGGCTCAAAAAGGTCAGTGAGCTTGATGGAGGTTACTCGTACAGCTGGGAAAGCAAGTCAGTGGTTTCCCACTCCCCAAACCCAGGCTTTTACAGTATGTACCCAGCCACCTTTTTCTTTCCCTTATCAGGAGGTACATCATGAGCACTGCTCCTAAGGTCTATCAGCCCATGATTAGTTGTTGGTTAGCTCACAAAGGAAATAAAGAAGGGAACAGTCAAGAGAGGTGAAGGGGAGGAGGGAAGGAAGGAGGAAGGAAAGAGTTTTGCTAGGCACAAGGTCAGCTAAGAGCCCAGGTACTTTATGATTCTCTTTTCTCCTGTAGGCTGCCCCAGGCCATTGTCTCTGCTTTGGGTCTGCCAGTCTGTTTCAGTGTACACTTAACTGCTCTTTTATTTTTATTTTTTAAAGATTGATTTATGTATTTGAGAGAGAGAGAGAGAGAACAGAAGGGAGGGGCAGAGGGTGAGGAGAATCTCAAGCAGACTCCTCGCTGAGTACAGAGCCCAGTCCGGGGCTCAATCTCAGGACCCTGAGATCAAGACCTGAGCCAAAACTGAGAGTCAGTTGCTTAACCCACCACACCATCCACATGCCCTCAACTACTCTGAAATACAAATGTTAAAGACCCAGGAGCATCTTCTGCCACTCTGAGCTCTGTAACACTACGGTCCCAGCTTGTTTCTATTTCCTTACTCAGAGCTGCTGCCTTATTCTGCAGTAGAAAACAGCCTGGCTTATTTCTTCTGCATAGTTGAAATAATACCAAGCATTGGTTTGAGGCAGTTATTGGAAAGGCTTTTCTAGGGGTCCTCCTGCCAATTCCAGAAGGCCAGTAAAATTTGTTTCCTGGAAGGTGATTTGCTTTACCTTGCCACCTACTCTCCTCTGCACCCCCACCCCCACCCCAGGATTTTGATTATAATCATTTTGAGGCATTCTTCAAGTTTTTCTTCTATTTTTAGAGTCTCTGACTCATTCTTCCCCAATAGCAAAAGTCAGGGAGGGCCTTCTCTTCTAGCTAAGCTCTACTTTCTAAAGCAGGAAATAGTCTCTCACAGTGTCTACAAATCAACTTGATGATCTGCGGCCCACAATGACTGGATTGCTTTTCCATCTCTCTCTCTCTCTCTCTCTCTCTCTCTCTCTCTCTCTCCCTCTCAAGTGTGGCCTTTATAACTCCCATTATAGGTAGGTATTTGTTAGGCCTCCACTTGAATACGATGGATAAGTTCATATTTCATGATTGGATAAATGAAAAACTGTACTGAAAAGGACTTGCAGTCCTCTCTTTGTGACTCCTCTCCATTAATCTTACTTTTACCATATGGAGCAGAAAGAATCCTTCAAATGTTTTGTGACGGCTGTCATACCTTCTTTTTTAACCATCTCTTTGTGAGACTAAACATGCCCAATTCCTAATCAGTCTTCAGTGGTTTCTTGACCTTCATCTAGCTGTACCTTAAAAATCAGGCACCTAAAAATGAATGGACATGCCACCCTCTGTATGGTTTGACGAGTGCCAAGTACATGAGGACCCTTCCCTCCTGTGATCTTCTAGTGCAAATTTATGATGATTAAAAAGGTAAGACATCTCTTCACATGTATTGAGCACCTAGTTTGGGTCAGATACAGTACCTAAGATCCACTAAGCCATCTCTCCGGAAGTTTGGTGGTTGAGGATCTCTGCTCTCTCCAGTCCTGTGCGGGCCAGGGGATGGTATAGCTACCCTCTTCCAATACTTCTTCCTGTTGTCTACTGCCTCCAGGTCTCACTTAGTGAGGACCTCAGCACCTCACTTATAGTCTCCCCAACTCTGGCTACCATCCTGAGGGATTTTAATGACTCATTGACAAGCTTCATCCTTTCAACCATTTCTACCTCCAAACCATCACTTATTCCATTATGCAAATCAAGGCCATTAGATGCTAACTCTCATTTTCCTGCCCTTACTCCATCTTGCCACATAGCTGTGGCCCTACATGTCCTAATATCTTAATATCCTTTTTTTTTTGTCTTTGAGGAATAGACATAGCTTGTCCAGTTCAAGGCTAATCCATCTATTTATGCTTCAGAGCCCATTCTCTCCCACCTCTTGGGGACTTTTCTGCATTGGTTGTCCCCTTTCTCATCTATATCCTCAACCACTCTTTCTCTTTTTATTGGCTGCTTTCCATCAGCATTTAGATACGCTTGACTTTCTCAGCCCATTTCTTACCTTTCATCATGGCAGAAGCTTTTCGAAAGTGAGCCCTCTACACTTGCCATTTCCATTTCCTCACCTCCCACTCAAAACTCAGTCCTGCCTTTTGCCCCACCCAGTCTGGCTGTTCTGACCTCAGAACACCACCCTTACTGCTCTTGTTAAGGAAACCAATGACATCCTGATTGCCAAACCCAAGGAACATACTGAAGTCTTGATTTTCCCGGAACGCTCTCTGCGGCAGATAACAAATGATTCCCCTCACTCCCCTTCTGTCCTCGTGCCTCTCTTGAAAGTGTCTACTCCTGGACTTTGGTCATGCTGTTCCTCTCCTAAGTCTCCTCATTCCTCTTGGTTACCTCTTCTTATGCCCCTTGGGAGACTATTCCTCTGCCATCTCTTAAATGCTGGGCTTTGCTAGGATTTTTCTCATTCTATACCTTTCCCCTAGATCATCTTATGCATCCCCATGGTTTTATCTACTATGCTGATGACTCTCTAATCTATATTTATAGCCCCAGACCTCTCTTGTGAGCTCCAAACCTGAATACTCAATTGTGACTAAACTCATGGGACCTGGCCAAATTCATCTTTCTTATGCAAATCTGCCCCCATCCTCTATCTACCCCACTACCACCATTCAGGCGATGTAGACCTTTATCCACACAGTTGTGCAGGCCTGAAACTTGGGAGTCACCCTAGGCTCTCCATTCAAGCACTGGCCAAGACTTGCTAAGTCTTTTTTTTTTAAGATTTATTTATTTATGTATTCGTGATAGACACACACAGAAAGAGAGAGAGGCAGAGACACAGGCAGAGGAAGAAGCAGGCTCTGTGCAGGGAGCCAGACGTGGGACTTGATCCCGGGTCTCCAGAATCACACCCCAGGCCGAAGGTGGCGCTAAACTGCTGGGCCATGGGGGCTGCCTGCTAAGTCTCTTCTTTATGTTACTGCAGCATGCCAGTCCAGACTCTACATCATCTTTCTTTAAACTATTTAAATAGCTTCTAAACTAGTCCCCTGCCTCTTGGCCTACTCCCCCTCTAATCTGTTCCCCACACCGGTGCTAGAATTAGTTTCCTGCAATGTGAATCACATCACATCACTCCTCTCGGCTTCAAGCCTTATTTGACTCTGCACTGTTCGCTGGTAGAGTCCCAGCTGCTCCTTATGCCTTACAAGGGCTTTCACAACCTGGCCCTACCTACCCTTCCAGTCTTATCTCCTCCTCATGACCTGTAATGCTTTCATTATCCTCGTGCCCAAATAATAGCAAACTGAACAACCCGTTATGCCTCCATGCCTTTGGACACACTGTTCTCTCTGCCTAGAATGACCCCTTGTCTTCCAGCCAAACTCTTATTCAACTTTCAAAATTGAGCTTGGAGGAGGTCAGCATGGTTACAGGAGAAACTAGTAACAGTAATTTGCCTCTTCAGAGAACTGGGTGGCTGGGGTACAGGGGTGGGAGACCAACTGGCTGCTTCCATTTCCCAGCCTTTTGTACATTTTGTACTTTGTTCCAGAAGTCTGAGTACCTTACTTGAAACATAAATACAATGTGATCATCTTTTGGAAAAAAAGACTTCAGGATCAGTCCTCTAGAAAGCTGTTCTCCCCTCCCATTCTTTTGCTCTGTAGCCCCCCCTCCCGGCCCCCCTTCTTTGTTGCTACCTCTGGGCCTAGCATGTGCTCCTGTAAGTAAAATAATTACATTTGTTGTCATGTATCTTTTAAGTCCGCTGGTTCCCCAGACTGGGAGTTCCTTGAGGGCAGAAGCATCACTTAGTTCTTGACATTTCCCTGGGATCTAGCACAGTGCTCCAGTGAAGAAATGAGTGAAAAAATGAAGTCCCAATTCTAAAACAGGGCTCTTAAGCCTGTGCTCTTTCCCCATCTCCCTTACTGTCTGTCCTTTTACCTTGTGTTGAATCTAAAATTAACCACTAATATGTATTAAGTAATATCCATCACCTTGTCAGTTTGGATTTAGCATCATTCAAGGCTGCCTAGATCCATTCAAAAGTTCCTCCTAGCCTGGGTCATTAGAAGATTTGATAGGTTTTTATACATCTTATTCTGAGTCACTGAATCACAGAATGGCATCATTGGTCTTATACCTGCCATTTATTGAACATCTACAACAAGGTAAACACTGTGCTAGGTGCTTTTTATTTTTTTACACATAACAATGTCACAGCATTTGCTGCAAGGTAGATATTTTGATCCCCAGGGATTAGAGATGTAGAAATTGATACCAGTATGGTTAAAGCACTTTGCCCAAGGTCACATTTCTAGTAAGGGGTGAAGCTGTGATTTGAACCGAGATCTTTTGACTTCAAACTACATGCTTGATTCATACACTATGCTGATGAAAAGGGGGCCTCTCCGTTGCTTGACTATTCTGTAAGAGGATTCTCCAAGGTTGGCTTGAATGTCTCCATGCCTCATGCTCATTGTCCCCCAAGGCAGCTCATTCCATTTTAGGCAGTTCTGACCATTTTAAAAGCTCTTGTTTACAGTAAGTCAATACCATAAATGAGCTGAATAAGACACAGCCAAGAATAGAGCCTTTTGGCTCACTGCTGGAACTTCCCTCCTGGTTTGACAACAAACTATTTCTTCAACTAGCTACAAACTCCTCTCAACAAACAGCTGGAGCGTCCAGCCTATACGTTGCCATCTCGTCTACAAGAAAATTATGGGAAACTTTGTCCAATGCCTGGATGAAATGAAATCCACTAGAACTATCACATCCTCTGATCTGTCAATCTAGTAACCAGATTTTTTAAAAAAGGAAATGAAATCTGGGAGGGATATTTGTTTTTTAATGGGGTAATTTGTCAATGACTCAAAGTAATGAGTTTCTAGCAACAGACTTTCAGCCATCATTGACAGGCTGTCAGGAAGATGGGTTTTGGGCAGTGGGCTTCCTACTGCTCTTCAAATGACATCTAAATAAGCACCCCCCCAATTGTCATTGCTTTGAATTACACAGCACTGTCATTTGTACCTGGTTTTATTTTTTTTTTATTTTTAAAGATTTTATTTATTTATTCATGAGCAAGAGAGAGAGAGAGAGAGAGAGAGAGAGAGAGAGAGAGAGGCAGAGACCCAGGCAGAGGGAGAAGCAGTTTTCCATGCAGGGAGACCGATGTGGGACTCGATCCCAGGACTCCAGGACCACACCCTGGGCCTAAGGCAGATGCTAAACCACTGAGCCACCCAGGAATCCCCATGCACCTGGTTTTATTTAGGCTTCTATTTCAGTTTTCTATTTTATTTTTCTCTGTGTTCTGCCCTTGCACATGTTTTCTGTGTCTGGTTCATTCTCGAAATTTCTACATCCTCCTTCCAAACACACACACACACACACACACACACACACACACACACACCGTCCTTGTCCATGAGAGTCAATGCATGCAGCCTCTCCTCTGGAAGCCTTCTCTGATGCTCCCACGCTGGTAACTGCCTCTCTTCCTGTGTGAGGTAGTAGAAACTGCACACAGTAGCCATCACAGAGTAGATCCCCGGTAAAGGTTCATTTCCTTCTTCCCTTTCCCCCATGTATATCTCTACAACAGTGTCAATCACACCATATTGTATTTTCCTGTTTATTTGTCTGGCTTCATCACTCAATTCTGAACTCATGCATTCATTCATTTGACAGATATTTATTGCATGTCTACTGTGTGTGTGCAGATCATCGTTCATGCTTTGTTCCAGGGATACAAATAATTTCTGAAATTGTACTTTCACCATGTCTTTTTTTCACTGTTGTATTCATAGCACCTAGCATGGTGCCTGGCAAATAAAGAGTGTTCATTAAGTGTTTAAGAGAAAGCATTTCCTCAGCAAAGTTCTCCAAGTGTGGTCCTTGCACCACTTGCATCTGGATCACGGAGGGCTGAGGGATGCAGGTTAAATGTTAAATGCCAGTTCCTGGATCTTGCTCTAGATCTACCGAGTCAGAATCTCTGAAGGGTAGGCTGCAAGAATCTGCATTTCCATCTGGTTCTGTAGGTATTTCTTGCAGGGGAAAACTTGGGAACTGTTTACAAAATAGAAGAGGGAGATGGAACTAATGCCTATTTTTGAAAAGTGCAGCTAAAACTGAACAAATCATTTTTAATGCCTCTGACGGCAGCAGGAAAATTTTGTAAAGGGGGAAAGGGCATTAGTTAAAATTCCCTGGGGAGGTTTTTTAAATAGATGGTATAGTCAAGCAATTATATACAAGTCTTTCTAAAATCTAAGATTAAAAGTGGATTTATTGCTAGTAAAATATAATCTTAATTTAGAAATTAATGATGCCAGAAAGTTTTCATTTATATAGAGATACATGTACCCTTGATAATATATATTTAGGGACTTTTTGTCTAACTTAACAATGCAATATATTGATTTCCATAGTATGGACTTGAATCATAAATTTATTATTTTAAATCACAAGAAGGTATAGTACAACTGTATTTGGGCTTTGACCCTGATTTTATATAAAATATATGATTATATATATATATATATATATATATATATATATATATATATGATTTATCAGATCAGATGCCTAGTCCTCGATCAGGAATGATAGTATTGCTCATTCCCTATGAAAATTTGATTCATTTTACTGTTTTATACTGTATTTTCCAAGAGCATTCTGTTATTAAATTTGTTCTTTGGTAATAGATTAGGTATGTAGGATCTGAGTCAACCGAGGACAGTGTAGCTACCCTTTCAAGAAGGCTTGCAAAATTGCATTTTATGACCATGTTCCTGGGGCCTGGAACATTCCACTTTGGGTTTGTTTTGACACGATCCTCACAGTCAAGAGCTGAGGTGTCCATGCATCAGGGCACAAACCTCTTAAATATACATGAGTTTGTGTTTCTGCTTCCTTCCCTATAACTTTGTTTTTTAAAAATTTAATTTAGGGTGTTGGTGGGGGTGTCGCTGCTGCTAAGATGGATCGCAAACTGCTGCTCTCACGGTGCCCCTTGGGCACCATGTCCAACAACCTGAGAATTCTGTGTGGGGATTCCTCCCTGGAGCTGAGCGAGTACCAGGACCAGCAGTTTGGTGGAGATAATGATGAGCAGGAGAAATTGTTGAAGGACAGCTCCACACTCTATGTGGGGAATCTTTCCTTTTATACTACTGAAGAGCAAATATATGAGCTCTTTAGTAGATGTGGTGATGTCAAGAATGTATTTATGGGCCTGGATAGAATTAAGAAAACGGCATGTGGTTTCTGTTTTATAGAATACCATAACAGATTTGATGCCGAAAATGCCATGTTGTTCCTAAATGGGACCTGCCTAGATGACCATACTATCTGCACAGATTGGGATCTCGGCTTTAGAGAGGGTAGACAGTATAGCCATCACCGATCTGGGGGCCAGATAAGAAATGAGTTTCGTGAAGATTCTGATATTGGTAGAGGTGGCTTTGGAAAACAGGCTCAGGCCCATGATAGGAGAGGAATCCATTAGTGAAAAACTGGCAACTCTGGCCCCTGGAAAAGTCTATTAAAGAACACAACAACAACAACAACAACAACAACAAAAAACAAAAACAAACAAAAAAAAAAAACACCAGGTCAGCAAAGAACCCAATTTGTCACAAGTTGAAATTACTTTATTTGCTGAGCAGAGGCCCTTTGTTGTATTTTTCTGTTTGAAATGTTATTAAATGGCACAAGCAAAAAATTCTTTCATTCTTGTCTTAATTTTTAAAAGATTTTATTCATTTATGAGACACAGAGAGGCAGAGATATAGGCTGAAGGAGAAGGAGGCTCCCTGTGGGGAGCCTGATGCAGGACTCGATCCCGGGGATCACAACCTGAGCCAAAGGTAGATGCTCAACCACTGAGCCACCCAGGTGCCCCAGTTCTTGTCTTAATTTTGAAGCTGGTTGTCAGAATATCAGTTTGACTATTCAGTGGTCAAAAGCAAAATGGTCTTTAGGAATAAATATTAGGTATGTGCAATCTGAATCAACCGAAGCACAACTCCCATTTCAGGAAGATTTCATGGTCATGTTTCCAGGGCCTGAAATGATTTTTTAAGAAAGATTTTTATTTATTTAAGAGAGAGAAAGAGTGCGAGAGAGCACAAGCCGTGGGGAGGGGCAGAGGAAGCCAGAGCAGCAGACACCCCGCTGAGAGGAAACCTCCCCCCCCCCCCATGTGGGACTTGATCCCAGGACTTGGGGATCATGACCTGAGCTGAAGGCAGTTGCTTAACTGAGCCACCAGGTGCCCCTGAAATGAGTGTTTAAAAATCTTTTAAAAAAAATAAAGTCAACTAAATGGAAATTTAGAAAAATTATCAAAGGAATAAAGGCACATTCTTTAAACATAAAAACATTAAAATATCTGGAAGAGTTTATAATGAAACAAAAATTCTCTTGCCACACCTATTTCTATCCCAGGCCTACTCCCTAGGCAATAACTTTTAATTTTTTAAGGATTTTATTTTTAAATAATCTCTGCATGCAACATGAGGCTTGAACTCACAACCCTAAGATCAAGAGTCACATGCTCTTCCGACTGAAACAGCCAGGCACCCCTTACTTTTCTAACAAGTTTTTTTTTTTTGATGGAGGGTGTTTCTTTCTTGGCAGATTCCTCCATATTTCTAAGTAACATGACTGTGTACACTATTTATTTTCATTTTAAACATCTATTGACTTCTTGCTTTCATAGAGGAGGATTTAGTTCACTTACACCCACATTTTCACTTCTCTCCATCCTCTCAGCGTAGCTTGCAACACTTTATTTACTTTTTCTATTGTTACATAAATTAGGTTATGATGCAGTAATAAACAATCCAAAAAACCTTAGTGGCTTAAAATCACGAAAGTCTGTTCCTCACACTACATTTCCATTGCCAGCTTCCTGGGGGTTTCTGCTCCACACCCCAGTGATCATTTTCCTTCTAGAGCCCAGAAGGCACAGCCACTGCCATTAGTGTAAATGAGTTATGGCAATTCCCTCCCTCTTGCTGGCGTTTGGTTTAGGAACCCAGGCTTAAGCTGATCAGAGGTTGACAATGACCAATGGGGGCCCCAGTAAGACCGACATGAAAGATTTTTAGTTTATGTGTGAAGGAGAGGTTATCTCTGTCTTTCCCTGAAAAGTATGCATATAGCGATTGTTACAAGGAGTCTTGTTACAATCACAGGAGAAACCAGCTCTAGGATGAATTGGACACTTTAGAAGGGGAAAGGAGAGGCCAAAGAAACTAGGGCCTTCTCGAAATTACCTAGCTGATGAAATCCACTAACCTTGCAACATACACTATGTCTCAGTGTCCTATTGTGTGAGATAAGACATTATTTCAATGCGTAAGCCAGCTTGTTAACATGTACCTGAAAGCACTTGATATCAATTTTTTTTTCTGGTATTTTTTAAAGAGAGAAAGAGAGTGAGAGAGATGAGAGTGCACCTGCGCTGTGGGGGAGGAGCGGAGGGAGAGGGAGTGAGAGTATCCAAAGCAGGCTCCACTCCAAGCTTGGAGACCAGATGTGTGGCTCAATCTCACGACCCTGAGACCATGACCTGAGCCCAAATCAAGAGTCTCACTCTGAACCACTTGAGCCACCCAGGCACCCCACCAAATACTTTTTAATTATATTCTTGTGTTAATGATTTAAGTTGCTCTCTTGTGAGCCCAAACATATATCTCCAGAATTCATGACCTTACATCTTGGGAAGTTAGATAAAAATCAGCTTCTTTCTCCTGACTCCTTCACTCTGTGACCTGAGGTCATCCACTCTGGTCAGTAACATTCTTTCCTGAATAAGAGAGGAAAGGGAATGTCACTTTTTATGGAATGACTATTCTGTGCCGGGCACTTTGCTGGAGGCTTTATTTTTATTTTTTTTAAGACTTTATTTATTTATTCATGATAGTCACACAGAGAGAGAGACAGAGAGGCAGAGACACAGGCAGAGGGAGAAGCAGGCTCCATGCTGGGAGCCCGACGTGGGATTCGATCCCGGGTCTCCAAGATCGCGCCCCGGGCCAAAGGCAGGCGCCAAACCGCTGCGCCACCCAGGGATCCCATGCTGGAGGCTTTAAAACACAATCTCATTTTCTCTGAACAACTCTGTACCTGTTACATAAGTGAGAACACTGATGATCAGAGAAATAAGGTCACCAACTAGTACGTGGCAGAGCTGGAGTTCAAAGCAAGGGAGTCTATGTCAAAGCTGGTGCCCCTAATCAGGGGTACTCTTTTGTCTCTTTCCCTTACCTCCAGTCAGGCCACTAGGTCCAAACCCCTCTTTGCAGTTCCTTTTTCTCTGGAAATTATCGCACTACATCATATCTGAGCTCTCTCTCTCTCCCAAGCAACTTGTCAAGTGCGTTGTTCTTTCTGCCTTGACATCCAATATCACTCAGTCTCAACACTAATACCACCCAGCCATATTTATTTCTACTCCCTGGGTGAAAAAGGAGCATCTGACATGCATTTCTGGCCAATTTAGATTACTCTGCATACAGTAATAGAGTTTACAAACTTTTTAGGATCTCCCCTTTGCAACTTCCCTAAAACAGAAGAAGATATTTTTAAAGGCATGGGATTAAAATTTTGGTTTTAATTACAAAATGTTTCTGGAGGAGTATCTTGGCACATCTCTCAACCACTCCTCCTGGTGGCTTCCCGCTTGGATTACTCCCAAGGAAGTCTTTTCCTAAGCTCAGAAAGAACATTTAACAATGTCTTGTGAAGCATACTCTTGGTTAAGTAAAGAGACTTTCATACTGTATGGTTAGAAGATTACTCCAGTAGTTCTTACAATATACCATGTTCTTCAAAATCACGCTGAATATATCAATAGAATAAAGGATAAAAATCACGTGATCATCTCAATTGGCACAGAAAAAGCATTTGAAAAAATTCAACACCCTTTTTATGATAAAAATGCTTAGCAAACTAGGAATAGAGCAGGGCTTCCTCACTCTGATAAAGGACATTTATGAAAACCCCATAGCTAACATACTCAGTGTTGAAAGGCTGAAAACTTTACCCCTAAGATCAGGAACAAGGCACTTTTATTCAATATTATACTAGAAGTTTTAATCTAGGGCAATTAGGCAAGAAAATACAAAAAAAAAGACATCTAGATTAGAAAATAATACGTAAAGATATTTTTATTTACAGGTGATATGATCTTGTATAAAGACAATCAGAAGGAGTCCACAAAAAAGAACTATTAGGGCTAATAGTTTAGCAAAGTTGCAGAATACAAAATCGGCATACAAAAATCAATTACACTTCTATGAATGAGCAATTGAAAAAAAATCCAAAATAAAATTAACAAAACAGTTTCATTTAGAAGAGCATCAAAAAGGGTGACAGGCACCAAGGGGGGCACTTTACGGGATGAACACCGAGTGTTATACGATATGTTGGCAAACTGAACTCAAAAAAAATAAAAAAATAAAAAAATAAAAATCAAAAAGAAAATATTTAGGAGAAAATATACCAAAAAGATGCCAAATTGATACTCTGAAAGCTACAATACATTGTTAAAAGTAATTAAATAAATGGAAATAAATAGAAAGGCATAAATGAAAATAAATGGACAGATAGCCTGTGGTTCATAGATCGGAAGACTTATTAATATTGGTAAGAGGGCAGTAACTCCCAAACTGATCTATAGATTCAATGCAATTCCTTTCAAAATCCCAGTCATTTTTTAAAAATAGAAATCTACAAAGTGACCCCAAAATTCTTATGGAAATGTAATAGATAGCCAAAACAATTTTAAAAGAGAAGAATAAAGTGGGAAATCTTACACTTTCTGACTTCAAAGTTACTACAAAGCTATATAGTAAATGAGACAGTGTTGTACTGGCATAAGGGGAGGCATACATCAATGGAATGGAATGGAGAGTACAGAAGTCAACGCTCACATTTACAGTCAAACTATTTTTGACAAGGGTACTAAGACAATTCAATGGGGGAAAGAATAGCCTTTTATTCCAGTTTATTTTTAAGATTTTATTTATTTATTCATGAGAGACACAGAGACACAGGCAGAGGGAGAAGCAGGCTCCATGCAGGGAGCCCAACGTGGGACTCGATCCCGGGTTTCCAGGATCACACCCCGGGCTGAAGAAAGTGCTAAACCACTGAGCCACCCGGGCTGCCCTTTTCCCCCAGTTTTTATTTAAATTCCAGTTAGTTAACATGCAGCATAATATTAGTTTCTGGTGTACAATATAGTGATTCAACACCATACAACACCTGGTGCTCATCACAGGTGCACTTCTTAATCCTCATCACTTAGTTAACCCATTGCCCCACCCACCTCCCCTCTGGTAATAATCAGTTTGTTGCACTTCTAGGTATTTACCCAAAGAATACAAAAATACGAATTCAAAGGGATACATGTGCCCTGGTGTTTATAGCAGCATTATCTACAACAGCCAAATTTGGGAAATAGCCCAAATGTCCATAAACTGATGAATAGATAAAGAAGATGTGGTATATATGTACAATGGAATATTACTCAGCCATAAAATGAATGAAATCTTGCCATTTGCAACAATATGGATGGAGCTAGAGAGTATTATGCTAAGAAAAATAATCCAGTCAGAAAAGATAAATACCATATGATTTCATTCATATGTGGAATTTAGAAACAAAATGAATGAGCAAAGGAAAAAAAAGAGAGAAGGAAAGGCAAATTAAGAAAAGGACTCTTAGGGATCCCTGGGTGGCTCAGTGGTTGAGCACCTGCCTTTGGCTCAGGGCATGATCCTGGAGTCTCGGGATCGAGTCCCACGTCAAGCTCCCTGCATGGAGCCTGCTTCTCCCTCTGCCTGTGTCTCTGCCTCTCTCTCTCTCTCTCTCTCTCTCTCATAAATAAAAAATAAAAGCTTTTAAAAAAAAGAAAAAGAAAAGGACTCTTAACTATAGAGAGCAACTGATGGTTATCCGGGGGAATGTGGGTGGGGGGAGAAGACATCCAGATGGCCAACAGACAAATGAAAAGATGCTCAACATCATTGATCATCAGGGAAATGCAAATCAAAACCACGGTGAGATACCACCTCACACCTATCAAAATGGCTAAAATCGATATAAAAAACAACAGGTCTTGGCAAGGATGTGGAGAAAGGGGAATCCTCCTGCACCATTGGTGGGAATGTGAACTGGTGCAGCCACTCTGAAAAATAGTATGGAGGTTCCTCAAAAAGTTAAAAAATAGAATTACTCTATGATCCAGCAATTGCACTACTAGGTATTTAAATAAAGAATAGCCTTTTAGGGATCCCTGGGTGGCGCAGCGGTTTGGCGCCTGCCTTTGGCCCAGGGCGCGATCCTAGAGACCCGGGATTGAATCCCACATGGGGCTCCCGATGCATGGAGCCTCCTTCTCCCTCTGCCTGTGTCTCTGCCTCTCTCTCTCTCTCTGTGACTATCATGAATAAATAAATAAATAATCTAAAAAAAAAAAAAACAAATGGTGCTAGGATACCCGAATATCCACAAGCAAAATAATGAAGCTAAACCCCTACTACACACCATATACAAAAATTAAAAGAGATTGAAGACTTAAAGAGCTAAACCTATAAAAATCCTAGAAGAAAACATAGACATAAATCTTCAAGACTTTTGGTTAGACAATGGCTTCTTAGATATGACACCAAAAAGCACAAATAGCCAAAGAAAAAATAGATAACTTGGATATCATCAAAATTAAAGACTTTTGTGCTTCAGAGAGCACCAACAAGAAAGTAGAAAGACAATCCAAGGACGCCTGGGTGGCTCAGCAGTTGAGCATCTGCCTTTGGCTCAGGGTGTGATCGCGGAGTTCTGGGATCGAGTCCCGCTTCGGGCTACCTGCAAGGAGCCTGCTTCTCCCTCTCCCTAGGTCTCTGCCTTCTCTTTATGTCTCTCATCTCTGCCTTCTCTTTGTGTCTCTCATGAATAAATAAATAAAATTTAAAAAATAAAGACAATCCAAATAATGGAAGAAACATTTTGAGAATTATATGTCTGATAAGGGACTTGTATCTAGAATACATAGAGAAGTCTTACAGTTAACAGTAATAGACAAATAACCCAACTTACAAATGGTAAAGGATCTAAATAGACATTTCTCCAAAGAAGAAGAAATACACACAGTCAATAAGCACATGGAAAGATGCTCAGCATCAGTAGCCATCAGGAAAATGCAAATCAAAACCACAATGTAATGCTACTTGCCATACACTAGGACAGCTATAACCCAAAAGTCCGATAATGACAATCATTGGTAAGAATGTAGAGAAATTGAAACCTTTTTATGCTGCTGATAGGAATATGAAGTGGTGTGGCTGCTTCAGAAAGAGTTCCTTGAGATGTTAAACAGAGTTGCCATATGACCCAGCAATTCTACTTCTAAGTATATACCCAGGAGAAATGAAAACATATGTCCACACAAAAACTTGTATGTGAACGTTCATAGCACCATAAATTATCATAGTCAAAAGGTGGAAAACAACTCATACTCCATCTACCGAATAATGTATAAACAAATGTGTATATCCATATGATGGAATATTATTTGCCCATAAAAAGGAATGAAGAATTGATACATGCTCCAAAACAAATGAACATTGAAAAAATTAGGCTAAGTGAAAGAAACCAGTTGAAAAGGACCACAGATTGTATGATTTCACGTATATAAAATATCCATAGAGACAGAAAGAGAGTAGATTAATGCCAAGATCTGGGAGGAAGTGGGGAAAGTGGTTGCTAATGGGTATGAGGTTGCATTTTGGGGGGGTGAAATGTTTTTAAAATGTAGTGATGGTTGCACAGCTCTGTGAATATACTAAAAGCTTCAAATGGATGAGTTGTATTGGATGTGACATATCTCAATAAAGCTGTTAAAAATCATGCTAAATAAAAAGCTTATTGGAGGTGGGCAAAGAAAGGGAGAGGCAGGGTATTTGGTCTGTGTCATTTCTGGTCATATCAAGGGCTTTCCTCAATTAAAATTTCTTATGTAACATTTGCCTTCCCTACAGCCCTACTTTCACCAACACATTTTCTTTCAATTTGTGCTCCTTGATGTTTTATTCCCTGATGCTAGTGCCACCAACACCTTCCTTTGTGGGAAGAGGGAATATATAATTAGTCAGATATTTGGATTCTTTGCTGTATTCTGTCCTAGAGGAGCTTTCTCTTTGTCTGGGTATAGATTGGGCACTGGACCAATTTCTGATCTAAATTCAGGAATAGGGTATCCTTGGGTGGCTCAGCGGTTTGGCGCCTGCCTTTGGCCCAGGGTATGGTCCTGGAGTCCTGGGATTGAGTCCCGGGATCGAGTCTGGGGATGGTGTCCCGGGATCGAGTCCCGCATTGGACTCCCTGTATGGAGCCTGCTTCTCCCTCTGCCTGTGTCTCTGCCTCTCTCTCTCTCTCTGTGTGTGTGTGTCTCTCATGAATAAATAATAAAATAAAATCTAAAAAAATAATAAAATAATAAATTCAGGAATAACTGGAATGGATACACAATGGTACCTTTATTTTTTAAAAAAGATTTATTTATTTATTTGAGAGAGAGAGAGAGAGCGAGCAAGAGGGGGCTTAGGAGCAGAGGGGAGGGGAGAGAGAAACTCTAGCAGACTCCACGCTGAACACTGAGCCCAATGTGGGGCTCAATCTCACAACCCTGAGATCAGGACCTGAGCTGCCCCCAAGAGTTGGGTGCTTAACCCACTGAGCCACACAGGTGCCCCCAACATATTCTTTTTATAATGTGACTTTGCTACTCCTCCAGTCCAGAAATGGATTTTCCCCCACCTCTTCTCAAATCTGGGCTGTAACCTGCTCTGACTAATAGAACGGGTTAGGAATTATTTATAAAACTGTCAATGCTGGGCCTTAGGAGATCCTACAAGCTTTGTTTTTGCAGTTAACCTCTTGGAACATGGTTGCTATTTAGTCAAGTCCAAACTCTCTGGCTGGGAAAAGAGATCATGAGGTAAAGACTTAAGTTGTTCCAATTAGCAGCCAGCACCAAGGCTCCAATCATATGAGTGTGGCCATCTTGGATCCTTCAGACAGTTAAGCTATCCAATCTGACATGTGGAACAAAGATGAGACTTCCCTACTGATTTCTGCCCAAAAAGGACACAGACAAAAAAAAAGAAATATATAGAATAATTATAAATTATAGTTGATTCTTCAAGGAAACAAACAAAAGGCTAAGAAGAATAACACAGGGGACCTACTATAGATGCGCTGGCCAGGGAAGTCATCTATAAGGAGTTGACATTTGAGTTCAGACTTAAAGGACACTAAGGACTACTGTGGTAAGTGTCTACTAGGCAGAAGGAAAAGCAAATGCAAAGACCTTGACTCAAGAGAGAGCTTAGTGGGTTTCAAATATTTAAAGAAAACCAAAGAAGCTAAAACAAGGAAGATGACGCCAGAGTGTCAGGCAGACACCAAATTCCACAAGGTCTAGCCAGTGGGTCAAGAATTTATATTTTTTAAAGGATCTATACCCTAAAAACTACAAAACACTTCCGAAAGAAATTGAGGAAGACACAAAGAGATGGAAAAATATTCCATGCTTATGGATTGGAAGAATTAATATTGTGAAAATGTCAATGTTACCCAGGGCAATTTACACATTTAATGCAATCCCTATCAAAATACCATGGACTTTCTTCACAGAGTTGGAACAAATCATCTTAAGATTTGTGTGGAATCAGAAAAGACCCCGAATAGACAGGGGAATATTAAAAAAGAAAACCATAGCTGGGGGCATCACAATGCCAGATTTCAGGTTGTCCTACAAAGCTGTGGTCATTAAGACAGTGTGGTACTGGCACAAAAACAGACACATAGATCAATGGAACAGAATAGAGAATCCAGAAGTGAACCCTCAACTTTATGGTCAATTAATATTCAAGAAAACAGGAAAGACTATTCACTGGAAAAAAAGACAGTCTCTTCAATAAATGGTGCTGGGAAAATTGGACATCCACATGCAGAAGAATGAAACTAGACCATTCTCTTACACAATACACAAAGATAAACTCAAAATGGATGAAAGATCTAAATGTGAGACAAGAATCCCTCAAAATCCTAGAGGAGAACACAGGCAACACCCTTTTTGACCTTGGCCACAGCAACTTCTTGCAAGATACATCCATGAAGGCAAGGGAAACCAAAGCAAAAATGAACTATTGGGACTTCATCAAGATAAAAAGCTTCTGCACAGCAAAAGAAATAGTCAACAAAACTAAAAGACAACCTACAGAATGGGAGAAGATTTTTGCAAATGACGTATCAGATAAAGGGCTAGTATCCAAAATCTATAAAGAACTTCTTAAACTCAACACCAAAGAAACAAACAATCCAATCATGAAATGGGCCAAAGACATGAACAGAAATTTCACAGAGGATGACATAGACATGGCCAGCAAGCACATGAGAAAATGCTCAGCATCACTTGCCATCAGGGAAATACAAATTAAAACCACAATGAGATACCACCTCACACCAGTAAGAATGGGGAAAATTAACAAGACAGGAAACAACAAATGTTGGAGAGGATGTGGAGAAAGGGGAACCCTTTTATACTGTTGGTGGGAATGTGAGCTGGTACAGCCACTCTGGAAAACTGTGTAGAGGTTCCTCAAAGAGTTAAACATAGAATTGCCCTATGACCCAGCAATTGCACTACTGGGGATTTACTCTAAAGATACAGATGCAATGAAACGCCGGAACACCTGCACCCCAATGTTTATAGCAGCAATGTCCACAATAGTCAAACTGTGGAAGGAGCCTCAGTGTCCATCAAAAGATGAATGGATAAAGAAGGTGTGGTCTATGTATACAATGGAATATTACTCAGCCATTAGAAATGACAAATACCCACCATTTGCTTCAACGTGGATGGAATTGGAGGGTATTATGCTGAGTGAAATAAGTCAATCGGAGAAGGACAAACATTATATGTTCTCATTCATTTGGGGAATATAAAAATTAGTGAAAGGGAATAAAGGGAAAGGAGAGAAAATGAGTGAAAATATCAGTGAGGGTGACAAAACATGAGAGACACCTAACTCTGAGAAACGAACAAGGGGTAGTGGAAAGGGACGTGGGCGGGGGGTTGGGGTGACTGGGTGATGGGCACTGAGGGGGCACTTGACAGGATGAGCTCTGGGTGTTATGCTAAATATTGGCAAATTGAACTCCAATAAAATTTTTTTTAAAAAAAGAATTTGTATTTTTATTTTGATTCCCTGAAAGATTTTAAACAATGAAGTGATGTGATCTTTCATTTTGAAAGGGGAATTTTTGCTGCTGTGGGAGAAAAGTTTGGCGTTGGGGGCGGGGGGAATGCAAGTGGAGAAATCAGGTCATATTGCAATCTAGGCTAAAGTTGAAAGTAGCCAGGTCAGAGTGATGCAGGTAGAGAAGTGTGGCTAGTTTTAAGATATGTTTTGAAGATACAGCCTGCTGTTGAGTGAGATATGAAGAACAGGATAAGGGAAGAGGAAGAATCAAAGAGGACACAGATTTCTGGCTTAGGCAATAGGGTTGATGGTTGTGCTCTCTGCTGAACATATGGAAATGATTAGGGGAATCCAGACTTCAGTTTTGGATATATGAATTGTGATCTCTCTATACAGGTGTCAAGTGGACAACCGGAACTCAAGGAGAACTCTGACTGGGAGATTTACTTGGGGGTCATCTGGAAAAATGGCACTTAAATTTATGGGAATGGCTGCGATTTCCCAATGAAAGAATACAGAAATGAAATGGGAAGACGGTATAGGACAGACTACTGAAGAACACCAATATTTAAAAATTAGGTAAAGGAGGAGCAGA
Organism: Canis lupus familiaris; assembly: GCF_011100685.1. Classification (NCBI taxonomy): domain Eukaryota; kingdom Metazoa; phylum Chordata; class Mammalia; order Carnivora; family Canidae; genus Canis; species Canis lupus. Next base: position 81,937,024 of record NC_049260.1, read on the forward strand.
TAGCAAAAAAGAATGAGTAGTGGCTAAGAAGTTAGGAGGAAAACCATGAGATGGTGGTGTCAAGAGAGGCAAGAGAGAAGTGTATTTCCAGTGGAAGGAGTGGTCAACAGTGCTGATAGTGAGAGTAAAGTGAGGACAGATAAGTGTCCATTACATTAGGCAATATCTAGGTCACTGGCGACAAGAGCTGTTTTGATGGGATGGTAGAGGTGGAGGTCTGATTGCAATGGATTGAGTATTGAATGGGAAGGCAGGAGCTGGAGTCAGCATATGTAGTTGTATATGTGAAAAGTTGGCTATAAACAGGAATAGATAAATGGGATGGGAGTTAGATATACAGTCAAGGGAGAATTTTAAGATCAGTAGTACTAAAGCATGGTTGAGCTCTGATGGAAATGATCCAAAGGAGAGGGAAGGATTGATGTTGCAGAAGAGAAAGGAGATACCTGAAGAAGATTCCTTGAGGTAAAGAAAAGGGATAGGATTCAGAGCACAATGGAAGGACTGAGTGCCCTCTTAAGTTCATGAACTTAAGGTGAAACCAATCAGCTTAGTTATGTGATACCCCCTCCACTATTTAGCTGCCTGCTTGGGTGAAGGCTTCAAGAAGGAAGATGGCAGAGTTCATTTGGGATTGGAGTTTTGCCAATATAGTCAACAGAAGGAGAGATGGCAAGGGAAGTGACTGTATTTGCAAGGATGAAACATGGAATCAGGACTGACTAAGGAATGAAAGAAAGTCAGAATGCAGGCTGATGGGTGTTGAGAAGAGTGATGGCTAATAGCCTGGAGGTCTCAGAGAGGCTGTGTGTGTGTGCATTGGCAGTGAGGGTGGGTGGCCAAGGAGTGGGATGTTTCAAATAAAAATGGGAGAGGGCATAGAATTTTGGTGATGGCAATGTCCAGGGGTAGCCATGGGAGTAGGTGGCTGAGTTGGAGTGAAGGAAAAAGGCCATGGGAGATGGATAGGTCAAGGCACTGAGAATTAGGTGGTTCATCCATGTGGATGCTGAAGCAACTAACTTTGTGGAGCAGGAGGAACATCATTGACACAGTGTGAGTCAATCAATGTGTTTGTTCTTTTGCAAAGAAGCCAGTTTCGTGTTTGGGTTCTTTTTTTTTTTAATTTATTTTTTTATTGGTGTTCAATTTACTAACATACAGAATAACACCCAGTGCCCGTCACCCATTCACTCCCACCCCCCGCCCTCCTCCCCTTCTACCACCCCTCAGCTGGGCCCTCAGAGATACTGGAGAACTGGCCATTTCCCCAATTAGCTCCTTCTCTCATTCCTCAGAACAACTCTTGACCAGATACTATGTTCCAAATTATGGACCTCTCTCCTCACACTTTTTAAAAATATTTTATTTATTTATTCACAGAAGACACACACACACACACACACACACACACATACACACACACAGAGGAAGAGACACAGGCAGAGGGAGAAGCAGGCTCCATGCAGGGAGCCTGACATGGGACTCGATCCGGGTCTCTAGGATCACGCCCTGGGCCGAGGGCAGACGCTTAACCACTGAGCGACCCAGGCATCCCTCTCCTCACACTTTGTACGTGACTTTGCTTCCTACTCTTTTTTTGTTTTGTATTGTCTTGTTTTGCTCCCTATGCTTCAAGATAATAGGCCATCAGGAGGGGCATCTCTCATGCCAGCTCCTTACATGCAAACTACATATGCGGTTTCATGGTCTTTTTAAGTGGGATCTATCCGTTCTCCTAAGGCTAATGCCCCATCAGTGTGGAGTTCCACCAATGTGTTCCATGCTGGCAACATTCCCTCTCTTCTGTATCTTTACCCTATTTCTACTGGATGTTTCCCCTGAGGCTCTAAACTGGCACACACCTGTTCCAGCTGTACCACAGCAGTGGCTGCCACCATAACTGCCACCATCCTTCCTCTGAGCTAGCCTTCACAAGCAGCCATGTTGAAAGTAAAGTGAAACTGGGGTACCTGGGTGGCTCAGTGGTTGAGCATCTGCCTGCTCCTCCCCCTGCCTATGTCTCTTCCTCTCTCTCTGTTTCTCATAAATAAAAAAAAAATCATCTGAAAGAAAGTAAAGTGAAACTAGTGGAGAAGACATGGCTGCCTTTACTTCTTCATCTCAGAATCACTTATTTTTCTTTTAACTTTTTATTTTGACCCAATTTCAGACTTACATAAAACCTGTAATAAGATTTTTTAAAAGCCTATTTTGCCTTTTACCCAGATCTTTTCTCCCACTGCCACCTCCTTCCTTCTCCCCCTCCCTCCCTCACCTCTGATTCTCTCTTTCTCTCACACACATACCCTCTTTTTTTCTGAACCATTTGAGAGTAAGTTGCAGACATGATGCTATTTACCCTTCATTACTTCAGAGTGCATTTCCTAATAATAATGACATTGTCTTACATCACCCAGTCACAATGATCAAAATCAGGAAATTAATTTTGATATGATATATACTAATCTACGGATCTAGTTCCTACTTCAGATTTTGCTGAATGCGTTGACGCAAGGATGTTCTCTATGGCAGAAAATCTCATTTCATAAGCAGCACTCAGTTTTCATGTCTCTTTTAATCTGAAATAGATCTACAGTCCCGTGTTTCATGGCATTGTCAATTTTGAGGAGTACAGACCAGCTATTTTGTAGAATGCCCTTCAATGTGAGTGTATCTGCATTTTCCTCATGAGTAGATTCAGATTATGTACCTATGAAAGGAACATCACAGAAATGCTGTGTCCTCCTAGGCACATAATGTGGATTTTTCCCATTACTGGCTACAGTAAGTTTGATCACTTGATTAAGATCCCATGTGCTAGGTTTCTCCACTATAAAGTTGCTATTTGTACTAATAGATATCTAGTAGGGAGATATTTCAGGACTATGTAAGTGTCTTTTTACTCCTCAAACTTTCTTCCACTAGTTTTTGAATCCCTTGATGATTCTTGCTAAGTGGTGGCCAAATGTTCCCCCCCCCCAATTTTACCAGTTCTCCTACATTTTTTTATTGCTGTAAAGATGATCTTTCCCTTAATTTCCATGTGCTTATTTCTATCTGTGTGGACTTAGAGATTCCTATATTTTTCAATGGGTTATCATCTTTTGTTATGATATTTTATTTTAATGCTCAAATGCTCCAAATTTGGCCAGCTTAAGTCTCTTCATGCTAGATCTAGTATCAATCTGACATGCTCTTATCACTTCTTGAGTAGTCTGTTGCTTTCTTGCCCAAACAAGACATTCCAGGCTCATCTCGTACTTTCCTTGCCCTAGTGCTGAAATCAGTCATTTCTCCATTTCCTTTTAGTGAAGAATGCCATTGAGGAACCAAGATCTGGGCACTTATTGTGTTTGCTGCCTGTAGAGCTTCACAGTGGACAGAACTACAAAATAGACTTATGTATATACACCTACACTCACATGCATGCATATACATGCAGAAATGACCACCTGCATTATACCCATGTCTCGTTCTGCATATATCTCTATATTAAAAACTATGAAATCACACTTATGGTCCAATTCCAGTTCAACACCACTGGATTCATTCTGTCCTCCTTTTCCATATTTTGATTTTCTTCACCAATAGTAAGGTATCTGACTCCCATTATCCACAATATATTATAATCACTTCTTTACCTACTATACTTGGGCTTTGGCTCTACCAACTCACCAAAATTATTCTTGCCAAGGACATAAATTTTTGTAATTGCTAAATTCAAAGATCACTCTGGTCCTAATATTCCTTGTCCTCTTCTCTATGTCTGACTGTTGAAACTGCTCACCTTTTTTTCTGTTGTACAATTTTCTTTTATTTTTTGATAGAATATATATCTAGAACATGTAAGTGTATGTTTTTATCCCTTCTTCCCAATGTGCACATTCTTCAATATTGGACAGTCCACAGAATTGGGGAAAGGTTATGAACTTGATAAAGTAACCACTTGAGTTTGCTAGTAATTTAGAAAATCCTGGTATGAATTCAGTCTCTAATATTTTGGAGTATGGAAAACCCTAAGATAGAGTTGTATTTATGGTATTGGGGAAAAGATTCCAGGACTCCAGGAAGTCCATGTTATGGTAACCTTCACTTATGGGTATCTAGTTACTTTCAGATCTCAAGACTTCAGGGTCATGTCAGGACAAGGCCAGAAGTCAGGAGACTTTGTGTTTTGAAGTGTTGCTGAGTCTCCTCTCAGTTTTAAGCTAGAAGTTTCCTGGACCTAGAAGTTTCCTGGAGGAGGGCTGGTTGGCATGGGGCCTGTTTGCTTGAAAGTTGTCATCCTATGTGGGCCTGAGTGCCTGCTAAGCTGGCGAGTGTGTTGAATCATCAAAACCAAAGCCCATGATAAGTGATGATGAGCATCTTTCCATGTGTCTGCTGGCCATCTGTTTGTCTTCTTTGGAGAAATGTCGGTTCATGTCTTCTTCCCATTTTTAATGGGATTATTTGTTTTTTGAGTGTTGGGTAAAAAGTTAAAAATAGAACTATCATATGATCCAGCAGTCTGGGTATTTTTCCAGATAATATAAGAATACTAATTCAAAGGGATACATACACCCCTATGTTTATAGCAGCATTATTTATGATAGACAAGATATGAAAGCAGCCAAAGGGTCCATTGATTGATGAATAGATAAAGAAGAGGTAGCACATATTCTTCCCACACATTGCCCCATCCTCATTTCTGCCAAAAGTCTGCTCCTTTTTCTGCATTCCCTACCCCACATAGTGGCACCACCATCCCCATATACCCAATCAGACTGACCTGACTTGTCCTTCCTCTTTACTTATGTTGAAAAGTTCTATTTGAAGATCTCAATCTCTTTTATATTTGTGTTCTCTTTATCATTTTTTAAAAAAGATTTTATTTATCCATTCATGAGAGACAGAGACAGAGACAGAGACAGAGAGAGAGAGAGAGAGGCACAGGCAGAGGGAGAAGCAGGCTCCATACAGGGAACCTGACATGGGACTCGATCCCAGGTCTCCAGGATCCCATCCTGGGCTGAAGGTGGCGCTAAACTGCTGAGCCACCGGGGCTGCCCTCTCTTTATCTTTCTTATTATCTGGCAATTGTTTCCCAACAGCTGTTATGCCTCATTCTCCATCCCTTCAAATCCATCCTTCTCATAGGTACTGAATAACTTTTCTAAAGTGCAAATTTCACCATGGCATTCCCCTATTTCAAACCATTCAGATATGGCTCACAACTTCTGGATAATGTCCATATTCCTTGGAACGTCACATAGAGTCCTTTGTGATCTGTCCTTGGGTTATCTCATGTCTTCTCTTTATTCTACTCTACACTCAATCTATCCACCTATGATATTATCCATTCATTGCAGTTACCATATTCTCTTTGGCTTTCTTTTTTTTTAATTTTTTAAATTTTTATTTATTTATGATAGTCACAGAGAGAGAGAGAGAGAGAGAGAGGCAGAGACACAGGCAGAGGGAGAAGCAGGCTCCATGCACCCGGAGCCCGATGTGGGATTCGATCCCGGGTCTCCAGGATCGTTCCCTGGGCCAAAGGCAGGCGCCAAACCGCTGTGCCACCCAGGGATCCCTCTCTTTGGCTTTCATGCCATTGTGCATGCTATGCCATCTTTCAGAAATGCCTTTGTCTGATGAATAACTTCTACACTGCTTTCAAGACTCATATTTCCCTGACTATCCTCCTCCCACTTCCACTGCCTATTAGGATCCCATCCTACATGCTTTGTAGCAGCTTGTATTTATCATATCTCAGTGCTTTGTCACACTTCATTGTAATTATCTGTTCACTTGCATTTCCCCTGCTAGACTGTGGACTCCTTGAAGACAAGGACTCAATATACATGAAAAAATAAATTCTCGGGGATCCCTGGGTGGCTCAATGGTTTCAGGGCATGCCTTCAGCCCAGGGCATGATCCTGGAGTCCCTGGATCAAGTCCCACATCGACTTCTGCATGGAGCCTGCTTCTCCTTCTGCCTGTGTCTCTGCCTCTCTCTCTCTCTCTCTCTCTCTCTCTCTCTCTCTCATGAATAAATAAATAAGTAAATCTTAAAAAAAAAAGCTCCTAGAGAAAAATAAATAAATACATTCTCGTGTGCCTGGGTGACTCAGTAGGTTAAGCATCCAACTCTTGGTTTTGGCTCAGGTCATATTCTCAGGAATGGATGCTGTCAGAAGAGGGGCAAGATGGCGGAAGAGTAGGGTCCCCAAATCACCTGTCCCCACCAAATTACCTAGATAACCTTCAAATCATCCTGAAAATCTACGAATTCGGCCTGAAATTTAAAGAGAGAACAGCTGGAACGCTACAGTGAGAAGAGTTCGCGCTTCTATCAAGGTAGAAAGATAGGGAAAAAAGAAATAAAGAAACAAAAGGCATCCAAAGGGGACGTGCCCTGCAAGCTGCCGGGCTAAGGCCAGGGCGAGTGCCACCAGGACAGGAGAGCCCCTTCCCGGAGAAACAGGAGCTTCACCAATCTTCCCGGGCGGAAAGGCGCCCACAGGGAGTTAGAGCAGGACCCCAGGAGGGCGGGGATGCCCTCGGGCTCCCTGGGACACTAACAGACACCTGTGCCCCGGGAGAGTGCGCCGAGCTCCCTAAGGGCTGCAGCGCACACGGCGGGACCCGGAGCAGCTCGGAGGGGCTCGGGTGGCGGCTCCGTGGAGGGGGGGCTGCGGCCGGGAGAGCAAATCCAACAGCGCAGGCCCGGGAGCACTGGGCCCCAGGACACAGCCCAGGATCCGACCTCCCCCCGGACCGGCAGAGGCCCGGAGGGCCCAGGACAGCAAGGACACTCCTGCCCCGAGCTGAGCAGATCAGCGGCCCCGCCCCCGGAACTTCCAGACCCTGCAGGCTGAGACTCCTAAGTTACTGCGGGGGCTGAATCCAGGGCTCCAGAGCTGGCCCCGCCACTGTGGTTGTTCCTCCTGGGGCCTCACGGGGTAAACAACCCCCACTGAGCCCTGCACCAGGCAGGGGGCAGAGCAGCTCCCCCAAGTGCTAACACCTGAAAATCAGCACAACAGGCCCCTCCCCCAGAAGACCAACTAGACGGACAAGTTCCAGGGGAAATCAAGGGACTTAAAGTATACAGAATCAGAAGATACTCCCCCGTGTTTTTTTTTTCTTTTTGATTTCTGATTGCTTCCCCCACCCTTTTTTTCACCTTTCTTTCTTTTTATTTCTTTTTCTTCTCTTTTTTTCCTTTTTTCTTCTTTTTTCTTTTTTCTTTTTCTCTTTTCTTTCCTTCTTTCTCTCCTCTCTTTTTCTCCTTTTCCGAATACAACTTGTTTTTGGCCACTCTGCACTGAGCAAAATGACTAGAAGGAAAACCTCACCTCAAAAGAAAGAATCAGAAACAGTTCTCTCTCACACAGAGTTAGAAAATCTGGATTACAATTCAATGTCAGAAAGCCAAATCAGAAGCACTATTATACAGCTACTGGTGGCTCTAGAAAAAAGCATAAAGGACTCAAGAGACTTCATGACTGCAGAATTTAGTTCCAATCAGGCAGAAATTAAAAATCAATTGAATGAGATGCAATCCAAACTAGAAGTCCTAACGACGAGGGTTAACGAGGTAGAAGAACGAGTGAGTGACATAGAAGACAAGTTGATGGCAAAGAGGGAAACTGAGGAAAAAAGAGACAAACAATTAAAAGACCATGAGGATTGATTAAGGGAAATAAATGACAGCCTGAGGAAGAAAAACCTACGTTTAATTGGGGTTCCCGAGGGCGCCGAAAGGGACAGAGGGCCAGAATATGTATTTGAACAAATCCTAGCTGAAAACTTTCCTAATCTGGGAAGGGAAACAGGCATTCAGATCCAGGAAATAGAGAGATCCCCCCCTAAAATAAAGAAAAACCGTTCAACACCTCCACATTTAATAGTGAAGCTTGCAAATTCCAAAGATAAAGAGAAGATCCTTAAAGCAGCAAGAGACAAGAAATCCCTGGCTTTTATGGGGGGGAGTATTAGGGTAACAGCAGACCTCTTCACAGAGACCTGGCAGGCCAGAAAGGGCTGGCAGGATATATTCAGGGTCCTAAATGAGAAGAACATGCAACCAAGAATACTTTATCCAGCAAGGCTCTCATTCAGAATGGAAGGAGAGATAAAGAGCTTTCAAGACAGGCAGGAACTGAAAGAATATGTGACCTCCAAACAAGCTCTGCAAGAAATTTTAAGGGGGACTCTTAAAATTCCCCTTTAAGAAGAAGTCCAATGGAACAATCCACAAAAACAAGGACTGAACAGATATCATGATGACACTAAACTCATATCTTTCAATAGTGACTCTGAATGTGAACGGGCTTAATGACCCCATCAAAAGGCGCAGGGTTTCAGACTGGATAAAAAAGCAAGACCCGTCTATTTGCTGTCTACAAGAGACTCATTTTAGAGAGAAGGACACCTACAGCCTGAAAATAAAAGGTTGGAGAACCACTTACCATTCAAATGGTCCTCAAAATAAAGCAGGGGTAGCCATCCTTATATCAGATAAACTATAATTTACCCCAAAGACTGTAGTGAGAGATGAAGAGGGACACTATATCATACTTAAAGGATCTATCCAACAAGAGGACTTAACAATCCTCAATATATATGCCCCGAATGTGGGAGCTGCCAAATATTTAAATCAATTAATTACCAAAGTGAAGACATACTTAGATAATAATACACTTATACTTGGTGACTTCAATCTAGCTCTCTCTACCCTCGATAGGTCTTCTAAGGACAACATCTCCAAAGAAACGAGAGCTTTAAATGATACACTGGACCAGATGGATTTCACAGATATCTACAGAACTTTACATCCAAACTCAACTGAATACACATTCTTCTCAAGTGCACATGGAACTTTCTCCAGAATAGACCACATACTGGGTCACAAATTGGGTCTGAACCGATACCAAAAGATTGGGATCATCCCCTGCATATTCTCAGACCATAATGCCTTGAAATTAGAACTAAATCACAACCAGAAGTTTGGAAGGACCTCAAACACGTGGAGGTTAAGGACCATCCTGCTAAAACATGAAAGGGTTAACCAGGAAATTAAGGAAGAATTAAAAAGATTCATGGAAACTAATGAGAATGAAGATACAACCGTTCAAAATCTTTGGGATGCAGCAAAAGCAGTCCTAATGGGGAAATACATCGCAATACAAGCATCCATTCAAAAACTGGAAAGAACTCAAATACAAAAGCTAACCTTACACCTAAAGGAACTAGAGAAAAAAACAGCAAATAGATTCTACACCCAGCAGAAGAAGAGAGTTAATTAAGAGTCGAGCAGAACTCAATGAAATCGAGACCAGAAAAACTGTGGAACAGATCAACAAAACCAGGAGTTGGTTCTTTGAAGGAATTGATAAGATAGCTAAACCATTAGCCAGCCTTATTAAAAATAAGAGAGAGAAGACTCAAATTAATAAAATCATGAATGAGAAAGGAGAGATCACTACCAACACCAAGGAAATACAAATGATTTTAAAAACATATTATGAACAGCTATACGCCAATAAATTAGGCAATCTAGAAGAAATGGACGCATTCCTGGAAAGCCACAGACTACCAAAACTGGAACAGGAAGAAATAGGAAACCTGAACAGGCCAATAACCAGTGAGGAAATTGAAGCAGTCATCAAAAACCTCCCAAGACACCAGAGTCCAGGGCCAGATGGCTTCCCAGGGGAATTCTATCAAACGTTTGAAGAAACCATACCTATTCTCCTAAAGCTGTTTGGAAAGATAGAAAGGGATGGAGTACTTCCAAATTCGTTCTATGAGGCCAGCATCACCTTAATTCCAAAACCAGACAAAGACCCCACCAAAAAGGAGAATTACAGACCAATATCCCTGATGAACATGGATGCAAAAATTCTCAACAAGATACTAGCCAATAGGATCCAACAGTACATTAAGAAAATTATTCACCATGACCAAGTAGGATTTATCCCTGGGACACAAGGCTGGTTCAACACTCGTAAAACAATCAATGTGATTCATCACATCAGCAAGAGAAAAACCAAGAAACATATGATCCTCTCAGTAGATGCAGAGAAAGCATTTGACAAAATACAGCATCCATTCCTGATCAAAAGTCTTCAGAGTGTAGGGATAGAGGGAACATTCCTCAACATCTTAAAAGCCATCTACCAAAAGCCCACAGCAAATATCATTCTCAATGGGGAAGCACTGGGAGCCTTTCCCTTAAGATCAGGAATAAGACAGGGATGTCCACTCTCACCACTGCTATTCAACATAGTACTGGAAGTCCTAGCCTCAGCAATCAGACAACAAAAGGACATTAAAGGCATTCAAATTGGCAAAGAAGAAGTCAAACTCTCCCTCTTCGCCGATGACATGATACTCTACATAGAAAACCCAAAAGCCTCGACCCCAAGATTGCTAGAACTCATATAGCAATTTGGTAGCATGGCAGGATACAAAATCAGTGCCCAGAAACCAATGGCATTTCTATACACTAACAATGAGACTGAAGAAAGAGAAATTAAGGAGGCAATCCCATTTACAATTGCACCCAAAAGCATAAGATACCTAGGAATAAACCTAACCAAAGAGGTGAGGGATCTATACCCTAAAAACTATAGAACACTTCTGAAAGAAATTGAGGAAGACAAAAAGAGATGGAAAAATATTCCATGCTCATGGATTGGCAGAATTAATATTGTGAAAATGTCAATGTTACCCAGGGCAATTTACACGTTTAATGCAATCCCTATCAAAATACCATGGACTTTCTTCAGAGAGTTAGAACACATTATTTTAAGATTTGTGTGGAATCAGAAAAGACCCTGAATAGCCAGGGGAATTTTAAAAAAGAAAACCATAGCTGGGGGCATCTCAATGCCAGATTTCAGGTTGTACTACAAAGCTGTGGTCATCAAGACAGTGTGGTACTGAAACAAAAACAGACACATAGATCAGTGGAACAGAATAGAGAATCCAGAAGTGGACCCTGAACTTTTTGGGCAACTAATATTCGATAAAGGAGGAAAGACTATCCATTGGAAGAAAGACAGTCTCTTCAATAAATGGTGCTGGGAAAATTGGACATCCACATGCAGAAGAATGAAACTAGACCACTCTCTTTCACCATACACAAAGATAAACTCAAAATGGATGAAAGATCTAAATGTGAGACAAGATTCCATCAAAATCCTAGAGGAGAACACAGGCAACACCCTTTTTGAACTCGGCCACAGTAACTTCTTGCAAGATACATCCACGAAGGCAAAAGAAACCAAAGCAAAAATGGACTATTGGGACTTCATCAAGATAAGAAGCTTTTGCACAGCAAAGGATACAGTCAACAAAACTAAAAGACAACCTACAGAATGGGAGAAGATTTTTGCAAATGACGTATCAGATAAAGGGCTAGTTTCCAAGATCTATAAAGAACTTATTAAACTCAACACCAAAGAAACAAACAATCCAATCATGAAATGGGCAAAAGACATGAACAGAAATCTCACAGAGGAAGACATAGACATGGCCAACATGCACATGAGAAAATGCTCTGCATCACTTGCCATCAGGGAAATACAACTCAAAACCACAATGAGATACCACCTCACACCAGTGAGAATGGGGAAAATTAACGAGGCAGGAAACCACACATGTTGGAGAGGATGCGGAGAAAAGGGAACCCTCTTGCACTGTTGGTGGGAATGTGAACTGGTACAGCCACTCTGGAAAACCGTGTGGAGGTTCCTCAAAGAGTTAAAAATAGACCTGCCCTATGACCCAGCAATTGCACTGTTGGGGATTTACCCCAAAGATTCAGATGCAATGAAACGCCAGGACACCTGCACCCCGATGTTTATAGCAGCAATGTCCACAATGGCCGAACTGTGGAAGGAGCCTCGGTGTCCATCAAAAGATGAATGGATAAAGAAGATGTGGTTTATGTATACAATGGAATATTACTCAACCATTAGAAATGAAAAATACCCACCATTTGCTTCAACGTGGATGGAACTAGAGGGTATTATGCTGAGTGAAATAAGTCAATCAGAGAAGGACAAACATTATATGTTCTCATTCATTTGGGGAATATAAATAATAGTGAAAGGGAATATAAGGGAAGGGAGAAGAAATGTGTGGGAAATATCAGAAAGGGAGACAGAACGTAAAGATTCCTAACTCTGGGAAACGAACTAGGGGTGGTAGAAGGGGAGGAGGGCGGGGGGTGGGGGTGAATGGGTGATGGGCACTGAGGGGGGCACTTGACGGGATGAGCACTGGGTGTTATTCTGTATGTTGGTAAATTGAACACCAATAAAAAATAAATTTATTTTAAAAAATGAAAAATTGCCATTTGCGACTACATGGATGGACCCGGAAGGCATCATGCTAAATGAAATAAGTCAGAGAGAGAAAGACAAATATATGGAATCCAAAAAACAAGACAAATGAGCAAACAGACAAACAAAACAGTCTCTTAAATACAGAGAACAAACTGGCGATTGCCAGAGGGGTGGTGGGTAGGTAGAGGGGCAAAATAGATGAAGGTGATTAAGAAGTACAAATTTCCAGTTCTAAAATACATAAGTTATGGAGATGAAAAGTATAGCATAGGGAATACAGTCAATAATATTGTAATAATGCTGTATGGTAACAGATTGTGATTACACTTACCATGGCACCCACAGGGTAATATATAGAATTGTGGAATAGATAAATTGTACACTTGAAACTAATATCACACTATCAATTATACTTCAAAATAAAGAAAAAAATAGACTCTAGCATAATGACTTTGATTTATACATGGCACCAATGAAAACCAATCAAATTTCTTTGTAGCCACAGGGTTGTATCTTATTTTATTGTGTATGTATACACTGACAATTCCTTGAAATAAAATGTAAGATTTATATATTAATTGTCATGCCTTTTTATATATTTGCTGATCCTCTCATTCTGTCCATCTGGACTCTATTTTCACACCCCGAAGCTTCTATTACCTCAGAAGAAAACTTAAAGTCCCTTCTAAAAGACTATCTTCGTTGAACAGGCAAGTAATTTTCCACAGGTGCACGTAACTGAGCTCTTCATCCTCTCCTGCAAGCTTATCAGGGATTGGGGAATCTGAGAGTTTTTTTTTTTTTAATTTTTATTTATTTATGATAGTCACAGAGAGAGAGAGAGGCGCAGAGACACAGGCAGAGGGAGAAGCAGGCTCCATGCACCGGGAGCCCGATGTGGGATTCGATCCCGGGTCTCCAGGATCGCGCCCTGGGCCAAAGGCAGGCACCAAACCGCTGCGCTACCCAGGGATCCCGGGAATCTGAGAGTTGAAAAAGATTTTTGTGGGTTTCATTTTCCAGTGCTTCTCATCCCTGATAACTCATCCAAGGGAGCCCGTAAATATGCAGATTCACAGGTCCCACGCCGGAGGTACAATATAGTATAATCTGAGCTCAGGATAGAACCCTTGATGGAGTCTAATCACCTGGATAGCAGTATAGCATATGAAATTTTAAAAAAGATTTTATTTATTCATGAGAGACACAGAGAGGCAGAGATGTAAGCAGAGGAAGAAGCAGACTCTCCACAGAGAGCCCAATCCCAGGACCCCAGGATCATGACCTGAGCAGAAGGCAGACGCTCAACGTCTGAGCCACCCAGGTGCCCCAGCATATGCAATTCTTAAACATGAATGGGGAATTCCACTTGGTAGGTCGGGATAAGAGTCCTGAGGTTCTGCATTTTCTAGGCAGCTCTCCTGTAATACTATGCTACTGGTCCTTGGCCCACATTTGGAGTAGCAAGAGCATTAAAAGCCCAGAATGGTGGAGTCAAAGAAACCTGTATTCAAATCCTACTTCTGCTACTTAGTTGTGGTGCAACCTTGGGCAATTTGCTTCACTTTTCCAACTTTCAGTTTGCTCGTTTGTAAAACTGATACAGTAAGGTTTCATTGAGCTGTGGTGGAGATTTAGTTTTTAGGCATACAAATTGACACTGGGAGTTTCTTTTGAAAATTCGAGCAATCTAAACAAATTGAATTTTCTCTTCATCTGGATTATGCAGACTAATTTGAGGAGAATATCTTTTAACGGTACCATACCTTCCTATACAAGAATATGTCACTTTTTAATTGAGTCTTTTTAAATGTATTGTGAGACATTAAATGAGATAATGCTTTAAAAGCACTTAGCATGGTTCCTGGATGTTGTAAGTGCTCAGTACTTGGTAGCTAGTAGCTTTTTTTTTTTTTTTTTTTTTTTTAGCATTTGCTTATGGAAAATTTTATTTTATTTTTATTTTTTTTTTAAATTTTATTTATTTATTTATTTATGATAGTCACAGAGAGAGAGAGAGAGAGGCAGAGACACAGGCAGAGGGAGAAGCAGGCTCCATGCACCGGGAGCCCGATGTGGGACTCGATCCCGGGTCTCCAGGATTGCGCCCTGGGCCAAAGACAGGCGCCAAACCGCTGTGCCACCCAGGGATCCCTGCTTATGGAAAATTTTAAACACATAAAAAAGTAGAGAGGAGAGTATAAATGAGCCTCCATGTATCCATCACCCAGTTTCGATAATTATCAATACATGGCCAATCATGTTTCATGTGTACACCAAGTCATCTCTCCTGCTTGGATTATTTTACTTTATCTATTTTAAACATTTTATTTATTTGAGAGAAAGAGAGAACTCGAGCAAGGGGAGGAACAAAGGGAGAAGGAGAAGGACAGGCAGACTGTGTTGAACATGGAGCCTAACTCGGGCTTGATCCCAGGACCCTGAGAGATCATGACCTGAGCTGAAACCAAGAGTCGGATGCTCAGCCGACTGAGCCACCCAGGGGCTCCTCCTGGATTATTATTTTAAAGCAAATCCTAGACACCTGTATCATTTCCTCCGCAAACCCTTCAGTGTATATCACTAAAAGATAAGATTCCCTTCCATTATGACCATTATGCCATTATTTTCACCTAAAATTTTAACATGAAATCCTTAATATAATCAAATATCTAATCAGCATTCATCTCCACTTATCTCATAAGCATCTTTTTGCGGTTGGCTTGTTCAAATCAGGATATGAATGGAATTTGTATTACTACTGGTATTATTTCTAGTATTATTTCTGTCACACAACTATCCAGCCTGGGCCTCCGGTCATGGGGAGCTTATCAGCTCCCATGGCAACTCATTTTACCTTTGGATAGCATGACTATGAGGTTTCCATTCAATATAAAGAAGTATTTCTGTCTCCTGGTATCTTTCATCCACTGGGTCTCACGCAGGACAAATCTACTCCCTCTGCTCCATGACAGCCAGTGTTAGTTTCCCATGGCTGATGTGATAAAGTATAGCAAACCAGGTAGTTTTAAACAACAGAAATTTCTTGTCTCAGTTCTGGACACCAGAAGTCTGAAATCAAAGTGCTGGCAGGGCTGTTTGAAGACTTTAGGGTAGAATTCTTCTTGGTCTCTTCTAGCTGCTGAGGGCTCCTGTTCTTTGGCTTGTGGCAGTACAATTCCAATATCTAGCTCCTTCTTCACATGGCCATCTTCGGTCTATATCTGTGGCCAAATTTCTCTCTTCTTATAAGTACATCAGTTATAGTGAATTGAGCAGCACCCCCCCTCCGCCTCATGCCAATATGACCTCATCTGAACTAGTTGCATCTGCAAAGACTCCATTCAAAAATAAGGTCACATTTTGACATCCCAGGGGTTAGGACTTCAACATACCTTTCTGGGGGACACAATTCAACCTATAACAGAGCTCTTCCAATATTTGAATAAGACCATCAAATCCTTTATAGTTATACTTTATCGGGTTATATCTTCCCTGTTCCTCAAACCATCCCCGAGACTTGGCTTTATTCTTTCTGAACCACTGGCATTAATTGACTAATCCAATTTGGCTCACTGATTGAAATGCTGCTGAGGCATAGTTTGACCATGCCAAATAGACCCACACTATCTCCTCACTGGTTACATACTATATTTCTATCACTGCAGCCTAGGTTTGAATTAGCACACACACACCCCTTATCGTAAAGCATGTCAGGTGTTCCCCTTCTGTTCTTTTGTTTTACCCCTACCATTGCATTTCCCACACTATATGACAGTTTTTTGTGTGAGGAAGTATTAAGGGTGTTACAAGTTGGGATCCCTGGGTGGCTCAGTGGTTGAGCATCTGCCTTCGGCTCAGGACGTGATTCCAGGTTCCAGGATCGAGTCCCACATCAGGCTTCCTGCAGGGAGGCTGCTTCTCCTTCTGCCTATGTCTTTGCCTCTGTGTGTGTGTGTGTCTCGTGAATAAATAAACCAATCTTTAAAAAAAAAAACAGTGTTACAAGTGAACTCAGAGAGCCAACAGCATGTTATGGGCATAAAATCGCTGATTCATCACACATTATTGAAATTTCAGTGTGTGACAGGCACTGTAATGGTGTGATGGATACAATTTTGAATAAAGCATAGTATTTGACCTCAGGAAGCTCACAGTCTATGGAGTGATACAAGCATGGGAACAGACATGGCAGGACAAGTGCTGTGACAGAGGCCAGTTTAGGATGCTTTGAAAACACAGAAGAGAGACTTCTAATCCAGCCCAAGATGGGGCATGTTAGGGGAAGCCTTCCTTGAGGACATAATGCCCTGGGCTGAGTCTGACAGGTTGACAAGAAGTCTGCCAAGGCAAGAGGGGAGCAGCATCAAAGCAGAGGCTGCTATGTGGGCAAAGGCATAGAAGTGTTTGGAGAATTTCAAGGCTGCAAGCTGTTCGGTATTATTGAAACATTAGCTATGCATGAGATGTAGTGGGGGATAAAGCTGGCAATTTTGAGGAGATTTGCATGGTCTTAAGTAGTTTGGACTCCATCTTGTAGGCAAAGGGGTGTTACATGATCATATTTGCACTTTAAGAAACTAATTCTGGTGACTGTGTGGAGACTTGGATGTAGTTAAAACTAAAGGCAGGGAGATCAGCTATGAGTTGGTAACAGCTACTAGGTATGTGATGAATTGAGAAATATTTGAGGAGTTGAACTGTCAAGATTGGGTCAGAGTTTAGCTCTGGGGAGGAGTGAGAGAGAGTAAGGAGGCAGAAATGACTTTCTGGTTTCTGGCATGGGGGTGACTGGGTGATGCCATCATTTGAGACAGGGAATATAAAACATTGACTAGGCTTGAGGAGGAGATATTGAATTTGGTTTTGGACATGTTAAACTTGAGGTACCTGTGAGATTTCTCAAGGCTTGGGCTAAGTTTTGGCTGGGAGATTTGGATTTGGGTGTCATCAGAACAAAGGTAAAAATAGAAACAATGAGAATGGATGGGGCCGTCAGTGAGAATTTGGAAAGTGGGAAGAGCCAAGGACCAAGGATGAGACACTGGTCAACACCTACATGTTGATGGAGGAGGAGGATCATGACAAGGACAAAGCAAGAGCAGTTATAGAGGTGTGAAAGGAACTAGGAAAGTGTGGTGTCATGGAAACAAAAAACAGAAAGAGAAGAGTAGCAGTGTTAAATGACACTGAAAGATCTAGTAAAGTAAGGGTTCCAGGAAAGACCTTGTGTAATGCTTTTTTAGAAGTTAAAGAAATGCAAAATTCTATTCCCCTTTCCCTGTTCTCTGTACTAAGTGAGCAGCCTCATCAAAGAAGGAAAACAGGTCTAATGGACTTATTCTTAGTGAAAACTGCCTCCCTTTAATAATCTGAGCATTCCAAAATTTTTATGAAGCAAATAGTTATCGGACACTTGCTATACACCAAACATTGTTCTAGACTGTTCTAAGTTTATCATTAATAAACTAGACACTCAAAAACCCCTGCTTTCATGGAGCTTATAACTAGGATGCACTATGGCTAGAGTTCTGCCTCCAATTCCAATGTGCGTCAGGAGTTTCTCCCCACACCACCAGGTGATTCTTTGACATCAGCTGGGTATACTACAATTCAACTCAATTCTTTTTTTTTAAGATTTTATCTATTTACTCATGAAAGACACAAGGAGAAAGAGACAGAGACATAAGCAGAGGGAGAAGCAGGTTCCCTGCGGGGAGCCCAATGTGGGACTTGATCCTAGGATCCCAGGATCATGCCCTGAGCTGAAAGCAGATGCTCAACCACTGAGCCACCTGGGTGCCCCTCGACTCAATTCTGACACTATCTACCTGGACATAGTACAGAATCCATTGGCTAAGGGCTCAATTTTAAAAGACTGCCCCCCTCTCCACTTCAGGTGCCAATCACAAGTCCAGGTTGTCACTTGTGCTTCTGACCCACAGCTAGAGATGGAGGGTTCCAGTGACCACCTTCTTCAGTTCGATTAATTTGCTCAGAACTCAGGGAAACATTTCACATACTAGATTACCAGTTTATTATAAAAGATATAATTTCAGGGGTGCCTGGGTGGCCCAGTCAGTTAGGCATTTGACTTTTGATTTTGGCTCAGGTCATGATTTGGGGCCGTGGGATAGAGCCCAATGTCAGTTTCCTTGCTCAGCACGGTGTCTGCTTGAGTTTCTCTCCCTCTGTTTCTCCTCCCACTCATATTTCCATTTTCTCTCTCCCTCTCTCTCAAATAAATAAATAAATCTTTTTAAAAAGATATAATTTAGGAACAGCTAGATGGAAGAGATGCATGGGGCAAAGTATGTGGGAAGGGGCACATAATCTCTATGCCAAATCCCAAATCCCCATCTCTCAGCGTGAATGTGTGATCACCAACCTGGAAGCTGTCCAACCTGGTCCTTTTGGCTTTATTACATAGCCACAATTTATTAAATCACTGGCCATTGGTGATTGATTCAACCTCCAGCCCTTTCCCTCCCTGGTCAGGAGTGGGAGGGGGAGGAACTGAATGTTCCAACCCTCTAACCACATGGTTGGTTCTCTTGGCAAGCAGCTCCCATCCTTAGGTGTGGTCCAAAAGTCATCTCATTAACATAACAAAAAGACATATTTTTCTGCTCTCATCACTTGGGAAATTCCAGAATTTTAGAGGCACTGTGCCAGAAACAGGGACAAAGACCAAATATTTATTTCTTATTATAAACCACAGTATCCCAATCACATAAAGCTTATGAGCTGGCTCTAAATCCTGGAATCACTACCTGTGAAACTATGTGACCACATGGGTAAATCACTTAATCTCAGCGTTGGTTTCTGCATATATAAAATGGGGAGATGAAGTATTATTGTCACAAGGTTATTATTAAGATTAAAAGAACTAATAGGGCAGGCCGGGTGTCTCAGGGGTTTAGCACCGCCTTCGGCCCAGGGCCTGATCCTGGAGATCCAGGATTGAGTCCCGTGTCAGGCTCCCTGCATGGAGCCTGCTTCTCCCTCTCCCTCTCTCTCTGCCTCTCTCTCTCTCTCTCTCTTTCTCTTGAATAAATAAATAAATAAATAATCTTAAAAAATGTCTATCACTTAAAAAAATAAAAGAGCTAATATATGTAAAATGCTTTGAGCAGTGTCAGGTGCATAATAAGAGCTCAAAAAATGTTAGTTACTATTCTGGTGCATGTGAGTGCAGGGAGACAAGTCAACACAAGAAAATGTGAGTTAGTGATAAGTGCAATGGAAAGAATTAAAATTGGCTACAAAACTGTGGTCATCAAGACAGTGTGGTACTGGCACAAAAACAGACACATAGATCAATGGAACAGAATAGAGAATCCAGAAGTGGACCCTCAACTTTATGGTCAACTAATATTCGGTAAAGGAGGAAAGACTATCCACTGGAAGAAAGACAGCCTCTTCAATAAATGGTGCTGGGAAAATTGGACATCTACATGCAGAAGAATGAAACTAGACCACCCTCTTTCACCATACACAAAAATAAACTCAAAATGGATGAAAGATCTAAATGTGAGACAAGATTCCATCAAAATCCTAGAGGAGAACACAGGCAACACCCTTTTTGAACTCGGCCACAGTAACTTCTTGCAAGATACATCCACGAAGGCAAAAGAAACAAAAGCAAAAATGAACTATTGGGACTTCATCAAGATAAAAAGCTTCTGCACAGCAAAATAAACAGTCAACAAAACTAAAAGACAACCTACAGAATGGGAGAAGATATTTGCAAATGAAGTATCAGATAAAGGGCTAGTTTCCAAGATCTATAAAGAACTTATTAAACTCAACACCAAAGAAACAAACAATCCAATCATGAAATGGGCCAAAGACATGAACAGAAATCTCACAGAGGAAGACATAGACATGGCCAACATGCACATGAGAAAATGCTCTGCATCACTTGCCATCAGGGAAATACAAATCAAAACCACAATGAGATACCACCTCACACCAGTGAGAATGGGGAAAATTAACGAGGCAGGAAACCACAAATGTTGGAGAGGATGCGGAGAAAAGGGAACCCTCTTACACTGTTGGTGGGAATGTGAACTGGTACAGCCACTCTGGAAAACCGTGTGGAGGTTCCTCAAAGAGTTAAAAATAGACCTGCCCTATGACCCAGCAATTGCACTGTTGGGGATTTACCCCAAAGATACAGATGCAATGAAACGCCGGGACACCTGCACCCCGATGTTTATAGCAGCAATGTCTACTGCTATAGCCACAATAGCCAAACTGTGGAAGGAGCCTCGGTGTCCATCAAAAGATTAATGGATAAAGAAGATGTGGTCTATGTATACAATGGAATATTGCTCAGCCATTAGAAATGACAAATACCCACCATTTGCTTCAACGTGGTTGGAACTGGAGGGTATTATGCTGAGTGAAATAAGTCAATCGGAGAAGGACAAACATTGTATGATCTCATTCACTTGGGGAATATAAATAATAGTGAAAGGGAACAGAAGGGAAGGGAGAAGAAATGGGTAGGAAATATCAGAAAGGGAGACCGAACATGAAGACTCCTAACTCTGGGAAACGAACTAGGGGTGGAGGAAGGGGAGGAGGGCGGGTGTGGGGGTGAATAGGTGACGGGCACTGAGGGGGGCACTTGATGGGATGAGCACTGGGTGTTATTCTGTATGTTGGCAAATTGAACACCAATAAAAAATAAATTTATTATTTAAAAAAAGGAAAGAATTAAATTGGGATATTGCAAAGCAAGTAAATTTGTGGCTACTTTGGTTTGAATAGTTTACCGTGAAGCAATGATTATTTGAGCTGAATTCTGAACAAAAAGGAATTATCTATTTAACAGTCCTGGCAAAACATACTTCAGGTTGACCAATTATGGGCCTTGGGCCAAATCCGGCCCAAAGCCTGTTTTTTGTAAATAAAGTTTTACTGTTTATGCATGGTCTATGGCTGCTTTTGCTGGAAGCTGCGTAGTTGTGATAGAGACCATATGGCCCACAAAACTTACAATATTTACTTCTGGGCTCATTGCAGGAAAAGTTTGCCCACCCCTACTTTAAGCAGAGGCAACAGCAAATGCAAAGGCTTAGGCAGGGCTGAGCTTGGAGAATTCAAGGAACAGAAAGAAGTTATTGAAATAGGTAAGAGGAAGAGGGGTATGAGTCTTGCCTCCGGTCAACATTAAGCCTGCTGGTCTGCAATTTGCAAAATCTGCCTTCCTTCCTCCTTTGACAGCAGTTCCTCTCTAGTCTAGGAGGATCTGATACTGGTACTTCTTCCATGTGTACAATTTCCCCGATGATGGTGGTTGGTTCATCAATCTTATTTTCAGGTTCTCACTCAGTAGCCCAAGGGAATGATTCGCTCAGGCCAGAAGATTTGAATTAATTTAGAGCAGCCTCTTAACCCGTTACAGGCCAGTATCCTCCTAATAGGTCAATATAACCAGAAGGCACTACCCCCAGCAATGCCTTATTTAAAATTTAAATCCCACTTCATTTCACCAATATCTTTGAGTTGGAATTTATTGTCATGGATTTTTTAAAAGATTTTATTTATTTATTTTATTTTTTTTATTTATGATAGTCACACACACAGAGAGAGAGAGAGAGAGAGAGAGGCAGAGACATAGGCAGAGGGAGAAGCAGGCTCCATGCACCGGGAGCCCGACGTGGGATTCGGTCCTGGGTCTCCAGGATCGCGCCCTGGGCCAAAGGCAGGCGCCAAACCGCTGCGCCACCCAGGGATCCCAGATTTTATTTATTTATTTATTCATGAGAGAGAGAGAGAGAGAGAGAGAGAGAGAGAGAGAGGTAGAGACGCAGGCAGAGGGAGAAGCAGTCTCCCTACAGGAGCCTGATGAGGAACTCAATCCCAGGACTCTGGGATCACAACCTGAGCCAAAGGCAGCTGCTCAACCACTAAGCCACCCAGGTGTCCCTATTGTCATGGATCTTAAGTGAACTCTTACTCATGTCTATGGTACAGGTATTCCTGCTTTTTGAAAGTTCATGTTCCACCATATTGCATTCACGAAAGACCTAAGGTAGCATCTGTTTTCACTAATTGATCATGACCCAAGCCAAAGGAAGATGCTTAATGGACTGAGCCACCTAGGCATCCCTTAAGAAAGGTTTTATAGCAACACAGTACTTTCAGATAGCAGGGGAGACCTGTATAGATATATATATAGACCTACATGATGATACCTATATATCTACATCAACAATATTTCCAAAACTCCATTTTGAGAGATGCTAGTGTCCTATGAGAGTAAGTGAGAAGAACATAAAAGTTCTGTGGGCAAACATATTTGGGAAATGCTAAATAAAGCTAAAATAGGTTTTATGTCTGGTAGGACTTCTTAAGGTCTTGATACACTAATGTGGGCTGTGTCTCTGAGAGGGAGATACACTGTAGCATTTCCTAAACTTATTTGATCGAATTTTTTTTTCTTTTTTTGCTGAACACCAGTTAATATCTTGAGGGACACTAGTGTTTCTTGAGTCAGTTTCAAAGTTGCTGCTGTGTAGGCAGTCGAGGTCCTGAATAAAGAGGTCCCAGCATGAATCTGCTACAAATCCATGCGTTCTGCCAAGGAGTCCTTTCTATGTGTGATAGTCCTGCTGCAGGTCGAAGATGGGGGTAAATCTGTATCAGGGTGGTAAAGGTCATCTCTGGAGCACCTTTCTCATTTATTGCCATTCATCCAGCAAATATCAGCACCTACCATGAGCCAGGTATTGTTCTAGGTGCTGGAGATACATAAGTGATGGAGATAGACAAGGCTCTTGGTCTTGTGCAATGTATTGCTAGTGTGTATGTATGTATGTGGAGAAGACATATAATAAACACATATGGTAATTTCAGCTAATGATACATGCCCTAAAGGATATAAATGGAGTGTTGTCTTAGAGAATAATGAGAAAGGGTTATACTTTAGGTAAGGTAGTCAGGGAGGGTTTCTCTGAGTCCCAAGAAAAGAAGCTAGAGGGCCATATGGTGAGTAGAAGGAAGAGTAACCAGCAGAGGGAAGAGAATATGCAAAATTCCTGGGGTAGCCAAGAGCTTGTGGTTGGTTCAAGGCATGTCAGAAGGGCAGTGTGTTTGGATTGTAGTGAGGAAGAGTGAAAGTGGAACAGGATAAGGTTGGAGAGGTAGGCAGTGCCAGCTGATGCCATGTCTTATAGAGCACATTGAGCAATTTGAATTTCACACTAATGGCAGTGAGAAGAGGGAGCAAAAAAACAGATTTCCTTTTTTTTTAATCCTATTTCCTATAAAAAAAAATCACCCTGGGGGCCCCTGGGCGGCTCAGTTGCTTAGGTTTCTGATTCTTGATTTTGGTTCAGGTCATGATCTCAGGGTCATGAGATTGAGCCCTGTGTTGGGTGGGCTCTGTGCTTAGTGTGGAGCCCACTTAAGATTTTCTCTCTCTATCTCTCCCTCTGCCCTTCCTCCCATGTTCTTGATCTCACACTCTCAAAAAATAAATAAATAAAATAAAAAGATCACTCTGGCCACGTACTTATTGCAAGGGGTCAAAGGTGGAAGGGGAGACCCACACAAGACTTGATGGATTGAATGATGGATGTTGGGGAGAGGAAAGGGTGGCAAAGATGACATCCTAGTGTCTGGTTTTAAAACAGTTGGGTGGTGCCATTTACTGAGATAGGGGGAGTAAGAACTAAGAGCTTTCCTTGGGTCACATTAAGTTACAGGTGTCTGTGAAGCCTCCAAATGGAGATGTAAAACAGCCAGGTGACTATGCACATGGGGACTCAAGGGCGAGGTCTGAGCTGGAAAGATAAAATGGGGCTTGTACTTAAAACTGTGAGAGTAGAGGAGGTCACCTAGGGAGTGAGAAGAATTGGAGAATAGAACCAAGGACTGAGTCTTGGGACACACCAACCTTTGGAGACAGAAAAGCAGGAGGAGGAAAGAACAGAACCTGAGGAACAGGTAATGAGATGAGAGAAAAACCATGGAGAATGAGGTTTTATGTTTTTTTTTAAGATTTTATTTATTTGGGATCCTTGGGTGGCGCAGCGGTTTAGCGCCAGCCTTTGGCCCAAGGCGCGAACCTGGAGACCCGGGATTGAATCCCACATCAGGCTACTGGTGCATGGAGCCTGCTTCTCCCTCTGCCTATGTCTCTGCCTCTCTCTCTCTCTCTCTCTCTCTCTCTCTGTGACTATCATAAATAAATAAAAATTTTAAAAAAAGATTTTATTTATTCATGAGAGACACACACAGAGAGGCAGAGACATAGGCAGAGGGAGAAGCATGCTCCCTGTGGGGACCTCTATGAGGGACTTGATTTCAGGACCCTGGGATCATGCCCTGAGCCAAAGGCAGACACTCAACCACTGAGCCACCCAGATGCCCCGAGAACGAGGTTTTAGAAGCCTGACTCTAAGTGACTTGGTGTGCTTGTTAGAAACACATGGCCAGTGGGAATGTTTAGACTTGGGCCTGAAGACTAATTAAAACTTCAGGGAAGGGGTGCCTGGGTGGCTCAGTGGGTTAAGCATCTGCCTTGGACTTAGGTCATGATCTGGAGGTCCTGGGATCAAGCCCTAAGTCAGTCTCCCTAGTCAGTGGGAAGTCTGCTTCTTCCTCTCCCCCCTGCTCATGTGCACCCATGTGTGCTCTCTCTCAAATAAATAATTTTTTAAAAACTACAGGAAAATATTTACCGATATAATATAAATATCAAATATATGTGTTTCTTGCAACAAACAACAATTTGGATAAATTACAAAATTAATAAAAGGCAATACCAAAATATAGATTGAAGGAGGATAAAAAGTATCAGGAACATGCCATTCCTCCATACTGGGAGCATATTTATCTTGAACCACTGTCTCTTAAGCCACTAAATGGCTAGTTTTAGAACAATGTCCTATTGATGAGCATCTGCCAAAGTACCTTTCTTCTCACCATCCTGTTAAGAGCCTCCCTGACGCCCCCCCGCCCCCCACTGGTTAGTAAACCTTTGGTAAACCTCTGGATTTCAGACAACTAGCTGCTTCTTTTGAGAGCAGTGGGAAGGTTCCCTTCTGCAGAAGCGACAATTCTCTTGTGCAACAAAATCTCCCTTCTGTGATTTTTCCTTCCAAAACAGACAGGGCTCTGTGCTTCTCTCTGCAGAAAGTATCTGGAGTCATTGCGCCTACCCCCCTCTCCAATTCTTAGCTGAAGAAAAAAAAGAGCCCATGAGATGTCCCTTTCACATTCTAGGACTGCAATGTGGTACTTCCGCTCCAGATTAATTCAATTGAACACCTCAAGCTGAATCTGTCAAGTATCTTTTTTTTTTTCCTCATGGATCTGATTTATTTTGATAATAGGATCAACACATGTTCTATACAAAGGTAACCATTAAATAATTATTAAAAAATAATTTCATCACATCTCCCAGCCCATTTTCCTTTTCCTGCCAGATACGAAACATTTACTTTCATACATTTACAGCAATAATTTGCATAAAACCACTGAACATGGGGATATTTTCAAAGCAGCTGCTTATGTGACATAAGTAGCAAAATCTCCCCACCCCCCCATCCCCACCCACACACACTATTAGTCATTTCTTTGAGTTAATGCATTGAAGGCCTCTGTTAAA
Source organism: Canis lupus familiaris (assembly GCF_011100685.1). Lineage (NCBI taxonomy): Eukaryota > Metazoa > Chordata > Mammalia > Carnivora > Canidae > Canis > Canis lupus. Next base: position 81,962,995 of record NC_049260.1, read on the forward strand.
ATTAAAACATTATCTACTAATAGAGAGACAAATGGAGCTATTAACATTTGCTCAAATTAGTTGATTGAAATCCTTAGGAAGGTCTTTTGTGAAAGGGATCCAGAAACAGTTTTAAGTTTTGATAAGGAGAGAAAAGGTCCTGAGTATGGGCTGGTGCCTGTGGGGGGAAGACGGGGTTCCAGCACTCTGTATAGAGCTCTGGTAAGCCAAGGACTAGCTTGAAAGCACTGGAAACTCAGGTGGAGGGGAGACTGCTAAAAAGTGAAGGAGAGGTTGTTTCTGAAGGATGGTAAAGACCATTAAAAGCAAATGTCCTCTAATGGAGCAACGGCGCTGCCAAGAGGTAGCTAACGTGGCTCCGGTGTCTGGGACCAAAGCGATCACTTCTTCACATTTTAGAAAACTCTCCAACTCTCTGCAGAGATCATATCCAGTGAGGTTAAAGAATTCTAAGGGTTCAATTGACTTGTGACTCAACTTGGGTTTGTTTTCGGGCCATGACATAAAAAAATGTTTAACTACAAAAGAAATTCTCATTGTAGGATATTCAAACAGTTATAAAATATATAGACTCAAACCCGAAAAATTCTCTCAATACCACCACAATTCTACGCTTCCACTGGGTGTGCTCCCAGGTTCTTTTCTATGTATTTACATAGGTTGACCCTTGAACAACACAGAGGTTGGGGGCACAGACTTCTGTGGTTGAAAATCCGCATATAACTTTGGACTGTCCCAAAATATAACTAATAGCCTACTGTTGACCAGAAGCCTTACTGATAACAGTTGATTAACATATATTTTGTATGTTATGTGCATTATATATTGTACCCTTTTTTTGTTCTACATTTTTATGAAGTTTTTCATTTATTTATTTATTTTTAAAACAGAGGGAGAAAGAGGCTCCCTGTGGGGAGCCTGATGCATGACTCGATCCCAGTACCCCAGGATCACGACCTGAGCCGAAGGCAGATGCTCAACCACTGAGCCACTCTGGTGCCCCTAATTTTTAAATTTGATTCCAGTATAGTTAACATACAGTGTTATGTTAGTTTCAGGTGTACAATATAGCTGTATCGTTTTTAAAAAGGATATTTATTTGAGAGAGAGAGAGTAAGCTAGTGGGAGTCGAAGGAGCAGAGGGAGAGGGCAAGAATCTCAAGCAGAAACCTCACTGAGTGTGGAGCCCAGTCCTGAGGCTCCATCTCATGACCCTGAGATCATGACTGGAGCCAAAATCAAGAGTCCAATGCTCAACCTTGACTGAGCTACCCAGGCACCCTGACAATTTAGCTGTATTCTTAGAGTAAGCTAGGAAAGAGAAAATTTAATTAAGAAAATTATACGAAAAATATGTTGCAGTACTCTACTGTAAAAAAATCTGTGTACAAGTAGACCCACACAGTTCAAGGTCAACTGTATATTTTAATTTATTATACAAACACAACAACCTCTACCTGTTCTGTATACATTCTGGTTCTTTCTCTCTCTCTCTTTTTAAGATTTTATTTATTTATTCATGAGAGAAACACAGAGAGAGGCAGAGGCATAGGCAGAGAGAGAAGCAGATTCCTCATGGGGAGTCTGATGCAGGACTCGATTCCAGAACCCCAGAATCACGACCCGAGCCAAAGGCAGATGCTCAACCAGTGAGCCACCCAGGTGCCCTGTCCTTTTTCATTTAATAAAAAAAAATTTTATTGCGGTGAAATATACATAACATAAAATTTGCCATTCTAACCATTTTTGAGTGGCAATCAGTATATTCACAAGGATGTGTAAGCCCCACCACTATCTACTTCTGGCACTTTGTCATCCTTCCAAACAGAAACTGTAGCCATTAAACACTTAACTCCCTATTCTGGCCTCCCTTCAGTCCTCTGATAGCCTCTATCCTATTTTCTGTCTCTATGCTCCTTGTTCTTCTAAAATTGTTTTTAAAAAGCTAATACAGGGGCAACTGGGTGGCTCAGTGGGTTAAGTGTCTGCCTTTGGCTCAGGTCAGGATCCTGGGGTCCTGGGATCAAGTCCCACATTGGGCTCCCTGCTCAGTGGGGAGCTTGATTTTCCCACTCCTACTCCCGCTCCCCCTGCTTCCCTTGCTTGTGTGCTCTCTCTCTCTGTCAAATAAATAAGTAAAATCTTTAAAAGAAAGGCAATACAGGGACATTATAAAAAATTCAGAGTACAAAAGAGTACAAAAGGGCGTATACAATGTTAAGTACTTCCTCCTATGCCTGACCCCCAGGCAACCTGTGTAATCAGCTTTTCATAGTAGTAGCAAACCATACACCACTTGATTTTTTCATTTAACAACAGCTGAGAGATAACTATATGATATATATATATATATATAAAATTATTTATATATATATATATATAAAATTCCTATTTATCCATTCCTCTGTTATGCTAGGATCAGTTTACTTCTGACTCAGTTTTTGACAAAATACATTATTTATTGTGGAGGGAATCACATGACATAAAATCAGCCTCTCAACAATTTTTTTAATGTACAGTGCAATATTGTCAACCTTGTGCACATTGTTGTGCAACAGATTCCCCAGAACCTCCCTGCTATCCCCGCATCCCAGTCCTGTATGATGGAAACTCTGCCTCCACAGAACAACACTTCCCCACTGCACCCACCATTTCTGTTCCTACGAGTTTGACTATTTTAGATACCTCCTATAAGTGGAATCATGCAGTATTTGTCCTTCTAGGACTGACTGGTTTCACTTTGCATATGATCCTCAAGGTTCATCCATGTCCTAGCATATGACAAAATTTCCTTCTTTTTAAATTATTCTTTTAAAGATTTTATTCATTCATGAGAGACACACACATAGAGAGGCAGAGGCATAGGCAGAGGGAGAAGCAGACTCCCTGCAAGGAGCCCGATGCGGGACTTGATCCCAGACCCCAGGATCATGCCTTGAGCCGAAGGCAGAAGCTCAACCACTGAGCCACCCAGGCATCCCAATTTCCTTCTTTTTTATGGCTGACATGTATATTCCACCTTCTACTGTATATGCCATACTGTATATGGTATATGCCATATTTTTCTTTATACTTTAATCTTCCCATGGACATTTGGATTGCTCCTACCTCTTGTCAATTGTTAATAATGCTGCAATGAATGCGAGCGTGCAAATATCTCCTTGAGATTTTTCTTTCAATTCTTTTGGCTATATTTTCAGAAGTGGGATTGCTGGATCATATGGTAGTTCTATTTTTACTTTTTTGAGGAACTTCCATACTGTTTTCTGGAGCAGTTGTATCATTTCACATTCCCAGCAACGGTGCACAAGGGCTCCAATTTTTCCAGATCCTCGCCAACACTTCTGCCTTTCTGTCTGCTTGTTTTTAAAATAGTAGCCATCCTAACCAGTGTGAGGTGATATCTCATTGTGGTTCTGACTTGCATTTTTTTTCTGATGATTAGTGACATTAAGCATCTCTTCATACTTTTGGCCATTTGTCTAGCTACTTTGAAGAGATAAATGTCTATCCAAAGTCCTTTGCTCATTTTTCAGTTGGGCCATTTGTTTCATTATTGGGTTGTAGGAGTTCTTTATATATTTCAGATACTGACCCCTTATCAGATATAGGGTTTGCCAATATTTCCCCTCTGTTTGTGTCTTCTCACTGTTAATTCTTTTGACATGCAGAAGTTTTAAAGTCTGATATGGTCCCGCTTCTGTTTCTGATTTCAGTTGTTTGTGCCTTTGGTGTGACTCATTAACTTATTTCTCTCAGGGTCAGACTTTCATCAGGATAGCCTGGTTGTGATTTTTGCCTTCGTTTCCACTTCAGGGCTGTCTAGCACATTGTTTAACAGGGGTGTTGGCTAATTACTATTGGTTCCTTCATGGGAGACTCCCAGAGCTACCTTAATTTTTCTGGACTCGTTCCCATGCACAGTAATGGGAGGCCTATGAGAAAGGGGAGTGTTTCCTTTCATTTTCTCTCTTCTCTCTCCTTCCTCTCCCCCTTTGATCCCACCTTAGGTACAGAATCTCCTCTGGGGCCTCCTCCTCCTTTCCTCTCTCATCCTCTTTGTGAGTGGGGTGGTGGTCTCTGAGCCAATGACAGGTCAGCCAAGAGGCTGACTCCAGACCAATGAGGCTTCCGGGTTCCAGATGGACCAATTAGCTTATTAGGGACATTATACCTGGATGGCTGGCATCTGTCCTATTGTCCTGTTTAACGACCCTCTTGTTTTGCCCATCAAGGATTTGGATGTGCAGATGAGACTCTACTCTCTTTTGTTTTTCTAAAATTTTGGTGGCTTTAATCCATCTCCACAACTTCTGCCCAAGGCCAATAAAACACAGGCATTCTCCCTTTGTAAAAAGAAAGAGGGGTTGGGTTTCCTTCAATTGTCTGCCCTTTTATGTGTCCTCCACTATTTTTGTTTTACTTGGTAGTTAACTTTGCACCGGAGCGGCTTCATCTGAGAACCAGTGCGGTGGACCTAGGCACTCTCTTGTCGTTGCTGGTGGCGATGGCCTTTTCCTTGTTCTAACCTGGTGGCTTGTGCGATCAGAGGGTTGGCGGGTGGGAAAAGAGTTTGGCCATAGTCTTCCTTCTGCATTTCGTACACATTCTGCGCTCTCTCTCTCTCTCTGTCTTTCGCTCACACACACATACACACACGCGCTCGCACACACACGCCCGCTCGAGCCCCTCGGTGTGTCTTCCTTCAAGATGACAGGGCGCTGGAGAAAAAGCTGCTGGAATCAGCTGGTAGGTACCGTAGTAACCCGAACCCCACCCACCCGCTGCCTTGGCTTGCTCAGGTTTCTCCGGTCACTCCAGCCAGGGGAGAAAACCTGTAAACGCGCCTCCACAGGAGGGGCTGGGGGAGCTGGGAGCGGCGGGGGTGGAGGAAGGTGAGACCGGGAAGGTGGTCAAGCGCCCCTGGTACCCGGGGCCCTTCGCAGTGTTACCTCGGGGCGCCAGCCCCAGCCCTGTTTGCCCCCCACCCCCCTTTTCGTAGGGATTGCCTTTTTTTTTTTTTTTTCCTCTGCGGCGGCGGAAATGACAGTGTGGTGCTGCCGTGGTGTCATGGTGCTGCCCCTGGACGAAAGGGCTAAAACTCTTTAAGTTCGTCTCTGGAGACCCAGCTGCGGTAGCGTCGCGGCTGCCGTGCTGTCTCTCGCGGGGCGCGCGGGCGGGCGGATCCCGGCTGCTGCGCGGCGGCGGCGGCGGCGGCGAAGGCGGGCGGCGGCCTAGAGAGGCGGCGGCGGCCCGGGAGCTCGCGCCGGAGCCCGAGCCAGCTCCCAGCGGAGGCAGGCGAGCGCCCGGCGCCCTCGGGCGCGCCAAGGAGATGGCTGGCACCCGGGAACGCTATGGGTAAAACGCGCCCCCTCGCCACGGCCCCGAGAGCCGAGGGGCACCGCCCGCACTCGGCTCGACCCGGGCTCCGGTTCCGGCCGCCTCTCAGGTGCCATTGGGGCCCGGCACGGGGCCCAGGGCCCCGGGGCTCGGCGGGGCGGCGTGACGGGGCACCGCGAGGCTCGAGGTGGCGGTGTCGGCGGTGGGGGCCCCGGCCTGGCCTGGGTGCCCGTCGCTGCCCTCTTGGGACGGAGTTTGCACTCCGGGGTGTGGGGCGGGGGCGGCCCGAGGCCTCCAGCGCCCCGACTCGCCTGGCGCGGGCAGTCGAGCGGCTGCCCCGGTGCCTGTGCGTGAGTCTGGGAAAGGGCACCGCCGCCTTCCCACGCTCCCGCGGCCGATAGCCTTCTTGACACGGGCGGCGCCCCTCGACCGGCCCTCCACGCGGCAGTGGCTGCTGCAGCAGCCAGGGATGCTGCGGACACCCTGCCGGCGGGGAGGCCAGATGAAACTTACTCCCTTTTCTGCCAGGGGAGCGATTCCCGGGTCTCCGTCTGGGTGGTTCCTTATTTCTGGCCTAGCCTTGAAACCAGCTCAGTGGGAGAGAGGGAAAACTTCTCTATGTCCAGAGGACAGACTGCGACCGTACCGGGGAGAGGTAGGGTTTTTCCATTCCTGCCTCTTAAGAATGGAGTAAATAACGGCGGACTAGATTTACAGAAACAGTTTCGGTAATGATGAGCTTTAGGCCACTTAGCACTTTGTGTGTAGCACATTATTTCTTGGAGGCGTTTTGTGGTTTTGTGGTTGTGTGTGTGTGTGTGTCTGTTTGTTGTTGTTTGATTGTTTTTTTTTTCTTTTTTTTTCTTTATTGGTTCTCCCTCCCACCCAAACCCCACAGAGCAGGAAATTGGGATCCTGGGGTCTTGAGTTTTCTTCACTTTCTCTCTTCCATGCTCCCTTACCCTTCTTCGCAATCACTTGCCCTCTTCCTGCGTTGTCACACACCTACCTGCCCACCCAGGTCTCCCAGCAGAACGCACCGTCCCCCCCAGACTAACCCCCACCAACCTGCGTGCGTGCTCCACCTGCCTCCCAGCCCTCCAGCCTCTTGCTCCTCAACCAATTTGCCTTTTTGAGGATTTCTGAGTGTGGGGTAGGTGCATGGTGATGGTTGTGTGCCTGTGAGGAGGAGCCCTGATACAGGAATATAGTGGAAACTGTATAAAAAGACCAGTCATGTATGTGGTTGATTCCTTGGATTCTCTAGTTGGGCGGCAAGGGCTGCCTTGAACCCTATTCTGTTCCCTCCCAATGCTCTCTAATCACTTCTCTGGTGATGTTCCAATAGAAGGGAAATGCTGAATAATAGGGAGCTTCTCTCTCCTCCTTCTGGCTTGACTCTAGCTGATTACCCCAACCCTCACATGCCCCCTTTTCTCCCCTCTGCAATCCTACTGACTGCCCTAAGGGAGAAACAGTCTGCTATTTTTATATATGCCTGCCCAATCAATTACCTTAATATAGATACATAATGTGAACGAGATTTTTCCTGGTCGTTCCTCACAACTGGATTTCTGTGGTTGAAATATGGGTCTAGGAGTCAGGAAGATCAGAGAGTTTATCCCAAATCTGACATCACATTGGTTTTATGGCCCTAGGACATTCCTATGACCTTTCTTTTATACTTGGTGTACTTGTGTAAAAGGCATAATACTGTATACTGGGCATTTTGAGGCTCTGCTTGGTCTTTTGAAGATGAAAGGGTTCTATAAACTCTCAGCATTACGCTTTTCAAATAAAGCGCTTCATTTACCTTTTTATGGGGATAATAGCTGGACTGGGTGTGAGGAGGAACTCTGGTTTACTGGAAACCCTAACTTACCATCCTTAGCCACCCTCCACCCCAGGAGCCAAATCTATCACCATACTCAGGACTCTGTTGTTTGTTGTTCCTAAAGCATGTACAACTGAATGAAAACATGCATAAAACTAGGCATACGGAGTAATGGTGATTATTTTAAGTTGAAGCTTGAATCATATCTAATGTACTCCAACCTAACAGTCTGAGTCAGACTCATTTGCAAACATAACCTCACCCATTTTTAGCCTGTATGGGGGCAGTTAATTTCTACTGAAAAGCGGCATAAATAATTTTAGGCCTGGCAATAGGAGCATGATTAGCATCTAGCAGCAGTGAGTCAACAATATTTACTGAGCACCTACAGTGTGCAGAGTTCTCTGCTGATGGGGCCAAGTTCCAGGTCTTGGCCTTCATATTTGGCCTCCTCATTTGAGGCCTCCTTCCTTACCTGCAGCACCCGGAGTAGGACAGGGAGGAGCAAGACAGGGGTAGAGGCTAGGGAAAACAAAGGGCTGATTGGCTCCCTCTTTCATGACCACTAGATCTCACCTGGCACGTTGTACCTTGCACGGTCACCCTGGGAAGCCCTGCTACAGGCCCCAGTGACTTAGTTTCCTCATGACTCTATCATCTGAACAGCGCAAATTGAGATGAAATTGGTTTAGTTAATCCCTCCTCGGAGTGCATGGCAACTTGCTCCAACTTGCAGATCTTAAATCGGTGCCAGGGGAGTCTCATAATTGCATCCAAAAATTGCTCTGGGTAGTGAGCCCATCCATTCCCTCATCCTTCCATAAAATCTGCTGATGCCATGACAGTTGAGAAGGAAACTGCAGGAAGACTAGGTCTTTCCCACTCAGCAGACCTCGTTGGCTTGGTAGAAGAGGAGAGAATGTCCTCTTTTCACTCTCTCTATCAGGACTCAGGTTCTCTCTTTCCCAGCAGAGTCCCAGACCCCTAAAAAGAGGTGAGGGCAGGGCTGAGGTACAGGATGTGTTTGGAATGGCTGTTTCCAGAGGTGCCTGCTTGGCCTTCTGTGTGTCTGTCATCTGGTCTTCGTGGATCTTGGTAACTCCCTAGCTGTTAGGCCATGCGATTCTGCGGCTGGTGGAGGCCAGTGGAGGTCAGGCTGTGCTCTATTTCTGTTTAGCGTGACGGGTTTTGTTTTGTTTTGTTTTGTTTTCTGTGCAAAGGGGAAAACGAGGCACTGTGTTTGTGAAATGCCTCCTCACTTAAGCTGGCGAGGTCTTAGAGCATAGCATCATCAAATTATGACATTTAACATGTTGATCATGGATATATGACAGTTCAGGAGAGTTTCCCGTTGTTCACTTTTTGATAAATGCCACGTTGGTACTCAGGTAGTATTATGGTGATCTCTCTATTTTGGATCTCTCAAGAAACATTGTGTTCATCACTGAGCAGTGTAGAGCAGAGGCTAGAAAAGCATTTCACAGCCAGTGTATTGGATCATGCTAACGAATGAGAAGACCAGATGAGTGGTGTTGGGACAAGAAGTTACAACTCCAGGGATCCTCCTGTGCAGACTGCTGGCTATTTCCCTTTTTATTTCCCCTGTCTTCCAAGGATCGATAGGTTTTTCTGTCTATTTTCATGAATTAAAACTCTGCTCCAAGTCTTCCGTGGACCCTAGGGGTCTGTAGCTCTTCCTCCTGTTCTCTTTTTCCATCTTCCCCTTCTCTATGACCGTAGGCAGACATAATCTTTTCGATACTCAATCTTCCAGCTCCTGTATTTCCTTTAGAAATCCTGAGCTGCTCAGACTGCTAGATGGGTTACAGTGTGGGTAATGGAGGAGTTTGGAGCAATGTCCCAACGTCCCACCATTCCCTTCTCTATGTGGGGTTCACCTGAGTGCGCACTAGGATGTTGGTTCAGTCTAAGTTGGTTGGCAAAGTATCATTAGTAAGGCTTGTCCTATTTGGGTTCTTGTCTCCCTGCAGAGCTCTGACTGCTTGACCTTGGGCTCTGTCTCAGCCTCTTTCCTAAAGGCCAGACTCCTCTGGTTGATGAACAGAGTTCCCAGTCTTTGGATCTTTTCTTTCACAGAGACCAAATGATCTGATAACAAACTCATTACGTAAACTCAAATCCTCCTGAACCGGAAAAATCCCAGTATTTACAGTTTGCCCAGTTAGGAGCAATAAAGCATAGGCCTGGTAGACAATGCTAATGTAGGACGGTGACGTGTCTGAATGTATACAGCCCAGAGAGAGAAAAATGGTTTACAGTCCAGAATTCTCAATTGCTTTGTCTATAGCCCTTTGTTCAGTGTTGCTAGGATCCATGTGATTCCCCAGGGAGTAGAAGCTTGATTTCAAATAACCTTCTGTTCTCTGTCCCTTGTTTCTGATCTGAACTTGGGGTGCACTCAAGCCTAACATTCAACGGTATGCCCTACATACATACATTGCCGGTTTTATTTGTAGAAGTGGAGAGGACTGCCCATCCAGGTGTGTCACTGAACATTTAAAAATTTACAAATATTGCACTGGGCGAGAGAGGTTTGGAAAAGCAGTCCTCGAGTAGATTGAAACCAGGACTGACTGGTAGCAGTGGGTAGATTGAGTTTGCTCTCCAACCTTGCAACTGCTAGTGTATTCTGCATGAAGATAAAGGTGTTAGGAATTGTACCTAGGATGCCTGTCAATTATCATGTGTTACCTTGGCAAATCCTTTTCTTGGTTCCTTAGATCTTTTGCCTTTTTGGCAGCTGTAGGGCTTTTAGTTCTGCTATCATGCTAGTCATTTTAATGTTTATGATGACTCTATTATATAAAATGGCCAATGGTTGGATGTAGGAGCTAATCATGGTAAAGAAAACATCATTAAATCCACATAGTATTAAATATTAAGCAGGCTTTAGTAATGTTTTAGACAGGAACTGGCTCTGGTGCTCAACCTCCAGTCCTGAGCTCTCTGTGCATGATAAAAGCTGAAAAGAAGAGAGCCAGTTCTTTCCTCCTGTGTGTGGGGGGAGGGAACTTCAGTCTAACGGGAGACATAGGAGCGTAAGAAATAACCACAGTCAGACACATGGTCCTCCAGAAAACTTGCGGGGGAGTGTGACTGTTCTCCATCACGCCAACCGTGTGTTTGGGACGAATTTCCAAATGTTTGCTGCTTTCCTCAGTAACTTGCTTTGTATCTGTCTGTCTGTGAATGTATGATGAGAATATCTCTATTTGCAAAGCAAGTTGATAATTTTATTTTAGGGGTACCTGGGTAGCTCAGCGATTGAGCATCTGCCTTTGGCTCAGGTCGTAATCCTGGGATCAAGTCCTGCATCGGGCTCCCTGTGGGAAGCCTGCTTTTACCTCTGCCTATGTCTCTGCCTCTCTCTGTGTGTGTCTCTCATGAATAAATAAATAAAATCTTTGAAAAAAATAATTTTTTTTATCCTCCTGTGATTCTGGTAAGAGCCCACCAGCGGGGTAGGATCGGTATTTTTCAACCTACAGATAAGGAGGCTGTGGCCCAGACCATTTAGATGTCTTACCTAGGATCACTCAGCTAATTCAGTTTCGAGCCAGGACTATAACCAGGCCCTATTTTGAGGCTCAAATGAGATAACGGCTTTTTGGAACCATTTTGAAACTATCAAATGGTACAGAAACAGAAGATGACTGTTATTATTAGTTATGCTTAACTGGCCACCTAGCCTCGTTTTTCTCTGGGTTTGTGTCTTTAGTCCATGTCCTTTTAGGGTGAGAATTCTATGCACTGGTTGTCTTTTATGTTCCCAAATGATTTTTTCCCCCAGCTTCAAGGGGTCCTTAACTACTAATAGCATTCCAGGATTCGATTGCCTTTCTTTTCCGTTCCCAGAGGTGTTCTCATTAGTTTGTACTCCCCATGGGACCCCCTCTCCCCGACCATTGTCCTCTAGGAATACCCATTATATTTTCCTTGAGGACAACAGGCAAAACTAGCCACTGCCCTCCAGCATCTTGGCTTGGCCCAAGGAAAGTAATGCATTTTGTTTGTACCATGATGATACCCTTCACTGGTCAGCCTTTCTCATCACACCAATAGAGGAGATTTATGGATTTTTTTAAAAAAAGATTTTACTTATTTATTCATGAGAGACACACAGAGAGAGGCAGAGATATAGGCAGAGGGAGAAGCAGGTTCCCTGTGGGGAGCCCGATGTGGGACTTGAACCCAGGACCCTGGGATCACCACCTGAGCTGAAGGCAGACGCCCAACCTTTGGGACACCCGGCGCCCAGAACTGGAAGGCATCTTAAAAGAGATCCTCTGGTAATTCTAGCTCAACTTGAAGGACACTTTACAGTTAGGGAAATATCAGTGTAAAGCCGGGACTCATTCTCTCATCCCCTGAGGCAGGGATATGGGTTTGTAATTATTTAAAGAAAAAGCTCAGGGATCCCTGGGTGGCTCAGCAGTTTAGTGCCTGCCTTCGGCCCAGGGCATGATCCTAGAGTCCCGGGATCGAGTCCCACCTTGGGCTCCCTGCATGGAGCCTGCTTCTCCCTCTGTGTCTCTGCTTCTCTCTCTCTCTCTCTCTCTCTGTCTCTCATCTCTCATGAATAAATACATAAAATCTTTTTTTTTAAAGAAAAAGCTCATGGGACATTCCTGTTAATATCCTGAAGAGTGTTTATTTTACATTAATTTGTTTTTTAAACAAGTCATATGACCCAGCTCTATCCTCATTCTCCAGCCCAGAGGTCAGGCTTGGTTTCACACTCTTGGCACTCTTGGTTTTTCTGTGAAGGAGGACAGGGGACAATGGGGGGCACCCATGGCTCCTCAGGGGGTAATGAGAGCTGAGGGACACACTCTGCAAACCTAGGAGATGAAAACTAGAAGGAATCCAAACTGCTGACACAATGGGGGCTTTTAATTATGTTCAAATAACGTTTGAAATAATCGAATTCTGCCAAGTGCAGATCACAGCTTTTCTCCGTGATCAGAGTTAACAGAATGTCAGATTTGGAGGGCATTGCTGAAATCAATCTTTCATTTTGTAGGTGTAGAATGCATTATTTTTATCTTAATCACCTGCACCGAAGCTCCTCCTTTGTATCTCCGCTTATGCACACAGCCTTATGATACCTTCTTATTTTTTTTTTCTCATCGACTTCTGTTTTTCAGGGGTCTTAGCCCAAAGGGGTTGCAGGGTGAAGATAAGGCAGGCAGAAACAGTGGTATAATAGAGCAAGGGCAAATCCGTAAACATACATATGTGACTACACGGTGGTACCTGAATGTTGCAGAAGGGAACAGATCAGTGTCTGCGGATGTGGGCATTTTTTTAAAGATTTTTATTTATTCATGAGAGATACACAGAGAGAGAGAGAGGCAGAGACACAGGCAGAGGGAGAAGCAGGCTCCATGCAGGAGCCCAACGTGGGACTCCTGGGACTCGATGCCGGGACTTCAGGATCATGCCCTAGGCTGAAGGCAGGCGCTAAACTGCTGAGCCACCCAGGGATCCCTGGGCATTTGTTTCTTCACATGGCAATTGGTCTGCCCTCCCAGGCACTTCATCAGTGCATTTTTATGACAAACCATTGTGTTTTCTGGCAAAAGCTTCCTGATTACCTGTTATCGGGTGGCACTCTATCAGGCTCAAGGCTCACATCCTGTCTTTATCTTTAGCACACTCTCTAATTCTGTATAAATTAGTAACTCACAGAGTTTTAGAAGTTGCAACAGTTTGCTGTTGTTTCATTTTTGTCATGCTGCTTCCCTCTGTCCTTTCTAAAAGTATATTGTGATATAGGAAGCCAACTATTTTTTTAAGAGTCTTTTGGTTTTTATTTTATTTTTAAATATTTTCTTTGTTTATTTGAGAGAGAAGGAGAATGAGAGAGTGTGAGCAGAGGGAGGGGCAGGAGGAGAGGGAAAGAATTAGAGAATCCCAAGCAGACTCTGCACCAAGCGTGGAACCTGACCCGGGGTTCTATCCCAGGACCCTGAGATCATGACTTGGGCTGAAATGACCCAACTGAGTCAGACACCCAACCGACTGAGCCACCTAGGCGCCCCTGGTGATTTCTAAATTAATAAAAATTGGGACCTGAGAATTTTCTGACAACCCTTGATCATTAGAGATATTCTAGGGTATTGCGAAACCTAGGCAGAGAATCACCAACCTAGAAAAACAATGGAAAGAAGTAATTGAGTAGGGTTTAGAATGACTACATAGTTATATAGATGGCAATGTAGTATAGTGGTGAACTCTTCACATTCCAGGATCAGGCCTGGATTTGAATCTTGTTTTTTTTTTAAATTCAGATGTATCGTAATATTCACCATTTCAAGGTATACAATTCGGTGGATTTTAGTATATTCACAAAGTTGTGCAATAATCACTACTAATTCCTGAATGTTTTCTTCATTATCCCCAAAAGAAACTCTGTACTCATTAGCAGTTACCCCACCCCTCTTGTCCCCTCCCTTTCCCCAGACCTTGGCAACCACTAATGTATTTTCTGTTCTTATGGATTTGCCAATTCTAGGCATTTCATATAAAGAGATTCATACAGTTTTTGGCCTGCTGTGACTGGCTTCTTCTCCAGTTTCACCTACCATTGTGCTTTCAAATCTCATCCATGATGTGGTATGGATCAGTACTTTGTTACTTTCTCTTGAGGTATAATATGCCATTGTATGGATGTAACACATTTGTTTATCCATTCATCAGTTGATGGATATTTGAGTTATTTCTACCATGTGGCTGTTGTGAATGATGCTGCTATGAACATCTGTGTACAAGTTTTTGAGTGAGCACATCTTCAATTCTTCTGGATCATATGCTAACTCTGCTTTTAACCTTCTGGGGAATTGCCAAACTATTTCCTAAAGCAGATGCACCATTTTACATTCCTACCAGCAGTGTTTGAGGTTTCCAGTCTTTCCAAATCCTTGCTGACATTTACGATTTTAAAAAAATTATAGTCATCCTAGTGGGTGTGAAGTAGTAATATAGCCATCCCAATGAGTATGAAGTTGTATCTCAATGTGGTTTTGATTTGCATTTCCCTAATAGCTAATGAAGTTGAGTATCTTTTCATGTGCTTACTGATCATTTATTTGAGTATTATCTTTGGAGAAATGTCTATTCAGATCGTTTGCCCCCTTTTTGGTCTTTTTTATTGTGGAATTTTAAGAGTTCTGTTTATTTCTAGCTACTAGACCCGTATCACATCTATGACTAGCAAATATTTTTTCCCATTCAGTGAGTTGTCTTTTCACTTTCTTGGTGGTGTCATTTGCAGCACTGAAGTATTAAATTTTGATAAAGTCCAATGTATCTATTTTTTTCCTTTGGTTGCTCATGCATTTGGCATCATGTAGGAAACTCTTGCCTAATTTAAGTTCACAAAGATTTACACCTGTGTTTCCTTCCAAGAGTTTTATAGTTTCTGCACGTTCATTTAGGTTGTTGCTTTATTTTGAGATAATTTTTGCATATGGTATGAGGTAGGGCTCTAACTTTGCTCCACACCCCCTTTGCTTCCATCTGGATAGGCAGTTGTCCTTATACCACTTGTTGAAAAGATTATTCTTTCCTCACTGATGTGGACTTGGAATCCTCATCAAAAGCTATTTGCCCATAAACATATGAGAATATCAGTTGATTTCTGGATTCTTAGTCTTATTCTAGGTTTGAATCTTAGTTCTGCTACTTGCAAATAAATGCGATCTGGGACAAGTTACTTTTGTTTGTTTGTTTGTTTGGTAATAATACTACCTATCTTGTAGAGGGTCATTGTGAAAATTAAATGAGATGATGCATGTAAAGGGTATAATTTAGTGCCTGGCACATAGTATGTGTCAGGTAAATTTTAAGAGGAAAGCTGCTTAGATAATCAAGGAGGGAGTGAAAATGTGAGATAGTTGAAAGGGTTCTGAAATATTAGCAGTGACAGAACAAGGTGGCCTCATAAATGAGAGAAATGAACAGATGTTTGAAGAAGTTGAAAAAAAATTCAGTTTCCCGGTCTCGGCTAAAGCATTTGCTAGATGATGATAAAACAGAACAGAATAGGGGCACCTGGGTGGCTCAGTGGTTGAGCAGCTGCCTTCCGCTCAGGGTGTGATCCTGGGTCCCAGGATTAAGTCCTGCATGGATAGGGCTTCCCACAGAGAGCCTGCTTCTCCCTCTCACTATGTCTCTGCCTCCTTCTGTGTCTCTCATGAATAAATAAATCTTTTTTTTTAAAAAAAAAAACCAGAACAGGATAGAAACAGTATAGAAAAGTTACTTATCATAGGCAACAGATTGTAACCATCTTATATTATTCTTTATAGAGCTGACATCACTTAAGGTGGATCATTTTTTTTCTATCAGGGACTCTTTTAAGAACATTTTGAATGCCCTGGACAGCCCTCTTCTCATGAGAATGTATATATGACAAACACACAACATTCTTCAAACAGTTCTAAGAGGTTCTGAACTCCCTGGTTAGAAGTCCTGTTTTGACCTTATTGGAGGTAATGCTGAGCCATAGCATACTTTTCAAAGCTTAATTTCATCATGAGGTTCAAGTGTCCCACTTACTCCAGAACAATATTTACGATTTCAGGGAAACTCAAAGAGCTCTTCCTTTTGTATGGAAGAAATTTGTTTGGCACACTCCTAAGATTTAGAAGAATACCACAGAGACCTCAATTGCTTTTGTATCAGTCTTAACACATAAATGTCTTTCAGCAATGCTCCTGACTGCCTGTCATTTTGTTTTGTTTTGTTTATAAAGATTTTATTCATTTATTCATGAGAGACACAGAGAGAGGCAGAGACCTAGGCAGAAGGAGAACCAGGCTTCCTGCTGGGAGCTCAGTGCGGGACTCATCCCAGGACCCCAGGATCATGCCCTGAGCCAAGGCAGATGCTCAACCACTAAGCCACCCAGGTGTCCCCCAACTGTTATTTTGGAGGGAGGCCTCACTCCACTCTCCCAGGCAGTTTCCAATACAGACATTGAAGAAGGCAAACTTGCAGTTCCGGAAGAGATAGTAAGAAAAATGTAGTGTGAGGTGGAGTTGGGTCTAGAAGAAAAAGATATGATTCTGGAAGGGACTCGGAATGAGGGACAGATTCAGAGAGACTCAGGGGGACACAGACAAAAATAGAAGCGGAAACCCACTGTTTAGAAGCCCTCTTGTGAATAGTCAAGATAAACCTTAGTGGAGGAGGTGAGAGGATTGAAATAAAGGTGTAGGGGAAAGAGCACAGGCACTGGCATTAGACTGATCCAGTGCACTGGGTATATATGTTCCTGGTTAATTTACTTAGCAGGGCTGAGCCCCAATTTCCTAGCTGTAATATGGATACGGTAATTCCTTCCTCACAGGCTTCTTGACAGCATTTAATGAGGTAATGTGTGTAAAGTGCTTAACACCATTCAGAATACAGGAGGTGCTCAATAAATGCTAGGTCCCTTCTTCTGACTTCTACTTTAAGGGATCTTCATTTCACAATTAGTGAATACCCAGTATGTATGAGGCACTGTGTTCTGAATAAAAATACAAAACAATCGATGCCCTAAGGGGCAGGGAGAGTTGGCTGGAGACAGAGATATGTAAATGAAATAAAACAGAAGGTTCTGGAAGCCACTAGTGGTTGTGGTGATAAACATGTAAATGAGAGAACTCCTAGGTTTATAGGCTTGGTTAGTGATATTCACCAGATAGGGAAAACTGGAAGAACAGGTGTTTTGGGTTTTGGGTGGGGGAGGGAGGAGAGAGGAAGGATAGCAAGTTCATTTATGGCCATGTTGAACTTGAGTAGTGGAACAATCAAAGGATATACTCCTGCCTGGAGCAAAGGTTGGAATCCATCATCTCTAACTAAAAGTTTCTTCCACTTTTAAGGTCTTGTGATGTAGGCACAATGTAATTGTACTCTTTCATCTCTATTGGTGAATGCTGATAGGTATTATAAACTACATATTGCCAGCCAACAATTTTGTAGCACTTGTAAATCATAAACAGAATAACTGCATGTCTCATGTTTTAAAAATGTAGTTATACAGTCTGAACTTACCAAACCAACCATGAGTGGCTGTTTTGCCAGAAAGACTCTTTACTTTTACTTTACTCTAAACTTTTTCCTATAGATTTCCATTAAATAGCTAGTTCGTTTAGTGCACCTAAGAGGTTTGATCTAGAAACAGCTTTTAGGGATGCATCTGGTGTTTTTATTCAGTGGCAGAATCAAAATTTCAAGCCCCAGTGAGGGTCTTCCATGATAGTAAGATGATGAACAAAAGTTATTCACGAGCCAAAGACGGCTTTCTCTTTTCTAAAAATAAGATTAACACCTTCTGTCGATAAGATAGATTTTTTCCTTAGTTAAGGCTAGCTTAGAACATTTATGTGTGTTCATTTTAATTAACAGAAGACCCATGGCAATATCTATTATGTTCAGCTCAGAAATGGCTGTGGGAGAAGAGATAGATTGACCAAGAGATTGGTTTCATTAATTTCATTAATTGGGTGACTTCTTTTACTCTGCGATGCACATACCAAAATGAAAATTACCAGATGTGGAACTGGCTGGCTCCTCGCCTTGCTAATTTATATCTGGGTGTTGATTTGCATCCTGTTATGTTTTAGGAAGTATGAAAAGACACACGGGGAGGTGAGCTTCATGGTAGGCTTGTGCTAGTTCAGTGAATGTGTAATAATAAAACCCAGCTGAAACCAAAAGGTAATATGTCTTCATTATTGATCAGCATCTATTGCTGAGTTTGTTGAAAAGTGGAAGTCCTTTCTCATTGAGCTTGATGAGATGAAGAGCTTGCTGAAGGTGAAGGAAGGAAGTGAAAACCAGCACCATTTATCTCTAGTAACTCAGTTTACTAGAACTGGAACAGAACAGGAATTTCCATGAGTGACACCAGGAAATAATTAGAGTTCACACTCTGAAGAATTTATTATTCTATGCTGAGCAGTCCTTTTTTTCCAAAGCTTGCTCTTCTTTTTCACCCAAGCTCTCAGAATGGAATCATTTCAAGAAGTAGAGAGTTTGAAATATGGCCCTTTTTCCTTCCCCTAGATGTGAAATAGGCACAGCCCCTTTATTTTACCTTGAAGGAAAAATACAGACCAGTATTGGAGAATGGAGATTGAGAATTTTGCAGGGCCTCAGGCTCATCACAGTCCAGGACCAGAGATGTCAGTGGCTAATATGTGAGGGGTCTGATCTGCACTGGTCTCATAAGCTGGAATAGTTATGTCAGCCAGCAAACCAGGATTCAGAAGTGACTACTTGGTTCTATTTATTAGTGCAGGAACATAAACTCGCACATTTGTTGAAAACAAGGTTTGAAGCGGGGGTAGGGAAAGGCTTTTTAAAAAAAAGATTTTATTTATTTATTCATGAGACACACACACAGAGAGAGAGAGAGAGAGAGAGAGAGAGGCAGAGGCACAGGCAGAGGGAGAAGCAGGCTCCACATAGGGAGCCTGATGCGGGACTATATCTGGGACTCCAGGATCATGCCCTGGGCTGAAGGCAGGCACCAAACCACTGAGCCACCCAGGGATTCCCCAGAAAGACTTTTTGATTAATTCCCAGATTGCTTTCCTATTGCTCCAGCCCCACTGGAGAAGCTAGCGTGCAAAGCCTCCATTGGCTAGTGTGTGACTGTGCTACATCCACGTTTCCTTCGGAAACGCCTAGTGACTCTTGCTTTGTATTCCTCGCAGGTGAAAGCAGAGCCTCTGTGGTTCTTAATGCCTCAGCAGGATTATTTTCACTAAAGATGGAAACACTGGAGTCTGAATTGACCTGTCCAATCTGCCTGGAGTTGTTCGAAGACCCCCTTCTGCTCCCTTGCGCTCACAGCCTCTGCTTTAGCTGTGCCCACCGCATCCTGGTCTCAAGCTGCAGCTCTGGTGAATCCATTGAACCCATTACTGCTTTCCAGTGTCCTACATGCAGGTATGTTATCTCGCTGAACCACCGGGGCCTGGATGGCCTCAAGAGGAATGTGACTCTGCAGAACATTATCGATCGCTTCCAGAAGGCTTCAGTCAGTGGGCCCAATTCCCCCAGTGAGAGCCGCCGGGAAAGGACTTACAGGCCCAGCACTGCCATGTCTAGTGAGCGAATTGCTTGCCAATTCTGTGAGCAGGACCCGCCCAGGGATGCAGTGAAAACATGCATCACCTGTGAGGTCTCCTACTGTGACCGTTGCCTGCGGGCCACACACCCCAACAAGAAACCTTTCACCAGCCACCGCCTGGTGGAACCCGTGCCAGACACCCACCTTCGAGGGATCACCTGCCTGGACCACGAGAACGAGAAAGTGAACATGTATTGTGTATCTGATGACCAATTGATCTGTGCCTTATGCAAACTGGTGGGACGTCACCGAGACCATCAGGTTGCGTCCCTGAATGACCGATTTGAGAAACTCAAGGTAAGGGATCTGGGAAATGTCTCTTATACACCTTGGTCTCTACACACAATTGTTATACACACTTAGCAAGTTCCCTAATCAAGCTAGGTCCACTTGTCCTATGTAACAAGTCAATTAACTCCCAAGTTGTTCTCGTGAGGAATTGCCTACTCACTCACAAACTCTCCCTGGGACCTGCTTCATCAGTGGCACAAACCTGTTGCATCCCTTCACCTCTGGCCAGTTCTGGATGAGTTAGCCTCTGGCCCGTACCACACGTAGCCTGCCCAGAGAAACAACACCGTCTGTCCTCTGTCAGTGACATATTGCACACTATCTATCTTTGTCATGATCTTTCCGCCTGTTTTAGGTATGTGAGTACCTATGTAGGTGTCCTGTAATTAGCATACGTGCTGATATGCCTGGGTGCGGGTATAGCAATGGGAAGGTTGGGTGTGTCTCTGTGGAGGTGTGGGTGGAGGCGTCTGAGTGTATCTCTATGTAGGCGAGAGATTTTTTTTTTTTTTTTTTTTTTTTTTTTTTTTTTTTTTTTGGTGGAGGACAGTAGTACATGTGTTTGTCCTCTCGACATGCTAAAGAAACAGGTTTGGCACTCCGCTTGCCAAAAATTGCCCTCCAGCCCTTAGCACAGGGCTGATTCTAAGCCTGCCTCACAAAGCAAAAGCAAAACAGAACAAAAGACAAAAAAGGAACTTCAGTTTACTACGAAGTCAAGAGGGATAATCAGCTGTCTGAACTCAAAATTTCAACTGCAGGCAATAAGTATTTAATCCAGTGTTAGATGTGCCAACGTGCAGTTTTTTTTTTCTTTTTGAGTGTGTGTGGGTTGGAGACTGAAGCACTGGGCTGCAGTTGCCTGCCTTGGAAGTTTCCAGTATTTCATTGGCGTTCATTGGACAGAGTTTCCCAAAGTTGTCATGCTGTATATATAATATTTATGTGCAAGTCAAAGCACCTATTTTGTAAAACCCTACTGCCTCATGTTGATGTTAACAAATGTCAACTCCAGCAAATTGCTTTATTCCCATGGCCTGCCTGCCATAGGGTTTAACTTCTCTTAAGAAGGGAGCTGTTTAGCAGAAACTCCAGGAAAATAAAATGTTTATGTGACTAATGAGATTACCACCCCCCAAATAGGGACTGGCTAGATAGATCAGGGTGGAAGGAAGAGGATAGGATGGGAGGAGGGGAGAAAGGAAGTGGAGATTTTCCTCTTGCCATGCCCCAAACAAGTCATGGTAACTCATGTAAACATTTCATGAGGTTGGTGAAGATAGCAATACTCAGGATGGGATATATTTTCCCTCCCATAATTTGTTGCAAGCGATATTGAGAGTGGCCACGCTGACAGTGGTTTGTGCCTTTTGTGATTTTTATTTATATCTAATATGTACAGATTTGTACAAAGTTCAATGTTTGTGGATTCCACTCAGGGTGATTTTCTTACTCGTTTCCAGACTATGGTGAGGAATAATCTCATTGACTCCATTCTTAGACTCCTAGGATGCCAGGCCTTGCACTTGGTCTAGTCAAAGCCTTACACTGTCATGTGGTATAAATTAAAACTTTGAGGGGTTAAGTGATTTGGTCAAAGTCACAGGATTGGAACTGGAACTCAGCTTCTGCACTCTAAGTATCCTTTCTGCTGTAGCCTGCTGCCACTTTGTTTTGGACCTCAGTTTTGCCCATGAAATGTGATTTGAAACTTAACTTTATGCTCTGGCAATTGTACATTTCATGGGTCACAGATAAACGATTAACAGCATCAAGGAAAGGACATACTGTATAAACTTACAGCTTCATAATGGCAAGAGATGGAGGTGGGGTTGCAGGAAGAGTAGGGGATATGGAGAGGATGGGACAGTCTCTGCCAAATGTTTGCAGGTGTTGGAACTATAATAAGGCACTGGCCTTGAGAAATACTCCAAACAGAAAACTCTGTATCCATATGTATGATTGAGATAACAAAAGACTGGATAGAATAAGCCTGTATCTGCAGAACACCAGATTTTGAAAACATCCGAAAACATGAAAACACTGGATGATTGATTAGATATTTGGCATAATGTAGCTATAGCCCAAGTCTCTAGGGCTGGACACAGCACAAAAGTATTTTACCAAAAGATAATTTAGTATGTAACTAATCAGTAATTTTTGGAGAAAGAAAGGCCAGATTTTGAATTGTTCCCCTTTAATTTTTTAAGGAAATGTGCAGAAAATTCTGATTTTAAATTAAGCGGAAACTTTTTTTTTTTTGCTCATTTTTTGGACTGAGAGTGGAAACATATGAATCATTCCCAACTGTGTGGTTTGTTATATTGTCTGGAACATCTTGGACTTTGGGGAGGGAGAGGTGCTGTTGCTGTTGCTGCTGCTGCTGCTGCTGCTCTGTGTGTGTGTGTGTGTGTGTGTGTGTGTGTGTGTGTGTGTGTTAGATGTGTGAGGATCACTTTGGTGTCCAAGTGTAAAGGGCTATTAGTTCTCCATATTAAGCGGAGAGGAAGTTTGACTTAGTGTCACATATTCTCACTTCTTTGGCTTAATTTTAATTTAGAAAAGCATTTGGGATTATTCCCTTAATCTGCCGAATTCTTCCCCAAGGAGAAAGGAGGAAGCTGGTTGTCAGAAGCTATGGAGGAGATGGCCTTGAGCATACTCCTCTGGCCCTGAAGAGCATGGGAGTCCTACAGGAGAAGGGGGGGGGGTATGATAGTACATATATCTAGGGGTTTTACTTTTGGCCCATAAGTGAAATGGTGTTTATTTGTCCTTTTTGGTTCTGGAGCTTCACTGTTGGCCTTTATAACTACCCTATTTGTACTAACTTCCCTCCGTAGGATTAGTGGTCTCCAGTATTTATTTATTCAATGAAGAATAAACACACTGTTATGTTATAAGACAAAAGGTCGGAATAACCAGAAGCCAGCCTGTCTTCTTAACATGTGCTCAAAGTGGATTAGGGGGGTTTGGGATACTTACTATGGTTTATTATCATTCTTTATTTGTCCATTCTAACTACATGTCCTTCGGAAGGCAACCAGTGGTTCAATTAATTCTTCAATTTCAAAGAATAGTTTTGTTCCCAACAGTTATTACAGTAGAAAGGCCTATCAGAGTAATTATTTCCTCCATTCCTTCTCTTTCCACTTATGTGTCCCAATATATGATCTTAGCTCATGACATGTGGCCACATTTCTATAAAAATGCTTCACGTGTTAAGAGTTTTCATTGGCTCATGAGTTTCTCCCTGTAGAAAAGATCGATACTATTACATTAATAAATGTTGGCTTTAGGGATGCCTGGGTGGCTCAGTGGTTTATCACCCGCCTTCAGCCCAGGGTGTGATCCTGGGGTCCTGGGATCGAGTCCCACATCAGGCTCCCTGCATGGAGCCTGCTTCTCCCTCTGCCTATGTCTCTGCCTCTCTCTGTGTGTGTCTCTCATGAATAAATGAATAAAATCTTAAAAAAATGAATGTTGGCTTTCTAAAAAGAGGTCAAATTTCAGTGGCTCTGTATTGATGACAGATCTCAACTCGATATTCTAAGTCTGGTACAACTTAGTTCACATGCTACCCATCCATCTTTGCCCCCTACCACTCTCAAACGTAGTACCTTTATTCTGCCCAGATTAGCTTCCTGTCTGCTAAACATACCACTCATTCTCTTTTATGACTCCTAACTTAGACCTGTGCTCTTTTTTTAAAAGATTTTGTTTATTATTTATTCATGAGACACACACACACACACACACACACTCAGAGAGAGAGAGAGAGAGAGAGAGAGAGAGGCAGAGACACAGGCAGAGGGAGAAGCAGGCTCCATGCAGGGAGCCGGATATGGGACTTGATTCTGGGTCTCCAGGATCATGTCCCAGGCTGAAGGTGGTGCTAAACCACTGAGCCACCCGGGCTGCCCATTGTGCTCTTTCTCTTGACCTGCTTAGGAATCCTACCAATTCTTTAGTCCCCAGCTAAAACCCTTCAAGGCCACCCCAACACATCCCAGCTCTACCATAAATTTTTTGAGGCCAGACGCATTATCTTTTATTTCTTCAGTATCCTCCTAGTGTCTTGCACACATAATATGTGCTCAAGAAATCCAAATGAGTGGAATATTAATAATGGATCTGTGGGAAATATAGCAGTGTCTATAGCTTGCCTTAGCTCTCATCTTGTGAGATATAAATCTGTCTTGCCATTATGACTACTTTAGGGGTCTGAAAAAAAAGAATCTCCTGCAAACTCCTGATAATGTTAAAAACCAGAGTGTTAGCAAAAGTATGGCATGTCCTTAATTTTAAGTGCCTATTCATTTGGAGTACTGGATTTTCCAACTGCCTAACCCTGTGGTGACATCTGTATAAATCAGATGTGATTATTATAATTCTCTTTGAGAGTGATGTCTTCACATTTCCATGCCCATAGCCTGCCAAAAATATAGCTGATGAAAATCAGGGGGAATAGAGGAATTTCCTGAAAGGAATAAACAAGCACATTTTCTTTTTCTCATTACATTTCCACAAATTCATTACTACAAATAATTCTTAAATGCAGTTGCACTTACATACCAGGGATCTCGTTGTTATAAAATATTACCTGGCACCAGAGTAAGTTTTTTGTTATGGGAAAGTGAAACACACACCACACACACACACACACACACGGAAAGAGAGGCTGAGACAGAGCTCAAGATTGCTAGACAAAGAGAAGGGAGATGTGAGACTTGGAGAATGTTCAAAGGAAAGCCACAACGCCAGTTAAAAGGTTGGAAAATATGATATGATATTCTAGAATCTTATCAGAGTTGATTGCTTGCCCTTCTTCCTACTCAGTCACTCTGTCATCCACCCACCCATTGTCACTCAGCCACCACCTTCTCCCAGTCATTTGTCTGCTCACCCACTTGACACCCACTTCTGTCTGCCAAGACAGATACCCTCTCATCTTATCTACCACTGGGCATTTTACTATTTCGGAACCAGTATGACTATTAATATAAGAGAAAGAGAGAAATATCTTTATGAAAGCCGGGGTTGAGAGAGAGTATATTTGCATATATATGTATGTGTCACCATATATGAGTGTGTGGATTTCTGCATAGTTGAGCAGCTGAGAATGACTCAATTTGTTTGTCTGTGTATGTCTACGTGTGTCATTGTGTGGGAGGAGAGCATCTGTGTTAATTTTCTGTGGGCATATCTGTAGAAAAGTTGGGTTGAGGATGCCTGGTGTGTAAGGCCATAAGCATGGTGCCCCCAATAAGGATTATGGCCTTGGTAGAACCTATGCTGAGACTAAGGATCTCCCTAATAAATGAGCCATGCCATAAATCGTCATGATAAGAAGCTTCAGAGAGGCCGGGTTGGGTTATTAAAGGTGAGAGAGCAGAAAAATTTGTTTCTCAATTTGACTCACTTAGGTACTGAGCCACAGTAGCAAAATTATCATATAAGCAAAGTGTTTAAGTCCAGATTTGCACTCCCTACGATGTGGTTGGTGGACACGTATGTATGGGGTGAGGGTGGTATCTGTCATAGGGTTTCTAAACTGGCTAAACTAGCCTTCAACCCATGATCAGAAAGTCATGCTTGCTTGTACATCTGGCTTTTCTGTGGTCTCTTAATTGTCCACGACATGCTCCCAATGCTACACAGCATGGTCCATTCTTTTTTTTTTTTTAAAGATTATTTATTTATTCATGAGAGAGACACAGAGAGAGGCAGAGACATGGGCAGAGGGAGAAGCAGGCTTCCTGCAGGGAGCCCAGTGTGGGACTCAATCCCAGGACCCCGGGATCATGACCTGAGCCAAAGGCAGACACTCAACCACTGAGCCACCCAAGCATCCCAATCCTGTCTGTTCTTATTGGGCAAAGGAACATATTCTAGAAATATAACATAGGAAAGGAAAGATGATGGAAAGAATGAATAAGCCCAAAGAAGCAAAGTTGAAAGGGGAAAATGTGATAATGACAGGCATGTTCTCAAAGGGTTAATGTAATGAGGTAATGTCTTGTTCTTTATCTCCCCCGAAGACAGAACAGATAGCAACTTAAACTGTAGCACCAGGGATCAAGTCTAGGGATTCATTCATTCATTTAACAGACAATTCATGAACACTCATTTTGTTCACTGAATACTCTCAACCATTCAAGTCATCATGGTAGAAGCTGGGCACACAGGAAATCAGGCACAGTCCCTGCCCTGGGGAGCTTTGAACTTAGTATGAGAGACAGATAAGTCCATAAAAAAATCCAAAGCAGTAGGGTATGTGCCATGACAGAGGCGTGCACAGGATGCTCGGGAGCACAGAGGAAGAGTCTGTGAAAGGGAGACATGCTGCTCAAAACAGGAAATCGTGAATGAATTTGCTGGAGAAGGACCAAACTGGAGATGAGTTGACAGGACTTGGTGAATGGCTGGCTCTATGGTTACAGGTGATGGGAGAGAAAGAATTAAAAAGTGACTCTGGACTAGGAGATGTCTTGAAGAATAGAGGTATTGGGGATAGAAATGGGGTAAATTAGAGGAAGGTACTAGCAGTTTGGGTGGTATAATTTGACTTTAGATTTGAGTTTGATATGATCATGGGTCATTCATCAAAAGTTTACTGAACACTATTAGATGCCAAGTACCAGGAAGGGTGTTGGGATTACAAGGGTAAAGAGAGCACAGTCCCAACACTGGTGGAGCTTTTGGCTCACTGTGAGGAGACGGTTAGTTAAGGACACAGTTACAGGACAGAGTGGTGAGTTCTATGACAATGGAAGCACAAGGGATTGAGAGAGAACATGGGAAGGACAACCATCAAAAGAGACTTTGGGTGGGTTTGGGGATGTCCAGTTGGGGGGTGGGGATGGAGTAAGGGACAGGGAGTGCTGTAGCAGGAAGAAAATAGTTTGGTCAAGTATCTGGAGGAGGGAGAACATGGGGGTAATTTCAGAACTGAAAGGGCAAATGTTCTAGAAGGAGTTGAGATTCAGGCCTTTGCGATGGCTGAAAGATTAGGGCTAGAGACATAGATTGGAGGCCTTTAGAGCAGCGATAGGGTCATGCAGTGGTGAGCTGAGCAAGGGCCCAGGATTGAGCCTTGTGGCACACTCAGAGTCTAGAAGGTAAATATGAAGGAAGAGTATGTGAAGGAAGAAGGGAAGAGTGTGCATGAGAGGCAGGAACCAAAGAGGAATAGTTCGAGTAGAGTACCACATTGAGAACTCCAGGAAAGTCAATTGGTTTTGGTTCACTATCCTGTTATCACAATAAACAGTGGGTTTAGGTTTTTAGTACGGGTTTTATTTTAGAAGGTCCAAATAATAATTTACACATTTAAGGTAGAGATAGAACCATGCAATCCACCTGAGGAGAAGGGCAAGAAAAAAAATGCAGGGTGGTCTGTGTAGCATTCCTAATGAGGGAACTAGGGGAGGCATGGGTCTTTGTGGAATGATGTCAGAACATTCTGGAAAGAAGAGGAATGGCAACCTGATTCACCCAGCTTCGCTGGTTGAGGACCAGTCTTGGTCATATCTCTAATGAGCCTCAAGTAGAGTAGACCTTGGACATCCAGTGTCTCACCTGTATCTCATTCTGGGACATAGCCTGTGTCTACACAACAGCAAATTAATGTTTGGGGAAGCAACACACTCTGGCAGAAGGGTGTGGGCTTTAGTTGGTGGACCAGATGGTGTGTTCTGCTGTTGAAAGGCCATATGTAATTGATACATAAAGTGACAGACTGAAGCAAAAGCAAAGTTAGTATTTTAAGACAAGCAGTTAAAAAAAGAAAGCAGAATGTGACCCCAAAAGTGTGCTAAAAATTTTGGCTCCTGGATTTTGGAGATAGCTAGGAATATCAGTGAGCAGACCGAATGTCAAAAAAAAAAGAGCATGTCGATAAATAGTAATGGGGTCACTGGCTCAGATCATTTTTAAAGATGGTGTTGTCTTCTGTGAATCAGGAAGGCTCAGGTTTGGGGTACATCGGCCTTTCTTCCCTTCCCTCCTCCCTCCGCAGCCCCAAAGGTTCCATTCCCACATCGAAGCAGTGGGGATCTTGTGTAGACTTAGAGAATGTTCCCCTCATGCCTTTTAGAAAATTGAAGAGTATACAGGCATTCGGTGGTAATTCTGCATGTTTAAACAGAGCAAGCAGAAAGGCTTCACCCCTTTTTAGGACTTCAGGGCTTGCCGTGTCAGGTAGGTGTGTATAAATGTGCTCACATATGTGTAAAAGACATACGCTTTCACAGAGCATGACAAGTGACAGTCGTGGTCGAGAGGGTGTGCCATCAGGGAAATCTCTGGCTTTAAAGAAGAGGCAATGTTTGGTTTCTTGAGGGAGCTAGTGAGAAAGTTATCTGAAACAACGTGTATCTAGAGAAATGGGAAAAAAAATAAACCAGCAATTGGGGCACCCAGGTGGCTCAGTTGGTTAAGCATCTGCCTTCAGCTCAGATCATGATCCTGGGATCCTACGATCGATCGAACCCCAGGTCAGGCTCCCTGCTCAGTGGGGAGTCTGCTTTTTTCTCCTCTCCCCCCTTCTTCCCCTCATGATTTTGCTCTTTCTCTCAAATGAATAAATAAAAAATCTTTAAAAAAAACCCAGCCCATCTCTTTTTATGAGATGCTATCTGGAAGAATAGCCCATGCCTGGTATCTCAGAAATGGCAAACATTTTCCACTTTGTCAAGGGTACAACAGAACAGTACACAAAGAGACCAAGCCTATGTGACACAAAGTGGAACTTGCATAAAAAACGGAACCGGTGTTGACCGTCAGGTTAGCTTACCCGGGCCTTTTAAAGTCCCAGTTACACCAAAGCAGCCGAATATTCCCCTCCCGTTGTGTTACTTAGACACATGTAGAGTTTAGTAAACACCGTGATGATATATAGTCATCTGGAGGTGAAGAGGGTCTCAGTCTCGTGGTACAAATGCATCTCTAACCCCCACACAGGGAAAGCACAGAAGGAGGACCCAGAGGTAACCCCCTGCAGCAGGAAATTGGAGCTTCATCCTGCTCCCCTGCCAACCTCCTGTCTCCGTTTCCTCCCAGCAAATATCTCCATTCCAATCTCCCCTGCCACTTTGTCATGGTTCAGCTGTTCTGAGAAAGCTACCCTAAATAGGTTTGTACGGAGGGACCCGGGCCCGGTGATTCACTGGACAACACAGGAAAAGTGTTTAAACAGACCAGTGTTTAAAAACCAGACCGCAACAACACAGTAACAAAAAGACATGTTTATTTTTACGTAAGGAGACTGTGTACACACACATACACACACAGAGGCACATGCATGCCCACACAGACACATATGTGCATGTATTCTCTTTGTCTCCTTAGCCAGAGTATAGGCAAGGTAATTATTTGGCCAAATCAATGCATGTGATCATTCCAGCCTAGAGTGGCCCAGAATTTCTAGTTCTAAATGATTCGTCAGTGCCAAGCGTGATAAGGAAGGGTGAGGAAATGAAATGCATAATTGCAGCAATTCTCCACTTTCCTTTGCATATATTCATTATTGAGAATCAATTCCAATTTGAGAGGAAGCTTTCATTCCTTGCAAATGAAGAGGAAGTGAGTAAAGTAAATGTTCGGGGGTTTTCCTCAAATTATGTCTTGGGATGTAAGAAAACAGTGGCAAAAAGCCATCAACAGATGGTGTTTTCATTAGCCAGAGATTTATTTTTCAAAGCATTTTCATATTAATGAAGTAAGGTTGAAATTAGAGTCATCTTGTCAGTTCTAGTTCTGTGTCGTTAAAATGTGCTGGCATTCTGCAAATTGCTAAGGGGCTAGAGCAAAATAACCATTTGCCATAATTTTGTGATGGTAATCCAAGGTCCATAGTAAAACCAGACCCCAAATTATGTGTTCGACCCTAATTTTTGTTTTCAGTGGCTTTACAGAAGCTGTGAGTCTCAGTGCTAGGCCATAAGTGAGGAACACACAGCAGGGGATCTTAGTCCTGCTCTGCCCTATGAATTATTTATATTAGTTTCATGACAAGTGTTGCAACAGGTTGCATGGACTTGTTAGAAAACATTTTCCCCATGGAACCCTGTATTTGAATGGTAACACATTACAGTCTGAAACACAGATTTCTAATACTGTATCTGCTCTGAGTTCCTCAGTCTACATTTATGCCTACCTAATATGTCAATATGGTCAATGGTGAGACATGGGGTTTCCATTGCTCTATGAATCTGGACCACTGTGCTAGTAGAAGTCATAAACGGATTGGGTTCATTACCAATGCCCCCTGTCTAACCTGAGCTGGACCGTTTCACCAAACTGTAGCTCTGTCTTAGTCACCACCCTCTCCAGCCAAGTTTTTGGAGATGAGTTCAGACTTGCTGCCTCCACATCATCACAACTGACTGACTCCCTAACTCAACATTTTGACATCTGCTTCCAAGACTTGACTGTAACTCCTTTTTCTAGAGGTCACTGGTGACTTCCATTTACCAAATCCAACTGCGTTTTATTATTAGTTCTCTTATTTCTTGCCCTCCCTGCATACTCAACAGTGACAAATCCTTTCTTGGACCGTATTTCTCTTGATCATCCTCTCAGCTTGGCCCAGACCTGCATTACCAGCTGCCTTGAATAGCACAGCTTCCTCTTAATCAGTGCCCCTGCTCCAAGGCTCTCCTGTTCCAGTCGGCCCTAGATATTGCTGGTAGGTTGAGCTCGTAACTGTGGCCCAGATGTTGTCAAAAAAGAAATAGGCACAAACTCCTCACCTCAGCCTTCAAGGCCTTCAAAACTGGACCTCCGGCTCCATTTCCAGCCTCATCCCCCACTACTCTCTTGTACCTTCTGTTCTAGCCAAATTCAATTTCTCTCCCCCAACATGTCTATATAATTTATTCACTTTGACTCAGGTTATTCCCTCTGCCTGGGACCCCCTGTCCTCCTCCATCTATGTTTGTTAAAATCCTACTTATACTTGAAGACCCACCTTAGTTTCACCTCCTCTTTCTCTTGGAATATTCACTGCACCCTCAACAGAGTAGGTGCTCATTACCTTTTGTTGTATTCAACCGCTGAACTCTGCCATTCCTTTTTTTTTAATTTCTTGACGTCTACTTAGCTAAAAGATCATGTCCGAATCATTAACTGCTGCCTCCGTTCTCCCTTTTTGACACTCTTTACCCTCGCTAAGGAGAAGCCCGCGGATTGAGATGGTTGGAGAATTAAAGGGGGCCAGGGGAGACAACCGTGCCAAAGCCACCAAGAGCAGTTGAATGCATGGGGGAAAAAATCACATCCATGAGAATAAAGCCAAAGAAACAAAGAGAGATCTGGCAAGAAGGGAAGCAAAGATGAAGCTGGTTCTCATAATCCAGTTTGAGACTAGTGATCAGACTGCCCCATCCTAGAAATACATATATCCATGGGAATATGCCCCCTGGGATGGACTTATTCTTGGCCAGTGCCAAGAATACTAAGGAGCCCCAGCTATTTAGTAGACCAGAAAGGGGCCAAGTGCATGAGTCCTTTCCCACTGCCCACACATCCCTTTGCTCCCTCCCAACCCCTCTTATCAAAAACATGAACTTTGAGCAACTACAAACTGTAGGAGCCATGGATACAGCAATGAAGAAATGTACACAACCAAAGGAAGGAATGTTAGCAGAACCAGGGCTAAGAGATTGGGGTATTACATTTGGAACAGACTTTGTGGGGGTGTTGGGATGATGAGTATGAGAGGAGTAGATTTTGGGACAGGCCCTGGGGGAGAAGCAGCCACTGGAGCTGAAGGCTTGGGAATTGGGAGGAATCTAAAAGCCTATTATTATTATTATTTTTTAAAGATTCTGGGATCCCTGGGTGGCTCAGCGGTTTAGCATCTGCCTTTGGCTCAGGGCGTGATCCTGGAGTCCTGGAATTGAGTCCCACATCGGACTCCCTGCCTGGGGCCTGCTTCTCCCTCTGCCTGTGTCTCCACCTCAGTGTGTGTGTGTGTGTGTGTGTGTGTGTGTGTGTGTGTGTGTCTCACAAATATATAAATAAAATATTTTTAAAAATAAATTAGAAAATATTTTATTATTCGTAAGACACACACACACACACACACACACACACACACACACACACACACAGACAGAGAGACAGAAACACAGGCAGAGGGAGAAGCAGGCTCCATGCAGGGAGCCCGATGTGGGACTCGATCCCAGGACCCAAGGATCATGCCCTGGGCCAAAGGCAGGTGCCAAACCGCTAGCCACCCAGGGATCCCCTAAAAGCCCATTATCAATCTAGAGTGAATAACACACTGTTTTTTTCCACATAGGGAACGGGAAGAGAGTAGCTTGTTCAATGGAAAATATGCTAAGAGTTCTGAGCACCATTGTAATTCTGTTAGAGTAAAAATATTTGCAAAATGCTTCTAATGTATGCATGAAGGAAGCTATGTACCAGTAAGCAATGATGAGCAATGGATGGCCTACGTTGATATGTTACACCAGGGGTAGCACAGGCACTGTCTTAGGGCCAAAGAAGGGAAGCTGTGAGGTACAATGCTTGATTTTGATGAACTTCACAGTTTAAATAGCACCTTTTTTTTCTGAAGGAAACTACTGATAAATCTAAAATGTTTCAAAAAAAAAAAAGTCATGAATATTGGGGCAAAGCTATGACCGAGGCTAGAGAGGTGGGTTCTAGTCTCGGCTTAATCACACACTAATTATAGGACTGTGAAGAACACTTTATCCCCATTCAGAAGCTCAGTTCTCATCTGTAAAATGCTGACATATCCTACCTCATGGGTTGTTACAGTTATTAAATGGTATATATGAAATTGTCTCACATCGTGTCTGGCGAGTACTACTTGTTCAATAAATTATAGTTCCCTTAGTGTACTCATCTGTAAAAGAGAGGTTAATACCTATTTTCCTTACATCACTGGGTTACTATGATGGCAACATGAAATGCTGTGATATACGTTAAAAAGTTAAAAATATGATAGAAAACATATGGTCTCCTTAATATCATTAAATTCCTGTATCCGCGAAGCTGTGAATATCATCTTTTCCCCAATAATGAGAGTCTGGAGCAAAGGTACAGTATTATTATAATTAGCACCTAGAATAGTGCTTGGTTTGCAGTAAGTGCTCAGTGAATCTTTTTATTTTTTTTAAATAATTCTCCTTATTTATTTATTTATTTATGATAGTCACAGAGAGAGAGAGAGAGGCAGAGACACAGGCAGAGGGAGAAGCAGGCTCCATGCACCAGGAGCCTGATGTGGGATTCGATCCCGGGTCTCCAGGATCGCGCCCTGGGCCAAAGGCAGGCGCCAAACTACTGCGCCACCCAGGGATCCCTCAGTGAATCTTTGAAATGCTTGTCAGCTGACTGAATGATCTCCACCTAATATTGGTTCTCAAGTTCACTGAACATTTCTTATTTTTTCCCCTCTTCCCTGTTTCCCTCTGGCTTTACCCTCTCTGTGATGGAAGCAAACTCTGGAGATGAACCTCACCAACCTGGTGAAGCGCAACAGTGAACTAGAAAATCAAATGGCCAAACTAATACAGATCTGCCAACAAGTCGAGGTACGTAATGCAAACATTTGCAACTCTTTCAGAGGACCTGGATGAGACGATCCTTTGAGGGCACTGGAGGCTTGTCAAGAATGTAGCTAAGCCATTTGGAGTGAAGAGCTGAATGATAGTTCTAGGGGATCTCATTTCCTTAGGATGCTCGTTCCAAGAAAAGGGGCAAATGTCTATTGTTAAACAGAAATAGATGGGTGGTGGGTGATGGACTGGGGAGACAGCGATGGACTGGGGAGACAGTGGTCCAGGGGGGGGTCCATTCTCCTTTCCCAGTGGCAGGCCATATGAGAATCCAACATGAAGTGTGTTTCTTCCTTCATCAAACTGGACACTGCAGCCCCCTAAAGAGATGGCTGGGGTGTCATAGGGGAAGCTGGGAAATCCCAGGTCCTTAGAGTAGGCCGAGGTTCATTCTGTGCCCTCTCATATCTATAAGAGTACTTTCAGGACGGCTTTTCCTGTTTCTAGCCTCTCCTCCCTTTGTTTCCATGCCCCTCACTTGATTCTCACTCATCACCATTCCACCTACTCTTGTCGTCAACAAATGATATCTATGTTCAAGTTGTCTGTGAATTGTAAAGTGTCACACAAGTCTAAGGTTTTTGAAATCTGTTACCTACGTCAAGTCTACATCAAAGAGCAGAGCTTACAAGAGGAGTCAGTCTTTTCAGAAGTGGATGTGATAAAAGAAAGATGTTATTTCCCTCTCTTTCTCAAGAGCATGGGACTCCAGCTGTAGCCTTTGTTTTTGTGTTGGTTTTGTTGAAGAGGCCATGGTAGGGCTTCAAGTTCTAAACTGGGTCGGGTGAGATGTGATAGGGCTCTTCCTGGGGCAGTGATTGGCTAAAAAGGTTTCTAATTCTATTTACAACCCAATGGTCTAGTTCTAATCTTACTTATGTGACAGATAAATGTCGTGGTTCAAGTGAAATCCCACCTAGGGATTTCTACTTAAGAGAGTGTGAGAATCTTCTAGTAAGAAAAAGAATTGTCCTCATGTGAATAAGCACTCCTGACTATTTGGATTTCTTCAAGTCATGCATTTCTTAAAGTCGGGTGGGTGTACCTGGATGATGAGTTTAGCATCTCAATTTAATCCCCGCTAGGACACTCCATTTGTGGAAGAGAGTGGCACTGTAGGCAGGGTGCATAAGATACTGGATACAGGGTGCATAGGGTGCCCTTAATTGGTAATGGAAATTTGAGGAAAGTCACTTTCTCTCTCAGCATCAGTATCCTTACCTGTAAAATAAAGGGTTGAACTGACTACCTGACCTTCCATGTGTCTTCCAGATTTCAGGGCTCATGATTCTGTGAGTGGTGACTTCCTTTAGACTGTTCTTTTGCTAGTCGATTTCATTCTTCCCATGTGGGGAGAAACAAAACAGAAGGCATTTTAGAGTGCTTTTCAGTTAGTCAGAATCCCTCTCTGTTCCACTCTATCAAAGCTTCTGATTATACTGTTAGATTACAGTACAAGAAACCCACACTGGTGGAGACACAAGGGAGCATTGTAAGCAGGAGACAAGATAAGGAATCCCTCGGCTTAGAATTCTCATGATTGAGGGCAGGGTAACAGCTAATAGTGAATAAAATGTGGTTAGAACTTGTAATTATCACCGTCCTCATTCTCATCAAAAAAGACTATTAAGTATAGCATAAGTTGTAGTCACATGAACAAAGTAAGCAGTTTGCTTTCTTTGCTTATTCGCCTTGAGACCTCTCTAACATCTTATCACCTCCCACCCTGGGAAGTTTATCACTCAGACCAGCCTCACCCAAACAGAACCCTGCTCCAGCCCTGCCCAGCCCACTGCACCAATCAAACCTTTGTATTCAGTACCCTACTCTTTTCAAGTGGCTAGAAGCTAGCTTTGTAAAACAATGCATCATTGTATTAACAGAGGAGGACTCATTCTGGCCCTTTAGGTAACAGGCAAGGTTTTAACAGTGCCTCTCTGAAGTCAGGACTCCAGGCTTGAGCCTTCAGGAGCTGACACCAGTGCTGCCTAATATAAGCCAAGTGGGAGAGAAGAGCAGCCCCCTGATGAACCAACAGAGGAGGGGTTTAAGAGCATCCCTTAGAGATGCTTGTTAGATCCTTCGCACAGGCCACTGTCTGCTCTGGCGCACCAAAGGTCACCTTTTGCTAATACTATTTATGCACAGCATTGTACCAGGTATAAAGAAAACACCACAGGTACCCTTCGAAAGGCTCACACATGGCACAAATCCACCCTGATTGGATATACAGGTGCAGGAAATACAGACAATGGGATAAAAATGTTAACTGTCATTTGGCAAAGAACCATGAGATCCTGCATTACATGTTCAAGGGCAAGAGGGCATTCTGGGAGTTAACTCCATGG
This sequence comes from Canis lupus familiaris, assembly GCF_011100685.1. Taxonomy (NCBI): domain Eukaryota; kingdom Metazoa; phylum Chordata; class Mammalia; order Carnivora; family Canidae; genus Canis; species Canis lupus. Next base: position 81,998,557 of record NC_049260.1, read on the forward strand.
GCTCCCCAGTTTTGGATTCTGTCTTTGACAGGAACTCTACAAGATGCTCCATGGAAGAGCATGGCTGGACTCTATGACATCATCCCTTCTGAAAGGTTAGGGATGTGCCCTAAACGTCTCCATAATAATAGGGTGAGTCCAGGGTACTTAATTATACTCATTCAGCACAGAGCCTGTGTGTCCAGAAGGCTTTGGAATGATCCCTGGGATTAGAAATGCAGTGAAAGAAGGGACTCGAGACTTCACAGATGCTTATAAATACTTTATGCAGTGAAATAAATAGTAGGAAGTTGTCTATCATGAGATCGAACCGGACACTAAAGGGTGATTTGAAAATTTTTTTCATTTTATCGAATCCAGCTTTGTCTATAGGGGATGACTGTATTCGTGGTATGAACCAGGCTTTTCACATTGGGGGAGGGGGGTTGTGTGGAGGCTACCAGCTCAGGCACTTCTGAGAGAACTGGAATAGGGCTATTTTCCTGCCAAACGTGTTCCTCTTCCTTATTGTCTGCAAATGTTTTTGTTGTAGCAGATTGACTTTTCATAAAGGGGCCGTAAATACTGCCTCTCTGCTGCTTCTTTCTTCTTGTTCTTGATTCTCCCTCCGAAAGTAAACACAGTCGCAGTCTTCCTATTATTACAGAAACAGAGATTAGGATCACCACAGATTTGTTGGCTGAATTCTTTAGTAAGTCAGCCTGTTCCAGTTGCTGCCCAGCTTCCAGAATTCAGGGGAATAGGCAGTTGGAAACTATTTTTTGTTGTTGTTGTTGTTGCTGGGGCTGGAGAGCATGGGAAGGAGGCCTGAGCAGAACGAAGCCTCCTTTAATCTGGTTGAGGGAGGGCATGCTTTGACCTCCCACTCTTGCCACTTGATCTCTATATATAGTTCTTTGTCCTGTCTCATCAGGCATCCTTTGTTGACATTTCCAAAGGAAATCCCTGTTTAATGCATAGCCCAGGGAGAATGTATACCGACTGATGAATATTTCCTCTTGGCTTCCAAGACTGAACTGTTCTGTGAATAATAAGCATTCCTGAAACTATTGAGGGGAAGAAAAAAATTGTGAATACAGAGCTTCAGAATCGGTCAGTCAACAACAAAGTGTTTCTTTGGTCAACACTGTGTCCTGTGTGTTGTGGGCAGTTTGGGAACTATACTCTGTTGATGGCCTCCAGAAAATTTGGATCCTAGCTAGGGAAAAGTATGGTAGCCGGTGAGAAAGAGGAAGATTTATGAAGCAGCATGCAGTGTAGCGAGTACACGTGAATGTAGTGTAGTCTTTCCATTTTTACCTCCTCAGCCTTGTTAACTTTTCAGGTACATGAGCTTACGAAAGCACTTTCCTGGAGGTTTCATGGGCCACCTGTTTTCGTCCCCCCAGAACCGCTGCAGTACAATGGCTTAGGCCATCCCAGGAGCTCCGTGGGCAGGTGGATTTCTTTCTGGTCCCTTTTTCCAGCCTTTTAAGGAACTGAATGGCTTCCCTTAGCTGGGTCTTCAGTTGCTTTCAGGAGCCTTACCATAGGTAGCTGCATGTTCTCCTCCTTTCTGCTTGCATCGCACACTGACAGGGTATTCGGTTTGGGAAGGGCAAGAGCCAATGCTTGACTCTTCTCCAGGCATAAAAATAGGTGCTTTAACAGGAATTAATTTTTTAAAAGCATGCTCCTGTGGATGATTTCAGCACATGCTCCTTAAATGTTTGAGAGTCGTCAAGCTAGATAAATAAGGATCGAATCTAAATCACTAAAGCACAAATATGTTTTTTGGAAGATTCTTCTCCAAGCCTTGAGGACATGATGAAATGAAGGAATGAGTAGGAGTGAATTAAGTGTCATCAGGGAAAATTTCATAGAGAAGAGGCATTTTAGCCAACTGTGTGAATGTGGAGGAATAAATTACTCCCTCTGCTGAGAAGAAGAGCAGAGGTATTAGTAGAGGCAGAAGAGAGCATGTCATTTGGGCAAAATGGTATGCTATGCCCTGGGTGGACACTCAGTAGATGGAAATAAATGGGAAACGGTCCCTGCCCTCAACTCAGGGAACTTATGTGGCAGGTAGAATGTCAAATACAGTGTGAAGTAGTAATTATTGTAATGAAAGTAAGTGCAAGATGACAGGCTAGCATAGGGAGAGAAACACCTGAGTCTGCCCGAGGGACTTAGGAAAGACTGCAGGATGGAAATTTAAAAAAAAAAAAAAAAGAGTTCTCTTGAAGTAAGAGTAGAATCTTGCCAACGAAAATAAGGTAAGGTAGTAGAGGGGACCTCATGTGAGACTACGGAAGGGTCAAGGGCAGAGGGATGGGCAGGGCACATCAAGATTCAGTCAGAATGTGAGATGTGAGAATCATTGCAAGAGATGAGTGTGGAGAAATAGCTAGGGCCCAGGTAACGAAGGGCCTTGTAGGCCGTGTGTAGGTATTTGGACTTTAACCTGAAGACTCTGGGGATCCATGGAAGGATTTAAAATGGGTGAATAACTGGATAAGGCCAGCATTTCAGGATTGCTCTGGCTAGAGTACCCCAGATAGAGCAGGGGTCAAAGGTCAAAAGGAAAGGCAAAAGGACAAGTTAGGTGGCTTTCACTAATGCTGGGAGAGACAAAGGCCCAACCTAAGGTAGCAGTTGTAGAGTTATGGTAATAGGGTTACGGAGGAGGGGAGAAATTCAAAACACTCCTGGGAGGTAGAATCAATGTTACTTGGTGATCAGTTAGATATCATGGTTAAAGTGGTGTGAGAATAGTAGGATGATCCCCAGGTTTCTAGCTTGGCACTGAACAGATGTGTTACCTTTTAACTAAGTCAGGAAATACAGATGGAGTTCTTTTTTTTTTTTAAGATTTTCTTTACTTATTCCTGAGAGACACAGAGAGAGAGAGGCCGAGACATAGGGAGAAGGAGAAGCAGGCTCCCTATGGGGAGCCTGATGCGGGACTCAATCTCAGGACCCCAGGATCACGACTTGAGCCAAAGGCAGACACTCAACCACTGAGCCACCCAAGTGTCCTGACAAATGGAATTCTTTTCAGACACTAGAGGTATGTTACACTGTGGGTCAGATAGTCAGGTAAGAAATGCCCAGTAGGCAGCCAGCTGGCTAGATCTGGAGGTCAGGAGAGAGGTGTGGGGAACTGATAAAGACATAGGACTCATGAGCACCTAAGTAGCACGTAAAGCCATGGAGAAAGTCTAGAACAAGAAGGCCCAGGACAGATTGGTCCAATTGTTTGTCACTCAGAATACAACAACAAACTGTCCTTCATGAAATACATGGAAAGAGTGTGGAGCTTTTTGGGAGCTTACTGAGGAATGAATGGCGTGCCTTTAAAAAATTTAAAGATCACAGGGTCACCTGGGTGGCTCAGTCAGTTAAGCATCCAACTCTTGGGTTTCAGCTCAGGTTGTGATCTCAGGGTCATGGCATCAAGCTCCACATTGGGATCTGCGCTCAGTGAGGAGTCTACTTGAGTTTCTCTCTCCCTCTCCTTCTGCCCCTCCCACCTGTGTGCACTCTCTCTCTCTCTTTAAAATTAAATACATCTTGAAAAACAATTCAAATATCAGAAGTAAATGATTCACTTGTGGAAATAATTAACATTTTAGAAATTACCTTCATACAGACTGTAATAGGTAACACTTAATGAAGATTTACTATGTTCCAAGTAAATGCCTTATATATGTAAACTCATTTCATCCTTACGACAACTCTATGAGGTAAACACTATTATTATTCCTGCTTTTTTAAAAAAATATTTATTCATGAGAGAGAGAGAGAGAGCCAGAGGCAGAGGCAGAAGCAGGCTCCCCGTGGAACAGGGAGCCTGATGCAGAACTCATCCCAGGATGAGATCATGACCTGAACTGAAAGCAGATGCTTAGCCGCTTAGCCACCCAGATGCCCACTCCTACTTTATAGATAAAACATTGAGATACAGAGGGAATAAAGCGATTTACCAAGGTCATGCTGCTAGTAGGTAACACAGTGAGGGTTTGAATCCAGGTAATTTTAGCTCCAGAGCCTATGCCCCTAACCACCCCACTGTGCTTCCTTTGGCAAAGCCAAGGTACACACCGCTTGGATGTCTCTTGTCCATCATCAGTGTTTCCTGACCCATCGTGAGGTTGATTTGGATTGTGTAAAGGGTATGAGTGAGGGATTTGAATGCTGGAGGAGAGCAAAAGAGAAACGAAAAACAGAAGAGTCAAAGCAGCAAAGGAAGAGAAGCCTTCAAGGTGTGGAAGGCTTGGTAGGGTCCATTGGAGTAGTAGCAATGCCATACTAGAAGATATCACTCAGAGTGACCTCTGATAGAGAAGGTTCAGCGGTGAGGTGAGGATGGAAGACAGATTCAGAAAGGTCAAGGAGAGATTTAAGTTGTAAGGAAATGCAGCCCACCAGAAGTTTGATGGTGAAGGCAAAAAGAGAACTGGAGTGATAGTTATTAACCTGTTGAAGTACAAAACAATCTGACTTGCAAACACTCATGCAAACTTTAGTTGTTTATTCTGTGACTGGCTAGCTAGTAGTAGGAGTCACTAGGTCCACTCTGACTCACACCACACATGCTTCATTTCCCTTCCTCATTTGGCTTCCAGCCACCTTTCCAACCAAGGGCTCTCTTGCCCAGCTCCAAAGCCCCAGTGTCTATAATTCCATCCTTCTAGGAATGGTATGTAGGTTCTGGGATGCAGTGTGTTGTGGTAGCTCTGGAGCAGACCAGACAGGAGTCACGCTCACTGTTGTTACTTTGGACACATAACTACTCTGAGCTCGGTTTCATCATCCGTAGAACTTAGACTAATCATACCTGGAAGGGAAAGGTAGTACATGCAAAACACTTGCTACTGTGCCTGGGATAGTCAAAGCTCAGTAAATGGCAGTAGTAGTTGTTGTAGCGATAGGAGTAGGAATAGGAGTAGTAGGAGCAGTTGTTAGCAGTCATAGGTAGTACTTAGTAACATTCTGGGTACCACACCTTTGCCAGAGATTTCTCTCCTTGATTCAGGACTTTTAGAGGTATTTATCTTTATTTCAAGGGCGGGGAGGACAGTGATTCTCATATGCTCACAATCAATTTCAAATTTAATCTACATAATCTAGAACTCTCCTTGGGAAGGAGAGTGGTAGTGAATTGCAGCGCTTAAAAATGTCAGGAATCTCAGCCATATGACCGTATTCAATAACCCATCAATAACTCTGCAAAGGTGGTATACTAAAAGAGGTTCTTGTGCTCAATAAGCTGCTCATTTGCAGTTACTGAATTAAATTTTATCTAGTGGGGAAAAAGTTCATTGTCCTTCTGAAAGCATATCTAAGGGAGTCTTTAAGTTGATACTTAAATAAACTCACCCATTATTCTGCCCAGATTCTTCTTGATTACTGCCTCTCATCAAGGGCAAAAAATGAAAGAAAGAAGAAAGAAAGAAAGAAAGAAAGAAAGAAAGAAAAAAAGAAAGAAAGAAAGAAAGAAAGAAAGAAAGAAAAGTTTGAGAGAGGGACCCATACTTTCATTTCTAGTGGTTTTAAAAAGAGAGAGTTCTTTGGGATTTTTAAAAAATATTTATTAGTCAAAATGTTCTGTATTTTTTGAGAGTCGACAGAGCAAGTAGAGCCAACTTAACAGCTCCCGAGGAGGGTTTGAGCTACTAGCACCTGGTGAGAGTAAAATAGCTATTTTAAAACCAATGTGGAATTACAGGTGGAGAAAATGTTTTTCATGAACAATGAAAAATAAGTGCATAGTGACTTAGTCTATTCATTTATACCACTAAAATGATTAGTTCAGAGTGCTACATTCAATCCTATTAAGTATAGGGCAATTGACATTTAATATAGGTGAAAAACCTGAATCAACTGTGGAAACGGAGGTGTAAGCATATTTTTATACTAGGAAAGCAAATGTTTTATAATTTTTCAGTCATATAAAGTGTTCAGTTCTTTTTCAAACATACTTTTTGGCCATTCTTGCTATACTCTAGTGAAATAAAAAATTTGAGGATGTGGGTACCTGGGTGGCTCAGTCGGTTAAGCATCCGCCCTTGGCTCAGTTCATGATCTCAAGGTCTTGAGATCAAGCCCCATGTTGGGCTCCCTACCCAGTGGGGAGTCTGGTACTCCCTCTGCCTCTGCCCCTGCTCATGTGCTCACTCGCTCTCTCTCTCAAATAAAAAGATAAATAAATAAATACATACATACATATACATACAATCTTTATAAAAAATAACTGCTGCATTTGAAACATTTGGAGGGTATGGACACATGGCAGGATTGTAAGGATAAAATGAGTTAGGATTAATATTGTTTTTCCTCTCCTCTGCCACATCTGTAGGGCACAGAAACTCTGGTGTAGTCATGTTTTCATAGTCAAAACAGTTCATAGAGGCATGCACTCTCATTCTGATTTTGCACTTTTTTGGCTCAATGAAGCTCGTTTCATAGCCCCATTTCCCATCTGCTGACTCCCACTCATTTCCTGGTGTTCAAATTCCAAGTTACTCACTGAATGACCAGAAGTTTCTAGTTTTGGATTCCCTCCTGGCTCCACTCTTTGCAGCCCACCAGGTTCCCCCTTTCCAGCATGCCCTTGGAAAGTTGGTGGAATTCTAATAATTCAAACTAAAGTCCTGTCAAGCCCACTCTTACCATTAAATGTTTCCAGTTCTACCCCTACCTTCAATCTTTCTTGTCTCAATCCAACCCCCAAAACCATACCAAACTAAAACAAAGACAAAGAGTGCCCATAAAACTAAAATAACTACCACCAGTATAACAGACATGCACACAGCCATTGAAATGCCCTTTCTGGGATCCCTGGGTGGCACAGCGGTTTGGCGCCTGCCTTTGGCCCAGGGCGTGATCCTGGAGACCCGGGATCGAATCCCACATTGGGCTCCCAGTGCATGGAGCCTGCTTCTCCCTCTGCCTGTCTCTCTCTCTCTCTCTCTCTCTCTCTCTGAGACTATCATAAATAAAAAAAAAAGAAAGAAATGCCCTTTCTGAGGTGCTTGGGTAGCTCAGTAGGCTGGGTGTCTGCCTTCGGCTCAGGTCATGATCTCTGGGTCCTGGGATGGAGCCCCTCAGCAGGGAGCCTGCTTCTTTCTCTGCCTCTGTCCTTCCCCCTGCTCCTTCCTTCTCTCTCTCTCTCTTTCTCTCTCTCTCAAATAAATAAAATTAAATTAAAAAGAGAAGGAAATGCCCTGTCTTCCCCTGTCTGTCTAGAGAAGTCCAGCTGTGTGATATGGTGAGCAAGGATTGGGAGTGGGAAAGAATCCTATGTACCGGGCATCATGTGATCAGAGGCATTCTTTTTTTAAAATTTAATTTTTATTTTTTTAAAGATTTTATATATTCATTCATGAGAGACACACAGAAAGAGACAGAGACATAGGCAGAGGGAGAAGCAGGCTCCTTGCTGGGAGCCTGATGCGGGATTCGATCCCAGAACCCTGGGATCACGCCCTGAGCTGAAGGCAGACACTCAACCACTGAGCCATACAGGCACCTCACATTCTTTTTTAAAATATTTTATTTATTTATTTGAGAGCAATCGAGAGAACAGAGAGAGAGGGAGAAGTAGACTACCTGTTGAACAGAGAGCTGGAAGCAGGGCTCAATCCCAGGACCCTGAGATCATGACTTGAGCCAAAAGGAGACACTTAACTAACTGAGCTATTCAAGTGCCCCGAGGCATTCTTGTTCCTGATGCCACTTAGTGTTTGTGACAACCCCATGACACCATTGGTGGTACTTTCATTTTACACATGATGAACCTGGGGATAAGAGAAGTTAGATGTTTTTTTCTCCCTTCATTAAACAGCTCTAGAGGCATAGGTCATCTATCTGGAGGCTTGGTGCTCCTGACTCCATGGCAAGCCTCTCATGTACCTATTTTTGAGAGCCTGGAGCATCTCTCTCCTAACAGCCCTTCATGGGGTAGGAAGTAGAGGGAGGATTACTGCTAGAGTTGGCAGAGGGAAGCAGGACTGTCCACTATTAAGGCACTTTTACTTGCTCAGATTATTTTTGTGCCATGAGACTCAAGTGAGGGGTGAAAATAGAGTGGGGGTTACCGATACGGACCCGAGTCACGCAGTCAGTTTGCTGTGGGACCTGCATTTCCTTCCTGAGACTGCTTGGTGGGGTCCTCCTTCTAGGCTTGTGCATGAGCATGGTGCAAGGGAAAAACGATCTCCACGCTGCTCGTGTTCCTCTTAATAGTTACAAAAGAAATTGACAGGAAAGATTTACTCTCAAAGGGGTACTTAATGTTATCACACTTAAACAGATGACAAATAAATACCCCAATGACTGCAAATACATAGATTTCCTTGGGAAAAGAGTGGGTACATTGTTACAAGGAATGGTGGACCTGTGTCCTCGGGTGGAGATTACTGAGAAGTGCATGTACGCCCGGGGAATCGGCTCTAGACTCCCATCCGGACAGCACGAGAATTCCACACATCAGTCCCTGCCCCCTACTCACTTAGATCATATCTTCCAATCCAAGTTTACAGACCCTTCTCAGGTGCTTCTGGAAACTCTCATTACTGCTGAGAGCTTTGGTTGCGTTAGCTCATTTAATCCTCACAATAAACTCACGAGGTAAGTGCTATGATTATTCTCAGCTTACAGATGGGGAAACTGAAGCATAGAGCAGATAACTGATTTGTAAAGAGTCCCAGATAAGTGGCAGAGTGAGGGCTGGCATCTGGCCAGACTCTAAAGTCTTTGCTCGTTTTAATCACATGCTGTATTAAACGTGAAGGGAGAGGCACCTGGATGGCTCAGTGGTCGAGCATCTGTCTTTGGCTCAGGTCATGATCCTGGCGTCCTGGTATTGAGTCCTGCATCAGGTTCCTGCAGAGAGCCTGCTTCTCCCTCTGCCTAGGTCTCTGCCTCTCTCTCTGTGATGCCTGTCTGGATAACCAGTCTTGGTGTGCTGTGTGAGGATGTGCCCATGTGGGAATGGCATGGTGTATATCTGGAGCAGTATGTGGGCATACCTTTCTTTGTGGGGATAAGCTTTCCATAGAGCAGGTGCATGCTCTTATATGCCTTTGCATTTGCTATACGCGTCTTCTGTCAATTTCATCAATGGCTTCCTGGGTGTTTGTCGTGTGTGTGTGTGTGTGTGTGTGTGTGTGTGTGTAGGGGGGATATTGTAAAGAGGGCATATGTGGAAAGAAGAACTTATGTCCAGTGAGAGAATTGGTGTTTAAACTGGATTGTGAGGTCCTCTTTGACCTCTGTTTGTTTGTTTTTTTTCCCCTAGGATGGTTCTTTTCAAACCCTTAGTATTTTCCACATATAGGAGAGACCAGGTCACACCTGGAGGAGATTACCTTTTGTTTCCTCCAATTAGAAGCATTGTCTCTTGTGTTCAGAGCAGGTCCCCCCCTCCTCTATTTCCCACGCAGGCTCCAACTTCTCCTTTGCAACATCAAAGGCACAAGACAATCATTGGCTTTGGAATAATTTCTAAATCAGGAAGACTTTAGCTACAAAATTGCATTGTACCAATGGGAGTCCATGTCCTGTAGAGCTAGAGTTCCACCTCTAGCTCCTCCCTCCTACTCTATATCCAGATCAGCTGGCAAAAGAGTGCACAAAGATGTTTTCCTAGAAACATGTCAGGTGGAGAGGCCATCACAGGAAAGGAGAATGACTGGAGAAGGTGAGGAGACAAGGCAGAAAAGGGTCACAATGGCAAATGGTCAGAAAGTATGTGAAAAAGAAGGGGAAAATAATCACAGTGTGCCAGTGTACTACCTAGTGCGCACACAGGGGACTTCTTGCCAAATTTGTAGGGTGTGCTAGCATCCGAAGAGCTCTGGATTTTCTAGCCTCCCAGGGCTATTCTGGGATTCTGATTGCCACCCAGTCATCAGCCAAGAAATCTGAGCTATTTTAGGAGGATTCCATTGGCTTTCGAATGAAATGGGATTTATGTTATATTGGTAGCAGAGAGAGAACACATTTATACTTAAGAAGCAAAAAAATCTGATCTCACACATGAGTAGGCAAGTTGCATATTGTCTGTACTCCAGGGAGTAGAATTAAACATCTTCATGCTTTCATACTCCATTTCTGTCAAAAACAGGAGCATTGGCAGCAAACCATTGGAAGAAAACCGCTGACTTCCAGTGAGCGCTGCTGAGTCCTATTACTTAACACTAACCCACTGTACAACTGCTTACCCAGTTGACACGTCATTAGTCCAGTAGGTGAAAACAAATGGTGTTCCTGTGTTTTGGTGTATATTCTTTGTGGTCTTTTATTTATTTATTTATTTTTAATTTATTTTTTATTGGTGTTCAATTTACTAACATACAGAATAACCCCCAGTGCCCGTCACCCATTCACTCCCACCCCCCGCCCTTCTCCCCTTCCACCACCCCTAGTTCGTTTCCCAGAGTTAGCAGTCTTTACGTTCTGTCTCCCTTTCTGATATTTCCCACACATTTCTTCTCCCTTCCCTTATATTCCCTTTCACTATTATTTATATTCCCCAAATGAATGAGAACATATAATGTTTGTCCTTCACCGACTGACTTACTTCACTCAGCATAATACCCTCCAGTTCCATCCACGTTGAAGCAAATGGTGGGTATTTGTCTTTTAAACAGTAACTACCCTTAGTCAATAAAACCTTTGTCTCTTTTTCCTTTGTGAACCTTTATCAGAAGGTATTTCTTGAGCTCTACTGTGTGCTTAGCATTGTTTGAAGGGCTCTGGGGGACTGGGGCAGATATGTAAGTCACTGTCTTTGTCTTTGAAGACACCATAGTCTAGTTGGGGAAGCAGAGCTAACAGTATGAAGCAGCAGTAAGCAATGCAAAATGATAGCGGACATTTACTGACAATATGTGCCTGCCATTGTGCTATATGGGCTTCCTGTTCATTTGCTCATTTAATCCTTTCAACTTCCCTCTGAGATAGGCACTGTCATTAGCCCCATTTTTTTTTCTGATGAGGAAATTCACATAGCTAAGTGACTTGTCCAAGGGACATGATGGGACATGAGATTTAGAGAGGGAAAGAGGGACCTCATCAGACATGACCTTAAGAATCATGTCAAGAAGTTTGGAATTCAGGTTGCCTGGGTGGCTCAGTGGTTGAGTGTCTCCCTTTGGCTCAGATTGTGATCCTGGTGTTCCAAGATTGAGTCCCACATCGGACTTCCTGCAGGGAGCTTGCTTCTCCCTTAGCCTATGTCTCTGCATCTCTCTCTGTGTCTTTCATGAATGAATAAATAAAATCTTAAAAAAAAAGAAGTTTGGAATTCATCCCAAGATCAGGGGGAAACCAATCAAAAGTTAGTATGAAGCCATTTTAAGTCTGGAAATAGTGTGTCTTGAAACAGATTATGCTGCCTGGATGCTGGGTTAAGATCACATTGAGAAGATTCAAGACCAAAGACAGAGGGACCAATTAGGTGACTGCTATAGCACAGTTCCCAGTATATAGTAGGCGCTCGGTGCACATTTGTTGGGTGAATGGATAGTTAGATGGATGGAAGGGTGGATTAATCGAAGGAAGAGATTCTAGTGGATAGAACTAGTAAAGTAATGATAAAGGATAGAAAGGGACAGATTTGAGTTATCTTTAGGAAGTAAGATATGGGATTTGACAATTCATGGGATATAGGGGATGAGAAAGGGAAGTTAAGAATGATGCCCAGGATTTCTGAGGGGCCAGCAGTGCCATTCACTCATTTAGGGGACATCAGAGAAGAATAGGGTCAAAAGGAAAAGAAAATGGGAAGGATATGTGTTTGGTTTCAGAAACACTGAGTTTGTGGTGCCCGTGGTTATGCAAAGGAAAATGTCACTAAGCAGTTAAATATGTGGGTCTCAACTTCAGGAGAGTGGCTCAGGAAAGAAATAAGGATAAGCAAAGCAAATAGGGATCTTTTTGGGGTGAAAGAATTATTCTAAAGTTGGACTGCACTAATAATAACACAATTCTGTAAATTTAGCAAATATCATTGAATCATCCCCCTTAAAACAGATGCACTTTATGGTATGTAAATTATATCTCAATAGAGATTTTAAAAATTAAAAGAAAAGATAAGCAAGGCACTGTCATATAGGTGGTATTGAGGTCTTAGAAGTTGATGAGATCACCTAAGGGAGTTCATGTGTTAGAACTCTCCGAATTAAAAAAAAAAAAAAAAACAACTCTCTGAATACTGGCATCTAAGATACAGGCAAAAGAGTCGGAGTGATCAGAAGGGTAACTAGGAGAATTAGTGCCATGGAACCCAAGGGAAGAGAGGATAGTATTTACAGAAGAAGTAAATGGATGATCTTTTTTGTTTTAATTAGAGGAGAGACATAAATATCTTTAAATGCCAATGGGAAGGAGCCATTTGACAGCGAGAAGTGAAGGAAAGAGAGGGGAAGATGAATCAAGCAAGGACCTGGAGAGGATGGGATGCAGAGCACAGGTAGAGGGATGAACTTTCTAGAGGGAGAGAGATCTAACTTATTTGTTACAGAAGGACAGAAGGATGGTTGAGGATGAAAGTATATTTGCCTATTGATTTGTTGTGAGAATTTGAGGGAATCCTCCAGAGAGAATTCTACTTTCTTTGATGAAGAAAGAAGTAAGATTGAGTATAGAAAGAGCTAGATTGAAGTCACCAAGTATAAGTGTATTATTATCTAAGTATTTCTTCACTTTGGTTAATAATTGATTTATATATTTGGCAGCTCCCACATTCGGAGCATATATATTGAGGATTGTTAAGTCCTCTTGTTGAATAGATCCTTTAAGTATGATATAGTGTCCCTCTTCATCTCTCACTACAGTCTTCGGGGTAAATTTTAGTTTATCTGATATAAGGATGGCTACCCCTGCTTTCTTTTGAGGACCATTCGAATGGTAAATGGTTCTCCAACCTTTTATTTTCAGGCTGTAGGTGTCCTTCTGTCTAAAATGAGTCTCTTGTAGACAGAAAATAGATGGGTCCTGCTTTTTTATCCAGTCTGAAACCCTGCGCCTTTTGATGGGGTCATTAAGCCCGTTCACATTCAGAGTTACTATTGAGAGATATGAGTTTAGTGTCATCATGATATCTATTCAGTCTTTGTTTTTGTGGACTGTTCCACTGAACTTCTTCTTAAAGGGGAATTTTAAGAGGCCCCCTTAAAATTTCTTGCAGAGCTGGTTTGGAGGTCACATATTCTTTTAGTTGCTGCCTGTCTTGGAAGCTCTTTATCTCTCCTTCCATTTTGACAAATACCCACCATTTGCTTCAACGTGGATGGAACTGGAGGGTATTATGCTGAGTGAAGTAAGTCAGTCGGAGAAGGACAAACATTATATGTTCTCATTCATTTGGGGAATATAAATAATAGTGAAAGGGAAAATAAGGGAAGGGAGAAGAAATGTGTGGGAAATATCAGAAAGGGAGACAGAACGTAAAGACTGCTAACTCTGGGAAACGAACTAGGGGTGGTAGAAGGGGAGGAGGGCGGGGGGTGGGAGTGAATGGGTGACGGGCACTGGGTGTTATTCTGTATGTTAGTAAATTGAACACCAATAAAAAAAATGCAAATAAAAAAAAAATAATAAAATTTTCAAAAAAAAAAAAAAAAAGAAGTAAGATCATTTGCTGTGTTTTTACTATGAGTGATAAAGGAGGTGGTGAGGTTGGAACTTTGAAGACTATGAGTTGAATCCACTGTGTAGATGTGGGAGAGATGTTAAGAGAAATATAGGATCACTGGAAAATGTTGGGAGCCCACTTGAAGCCAAACACTATGAATTAATTAATTTATTTTTAGAGAGAGTTTGAGCAGGGGGTGGGGAGGGGCAGAGGTAGAGGGAGAATCTTAAGCAGGCTCCATGCCCAGCACAGAGCCTGTAGTTGGGCTCGATCTCATGACCCTGAGATCATGACTTGAGCTGAAATCAAGAGTTGGACACTTACCTGGCTGAATCACCCAGGCGCCCATGGACACTACGAATTTAAAGGAGAATCAATCTATGCTTGTATGATTAGCCTATAGATCATACTTAAAAGCATGAAAATTAAAATGCCCAGGGAGAGTTTGTTGGTTAGGTGAGAGGAGGGATGGAAATCTATCTATCTATCTATCTATCTATCTATCTATCCATCATCTATCTAATGTGTTATTATATTAGTGATATAAACCTTTTATCTGTCACCTGTGTTATGATTTTTTGAGGGGTTTGATATTTATCTATTTGCTTGTACAGCTTTTGTTTTTTTCTGGTTTATGGAGGAGGGTCTCCCCTCCTTAAATCTCTTTTCATGTTTTTAGTGACTTTCTTTTTCTGTATTTTAAGTCTTTAATAGATCTGGAGTTTATTTTAGGATATGGAGTTTTGTTTTCTTCCAGATAATTAGTTACTGTGCAAAGAACATTTATTCATAAAACAGTCCTTATCCCATTGAATGGATCTTCTGCCATTGCCATATATTGAGTTTCCATATGTACTTGGACCTAGTCTGGACTCTACTCTGTTCCACTGATTTAATTTTCTGTTCATATGCCAGTACCTTACTATTTTCATTATAGTGGATTTATGGTAACTTTTAATATTTGGTGATATCTGCTATTTCTTTGTCATAATTTTCTTGCTATTCTTGGATATTCTGTTCCCATTCTCTGCATGAAATTTAAAATAATTGTATCCAGTTACAAAATATGTTCAGTTTGGATTGTGATTATCATTGCATTACAGTTATTAGTTTTAGAAAGAAATGATAAATTTTCCCAATCAGAATCATGGTATATCTCTGCATTTTTTTTTAATTTTTATTTATTTGTGATAGTCACAGAGAGAGAGAGAGAGAGAATGAGGCAGAGACACAGGCAGAGGGAGAAGCAGGCTCCATGCACCGGGAGCCCGACGTGGGATTCGATCCCGGGTCTCCAGGATCGCGCCCTGGGCCAAAGGCAGGTGCCAAACCACTGCGCCACCCAGGGATCCCTATCTCTGCATTTTTTAAGTTTTATTTTTGGGACTTTATCTTTAATATTTTATTGTTTTCCTCAAATAGGTATAGTAACTTTCTTGCTAAATTGAGCCTTAGACATTCAAATAAATATAATATTTAAAAAATAAAATAGCATATGAAATAAGCTATTTTATATATTTTCTTTTTTAAAAAGATTTTATTTATTAGAGAGAGAGAGAGATGAAGAGAGCGACAGAGAGAGAGAGAGAGAGAACAAGCCCGAAGAGGGGTGCAGGGAGAGGCAGACTCCCCACTTAGCAGGGAGCTCGACATGGGGCCTGACAGGGGGCTCAGTCTCAGGTCCCTGGGATCATGACCTGAACCAAAGGCAGCTGCTTAACTGAATGAGCCACCTAGGCATCCCAGTTATACATATCTTGTTGTATATAATAATCTTACCAAATTAAGTCTCTTAACAATAACAACAACAACAAAAACGGAAACAGAACAAAAAGCCCACCTAGACTCTTGGGTTTATCTAAACTAATTTTTTTAAACCAGTATTTATACCAATTATTTGATTTTCTCATTTTCTTTTGCCTCAGCTAAAACATTAAAAACACTGCTGAATAATAGTGGCAATATCAGTCATCCTTGCCTTTTTCATGATCTTGGAAGGACTTTAGCATTTTCCCCGTTTAGTATGATTTTGCTATTTGTTTTTTAGCATATTTAAAAGTTATCATTTATTTAGATTTTTTTTTGGCTGCTTAAAATCCACCATGGTGGGATTTTTTGCACCATGGAAATCAGCAAGCACTACAAATAGTAGCTTTTTTTTGAGAGCCAATTATTAAATGTTTACCAGCACACTATTGTCTATGAGAGTAACCCCTTTCTGTTGTCAGTATTGTGTTTTTTGTTCTGTTTTGCTTTCTTTTTCCACAGTCAGGATTTTCAAAGAACCTGCTCTTGATTTTAATTATCCTTTGTATGATAGTTTCATTTTGATTTTATTAATTTCAGCTTTTTACGAATGAAATCCTCTCTTCTGATTTATTTTAGTTTATTTCATTGTCCTTTTCAAGTTTCTCTTAAGTTGAAAAACTAAATCATTTATTTTCAATATTTATACATTTTCCTAAGTAGAGCTTTAAGTGTATCCTGTATGTTTTTTTATTAAGTGTGTTTTTTAAATTTTAAAATTAAGAATTTCTGTTTTGATTTCCTCTTTGATTATAAAATCGTGTAGGGGTGTGTATCTTAAATTCCAAGTGATTAAAGATTTAGGGGTTTATATTTTTTTATTTTCTTCTTATTTCACAGGATTCTGATCAGAGAAGGTAGCCTATAAAATCTCTACTTTTTAAAATATCTGTATTATGTTGTTCTTTGTGGCTAAGTACATGATAAGTGGTCAATGTTTCATGAACAGAAGATAAAAGGTTTATTTTCTATAGGATACAAAGATCTAGACATAACTAATACATTATTTTATTGATAGTTTTTTTAAAGATTTTATTTACTTATTCATGAGAGACACAGAGAAAGAGACAGAGACATAGGCAGAGGGAGAAGTAGGCTTCCTGCGGGGAGCCTGATGTGGAACTCGATCCCAGGACCCCAGGATAACGACCTGAGCCAAAGACAGATGCTCAACCACTAAGCCACTCGGGTGCTGGATAGTTGTTTTTTTTTTTTTAAACCCTCTATATCCTTGCTTATTTTTTGGTGTGAAACCTACTTCATCTGTTGATTTCACACTATATTTCTTTTGTCTTATCATTTATCTATTTTTAAGAATATTTGTTTCCTAGAAGTACAACTGACAGTTTAAAGAAAAGCACATTTTTAAAGTTACTAATACATGTTGTCAACAATCCCTCTTCACTAAGGCAATTTATACTCCCACCAGAAATGTACAAGGGAGCAGATGGGGCTTTCCTAAGTTTTCCTCTACCATGCTGTTGCAGAATGCTGCTGAATTCAGTTACCTACATTTGCCTTTTTTTGTCTTCTAGGAAAAATTCTTGGATGCCAGGCAGGAGCTCCTATTGGATTAGGTTTAGAGTCAACAAAACTGATGGGTGTCATCCAGTAGGCCTTGTATCCCTATAGCAAATAAAACCATGAGTGTTTAGGGCTCGGGATGCCTCAGTACAGAAAGAGATCAGATAAATCAGTGGTTTTGATTAAGCAGTTAAATATATCCATGTTGGTCTTAAGCTCCTTCTACAGTTCTTGCTGTCCCCACCTCTGAATCCTCAAGATTCTCACTGTCTTTGTCTTGTCTAATAACTGACTTTTTCTTCTAATATTTTCTTCAAAATTTGTTTTCTGAGACAGTGAAATTCCTAATGCTTCATGAATGAAGGAAAAGTACTGTACAGGGTAGCGTGGGGGGCTCAGCCCCCGAAGGGGCTTAGCGCCACCTTTGGCCCGGGCCGTGATCCTGGGGACCAGGGATTGAGTCCTGCATCCGGCTCCCTGCATGGAGCCTGCTTCTCCCTCTGCCTGTGTCTCTGCCTCTCTCTCTCTCTCTCTCTCTCTCTCTCTCTCATGAATATTTAAATAAAATCTTTTTTTTAAAGTGCTGTACAGAGATCTGCATTTTCACAAAGGACATATATTATTGAAGGTAGAGTTTTAAGGGTCAATAATTAGAGTGGAGGCAGTACAGGGTACTGATGGAGTCTTCTTTTTTCCCCACTGTATAACAGCAGTATTTATTCTTTAGAAATATGCAAGGCCTTTGAAAACTCAGTATTACATTCCTCTTCATAAAGTATCTGAGTCAAACAAGTCAACTGTAAAAGCACATTTTTAAATATAATTCAAAAAATTTAAATATGAAACAAGCATTAGATGAAGGAATTATTTATTCATTGTGAGTATCCAACAAAATATTCCTTTATTTTTGAGATGCAAACAGAAGTACTTAGGGATGAAATGATATACAGTGCTTTGGATTTGCTGTAAAATATCCCAGCAAGAAAAGGTGGTGGGGGGTAAAAGTCGTTTCATCATATTCTGTAGTTTTAAATATGCTTAGAAAATTTCATAATAAAAGATGTTTAAAATGGTAACAACAGCATCACTGCAGCCAGTAAAACGATGCTAAAAAGTATATAAAGAAAACATTTTTCGGGGGTGGGGCAAGATGGCGGAGGAGTAGGGTCCCCAAGTCACCTGTCCCCACCAACTTACCTAGATACCTTTCAAATCATCCTGAAAACCTACAAATAAAATGTGAGATTTAAAGAGAGAACAGCTGGAATGCTACAGGGAGAAGAGTTTGCACTTCTAACAAGTACAACTCGTTTTTAGCCACTCTGCACTGAGCAAAATGACTAGAAAGAACTCACCACAAAGGAAAGAATCAGAAACAGTACTCTGCCACAGAGTTACAGAATTTGGATTACAATTTGATGTCATAAATCCAATTCAGAAGCACAATTACAAAGCTACTGGTGGCTCTGGAAAAAGCATAAAGGATTCAAGAGGCTTCATGACTGCAGAATTTAGACCTAATCAGGCTGAAATTAAAAATCAATTAAATGAGATGTAATCCAAACTGGAGGTCCTAATGACAAGGGTTAATGAGGTAGAGGAAAGAGTGAGTGACATAGAAGACAAGTTGATGGCAAGGAAGGAAGTTGAAGGAAAAAGATAAAAACAAAAGACCACGAGGAAAGGTTAAGGAAATAAATGACAGCCTCAGGAGGAAAAATCTACGTATAATTAGGGTTCCGAAGGGTGCTGAAAGGGACAGAGGACCAGAAAGCAAATTTGAACAATTCATAGCTGAGAACTTCCCTCATTTGGGGAGGGAAGCAGGCATTCAGATCCAGAAGAGAGAGAGGTTCCCCCCTAAAATCAATAAAAACTGTTCAACACCCCGGCATTTAATAGTTAAGTTTGCAAATTCCTAAGATAAGGAGAAAATCCTTAAAGCAGCAAGAGACAAGAGATCCCTAACTTATATGGGGAGAATTATTAGATTAACTGCAGACTTCTCCACAGAGACCTGGCAGGCCAGACAGGGCTGGAAGGATATGTTCAGGGTCCTAAATGAGAAGACCATGCAGCCAAGAATACTTTATCCAGCAAGGCTCTCATTCAGAATAGAAGGAGAGATAAAGAGCTTCCAAGATAGGCAGAAACTGAAAGAATATGTGACCACCAAACAAGTTCTGCAAGAAACATTAAGGGGGACTCTATAAAAGAAAGAGGAAGTCCAAAGAAATAATCCACAAATACAGGGACTGAATAGGTATTATGATGACACTAAATTCATACCTTTCAATAGTAACTCTGAATGTGAATGGGCTTAATGATCCCATTAAAAGATGGAGGGTTTCAGACTGGATAAAAAAGCAAGACCCATCTATTTGCTGTGTACAAGAGACTCATTTTAGACCTAAGGACACCTCCAGCCTGAAAATGAAAGGGTGAAGAACCATTTACCATTCCAGTGGTCCTCAAAAGAAAGCAGGGGTGGCAATCCTCATATCAGATAAATTAAAGTTTATCCCAAAGACTGTAGTAAGAGATGAAGAGGGATGCTGTATCATACTTTAAGGATCTATCCAACAAGAGGACCTAACAATCATGAATATTTATGCCTCTAATGTGGGAGCTGCCAAGTATATCAATCAATTAATAACCAAAGTAAAGACATACTTAGATAATAATACACTAATACTGGGAGACTTCAACATGGCACTTTCTGCAAACAACAGATCTTCTAAGCACAACATCTCCAAAGAAACAAGAGCTTTAAATGATACACTGGACCAAATGGATTTCACAGATATTTATAGAACTTTACATCCAAAAGCAACTGAATACACATTCTTCTCAAGTGCACATGGAACTTTCTCCAGAATAGACCACATACTGGGTCACAAATCAGGTCTCAACCGATACCAAAAGATTAGGATTGTACCCTGTGTATTTTCAGACCAAAATGTTTTGAAGCTTGAACTCAATCATAAGCAGAAATTTGGAAGAAACTCAAACACATGGAGGTGAAAGAGTGTCCTGCTAAAAGATGAAAGAGTCAACCAGGAAATTAGAGAAGAATTAAAAAGGTTCATGGAAACTAATGAGAAGGAAGATACAACCATTCAAAATCCTTGGGATGCCCCAAAAGTGGTTCTAAGAGGGAAATACATCACAATACAAGCCTCCCTCAAAAAACTGGGAAAAACTCAAATACACAAGCTAACCTTGCACCTAAAGGAACTGGAGAAAGAACAGCAACTAAAACCTACACCAAGCAGAAGAAGAGTTAATAAAGATTTGAGCAGAACTCAATGAAATAGAGGCCAGAAGAACTGTGGAACAGATCAATAAAACCAGGAGTTGGTTCTTTGAAAGAATTAGTAAGATAGATAAACCATTAGCCAGCCTTATTAAAAACAAAAGATAAAAGACTCAATAAAATCACAAATGAAAAAGGAGAGATCACCACCAATACCAAGGAAATACAAACAATTTTAAAAATATATGAGCAGCTATACGCCAATAAATTAGGCAATCTAGAAGAAATGGACACATTTCCGGAATACCATAAACTACCAAAACTGGAACAGGAAGAAATAGAAAGCCTGAACAGGCCAATATCCAGGGAGGATATTGAAGCAGTCATCAAAAACCTCCCAAGACACAAAAGTCCAGGGCCAGATGGCTTCCCAGGGGAATTCTATCAAACGTTTAAAGAAGAAACAATACCTATTCTACTAAAGCTGCTCTGAAAGATAGAAAGGGATGGAATACTTCCAAACTCGTTTTATGAGGCCAGCATCACCTTAATTCCAAAACCAAAGACCCTACCAAAAAGGAGAATTATAGACCAATAACCCTGATGAACACAGATGCAAAAATTCTCAACAAGATACAAGCCAATAGGATCCAACAGTACATTAAGAAGATTATTCACCATGACCAAGTGGGACTTATCCCTGGGATGCTTGCAAGGCTGGTTCAACACTCATAAAGCAATCAACGTGATAGATCATATGAACAAGAGAAAAAACAAAAACCATATGACCCTCTCAATAGATGCAGAGAAAGCATTTGTCAAAATACAGCATCCATTCCTGATCAAAACTCTTCAGAGTGTAGGGATAGAGGGAACATTCCTCAGCATCTTAAAAGCCATCTATGAAAAGCCCACAGCAAATATCATTCTCAATGGGGAAGCACTGGGAGCCTTTCGCCTAAGATCAGGAACAAGACAGGGATGTCCACTCTCACCACTGCTATTCAACATAGTACTGGAAGTCCTAGCCTCAGCAATCAGACAACAAAAAGACATTAAAGGCATTCAAATTGGCAAAGAAGAAGTCAAACACTCCCTCTTCGCCGATGACATGATACTCTACATAGAAAACCCAAAAGCCTCCACCCTAAGATTGCTTGAACTCATACAGCAATTTGGCAGTGTGGCAGGATACAAAATCAATGCCCAGAAATCAGTGGCAGTTCTATACACTAACAGTAATACTGAAGAAAGAGAAATTAAGGAGTCAATCCCATTTACAATTGCACACAAAAGCATAAGATACCTAGGAATAAACCTAACCAAAGAGGTAAAGGATCTATGCCCTAAAAACTACGGACCCTTTCTGAAAGAAATTGAGGAAGACACAAAGAGATGGAAAAATATTCCAGCTCATGAATTGGAAGAATTAATATTGTGAAAATGCCAATGCTACCCAGGATAATTTACACATTTATTGCAATCCCTTTCAAAATACCATGGACTTTCTTCAGAGAGTTAGAATAAATCATCTTAAGATTTGTGTGGAATCAGAAAAGACCCCGAATAGCCAGGGGAATATTGAAAAAGAAAACCAGAGCCGGGGGCATCACAATGTCGGATTTCAAGTTGTACTACAAAGCTGTGATCATCAAGACAGTATGGTACTGGCACAAAAACAGACACCTAGATCAATGCAACAGAATAGAGAACCCAGAAATGGGTCCTCAACTCTACGGTCAACTAATATTTGACAAAGTAGGAAAGACTATCCACTGGAAAAAGGACAGTCTCTTCAATAAATAGTCCTGGGAAAATTGGACAGCCACGTGCAGAAGAATGAAACTAGACCATTCTCTTACACCATACACAAAGATAAACTCAAAATGGATGAAAGATCTAAATGTGAGACAAGAATCCCTCAAAATCCTAGAGGAGAACACAGGCAACACCCTTTTTTAACTTGGCCATAGCAACTTCTTGCAAGATACATCTATGAAGCCAAGGGAAACAAAAGCAAAAATGAATTATTGGGACTTCATCAAGATAAAAAGCTTCTGCACAGCAAAAGTAACAGTCAACAAAACTAAAAGACAACCTACAGAATGGGAGAAGATATTTGTAAATGACATGTCAGATAAAGGGTTAGTATCCAAGATCTATAAAGAACTTATTAAACTCAACATCCAAGAAACAAACAATCCAATCATGAAATGGGCAAAAGACATGAACAGAAATTTCACAGAGGATGACATAGACATGGCCAACAAGCATATGAGAAAATGCTCTGCATCACTTGCCATCAGGGAAATACAAATCAAAACCACAATGAAATACCACCTCACACCAGTGAGAATGGGGAAAATTAACAAGACAGGAAACAACAAATGTTGGAGAGGATGTGGAGAAAGGGGAACCCTCTTGCACTGTTGGTGGGAATGTGAACTGGTGCAGCCACTCTGGAAAACTGTGTGGAGGTTCCTCAAAGAGTTAAAAATAGAACTACCCTACAACTCAGCAATTGCACTGTTGGGGATTTACCCCAAACATACAGATGCAGTGAAACGGCAGGACACCTGCACCCCAATGTTTATAACAGCAATGTCCACAATAGCCAAACTGTCTAAGGAGCCTCGGTTTCCATCGACAGATGAATGGATAAAGAAGATGTGGTTTATGTATACAATGGAATATTACTCAGCTATTAGAAACAACAAATACCCACCATTTGCTTCAATGTGGATGGAACTGAAGGGTATTATGCTGAGTAAAGTAAGTTAATCGGAGAAGGCCAAACATTATATGGTCTCATTCATTTGGGGAATATAAAAAACAGTGAAAGAGAATAAAGGGGAAAGGAGATAAAATGAGTGTGAAATATCATTGAGGGTGACAGAACATGAGAAACCCCTAACTCTGGGAAACGAACAAGTAGTGGAAAGGGAGGTGGGTGGAGGGATGGGGTGACTGGATGACGGGCACTGAGGGGGGTACTTGATGGGATGAGCACTGGGTGTTATGTTGGCAAATCGAACTCCAATAAAAAAATAGAAAAAAAAGGAAACATTTTTCAGTTTTCCCTACACTCTGCATCCAATTGTTCTTTGGCCTGGCCTATTTTTTGTCTACCATATCCCTCTCTCATAAAGTCACATTGTTTGCATCTCCTTGGTGAGGATAATGTGATGCCAGGCAAAGAACCAGTTGTGTGAACTAAACCACATTACTGTCCAAAGGCAGCGCACAGGAAATTGGTTGCTTAACGCATCCTTCCTTAGAAAGTGCACTGGGGAGATCCCTGGGTGGCTCAGCGGTTTAGTGCCTGCCTTTGGCCCAGGACGGGATCCTGGATCCCGGGATTGGGTCCCGCGTCGGGCTCCCGGCATGGAGCCTGCTTCTCCCTCCTCCTGTGTCTCTGCCTCTCTCTCTATGTCTATCATAATTAAATAAATAAATCTTTTTTTTTTAAAAGAAAGTGCACTGGGAATCTGGTGTTGGAGATTTGAGATCTGAACTCTATGAGATCATAAATCTGAACCCCTGCAGTATATTTATGTTCAGAACAAGGTAGTTGAAATTAGCTCACTGTTCAAGTAAGGCCAGCCCAGCCCTTTATGTTCTAGATGAGATGAAGAAGAATGATTTGTAGAATAGAAATAATTTCTGAGTAGTGACTTAAGCCTTTATATGACTTAGAAACACGTTCGTGTGTGCACACATACGCACTTATGAGTTATAAGTTCCCAAACTATCTCAATTGACCAGTAAAATATTATGGAGATTTCAGTTGTAAATAACAAATCATCAAGAGTTGAAATGCCAGCCAACATATTTTACAGTAAGATGAGTAAGTGTATGCGTAAATCGGAGCCTGAATCTCAGCTTTCCGGGAAAGAAGTATTGCGTATTTCCAGACTAGAGCAGCAAGTTGGCAAGTTGAGGTGGTGGAGGAGTGGGGATGGGCATTCATGTTACTTAACTACTACCTGTATTCTGGGTTCTGTGCTAAGACCTTTTCTTATTTGACTTTTAAAATAACCTGCCAGATAGGTAATATTGTTTCTGTTTCGCTCATTAGAAAGGTGGGCTCAGAGATGTTTATTGACTTGTTTGAAGTCACTCAGCTTCGAAGTCTCAAAGCTGGAATCCAGATTCAGGCCTGCTTGACTTTAAATCCAGAATTCTTTCCACTGCACTTTGTTACCCCTAGGAGAAAAAGGTGCTGAGAAGAAATGAAAAATTAGCACACAAAAAATCCTCAAAAAGAAAATAAAGGAAGGTGGGTTTTTTTCCCCCTCAAAAAAAAAAAAAGTTATAGCAACAAAGAGAGTGATCAAAGGGCAGGCTAATTTTGATGGTTAGAATGAAACAGGGAGGGGATCCCTGGGTGGCTCAATGGTTTGGCACCTGCCTTTGGCCCAGGGCATGATCCTGGAGTTCTGGGATCGAGTCCCATGTCGGGCTCCTGCATGGAGCCTGCTTCTCCCTCTGCCTGTCTCTCTCTCTCTCTCTCTCTAATGAATAAATAAAATATTAAAAAAAAAAAGAATGAAACAGGGAAACCGAAGGAGCCCTGGCCTTGGGATTAGAAAACCTGGTTTGGGTTGTAACTCCCTCACTTGCTAGCTTATATGACTTTGATAATTTACTTTCACCTCTGGATCTTCACTTCTTCATTCATAAATGCAGACAGGAATGCCTGTCCTATCTATCTCTTAAGGTGGTTATTATAGAGATTAAATACAGAGATCAAATCTATTCGAAGAAAGGGTCTCTAGGCTAAACCACAACAAGTGTACAACTCTAACAACTACACAATTGCAGTTAATGGTTTCTGTGATTAACAGTAACAGTGTATTAAGCTCTTTGGTATTTCCCAGCAAGTTGAGATTCCTTGTCCTTTGCTTTCTATTTTCTCTAGAAGATGCTGGATTTCCCAAAGTGCGGAACTGAGCCCTGAGTCCTAGGTAGAAAGTAGAGACCCAAAGCAAATTGCACTCTGTGCCTGCTCATGCCCTCACCGTTTATATATAGATGAATCATGTTAAGAGAAATATCAGGGACAGATCAGTAAAGGGAAAAGAAGCCCCCAAAAGGTAGCCTACTGCCTAAGCCAGTGTGATAGTGAGACACACCGATCTACCTACTTTGTCCTAGTGGCAGTGAAGAGAGATTATGATTTATAGGCATTATATACCCAGGAATGCGCGTGCACACACACACACACACACACACACACACGTATATGAGCCTCAGGACTTTTCACCACAAGACAGCATCCATCAGGATAGGATCCCTGGATGAGCCAGTGTAACCTAGGGCCATCTCTGAATACTTTCATAACACCACACTTTCTGTTCATAGTTTAGACAACTTCTTTTCATCCTTCCTCATCAAAACCACAGGCAGGCTAACTAGTGGATTCCCTGCTGTGTGGAGCAGGGAGTAGATGTAGGGAGGTGCATATTCATCAGTGCATTCACACGAATTTTAATGAGCCTCCAAAGTATAGAGCTATACTCTGCTGGGAGCTGAGGGTGCAGGACATATGGGTTCCTCTCCCTCAGAGAGCACTGCAGAGGAGACTAAAATGGAATGTAATTATGGTATCATATTTGTATCCATGAGGGAATGTGTTAGATAGCTTTCTTGCTTACATACCTATTTCTTCTCAACTCCACCTAATATATTTTGGGCTCTGAGCCTGGGGGATTGTGTTAACTATGAGGGAACCCAGAGGAAAAAAAAAACAAAGAATAATAAGCTGAGGCCAGCCAAATTGCTTCCTAGCCAAGGATGCGAAATGTAATCAGTGTTGTGTTAGAAATTAGCAGTTGACCTCCCTCCTGACATCAGCCCCCTGCTCTGAATGGAGGGAGTAGGTGATGGTCTAGCTCCTGGTAGGAAAAGAGGCCATCTTACCTTCCAAGACACAGCAAACCCTGTCTAGCCAACTGCATTTGGGAATGAAGTGTAGGGTGTAAGGTGTGAGGAATGAATAAGAAAAGGGACATGGCAATCTCCAAGACAAGTGAATCATGACCCAGTATGTTCTAGAAAGCAAAAGCAGACAAAAAATGAAAAAAATAAACCAGATGATGAAACAGTGCTCAGTTGTTCTGCAGAAACACCCAGAAGATACAGTGGTTCTGGCCATAGTAGTCACAGTTGTTGTCATTATAGTAGTAGTTGTAGTAAAAACAAAACAAAACAGAAACGACTATTTGACTACCTGTCACATATCAGAAAATGAATTAAGTGCTTTATTTCTGTTATTTCATTTAATAAGCATGTGCAAAACCCTTTTAGCTAGATGCTAGTATTATCCTCATTATAGAAGGGAAAATTTGGCCCACTCGCCTAAGACCAAATAGGTGGTTGGTAAGCAGCAGAACCAAGAGGCTAATGTGAGACCCAAAGCAAATTCTTTTAATGATTTCCAATTTCAATTTTGGTTTTTGGTAGATAAACCCCCACCCCAGGACTCCCAGGGACCTTTCCTAGAGAGCCCCTACACCCCCCCCCCTTTCTCTCTTTTTGTCTTTCTCTCTCTGGCTATCCCCACCAAGATAACCTAAGGGCTCTCCTCAGGATCCCCTGACCCCCTTGGGGTTTTCACCATACAAACCCTTTAGCTCTAGTCTCTGTCCTGACTCATGAGGTAGTTGGGACCACTAGAGATATGTTCTCAAGACAACTTTGTTACCTAGTCATGGAGTTGGGTATTGTTTGGGGGTCACCTTTCTCACTGATACGCTCATATAGAAATCTTCAAGCCCTCATCCTGGGGCTCTTTCCTGGTTTTTCTCTATCTTCTTTCCCTACCCCCACTCTTCCACCCCACTCTACCCTTGTAGCTTGGAAGCAATATAGGCCTTTCTTGAGTTATTTTTACTCTTCCACTTGGGCCTTTCTTCTAGTGATCATCTGCCTTTTCTGAACATGGAACTAGTTTTTTGTTTTTCCCTTTTGTCATCTGAAGTCTCCTGTCTCAGAAAGGATGATTTCTTTCTCAGAACATGCCCTCCCTGACCTTAGCTGTCAGGGTGTGAATATCCCTGGGCTTCCTGTTAGAGATTCTTGGCTCTGTGTGTATACAGGGAGTATCAGGGTGCTAAAGCCATCTCCCAGAAACAAAGGTCTTGGGGAGGAATGCTTATTTCAGACTTGAGTACAAAGAAGGACTAAATGCTCCCCATAGTCTAGTTTATGACTAGAGAAGGCATAATCTTTCACTGGCTTTCCCCATTCTCTTTCCCTTGCATAATTCTGTGCTGGTGAAAGGCAGTGAAAAGCAGGTCTTGGGGAAAGGCCCTGAACTCGAAATCAGGAAGCCTGGGTTCTACCACTTGCTCTGGCACCCAGTAGTTGCATAAACTTGGACAGAGCACCCTGTATGTACCTCTGTTACACTGCCTACTGTGCTGTATTGCAATTACCTGATTACATCTGGTTTCCTTTGTTGGACTCTCAGCTTCTTGAAAGCACTGGCCATGACTATGCCACATTCATGACAGAAGCTGCAAGTCCTGACTAGTCTTTCTGACTCATTCTGTCCCCCTCTAATCCATTTTCCACTCTGCTTTGGGCATGAGCTCTTTAAAATGCAAAGCTCACATGTCAACCCCCCTACCACGGACCCTTCAGTTATTCCTCATCACCATTGAGACAAAGGTTATAAGATAAAGACCCATCATGATCTGGACCCTGCCTATGTCTCCAGCATGCCCCTTTACCCACGTGTACTTTGTACTGTGTTCATTCCACAAATATTTAAGCATATTTCTGCCTTGGGCCGGGCACTTGGAGCACAGTGTGAACATAGCCCCTGCCCTCAACTTACACTCTTCTCTGCTGACTGACTACTGCTTGTCCTTTAAGACTCACCTCAGGCATCCAGGAAGCAAGGTGAGTCCTTTAAGACTCATCTCCTCCAGGAAGCCATCACTCATGCCCTATACCTTTCTCCTTATCTCCCTAATCTGGTTCAAGTGTTTCTCCCCTGTGTACCTGGAGCACCCCATGATGCTCCAGGAAATGATGGAATCATTTCCATCATAACACTTCGAGTACCAATTTGTCTCTCCACCAGACTGTAAACTCTAAGAGTGGGAACTGTGTCTTATCCACTTTTTTATACCCAGCACATGGTGTGGTACACAATAGATATTGAGAAAGGATAATTGAATAAACAGTACTCTCTGGTGGCTAGCTGTTATAAGTACAATCTTTTTTTGCATCATTTGAAAGTGAGTAAACCACAGGCAATTACCCAAGAGAGGTCAATTTTTGTTTCTTTTAACATTGGATAAGGAACCATTTCAGAATGTGTGGTCTCCTAGGACCTAGGTTGTTCTAACATCTTTCTAAATCTTTCATAATGCATCAAATAATATGTAAATGACAGAAAAAATTACCATTTTGAGTAATTGTGTAAAAAGAAAGTGTAATGGAAATTTGTTTCATGCAATGAAGAAGTATAACCTGCTGTACAGTATTTCATTATATCTTTATTTCAGGGCCCACACACCCACATTCACTCATTCAACAAACATTCGATGAGTACCTGGAGTGTGCCATGCACTATTCTAGGTGCTGGGGATAGAGTAGTGAATGAAACAAAGTACTTAACCTTAAGCTTACGTTCTGGTTGGTGGAGATACATAATAGCAAATATATTTTTATTAGGGGTTATATGTGCTAGGGATAAAAATAAACTAGGGGAGGGTGACATCACTAAAATGGCAACCTAGGTTGCTCCTGACTTTGCTTCCCCTCACAGAAGAACAATGAACAAGACCCCACTAGAGAATCCCAGAATATGGGTGGTGAAGCTGAAGCACCCTTTTGCTCCACAGAGACCCAGACAGACTGCATTAGAAGGGTGAGAAGTGGCAACATGTTGACCATGTTGCTTCTCCTTCTGTCTAGTGCAGCACCATGCAGAGAGGTCTTCCCTGAGCCTCTAGTTCCTCCAGTGGGAAAAGAGAACCCAGTGGGGACACCCATCTCCCCCTGACATTGCGAGTCACATTGTGAGAGCCCCCATTCTGATCTTATACCATGGGGATTGTAAGGGTATCTTTGAGGCTCAACCCTCTGACTGTGATCCATACATGCAACAACTAGCATATATGGATCTTGGCTCAGATAGTAATCCCAACATCAGCTTTGCTTATCCACAGAATCAAGTTTGGAGGACACTCTAAAGCACTTTGTGGGGTGCAGATCTAGGTTTGGATCCTTAAATAAGGAGTTTTGCCAGCCCTAGAGCCCCGTTTGTCCAGGCCCAAACAAGGAGCTGAAACCCAGTCCCACATGCTGTGGAGAGTGTTTTCCAGCCCCATCTGGCCAGAAGGGCTGGTGACAATGCCTGGAAGCAGTGAAGCCCAGTTACAATTGAACAGAGAGGCCAGCAGGCAGAGCTGATCACCCCGAGGGCCAAGCTAGTCCTGGACACGAGATATTCTGTATATATATATAGGCAGAGGGGTTAATTCATAGCTAAGGCTGAGGGTAACTCCTGGCTCATCTCAACTGGAGAGACTGGGAAATTGAGAGTGACCTGGAGCAGCCTCTCCCACTCTTTCCCAGGCAAGGGAGCTGAGACAGCTCCACCCACCATGAAGAGTGTCTTCTGGCTCTTTCTAACCAGAAGGGCTGGACACAATACCTGAAAGCTGTGTAATCCAGTGGCACTCAAGCTGAAAGGCAAGTGGGCAGAACTGGTCATTTCCAGAATAAAGCCAGTGGCCCTATTTAGTCAGAGAACTTGGGGTGTGGGTTGGCTTGAGTTAAGACAACAAAGAGCTTTACTGGCTTTAGAACTGCTTCTCCTGCTGTGCCCAGTGAGGGAATCTAATTCATAGCTCTGCTCATCATTGAATAAAACCTTCAGATTGTCTGACCAGGGAACCTGATCAGAGGACATGGGAAGCTGTATAGTCCATTCAACAGCCCTGAGTGTAGTGGCACTTAAATAGAGAGCACAGCTGGTTGGTTCCCTCTTCTGCAGAGCAAAACCAGGGGCCTCACCTGACAAGTGAATCCAGTGCACGTTCAGGCCTGATTCTGTCCCCCCAACAATAAGCTGTGCAGACCCTGGGCCCTGACCTGCTTCCTTGTCAAGGCAAGAAAGCTAATTGATATTCACTAGCCATTAGTGAATAATGCCCAGACCCAGCCATCTAGTAATTCTGACCAGATAATCAAGGCAACAGTGGAGCCTATCCCTCAGCCTCACTTGGGTAGGGAACCAAGCTAGCAGTTCTATCCAACTGTTCCCAGCCAGTGGCAAACCCTCCATTCCTGTCCTCAGAGCCCCAACTATTGCTTCATCCAAAAATAGACCATAACAGTAATCCCCTCTGTCCAAGGACATTGCCAGCAGATGCTCAGAAAACCCAAACTGAGCTGACTAGTGAAGAACTATCTCTGCCAAAGCAAATCTGTGAAATTTGGAAGAGGAGCTCAATTACTTAAATGTACAGATATAAATGTAAAGAATCAAGGATCATTAAAAAGTAGGGAAACATGATACTACCAAAGGAAACTAATAAAGCACTAATTACTGACCCTAAAAGTGAAGATCCAAGAACTGTCAGACAATGCATTTGGAATAATCCTATTAAGGAAGTTTAGTGAACAACTACAAGGAAACACAGACAACTAAGTGAAATTAGGATAACAGTGCATGAACAAAATGAGAATTTTGTTGAAGAAATAGCAACCATCAAAAAAAAGACAAACAGAAATGTTAGAGTTGAAAAATACCATAACTGAACTTAAGAATCCAATAGAGAAGGGCGCCTTGGTGGCTCAATTGGTTGTCTGCCTTTGGCTCAAGTCATGATCCTGGGGTCCTGGGATGGAGCCCAGCATCAGGCATAATGCTCTATGGGGACTCTGATTTTCCCTCTCCCTCTGCCTGCCACTCTCCCTGCTTGTGCTCTCTCTGTCAAATAGATAAATAAAATCTTTAAAAAAATAATAGAGAGTTTTAAAAGTAGGCTTGACTATGTAGAAGAAAGAATCAGTGATGTGGAGGATGGGACATTGTAAATTACCCAGTCAGAGCAGAGGGGAAAAAAAGCATGAAAAAGTGAGGAAAGTCTTTGGGAATTATGGGACAAAATGTAAAGAAACAATAGTCACATTATGGTGAATTATGGGACAATATGAAAAGAAACAACATTCACAATATGGGAATTCCAGAAGGAGAAAAGGAAGAAAGTAGATTTAAAGTGATAATGGTTGAAAATGTCCCAAACCGGGGGAGAGAAATGGACATCCAGATCTATGAGTTCCAAAAGATCCAAAATAGGTTGAATACAAATAGGATTACAATAAGACAAATGATTAAATTGTCAAAAGTCAAAAGAAAGAATTTTAAAAGCAATGAGAGAAAAAAGAGACACTATGTACAAGGGAACCTGAGTAAGATTGGTGTATTTCTCAACAGAAACTTTTCAGGCCAGAGGAGAATGGAATGACATATTCAAAATATTGGAAAAAATAACTCTCAGGGGTACCTGGGTGGCTCAGTGGCTGAGTGTCTGCCTTTGGCTCAGGTTGTGATCCTGGGGTCCTGGGATCGAGTCCCACATTGGGCTCCCCACAGGGAGCCTGCTTCTCCCTCTGCCTATTTCTCTGCCTCTCTCTTTCTGTGTCTCTCATGAATAAATAAATAAAATTTAAAAAATAACTCTCAACCAAGAATCCCATTCCCAGCAAATCTGTTCTTCAGAAACAAAGAAGGGATAAAGATTTTTCTGAAACAAACAAAAGTGAGGGAGTTCATTACCATCAGACCTTTACAGGAAATGCTAACGGGAGTTATTTGACTAGAAGTAAAACTATGCTAACATCATAAAAACATAAAAAGTTAGCATAAATCTCACTGTTAATGGTAGATATATCATCATATTTAGAATCTGTAATATGGTAATAGGTAATAGTCATGTGTAATTGTGGTATAAAATAGTGGTGTATAATGATACTTACATAAGACCTACATACTTACATATGTACAATACTTACATAATAGTGGTGTATAATAATACTTATAATCCTAGTTTAAAAGTTAAAAAAGAACACAGTAAGAATAACCATAACTATAATAATCTGTTATTAGTTATATAATATTAAAAACATGTAAATTGTAACAATAGTAACCGAAAATGTGAGGGGAGAAGTAAAAGTGTAAAGTTTACAAATTTTATTCAAGTTAAGATTTTATCAGTTTAAGATAAAGTATTATAAATTTAATATATTTTATATTTGCCTCATGTTAACCACAAGGGAAAAAACCCTGTAGTAATTACACAGAAGAACACTATAAAGAAGTCAAAGCATTTTAATACCAAAAGACATCAAAACACACAAAAAGACAGCAGAATAAGAAACAAAGAAAAGGGGCTCTGTGAAACAACCAGAAAATATTTTTTAAAAATGGCAATAGTAAGTCCTTGCCTATCAATAATTAATTGAAATGTAAATGGATTAAATTATTCAGTTAAAAGACAAAAATCGTCTGAATGGATAAAAAAAAATTAAAAAACATGATGTCTATAAGAGACTCACTTTAGCCTTAAAGACACATAGACTGAGAGTGAAGGGATGGAAAAAGACATTTCAAAAAAAAAAAAAAAAAGGTAAATGCAGCTGTAATTATATCAGACAATATAGACTTTAAAAATGGTAGGGGATCCCTGGGTGGCGCAGCGGTTTGGCGCCTGCCTTTGGCCCAGGGCGTGATCCTGGAGACCCGGGATCGAGTCCCACGTCAGGCTCCCGGTGCATGGAGCCTGCTTCTCCCTCTGCCTGCGTCTCTGCCTCTCTCTCTCTCCTCTGTGCATTCTCATGAATAAATAAATAAAAATCTTTAAAAAAATAAAAAAATAAAAATGGTAGAAAGAGACAAAGAAGGTCATTATATAAACATAAAGGGATCAACATATCAAGAAGATATAACATTTAAAAAAAAAAAGAAGATATAACATTTGTAAATGTTTATGTGCCCAGCATTGGAGCATAAATATATAAAGCAAAAACTAACAGAGCTAAAAGGAGAAATGAATAGTAATACAATAATAGCTGGGAACTCTAATACTTTTAACAATGGATAGATCATTTAGACAGAGAATCAATAAAGAAACAGCAGATTTGAACAACATTATAGAACAAATGGGCCTGATAGACATATACAGAACATTCTATCCACAGCAACAGAATACACATTCTTCTCAAGTGCACATGGAACATTTTTTACCTAGGCCATATGTTAGCCCACAAAACAAGTCTTAGAAAATTCAAGAAGATTGAAACCATACCAGGTATCTTCTCTAACCATGATGACATGAAGCTAAAAATCAACAAAAAGAGGGAAACTGGAAAATTCATAAGCACATGGAAATTAAACAATGCTCTCCTGAACAACCAATGGATCAAAGAAGAAATTAAAGGGGGAAATAAAAAGTTCCTTGAGACAAACAAAAATGGAAATAAAACACACCAAAATGTATAGGATGCAATAACAACAGTTCTAAGAGGGAAGTTCATAGCAGTACATGTCTACATTTAAGAAGCAAGAAAGATTCCAAATAAAGTATCTGACTCTACACCTTAAAGAACGAACAATGTTCTTTTTTAACAATGAAAAAAAATAGAACAATCCAAGCCCAAAGTTAGCAGAAGAAAGGAAATAATAAAGACTGGGGCAGAAATCAATGAAATGGAGAACAGAAAGACAATAGAACATTGTCTTAATGTTAATAGAAAATATTAACCAAACTAAGCATTTGTTCTTTGAAAGGATAAACAAATTTACAAATCTTTAGCTAGAGTAACCAAGGAAAAAAGAGAAAGGACCCAAATCAACAAAATTACAAATGAAAAAGAAGACATTACAACAGGAATTTGAAGGATCCTAAGAGCCTACTGTGAACAACTATATGTCAACAAACTGGACAACCTAGAAGAGATGAAGAAAACTTTGGAACCATACAATTTACCAAGACTCAATCAGGAAGAAATCTGAATAGACCAGTTACTAGTAAGGCAATTGAATAAATAATTTAAAATCTCCTAACACACACAAAAAAACCCTCAGGACCAAATGGCTTTACTGGTGAATTTTACTAAATATTTAAAGAAGAGTTAGGGGATCGCTGGGTGGCGCAGCGGTTTGGCGCCTGCCTTTGGCCCAGGGCGCGATCCTGGAGACCCGGGATCGAATCCCACGTCGGGCTCCCGGTGCATGGAGCCTGCTTCTCCCTCTGCCTGTGTCTCTGCCTCTCTCTCTCTCTC
Source organism: Canis lupus familiaris (assembly GCF_011100685.1). NCBI lineage: Eukaryota > Metazoa > Chordata > Mammalia > Carnivora > Canidae > Canis > Canis lupus. The sequence continues at coordinate 82,033,074 of NC_049260.1, forward strand.
TCTCTCTCTCTCTGTGTGTGTGTGTGTGTGACTATCATAAATAAATAAAAATTTAAAAAAAAATAAAGAAGAGTTAATGCTTATTCTCAAACTATTGTAAAAATTTCAAGAGGAGGGAACACCTCCAAACTCATTTTATAAGGCCAGTATTATCCTTATACCAAAACTAGAAAAGAAAACTACAGGTCAATATCTCTGATGAATATAGATGTAAAAATTCCCAATAAAGTACTAGCAAACCAAACTCAAGAGCACATTAAAATGATCATGCACCATGATCAAGTGGGATTTACCCCTGGGATATAAGGATAGTTCAACATTTGCAAATCAGTCTGTGTGATATATCACATTAATAGAATGAAAGAAAAGAAAAGAATTACACGATCATCTCAATATATGCAGAAAAAGCATTTGACAAAATTCAACATCCATTCATGATAAAAAAATTCTTAACAAATGAGGCATAGAAGGAACATATCTCAACATAATAAAGGGTATATATGACAAGACCACAGCTAACATCATATCCAGTGATGAATATTTGAAAGCTTTTCCTTTAAGATCAGGACCAAGACAAGGGTGCCACTCTCAGCACGCCTATGCAACATAGTACTAGAAGTCCTAGCTAGAGCAATCAGGCAAGAAACAGAAAAGGTATCAGAATTGGAAAGGAAGCAAAATTGTCTGTATTTGCAGATGACATGAGTTTATGTATAGAAAATCCTAAGTCTTAACCAAAAAACTGTTAGATCTAATTAATAAATTCAGTAAAGTTGCAGGATATAAAATTAACATGAATATTAGTATTTCTATAAATTAACAATGATTTTTCTTTCTTTTTTAAAAAATATGGAACACTTCACAAATTTGCGTGTCATCCTTGCACAAGGGCCATGCTAATCTTCTCTGTATCATTCCAATTTTAGTATATGTGCTGCCGAAGTGAGCACAACAATGAATTTTCTAAAAGAGAAATAAATTGATGCCATTTATAATAGCATCAAAAATAATACTTGTTGGGCAGCCCCGGTGGCGCAGTGGTTTAGCACCACCTGCAGCCAGGGGTGTGATCCTGGAGACCCAGGATTGAGGCCCACTTCGGGCTCCCAGCGTGGAGCCTGCTTCTCCCTCTGCCTGTGTTTCTGCCTCTCTCTCTCTCTCTCTCTCTCTCTCTGTTGTCTCAATAAATAAATAAAATCTTTAAAAAATAATAATAATACTTATGAATAAATTTAAGGAAAAAGATTTCTACTCTGAAAACTATAAGACATTGATGAAAGAAATAGAAGAAACAAATAAATTTAAAAAGTGTCCCATTTTCATGGATTGGAAGAATTAATATTGTTAAAATGTAAGTACTACCAAAAGCCATCTATAAATTCAATGCAGTTTCTACCAAGATTCCAGTGACATTATTTACCAAAGTAGAAAAAAACTCCTAAAATTTATATGGAATGACAAGAGACCCCAAGTAGCCAAAGAAATTCTAAGTAAAGGGATGCCTGGGTGGGCCAGCGGTTGAGCATCTGCCTTTAGCTCAGGGCATGATCCTAGAGCCCCAGGTTCAAGTTCCGCATCAGACCTCTGGCATGGAGCCTGCTTCTCCCTCTGCCTATGTCTCTGCACCTCTCTCTCTCTGTCTCTCATGAATAAATAAATAAAATCTTTTAAAAAAAGAAAGTCTAAGAAAGAAGAAGAAACTAGGAAGCATCACATGTCCTGATTTGAAGCTAGACTATAAAGTCATAGTCATCAAAAACAGCATGGCACTCGCATAAAAACAAATAGACCAATGAAACAGACTTGAGAGATATAAACCCAAGCATATATAGTAAACTAAAACTTGACAGAGAGCCAAAAATACACAATGGAGAAGATAGTGTTTTCAATAAATGGTGCTGAGATAAATGGATATTCATATGTAGAAGAGTATTATGCTACTCAAAAATTAACTGAATAGGGGCACCTAGGTGGCTCAGTTAGTTAAGTATACAACTCTTTTTTTTTAATGGTCTTTTTTTATGATAGTCACACAGAGAGAGAGAGAGGCAGAGACACAGGCAGAGGGAGAAAGCAGGCTCCATGCACCAGGAGCCCGATGTGGGATTCAATCCCGGGTCTCCAGGATCGCACCCTGGGCCAAAGGCAGGCGCCAAACCGCTGCGCCACCCAGGGATCCCAGTATACAACTCTTGATTTCAGCTCAGGTCATGATCTCAGGGCTGTGAGCTTGAGCTTGTGTTGGGCTTCCCACTGGGTGGACATGGAGCCTGTTTAAGATTCTTTCTCTCCCTCTTCTGCCCCTCTCCCCTCTATCTCCCTTTCTAAAAAAATTAACCCCAAATAGATTAAAGACTTAAATGTAAGATCTGAAAGCAGGAAACTCCTAGAAGAAAACACAGGAATGAAGCTCCTTGATATGTATACTTATGACTTTATTTTTTTTGGATATGACATCTAAAGTACAAGCAACAAAATATAAAACAAGTGGGATTGCATCAAAGTAAAAAGTTCTACATAACAAAATAAGCCATGAACAAAGTGAAAAACAACATACTGAGGGGGAAAAAGTATTTGCAAAACGTGTATCTGATAAGAGGTTAATAACCAAAATACAGAAGGGAGGGGCAAGATGGCAGAAGAGTAGGGTCCCCAAGTCACCTGTCCCCACCAAATTACCTAGATAACCCTCAAATCATCCTGAAAATCTACAAATTCGGCCTGAGATTTAAAGAGAGAACAGCTGTAATGCTACAGTGAGAAGAGATCACGCTTCTATCAAGGTAGGAAAATAGGGAAAAAAGAAAAAAAGAAACAAAAGGCCTCCAAGGGGGAGGGGCCCCACGAGGAGCCAAGCTAAGGCCGGGGCGAGTGCCCCCAGGAAAGGAAAGCTCCCTCCCGGAGAAGCAGGAGCTTCACCAATCTTCCCCGGGGGGAAAGGCACTCGCAGGGAGTTAGAGCAGGACCCCAGGAGGGGCGGTGATGCCCTCAGGCTCCCAGGGACACTAACAGACACCTGCGCCCCGGGAGAGTGCGCCGAGCTCCCTAAAGGGCTGCAGCACACACGGCTGGACCCGGCAGCAGCTCGGAGGGGCTCGGGCGGAGGCTCCGCGGAGGGGGCTGCCCGGCTGGGAGCGTGAATCCAACAGCGCAGGCCCGGGAGCACAGGGCGCGGGGGACACAGCCCAGGATCCGACCTCCCCCCGGGGCAGGCAGAGGCCGGGAGGGCCCAGGACAGCGAGGACGCTTCTGCACCGAGCTGAGCAGATCAGCGGCCCCGCTCCGGAGCATCCAGGCCCCTGCAGACAGAGAGCTCTGTAGCTACTGCGGGAGCTGAATCCAGGTCTCCAGAGCTGGCCGCCGCCACTGGGGTTGTTCCTCCTGGGGCCTCACAGGGTAAACAACCCCCACTGAGCCCTGCACCAGGCAGGGGGCAGAGCAGCTCCCCCAAGTGCTAACACCTGAAAATCAGCACAACAGGCCCCTCCCCCCAGAAGACCAGCTAGATGGACAAGTTCCAGGGGAATTCAAGGGACTTAAAGTATACAGAATCAGAAGATACTCCCCCGTGTTTTGTTTTGTTTTGTTTTTTGTGTCTTGTTTTTTTTTTTTTTTTGCTTTTTGATTTCTGTTTGCTTCCCCCACCCTTTTTTCCTTTCTTTTTCTTCTCTTTTTTTTCTGTTTTTCTCCCTTTTTTCTTTTTTCTTTTTCTCTTTTCTTTCCTTCTTTCTCTCCTCTCTTTTTCTCCTTTTCCCAATACAACTTGTTTTTGGCCACTCTGCACTGAGCAAAATGACTAGAAGGAAAACCTCACCTCAAAAGAAAGAATCAGAAACAGTTCTCTCTCCCACAGAGTTACAAAATCTGGATTACAATTCAATGTCAGAAAGCCAATTCAGAAACACTATTATAAAGCTACTAGTGGCTCTAGAAAAAAGCATAAAGGACTCAAGAGACTTCATGACTGCAGAATTTAGAGCTAATCAGGCAGAAATTAAAAATCAATTGAATGAGATGCAATCCAAACTAGAAGTCCTAACGACGAGGGTTAACGAGGTGGAAGAACGAGTGAGTGACATAGAAGACAAGTTGATGGCAAAGAGGGAAACTGAGGAAAAAAGAGACAAACAATTAAAAGACCATGAGGATTGATTAAGGGAAATAAATGGCAGCCTGAGGAAGAAAAACGTACGTTTAATTGGGGTTCCCGAGGGCGCCGAAAGGGACAGAGGTCCAGAGTATGTATTTGAACAAATCATAGCTGAAAATTTTCCCAATCTGGGAAGGGAAACAGGCATTCAGATCCAGGAAATAGAGAGATCACCCCCTAAAATCAAGAAAAACCGTTCAACACCTCGACATTTAATAGTGAAGCTTGCAAATTCCAAAGATAAAGAGAAGATCCTTAAAGCAGCAAGAGACAAGAAATCCCTGACTTTTATGGGGGGGAGTATTAGGGTAATAGCAGACCTCTCCACAGAGACCTGGCAGGCCAGAAAGGGCTGGCAGGATATATTCAGGGTCCTAAATGAGAAAAACATGCAACCAAGAATACCTTATCCAGCAAGGCTCTCATTCAGAATGGAAGGAGAGATAAAGAGCTTCCAAGACAGACAGGAACTGAAAGAATATGTGACCTCCAAACCAGCTCTGCAAGAAATTTTAAGGGGGACACTTAGAATTCCCCTTTAAGAAGAAGTCCAGTGGAACAATCCACAAAAACAAGGACTGAATAGATATCATAATGACACTAAACTCATATCTTTCAATAGTGACTCTGAATGTGAACGGGCTTAATGACCCCATCAAAAGGCTCAGGGTTTCAAACTGGATAAAAAAGCAGGACCCATCTATTTGCTGTCTACAAGAGACTCATTTTAGAGAGAAGGACACCTACAGCTTGAAAATAAAAGGTTGGAGAACCATTTACCATTCAAATGGTCCTCAAAAGAAAGCAGGGGTAGCCATCCTTATATCAGATAAACTATAATTTACCCTGAAGACTGTAGTGAGAGATGAAGAGGGACACTATATCATACTTAAAGTATCTGTCCAACAAGAGGACTTAACAATCCTCAATATATATGCCCCGAATGTAGGAGCTACCAAATATATCGATCAATAACCAAAGTGAAGAAATACTTAGATAATAATACACTTATACTTGGTGACTTCAATCTAGCGCTTTCTACACTCGATAGGTCTTCTAAACACAACATTTCCAAAGAAACGAGAGCTTTAAATGATACACTGGACCAGATGGATTTCACAGATATCTACAGAACTTTACATCCAAACTCAACTGAATACACATTCTTCTCAAGTGCACATGGAACTTTCTCCAGAATAGACCACATAATGGGTCACAAATCGGGTCTGAACTGATACCAAAAGATTGGGATCATCCCCTGCATATTCTCAGACCATAATGCCTTGAAATTAGAACTAAATCACAACAAGAAGTTTGGAAGGACCTCAAACACGTGGAGGTTAAGGATCATCCTGCTAAAAGATGAAAGGGTCAACCAGGAAATTAAGGAAGAATTAAAAAGATTCATGGAAACTAATGAGAATGAAGATACAACCGTTCAAAATCTTTGGGATGCAGCAAAAGCAGTCCTGAGGGGGAAATACATCGCAATACAAGCATCCATTCAAAAACTGGAAAGAACTCAAATACAAAAGCTAACCTTACACCTAAAGGAGCTAGAGAAAAAACAGCAAATAGATCCTACACCCAGCATAAGAAGGGAGTTAATAAAGATTCGAGCAGAACTCAAGAACAGAAGAACTGTGGAACAGATCAACAGAACCAGGAGTTGGTTCTTTGAAAGAATTAATAAGATAGATAAACCATTAGCCAGCCTTATTAAAAATAAGAGAGAGAAGACTCAAATTAATAAAATCATGAATGAGAAAGGAGAGATCACTACCAACACCAAGGAAATACAAACGATTTTAAAAACATATTATGAACAGCTATACGCCAATAAATTAGGCAATCTAGAAGAAATGGACGTATTTGGGTGGAATCAGAAAAGACCTGGAATAGCCAGGAGAATTTTAAAAAAGAAAACCATAGCTAGGGGCATCACAATGCCAGATTTCAGGTTATACTACAAAGCTGTGGTCATGAGGCACAAAAACAGACACATAGATCAATGGAACAAAATAGAGACTCCAGAAGTGGACCCTCAACTTTATGGTCAAATAATATTCAACAAAACAGGAAAGACTATTCACTGGAAAAAAAGACAGTCTCTTCAATAAATGGTGCTGGAAAAATTGGATATCCACATGCAGAAGAATGAAACTAGACCACTCTCACCATACACAAAAATAAACTCAAAATGGATGAAAGATCTAAATGTGAGACAAGAATCCATCAAAATCCTAGAGGAGAACACAGGCAACACCCTTTTTGAACTCGGCCACACTAACTTCTTGCAAGATGCATCCACGAATGCAAAAGAAACAAAAGCAAAAATGAACTATTGGGACTTCATGAAGATAAGAAGCTTTTGCACAGCAAAGGATACAGTCAACAAAACTAAAAGACAACCTGCAGGATGGGAGAAGATATTTGCAAATGACATATCAGATAAAGGGCTAGTTTCCAAGATCTATAAAGAACTTATTAAACTCAACACCAAAGAAACAAACAATCCAATCATGAAATGGGCAAAAGACATGAACAGAAATCTCACAGAGGATGACATAGACATGGCCAACATGCACATGAGAAAATGCTCTGCATCACTTGCCATCAGGGAAATACAAATCAAAACCACAATGAGATACCACCTCACACCAGTGAGAATGGGGAAAATTAACGAGGCAGGAAACCACACATGTTGGAGAGGATGCAGAGAAAAGGGAACCCTCTTGCACTGTTGGTGGGAATGTGAACTGGTGCAGCCACTCTGGAAAACTGTGTGGAGGTTCCTCAAAGAGTTAAAAATAGACCTGCCCTACGACCCAGCAATTGCACTGTTGGGGATTTACCCCAAAGATACAGATGCAATGAAACGCCAAGACACCTGCACCCCGATGTTTCTAGCAGCAATGTCCACAATAGCCAAACTGTGGAAGGAGCTTCGGTGTCCATCGAAAGATGAATGGATAAAGAAGATGTGGTTTATGTATACAATGGAATATTACTCAGCCATTAGAAATGACAAATACCCACCATTCTCTTCAACGTGGATGGAACTGGAGGGTATTATGCTGAGTGAAATAAGTCAGTCGGAGAAGAACAAACATTATATGTTCTCATTCATTTGGAGAATATAAATAATAGTGAAAGGGAATAGAAGGGAAGGGAGAAGAAATGGGTAGGAAATTTCAGAAAGGGAGACAACATAAAGACTCCTAACTCTGGGAAAGGAAGAGGGGTGATGGAAGGGACGGAGGGCGGGGGGTGGGGGTGAATGGGTAGCGGGCACTGAGGGGGGCACTTGACGGGATGAACACTGGGTCTTATTCTGTATGTTGGCAAATTGAACACCAATAAAAAATAAATTTATTATTAAAAAAATAACCAAAATCCATAAAGAACTCATCCAACTCCATAGCAGAAAACCAAATAACCCAATTACAAAAGAGATAAAGGACCTGAATAGACATTTTTCCAATGAAAATACACAAATACACAAAAGGGCAGCCTCTACATGAAAAGACACACCATTTTACTAGTCACTAGGGAAATATAAATTAAAACCACAATGAGGGGGGCACCTGAGTGGCTCAGTCAGTTAAACATCTGCCTTTGGCTCAGGTCATGATCCCAGGGTCCTGGGATTGAGCCCAGCATCTATCTTCCTGCTCAGCTTCTCCTTCTTCTCCTCCCCACTCATGTTCTTTCTTGCTATCTCTGTCTCTCTTTCTCAAATAAATAAATAAAATATTTAAAAACCCACAATAAGATATTACCTCATGACTATTAGAATAACCATCATCAAAAAGATGAGGTGACAAATGTTGGCATGGATGTGGAGAAATGGCAACCCTCTGTGCACTCTTGGGGGGATTATAAATTGGTGCTGCCACTATGGAAAACAGTATGGAGGATCCTCAAACATTTAAAAGTATAACTACCATTGTGATTCAGATATATTCTGGAAATACATGCAAAAGGAATGAAAACCCTACCTCAAAAATAGATCTACACCCCCTCCCCCATGTTCATAACAGCATTATTTACAGTAGCCAAGACATGGAAACAACCTAAGAGCCCATCAGTGGATGAATGGATAAAGAAGTTGTGGTATATAATACAATAGAATATTATTCAGCCATTAAAAAACCCCGAGGAAATCCTAACATTCGTTAAAACACAGATGGACCTTGAATGCATTACAGGAAGTGAATTAGGCAGAGGAAAATACACACTATCTGATCTCCCTTCTATATGGAATCTAAAAAAGTCCTAAACACATAGAAAAAGAGATAAGAAATGTGGTTACCAGAGGCAGGGTCTGGGGGCAAGGGAAATTAGAGAAAGGTGGTCAAAAGGTCCAAACTTCCAGTTATAAGGTAAGTAAGTACTAGGGATGTGATGTGATGTACAACATAATGACTAGAGCTAATACTGCTGTCTGATGTATAAAAAAATAAAGAGTCCTATGAGCTTTCATCACAAGAAGAAAGGTTTTCTTTTTCCTTTTTTTCTTTTCTTGTTACTCTATCTAAATGAGAAGATGGATCTTAGCTGAACCTATTGGGGTAATTACATATATTTCACAATATATGTAAATCAAAACATCATGTTGGTGTGCCATAACTGTCTATAGTGATGTATGTCAATTATTTCCCAATCAAACTAGAACAAATTAAACTAGAATATAGAGTAGGGTGTGAAAGAAGATGCCACTTGAGCAAAGGCTTGAATATATATTAGTTATAACTTCAGAAAACTATATAAATGTTGGTTCACCAGACCTGCCTAAAACATTCTGGGACTTCTAGTGTTTTCTTTCTTTTAAATTTTGAAATAAATTTAATTTGACATAGAAGTTGCTAAATAACACAGAGTTCCCACATATGATTCACCTACTCTTCCCCAATGTTAACATCTAACATTACCACATAACTACCACAACCAGGAAACTGTCACTGGTACAATATTCTGTTAAGCAAACTACAGACCTTAGTCAAATTTCACCATTTTTCACATGCCCTCAACCTTTTGGTAATTCCATGAATTTTATCACATATATAGATTTGTGTAATTGCCATCATAATTAGAACAATATAGCTTCATCACCCCAAAGAACCTCGTTTTTGCTACCTGTATAGTCACATATGCCCCCTGGCAACCACTGATCTGTTCTTCAGAAATAATAATTGTATAATTTCTGGAATGTTATGTACATGGAAATATATAGTATGTAGCATATTATAATTTGCTTATGTCGCTCATCATCATTCCCCTGAGATCCATTCATGTTGTGGTGTGTATCAATAGTTTTTTTAATTTTTAATTTTTTTACATTTTATTTATTTATTCATGAGAGGCACACAGAGAAAGGCAGAGACATAGGCAGAGAGAGAAGCAGGCTCCCTCTGGGGAACCTGATGTGAGAATTGATCCCAGGACCCTGGGATCACGCTCTGAGCCAAAGGCAGATGCTCACCAGTAAGCCACCCACATGCGTCCTAGTTTTTAAAATTTTTTTATTCCTGATGTTCCACAATTTGTTTATCCATGCCTCCACTGAAGAGCATTTCAGCTTTTTCCAGTTTTGGGCTAAAACATATAAAAGTGTTATATACATTCATGTACTTTTTTTGTGTATACATAAATTCATATTTCTATGGTGAAATCTAGAGTATTATATTTTTAGAGGGGTTTATAAGCAAGTGCTGTGCTTTACAAAATGAGCAGTAGAGTGGAAAGAACACAAAAGAAACGACTTCAGCCTTGCTCTGTCATTGATCAGTGGTATAATGTTCGGTAAGCCGATCTCCATAGGACTGAAATTCTATCTGTAAAGTGAGAGGTTAGGAACCTATGATTTCTTTAGTCTTTTCTTTTCTTTTCTTTATCTTTTTTTTTTTTTTTTTGAGAGAGAGAGAGCACGCGAGTAGAGGGGCAAAGGGAGGAGAGAATCTTAAGCAATCTCCACACCCAACACAGAGCCCAGTGTGGCACTCAATCTCACAATCCTGAGATGGTGACCTGAGCTGAAATCAAGAGTCAGGCACTTAACCAACTGAGCCACCAAGGTGCCCTTTTTTTAAAAAGATTTTAATTATTTATTCATGAGAGACGCACAGAGAGAGGCAGAGATATAGGCAGAGGGAGAAGCAGGCTCCCTGTGGGGAGCCTGATGCAGGACTCGACCCCAGGACCTTGGGATCACAACCTGAGCCAAAGGCAGATGCTTAACCACTGAGCCACCCAGGTGACCTCAGGTGCCCCTATTTAGTCTTTTCTACATCTAACAGTTCTGTGGTTCTTTTTTTTTTTAAGATTTTATTTATTTATTCATGAGAGAAACACACACACATAGAGGCAGAGACACAGGCAGAGGGAGAAGCAGGCTCCATGCAGGGAGCCCGACATGGGACTCGATCCCGGGTCTCCAGGATCACATCCTGGGATGAAGGTGGTGCTAAACCGCTGAGCCACCCAGGCTGCCCAGTTCTGTGGTTCTGAAGAGATAGAAAGGAGGTTTCTACCATTTCATTTGGGATTTGTAACTATACACATAGAATACCAGCTACAAGCCTAGATTATATCTCTCCCACTTTTTTTGTGCATGTTCTAGCTATCTTTCATGGAAAGAGAATATGTGGATGAAAGTAACTAATCTTAATGTTACAAAGGAGGTCTGATCCCTGAAAAGAAAGGACTCTAAAACTAACACAGAATTGCCACATGGCACAGGGTCACTCTTTAGTCTTATAAGTGGAGCACACTGTCCTCTCCCTCTTTTGCCAATATTTTTATCAGTTAAACTCAGGGTAAAATAAACAGAATATGTGTGTGTCCATGTATGTGTATGTGCATTTTGTGTATTTTCTAAATGTTACATTATATGCATTTATACTGTATATTTTTTCAAAAGTCAGGAGGTAATTACACAAAATGTTTGCAACGGTTAAGTCTGAGGGGTTTGATTATCTTGAGAGACAATTCTGAGGGGAAAAGAAGCATGTGTATGAGCAGTCTCTCTGCTTCTCTCTCTATCTCTTTCTCTCTCTCTCTCTCTCCTACACACACACACACACACACACACACACACACACACACACACACACACAGGTAAAAATCATGGACAAGAGCCAGACTACCTGGCTACAAATCCTGGTTCTGCCAGGTACTAGTTATTTGATCTTGGGCAAGTGACCTAACCTCTATGTCTCTCAGATTTTTCTGTAGAATGGCAATGATATTCATAGTGCCAACTTTAGAGGGTTAATAAGATATGCAAATTAATTAAAATATATGAAGCAATTTGAACAGTGCCTATTGCAGGAAGCACGTCTGTCAACCGAATGTCTGTGTCTGTCACTTCTGGAGATGGCCTGGCTGCCACCTCCCCATCCACCTGGCTTCAAACTGCAACAGTCCCATCCTCCACCGCCTCTACCACTAGAACTCCTCACCCACTCCTCTGCCAAAAAAATTAACTTAGGTTCTGAGGTAGTAGATTGCTTAACTCTGCCTCCTTAATTTTTTTTCCTCCTAAACTGTAGTTATTCTAGTCCAAGGGACTAAAAACCCTATTAATAATTTTGCATACCCGCAAGACCTTTAAAAGTGACTGCTTCTACCCTCAAGTCTAAAGAAACAGATAAAATCCATTTGAAAAACAGCCCTACTTCATTTAGTTTTTTTTAATGTTAAGCTGGCAGAACTGTCTTTGAAATGTTACATTATTTTGCATTAGAAAACAAAATAAAAAGAAAGATGGTCTTATTTTCCTCTTTGTTTTATACATTTGAACGTTCCTCATACAAAGGGCCGAGATGGTGGTGATGGTGGTGATGGTGGTGCGTGCGTGTGTGTGTGTGTGTCTGATATCCCCCTAGTGTGATCTGAATTAATACCTTAGCTTAGATGCCGCCATAGTAGGTACTACATCTGCTTTCATAAACGTTGTGGTTTCTTTTTTCCCCCTAGGATTGTTGAGATAATAATCGCCATATAACATGGTGTAAGTTTAAAGTACATAATGTGGTGATTTGATATACACATGTATTACAGAATGGTTACCACGGTAAGGTTAATTAACATGTTCACCAACCTCACATAGTTATCTCCTTTTGTCAGTGTGGTGAGAACATGTAGGATCTACTATTCTCTTAGCAGTTTTCAAGTGTACAATACAGCCTTATGAACTGTAATCAAGGAATCTAATAAATCAAGGAATCTAATAAAACTGAGCTTGTAGAAACAGGGAGAACATCACATTCTCTTGAACACATCGTTTTCAGAGAGTAGTGAATTCTTTGCAACACCAGGTGACAAGGCTGTCCGTAACAACCCATTGAAAATCCACCCGAGGTCCAGTTTACCTCCCACTTTTGCTTCTCATCTCCTTCACTCAGAAAGAGACTTTGCAGGCTGATACAGCCCACCTGAGCCTGTTTTCTTGGGTGTTTGGAGAGTCTTAGAAGGCAGGGCTGGTGGTCACCTTCTCCATCAGGAGCAATGATGGGGAGTTGAGAAGTTTGTTACGCCCTCCCAATTCTTTGAGTACCCTGCCGGCTTTTCCTATTCCCCTAGCTCTTGGACAAGAGTGTTAACCAATGATGGTTAAGGCATTACTGTAGTTTGAAGATCCTGACATCTTTCTTACCCAGGTACAACCAAAGCCTCAAAATGATACTGTGGCTCTCTATCCTCCAGAATGGACCTGCAATCTCCGTTTCTAGCCGTATTTCCCTCCCTTGCACCTGTCAGGCTGATCTGCTTTATCCAAACATCCTCTAACTCTCCTGGCTCTGCTTTTGTTCATGCTCTTCACAGCATTCTCAGAATTCTCTCTCTTTAGGGGCACCTGCGTGGCTCAGTGGTTGAGCATTCCCCTTTGGCTTGGGTTGTGATCCTGGGATCCTGGGGTTGAGTCCCTCATCAGGCTCCTCGTGGAGAGTCTGCTTCTCCCTCTGCCTATGTCTCTGCCTCTCTCTGTGTCTCTCATGAATGAATAGATAAAATCTTAAAAAAAAGAATTCTTTCTCTTTAAACCTCATTTCTGCGTGCCCAAGTCCAGCTCATCCTTGAAGACCAGCGCAGCTACACAAAACCTTCCCTAACCAACCCCCCATTGCCCTTTGCCACAGGAAAAATTAGTTTTCTCTATGCCCACACAGAGCTTTGTGTCCTGTTTATATTGCTAGTTTTGCTCTTCCTTTGATTGTAATTAGCAGAATTCACCCTCCTCTCCTCCACTAAGACTTGAAGTGCCTCGAAGGCAGAAGCTGAGTCTTTTTCCTCATTCTGTCCCACACAGGAACCTACATGGTGCCTGGTATGTAGTGTAGGCCCTTGACTGAAGCTGCTAAAAACTTCCCCAAACGATCTTCGATGTTGGCATTTCACAATCCACCAGGGGTCGGAGGTAGTGGTGGTCGTGGAAGATCTCTTTGGATAGAAGATCTCGGAATGAACTAGAGCTGGCATTGACTGTAGAGATGAAGACACCAGCGAGGTGTCCTGTTTCTTAACCACATAAAGGAATTTTACTTGATTCTGGCTGTAGAGTTCATCCACTATGTCTTCATCCATGTTGGTCCCACCTGAACAGGAATCCTCAGTGCTCTGAAGGGCTGATGGATGTGGCTGAGCTGGGGAGAGGGGAGGAGTGAGGGAGTTTCTCATGGGGATAAGTTGGAGGGAAGGCTGGTGCACTTTGAACCCAAGAATAAAAGACCTATGGAGGGAGACCTATGGGAGATCTCCCAAGAAACTATCAAATCAGCTCCCTAAAAGAAGCTTCCAGTAAAAAGGGCTAGCCCATTTACACTTCAATACAGAATGGAAACAATTATCAAAATAACCTTTGGTGGCCTCTTCAGCCTTTGCAATACGTGGCTTTTGTGAACTCCCATGTATCTATTTCTGTGTAGTAACCAACAGTAAAATCCTTCTAATGGGATGTGTGTGTCTGTGTCAGAGAAGGATGGGAATTAAACCAGGTCCAACTATGGGTTTAATCTTTGGCCTGGGAGGTAGGAAGGAACTTTGGGAAACAGTAGGCTAGGCAGTTGGATAAAGATGTGCCAGTCAAATTCTCACTGCCTTTGAGAAGGAAGAAAAGAGCACAAGGTAGAGAAAATGACCTGGAGACCCGACAGGGAGACCTGTACTCTCTAGTGCTTAGGCCTTGGAAGAATCGTGCTGGGACTCAATCTCAGACACCAGAAACTACACCCCCACCCCACAAAAATTGGCCTTTTTAGGGGGTGGAGAGATTTATACAAGTAGGTTGCCAAGATTACCCTAATGGTATTTTCGGGGAGGACAGATTTTTCCACAGATATAAAGCCTTCTAGTCAAACCCATTAACCCAAACTAAAGAGCCAAAGGCTGAATAAAGATCTGGAATCTTCCACCAACCACCCACCCAACCACAAATGCTCAGTTGTTTTCAACTAAGGGTTAATAAGCAAGTGAAATATGTCAGTGCAATTTCAAGGAAAACTGCAGAAAAGGAAAATACCAGGGCTTTCAAGTACCTTCTAAAGCAATTTGAGATGTTTTATTCACATCATGAAGACAGTTTTACCCTGGAGTATTTCCTACTTAGACAACACTCAAGGAACCTGCTCTTTTGGGCTGCTTCTTGACATGGAAAAATTTTAATGTCACTGCTTTACCTTTAATTTGGGATTTTGCCTCTTCAGCCAAATTTCTGCTCTACTACTTGTGCTTGGCTGTTTGATTTTGCCCACAGCAACTGTCCAAAGCCCTCCCTAGCTCCCTCACTTCAACCTACATCCTCTCTAAAAAATGCATTTACCATAGTCCATTTTCCAATGTTTGTCATTCTTACTATGATTTTTCATTTTACTAAATCAATCAGGAAATGTTTGTTGTGTGTAAGGCACTGTGCTGGTTACAGCAGGAGATACAAAGGGGTATAAAAACTTTCTTTAAGGAGCTTGCTGTCTGATTGAAGATTTCCAAGCAAGGGAGTGCTTCTCGTTTTTTACCTTTCCTTTCGATTCCTGTTACCTTCTTTGGCTAGGCCCTGTTTATATCACAGTAATTTTTAAATCATGCACGCCTCCCTACTCCACTGCACCAGCTTACCATTACCACCAATCAAATCAATCCCAGGTCATCTCTTTAAAAAAAAAAAGTTAACTTAATGGTTGCCAGAGGAGAGGACCAAGGGGTGGGCAAAAGGGGAAGGGAAGTGGGAGATAAAGGCTTCCAGTTATGGAATGGATAAGTCACAAGGAAATAAAGGGTAGAGGAAAGGGAATATATTCAGTGGTATTGTAATAGCATTGTGTGGTGACAGATGGGAGCTACACTTGTAGTGAGCACAGTGTAGAGTCATCACTGTGTTGTACACCTGAAACTAATGTAACATTGAGTATCAGCTACACTTCAATTAAATATATATATATATATTTTTTTAAAGATTTTAATTATTTATTTATTCATGAGAGACACACAGAGAGAGACAGAGACATAGACAGAGGGACAAGCAGGCTCCCTGCAGGGAGCCTGATGGGGGACTCCATCACAAGACCCCAGGATCACAACCTGAGCCAAAGACAGATGCTCAACCAGTGAGCCCCCCCAAACATCCTAAAATATATGTATATATTTTAAAAATTCATTCTTTCACCATCCTACTTTCCAAACAATATTTTTCAAAGATACCATAATGCCTAATGAATAAAGTGCAATTTCGTTAGCTTGCCTCAAAATTTTCCTCCTTTTTACCTTTAAAATCTAAGTCCTGTCCATCATTGAGGGTCAAGTCCCATTTCCTTCAGGCATCTTTTCTCCACTTCCCCACCAAAAGCGATCTTTCCCTTCGATTTCTGTAGATTATGTTTTACATCACTTATTGGTATGCTGCCTTGACTTGTTTGTTTTATATGCATGTGGCTTTTCCCCATTCAGATTGCAAATTTATTGAGAGCAGGGCCTGAGCATAATGCATTACACACACACACAAGATGCTTAATACGTTTGATGTTGAAGATGGTGATGATTTTTCCTGATTTCAGGGTATGTATAGGATGGGTTATGAGGGTGGGTGGCAAAGGAAAGATTCTGGAGGTAAGGGGATGAATTAATAAGACTTTTATGGTAATAGTCCAGAAGGATGATAAGGGTTTCAACTTACTGATTCCTTGGCTCAGAGCCTCCTTGTATTGCCAGAAGAATTTTAGTGAGTTTGAAAAGGAGGGGCAGGACTTTGGGACTGCTGTGAATTTATGTGGGGGATGAGAGAGAGGTAGAAATCAGAAGTAACTGAACCTGAGTAACTTAAGTACTAATAGTAGCATTAGAAAAAAAAAGAAATAAAAGAAATCAGGTGGAAGCCAGATTTAGAGGGGAGAGATGAGTCTGTTTTTAGATATAATGAATTTAGAGTAACTTGAGTAACCAAGTGGACGTATCTAGCAAGCAGCAAGATACTCCCTACCCCCATTTGATTCAATGCAACAAATATTTACTGAACATCTACTGTGTACCAGTCAGTATGTTGGAGAGACAGTTAAAGACACCAGTCCTGGCTTCCAGAACTCATGTTTGAGTGGGGGAAGACAGACTAATAAATTCCTATGGTATAAGGTAGTAAATAGTAAAATTGAATTTTATATACATATATATCGCTGTGGGGATATAAATAGGTGATGAATTGCATCCAAGCAGGTGAGAAAAAGTTACAAAAGTGATGAGTTTTGAGCAAGGCCTGGAAAGATAATGTAGAAGTTTGTCCAACAAACAAATAGGAAAATGACTTTTCAAGTGAAAGAAGTCTCGAGCGAGGGCACAGGACATGGAAGTGTAGGACATTCTAATGATCAGAAATGACTAAAGACAATGGGATGACAGAATAAAGGTGGATAGAGCAAAAGAGATGCTGGTTGTCAGAAACAGGACAGGAATTTTGTTACACTAGCCTGGGGAGGCAGCCTAGTGTGATGGTTAAAGATGTGGACTCTAGCATCAGGCTTCCTGAGTCCAAACCCCAACTCTGCCACTTACTAGGTGTGTAACCCTGAGTGAGTTACTTACTCTCTGTGCGCTTACTTTTCCCATCTGTAAAATGAGGCTGATGATACCTGCCTCATAGGATTGCTCTGATGATTGAGAGAGCTAGTATATATAAACTGCTGAGGGCAGTGCCTAGCATATAGTGAACATTATGTAAGGGTTAGTCCAAAGGCTAAATGACAAGAAACAGGGCACTCCACCATGATGTATTACACTCTCAGCAGCTTCCAGAGGAAATTAGAAATAGGAACTAGGTCTCCAAATACACTAAACACACATCCAGAGAGCACTGGATGAATCTCTTATTCTCACACGACTGGGAGTTTCTCGAGAGGGTGAGGTTATCTGCTTTGGACAAGTAGATCCAATTTAGGGAAAGGGGGAAGAGTCTGAGAAAAAAATTCGAATGGCCAAGGTGGGACTGTTTGTTCACAATAAATGTAAGCTCTCATTAGGCATTCCCTCCGGAAAGTGGAAATAAATTAGAGTTGAAATACTGCATGGGTATTTTATTTCAGTTAAGTAAGAAACTGAAAATTGGCCAGCGAGGACCTCAAAGGATGAGAGAACAGGCAGCAGGGTTCAGTGACAGGTATTTTGCTGGGTTTGGAGTATGTAAAGGAGTCTTCCAAAGAGGGCTGGCAATTGGAAATGCAGCCCTACCCTGCTAATATATCTAGCCCCTAAGGTTTTGATGCTCTCAAGTAACCCATTGTCCGTTCCTCAGCTTTCTAGAGCCCTGCTTGAGTGCTCCTTGAATAGACTCTTGGAATGGTTGTACTTCCCTGTGTGACTGCTCTGTGTGCTGCTCAAATGGAACTGAACCTCGTCTGCCCACCCAGCCAGCCCAGTGGTTTCACTTGGCAGAACTCGGCTTGAATTCTGGCTTTACCACTTAATAGCTGTGTGATCTTGAGCAAGTCACTAAAATTTCTGAGCTTCAGTCTCTCCATCTGTGAAATGGAAATAAAAATGGCTCCGCTATTATAAAGCACATGTGGTAATTACATGAAAGAATTTATCTATAAAGTGCTTGGAATCTTAAGTGCTTAAGAGATATAAGTTCGTTTGTCTTCCTTTGCCTTTACGCTTAGGCCACCCAAAGATCCCTGCTCTCATTTTAGCCCCTGTCGGAGGGGGGCTTCCTACCATCTAATACCAAGAGTAGTAGAGCTGGGAAGAAGGAGAAATCAGTATATGGAAAGACAATGAAAATGGTGGCTTTTTTTTCACCCCTTTTTTTTTCAACTTTGCAGTGGAGATATTTTGATGTAGCCACTATTCCAAAATAGGAATAGGTATTCAGCTGCTGGACAGCTGAAGGTGAGAAATATCTACAGAGACATAATGACAACTCTATTAAAATATATCTACACATGCAGATATTTACTGTGAAGTTATAGCTGTGCATTCATATGTTTTAGAATTAGAAGGGAACAAGGAAAATCAAAAACATTTTTTAGGATGGTAGAAATAGATTGTTGTAATGTTATCTTAATATTGCTGTGTCTGTGGAGAGAGATCCTCTTTTCCTGACATACTTAAATCTCCTTATCCTCTTTTCAAAAGAACAGCAGGAGTAAAGGGTACTGGAGTAAAAGGAATTGTACAGTGGGAATAACATGCCCCCATCTCATCTGTCCTTCTGCCCAGCCTTCCGTTAACCATCATGATCTACCAGAGGCTGGAGGGCTTCCTAACTATGGTGCTTCAGTGCCCTTGCATCATTAATATCATCATCTCTACCCTTCTTCTAGGAGTGGATCTTATGAGGGAGGTATGGAAGAAGTTGTGCATGCTTAGCTGTCAATCCGAACCTTTGAGAGCCAGCAGAGGACAAAGGCAGCAATCACTATGTAATATTCTGGACTTTCTTGGCAGGTGAATACTGCTATGCATGAGGCAAAACTTATGGAAGAATGTGACGAGTTGGTAGAGATCATCCAGCAGAGGAAGCAAATGATCGCTGTCAAAATCAAAGAGACAAAGGTAAAGCACAGAGCTTCAGTAAGGTCAAGGCAGAGTTGAGTTTACAGATGTCAAGGTTCATTTGTAACCTTGTTCAATCATCATCCCGATGAATCCAGTTTGAACTTGGATCATGAAAGTAAGAAGAAATGAGGTTGGAGGGAGGGAGGCAAAGAAAAGAAGCCACGTTTGGCCTAGTGCTATAAACCCAGTAAAAATCAAGGCAGTTCTGAGGTATTGGAAATGTTCTATATTTTGACCTGGTTGGTGGTTACATGGGTGTATGTATATGCAAAAAAGAAAAAAAAGTCATTGTATGTTTCAGAGGTGGGTGCTTTACTGTATATATATTATAAGTCAGTCCAAATAGAAGAAAGAAATAAGTAATGGTAGAAATATGGGTCAGAATTATGGAAGGATCATGCATACTATTATGAGGACTTTGGGCTTAATCAAAAAGGCATTGGGAAAACATTCTAGTTTCTTAGGAAGGGAGAAGATGGATTGATATAGCAGAGGTATGCAGGGGAGATCAGAAGAGGATGATACTGAAGTCAGGGAAGCCATCTAACATCTAAGAGGCTTGTGGAATTATTCTTTTTCTAAAATATTTTATTTATTCATTCATGAGAGACACAGGGAGAGGGACAGAGACACAGGCAGAGGGAGAAGCAGGCTCCCTATGGGGAGCCCAATGCAAGAATCAATCCCAGGACCCCTGGATCACAACCTAAGCCAAAGGCAGATGCTCAACTGCTGAGCCACCCAGGTGCCCCTGGAATTATTCTTGATATGAGTTGAGGAAGACCTAAACCAGGGAAGTGCCAGCACAAATGGAAGGGAAGGACATAACAGGCATTCCTAGAAAGGAAATGCTGGGAATCATCAACTGAGTAGCTATAAAAGATGAAGGGGAAAGTGAAGACTTACAGGGTTTTAGCCTGGGAACTGGAGAAGCATGGTCAACGTCAGGTGTGAGCCTTCATGTGTCTGTATGGATTTTGGCTTATTGGTCTGCCCATCATTGTAGTGATTATAAGCTCATGCTGTGTATACAGTGTGAGAATTTATGAGTCTGGAGTGATGATCAGTACTTTGTGTCATGCTGGGTGGTTCCAGCTAACACAAGAATCGAAATTTCCAAGAACACAGATTCTGTGAACACAAGTATGCATAAAGATACGTAGAGAAACATGTACATAGAAATGTAGATACTCATAAAGAACAAGGAGGTAGGAATGCCTGGGTGGCTCAGCAGTTGAGACTCTGCCTTTGGCTCAGGGTGTGATCAAGTCCCACATCAAGCTCCCTGCGAGGAGTTTCTTTCTCCCTCTATGTCTCTGTCTCTCTCTGTGTGTCTCTCATGAATAAATAAATAAAATATTAAAAAAAGAACAAGGAGGTGCTTCTTGTGAAATGTGTATGTGAAAATATATTGACAATAAAATGTATCTATGGTGATCCCTGGGTGGCAGGGTTTCCTTTTATACTTTTTATTTTCTCAGTACTCTACCTTGAGCATGCACTGTTTTAATAATCAAGAAAAATTAATGTTACCAGTAAGAAAAAGAGGAGGTAGATAACCTAGAGTGTATGACTGGCTGTGTTGCAGCATCAGTAAGTGGGCTGTGGGTGGGAGGAGAGCCTGTGAAAACACAGAGCCGGCAGGTTGAGAAGATGAGTGGTTAGTGTAGGGACCATGGGAGATTAATAGGCCTATTTTTAGAATCACTGCAGCAGATCTCCTTCATGTTGTTTTATCGTTTTTAATTAACCCCTACATGTTTTCTTTTTAAAGCCCTGGATATTTAATCTCATTTTTTGTTCATTCCTTTAAGGTTATGAAGCTGAGAAAGTTGGCACAGCAGGTTGCTAATTGTCGACAGTGTCTTGAACGGTCAACAGTCCTCATCAACCAGGCTGAGCATATCCTGAAAGAAAATGACCAGGCACGGTTTCTCCAATCTGCAAAGAATATTGCTGAGAGGTGAGCTCCCTCGGTTCTGTTTTCCATGCCATCTCTTAGGAAAAGGGTGCAGCTGGAAATCACTTAATTCTGTCAGGGCACGTATGTAGCTGCTGCCACCTAAAGATCTTACCAGATAGTTTTACGAAGCCTCAGTGCTACATTGCCCTGTGGATTTCTGGCACCCTTCTCTCTGTGTAGCTTACTGTTTCTCCTAACATACAGCCAACCACATACCCTAGCTGTGCCCTAGCTCTCCACTGCCCGCTCAGTGCTGGAGCTTTCTATATTGGTGTTAGCGTAGGGAGAGAGACTTTTGGCCACAGGGGTAGGTGTGTTCCCTCCCTAAGTATTTGTGTGTTTTTTATTGCTTTCATTTCGTTATGTCTCACACAGATGAATAGAGAGCAGTAAATTCTTAGGCTTTTATTTAATCAGTCACCCCTTTGAAAATGTGATGAATGTCACGAGCCCTCTTCCTGAGAGGAAAATGCGTATTAGATATATACCCATAACGTTCTGCACATGGGGGTGCCTGGGTGGCTCAGTCAGTTAAGCATCTGCCTTTGGCTCAGGTCATGATTCCAGGGTCCTGGGATCGAGCTCCATGTTGGGCTCCCTGCTCAGCAGGGAAGCCTGCTTCTCCCTTTCCCTCTGCCTCTCCCTGCCCCGCCTGTTCTCTCTCTCTAAAAAAAAAAAAATCTTTAAAAAAATTTTGCATATGATTTCAGAGGGCTCATGACTTAGAAGGCCATCTGTATATCATTTGCAAAGAATCTGAAGTCTAAAATGGAACATTGCTCAGTAGAGTCACCAAGGCTTCAAAGGGCTACAGGGACTCATTAGGCAAATGTGACCTCCTTACACCTCTCTCTCATTTACTGAAGGCTTCGGCTCCACGTTCACAGTATTCCTTTCTGTTGCTTTTGCCGTAATTTCTGATGACACTGGCAGCATCCATGTGGCTGACCCCATCTGATACTCTAGCCATCCAGTCTCCTGGCTCCTTGCTATCCCCACTTCCAGTGACCCTCACCTCTGCTCTACTCCATCCACCCACTTCCATGACTCTCATGCTGAATCTCACCATCACTCAGAATTATGCTTAAATAATAAATTAAAGCATCTCATGTTCTAACTACAGTGTCTGTACTTACAGTTGATTGCTTTTCTTCCAATGTATCTATTCTTCAACTTCATCGGGACTCCTAAGATGCAACACCTACCTACCGGCTACCTACTGTTTTTGGCCTATTGAGGATCTCTGATTGCTCATTTCAGCTACTCACTCTTATTGCAATATACCCACTTCCTTCTTCCACTGTGTTTTTATCACACTAACCTGATCAACACTCCCAACCCTGAATCAGCCCAGTTCCTCCCACCTTTTCCATGTCTATATTTGAGTTGCAGAGCCCTGCTGGAGAAAACCACATAACCAAAGAGGTTAGTTCTACTGCACCACACATTTATGGCTTCTAATCTCATTGGAGCCCTGAAATGCTGCTATGTGGCTTTGGTCAGCTTTCTTTTTGCTTTGTCTCTCTAATGGCTATTTCAAAATTTCTGTGTTCAACTCAAAAGTTTCAACCATGCCAGTTTCCTGCTCATGCCCAGCAAATGACTTTATGTCCTATTTAGGAGATAGAGTGGTAAGTATGAAAGGACAAAGTCCTCAGCTTCTCAAACCAAATTGCTGGGCACACTTGCATGTGTGTAGCCTAAGGTGGGGCTTGAACTCATGATCCTGAGATCAAGACCTGAGCTGAGATCAAGAGTCTGATGCTTAGCCGACTGAGCCAACCAGGCTGCTCCTGCCTTTTGATTATAATAGTAGAGATGTTCCTTCATTTGTACTTTGGCCACATGCTTCCTTTTTAAAAAAAATTTATTTATTTGACAGAGAGTGAGAGAGAGTAAGCACACATAGGAGGAGCTGCAGAGGGAGAGGGAGTAGCAGACTCCCTGCTGAGCAGGGAGCCCAATGTGGGGCTCGATCTCAGGACCCCTGGATCATGACCCGAGCCAAAGGCAGGAGCTTAACTAACTGAGCCACCCAGGTGCACCACATGCTTCCTTTTTTCCCCATAGCTTCAGTTTCTCTCTTTCCCTAGTTGACTTCACATCCACTTTTAAACTCATTCATGTCTTTCCTATCTAAAAAATATAATACTCACAACTTTCCTCTCCCTTATACCCCTTCTAGCTTTTGCCCTATCCCTCTGTTTCCCGCAGAGCAAATTTCTTCAAAGACGATACCATTTCCTCACCTCTGACTTACTTTTCTTAAACATTGAAAGTTATTTATATTAAAGTAATCCTTATGCATAGTTAAAAACTCAACTATTACTAATAGTTATATGAAAAAATAGTCATAAAAAAAGAAAAAATAGTCATATTGCAAGAAATAGCAATCTTCTCCTCCCTGCTGATTTCTGTTCTCCAATAAGAATAATATTGACGGGATCCCTGGGTGGCGCAGCGGTTTGGTGCCTGCCTTTGGCCCAGGGCGTGATCCTGGAGACCTGGGATTGAATCCCACGTCGGGCTCCCGGTGCATGGAGCCTGCTTCTCCCTCTGCCTGTGTCTCTGCCTCTCTCTCTTTCTCTCACTGTGTGCTTATCATAAATAAATAAAAAAAGAATAATATTGAGCATTTACTTTGTGTTGAGCATTATTCTAAGCCCTTGTAAGCATTAACTCATTTAATCCTCTCAAAAGCCTCATGAGATAGAAGCTGTTATTATTCCTCTCTTAAAGTGAGAGAATGAGGCTCAGAGAGGTTATATGATTTGCCGAGGATCACCCAACAAGTAAGGGTTAGAGGCAGGATTCAAACCTAGGGAGTCTAGTGCCAGCATCTACACTTTTCCAACAATGCCAAGCAATTTCAACTCTGTTAAGTATTTCTGATGCCATGATATTTACATTTCTAAATAATATCCTTATATTGCTATTCCCCCCCCCCCAATTTTAGACATTAACAATTGACTTCTGCAAATCTGAAAATTTTTCAGTCATCATTTCCTTAAGTACTTTTTAAAGGATTTTATTTATTTCTTTATTTTAGAGAGAGAGAGAGTAAGGAGGGGGAAGTACAGAGAGAGAAGGGGAGAATCTCAAGCAGATTCCACACTGACTGTGGAGCCTGTTGTGGGGCTTGATCTCATGATCCTGAGATCCTGACCTGAGCCAAAACCAAGAGTTAACTGGTTTACTTAACTGACTGAGCCATTCAGGCACCCCCTCAAATATTCTTTATGCCACCCCCTTCCTTTCTTATTCAGACTCCAATTACATGTCTGTTAGGCTGCTTAAAGTTGTTTTCAGCTCACTGATGCTGTGTTCATATTTTAGCTATTTTTTCTCTCTGTATTTCACCTTGATAGTTTCTTAAGCTTCTGTTTTTTTATTTGAGAGAGAGAAAAGGAGAACACAAGTGGAAGAGGGGCAGAGGGATAAGCAGACTTCCTGCTGAGTAGGAGCCTGATGAGGGGCTCGATCCCAAGCCTCAGGGTTCATGATCTGAGCTGAAGGCAGATACTTAACCCACTGAGCCACCCAGGCGCCTCTTGTTTTGATCATTTCTAATGACATGCCTTGGCATTCACTAACCTTTTCTTCTGCAATGCCTAAGCTGCCATTAATTATTATAGTGTAGTTTTCATCTCAGACATTGTAGTTTTCATCTCTAGAAGCTCAGTTTGTTTTTGTTTAAGATTTTGTTTATTTATTAATGAGAGAGAGAGAGGCAGAGACACAGGCAGAGGGAGAAGCAGGCTCCATGCAGGGAGCCCGACGTGGGACTCGATCCTGGGTCTCCAGGATCAGGTCCTGGGCTGAAGGCGGCGCTAAACTGCTGAGCCACCAGGGCTGCCCTAGAAGCTCAGTTTGGATCTTTCTATTAGCATCCATATTTCTACTTATTGTATTTAGCTTTTCCTCTAGCTTTTGAATACATGACAGAGCATGAGAGATTCCTAACTCTGGGAAATGAACAAGGGGTAGTGGAAGGGGAGGCAGGTGGGGAGGATGGGATGACTGGGTGATGGGCACTGAGGGGGGCACTTGACGGGATGAGCACTGGGTGTTATACTCTATGTTGGCAAATCGAACTCCAATAAAAAATGTGCAAAAAATGAATATATGGCATGCAATGCTAATTCAAAGAGATGTTTGCACCTCTATGTTTATTTCATTATTTATAATAGCCAAGATACAAAAGCAACCTACATGTCCACTGATAAATGAATGGATAAAGATGTGGTACACACACACACACACACACACACACACACAGAGGATTATTACACAGCCATAAAAAAGGATGAGATCATGCCATCTGCAACAACATGGGTGGACCGTGCTAAGTGAAATAACTCAGACTGCTTGGACTGATTTCACTCATGTGGAATCTAAAACAAAACAAACGAATAAACAAACAAACGAAAAAGCAGAATCAGACCTATAAATATGAAGAACAAACTGATGGCTGCCGAGGGAAATTGGGTGGGAGATGGAAGAGGAGATGGAGATAGAGGCTTCCAGTTATGGAATGAATGACATGGGACTAAAAGGCAAAGCATAGGGAATATAGTCAATGATATTGTAATAGTGTTGAATGATGACAGATGGGAGCTCCGTTTGTGATAAGCACAGGTTAATATACAGACTTGTTGAATCACTGTGTTGTATAACTCAAACTAATGTAACATTGTCAACTATACTCAAATAAAAAATTAAAATCAAAACGTGGACAGAGCATGGAATACAGATATCCTATCATAATGTCTAATACTATTTATTTATTTATTTATTTATTTATTTATTTATTTATTTAATAATAGATTTATTTTTTATTGATGTTCAATTTGCCAACATACAGAATAACACCCAGTGCTCATCCCGTCAAGTGCCCCCCTCAGTGCCCGTCACCCATTCACTCCCACCCCCCCGCCCTCCTCCCCTTCCACCACCCCTAGTTCATTTCCCAGAGTTAGGTATCTGTGTCAGTTCTTGGTCAGTTTCAATTGATTACTTTTTATCCTTAAGGGTTGTATTTTCTTCCTTTGCATATCTGATAACTTTTTTGGATGTCCAACATAATGAAATTTGTCTTATTGGGTGCTGAATACTTTTGTTAAATATTCCTGAGCTTTGTTTTAGGACACAGCAAAGGTGCTTGAAAATAGCTTGATCCTTTTGGGTTTCATCTTTAAGGTTTGTTAGGTGGAATAAGAGCTTTGTTTAGTCTAAGGAACAGTTTTCTTCACTTGTGAGGCAAGACATTTCTGCATACTACACTGAGTGCCCCCATGCATCATGAGATTTTTCCTGTCTGGCTCTTAGGAACAGACACTATTACAGCCCCTTTGTGAGCACTGGGGATTGTTCCCTCTCATCTTTTTAGGTGGCTCTTTCCTTGGCCTTGGGCAGTTTCCTCATATGCATGTGTTGATCAGTTTTTTGTCAAATACTTAAGAGGGGAACCTTCCAAAGGTCTCCAGAATTCTCTCTGTGCAGCATCCTCCTCTCTTGTACTCTGCCCTGTGAACTCCAGCCAATTTATTCTACTGGACTCTCAGTGTTCTGAATTAGGGACTTCATCAGGCTCTGATTTCCCCTTCATGGACCATTTTACTCTCCTAATTTTGTTGGAACAATTTTTCCCAAAGTCTTCTAAGAAAGAGTACATGGGAAGTAAATTTTTGAGAACCTTTTTGTTTAAATTTTTTTAAAATTTATCTTCACAGTTGATAAGTTGGAAACAAATTTCCCTTATAATTTTGAAGGCATGGCTCTGTTGTCTCCTAACTTCCAAAGTGGGGTTGAGAAACTCGCTGCTAAGTTTGATTCTTGATTTTTAAAATATGACCTATATTTTAAAATCTGAAGCTTTTAAGGTCTTATCTTTAGTCCAGTTTTTCTGAAATTTCTACAAGATAGGTGTTGGTGTGGGTCTTGTATCATTCATTTTTGTTGGGCTCTAGGTAGGTCTTTCCTATCTGAAGCCTAGTGACTTTTCATTCTGGGAAGTTTTCTTATATTATTCACTAATAACTTCCTCCCATTTATTTTCATTCTCCTCTCTTTCTGGAACTCTAATTAGAGGTTGAACATTCTAGATTTTTTTCTGTGATTTTTTAAATCTTTCATTTCCTAGTTTTCATGATACTATTTTCTTATGCTGTTATCTGAGATGGTACCTTAATTTTTCATCCATTCCTTCTATTAAAATTTTAATTTCAGCATTCTTATTTTTATTTATAAGAGCTCTTTCTTGATCTTTGCTTCTTTTTAGCATTCTGGCCTGGCTTTGTGAATACAAGCTATTTGTTTATCTTCTTGAAGATACAGACAATCCTTTAAGAAGCATCTTCTAAACTGCCCTGTTCCTTTTCTCTGAGTTTTAGTTTCTGTCTTTCCCTAAATGTCTGGTAAGCTTTTGGCTGCCTGTTTGAATTTAAGCACTTGAAGATGACTGGAAGACCTGAGGGGATGGGAACAATTTGTTGCATGGTAAATTTCTCTATAGGATAAAAAGGTGAAACACCAGAATTTTATTGAGGGGAACTCCAGGGGACCCAAGTTTCAGTTCTGTAGGTGTTTTCTCTTCAGTCCATTTCCTCTGGAAGCAATTCACCAATCTCCTGGTAGCTGACGAGGGGTGTAAGCCTGGCTGCCACCACTCTGGAAGCCGGGCAAGGAAGGGTTGCTGAGGGTTTTAAGACTACTTTTAGTACAGCATCAAAGCTCTGCACAGAGTAAGCCTCACATCTCCTGCCAGGGTGAGGGAGGAGTAGTCTCTGGTAGAGTGGATCTGGGGTCTAGCTGTTCTGCATACAAACTTTCAACTGTCTGCGGCACAAAATTGGCTTGATGTTGTTGGCTTCCTGACCCAGCTTTCTCTGGTCTGTTTTTGGTTACCACTCATTTCCATCCCCTTCTAGCTTCCAAACATTTGTTGACAATCTCTTACTTGCTGGCATTTTTTTCCATTCTCTTTGTCTTTGTGGATTTATGACATTTCATTCTTTGACTGTCATTTCAGTGGTATTTCATGAGAGCAGAGATAAAACAAATTTAAACCGCTGTATTTAATCATCCTCACTTACTAACTCTCTGAAATGTCTTCTGCCCCTACCACACTATTCCAAGTGTTCTTCCTGAGGTCACCAAATGGATACCTTGTTGCTAAGTCTAATAGACATTCCTTTGTTTTATCTTATGGTTTTATCTTATTTAATCAGTCAGTAGCATTTGTCCCTACTGACGATTTGTACTTGAAATTTCTCTGACCTCAGCTCCCATGAACACTCCTGCTTTTCTCCCTACCTACCTAGTTCCTTTTGACCTTGTGAGCAAGTCGCCTTTGACTTATTCCTCTAATCCTATTGTTTTTTATGGTTCTGTTGTAGGCTCTTCCCTCTTATCTTGAGAATCATCTGCCCAACCTAAATATCTTCATCAGTGGTTTCTCACAGGCTCTGAAATACTTCTCCACTAATAATAATTGTAATCATGTATTAAGGACCAAGACTTCAGTTAAAATGAAATTTTAGCTGGGAGAGTATTTCTTCCCCCGTGCAAATGGCACTTACCATGTTCCTTGAGAGATAACTAATGTTTTGCTTATACATATTAAACATAGAAACATACACACACTTACATGTTACCCCAATGCCATTTTTACTCATCCTTAACCTTCCAGCCACTGTTAACATTTGGGAGTATAGTATCCCAAAAGTTATTTATTTATTTATTTATTTATTTATTTATTTATTTATTTAAGACTTTATTTATTCATGAGAGACCCACAGAGAGAGGCAGAGACATAGGCAGAGGGAGAAACAGACTCCCTGCAAGAGCCTGATTCAGGACTCGATCCCAGGACCCCAGGATCACAATCTGAGCCAAAGGCAGACACTCAACCACTGGACCACCTGGGTGCCCCTAGTATTCCAATATTTAGATTTAATGTATATTTCACAAACAGAAGGTCGTGTTGTATATGCTTCATTATACCCAAGTTTGAAACATAACAAAATATCATGTTCTTGTCCCTGTTATTGGATATTATCAGATACCCTGATTTTCAGTGGCCTCATAGTATTTCATCTTTTGATGTATACCATGTTACTTAGCTCATTCCCCATAGTTAGACAATTAGGTTACATACGGTGTATTGAGTGCCCTTACAGTTGTATATTTGCATACACCTCAGTTATTTCCTTAGTAAAAAAAAATGTATGAAGTAGATCTGTGGTGTCAAAGAATACTTGCATTTTCATCTGTGTTGGTATTTAATGCCAAATTGATCTCCAAAATTTGTTATCAATTTCAGTCCTAATAAAATATGTAGGCATTATCTAATTCAGGCACAAAAAAGCTCCTATAATTGTCATTCTTTATTATCTTAAACACCATATCATTTCAATATGCATTAATTTGATTCTTCATGGAGTTGGGCTTTTATATATATTTGTTAGCCATTTGTTTTCATGTTGTGTGAATTAACTTTCTGTTTTGTTTGTCTACGCTCCTGTCACTACTCTCTTCTCATTCCCAGACACATTAAAATCTCATCTGCCTCCAATTTTGACCCCTTCCAGTCCGTCACTGCAGCCAGAGTGCTCTTCCTGAAACATAAATTTGAGTATCACTCCTCTGCCTGAAATGCTTCAATGGTTCACATTGCTCTTTGGATAAATTGCAAAGTTTGCAACATGCCCTACAAGGCCCTGCATGACTTTGCTAATTCCCCAGCCTTTGGGCAAGAGAGAACACATCCACATCCACATAGTCTCTGCTTACCTAACTCCTACTCCTCATGTGGGTCATTGCTTAAAATGAAATTCCTCTGGGGAGATTTCCCTTAATGCTCAAGTCCCTACAGGTGGGTCTTGTGTTACACTCCCTTTGTAGTAGCACTTCTATTGCCTATTTCATGTCTTTTCCCTCCATGAATGGTGAACTTTGTGAGGCTGAGCACTACAATTGTTTGTCTCCAGTGTAGCTAGCACAGTGCCTCGCACACTAGTTGTGCTCAGTGAGTATTGGATGGATGAATGGATGGATGGACAGATGGATTGATAGATGGATGAATGGAAGAAAGAAGATTGGGGAGGCCAAGACAAAATTTCATGAGCCAATTTTCTGCTCGAACTCTTGCCCTAAAGAGGTTGTTGTCTTCTTATTCATCCAATCCTGGAAAAGTGACCCATTCAGTGTGAGACCTGAAGATTATACTGAATTAGTCTTTTATTTATTTCTCCTGGCCTACAGTTTGTTCCTAAAATATCTCTATTTTCACAAACAGCCAAGAGCTCTTGTTGGTAGAAGTGTAGCATGGTATAACAGCATGAGGATATATGTTTAACTCCTCAACCCCTTCTAAGTATTTCACCAAAGAATTTTCCTCTCTGGTCTCCTTACATTTATTTAATACCTCTTCTGTTCACTCTAATTCCATATTGTTGCCAAGTTTATGTTTCTCTTCATTCCATCATTTGCATGCTCAAAGCTCTTCATTGGCTCTGATTCAGAAGGTCTGTCACAGGGCCTCAACATGTATGTTTTGGTCAAAACTCCCCAAGATAATTCTGATGTGTAATCATGGTTAAGAATTGCCAAAGCACAGAAACATTTACCTTAATTTTTTTAAGAGCTGTCTAAATTGGTTAGAATCCAGTGACCATGGTTCAGTTATATTTCTTTTTTTTTCCTGACCCTTACTGGTTGTGTGACCTTAGGCAAGTTGCTTGAGCTTTCTGTGTGTCATTTCTTGTTTACACTGTATCTTATTGTCATTTACAAAATGGAAATAACATTACTACACAGGATTATGGGAAGAGGTAAATTAAAGAATGTGTGTAAAGTGCATGCATGGTCTCTTCTATCTACTAAATGCTCAATAAATGTTAGCAGCTGTGGTGTTGTTAGTCATTGGATTATCCATTCAACAGTTACTTATTTGCCATGTATCCAACACTGTTGTGGGTCATGGGCAATATGAAAGGTACAAAATATAAACCGTGCTCTTGAGATGCTTAGAACTAGCTGGGGAGATAACATTATATAATAATAAATAATAATAAAATTAAATGTAAATATAAAAGAGTGAACAAAATACAGTATTCAGGTGAAGGCTTGAATTCAGCCCCAGCATGCTAGCTTGTTGATTAGCATAAAAAAGAGAAAGGAAAAAAAATATCTCCAACGGCTCTTACTAAGCCTTCAGAGGTCTAGTTTTGATCCTGCCTGCCAGATGGAAAATGATGCAGAGGGGAAAATATCCTGTATTTACTTCTCAAAATTAAGACAGGATGGGAGAGTGTGTTTGAGGGGTGAACATATGTGAATAAATATGGTATAACCCTTAATTGGTTCCTGATGATTAAAATTTAAATGGTTTCCATTGAAAAAACACAGATATGATATTTTTCACTTAATGAATCAAGCCCTCCGAGTCATTTATTTTTGCCTTGTTGAACCAGAAATCAAACATTGGATAAAGGTTGTAAACCTATTTTGATGTATGTTGATGTACTTTTCTCTTTTCTAGGGTCGCTATGGCAACAGCGTCTTCTCAAGTTCTGATTCCAGACATCAATTTTAATGATGCCTTTGAAAACTTTGCTTTAGATTTTTCCAGAGAAAAGAAACTGCTGGAGGGGCTAGATTATTTAACAGGTGTGAAAATACTGTGGTTTCCTTCCTATTTTAACATATTTGTCTTTTGGTGATCTCTTACTGTTAAGGTAATCAGAAAAGGACTATATTTGTAATGAAAATGCTTTTTATAACCTTTAAGGCAATATGCATACCTTTTTAGATGGAATATACTTTAGCTCATGTAAGAGAAAAGAAAGATAATGTGTCAAGTATTTCTGGAGGCAGACGAGTATACTATCATACCTAAAGGTCAAGAAAAAATAAAGACGTTGCTGATGGATTTCTCCTTATGAGCCTATCAGTAATGTATTGTCACTTGTTGTTGAGGGGGTTAGAACTCAGGTGGCAATTGTGGGATACTAAAAATGTCCTGCATAGGTACAAGTGCCATTCAAATGGTTTTAAGGACATTTGAGGAACTGACAGATTAGGAAGAAAAATGTAAGAAATATCTGGCTTACAGACAGTTTTAGGAAATGAGGGATGCAACTAGCCTATTAAAAATGCTGGCTACAAAAAAAATGCTGGCTACCTTATTGAATGACCACTTCATGAGAAAAATATACACGTACAATAACTTTGCATTTGTCATTATTTTTGTTTCTATATGAAAATAACTGTCATTTGTGGGAAAAAATCAGAAAGGGTGACAGAACATGAGACTCCTAACTGGGAAATGAACAGGGGGTAGTGGAAGGGGAGGTGGGCAGAGAGATGGGGTGACTGGGTGATGGGCACTGAGGGGGTCACTTGACAGGATGAGCACTGGGTGTTATACTATATGTTAGCAAATCAAACTGCAATAAAAAATATACAAAAAATATTAAGTCTTCCAATCCATAAACACAAAATAAAATAAAATAAAATGACTGTCATTTGTTGAACATCTGTTTTATGCCAGACGCTGTGTATTAATTTTATATTATAAATATCTACAACAAATCTATAAGGTATTTATCATCCCTTATTTCACAGATGAGGGAACTCATTAATTTGTGCTTGGCTATACTGCCAAAAAATATATGATAAAGCTTACTTTAGAATAAAAAAATAAGTCGAAGGTCATGCAATGAGAAAACCACATGACCATGTTGCTCCGATATTTACATGTGTGTTTGTACAGGGAGAGTAGACAACTGGGCAATCACCTCCATACCTTAGGCTTATATATACTTTGCCTAAAAATATCATAATCATTGAAGTCCAAGTGGTTTGGGGGAACTTGAGGTCTCAGCACTCGGCTTTGGGTTGTTTGGTGTGTGCCATCTAAAGCTTCTTTTTAAGAAAACCTCCTCTCCTTGAGATGTTGAGTGGGGCAGCAAGAGTAGCAATTGTTAAAATTCCCTAGCAGAGAGTGTGCCTTCCTCACCTTTTTTTCCACCTTTCCTTACAGCCCCAAACCCACCATGTATCCGAGAGGAACTCTGTACTGCTTCCCATGACACCATTACAGTCCACTGGATCTCGGACGATGAGTTCAGCATCAGCTCCTATGAGCTTCAGTACACCATATTCACTGGCCAGGCTAACTTCATCAGTAAGTCATGGTGTAGTTGGGGCCTGTGGCCAGAGATAAGGAAATGTAAGGAAGCAGTAAGCTGCTCAAGATTGGCCGGGGCGCCACGAGGCAAGTGTTTGTAAGACATGTTAGGTTGTTTAGTATAGTGTTTCGTAGACAGTGCAAGCTCCCCCAGGGCTTTGCAAATACTATTGCTGGGTGGACGAGCAAGTTGTGTATTTCCTTGCTGGGCAGTCACTGGGGGCACTCCTATTTGTTGATGAAATCCTTGGCCTTTCCTCAGTTAATCCATGTCACTCCATTCTCCTGGGTCAGAACCCAGCTCAGAATTCATTCCTGAGTGACTAAGCCACCATCATTCCTGATTCTATGCGTGTGAACATCTATCTCTCTCCTCGGCCCTTCTTCCACTTCATTACCATGGTAAAATACATTATGTTTGAGGACAACTACTTCCTTTCCTGTACCTATTTGTATCAGTGACCACAGTGATAAACCTTCTGCCTCTGTCGCTGTCCCCCTTCTCCCTTTCCTCCAAGAATTGCACTGAACACAAACATGTGCCTGTGGGCCACAAAATGAAAGATGTGCAAAAAGACGTCACTGAGCTCACATGTTAGTTTCACCTTCAGATGAATTGGAGCAAGACAAGGCAGGATAGAAACTTGCCTCATCGATTGCCAGATAAGAGGGATCCACCTGCGAGTTCCCCTCTGTGTGGCAGGGAGCACTGGAAAGCAGAATTAAAACTGGATTCAAGACTGGAACTGATTCCCACCTTCTGGTGCACTCTAGGGTTCCCACCCTGATCCGCATAGCTGCAAATTCATATTTTCTTTTACCTTCACACTTGTGCTTCTGTGTCTGACTTCTGCAGGCCAACATGAGAGGAATTTTTCCAACAAAACCCTCCCAATAGGCTTCCTTTCCCTGTTTTACAGCAATTCTGGGCCACAGGGTGGGCTGGGGGAGGTGAGAGGACATTGGAGGTCAAATTCTAAAAACACTTGCCTCGTGCAGCTCCAACCTAAGCCACTTGGCCTGGGTAGCTGTGCTCGTAGGTGTTTTTTCAGGTTGCAGAGTCACAAACCCTAATGCCTCTCCAGCATGCTTTTCTGCACTTGTCTCTCCTGCTCCAGGAAGTCTTATAGCCAGCGACTGTCCTCCTTCCTGAGTGTGGGAGAGAGCAGTGGTCTCTTGAGAGCTGAGACAAAAGTCCAAGTGACAAAGATCTAAAGGCTGTCCTCTCTATTTTCAAAGACATATAGTCCTTTGTAAATAGGAACTTAAAGGATAATTCTTAATAGCAATAGGAACATAGCACCTGATTTGGAAGAAACTTTAGAAGTCATTTAGGCTAATCTTCCCTTCTATCAGACAACCAGTAGATGATTTTCCTGTCTCTACTGGAACATTTCTAGTTCCAGTGATGAGTAGCTCACTTCTAACAAAACAACCCATTCAGTTGTTGTATAGCTACAAATAATTGTCAGTGCTTCCTTCTAGAAGGCCTAACTCTTCCTCCTAGTAAATAACAATGACAATAATAATTTATATGTGCATTATGGTTTGCCATTTATAAATGCTCCCACATACATCATCTCACTTAGTCTTCATGAGTTCTCCCTTAGCCTTATGAAATAGATGATACCAATTCTATTGTATGGATGAAGAAGCTGAGGTTCAAGTTAAATGAGTTGCCCAAGGTTACAGAGCTACAAACTGATGGAGTCAAGATTTGAACCCAACTCTCTCAGACTTCAAGCTTAATGTTTCTTTTTTTAAGATTTTATTTATTTCCAAGCGAGATAAGCAAGAGCACAAGCTGAGAGGAGAGACGGGGAGAGGGAGAAGTAGATTCCCTGTGGAGCAGGGAGCCCAATGCGGGACTGTGTCCTAGGACCCGGTGATCATGACCTGAGCTGTAGGCAGATGCTTAACCAACTGAGCCACCTGGGGGCCCCCAAGCTTAATGTTTCTTGAATTACACCCATAGCTACCAATTAGTCTTAGTCCTGTCCTTTTGTGCTTCACTAATAAACCTGATCCATCTCTTCCATGACCATTCTTCAGATAATTTTAGGTAGTTCTCATGTATGTCCCTTCTAAATTTTCTCTTCTCTAGGCAAAACATCCTTAGTTCTTCAAATTGCTCCTTATGTGACTTGGTTTCAGGCCCTTTCCTGTCATGGTATCCTCTTTAGGCACACACTCCTGTGTGTCAAAATGATTTATAAAATGTGCTGTCAAAAGGTGAATACAGTACTCCAGAACTGGTCTGACCACCTCCGAGGATCTTTGGATTGTCTCTCTTGTCCATTAGCTGATGTGCCCCAGCCCTGAACCTTCTTATTCCAGTAGTCACACTGACTACTGAGTGTTGACTACTGAGCATGTAGTCAGTTGAAATCCCTAGGCATTTCAAATCCTTGATTGTCTAAACTGAATTACAACTCCTTGAATTCATCCCTATTACATTTCATCTGATTAGCTTTGACTTCACATTCCAACCTGCCAAAGTCCTTTTAAATGCAGTTTCTGCCTTCCCAACTTGCCTTCTGTGTCTTCTTCCAGTTACTGATAGAAAAGCAGAATAAGGGGCGCCTGGGTGGCTCAGTCGGTTAGGTGTCTGCCTTCAGGTCAGGTCATGATCCCAGGGTCCTGGGATGGAGCCCCAAGTTGGGCTCCCTGCTCATTGGGCAGCATGTTTCTCCCTCTGCCTCTGCCTGCTGATCCCCCTTCTTGTGCTCACTCTCTCTCTCTCTCTGTCAAATAAATAAAATATGACAAAAAAAAAAGAAAGAAAACAAAAGTGGAATAGGACAGGGACAAAGTCAGAACACTGAGCAAAATTTTGTCTGGCAATGAGCAGGTAAGACAAAACTATTTTAGGGATTCCTGGGTGGCTCAGTTGGTTAAGTCTCTGACTCTTGATTTTGGCTCATGTCATGATCTCAGAGTTGTGAGATTGAACCCTGTGTCTGGCTGTGTGCTCAGTGGGGAGTCTGTTTGCCCTGCCCTCCCCCCACTCCCCCCTCTCACCATACAAACAAATAAATAATTGTTAAAGATGAAACTATCTTACTGAAAATACATAGTCATGAAGATTCAAGGTCCCAGTCCTAACCATCTGTCTGGCCTACCACTGTTATGCCACTGTTGATTGAACCTTGACTCTAAGAGCTACTTTCCCTTGAGGTTTTTCCACATTTTCTCTTCTTAAACCACTTTGTTGAGGAATAATTGACATACAAAAAGTT
The DNA here is from genome assembly GCF_011100685.1 of Canis lupus familiaris. Lineage (NCBI taxonomy): Eukaryota > Metazoa > Chordata > Mammalia > Carnivora > Canidae > Canis > Canis lupus. The sequence goes on from NC_049260.1 coordinate 82,069,658, forward strand.
GTCCATCAACAGATCAATGGATAAAGAAAATGTGGTATATTCGTACAATAAAATATAATTCAATCTTAAAAAAGAAAGAAATCCTGCCATTCATGACAACATGGATGAACCTGGAGGGCATTATGCTAAAGGAAATAAGCCAGACACAGGACAAATACTACATGATACTATTTATTTGAGGAATCTTAAAATAATCAATCTCCACATTTTCTTTAACCAGAAATTTCTTTCTTGTTGGCTAGAATTTTGTCTGGAGAAGTAGTTCCCCTTATTCTTTTTTAAGCTTCTCCCTTTATCTGTAACTATCTCCCCTTGTCGTCTAAGATTTGGAATGGTCACAAGCCAGTAATATTTCTGATGGTCTGTTAGCTGAATTCAAACAGTTGTTTGGCTGATTGCCTTCCCCATTACTGTCTATCTTTCCTCTATTTCAGTTTTGTGTTTTGCATTATGAAAGCACTGTCTATACCCTCCATGTGACCAGGCAGCCTGTAATATACTGCCACAAATATGAAACTATTTCCTCTCCTTTTTATTTGCATGCAAATGTTCTCCACCATACATTTACACTCAGGTTCATGGATTTCCATACTGTGGTCTTTCCCTTTTGGACAAGTTGTATAATTCCATTACCATAATTCAGTCATCAACCCCATCTTGCCAAGTCTCAGTGATATCCAGGGAATCCTATATTTTTACCTTTTCAAAATTTAGAAATGGTTTCAAAATTACAGAAAAGTTGTAAGAGTAACATGAAGAATGCCTGTATACTCTTTACCCAGATTCATCTATTTTTTGATATTGTGTCCTGTTTCCTTTATCATTTGCTAGCATTACCTATCTCTATTTCTGAACCATTTGAAAGTAAATTGCATGCATCATGACCTTTTACCACTAAATTCTTCAGTGTAGGTTTTCTAAGAATAAGGAAACTCTTATATAACCACAGTGTGCTTATCAGCTTTAAGAGATCTGCTACAATACTTTTTCTGATCTCACCATTCATATTCCAATTTTGACACCTGGACCCAATACATCCTTTATAGCATAGAAAGAAACCGATATTGTCCTTTAGAGTTGAGGATCCAGTATTGCATTTAATCATCATTTTTCCCTGGCCCCCTTTAATCTGGAACACTTCCTCAGCCTTTCTTTATCTTTAATGACATTGACATCTTTTCTTAAAATGTCCTTTTATTTCTTTATTATACTGTCTCTTATTTTGGGTTCTTCTGACATTTCCTCATGATTTATATTCAGATTATGCATTCATGGCTGGAATACTACATTGGAAACGTTTTGTCCTCCTTAGGACATCACATCTGGAGCCATGTGATGTCCACTTGCCCTTCGTTAATGATGCTCATTTTGTTCAGCTGGTCAAAGGTTTCGCTGGATTTCTTAACCATGTAGTTACTATTTTTCCTTTTGCAACTAATAAGCAATCTGTGTGGTGATACTCTGAGACAATAAACATGTCCTGCTTTCTCATCAAACCCATCAGTTTTTACTCTGATGATTGCAAAAATGATGATTTTCCAAATGAGCATCCCTTCCTACATTTACAAGTTGGCGCTCTGCATTCTACTGTAAGCAAAATACTTGCCCCCTGTTTATTTTTCTACTTATCAGTATGGACTCATGAATTCACTTTCTTCAGTGATTTAGAATTCTTCACTGCCCTTGCTTACTTTGATGCTCAGATTGTCCAGATTTAGCCAGTAAGGGCCATTTATCTCCTGGGTCCTTATATCTTCCCATCATATTCTTGAGTACTTCTTTACTTTCTAGCGTGACAAAAGATTCTAGGCTCATATGGACTTTATCCTGCCCCAGCCTTGAAATCAGCCATTTTTCCAAGGAACCCTGGTTCTTTTTAATGGAAGGATGTTATTAGAGAACAGGATCTGGGTACTAGAAATACACACATATACCTATGTATGTACACGTATGCACACACATAATATACATACACACATACCTAACATGCATGTGCATATGAATACACATACACACATATGTAGAAATCACGAGTTCATACCAATACCTCCAACCAATTCCAGTCCATCTCCAAAAGTTCTTTCTTGCCTTTCCCCATTCCATGTTTGTCTGTTCTTCCTTCCACGGTGAGAACCCTGGCTCCTAACAACATCAACACACGTGTTCATTTGTTTAATCCCATAATATATGCAACAGTTTCGGAAGTGCCTTGCCCATACCACTACAGAAACAAACAATAGTTCAGGATTTGTTTTCAGTTCTCCTCCTGCCCCCATCCCTTTGGTGTGGTTGTTTTTCATTTGAAGTGTGTTTGGGTTCGTTGGTGTCACTTTGCCTTTGGTTTTAGTCTCCACTCTTTCCCACTCATATTGATTTAATTGTGATTTTATGAATTCATAGAATGACAATGTGTTTCCCAGAGGGAACATAATACAAAAAAAGGTGTATTCAAAGAAGTGTCCTTCTCTCCCATATCTTTCTAATCCCATGCCCCTACCCCTATCCCTTATAGGTCATCAACTTCAAATATATGTATGTTCTATTATTTGCCTTTATTTCTTGTAAAAAAAAAATAGCATACTATATATGCTCTTCTGCTATTTGCTTTTTTTCCACTAACCGTATACCCTGGAAATCACTCCATATCATTTAATAGAGATCCTTCTCATTCTTTTTCATAGCTACATAGTACTTCATTGTGAAGTTTTGTTTTATACTTTTAGAAGTATATCTGGAAGATCATTTATTTCCCTCTGCAGTTTATCATTCATATTGTGAATTGGCACGTGGATAACCAAGCCCTCCAACATTATTCCTGGCCCTTATCCTTATTGCCTTTCATGAGCATAACTGAGCTTCTTCACCAGTTATTCTTTCTAGGACATCTCTGTTTGCCCTCCACTATGCCTCTTTTTCTAGTTTTACTTTAGACTTTTTTAACCTCCCATCAACTTCATTATAAAGCCCTCATGATCGGATCTCTTTCAAGACACTAATGATTATTATTATTCTTTGCTAAAACACTCATGATTATTTTTAATTTTCAACCTCACTAAATCCTTTATGAGGGTTGCATAGAAGTGACTAAATTTACTGCTCATGTTTCATGCCCCCATTCTTTTGCATGCTTTGGTAGAATTGTGGTTAAAAAGCCGGAAACTGATTAAAAAGCAGATAACAGAAGAAAAGAAGCCTCGATAATTCACAAATAGAACAGCAACCCCTCTTTTACTCACAGTTATCCAAATACGTGTTTTTAATTATGCACATTTTTCTCTGTTTAAATCAGTGTTTATGGTCCAAAGAGTTTTGAAAGCAGAAACCTAGATCTCTGGGCTTGAGAGGGAAGAAGGTTCCAGGCAACAATGTGTTCCTGGACCATCCTATTTCAAATGAGTATTAGAACCAGGAAGGGGCAAAAATGGGTAGTATCAAGTGAGGAGATGGCAATTTTGGCTTTGTTTTTCATGCCATCTCTTTGGCTTCCCTATGATACCTTGGAGCCTAGTTAGTTTTGGAAGTAAGGGTGAGGATGGGGTGGGAGAGATGAGCCATACATAAGCCCTGGAAGCTTCAATACTTTGCAGGGACAAAGGAATATTGTTATCTACCTCATGAATTGTCATGTAGTGGGTGGAGAAAACACTGGACTAGGGTTAAGGAGACCAGGATTACACTCTCCGCACCATCACCATCTGTCTGTGGCCTTGGGCAAGTCACTTTTTTCTCTCAGTTTCCCATTTGTCAAATGAGGGAAATACAGTGTGTGGGTGTCCTGTTGGCTCTGACAGTCCATGTTCCTGTGCTCTGCCCAGGACTGCTCCATCCATACCAGGTTAGAGTCAGCTCTCAGAGGATTGGACCTTTGGTGTAAAGATCCAGAGACTCCATAAAAGTGATGATTCTGTGACTTTTGTAGAGTGGCCTTTCCTATGGTACTGGGCAGAAAACTGAAGCAACCTAACTTTCACGAGTGATGACATTCAATTATCAGAGGCAGGGAGCCTGGCCTAAGCCTAGCTCCGTGGGAGAAAAGAAACAGAAGATATTTACCTCACTCTGTCTCCTGGGACTCCAAAGAAAACAAAATGAAATTCACTTTTTTTTTTTTTTTGGTGGTGGTAGTGGGGGCTTTTAATGAATTGTCAGTGTGCTTCTCATCCTCTATTATCTGCTGGCTAATGTTCTATCTTCCTCCCCTCTTTACAGGCCTGTACAATTCAGTGGATAGCTGGATGATTGTGCCCAACATTAAACAGAACCACTACACAGTGCATGGACTTCAGAGCGGGACCCGCTACATCTTCATTGTTAAAGCCATAAACCAAGCAGGCAGCCGGAACAGTGAACCCACCCGACTAAAAACAAATAGTACGTTATGGTGATTCCAAAAGGAGAGTTCCATTTCCCCTCTGCACCAGGGAGGTCCTGAGCAGGCACCCACAGCAGTTTGTGCTTTGGGCCTGGGATTTGCTGGTGACCTTGGGAAATACATGAGCACAAAGATACACACAAAGTATATGTAGTAGCAGCTGGTGTTTGGAGAGGGTGTTATTACAGGGTTTTTCTCTGTACCCCATCCCATGCTTGGAGCAAACAATTGTGTAAAACAGTACTATTTGTGATAATCTGGTAGGATCCTTCTGCAGAGAAGCCATACCTGTTTGGAATGCTTCTGACTGAAGTTGACTGAAAATCCAACTAACTCAGCTTAATAAATAGTATTTGTGAGTAGCTAAAGCAAATCGTATTTTTTTCTCTTTCTCATATAGCAAGAAGTTTGAAGGTGGGCAGTTCAGAGCCAGTGCAGCAGCTCGTTCTATGCTAATGATGTTGTAGAAGACCCAGGCTCCTTCTCCCATTGCATATTGACTTATTGTCACATGGTCACAATATGGCCATTGCTACCTCCAGAGGTCATATTTCCTTTTAAGATAGGGAAAGGAAAAAAGGGTTGGTGCATGTGATGGCTGTCTCCTTCTATTGGGAAAGCAGGCACTTTCCCCGAAGTGTCCCCAAATCTGTCTGACTTCTCTTTCCATTCACTTCCATCTTATTAGCCACCCCTAGCAGCAAGAGAGGCTAGCAACAGGAATATTTTATAGTTTTTCTGGCCTCTATAGTGAAAGTGGACAAAAGAGAAAAAGCAGGGAATGGGTGTTGTGTTCAGTGTCTGCCACAGACCCATTTTGTATAATCCAGCTCTTGCCACACCCAGCAATTGGCTCCTAGTCACTTGTGTCGTCTTAATGGTTCTAAGGAATTCTCTGTCGTGAATGATCCTACACAACAAATGTTCTCTCTGATCATTCATGATGTATCAGACACTCTAATGAAGTCACTTAATCATGTTATTTATATCCCAATTGTAAGAGGGTAGAAGGATGGCCTTTACTGAGTTCTTATTTTTTTGTTCTGTCACCAACCAGCAATAACCTCATCAGTTCCCCTCACACTATCTCACCTTGAATACTCCTTCCACTAAGATCTACTTAACTCCCAAACTACCCACTGAAATAAAGCAGAGTTTAAAACATATTTGAGAACATGAGGTCCTGAGAGCCCTCTTTTAATTTGATAACATATGGGGGGCAGCTGATTATTTTATTGAAAACGATGCCTTCAGTCTCTATTTCCATAATGTAATAAAAATAGCAGCCAGCTCGCACTGGCCCAAGAATATCAAGAATCATATCAAGAATCCCCTGGTAGTGATAGTCCTAGGGGACAAAGATGGCATTCTTAAATACTTGCTCATGCATTTTCTTCTTCTCTACTTTTTTTCAGGCCAACCCTTTAAATTGGATCCGAAAATGACTCACAAGAAGTTGAAGATCTCCAATGATGGGTTGCAGATGGAGAAGGATGAAAGCTCTCTGAAGAAGAGCCATACCCCAGAGAGGTTTAGCAGCACAGGGTGCTATGGGGCAGCAGGGAATATATTCATTGACAGTGGCTGCCACTACTGGGAGGTAGTTATGGGTTCCTGCACCTGGTGAGTAGATCCTGCTTTTATTTTTTTCTCCCTTTTTCCCCTGTTGTTAGGTTCCTGGGAGATACAGTTCCATAGTACAAACATAGTACCAGTAAGTCAAGGTTAAAAGACATGTGATGAAAACCACTCCTAGAAAAATTGGCTGGCTTTTGTAAAATAAAATAAAATAAAATAAAATAAAATAAAATAAAATAAAATAAATAAAATCTTGAGAAACACACTGGGCTAGGAGTTGGAAATTACTCCAGCATTCTATTTTTTTTAAGATTTTACTTTTTTATTCATGAGAGACACAGAGAGAGAGAGGCAGAGACACAGGCAGAGGGAGAAGCAGGCTCCCTACAGGGAGCCTGATGTGGGACTCAAACCCAGGACTCTGGAATCAGGACCTGAGCCAAAGGCTGACGCTCAATCACTGAGCCACCCAGGTGCCCCATACTCCAACACTCTAATTGCTGACTTTGTCCGGCTCTCATGCTATGAACGTTATAGGCCTAAAATGTAAACTATTTTGTAAAGGGGGAAGCACGCATTAGAGTTCTTATATATCCCATGTGGTGTCCAGCACAAATCAGATCATTAATAAATGTTCATTTCTCTCTCCTTTCCATGGGCTCACAGGTATGCAATTGGTATTGCCTACAAGTCTGCTCCCAAGAACGAATGGATTGGCAAGAATGCCTCCTCATGGGTCTTCTCTCGATGCAATAGTAACTTTGTAGTGAGACATAACAACAAGGAAATGTTGGTGGATGTGCCCCCACAGTTGAAGCGTCTGGGTGTCCTTCTGGATTATGACAACAACATGCTGTCGTTCTATGACCCAGCTAACTCTCTCCATCTTCATACTTTTGATGTGACCTTCATTCTTCCAGTTTGTCCAACATTCACAATCTGGAACAAATCCCTCATGATCCTGTCTGGCTTGCCTGCCCCAGATTTTATTGATTACCCTGAGCGGCAGGAATGCAACTGCAGGCCTCAAGAATCCCCTTATGTTTCTGGGATGAAAGCTTGCCATTAAGTTTCAAGAGAGCATATAATTCACTGGCTCTCTAGTTCAGCACTTCCTTCCTTCCTAAACCTCAGTTAGTGTCCAATATACAAGATACAAAATGAAGTTCATTTGAAGCATCCAAAATAACTAGATATTACAGATTTAATTTTTGTGCATTAAAGCCTATATTTGAATTAAGGTATTGAGTTTCTCAGAACGAATTGTCTGAGTAGTCTGAGTTCAAGCCATTGGAGGGGAAATCTAGGGAATACCCCTCTTATCACTGGAGAATTAACAATTCCCAGTAATCTGGGAGTATAAATTATTTTGGAAGGAATTAGGATAATTCTAAGTAGATAATGTAGAAAGATGCTCTGAACAAGGGGCTAGCCAGCCAGAAGGGTGTGCATGGGCACATGTTGGCCTTTCTAGTTTGGCTAAGTAGGATTTGAAGTGTGGAAGGATCACACATTATATGTAGTTTTTGATAAAAGCCTACAATCAAGGATTTATTATAGCGAAAAACATGTATGTGTATATATAATATATATATATAAAATGAATAAATAATATGTTATATATTCATTTTATAATTATATATACATAGTAAATTTTTTGATTTGCTCATTTGAGTAAGAAATATAGTGGAAGGGAAACTAAATTATAGCATCCATTTTTGTCCCCTAAAGGGAACATCAAGATCAGGCAATATTTCCTTCCTCCCTCCATTCATTCCTCCCATTCTCTCTCCTGTCACACAGACATTCACGTGCAATAATGACATTGATGGTGGGAAGAGCTCTAAATTGGTTTAAGAGAGTTTGAGGGACAAGATTGCCCAAGAGATGCTATGCTGGGCAGAAAATTGATCCAAGTAGAAGCATTATATGTAGCACGGTTTCACTGAGGCTACCTAATGCAGGAGGTTCATCTGAATTGTTAAAAATTCCATCACAGAATGTCTCAAAGAAATAGTTTTATTACTCTCAAGTACATACAGTTACTAGAATTAGGCTAAAACAAGAGTTGCACAATGGACGTTCTTTAGGAACTTTATTTACTTAATCAGTAAGAATGGAGTGTTTTAGATGCAACAACCATTTGCATATAAATGTACTTGTATTTTCAGATAAAACACTTCTGAAGTGCTTGAGAATGCCTGAGAACCGTCTGTTTTCAACAGGTTAAAGGATTGTTTCCTATGAGACCTTGTTTACACTATTCCTCTGCTTTAGCCAACCCTTCCTGGCAAATGCAAATGTAACTTTCATCCCAATCTTCATCACTATTGTTGAAGGGCATCAAGTTTTATGGTCTCTGCTTTTGTCAGTTTCACTGCAGAGACTGGGGATGTCAGAATCAGAGTTTTCTCCTTCCCAGCAGATAAGTCTGCTTCAAGGAGTCTACGTCTTGGGAGATGCGAAAATACTACTTTTGTACAAAGTGGTAGCTGTAACAAGCCACAGACTAGAGTCTTGAAACAATGCTAAAACGTCTCCTCTCTTCCTTTCAACCACCTTGGTGGATATTCATTCATTCGTTCGTTCGTTCGTTCGTTCAACAAACTACTAGATGCCGGGTACCACTCTGCTGCTGATGTATTGATAAAACACAGTCCCTTGCTGTCAAATGCCTTACTATTGTGTAGGAGAGACAAAGTATCTATATAAATCCCCTAAATAACAGCTTTGTATTGTTTATTCACCTAACATGGAAAGCAGGACTGATGCCCATTCAGATGGCAGACTCAAACTTACGTATTCTAGCAGCAAAGTTGGCTTTTTGGTTAAAAAGCCCAGATGTAATTTCTGCTAATTAGGAAATGAGCAACTTCAATCAGATCCAGCAGTGCTAGGAAATAGCTTACTGCTGTGGAAAGCTTATACATAGCCTTTGGACTAAAACAATCCTAGTTCTAATGCCATTTACGAGCGGTGTGACCTAGGATATAAGCACTTCACTTCTCTGAGCCTCTGTTTCCTCTTCTGTAAAATAATACCTACCTCACAAGGCTGTTGCAAAGATTTCAAAAGATAGCACATATAAACTGCCTAGCACAACACCTGGCATGTAGCAAAGTGCACAACAAATATTAACCTCCTCCTCCCAGCTCCAGCCCCAATACACTGTTGTGGTGCTTTAAATGTATGCCTTTCATTTCTGAGTTACTCTGGTCTCTCCTTGGGGGAGATTTTAAACAAAATAAATGATTTCCCCCTTCATAAAATCTCTCAGTGGCTCCCCTAACATTCAGTAGAAGGTCCCATTTACTTAGGGTTGGGCTTTTCAGGTTCCTGTTTGCTTTCCCAGCTTCATCTTTTGCCACTTTGCTCCTTACACTTGTTACTGTAGACATAGAGTACATACTTCATACCAGTTGTTCTCTGGGCCTGGAATAGAGATATTATTAACAGTTTTGATGCCCTGAGTAAACAGGGATTGTTCTTACATTAAGGGAACAGTGTGAAAATGCTACAAAAATGAAGAACATGCCCCCTCCTTCCCAGTCCAATTCTCTTTACTCTATCCTTGGGTCTCTGAAGCTATTCCTGTTTTTTTTTTTTTTTTTTTTTTTTTTTTTTTTTTTTTTTTTTGCACTCTTTTGGTTTTAGTGGCCTGGGACAGTTTCAATTTCCCTACCTTACGTTTGACCCTAGCCTGGACTACCTTTCCCCACCCCCTCCTCTCTCAACCAGATTAACTCCTGACCCTTCCCCAGACTGCCGTATGTTCTCTTCTGAGCTCTCATGGTACCCTGAGCATTCCTCACTCCCCCCACCCCCGGGGGCCGCTTCTAGCAATAATCACATTATATGGCAGTGTTTTTCAAAGCGTGGTGGTCCTCAGACCACCTGTTAGTCACCTCTGGTGTTTGTTAGAACAATTGATCTTAGACCCCACTCCTGATCTACTTAATTGACTATCTTGTCACATAAGTGGAATTTTACATTTTGAACAAGTTCCTAGGTAATTCTGATGCACACAAAAGCTTAATGTATAATAATGATCTTCCCTATTAGACTGTGAATACCTTGAGGGCAAGGACTGTGTCTTTTGTTGTTGCTGTATTTTTAATATTTGGCATGGTGTGTGAAACAGAGTAGTTGCCTGACTAATGTTTATTGAATGAATGTATGAACGAACGAATGAATAAGCAAAGTTTCCCTGTTGTAGTCTGGTATACATTTCGGTGTTTGTTATTTCCTGGGCAGAAAAGCTTGGTTACTTCTCCATTTGGGCTGTATTGATATTACTTTGCAAATGTCCCAGGATTCATACATATAAATGACTACTGTCCGCCTCAAAAGCTCTTTGGAAGTTAACTTGGGGAACTGTCTAGAGTGTGTGGCACCATTCTTTTCAAGAACTTTTGAATCTTTTCAAACCATTCTTTGAAGATGAATTTAAGTTTTGGTTAGAGCAAAAAATCACTCAGAGCTTAGCCTACTGAATAATGTAGGAAATTAAACTGGGTTTGAGGTAACCAATGAAGTTTCTGAGTCAAATAATGAAAAGTGCTTTCCAAGAAACAACATGGGGATAAAGCACTCAGTGGGGGTGTGGTGAGTCCCGGAAAACACACTTCAAGGCTTTTGTAGATCGTGGCAATGCCCAGGACCTTAAGAGAAGTCGGTCATTGACTACCTCTGGCTAAATAAACCCAGTTGGACAAAGGGAATAGGACCTGTATTTAATTAACATCTTCAAGGAAGGTGATGCCTTCAGTTTTCATTGTTGTTGCCCTAGTCAATCTATTCTCCTACAATCCTTTCTGCTAGCAGATTATTCTTTCTATCTGCAATTTATGCTTGTTTCCACTTTTTATATTGTCTTATTAAAGCAAGCACAAAAATAATCAAAATAAAGTTAAACCTGTTTTGAGAATATGATAGAAATGTTAATGCCACATTGGAGTTGTGACTACTTGTAAGTAAGAATTACTGCATCTGTATTTTTATCATATAATTCCATTATGTAACTTTGGATGCAGTGAAATTCAGATTTCAGCAAAATCACTTATATGTTCTTTTCACCTTAAATACACCAGGTGAATTTTCTAAGCTTCCATGGTTTACATATTTATATATGACTACCTGGATGGAGCAATCCATGGATGGACTTTTTGATAAGCTCAAATATTTGATACCCTTTCCTCAACAGAATGGAGAATGTGAGGCTGACATATAAGAACCACTCCCATGCTTATTTCCATTCCTGAAGTCAGCTGCAGCCTTGGAACCATTGGCTGTATTTGGCTGTGTTTTACAGGTTGTCCAGGTTGACTGCCCTCAGGGCAGGTAAAACTGCCTTTTACTTCAGACATATACTGTGCTGTTGTTGTTGGCTAGAATATTTATTAGACTGCCAGACTATTTTTTATCAAATATTTTATCCCAGGCTTGTTTGTACTGGGAGCTCTGGACCACTAGTATCTCTCCTAGTGACAGAAATCTGAGCATCTGTGGATTACACAGCCTCATCCTTCTAAAATATCCCAGCCATCCAAAATGCTATATTATGAAATAAATAAATATATATGTATTCATGAGTTCTCGATTCTCTCTCACTGGAGTTTAAATTGGGGAAAGATCAAAAGGGAGATGGCCGTGGGTTACCGGCATTGTCTAAATGACTTGGTGGAGATCAGTTATCATATTAAAGGTAGAGACTGGGGCAGAGAAGATCCAGGGGGTCTAGAAATCGGGATCCAATCACGAAGACTGGTTTCAGGAGCAGGTAAAAGTCAGAAAGACTACAGAAATGAAGGTATAAGGCCTAAGGACCTTATACCACGCATATTCAGTTTTAGAGACTGAGGCAGAAGATGGGAATTAAGGAAAAACAAAGAAAACAAAGAAAATCCCACTGCTGGTACTTATTGTTTAAGGTCAGAGTAGGGCCAGAAGTGACTTGAAAACAGATTGTCAGACCAAGGGCCTATAGAAACTATGGCCCTGAGACAGAAAGATGAAAATATAAAAGAGACAAGAATTTGGAATATCATGGGCTTCATGGTCTAACTGGAGAGGTAGCTACCTAGGCAAAGGCCAAATACAGGGCTATTATCCACAGATAAGATTGTGTATGTCTTTTGGGACATGACGTTCAGAAAGTCTGGCTCTAGGGATGCCTGGATGGCTCAGTGGTTGTGCGTCTGCCTTCGGCTCAGGGCATGATCCTGGGGTCCCAGGATCCAGTCCTGCATCGGGCTCCTTGCAGGGAGCCTGCTTCTCCCTCTGCCTATGTCTCTGCATCTCTCTCTCTCTCTCATAAATAAATAAAGTCTTTAAAAAACTAAGGGAATAATTAGAATCAATAAATTAGCCATCGATAATGTGCTAATGGAGGAGGATAGGGAAAGTTCACACCTCTTCCAGCTTCTTACTCTACCTCTTCCTTCCTTCTCAGAAAACAAGAAAATGTTAATAACCTTCTAGAGACAATGCTTTTGTTGTCCAACCTCACAGTGACAAGGTGGGGAGGGCAAGCTATAGACTTTGCAGGTTTGAAAGGGGCAGCAAGCAATGTTCTGGAAGACTTGTAGGGGACATATTTGGGGCCAAGAGGTGTCTTTCAAATAATGGAATATAGATACTAACTCTACTTCCTGTCGGGTAAGTCTTTTACAACAGAATGCAGAGGATCTGCTACTCCAGCCATAAAATGGAATTTGGGCTGGTTTTCTCTTTCATGTACAGTGGCAGGAAAAAGTCATTGTGATCTACATGTCTTTTTGTCCAACTTAACTCCCTTGGTGATAAGGGAGGGTGTTGTGATATTCCAGAAATGTGAAATTCACAGCAAGCAGCTGTCAGGCACACAAGTCCAAGGCCTGACTGATTCAGCAGGTAAAGGTACAATGAATCATCTTTTGATTCAGTTTATTATTTACACATTGAAAGAAAAAGTAGTCAAAGGTTCCTGCTCCTGGTGGTCCTTGTCCCAAATGCCAAAAAGGATGACACTGAAAAAGGGGCCAGGACACTGCAATGGTAGTTTGGGGCATCCCTTTGCTAAGAAGCCAGTTTTAGATTGCAGCTAAGTGGCTTTATAGTTTGTAGCTCTATTCTGAGAGGGATGAGTCAGGAAGTCTCTTATCTCATCAGATCCCAGGAAGTAGGAGGGGATGAAAAACTCTTGACAGCCTTCCAGGGTAGAGGGGACATAAGGAGGCAGTGGGAGATAAGTAGCAGTGGCCTTGAAGCAGCTCCTTGCAGGCCTCCCATCCTCTAGTGCTCTGGGAGGATCACAGTCATTCTCCCAAGACTCAGATTAGCTATGGTTCAAGCCTTTGCCTGCAGGACCTATGTAGATAGTGTGACACTGCCTGGATGCCATGGAGGAGCTGTTCTTCTACAGCAGGTAGCTGAATGCCCAGGTACCTTCCCTGAGGTGGGGTGTGGAAAGCCAAAGGAGGCAAAGTCAGGGTCTGTTGAAGAATTCTTTCTTTCCCTCTCATCTGATGACCTTCCATCCATGTCCTTTCATTCTGCTCAGTGTCTTTGGAATTGGGATGGCGTGGAGGCAGGGATTAAAAGAATAACAGGACACATAACAAATTCAGACCCTGAAAAATTCAGTACCAAGGCCAGAGAATCCCAAAGCCCAAGTCTTTTGCCATCTCTGACTCTTAGTTTTTCAACTATAAATTGAAATGTATGAATAATTTCTAAGGTCCCTTTTAGCTCTAACAGTATGCATTTCCATAAATGCAAATTTACTGAATGTAGTGGTAGGAGCCTAAGCTGCATATCTACACCAGGAATGTTGGGACATCAGGACAGATCATCAGGGACCCTATGACTAGAATAGAAAGGTGGATAACCTTGCTGTTTCTTTGGGACCTCCATCGGACTCCCTTTTGAGATGAGTATACTCTTTACACACTTCTTTTCACTCAGAGCTTGCATGTCAGTCTCCCCCACTTACATCTGACACCATTACTTTTTAGCTTTCCACTTGAGCCCTCTTCCCTTGATTTATTCACTAACTGTACAAAATACAGATACTGCTCTAGTTAGGTCTCAGTTTCAAATTTCAGGTTAGCTGTCTGACAGTTTTCCATGTATCCCTGTAGGAAATTGCCAATGACGTTCCATTTTCCAAGGACAGAACAGAGCACTTGATCTAGAAAACAACAGGGGTCCTATGTGATACTTTCTTCCCCCACCACAGCCTTTCTTCCTCAAACTTCCACAAATGTACTCCTTACATGGAAGAGAGAGGGTCTTGGCACTTATCATGCAATTAGTCACTTATTCATTCAACAAATAGTTTATTGATAGACTCTTTGTGTCAGGTGCTAGATAGAGTTCAGTATTAACTAAAGCACGTAGTCTCTGCCCTCATGACACTCATAATCTAGAGGGGAGACAGATCACCGTTGAATGAAAACTTTGTAATAATAGGAGCTATCACCGATTGCCTATAGTGTCCCTGACACTATTCTAAGCACTTGAAATTTACTAACTAATTTAATCGTTCCAACAACCCTAGGAGGTAAAGACTATTACTGGCTCCACAGAACATAAAGAGTTAATTCCTGTGCCCTTTGTTCAGACCAGTAAGATTCCTTGGTGCCTGTGAGCAACTAGCCAGGCTCTTGGCCTTAGCTGCCTCTGGTGCGGGGGCGGTGTGTGTGTGTGTAAACGAGGAGTTTTAAGGCCCAGCACTTCAGAAATATTCCCACCCGGTGGCTCCAGGACTTGGAGTTGACCAGGAAGGATTTGCACGACTGTGTAAGACACCCTCAAAACCGCCCCTACCGTGGCTTTCCCAAAAGGAAAGCCTTTTCCTCCCACATCCCAGTGCCCCCCCTTTCCAGGTCGGTCCCTCCCTCCGAGCCGCCTCTTCTCTGAGTCATTTCCCCTTTCCCGCCCCAAAGACCTTGGCTCCCTCTCCGTATCCCTTCCCTCTGGCAGGAAATAGAGGAAGGGCCAACTGGCTTTGGGAACCAGGTGAGCGCTTTTCCCAGCGATGAGAAACGCCCCCTCTCCCCAACATCCCGTTCGGAGGGAGAGGAAATTGAGAGAGTTCCCTCTGCCCAAGTGGCTAGCTGCCCTGTCCTATAAGCGCCCTGGTGGCCAAGCGCGCGAGGTGCCACACCCCGCCCGGTGTCTCCTGGGATGTGAGGAGGAAGTGGCGGCCCAGTCAGACGGGCCTGTGGAGCTGCCGCCAGCTCAGGCGGGGTGAGCTGAGCGCGCTGGTGCGGCAACTCGGCGCCCGGAGAAGCTGGGCAGCAGGGGAAGTCCGGCCCCGCCAGCCCCCCAGGAGCCCTGAGCTGGAAGCAGGAGATGCGCGTGCGGAGGGGTGGGCAGAGGCGCCTGGGCGCGAGGAATAAGTGAGTGTGAAGGGGCGTGCGGGACGCGCGCGCGCACGCTGGCGCAGCAACTTTTCGGGCGGTGTGTATATGCAGAGCTGTGCGTGGAGAATGGCAGCGTGTGCGCGGAGCGCGTGCGTGTGGGGTACGTGCGTGTGGGGTGCTTGCGTATAGGCGTGCGTCAGGGGGAGGGGAAAACGGAAAGGACTGCTGGCTGACGCCGGGGGTGGGACTGACACTGCGTGCGTGCGGGACTGAGGTAAAGATGTCAGAGAAGCTCGGGCTGGCAGAGCCTAAAGTCGTGACTCTTAACTTGCCATTTCTCAGGTGGGGAGGGAGGGAAGACATGACCCCTTTGAAAATCGGGGAAAATTACTGACCATCTCCTTAAAACAACAACACCCCCCCCCCAAAAAAAAAAAAAAAACTCCACACGGTTTGCATATAAGCATAGAGGGCTCCTGGGCCCGCGGACGGCCATCTGTGGCCACTCATATCATGGCTTCAAGGGGTAGAAACCCCAAATAGGTCCCTTTAGATTGTGTGAGAGGAGGAAGGGGACAGGTGACTGAGCCGTCGCCGGCTCTGCGGGCCCGCCGCGGGCTCCGCGTGACTTCGAGGCTGGGTTTGCTATGCCTCCGGGTCCTGGTGCCCTCAGAGATGGGTGACAAGGCGGGATGACACGCTCTGCCTTCTCCCCTCCCGCCCAGTGAACGACTACGGAAGGGGATCTCGTGGCCATCCTTTAAAGCCAGGACACAGGAGCGGGGGTGGGAGGGGGTGGGGCGGACGACGATCTCACTAGCCTCAGACCTGCTGGTCAGCGCCTTGCTAAGTTGGCGCTTTGGGGGAAAAGAGACTAAAAGGAGACCAGCGGGCTTGAGGTCTGAGCCCATCTTTGTCATTAATTAACCTTGGGACCCTAAGCCATTGTCTTCATCTTCCTGGGTATCACTTTCCTCATCTATAAAACGGGGTAGTCGCTCACGGGGTTGTTGGGAGTGTAACTAACACTACACTAAATTCCCAGCACATGGAAGTATTTAATAAATGGCAGCAAAAGTAGAAATATATATCTTTCCAGAGAAGTTAAACATCTTATTCTGGAAAAATGTATAAACTGGTGATCTATTTTTTGGTCTCTTCTAGGCACACCTAGTTGTGCCATCTTCTTCATACAAAGCCCACCAAGCCTATCCTGTAAAGTCACAGGGCTGAAGTAAGTGGGATTTTATTTTGAATTCTTTGCCACATTCAGGGAGATAATAATTAGTCCACCATCAGCTCTCACCTGGATTGCTGCATTGGTATTCAAGCCTTCACAATTGCCCTCTTTCCTCCCATGGTTCATTTTCCCTGTTGTAGTTAGAGTTACCTTTCCCTCTGTGACAAAATAACCTACTGACTGATTCAGAGTACTGACTGCTGTGGGGTCACATCCCAGCTCCACCCTGCTCCACCACTTTCTGGTTGTGTGACCTTGAACAAATTACTTCCCCTCTTTAAGAATCTTTTCCTTTAAAAGAAGAATCCTTTCCCTAATCCATAAAAGGGGACACTGGTAGTCTCTACCTCATTTAGGAGTTGTGAGAAGTTACAAAGTTAATGCATGCAGAGTGGCCCATAGTAAATGCTCAGTAAAATGGTAGATTAAAAATGGTAAGAGCAGTGAGGCTGCTAATTAGAGAGTGGTTACAGTGGTGTACTATGGAGACTAGACTGGCTACAGAGTAAAACCGAGGAGGTAATGACCTGGAGAATGGGAGAAATCAAAGGATGGAGATCTTAATGAGTGGGTATTCTGAGCACCAACAAGTAACAAGAGTGGGAGGTTATAGCCAGAGATTGAGATAGTGGAGTTCAGGAATTCTAAAGTGGAATGGTCCCATGTTTAGCAGATGGTCTGGAACACTAGTGGCTAGAAATGGCAAGTGAAGTGACATGTAATCAGGGATTGTAGAAGTAGAGATCAAGGTACAATGAGGGTAGATCAAGGGACAATTGGGTGAGTGATCCATAGTCATTGAGTTTGCTTATATGATGGCAGGGGTTTTTTAATTATTAATTAATTAATTAATTTTTATTGGGGTTCAATTTGCCAACATATGGCATAACACCCATGGGGAAGAAAATGGAGCTAGTGCCAAAGTCAAAGTCCACTCTGATGAACAAGAAGCAGTCATTTCTTTTGCAGATATTTGCTAAGCTCTTGCTAGATATCAGGATATGACAAGACAGACAAAAATCCTCCTCTCGTGGAGCTTCCTGTCTAGAGAGAGTGATAATTGGAATTAATAATCCCACCCTATAAATAGAAGACTGCAAACTGTGAGAAGAGCTATGAAGGAAAAAGAAGGGTTCCATTAGGGCTTATGGAGGGCTTATGGAAGACCTGACCCTGTGTCAGGGAAGGCTTCCTTGAGGAAATGATGAGAACTGAAGGATCAATTGGGGTAGATGGAGGTGGATGAGGGGTGCCTGAAGTGTCCCAAGTAGAGGGAAAAAGTAGCCTGTGCAGAGACCGGAAGCTAGAACAGTATAAAGGACTTGAAGAACTGATAGGCATCTCCTGTGCCTAGGGCATATAAAGCAAGGGGGAGAGCTGAGCTTGAATGGCAAGTTTTCTTAATTATTTTAGGTTTTATTCTAGGAGCAGCGGGAATACTCCTCTTAAAAGAGTTTTAAGTAGCTGAATGACATAATCAGATTTCTCTGTATTTGTATGTTAATTATTTCCCCCCAGTTTGATTCAGATCTGATTGATATATAACATTGTATAAGTTTAGGGTGTAGAACATAATAATTTGATATATGTATATATATATATATATATGGCAAAATTTTTACAATATTTCTTAAGTAAGACATACCTATATGCTCATTATAAAAAATAATCAAATACAAGAGTATGTAAATTGTGAAAGTCCAGTTTGTATTTTTGTGTGTGTACATTAGAATATATGTATGTATATGCACACATATGATACATGTATACTTTTATTGTATTTGTATACAATATAGTTATATATATAAAATAGCAACTGGCTTTTTCTACTTAATGTGTCTGACTCTTTCCATGTATTTATTTTTTTTAAGTTTTTATTTGAGACAGAGAGAACAAGCTGGGGGAGAAGCAGAGGGAGAGGGGAAAGCAGACTTCCCTCTGAGCAGGGAGCCTGATGTGGGGCTCGATCCTAGGACCCTGGAATCATGACTTGAGCCAAAGGCAGCCACTTAACCGACTGAGCCACTCAGGCACCCCTCATGTCTTTATTTTTAAATTATTCAATAATAAATATATATTATTTATATTATATATATTATTCATGGTAAAAGATCAGAACAATATAGAGTCTACGGTATCTTTTCCATGCATTTATATTAAAAATAAGTACTTATATGGAATTTTTTACATAACTGGACTCATTCATATTGTTATGCTGATTTTAAATTTCTTATTTTTGTACTTAATTCACATTTGACATGTGAATATATACATTTTTCTTTCAAAGGAATAGAACGTTAAAGGGAGGGCTAAAACCTCTGTCATAATTGATTTCCTCCCTGCCTCTCCTCTACTCACTGTTTGTTTAGCTTATCTTCTCTTAAACCTTTTTCTATTCATTTGCAAACGTTCTCTCTCTCTCCCTTCCCCTTCCTCTCTCTCTCTTTCATGTACACAGAATATACAGTATTACTTAGTGTTATTAAAAGATATAAATTGGGCAGCCCTGGTGGCTCAGCAATTTAGCACTGCCATCAGCCCAGGGCGTGATCCTGGAGACACGAGATTGATTCCCACCTTGGGCTCCCTGCATGGAGCCTGCTTCCCTCTGCCTCTCTCTCTCTCTCTCTCTCTCTCTCTCTCTCTCTCTCTCTCTCTCTCTCTGTGTGTCTCTCATGAATAAATAAATAAAATCTTAAAAAAATAAATAAAAGATATAAATTGTATCATGCTTCTATGTATTGCTCTGCTACTTGCTGCTTTCACTCAACATTATGTCTGAAAATTTTTCATGTTAGTACATATAAATTTAACTTGTTCTTTTTCACTGTTGCATAGTGTTCTGCAGAACAGATAGGCTACAATTTTTACAGCAATTTCCCCACTGACTCGGTTATTTACAACTTTTTGCTAATATAAAATGTGATACAATGTAAATCTTTGTACATGCCTCTCTCTTTCCTTTCTCTACTGACTTCTAAATGCTATCTTTAGTCAATACTAGATTTTTAATATGTATTAGATTTATTTCAGGATTCTCTATTTGGTTCAGCTGATCCATTTATTTATACCTGCATCATACCACATTTTTAATTTCTATAGTTTTATGTAACATGTTTGATATCTAGCATGGGAAAGAGCTTTCTTTTTTTCTTCAAATATTTTGTTATTCTTGCATGTTTACCTTTTTATATGGATATTATAGTGGGATCATCTTACCCATATAGAATCTTATTGGGATTTTTGTTGACATTGCATTGAGTTTACAGATTTAACTGGGGAGAATTTGCATCTTTATTACGTCTTCCTTTTTTATGAATAAACATGGTATGGCTCTCCATTTATTCAAATTTTTAGTTCTTTAGTAATGTTTTATGATTTTCTCCATAAATGTCTTGAACATATCTTGTTTGGATCATTTCTAGCGCCCAACCGCTGAGCCACCCAGGCGTCCCTCTAGATACTTTATAGTTTTTGTTACTACTATTAACAGGATTTTTTTCTTTCATTTTATAATTATTATAGGTGTATAAGAAAACTATTGAGTTTTGTGTGAAATCATGTGTGTCCAGCAAATTTACTTAATTCTATTTTATTTCTAATAGTTTGTTAATTGATTCTATTGGATTTTCTAGTTAGGCATACAGATTATGTGCAAATATTGATAGTTTTGTCTCTTTGTCTTCAACCTGTATTCTATGTGCATTGTTTTTGCCTGAATGCATTGGCTAGGACCCTGTATAAGATTGAATAGTAGCAATGATATCAGACATCCTTATCTTATCCTTCCCTTTAATAGGAGTGCTTCTAAGTGAAATAAATCAGAGAAAGACAAATACCGTATGATCTCAGTTATATGTGGAATTTAAGAAAGAACACAGATGAACATATGGGAAGGGTGAAAATTAAAAAAGGAAAGAGGGAAACAAACCATAAGTGACTTAACGACAGAGCAAACTGAGGGTTGATTGAGGGAGGAGATAGAGGGGGAAAGGGCTTAGATAGGTGATGCGTATTAATGAGGGCACTTGTGATGAGCCCTGGATGTTGTATGTAAGTGGTGAATCACTGAATTCTACTCCAGAAACCAATATTGCATTGTATGTTAACTAACAAAGTTTAAGTTTAAAAAAATAGGAATGCTTCTAAAATGCTTATGGTGGGTTTTTGGCAATTGCTCTTTATTAACTACATTTTCTTTATGGCTTACTTTTTGGGGGCTTATTTTTTAAAAGAAAGAATGGATATGAAAGTTTGTCATTTGCTTTTTTACCTGTAAGGTGGACATTTAGGTTTTTCTCCTTTAAATTGTTAAAGCATTGAATTGAATTGCATTGATAGTGTTTTAAAAACTTTCAGTTACGGGGACATCTGGGTGGCTCAGTGGTTGAGCATCTGACTTTGGCTCAGGGCATGACCCCGAGGCCCTGGGATCAAGTCCTATATTGGGCACCTCACAGGGAGCCTGCTTCTCTCTGTACCTGTGTCTCTGCCTCTCTCTGTGTGTGTCTCTCTCATGAATAAATAAAAATTTTTTAAAAACTTTCAGTTATGAAAATTTCCAAACATAAATAACAGTAGAGAACAAAATAAACCCCATGTACCCATAATTCAACTTCAGTAGCAACATTTGTCCTACTTGGTTCAGCTATCCCCACCCCCCTTTTCTACTGGGATGTTTTAGGCTAATCATGAATGTTATCTGACTTCATTCCTAAATATTTCAGTGTGCATCACAAAAAATTATAGCACAAACAAATCTTCTCGTACAATCATAATGCCATTATCACACTAAAACCCAACACCCATACAAATTTTCCCGATTGTCTAAAATATATTTTTATCCTTGGGGTTTGTTCCAGTCAGGATCCAACCAAGGTTAACTTGTTGTACTAAGTTTCCTAGCAACTAACTTGTTGCATAAGTTTCTTTCAAGTTTTTAAAAAAGCTAAGACAGAGCAATACCTCCTCTTTTTTATTTTCATGCCATTGGTTTGTTGAAGATACTTCCAGTTGTCCTGTAGACTCTCTCACAACATGGATTTGACTAATTACTTCCTTGAAGTGCTCTTTTATTTATTTTTATATTGCCTATATTCCTTGTTTACTGGAAGTTAGAGCTAAACACTTTTTTTTGTTTTTTGTTTTTTTGTTTTTTTAGAGCTAAACACTTGATTAGAGTCTTTATTATTATTTGGTGAGACTGTCTCATAGTTGATACTGTGTACTTCCTTTTACAGAGTTTTCTCGTCTTTTAGTAATACTGAAAGAGAATAGAAATGATGATAGTCTTATCCCTTCAGTGTAATATTCTCCATCATCTTTTCACCTAATGGCTTTACCATCCATTTGGTTAACTGTTATCTGAAACAGTTATTTTGTTAAGGATTTCAAAGTAACGATTCTATCATTCTTTCAGCATTTGTTGGCTAGCATACCACTCTTTAAGAACTATCCCTCATCTACTATGGCTATTTGGTAAGCCTAAAATACAGGTCCTATAGGAAAGACAGGATAAATGCTTAACTCTTTCCCTGTAATTGTTAATTTTCCAAGTAAGGAGTTGGTGCCCTGTTGCCCATTAACAGACGTGTAAATGTAAAATATCCCTTTTTTCCTAGGATTAATGTATGATTAATGATGTATCTTTTTAAATATACTATAGAATTTGAGGGACTAATTTAGCAGTTTTGTATCTGTCTTCACAAAGGAGATGTAGCATTGATCCTCCACCTGGGGCTGAAGCACCCCTCTAGCAGGCATTTGGAAATGTTTGGAAGTCCTTTAGTTGTCAGTATGTGTGTGGGGGGGGTGGGGGGGGGATCCTACTGGTATTTAGTAGATGAGGACCAGGAATGCTAAAGGAAGAATTGTCCTACCAAAAATGCCATTTGCACACCTGTAAAAAGAAATGATGGCCTATAGTTTTCCTGTGCTTGTTTGATTTTGATATTAAGGTTATGCATTTTTTTATATCTAAGTTCATAAGTGAGATGGGTCTATAATTTCTTTCCTTTTAGTAGTCAATTTTGATATGAAGGTGATATTAGCCTTATGACTGTATGGTGTCATTTCCATTCTATTACTTTGCTATGGAAAATTTATATAAAGTTTGATTAATCTGTTCCTAAACAACTGGTCAAACTCTCCCACAAAGGTTTTTGGGATGGTGACTTTTGAAGTAGATTATTATCATTTCACATCTTCTATGATTAATTGGTCTATTTAAGTTTTTTATTTCTTAAGCCAACTTTAGTTATTTATTTTCTTGGGAAATATCCATATCACCTAGCTTTAAGTTGTTGGTATAAAAGTTATACATAGAAAAAACATAGGACATAGTACTTCTAAAAAGTAATTTTCTGATCATTTTTAAATCTCCATTTTTGTAACTTGGCTCCCTTTTATTTAATTTGTGCCTTCTTTTTGAAATAATACTTGCTAAAAGATTGTCCATTTTATTAGTCTTATTTATTATTTTTTTAATTTTTAAAAATATTTTTATTTATTTGAGAGAGAGAGAGCATAAGTGGGGGGAGGGGAGGAACAGAGGGAGAGGAAGTAGCAGACTCTCTCTGCTGAGCAGGGAGGCAGATGTGGGGCTCCTGGGATCATGACCGGAGCCTAAGGCAGACACTTAACTGACTGAGCCACCCAAGCACTCTATAGTCTTTTTTTTTTTAATTTAAATTCAATTAGCCAACATATAGTACATACTTAGTTTCAGATGTGATCTTTTTCTTTTTAAATGTTTTACTTATATGAGAGAGAGAGAGAGAGAGCGTGAGCAGGAGGAGGGGCAGAGGGAGAGGGAGAGGGACAGGCAGATTCCCCACAGAGGGCAGAGCCAGACACGGGGCTCCATCTCAGGACCCTGAGATCATGACCTGAGCTGAAGTCAGGACTTAACTGACTGAGCCCAGGGACGCAGGAGCCCCTTCATTAGTCTTTTCAAAGAACTAGCATTTCCTTTTATTGATCTACTCTATTCTTATTGTTTGCTTTCTATTCCAGTAATTATTGATTTTTAACTGAGATATAATTAGCATACATTATATTAATTTCAGGTGTATAACATAATGATTCAATATTTGTGTATATTGTGAAATGATCACCACAGCAAGTCTAGTTAATACCTATCACCAAAAATAATAATACCTATCACCATACAGAATTGTTTTTCTTATGATGAGAACTTTTAAGATCTACTCTCTTAATAATTTTCATATATGCAATTCAGTATTATTAACTATAGTCACCATGCTATGCATTACATCCCCATGACTTATTTATTTTATAACTGGAAGTTGGTACCTTTTGACTCCCTTCACTCATTTCACCTACCCCTTATCCACTGCCTCTAGCAACCACCAATCTGTCTCTGTATCTGTGGACTAGTTTTTTGTTTTGTGTTATATTCCACATATAAGTGAGATCATATAGTTTTTGTCTTTCTCTGTCTGACTTACTTAACTTAGCATAATGCCCTCAAGGTCTATCCATGTTGCTGAAAATGGCAGGTGTTTGTTTGCAGGGAGAGAAGGAAGATAGAGGCAGACTACCTCAGATTGGTAGGTGGCAGGTTTAATAAGCAAGGAAGCTTATGTGTGAGGCTTGTCTTGGGCAGCTGCAAGAGGAGTAGATCTTCACACTTGCCCACCAGAATCTTAAGTTTATATAGAGGCCTCAAGGGGTTTTAGTCATGTATACCATCTAGATGGGCTCAACAACACTTTACTCTCTCTCAAGACTATGTCCTTGGAACAGCTTCTGAGAGTGGGGAAGGCAAATGGAATGCACATTCTAAGGATGGGGGAGGGAGTAAGGAGGTCACATCCTCTTGATGACTTCCTGCAACAGCAAGATTTCTTTTTTATGGCTGAATAATATTCCATTATCTATCTCCTTTAGCATGCATAGTGAAATACAAGAATCATGTGTTTTATTGGATGAGTTTTGATAACTGGCATAACCAAAACCTCTATCAAGATACAGAACATTTCTGTCATATCAAAGAATTCCTCTTTTGCAGTTAATCCTCATCTCCTCTTCCTCACCAGAAGTAGTCACTATTCTGATTTATTGTGATAGATTAGTTTTGCACATTTTAGAAATTCGTATAAATGGGATTACACAAAACATACTCTTTTGTGTAAAGCTCTCTCTGCATGGTTCATTCACATTGTTGCTTGTATCAATACTTCATTCCTTTTTATTATTGAATAACGCTATTGTATGGATAGATCACAGTTTGCTTATACATTCTTATGTTGATGGATACCTGGGCTGTTTCTAGTATGGGCTATTGTGAATAAAACTGCTGTAGACATTCTTGTGTAATTATTTTGTGAAAAAATGTATATATATTGCAGTGGGGAGTGGTAAATATCTAGGAATGAAATTTATGGGTCATAGAATAGGTGTATGTTTTGTTTTATGTGAAACTGCTATATCTTTGTATCATTTTTCTCTCCCACCAACATCCTTATAAGCATTTGGCAGGGTCTATTTTATTAATATTAACCATTCTGGTGGGTATGAAGTGGAACCTCACTGTAGTTTTTATTTGCATTTCCTTAATAACTAATGACGTTGAGCATCTTTTCATGTGCTATTATTGGCCATTTGTATATCTTCCTTTGTGAAAGGTTTATTCAAATATTTTGCTCATTTTCTTTTTTTCTCTCAATTCCTAGCAAACACTAAATGTAATTTCTATGACTATGAATAATATTTCGTTGTGAGTATATACCACATTTTGCTTATTAATTCATCAGCTGATGGACAATAGGGTTGTTTCCACATTTCTGCTATTGAGTATAGTGCTGCTATGAATATCCTTGTGCAAATTTTTGTGTTAAATACCTGTTTTCAGTTCTTTTGGATATATATGTGGGAGTGGAATTGCCAGGTAATATGTTATTTGTATGTTTAACTTATTGAGGTACTGCCAAATGTTTCCACAGTGGCTGCACCATTTTATATTCCCATGAGCAATATATGAGGGTTCCAGTTTCTCCATATCCTTACCATTTTCCATTTTTAAAATTATAGCCATACTAGTGAATGTGAAGTGAATTTATTACTCAGTTATAAATAGGAATGAAGTGTGGATACATTGCTATAACATGGATGAACCTTGAAAACATTATGCTAAGTGAAAAAAGCCAGATAAAAGACACCATTATTGTACTATTCTATTTATATGAAACATCCAGAATAGGCAAATCCTTAGAGATAGGAAGTAGAATTGTGGTTTCTAAAGAATGTGGGGTGGGGAGAATGGGCAGTGTTTGCTTAATGGGCACAGTGTCTTTTTGGGGGTGATAAAACTGTTCTGGAATTAGATAGTGATGGTTGTAAAACTTTGTGAAGACACTACAAATCATTGAATTGTATACTTTAAAAGGGTGAATTTTATGATATGTGAATTAAATACCAATTTTTAAAAGTACAGTCTCATTTTAGCCCTGGAGGTGAGATTTGATGTTAAATTTGTAGCAGTTCTTTCCTATTTTTAGCAACATGGATACCATG
Organism: Canis lupus familiaris; assembly: GCF_011100685.1. NCBI lineage: Eukaryota > Metazoa > Chordata > Mammalia > Carnivora > Canidae > Canis > Canis lupus. The sequence continues at coordinate 82,095,732 of NC_049260.1, forward strand.
TAGAGTCACCATGAAAAGTTGTAGTTTGTTGACTGAAAAGGCATAGGGCCAAGCATCTGAGTAGGGACTGAAATTAGCGCATATTCTGCTGTCTAACTTGTGTTCCTAGCTTGGTGCTGCTCCAGCCCAGAGAAGGAAACACCATTTTACCATTTTGTAATTCAGCCGCCCAGAGGAGACATCTTACTTTGATTTGTCTCCTTGGAGAGGGCATCTTGTACTACTTTGCATTAAAGATGCGATATGTTCTAGTGGAGATCCTAGTACAATAGACACTGCTTTGCTATCCTGGAATTTGAGCCATCTCACAGCCTTTTACTCAGCCTAATAACCAGTTATAAAATATCCCCATAATTCCCCAAAGGTCTGTTGACTGTAACTCACTTTCTGGTACAATTTCTATGTCAGGATTTTTTAGCCACAGGCAATAGAACTTGGTTCTGAGTAACTTAAGCAAAGATAGGAATTTGGGGAAGACTACTGGAGTTGATCAAAACCAAAGGAAATGCTGAAAAACAAAGCCTCAAGGAGGTCCAGAACTAAGAAAGCTTGGAGCATTTGGGTGGCAGAACTTCAGGACTTGTAAGTCTCCACTCAGGCTTTTAAATTCAGGCAAAGAGAATCTGATTATACCACTAAGAGGGATAGAGTTTCTCATTAGAACACAGATCAGTGAAAGAATGCTGGAGGAACCAAATAAAAGCTATGAAAGGAAATAAAAAGACAGATGTCAACATCTAAGTGGGGGTGGTGGTGTTGTGTTGAAGAAGCCTTCAGATGTATGAACATAGATTGCAGAGTAGAAGGCTACTGCGATAAAGAATTAGAGGTTGTAAGGACGATTGAAATAATGAACATGATTGAAATTTCCCAGGAAGAGAGTAAATGACCAATGCCATCCCTTCAGCATCATTACCTGAGGGCAAGAACACTTCTTGGAGCAATTTGTAACTGGAGGATTGTTTCTATGTTTTGGAGGACATGATATTCCTAGTAATTGGGGAAAAAATCCAGGGCATAGGACTATAGCTCTATGCTGGGAACATTCCATCTCGTAAGAATGAAGTTGTTATGTGGAGATCTTAAAGGAATGTAACTTCTGTCAGTTATAATAAATGCCAGCTTATTTTCCCTCTTATATTGTACTTGGTCATGTGCTAAATGTTTTATGTATGTTGCCTTATTTAATCCTCACAACACATTAATGAAGTTATTATTATCACCATATTTTATAGATGGGTTACTGTAGTCTCAGAGTTTAAGCAATTTATTCAACATATTGCTAGAAAGCAGTGGAAATGGAGTTTAAGGTCTACATGAGTTCAAAGTAATTTCTATTCCATATCAAATGATACAGCAATGCCAATATTAGCTATAGTTTAGGATTATTGAGCCTCTGCTGCATACCGTGTAATGTACTGGAGACCTTATATGCATTATCTCATTTAATGCTCATAATAACCTTATAAGGAGGGTGCCTGGGTGGCTCAGTTGGTTAAGCGCCTGCCTTCAGCTCAAATCATGATCTCAGGATCCTGGGATCGAGCCCCCTATTGGGCGCCCCATTCAATGGGGAGTCTGCTTCTCCCTCTCCCCCTGTCTCTCCCCCTGCTCGTGCTCTTTCTCTATCAAATAAGTAAATAAAAATCTTTAAAAAAATAACCTTATAAGGAAAGTACTATTGTTATTCCTATTTAACAGTTGCAGAATCTGAGGCTTAGAGATATTAATTCAATAGTTGTCACATCATAAGTGGTAGTCAGAGCTTGAACACTTCTATTTGATTCCAAAGCCTGTGTGCTTTACCAATAAACTCTCCTCTATCAAAAATAACTGAATCTAGAATCGTGGCTCTCTTCCCTGACTGTGTATTAGAATCACCTGGGGAGCTTTGAAAAAAAAGTCAATACCAAATCTCATCATCAAAAATTCTGATTTAATTTATCAGGAATGCAGACTTGGCCTTGGATTTTTTTTAAAAAACGCTTTTATTCATTCATCCCAATTTTTTCAATAAGCATATGTTTATCTTTAAAAGATTTTTGAATTTTTATTTATCTATTTAAAAGAGAGAGAGAGAACAAGCAGCGGGGAGAGGGAGAAGCAGGTTCCCTATTCAGCAGGAGGCCTGACGTGGGACTCAATCTCAAGACCCTGGGATCATGACCTGAGCCAAAGGCAGATGCGTTACCAGCTGAGCCACCCAGGTGCTCCTGTTCAATGAATATTTAATGTCTTCTTTATGCTAAATACTTTCTAGGTATTTACTTCCTAGCAGGATGTATCAGTTAGGTATTGTCACAATGATACGTAACACAACGATAAAATCTTAGTGGCATGAAAAACTAAGAACTTATTAAGTACTTATTCTCACATTTCTGGAGCCTAGCCAGGATTCAAGCTGATTAAGCAGAGCTTTGTTGGGCAACTCTGATTTAGGTTGGGATGACAACTTTTCGTGCTTCAGGACTGAGTAAACTGGTATGGCTCTGTTTCATGCATTTCTCCTTAGACCAGTGGACTAGTTGGCACTTGTGTCTCTCATGGCTCATCTCATGCCAGTGGGAGAATTGCAAGAGGGAGCATGTCCAACTGTGCAAGCATATTTCAAGCCCCTGCTTAAGTTACATCTGTGTGTACTTTATTAGCCAAAGCAAGTCTCAAGGCTGAGCGCAAACACAAGAGCTGGGAAAATAAGCCTCACTTCTGCTGTGTAGACTTGCAAAGTTCATGGCAAAGGTTGAGAATTGGGGCCAATACTTCAATTTAGGTGGGAAAGAATGAAAATGAATTATAAGCATTATACATAAGAAAATTATCAAGTGTGTTATAAAGTGATAAGTAATATTGCAAAAAAAATTATGGAGGGTGGTATGAAGGTAATTTTAATGTGCAGCTAGGACTGAGAACCACTGATCTTACAATGTTCAACCTGGAGAGAAACCTGGGCAAACATTCCCTCAGCCATTGTGAAAATGATAAAACAGACCCAGAAAGAATTTTACTCAAGGTCATATGTCCATTGTTCTAGAAATGGAACTAGGGCCTATATCTCCTAATACTATAGATTGTTTCTCTCATACCACAGTATTCCAATCTAAGGTCTTAGAATTCTTCTAGAATTCTTCTATCATTGTGAAAATGATAAAACAGATCCAGAAAGAATTTTACTCAAGGTCCATAGGTCTATAGTTATAGAAATGGAACTAGGGCCTATATCTCCTAATACTATAGATTGTTTCTCTTATACCACAGTATTCCAATCTAAGGTCTTAGAATTCTTCCTTTATTAATGGCACCAAAAATATGTTGTGGAAAGACACAGTCATTCTTTTTTATCTTGACCCTAGACATTAGAGGTGTTTTCTCTAAATCCTGTGCTTCTCTTAGTAACCCAATTCAGAGCCCAATTTCACATTTCCCATATTTGTACTGTTCAAAAGTTTACAGACATTCTACCTTCTTTTAGTTTTTCTCCTCTTCAAGTTAAAGACTGTTGGTTTTGATCTTTCTTCATGTGATCCCGTAGTCCCACCCTAGCAAATCTACTTGATTATTGGGCCTTCTCTCTTCCCTAACTCTATAGTGCCTGGAGTAGTCTTTCTTGAGTTCCTTTTTACTTTGAGCTTCCACTAGGCCTTTCAGTCATCATTTCTGTTTTGGATTACAGTCTTCTTGATTTGCCAGGATGACCAGTCAAAAGAAAAGAAAAGATATGGAACCTGCCTGTACTTGGAGTTTATTATCTGAACAGAAAGGTGAGTAACTGAATGAGGTAAGAGATGGTATAATATAGATAATCCTGTTCATTCTTTTTCTCCTACTTCTCCTCGTGGACTTTGGGATTTTTGGGGGGAATCTTTAACATTGTGTTGCAGTGTATAGGTTTGTGTATATTGAGATGCTACATGGATACAGTATTTACCCATTAATAATCTCTTAAAAATGTCTCCACAATTTTTGTGTTTTCCAAAATGAGGAAAAAGAAAAGAGAAGAAGCAACTGTGGTTTCTACTGTTTTCCATGATCCCAAAAGCATTTATAATCTTAAAAGACTCAAGTCTCTCCCTTTACTGTAACCACAGATTTTCACAGGAGGCAGCACAAAAGAGCAAAGAGTGAAGATTGCTGGAGTCCTTCCCCTTGTGGCTGATTCCTGAGCTCCAAGAAATATTTAGTTATGGGGAATAGAAACTGATTATCATCAGCAGACCACTCACTTGCCTGCCCATTTCTGTGACATTGTTATATCTACCTCTCCAGACTCTGCTTCCTCCCATCCACATTTTCATACCTTCTCCCAAGTATAAGTCCCACTCTTGCTTTTAAAGGTGTGCATGTACTAAAAAGCTATAGGAATGTGGAGGCTGTGTGTGTGTGTGTGTGTGTGTGTGTGTGTGTGTATGCATGCATGCACATGTGCCTATATTTGTGTATTTCTATCTATATATCTATATATGTGTTTGGGTTGAATGTGTATATGTATTCAAATCTTAAATCATTGTATATATGTTACACTAACATCAGCAGTGCCTTATTTCTCACTAATAAATTAAGCTCAAAACAATCTCCAACAGAAGCAATAGGCTAATGCTCAATGGAAAGCAAAATACCAGAAATAGTCACTTCAAATAATGTGTGCTGCTTTAAGTTAATGCCTAAAATTTTCCTTACAGAGCATAAAAATGTAAATGTTTATACCCTAAATATATGTGTGTGAAGGTCTCAGTTAAAAAATAATTTTGTGGGTGAGTTAGAATAGATGTGAGGTGACTTTCTTCCTTGTATTTCTGTCTGGGGGAACAGCAGGAATGGCTGAAACAATGTGGCTAAATTTCTGTATATTTCGTGTTTTAATTGGAAGGTGTATTTGTGCTTCTCTTAATCTCAACTCTTTCCTCCCACAGCTGCTTCAAATTCTCAGTCTCCATCTTCATGGAAAGAATTCAGAGGTAGATGTCTTCTCTCTTTTACTTTTGTTTTGTTTTGTTTTGTGAAAAGTGCCTCCTAAAAACCTGGCTTCTCATCCACATTCCACTCCCATTTCTTCCCCCATATTCATTAGACAGTAACCATTGATTTTTTGGAGGGGGTAATATCTATGAAGCTCTAAATTGCCATAACATATAGACTTTTATAACATATAGAATACATATTTGAATACTAGGAGGACCACTGATGGTCGTCAGGTACCAGATGTACAGAGCTTTTTTTTTGTTTTTTTTTTGTTTTTTTTTTTTTTGTACAGAGCTTTATGGCTAGAACAGACCTGTCTGTTTTAGGAGTGATCTAAATTGAGGCCAGCAAATTACAGCCAGTGGGCCAAATCAAACTAGGGACCTGTTTTTGTAAATAAAGTTTTATTAGAAGCAGCCATGCCCGCTCATTTACATATTGTGTATGGCTACCTTCAAGCTTAGATGGCAGAGTTGAATAACTGCAACAGAGACCCAAAAGCCTAAACTCCAGAATTTTACAGAGGAAGTTTGCCAACACTTATCTAGATTAGGATTTCTCACGCAGTTCTACAGAGCACCGTTGTCCAGGCGGTGATAACTTTGCTTGTAGGAAGGGGTTCTATAGTCATTTGAGACCAGAAATGCTGGATTAAACCAAGTTAATTAGCCTATTTATTTATTTTTACTGTAGGCCATTTCAGATCCTTTGATATGCTAACATGCATTGAGAAACTCTAAAAGGAGATAAAGGGTGCATTCCCCTTAACTTATTTGACCACTGGACATCTTTCCCACAGCTTTTTAAATATCTTGCAAAATAGTGTTCCAAGGAACGCTTATTTGGGAAATGCTAGCTTAGACATTCACTTAACAGAAGTTTGAACTTGATAACTGACTCCTTGGATTATTTTTTCTAGTTGCAGAAAGTGAAAAGCTGTATAGTATGGTATTTAAGCACACAGACCATGGCTTTAGACAAACCTTAATCTTAATTAAGTCTCTACCATTGGACAAGTTATCTAATGTAATAATCAGGACTGGCTACATAATTGATGGGATGTGGTGTAAAATGAAAAGGCAGGACCCCTTATTCAAAAGTATTAAGAATTTCAAGATAGCAACAGCAGAACATTATACCAATGGGTCCTTCCGAGCATAAGACATGTGCAGATTGTACACCCATGAACACATAAGCCTGGTTATAAATTTCAATTTCCTCAGCTATAAAATGTGGATAATACCTACTTCTGGGATTATGCTAAGTATTAAATCAGAAATGCATATAAAGAGCTAGTAAAGTATCTGGCACAGAGTGGGAGTAACAAATGACTTGTTTTTAATTCAAAAGCATTTATAGCTATATGCAATAATTATTGAGTGTCTACTATATGCCAGGCACCATGCTAGGTACTTAACGTATTATGGTGAAGAATACAAATAAGGTCCTTATCTTCATGTAGATTATTGTTTAGTGGGAAAGCAGATAATGAAAAAATAAATAGGACAACTATAAATTGTGATAAGAGCTGTAAAGAGGAGACAGAGTGAGGGGAAAGGCAATAATAGAGAGGACATGATTTTAAATTGAGTGGTCAGGCAAATCCTTTTCTAGGAAGTAATGTTTAAGTTGAAATCTGAAGGATGAGAAGAAGCTCTCCATGAGAAGAGCAGGAAGAGTGTTCCAGGCAGAGAGAATAGCTAGTGGAAAGGCCCTGAAGTGAGAAATAACATAGCATTTGTGAGAAACTGAAACCAGGCTAATGTGGCTTGAGCCTAGGGACTGAGAAGGAGAGTGATTCATGGTATACCTTGTAAGATAAGATAAGAGTTTGAGATTTCATATGAAGTGCAATGAAAAGCTCTTGAAAGGTTTTGGGCATGGCAGTCACATGATATAATTGGTATTTTTAGAAGATCATATTGGCTTCTGTGTGAAGGGGAGCCATAGATAAGCTAGAGTAGATGAGTAGGAGGCTATTTTAGCAGTCCAGGAAAGACTTGATAGTGCCCTGTACTTGGGTGGTATTTGAGGATGTAATGATAAATGAAAGGATTGGAGGCTTATTTTGGAGGTATATCTAATAGGCCTTACTAATTGATTGGATTTGGAGGATTCAAGAGAAGGAAAAGAAATAAAGAATGACTCTTAACATTTTTCTGAGCCACTTGGTGGCACCATTTAACTGAGATGAGATGCCTGGGGAGGATTTTTTTTGGGGGTGGGGGTGGACACCCATGTAGAAATCAACAGCTCAGCTTTAGACATGTAAAATTGGAGGACCTATTAAGATGTCCCAAGTGGAGAGGGTGGTATGAGTTATAGCTGTTTGTGTTGTCTAGGATTCTGTGATTACTAACTCTTGGTGTCACCTCATTAGATTACCAGGAAATGTTTAGAAAACATCTAAAAGAAAAATACCTAAACATAGGAGCCCATAAATGTTATCACCATGGCAAACATATAGAGTCACGACTGCTTGTTGTAAAAGAACATGGTATATCAGAAAAGACACCGTGTGGGATTCCTCAACAAGATAATTTTATTGATATGGAACACGTATTTGATCCTGATGAAGAGGGCTCCAGCTCATCCCAAACTGTGGTGCTTCAGGGATGTGCGGGGATTGGAAAAACAGCTGTAGTGCACAAGTTCATGTATGACTGGGCAGCAGGAATGGTTACTCCAGGCAGGTTTGACTATCTCATCTATGTAAACTGCAGAGAAATAAACAGTATTGCTAACCTTAGTGCCGCTGACCTGATCACTAACACTTTCCAAGATATAGATGGACCAATCCTGGACGTTATTCCTATGTATCCAGAGAAGCTTCTGTTCATTCTTGATGGATTTCCTGAGCTTCAGTGCCCTGTAGATAACCAGGAAGAGGATCTTAGTGCTAATCCCCAGGAGAAGAAGCCAGTAGAGACCCTCTTATGTAGTTTTGTGAGGAAAAAACTGTTCCCTGAATCTTCCCTGCTGATAACTGCCCGGCCTACAACCATGAAGAAGCTCCACTCTCTGTTAAAACAACATATCCAGGCAGAGATTGTATGGTTTACAGATGCTGAAAAGAGAGCATATTTCTTGAGTCAGTTTTCAGGTGCTACTGTAGCAATGAAGGTCTTTTATGAGCTGCAACAAAATGAAAGCCTTGACATTATGTCGTCTCTTCCCATCATCTCCTGGATGATCTGCAGGGTCCTGCAGTCACAGGGAGATGGCGACAGGACTCTTATGAGGTCACTTCAGACCGTGACTGATGTGTATCTGTTTTACTTCTCCAAGTGCCTTAAAACCCTTACAGGCATCTCAGTGTGGAAGGGACAGAGTTGCCTGTGGGGCCTTTGCTCTTTGGCTGCAGATGGACTGCAGAACCAGCAGGTCCTATTTGAAGTCAGTGACCTCAGGAGACATGGGATAGGAATATATGATATGAATTGCACTTTTCTAAATCACTTTTTGAAAAAAGTTAAAGGAAGTGCCAGTGTCTACACTTTCCTTCACTTCAGTTTCCAAGAGTTCTTGACTGCTGTGTTCTATGTCCTGAAGAATGATAGCAACTGGATGTTTTTTGGTCAAGTGGGAAAAACGTGGCAAGAAATATTCCAACAATATGGAAAAGGGTTTTCATCACTAACGATACAGTTCTTATTTGGCCTCTTACATAAAGGAAAGGGAAAGGCTGTGGAAACTATTTTTGGAAGAAAAATCTCTCCAGGACTTCGAGAAGAGTTATTGAAGTGGACTGAGAAAGAAATAAAGGATAAATCTTCTAGGTTACAGATTGAGCCAATGGACTTGTTTCATTGTTTGTATGAGATTCAGGAAGAGGAATATACAAAAGGGATAATTGATGATTTACAGTCAATTATATTGCTTCAACCTACCTATACAAAAATGGACATTCTGGCTATGTCATTCTGTGTAAAAAGCAGTCACAATCACCTGTCAGTGTCCCTGAAATGTCAGCACCTACTTGGATTTGAGGAGGAAGAGCGAGCCTCTGCATTCATACCACCAGCTTCGGCACTTAATCAGTGAGTATATTAATGTCTATTCTCCCATGTTTTGGCCTTTAGAAACAATGGGCATTCTAGTTTATTTCAAGTAGTCAGGCACATGATCATTTTTACAATTATTGATAAATCTCTGCTTTCCATATTTTATGTCAGTCAATCTAATAAGGATTTATTGAATATCGGTCACATACTGAATGCTAGCCTAAGTAGACAATGAGGAAAGTTAACATTTCTGAGCACTTACTATGTGCCAGGCACTGTGCTAGCCACTATAAGTGTGTGTGTATATTAGTCTTCACTGTCACTCTGTGAATGTGCTTTATAAAGTGTTATGAGCATATAAGTCATCAAGATTATCATTGAGGACTCTGCTATTTTGGTGTTGATGACTATTCTAGAAAAGGTGGTAAGCTTAACATTGAATTGGTCATCACTCTCCTCTACACATACTTCATCACTGAGGCCTCAAAGAGCTCCAGGTTAGTGAGGGCCAGAACTGCACTCCTGTGTATATTGCTGTAAAGCTGGGGCTTTTTCTACCAGGCTTGCACCTTTACAAAGGGTTCAGAGAGGCTTAGGTAAACCACTTAAATAATACAGATTCTATATACTAAAAATAGAGTTACACTGACTTACTGACTAAAGCAGCCAAGAATATTTGTACCTGTGTTATCTAGAAAATGTCACTGGTCGTAAGTCTGTTCTCAGTACTTGGGTTAAGATGGACATTGCTGGGGTGCCTGGGTGGCTCAGTTGGTTAAGTGTCTGACTCTTGATTTCAGCTCAGGTCACCATCTCAGGGTTGTGATATGGAGCCACACATTGGGCTCTGCACTGAGTGTGGAGCCTGCTTAAGATCGTCTCTTTTCTTCTGCCCTTCCCTCCCTTGTGTGCTCTGTCTCTCAAAAAGAAAAAAAAAAGAAAAAAAGAAAAGAAAGAAAAGAAAAAATATGGACATTGCAACTCTTTTAGTTGTGGGACCAGCTGAGGGGTAGGGGACCTTAAGAAGAAGCGAGTGGGCAGAAATCTGTACTTGGGAGAGAGCTAACCCTAGTCTTTTCTTTGATACTTTTATTTCCTCATTGAGAAGTAGCATAGAAGTAGAAATGGGCATGGGATATGTGTGTTTGAGGGAAGTGGGAAGGGGAAGGGAAGTGCAGCAAGAGTTATGTTCAGGACTAGAGTGGAAGGGGTAGAAGTTACATGGACTTGGAATTACCAAGGACCTTGGCTACTGTGTCTTGACAAGTTCTTGACAGCTTCAACCCAACTGTATATTGTAGAGTAAAATAATGGCCAAATACATAGAGAATTTTTAAACACTGAAAGAAACAAAAAGGGGTCCCTGGTTCATTCTGAATTTCCAGAAAATCAGCCTTAAATGAAGCCTCTGTCTTAGCCCTATTGCCTTTATGAGGGCTTAAACTTTCTTCAAAATTTAACCGAAAATATTCCTTTCATAAGCATGGTGACTGAGAGTTTACTATTGAACTTTTCTAGTTGCTTTTTTTTTTTTGTTCGAGTATAATTAATATACAGTGTTGTATCAGTTTCAGGTATACTATATGGTGATTCAATGGTTGTATCCATTTCTCATTGCTTGTCAAGAGAAGTGTACTCTTAATCCCCTTTACCTATTTCACCCATCCTCCACCCACCTCTCCTCTGGCAATCACCAATTAGTTCTCTGTATTTTGAGTCTGCTTATTTTTTTTCTTTCCTCATTTTATTTCTTAAATTAGCATATGAGTGAAATTGTGTGGCATTTGTCTTTCTGATTTCTTTCACTTAGCATAATACCCTCTACGTCCATCCACATTGTTGCAAAATGGCAAGATTTCATTCTTTTTTATGGCTAGCATTCCATTGTATATATTTGCCACATCTTCTTTATCCATCCATTGGTGGACACTTGGGCTCCTTCCATAAAAAATGTGGCTGTTGTAAATAATGCTGCTATAAACATAGGGGTGCATATATATTTTTGAATTAGTGTTTTTTTCTTTGGGTGTTCTTCAAAAAACTAAAAATAGAAGTACCATAAGAACTCTTCTAGTTTTCGGTGATTGTTAATTTTTCTATTAGTACTGGCAACCAAGCAATAGTTGTATTATAAAGATAGCTTGGGCAAGTCATTTGACTTGTCTCAGCCATCTGCAAAATGGTGATTAAAATTTCCATTATTGCATTGAGGACCAGCTAAGATGATCTGTATATGGCAAGTGCTTACGTTGGTGCCTGACACACAGTGACATAGCTTGGGCTTTGAAGTGAGACCTGAGTGCTGACTTTCCTACTATTCCTACCTATGTGACCTTAGGCAAAAACCGTAACTTTTTTTGTGCCTTAATTACCTTATCTGCAAAATGGGGTAATGCCGCTTAAGGCTTTTGGAAGAGTCAAATGAATACTAGTATGGTAAGAGAAGCCAAAATTAGCCTATTACTTAAATTTTTAATTATTTGGTTTTAAATTATTTTTGCTTTTTCATCTCTTTTAGGTCCTCACAGCTGTGCAATCTGCCAGCATCTCGGCTACAATTGCTCTGCCAAGCACTGTGTAATCCATACTGTAAAATCAAAGACCTGAAGTAAGTTGAACTTCTCTTTATAATACTCAGGTATTTGCAAGGTAGAGATGGAGCCGCTAGAAATTGCACTCCCAGCTGACCAGACCTGAAAGCAAAATAGAACTAGTGCTCAGCTTCTCCATAGCAGAACAGCAACTGAGAAGATATGCTACAAACCTAGAAGGAGTAGAGAATCAGGCACAGATCCCTGCCAGCCCCTCCAGCCTCTTCCCCTTTTGTATGTGCTATTTTTGCCATAGCGAGTAGGTGGCAGATTAAAACATCCAAAAGATTTGTGTCTGGCACACCTCCTGGACCTACCCCCTTCTCCCTGGTTGTCACTGTCGTCCTCCTTGGTTTTCTTTGTTGGGTCCTATCCCACTTAGTGCTGCTCAGTGATCTTTTTCTCTCCCACGGTGCCTCACCTCCATCTGCTGTAGTTATTTCCCAGAGTGCCATTGCTCAGAAGCTTCCCACCCGCACCGTGACTGTCATTTCTTGTTCTTTCAGGTGTCTTTCTGCTTATCAGCCCACATCAGGAGCACACAAGCAGGAGCCCCCTTGTTTCCAAATCCCTCACCACAGAGCAGTGTCTGTTCTCCTTCCCTCCTGTCTGAGGAAGAGGTGACCTTTCCAAATCTACCCAAGCCAGTAAATAACACTTTTTTGGGTATTTTTGTAAGCATTTATTTTACTTTACACAACACAGAAATATATGAAAATCTAAAAGCCCTCCACCCCACTGTCCCAAATCCCACCCCACTTTATATCCCCAGCACCTCACCTGCCGCTTACTGTCCCAACTCTGATCTTACCCTCACTAGGTAATTCCTTGTTTGCTAAATGTCTTTCCAGATATTTTTTCTATGCTTTTTCAAACATTAATCTAGAACATAAGGCACACATAAATCTATAATATACATATGCAGAGTTACAGAACTTTGGGGAGTTTTGTTTCACACACACACACAAAATTGGCTGTCATAAAAAAAATTGGCTGTCATATTTTTTTTCATTGAATAGTTCAGTGGATAATGCCTCCAATAGAATAGGCAGAGTCTATCTCCTTATATATATTATGTTTTTAGGCTTTCTTCAGCTGTTTCCTTCCCCATAGTTCAAGTTTCTCCCACATTCCAAAGAACTCTCTTTCAGCCCTGTGTCCTACCCCCACTCCTTCCCTTCATAGCCTGGAGTCCTTAGAGGGCTCCCCATAACTGCACTTTCTTGCTTCCTATTTATTCCCCAGTCCTTGTGCTTTGGCTTCTGTCCCTCCCCAGCCCAGATCTGCTCAAAGATCAAAAGTGAATACCAGACCCAGTGAACCCTTTTCACTTCCTATCTATCTTAGGCCTCCCCTGTAGCTCTGGGCATTGCTGAGGATGCTCTCCTTGCAACTTTCTCCCCTCCCCTGCCCCCATCTTCACTATCCCTAAAGACCTCCTTGCTTCCATGGTTATCAAACAGTGGCAGTTTTGCTCTCTGGTGGACAAGTAGCAATATCTGGCAACATTTTTGGTTGTTACAACTTAGGGGTAGAGAGAGTTAGGCGTCTAATGGGTAGATGCCAGGGATTCTGCCAAACATCCTGCAGTGTACTGGACAGCCCCCTGCAACAAATAATTATTCATTCTCAAGTGTCGAGAGTGATGAGGCTGGGAAACCCTGCCCTAGAAAGACGTAAAGAAGCCCAGAGATATTTCTGAAAATGCAGGTTAGGGACCTTGCCCCCAACCCTGATGATTGTCCACACCTGCCCCAATAGGAGACAGCCCAGAATCACAACCAGCTGGTGTAGAGCTATCCCAGGGCCATGACAGCTTCAGGCTCTAGACCCATAGTCCCTGGGTGATATCCAGGGCTCCTCCTGTTGTGTTGTCTTACTCTGGTCTAGGTGTGACACTTTACCATCCTTCCACCTGTGGGCTAAACCATACATTTAGTGTCCCTCAACACCACTTAATCATGAGAAAGGAGACAAAGACCATTCTCTCCTCTTTTCCCAGTTTACCCCCCTCTCTGAAAACTGATTTCCCTTTGGGATATGTTTATTTCACATTCATGAATTTACTGAGACCTTTTGTAGCCAGATTCCCCCTCCCACTACTATTCTGGTGATGGGTTGGGGGAGGGAATCCCTCAGGATAACATCATACTTTGGTCTGTTGTCTAAACTGGCAAACCATCTGGGTGCTCTAAGTTGCTGACTCACCTCTTTGGCAGTGGTGTGAGTTCCCAGTTCTCCCATTGGGGAATGGGGAGAGTTCTCCTGTTGTGGAGCTATATACAGCCATAGAAGTCCTTGTCTGCAGCTAGTGATGGTATCTCCTGTTTGTAGTCCTGATAGGTTTCTTAGGGGTGGCAAATCTTTGGGTATGCCCAGAGTTAACCCCAGGCCTGTTTTTGATTATTTCTTGAGATAAAACTTGTTCAGAACATGAACAAGCTTCCTGTCTGGTTCATTCCTGGGGACTCTTGGGATGCAGGCATCCTCACTACCCATAACTCTCTGACACTCCTCCCCAGCCAGTTCTGACATTTTCTTTGATCTGTGGTGTGTAACTATTTTTCTGGTACCCATTTATGACTTGGAAATAATCTCGTTGCCCAGAACAGGAACCCACTCAAATTAGCTTAAAGCAATGGGGATCTGTGCAGATTGGATTTTCATGTAGCACATTGCAGAAAGTGGAAAAGTGGTCATGCCATCACTCTCTCCATCTGTGGAGTTGCAAGATCAATTCCTGTGCTTTTTTGTACCTTCTCTGCTTCCTGGGACCTCATTCTGGCATCCTCTAAGAACTTGGCTTCTATTAAGTGCACAGTTCTGCTCCCTGACAGCCAGGGCCAGGCCTTGGCTATGGCCTTGGCATTCATGACTCTGAACTTGACCCTAATTCCAAATGACCCACTGATTCCATAGCATCAACCTATGGAATCTCCCTCTCTGTTCAGATTCTCTAGTGTGAGATCCTGTCCATTCCTGCTCCAATCATATAGCCTAGGTGGGAAGAAGGGTGAGTTGGTCATATACATGGCTGCTCAGGTCCACCAGATACTAGGGTTAGTGAGAGAGATACACACTAAGAAGCTATGGTGCTTCTGGGGTGTGGAATGTTAATACTCTGGAACAAAAAAGGGGTCATCAAAATATAAAATATGTCTATCTCTGTCAATCTACAGTCTCTCCACTTCCCACCCCACTTCCCTCGCACTCTCTTAGCCTCATTCTCCCATTCATCCCTTGGCAACCTCCCTCCCTCCTTTCCCCCCCTTTCCCCAAAATTGATTTCCCACTAGGACAGGTTTCTGTTCTGTTTCACATTTCTGAATTTACTGAGGGCTTTGCAGCCAAATTCCCCTCCCACATCGGAAGCAGATTTCCCTCCGTGAAAAATTCACAGCTTTACACCAAGGGCAGTCCCAATCCCCAGGCCTGCGAAATATGGGAGGTCTTCTCTGCTGATAGGGTTCAGAGTCTCTCCTGTCTCTTTGGGATTCTTGAGTTCCTGTTCCCTGGGACCCCGCATCAGACCACATGTGTGGAGATGTTGGAAATGGAGCTCCTGCAGTGAATGTTGCTGCTGGTGGGGATGGTGTGGGTGCAGGCGGGAAGGGGGATGAGGGGCAAGAGTAGGAGTATGTGAATGAGGCAGGGAGCTGGACAGGAAGGGGCGATGGTGCGACTCTGGACCCAGGCTTGAGGGTCCCAGAGAAATAAAACATGGCTGTTTCCACTGACCTGAGATCTCCCTCCCTCTGCCCACCAGTGGTGTAATTTTTCCGCTCCACAGCTCCCAGCAGCTGCATGAGGCCTCTACTCATCGCCTTTGCAGTTTCTGCCCCCTCTGCATCCTTCTGTCTTCTTCTTCCTCTTCCTGTGGCACCAGCAGCGGTAGTAGAAGTAGCAGCAGCTCCGGCCTCATCTTCCTCCTCACTTGCTCCCTCTGTCCCAGTCTCACAGGCAGTGGCCAGGCCTGGCTCCTCTGAGACCCCGCCCCGCTCCTGGGTAGAACCCAGCTGTTGGAGAGAAGAGAGCAGGTTTGAGATCCATTCTGGGGGTGGGGCAGGGAGACAGGGCGGGGATCAAGTAAAGATAATCTTACAACCTGGAAGAGCTTCCACCTTAGTAGATCCCGTTCCTTCTGCATCTCTGCCAGGTTGGACTGGGCCAGCTGCAGCCGAAAGGCTGCCTCCTTGCGCTCCATCTCCTGCTGCTCTGTGAATTCCTTTAGGTCTGAGGCCAAGGCATGTGCTGCTGACTTATGTAGTTTGGCAAAATCGTGCAGCCAGTGTACCCTATGCTTGTGTAACTGGCCCTGCCTACGGGCGAAACGCACGCCCAGGGCCAGGCTGCTCCAGGCACAGGCCTCTTTGGCCTCGCTGGACACTGTGGTGTCCTCCAGGATGGTCCTGAGCTTGTTCTCCACCTCCTTCCAGGACAGGGATAGATTCTCGATGTAGAACTCAGGGCCTTTTATGTGCCCAGCCATTTTCTCATTGATGAAAGCTACCACATTGTCATGCTGGAACCCACCAGTGGGGTCGTCAGATTTCAAGGCCATGATGACTGAGTACTTTAGGGGTTGGCTGGCCCTGTGGAAATGAATCAACCAGGTGTCCACCCTGCGGGGGCCCTCACAGCCCCCCCTGCCGTCCCACCCCAATGTCGCCCCTACCTCAGCCCGGTCTCCTCCCATCATTTTGCCCTGCCCCTCCTCCCTCAGATCCTCTTAGAGGTCCCCTAAGGCTTGCCCCACGCTAGTACACTTCCCACCAAGCCTCACTTCTCCAGTGGAGACCAGATAGTATGCGGGGCTAACCACGCCCACCTACGAAACCCAAAGAGAAAACGCACCTTTCCCTCCAAGGGCTCCGAGAAAAGGAAGTCTTGGGGCCAACCGTCGAGGCTTTTACTCTGGGACTGTTCCAACTTCCAGAGACAGCGGGGGGGGGAGGGAATTTTTGAGGATGGTTCCTCCCAAATGCCAGGACATAAGAGAATCCGCTACGTTGGTGAAAGTCAGTGAAGGTGGGAAACAATAGGAGTGGTTAGAAAAGATTTAGAATCGAGACCGTGAAGTACTGGTAATTGAGTACAAGAAGTCTCACCCCCCTCCATAATGTATTGTCCCATGCCAAGGGGCCGTTGCCTCCTAGAAATGGAATGTTCTAGAACTAGAAGCAGCCCCAATCGCTCAGTGACCTTTCATATCCCTTGGAGGAAGAGGGGGGAGCCAGGGAACAGTTTTATCGCCCATTGGCTCAGCACTGAACGTTGTAGTTGCCCTAAACGGTCTTAAATTCTGGCCATTTCACCCGGAAACCAAGTCTCGATTCTGTCTACCTTCACGCTCCCACTATCCTAGTCCAGCTTCCCCAACCTGTATTTCTTCCCTGGACTACCGCCGCCGTCTGATACCTGGTTTGTCTCCTGCCTACCCAGACAGAGGAAATTGAGCATGTGAGTTTAAACCTCCAATGGCTTTCTGAAGCCACTGGATAAATCAGACAGACTTAAGGTGTAATCCTGCTTTGCCGCTTACTATATGACGTTCTGCTATAATTGAATCTTAGTTTCTACCTATGGGCCCACCGTGAGAACGGAATGACAAAGTGCATATAAAGTTGATGTAATGTTTTTTCTGGTCACATTTTTGTAAAAATATACAAATTCTGTGTGTGTGTATGTGTGTGTGTGTGTGTGTGTGTATGTTTCTATGAGCTTGGAGAAAGGAGTGGGAAGGTATACACCAGACTCTCATCTCTAGGAGGTGGAGTTGGAGAGGAGGTTTAGAAAAAGTTTCTTTTTAAAATATATCTTATATGATTTCATTTGTTACAAGGAACATATATCTATGTATGCATGCATTAAAAACCTGGAAAGTCACATACCAAAATGTTAACAGTGGTTATTTTGGAGTGGTAGGAATATTGTACATAAAAAACTTTACTCTTTATATTTTGTCTATCGTAGAAATTATTTATATTAAGCACATTTTTTAAAAATTTTAAACTATTTTTTGTAACTTGTGATCATTTTATATAATTTTTAAATACCTATAATGTGAAAGTATACCTGTAAACTCACCTTTCCCTAACCTAGAAGATAACTACTTAATAGTTTGAGAGCTATATATGTCGTTCTAGTCTTTTAAGATAGGCCATAGCAAATACAGTTGACCCTTTGAACAACCTGGAGTTTGGACTGTGGAGGTTTACTTCTGTGTGGATTTTTATTTTATTTTTTTAAATATTTAATTTATTTATTCATGAGAGACCCACAGAGAGAGAAGCAGAGACACAGGCAGAGGGAGAAGTAGGCTCCATGCAGGGAGCCTGATGTGGGCCTCGACCCTCCGTCTCCAGGATCATGCCCCTGGCTGAAGGTGGTGCTAAACCACTGGGCCACTGGGGCTGCTCCTGTGTGGATTTTTAAAATAAATTCAGTACAGTACTATAAATGTATTTTTCCTAACTTATGATTTTCTTAATAACATTTTTTTCTCCAGTTTACGATAAGATAGTATGTAATACGTATAACATAAAATATGTGTTAGTTGACTATTTTATTGTGGTTTTTAAAAACGATTTTATTTGTTTATTCATGAGAGAGACAGAGAGAGGCAGAGACACAGGCAGAGGGAGAAGCAAGCTCCATGCAGGGACCCCAATGTGGGACTCGATCCCAGGACCCTGGGATCACACCCTGAGCCAAAGGCAGAAGCTCAACCGCTGAGCCACCCACATGTCCTGACTATTTTATTGTTAAGGCTTCTTTCTGGTCATCAATAGGCTAATAGTGGTCAAGTTTGGGGGAAGTTAAACATTACAGGCAGATTTTCAACTGTGTGGAGGTCAGAGCCTCTAACCCCTGAGTTGTTCAAGGGTCAGATATAATTGGCAGTTTCTCAAACAAAACATCCTCTCACTTGTCTACTGGACTTTGCACAGGATGCTCCATGAGTGGGTTGTCCCTTGGCCTCTCCTGTTCTCCTTGCTCCCATTCTCTTCATCCACCTAACTCCTGTTCAATTTCTATTTCCCTTTCACAGCAGTGCTCAAGTATTTCTTTATCTTACAACTATTTCTTGATCCTCCAGCTCCCATCCTGAGGTAGGCTGAATTATGCCACCCTTCTGTGTCCCCATGATACTTTGTGCATACCACTTGCAGTACTTTTCACACTGTATTATAATCCATGATTTTCTGATTTTTTGCCCCATCAACTGGACATTCCTGCAAGGCCAGGTCTGAGTCTTAATTATTTCTGTGTTTTCAGCATCTGGCATAGTGGTAAGCACTCAAAAAATTAATTGCTGAGTGGACTGAAAGAATTAATTACATCTGTAAGGTATAAACAGATACCTTTAAAGAGAGTCCTATTTTCTTTCTTCTCTAAAATGTCTTTTTCTCCATACAGACTGATTTTCTGCCACCTCACAGCTTCTTGTGGTAAGGACCTCTCTTTAGTATTTGAAACTAACCAGTATTTGACAGATTTGGAGTTTGTAAAAAATACCCTGGAAGATTCAGGAATGAAGCTTCTGTGTGAAGGATTAAGAAAGCCAAACTGTGTCTTACAGACATTGAGGTAACTTAATAGCAGGAGAATTTGTTGTCTGTGTTCATAGAATTTTTTTGTCAATTTCTGTTTGCATGGGGTGGTTACGCATGAGCAAGATAATGAGGTCATTCTTCTTTTCACTGTAGATTGTACCGATGCCTTCTCTCTCCTGCTTCTTGTGGGGCACTGGCAGCTGTTCTTAGCACCAGCCAGTGGCTCACTGATCTGGAATTCAGTGAAACAAAATTGGACGCTTTGGCTTTGAAATTGCTTTGTGAAGGCTTAAAAGACCCGAATTGCAAATTACAGAAGCTCAAGTACGTGGTAACCATTAGTTTCCTTACTGCGAGAAAAAAAAAAATTAAATATACAACCAAGATGGATGTTGTGTGATCAACACATTTCAAAGAGTCATGGAGAAGACTAAAAGTGACAGTCCCTAAATTGTTCCTATGCAAAAAGTTTAGGAAAAGAATTTTTTTTTATTGTAGGCGGCAGTAATATCAATGACTATAACAATAGCCCGCACTTACTGAAGTATTACTTTGTGCTAAGCATTGTGCCGACTGCTTTGTATCTATGATTTCCTTTAATTGTACAACAGTTCTGAGAGGTTTCAGATTATCATATCCATTTTAACAGATGAGGAAATGGGGACCCGAGGCCATAAGACTAAATAACATGGCAAAGGCACAATTCAGAACTCACATGAATCTAACTTCAAAGTCCCATGGTAATAGTTTTAATAAAAAATTTATTGTATATGTATTAGCATTCTCCAGAGAAACAGAACAAAGAAGATGTATATAAATGTACAGTTGACCCTTGAAAAACACAGAGTTGGACAGCCCGGGTGGCTTAGCGGTTTAGTGCCGCCTTCAGCCCAGGGTGTGGTCCTGGAGACCCGGGATTGAGTCCCATGTCGGGCTCCCTGCATGGAGCCTGCTTCTCCCTCTCTCTCTCTCTCTCTCTCATGAATAAATAAATAAAATCTTAAAAAAAAAGAAAAAGGAAAAAACACAGGGTTTGAGGTACTTTAAACTCCCCCTAGTCAAAAATCCATATAACTTTTGACCTTCCAAAAGTTTAACGAATAGCCTTGCTGTTGACTGGAAGACCAACAGATAACATGAACAGCTGACTGACATACATTCTGTATGTGATATATATTTATATTGTATTCTTACAAGAAAGTAAACTGGAGAAAAGAAAATGTTATTAAGAAAATCATAAGGAAGGAAAAATACATTTACAGTACTGTACTGCATTTATTTAAAAAAATTCGTATTTAAGTGAATCCATGCAGTTCAAACCTGTGTTCTTCAAGGGTCGACTATATAGAGATTTATTTTAAGGAATTGGCTCATGTGAATTATGGTGGATGTCAAGTTCAATATTTACAAAGTAGGCCAACAAGCTAGAGACATGGGGAAAGCTCATGTTGCATTTCAAGTTCAAAGGCATTCTGCTAGGAGAAATCTCTCTTCTTCCCTGGGAGGTCAGTCTTTTTCTGAAAGACCTTCAACTAATTAGATGAGGCCCACCCAAATTATGGAGGGTAAGTTACTTTACTCAGAGTCTACTGATTTAAATGTTAATCTCATCTAAAAATTACCTTCCTAGATACATCTAGAATAAGTTTTGACCAAATATCTGGTTATATGACCTAGCCAATGTGACACAATTAACTTGCACAATAAATATGTGGGTTATTTATTTTCAAGTAGATTCCATGTCCAATGTAGAGCCCAATGTGGGGCTTGAACTCACTACTCTGAGAGAAGACCTGAGCTGAGATCAGGAGTCAGATGCATAACTGACTGAGCCATCTAGGTACCCCATATGTGTTTTTTTTAATTTTTTAAAATATTTTATTTATTCATGAGAGAGAGAGATTGGCAGAGACATAGGCAGAGGGAGAAGCAGGCTCCATGCAGGAAGCCCAATGCGGGACTAGATCCTGGGACTCCAGGATCATGCCCTGAGTCAAAGGCAGATGCTCAACCGCTGAGCCACCCAGGTGTCCCTTCTGCTTTTTTTTTTTTTTTTAAGCAAAAGCTCTTTAAAGCTTCTAAACTTCACTTTGAAACTCTTCCTGCCTACCAAATGCCTCTATTTAAAATTTCTAAATTGGGGAGATATAGACATGTTTATTTACGAGCCCTCTTCAAGGCTAAGGTGGGAGCCTGGTAACTCAAGAGAAAATTGAGGACTCCAAGATTGTAGTATATGTCATAGAAATTCTTGAAAGGGTTGGAAGAAAAAGTTGATAGTTCAAGAAACTAGACTACTTAATATGAAGAAACAAAGACTGAGAAGACAGGAAGGTCAGTAAAAACCACTCTTCATCCTAAAGAAAATATTATGTATATAAAATATTATATTATGATGATGGGCTGGGTCTCTGTAAGGATGGAAAATTAATAAATAATGGACTTTTAGATCTTTTGATTATAAAGCTTAATTAAATATATTATAGCATGTCCCTCATGGGATTTGAAAATAGCTATAAGACAGAATTCTAAATTCATGCAGGGGGTTAAAATGAGATGAAGTCACGTTGATATTTACTCCCAACACTTTTTTTGGAGGGGCAGTCAACACTTACTGAATCCTCCTGGGGAATACAGTGTTGTGAGAGCAAAGTACGATTCTCTCTCTCTCCTGGAGGCTGTGACATTATCAAGGCTGGCAGTCTTGTATGAGTGGACCTTTATTTTCTCTGCTTCTGAGGTATTGTGGGTAGGGGGCGGGTGAGTAGGACAGGAAAGCAGCCAATTCTGTCTGTGTTCATCTTTCTTTCTCTCCAGGTTGTGTGCTAGCTTTCTCCCTGAAAGCTCTGAGGTTGTTTGCAAGTACCTTGCCTCTGTTCTCATTTGCAATCCAAACCTCACTGAACTGGACCTGAGTGAAAATCCCCTGGGAGACACAGGGGTGAAGTATCTTTGTGAGGGTCTCAGACATTCCAACTGTAAAGTGGAGAAACTAGAGTAAGTTTCTTGGAACTGTCTGGCATTGTATTATGGCTATTGAACTTGTTGAATGCCTGCTATGTGCCAGGATCTATGCTTGGTGCTTGGCAGAAGTTATTTCACCTTCATGCACTAAATCCAATAAGATGGATTTATTTTAAAGGTTTTATTTATTTATTCATGAGAGACACAGAGAGAGAGAAAGGCAGAGACACAGGCAGAGGAAGAAGCAGGCTCCGTGCAGGGACCCCAGGATCACGCCCTGAGCTGAAGGCAGATGCTCAACCACTGAGCCACTCAGGCATCCCCAAGATGGATTTTTTTAATTCCCGTTGTACAGATGAGGAAACTGAAGATCACAGGGAAAAGTGACTTGTCCAAGGTCATACCACTCAAAAGTGATATTGTGGTGACTCCAAAATCTGTCTTCAAATCTCCTGATCTTTCCAGTATACTACCATCTTACATGTTTACAGGAATGACACCACTTAAATATTAACTCTATAGGGGATACCCATATACACCCAATGCTGGACTAGAGGTGGGTGGAGTTATCAGAAGGACAAGTGATAAGGCTGCCCTTAAGGACATACAGATATGAAACAATTGGAGAGCAATACAGTTCAATGTGTGATGAAGTTCTCAATACTTTGGAATCATTTAGAAATGCCACATGAATCCAGTGAAAGGTAGGGGGTCACTGTGAGCCGGAGACTTCAGAAGGAGGCTTTTGTGAAGGAAGTGCACCAAGAGTTAGAATTTGAAGCATGGCTAGAACTTAGGAAAACATTCTCAGGAAGTTAAAAGTCAGCAGTGGCTGATTTTTCTTCTTTTTTCTTGGTAGCTTGAGCACATGTTGCCTAACAGATGCTAGCTGTATGGAGCTTTCTTCCTTCTTGCAAGTGAGTCAGACGTTAAAAGAGCTATTTGTGTTTGCCAATACCCTAGGGGACACAGGAGTACAGCATCTTTGTGAAGGTCTGCAGCATACGAAGGGTATTCTCGAGAATCTCGTGTAAGTGTCCACTTCTCCTTGTTCTCATGGGCCTTGGCACTTGAGGTTCAGTAGGACTCCATGGTTAACAGCCACCTTGATATTCCCATTCCTCCAGGCTTTCTGAATGTTCCCTTTCTGCAGCTTGTTGTGAGTCCCTTTCCCAAGTCCTGAGCTCCAGCCGGAGCCTGACAAGGCTGCTTCTGATTAATAACAAAATTGAAGATTTGGGACTGAAATTGCTGTGTGAAGGATTAAAACAGCCTGACTGTCCATTAAAGGATCTGGCGTAAGTATTGTGGACTAAAGCCACAGGCATAGTTTCCTGATGTTTCAGCAACTCTTAAAATTAAATGAGTATTTTTTTTTTTTTGGCCTCGTGATTGAATCTTCAAGGAAGCAATACATGAAGAACCAGATAATTTAGGGAGAATAAATGTTCCCTTCTCTACAATCTCTGGCCCTGGCCTATGGGATTTTTTTTTACATGACACTGTGTGTTTCTAATGTGTTTTTCTCATGGGCAAACAGAATTCCTAAAGTAATTCAGTGCAGATGAAATGATGCCAGCCTTCTCTACCTTACTTCCCGGCAGACTATGGACCTGCCACCTGACTGGAGAGTGTTGTCAGGATTTGTGCAATGCACTCTACACCAATGAGTACCTAAGAGACCTTGACCTCAGTGATAATGCTTTAGGGGACGAGGGTATGCAGGTGCTGTGTGAAGGGCTGAAACAACCCTCCTGCAAACTGCAGACTTTGTGGTACGTATACTGGGACCTTTTGCTCACTGGGCTCTTGTTCCAGGCTCTCTCTATATGGTATGAGGGGGTCATTGCAGAACTCGGAATAAAACTGGTTTCTTTCTTGAATCTTCAAACCACCCCTGCCCCGCAGGTTAGCAGAATGTCATCTCACAGATGCGTGCTGTGGAGCCCTTGCCTCTGTCCTCAGCAGAAACGAGAACCTAACATTGCTAGACCTAAGCGGAAATGACCTCAAGGATTTTGGAGTGCAAATGCTCTGTGATGCACTGCTTCAGCCAATATGTAAACTACAGACATTCTAGTAAGTTACTATGGCGGGGGTAGGGCAGGAAGGGAGAGGGTCAAGACAGACATGTTGGGTTTGATCATAGCCCATTGCAGTCAGGAAAGAAGAAAAACTGAGGCAAGCCATGCCTAGGCAAAATATCAAAAGTAAGTAAAATGACCAGTAGGCCTCCTCCTTAGACATGGGCAGAGAAAGAGGCAGAGAACAGGCAGCACTGGATATCACTGCTAAGAGAAGCAACATGGTGTAGGGAAAAGAGTACCACATCTAGATTCTGTTAGGTCTGGCTTAAATACCAGGTTTAGCACCTACTAGCTACATGGCCACGCTTACTTAACCTCCCTGTACTTTAGTATCACTGTCTGTAAAATGGAGCCAATACTAGTACCTGACTATCTGGTGTTAACGAGGAGACTGAATGAAGTGAAACGTTAATTAAAGATGTACCTAGTACAATCTTTGGCACATAGAGGGTATTCCATAAGTGTTAGATTCCTTCCCTTTTCTCTTCTCATACTTGCCAGAGGTCTTAATGTTTACATTTGGATCTTCAAGACTCAAGGAAATGAAGTTGTAATGATGCAATTATAGGAAGTGGAGGTCTTGACCCTTTTTGGTCAATGTCCATCTGCCAGCTCAGCAGGCTGGCATGACCCACAAAGTCAGTCTTAATTAGGATACAGCTATGCTGTGTTGGCAGCTAATCAGTGGCCAAATGTCCATTCATTTCTGGCATTCAGAGCTGGAACACATAATGGAAAATAAAGGCTGAGTGCAAAAATTCCACATTTCAAAGCCAATTTAACAGATTGAAGTGTAAATGAAAACAGCATAAAGGCCTGATTACAAGTCTGGCTGAAACAGGAACTGGTTCTCTACTAGCAAAGTGAAGTATGTTAGTTTCAAAGGCTTGAAAGTGTGGTGGTTACTGCCTTGAAAGAGAATTATTTGCGACATGATAAGCCTCAGAGATTTCGAGACTTCCATTCCATAGTGTCTTTCTCAAAAGAGGTGACTGCTGTCTATATTGTCAACTTGTTGGAATAAGCTTAATGATCAATCCTAAGGTTTATTTAAATATTGAGTAATTTAATGTGGTAGTGCTCTGTAGTGTGTATGCTTCAGCAAAGGTCCTAAATGACAGCAGGGAGAAATTATTTTGTGATGGCATGCCATTATTTGCTTTTTATTGTAAATTATTACGCCGTTTCCTGTATCTCTTGCTCTTTGCCTTTTAACCAATGTGCTTCCACTGTGTTTTCAGGCCAACCTTCAAACCCTTATAACTTGTCAGTTGATAAGTTGATAACAGTATGCAGCAATAGCTCAAAATACAAAATAAAGGACACACACACACACACACACACAGAATAGACCTCATTTACTGACCTCAAATCAGTTTTGAATGTTAGAGTATATGTAATACAAACAACACTGTAATTAATAGAAATATGTATTTACCCAAGTAAGGTGAGAGGGAACTGTGGATAATTTAATGTTGTGGTGGGATCAAAACGGTAATTCTGGGAGAGCCTTCTAAAAGGGAGAGTCTTGGCTGGAAATTGCAAAGACTGGAGGAAGAAGGTTATTTTCTGAGAGCTGATTGAGTGTGGGGCTGAATCTTGTTCTTCATTGTATTCTCTACGCACCCCCCCCCAATAAAGTTCCTGGCTCAGTGTTTTGCATACAGTAAATACATATAGAAGACAAATTAGTAACTTAGAACATCTGGAGGCAAGGAAAGGAGACCATTAATGACGTGTTCAATAAAGACTACATGTCTAGACTTTCAGAAGGTCAAGGAGTAAAAGAGGCCATGACCTTAGAGTGACAGAGCTTACCTTCACTCATTCCACAAGTACTTTCTAAATACCTGCTATGTGCTAGTCAAGTGTGCCAGGTGCCAGGAGACAAGAGTGAATAAGACGTGAGACATAATCTATGCTCTTCAGGGGCCTGATGACTTAGTGGTAGAGACAGGCCCATAAACTGAAAAATGCAATAGGGTGATCATGTGGCCTTAAGGGAGTCGTGGCAGCCCAAGAAGGTCACAGAAAGCTTCTTGAAGGAAGGACCACCTGAGTTAAGTCTCATGACTATTACCAAGAGAAATGGGAGTAAGGATGGAGAAGGGTAGTCCAGGCTCGGGAGATAGCATGAACAAGGTAGTTAGACAATAAACAGTATGGTTTATGATACTTCATGGGGAAAAGGGTGGGAAATATTCAAGGAGTTTGCTCTTGCTGGAGCATGAAGTACAAAGCAGAATGTGTCAAAAAGTGAGGCTGAGGGGGTAGGCGAGGCCTTGTATACCATATGTGTTTAGTAAGTCCTGTTAACAGAATTCTGAGTACAAACTCAGTCATTACTCTATTTCAAATACTCTAGTAGTGGTTCATTTTGAGGCCTCTCCTTACCTTTCAAAAACCAGTCTTCAAGCTAGAGCCAGTTTTGTTTCTAAAGTTGGTTGGAGAGTCAGTCCACTGCTGCTGTTGTTTCTCACTGCCACAGGGGGATCTTAAGAACTGACCCTAACTGGTCCCACAGAAGTTTGGTTACTAGACAGTGATGCCCTGGCTGGTCTGGATCCCTTCTAGCCTTGCAGTGCCATCATAATTGGGCACTGAGGTTACAGATATACGAGTCTACACCCAAACATGCAGCCATTGTTCTCTAAAGTACTGTATGTGTCAGGGTGGTTGGGTCTAGAGGAGCTCCTGGACTTAGCCACAGGTATATTGATGTGAGACCTGCCCTTGCCCCACAAAGGTGGAGGCCCATGACTTGAGTGAAGGGCCCCACTTTAGCCTTTATCTTTCTTCTAGAAAATTTTATTTTATGGGCCTTGGTGCCTTTTCCAGGCTGCGAGCCTTAGATAAAGGTCTCTAACTCACCCTGATGCAATTTTCTAGTTCTAAATTTGGAAAGAAGGGGTTGAGTGTATCTGGTCTCTTAATTCCCAGAAGACCTCGGGTTTCCTAAGCATATTGGCCCACCTCTTGCCCAACAGTGAGTACTATGCATCAAGAGAGAAGGCAACTTAAAAATAAATAAATAAATAAATAAATAAATAAATAAATAAATAAATAAATAAACAAACAAATAAATAAATAAAAAGAGAGAGAAGGCAACTTGTGCTAAGTAACTCCAAAAGTTCTAAAGGTCTTGTTACATTTCCAAGGCATTAAATATCTACTTACTCTACAATTCCATAATTATCAAGTTTACTCATTTCACTTTGCTAGCTTCTATCCATTAAAAACTAAAATCTTAAAAAAAACCTAAAGTTTTTATCTCACTACACACCTGAAAGAGCTTGTACCATCTTTTGTAGTCAGTGGGTTTTAATTGGGGACACACGTGTGGAGTTTTCTGAAGTGCCTTTTGGACCCTGTGGGAAGTTTTCTAATAGGTGGGCAGTTGGATATAAGAGTGTGCCCTGGAGATGATAGCTGAAGCCATGACAATGGATGAGATCCTCTAGGGAGAGTGAGAAGAGAAGAACCTCTGAGAAACATCCCTGGGGAATTAGCCCCCTGGGCAATACCAACTTTTAAGAGGTGGGTATGGAAAGGAAAACCCATGGAGTAAACCAGGAGAGAAAATGGTGTCCTGGAAGCTATGGGAAAAGTGAGTTTCAAGGAAGAAGGGCTTAATGGTATCAAGTGCAGCAGAGAGGACCAAAAGGACGGGTACTGAAACCTCTGTCCATTGGATTTAGTCATTAGGAGGCCATCGGTAACTCTGTCAAGGGCAGTTTCAGTGGTGTGGTGGGGCCAGAAACCAGACTGCAATGACTTGAAGAGATTGGAGATAAAGAAGGGGGAGAAGGAGCAGAGACTAATCCCTGAAGAAATTTGTGTAAAGGAGAAGAGATGTGGGTCTGTAGCTGGGAGGGCTTGCCGAACTGTGGGAAGGAGGGAGTTCTTTTTCCTTCTTGGCTCGCTGAGGAGAGGCAAAGTTTTAGGTTGAGTGAAAGGAGCCTGTAGAGAGGGAGAGATTACATATACAGGAGCAGGAAATAATGGACTGGTGCAGCAGGGCCTTGGACAAAGGCAGAGAGGGACGAATGTGAGAGTCCAGGAGGAAGTGAGGCATTTTCCCAAAGAGAAGAGCTAAGGCTGAGGGAAAAGGTAGATGGCTGAATGGGTGAAGTAACTGGTGCAAAGAAGCCAGTAGAATGGGAATCTTCTTAGGATAGGAAAACTAGTGAAGGGATCTGTTGGCTTGACTTGACACTAGATTCTTTTCATTTTTTCATAGCATTGACACGGATCATTTACATGAAGAAACATTCAGAAAGATGGAAGCTTTAAAAATGAGCAAGCCTGGAATCACCTGGTAGTTTCTAAGGAGAGCTCCCGAATCAGCTGCATATAGACCCCCCTCCATCTGGCACCATCTTTAACAGTTGTGCAATATTCTTATTCTAATCCTGTTAACCTTTGCTGAGGACCCTAGTGTGAAGTGAGTAGCAGTGGTTGCTATTTCTTACATAGAATTATCCACTAAATAGAATGTGAAAGGCAGAAGCACTTAGTTCAAATGTCTTCAGCAATAACATCTTATGTTCATATGTTGTGTTATAAAATTTACTACATTTTCACAGAAACCCTCAAAGGTGGAAAGATGAGGCTCAGAGAGGTTGTGACTAGCTGTAGGTCACACAGCTCCATAGAGAATTGGGACTGGAATCTAGCCAGGCTTTACAATATCCAGGCCAGACAGGGAAACAATAGAAAAATGATGTGAATGAATCAACTCAAAGAAACAAGATACTTGAAATTATTAAAGGGCAAGAAGGGGTACACATACATGTTCTATTTTATGGTGCTGATTTTAAGTAAAATTATAATTCCCAAAAGAAAGAGAGAGGGATGAGTTGAATTGATAGGGAAAGGCTTCCTGGGTATAACTCAATGTGGGCCCTGAGAATGAGCAGTATTGAGATGAGGAAGATCTATTGGCTAGTGGCTGTAAGACTGCAGGCAACAGAGCTGTTTTTCTGAGCAGCTCTCCAAGAGCACCTAAAGCTCTCCAAAAGTTGACAGTAGCATTTCTTGAGCTGCAGTAGTATCTACATCCTAGGCTCGTGAGGGTGCTCTCCAGTTCCCAGGCTCAGCTCCCTGTCTGAACTTTTAATCCCTACCCCATGTGTTTGTTCTTGTTCATGGACTCCTATGGGTGACTGATCCTCATCCCTGGCAGCATTCTGCATAGCCTAGCATGGATCCTATATGGCCCCATGTTTCTCTCTCTGCCTAGCTTCCACAGAACACCAGACAAGACAAGTGGAGGGAGGGAACTCCAGGCAAAGAAAATAGCACAAAGTCCACAATATAGGAATGAATGTGGTGTGGGATGGATAGAAAGATAGGCTGACCTGATTAAGGTGTAGAGTTGTCTCTGGAAGCTACTGGACTAGCCCTGTGATCCTGAAAAGGTTACTTTGACCCTTACAGTTTCTATTTTCTCATCTGTAAAATGGAGATACATTGACATTAACCTTGCAGGGCTGTTGTTCCCAACATGGTGCCTACCCTCACACAGTAGGTATTAGAATGGTAGCTGTTCGTATTAGTTTATAAATGTAAGAACTCAACTGTATATTCTTTGAGCTCCCAGATTTTCCTGCTGTGTGGTCAGTGTTAACTGTGCACTTGAGTGAAATGCATGTGCTAGATAGAGTAAAGCTAGTGGGGGAGAGACACATAGTGGGAAGTTACTGCAGGTGAGAGATCCAGCTGCTTCACATCCTCATCCATCATCACATGTTGTTCCTTGCGGCCCTGGGAGATGGTAACTTTCAGTCAGGAGACCAGTTTGGCCTGAGAAGAATGGTAAAGATAGCACTTTGTTTCCAGATTTCTCAGTTTCTCCCCCTTTAGTTATTTAAGACTTATGCTAAATGTTAGCTTTACAGAGATGAATATGCCTTTTCCTATGCACATCCCCTGCTATCTTCTCTGACTGCCGTGGTCCCTCTGTCAGTCTAGAGAACATCTGATAAAACTCAGTCACATTAAGAACTCAAAGATAGAATATTGAATGGAAGTTTGCATAACTCTATGTGTTTGTGTGTGTCCCAGTTATATACAAAAGAATAAGTATACATGTATATGTATCTGTCGAGAGTATGTGTGGAAGAATGTATACAAGAAATACTTAACAGGAGTTATTTCTGTCAAGAGGAATTTGACAAACAAGGGCAGTGAGAGAAGAGGAAAGAAACTTTTCATTTTTATATATAGCCCTCTGTTCTACTTGATGTTTTTACCATGTGCATGTATTAATTTTATAGTTAATAAACTTGATGTTAGAAATAAAACTAACTTATACTGAGGAGTCATTCTTCTTTTCAAAGATGACATTTTAGAAGAAAAAACAGAGCAGGCATTATATAAGCATGACATAAGCCTAAAGGAAAAGAATGAAAGCTTTGATAACATCAAAATTAAAAATCTCTTTATGAGAAAAATGCATAAATAAAATGAAAAGACAAGATAAATTGGAAGAACATATTTGGCACATGTATAAATAACAAATCAGTATGAAAAACAAAACATGAAGGACTTTTACTTCGTGCAATGATGAAATAGCAGTGAATGGATTCATCTTCCCATATTAACAACTCAAAAAATGGGCAAAATATATGAAATGGCAGTTTTCAGACATTGGATAACAGGCAGAGTTGGTAAAAATAAAAAATAGCAAGATGGTAGTTTTATTTTTTTTAAAGATTTATTTATTTATTTATTCATGATAGATGTAGAGAGAGAAAGAGAGAGGCAGAGACACAGGAGGACGGAGAAGCAGGCTCCACACCAGGAGCCCGACGCGGGACTCGATCCCGGAACTCCAGGATCGCGCCCTGGGCCAAAGGCAGACGCCAAACCGCTGAGCCACCCAGGGATCCCCAGTTTTATTTTTTTTAAGGATTTTATTTATTCATGAGAGAGACACACAGAGAGAGGCAGAGACCTAGGCAGAGGGAGAAGCAAGCTCCATGTGGGGAGGCGGATGTGGGACTCATTCCTGGGACTCAAGATCATGCCCTGGGCCAAAGGCAGGTGCTTAATCGCTGAGCCACCCGGGTGTCGCCAAGACAGTAGTTTTAAACAGAACCATATTGGGGTGCCTGAGTGGCTCAGTTGGTTAAGCGTCTGCCTTCAGCTCAGATCATGGATCCTGGGATAGCGCTCCATGTTGGGCTCCCTGCTTAGTGGAGAGCCTGCTTCTCTCTCTCTCTCCCTCCTGCATGTGCTCTCTCTCTCTTTCTCTCAAAATCTTAAAAAAAAATAGAACCATATCAATAATCATATTAAAGTTAATGGTCTCACGGCAACCCAATTAAAAGGCTGAGATTGGTAGAATAGAAAAGTTTTTTTTGAAAAACTCAACCATATGCTGCCTATAAGAAACCTATTTTATAAATACAAATAGGTTAAACATAAAAGATAGGGAAAAGATATACCATGTTACCATTGATTTTTGAAAAGCTGGAGTGACTATATTATCAGAGAAAGCAGATTGTAAAGCAAAGGATATTACCAGAAATACAGAGGGCTATTTTATAACAATAATGCAGTTAATTCATCGGGAGGACATAACAATCCTAAAAATACATGCACCTAAAGAATACATCCAAAATATATGGAGCAAAAACTGGCTGAGCAAGGAGAAATAGACAAATCCATGATTTTAGAGACTTAGACATTTTATTTTATTTATTTATTTTTAAAGATTTTATTTATTCATGAGAGACAGAGGCAGAGACATAGGAAGAGGGAGAAGCAAGGGTCCCTGTGGGGAGCCTGATGTGGGACTCCATCCCACGACCCTGGGATCACTCCCTGAGCCAAAGGCAGCTGCTAAACCACTGAGTCACCCAGGTGCCCCAGAAAACATATTCTTTACAAATGCACATTGAAAATTTACCAAGATAGACAATATCTTGGTCATGTAACAAATCTCAGTAAAGTTAAAGGATTCAAGGCAAAATATGTTCTCTAACCACAATGGAGTTAAATTAAAAATCAGTAAAAGAAAAAGATACATGGAAAATTTTCCAAATATTTGGAAAATAACACACTTCTAAATAATCTATGGCTCAAGAGTAAGTCTCAAGGAAAATTAGAAAGTATTTTAAATTGAGTGATACCAAAATAGGAGACATAAAATTTGTGGGATATAGCTAGCACAATGCTTAGAGGGACATTTATAGCACCAAACAGCTATATTAGAAAAGAAAAGATCTTAAATCAATGACTTCAGCTTTCACAATAAGAAACTAGAAAAAGAACAAGTTTAAGTTGAAAGCAAGCAGAAGAAAGGAAATAACACAAGAACAGAATACATAGGGGAGGAGCAAGATGGCGGAAGAGTAGGGTCTCCAAATCACCTGTCTCCACCAAACTACCTAGAAAACCTTCAAATTATCCTGAAAATCTATGAATTCGGCCTGAGATTTAAAGAGAGACCAGCTGGAATGCTACAGTGAGAAGAGTTCGCGCTTCTATCAAGGTAGGAAGACGGGGAAAAAGAAGTAAAGAAACAAAGGCCTCCAAGGGGGAGGGGCCCCGCGAGGAGCCGGGCTGAGGCCGGGGCGAGTGTCCCCAGGACAGGAGAGCCCCGTCCCGGAGGAGCAGGAGCTGCACCGACCTTCCCGAGCGGAAAGGGGCTCGCGGGGAGTTGGAGCAGGACCCAGGAGGGCGAGGATGCCCTCGGGCTCCCCGGGGACAGTAACAGCAACTGCGCACCCAGGAGAGTGCGCCGAGCTCCCTAAGGGCTGCAGCGCGCACGGCGGGACCCGGCGGGACCCAGAGCAGCTGAAGGGGCTCAGGCGGCGGCTCCGCGGAGGGGGCTGCGCGGCCCCGGGAGCAGCTTGGAGGGGCTCGGGCAGAGGAAGAGGCTCCGTGCGGAGGGGGCTGCGCGGTTCCAGGAGCAGCTCGGAGGGGCTCGGGCGGCGGCTCCACGGAGGGGGCTGCGCGGCCCGGGAGCGCGAATCCAACAGCGCAGGCTCCGGAGCACAGGGCGCCGGGACACAGCCCAGGATCCCGCCTCCCCCGGGACAGGCAGAGGCCGGGAGGGCCCAGGACAGCGAGGACGCTCCTGCCCCAGCTGAGCACATCAGCGGCCCCGCCCCGGAGCCTCCAGGCCCTGCAGACGGAGTTCCTGCCGGAGCTGAATCCAGGTTTCCAGAGCTGCCCCGCCACTGGGGCTGTTCCTCCTGCGGCCTCACGGGGTAAACAACCCCCACCAAGCCCTGCACCAGGCAGGGGCACAGCAGCTCCCCCAACTGCTAACACCTGAAAATCAGCACAACAGGCCCCTCCCCCAGAACACCAGCTAGACGGACAACTTCTAGGAGAAGCCAAGGGACTTAAAGTACACAGAATCAGAAGATACTCCCCGGTGGTTCTTTTTTTGTTTGTTTTTTGTTTTTGTTTTTGTTTTTGTTTTGTTTTGCTTTTTGATTTGTTTCCTTCCCCCACCCCCTTTTTTTTCTCCTTTCTTTTTCTTTCTCTTTTTCTTCTTTTTTTTTTTCGTTTTTTTTTCTTTTTCTTCCCTTTTTTTTTCTCTTTCTCTTTTCTTTCCTTCTTTCTCTCCTCTCTTTTTCTCTTTTTCCCAATACAACTTGCTTTTGGCCACTCTGCACTGAGCAAAATGACTAGAAGGAAAACCTCACCTCAAAAGAAAGAATCAGAAACAGTCCTCTCTCCCACAGAGTTACAAAATCTGGATTACAATTCTATGTCAGAAAGCCAATTCAGAAGCACTATTATACAGCTACTGGTGGCTCTAGAAAAAAGTATAAAGGACTCAAGAGACTTCATGACTGCAGAATTTAGAGCTAATCAGGCAGAAATTAAAAATCAATTGAATGAGATGCAATCCAAACTAGAAGTCCTAACGACGAGGGTTAACGAGGTGGAAGAACGAGTGAGTGACCTAGAAGACAAGTTGATGGCAAAGAGGGAAACTGAGGAAAAAAGAGACAAACAATTAAAAGACCATGAAGATAGATTAAGGGAAATAAACGACAGCCTGAGGAAGAAAAACCTACGTTTAATTGGGGTTCCCGAGGGCGCCGAAAGGGACAGAGGGCCAGAATATGTATTTGAACAAATTCTAGCTGAAAACTTTCCTAATCTGGGAAGGGAAACAGGCATTCAGATCCAGGAAATAGAGAGATCCCCCCCTAAAATCAATAAAAACCGTTCAACACCTCGACATTTAATTGTGAAGCTTGCAAATTCCAAAGATAAGGAGAAGATCCTTAAAGCAGCAAGAGACAAGAAATCCCTGACTTTTATGGGGAGGAGTATTAGGGTAACAGCAGACCTCTCCACAGAGACCTGGCAGGCCAGAAAGGGCTGGCAGGATATATTCAGGGTCCTAAATGAGAAGAACATGCAACCAAGAATACTTTATCCAGCAAGGCTCTCATTCAAAATGGAAGGAGAGATAAAGAGCTTCCAAGACAGGCAGCAACTAAAAGAATATGTGACCTCCAAACCAGCTCTGCAAGAAATTTTAAGGGGGACTCTTAAAATTCCCCTTTAAGAAGAAGTTCAGTGGAACAGTCCACAAAAACAAAGACTGAATAGATATCATGATGACACTAAACTCATATCTCTCAATAGTAACTCTGAATGTGAACGGGCTTAATGACCCCATCAAAAGGCGCAGGGTTTCAGACTGGATAAAAAAGCAGGACCCATCTATTTTCTGTCTACAAGAGACTCATTTTAGACAGAAGGACACCTACAGCCTGAAAATAAAAGGTTGGAGAACCATTTACCATTCGAATGGTCCTCAAAAGAAAGCAGGGGTAGCCATCCTTATATCAGATAAACTAAAATTTACCCCGAAGACTGTAGTGAGAGATGAAGAGGGACACTATATCATACTTAAAGGATCTATTCAACAAGAGGACTTAACAATCCTCAATATATATGCTCCGAATGTGGGAGCTGCCAAATATATAAATCAATTATTAACCAAAGTGAAGAAATACTTAGATAATAATACACTTATACTTGGTGACTTCAATCTAGCTCTTTCTATACTCGATAGGTCTTCTAAGCAAAACATCTCCAAAGAAACGAGAGCTTTAAATGATACACTGGACCAGATGGATTTCACAGATATCTACAGAACTTTACATCCAAACTCAACTGAATACACATTCTTCTCAAGCGCACATGGAACTTTCTCCAGAATAGACCACATATTGGGTCACAAATCGGGTCTGAACCGATACCAAAAGATTGGGATTGTCCCCTGCATATTCTCGGACCATAATGCCTTGAAATTAGAACTAAATCACAACAAGAAGTTTGGAAGGACCTCAAACACGTGGAGGTTAAGGACCATCCTGCTAAAAGATAAAAGGGTCAACCAGGAAATTAAGGAAGAATTAAAAAGATTCATGGAAACTAATGAGAATGAAGATACAACCGTTCAAAATCTTTGGGATGCAGCAAAAGCAGTCCTAAGGGGGAAATACATCGCAATACAAGCATCCATTCAAAAACTGGAAAGAACTCAAATACAAAAGCTAACCTTACACATAAAGGAGCTAGAGAAAAAACAGCAAATAGATCCTACACCCAAGAGAAGAAGGGAGTTAATAAAGATTCGAGCAGAACTCAACGAAATCGAGACCAGAAGAACTGTGGAACAGATCAACAGAACCAGGAGTTGGTTCTTTGAAAGAATTAATAAGATAGATAAACCATTAGCCAGCCTTATTAAAAAGAAGAGAGGGAAGACTCAAATTAATAAAATCATGAATGAGAAAGGAGAGATCACTACCAACACCAAGGAAATACAAACGATTTTAAAAACATATTATGAACAGCTATACGCCAATAAATTAGGCAATCTAGAAGAAATGGACGCATTCCTAGAAAGCCACAAACTACCAAAACTGGAACAGGAAGAAATAGAAAACCTGAACAGGCCAATAACCAGGGAGGAAATTGAAGCAGTCATCAAAAACCTCCCAAGACACAAGAGTCCAGGGCCAGATGGCTTCCCAGGAGAATTTTATCAAACGTTTAAAGAAGAAATCATACCTATTCTCCTAAAGCTGTTTGGAAAGATAGAAAGAGATGGAGTACTTCCAAATTCGTTCTATGAAGCCAGCATCACCTTAATTCCAAAGCCAGACAAAGACCCCGCCAAAAAGGAGAATTACAGACCAATATCCCTGATGAACATGGATGCAAAAATTCTCAACAAGATACTGGCCAATAGGATCCAACAGTACATTAAGAAAATTATTCACCATGACCAAGTAGGATTTATCCCTGGGACACAAGGCTGGTTCAACACCCGTAAAACAATCAATGTGATTCATCATATCAGCAAGAGAAAAACCAAGAACCATATGATCCTCTCATTGGATGCAGAGAAAGCATTTGACAAAATACAGCATCCATTCCTGATTAAAACTCTTCAGAGTGTAGGGATAGAGGGAACATTCCTCGACATCTTAAAAGCCATCTATGAAAAGCCCACAGCAAATATCATTCTCAATGGGGAAGCACTGGGAGCCTTTCCCCTAAGATCAGGAGCAAGACAGGGATGTCCACTCTCACCACTGCTATTCAACATAGTACTGGAAGTCCTAGCCTCAGCAATCAGACAACAAAAAGACATTAAAGGCATTCAAATTGGCAAAGAAGAAGTCAAACTCTCCCTCTTCGCCGATGACATGATACTCTACATAGAAAACCCAAAAGTCTCCACCCCAAGATTGCTAGAACTCATACAGCAATTCGGTAGCGTGGCAGGATACAAAATCAATGCCCAGAAGTCAGTGGCATTTCTATACACTAACAATGAGACTGAAGAAAGAGAAATTAAGGAGTCAATCCCATTTAC
This sequence comes from Canis lupus familiaris, assembly GCF_011100685.1. Classification (NCBI taxonomy): domain Eukaryota; kingdom Metazoa; phylum Chordata; class Mammalia; order Carnivora; family Canidae; genus Canis; species Canis lupus. Next base: position 82,132,761 of record NC_049260.1, read on the forward strand.
AATTGCACCCAAAAGCATAAGATACCTAGGAATAAACCTCACCAAAGATGTAAAGGATCTATACCCTCAAAACTATAGAACACTTCTGAAAGAAATTGAGGAAGACACAAAGAGATGGAAAAATATTCCATGCTCATGGATTGGCAGAATTAATATTGTGAAAATGTCAATGTTACCCAGGGCAATATACACGTTTAATGCAATCCCTATCAAAATACCATGGACTTTCTTCAGATAGTTAGAACAAATTATTTTAAGATTTGTGTGGAATCAGAAAAGACCCCGAATAGCCAGGGGAATTTTAAAAAAGAAAACCATATCTGGGGGCATCACAATGCCAGATTTCAGGTTGTACTACAAAGCTGTGGTCATCAAGACAGTGTGGTACTGGCACAAAAACAGACACATAGATCAGTGGAACAGAATAGAGAATCCAGAAGTGGACCCTGAACTTTATGGGCAACTAATATTCGATAAAGGAGGAAAGACTATCCATTGGAAGAAAGACAGTCTCTTCAATAAATGGTGCTGGGAAAATTGGACATCCACATGCAGAAGAATGAAACTAGACCACTCTCTTTCACCATACACAAAGATAAACTCAAAATGGATGAAAGATCTAAATGTGAGACAAGATTCCATCAAAATCCTAGAGAAGAACACAGGCAACACCCTTTTTGAACTTGGCCATAGTAACTTCTTGCAAGATACATCCACAAAGGCAAAAGAAACAAAAGCAAAAATGAACTATTGGGACTTCATCAAGATAAGAAGCTTTTGCACAGCAAAGGATACAGTCAACAAAACTCAAAGACAACCTACAGAATGGGAAAAGATATTTGCAAATGACATATCAGATAAAGGGCTAGTTTCCAAGATCTATAAAGAACTTATTAAACTCAACACCAAAGAAACAAACAATCCAATCATGAAATGGGCAAAAGACATGAACAGAAATTTCACAGAGGAAGACATAGACATGGCCAACATGCATATGAGAAAATGCTCTGCATCACTTGCCATCAGGGAAATACAAATCAAAAGTACAATGAGATACCACCTCACACCAGTGAGAATGGGGAAAATTAACAAGGCAGGAAACAACAAATGTTGGAGAGGATGCGGAGAAAAGGGAACCCTCTTACACTGTTGGTGGGAATGTGAACTGGTGCAGCCACTCTGGAAAACTGTGTGGAGGTTCCTCAAACAGTTAAAAATATACCTGCCCTACGACCCAGCAATTGCACTGTTGGGGATTTACCCCAAAGATACAAATGCAATGAAACGCCGGGACACCTGCACCCCGATGTTTCTAGCAGCAATGGCCACTATAGCCAAACTGTGGAAGGAGCCTCGGTGTCCAACAAAAGATGAATGGATAAAGAAGATGTGGTTTATGTATACAATGGAATATTACTCAGCTATTAGAAATGACAAATACCCACCATTTGCTTCAACGTGGATGGAACTGGAGGGTATTATGCTGAGTGAAGTAAGTCAGTCAGAGAAGGACAAACATTATATGTTCTCATTCATTTGGGGAATATAAATAATAGTGAAAGGGAAAATAAGGGAAGGGAGAAGAAATGTGTGGGAAATATCAGAAAGGGAGACAGAACGTAAAGACTGCTAACTCTGGGAAACGAACTAGGGGTGGTAGAAGGGGAGGAGGGCGGGGGGTGGGAGTGAATGGGTGACGGGCACTGGGTATTATTCTGTATGTTAGTAAATTGAACACCAATAAAAAAAAATGAAAGCGGGAAGGAATGATTCACCAGAAGAAGAGGTACAGATCTATCCTTTATACATAGTGGTCAACAAGCACATCTGAAGAATCTAGGAAATCACAAAAGATTCTAAAAAGATGACAAACACTGATGCTCTGGGACCCCAAAACTTCGAGGGGAATGGCAAAGAAAAGAGTATTTGATATCTTGAGTTTCCTCCCCTTAGCTTTTCTTTACCCAGGCTTGAAGAACTATAATGCTCCTCAAATTCCAAAAAGACAGCTAGGTGAGCTGCTTGTTTGTTAGTTGGTTTTGATTTAATAAAGAAAGATGTGAGCTCCAGGATCTCTTGGGAGGTTGCCAGATAAAGAACCATGCAGTTAAAATTCACTCTTGGATCCCACAGTCACGACAAATACAATCATGGCTTTATACATCTTTGGCATCAAGAAACAATCTTTCAGTAAGTTTGAAATTCTGCTTGGTGTATTTTTCTCATCCTTGTCACTGGACCTTCAAAGTTAACCTGAAGATCTTCCTGAGTTAGTAGGAAGCTCAACAATATTTTTTCCCTGACAAATCCATGTACTTCAGCTCCAACTATCTCTGGGAATACAATGTGACTCTTTGTTGGGAAAATACTGCATTTGTTCCTTCCATACAAGGGGCTGTTGCTCACCATATGTAGTGAGGTTTATCCAAACACAAGAAAGAGAAATATGTCCCCTTTGCTCCATAACCCAAGAAGAAAATAAAACACAGATTCTCACAAATAGAAGAAAAAAAAAAAAGAACAGAATACATATATACTGTATGATTTCATTTTTATAAAATTCTAGAAAATTCCAAGTATTCTATAGTAATAATAGATTAGTGGTTACCTATTAACAGAGTTTGGTAGAGGAAGGGGTGCTTCTAAAGGGGCACAAAAATATTTGGAAGTGATGGATATGCTCATTATCTTGTTTGTGCTGGTGATTTCAGTCAAAATCCATCAATTTGTACTTTTTAAATATGTCTAGCTTATTGTATGTGAATTATACCCTAATAGAGCTGAAAACACACACGTATTGTGCATGCACACACACAAACGTGTCTGAGAGATTCATTTACGAAGACCACTTGTCTAATCCCCTTATTCTATAGATAAGGAACCTGGGTCCAAAGAGGGCACAGCCAATTCGTAAGGCTGGGAATGGGAGGGTATTATGCTGAGTGAAATAAATCAATTGGAGAAAGACAATTATCATATGGTTTCACTCATATGCAGAATATAAGAAATAGTGAAAGAGATCATAAGGGAAGGGGGGATGGAAATTAGAGAGGAAGACAAACCATGAGAGACTCCTAGCTCTGGGAAGCAAAGGGTTGCAGGTGAGGAGGTGGGTGGGGGATAGGGTAATGAGGTGATGGGCATTAAGGAGGTCATGTGATGTGATGAGCACTGGGTGTTATACTATATGTTGGCAAATTGAATTTAAATTAAAAAAAAGAATTTAAGTGTCCATATTCCTAGTCTTGCTCTTCTTAGTATATCAAAGGCAGAGCTCAGATTAAAGGAATAAATTAAATGATGGATTTTCAATTTTTTGTGGCATACCAGTGGGAAAGAGACATGGGCATGGTGAAACGGAGTGACTTTCCCAGGATTCTTTCATTGACATGCTGGAACTGGCTCATACTGTCTCATGAATATTAGTGGTTACATTTTCAGGAATTTTGCAAGTCAGTTGTTAAAGCTATTATTAGAAATTAAATAATATAAATGTGCAATTAAATAAATTTTTGTTAAAATAAAGATCATAAATAATCTAAACTCACCACTTCCTAATTATTTTACTATATTTTACTATCATCTGTGCTCTTGAGGTTATTCACATCTATTGTACCTTGTGGCAGAAATGTTAAATGATGGTGTTTTACCCTGCACATCTCTTCTCTGTTCCATGTTCAATGACATCATATTGATAGCTTGAAATTGGCTATGGTGGGAATGTTTACACCACAAAAATCAGCAAATGCTACATATCAGAGATACCCCCTCCCACCAGAGATCTGGTTGTTAAACATTTACTAGCACATATCTGCCTTGAACCATTACTTGCCCTGGGATTCATTTGAGGCTGACCTGGAAGGCAATCCATCAGTGTCTAAAGTCATGCTAGGTAAACTATGGGCAGGCAATAAATGTTTAAGGGTAAGCAGCCATCCGGTTTATCCATACTCTTGATTCCTGAACATCCTGGGAAACCTCAGTCCTGGGCAAGCCAGGATGGTTGATCGTTCTAGTGTTTGCACATTTTTTTAAAAAACCAGGAGCCAGGTATGTAAATCAATTGAAAACTACTCGTTTCTTTGGGAAATAGCCCAAATAGATCTCCTCCTGTGAGATAACTAGCAGCACAATGTGTAAAGCCCCACACATTACACAATCTCAATACTAGCCAGGAGGAATGAGAGGGTCTTACATATGGTAGATGATCAAGAAATGCCCATTGGTGGTAGGTGACTGGAGAGAGAGGCCTACAATTGGAATGGAGGCCCAAAGATGGTGGAAGCTATAGAGTCTGGTCTGCTGGTGGCAATTGCTGATGGTAACAGACTTTGGATCTGAAGCAGGCAGGGGCTGGGGAAGCCTCAAAAGAGGATCAAAAAAGACTATGTGACAATGGGTGTGAATGCTAAAGGGTGTGATTGCAGCTTTGAAGTGTTCTGTTGTGGTTTCTTTTTTTTCCTTTTTTTAAAATTTAAATTCAATTTGCCAACATATTGTATAACGCCCAGTGCTCATCCCATCAAGTGCCCTCCTTAGTGCCTGTCACCCAGTTACCCCGACCCCCCTCCCACCTCCCCTTCTGCAACCCTTTGTTTCCTAGAGTTAGGAGTCTCTCCTGATTGTTTTTTTTTTCCTGGTTGTTTTTTTGTTGTGGTTGTTAGCACTTTGAGGACATTCCATTTGGTTTTCCTTTTCTTCCGTTTAAGGCTGACTCCATCCAAGGGCTGAGTAGGCAGTTGGCCTATGCAGCATGGGAAAGTTTTCTCTGACCAAAATCTGTCCCATCCTTCCCCTCACCCAGACCTGAAATTTCCACCAAAGGCAGTCTCTCTGAGGAAACAGGAAGCTAGTAGCAGCCAGATAACATTTGATCTCAGATTAGTAAATTAGTTTCTCAATGGTTCCCAAGAGTCTAGAACATACAGAGCAAGTGAGCTTTGGTGGTAAGAAAAGGAGAGGGCAGATGATATGCCAGGCCTGGCCTGGGCATATCAGTAAGAGCCTAAATTGGAAAAAGAGGTAATGACCCAGGCAAGGAAGGGCAATAGCACAAACAAATGTCACACACTTCCCATATAATATCATATATATTATATAATAGATGAGTAAAGAAGATCTATGTGTGTATATATATACACATACATACATACACACACACATACACACACATATATATATATACACAGAGAGAGAGAGAGAGAGAGAGAGAGAGAGAGAGAGAGGGAGAGAGAGAGAAATAGCCAAGATATGGAAGCAACCTAAATGTCTATCAATAGGATCCACACATCTATTGATAGATATTTAGGTTGCTTCCATATCTTGGCTATTGTAAATAATGCTGAAATAAACATAGGGCTGCATATATCATTTCAAATTAGTGTTTTTGTTTTCTTTGGATAAATATCCAGTAGTAGCATTACTTGATTGTGTGGTATTTCTAGTTCGAATATTTTTTTTAAATTTATTTTTTATTGGTGTTCAATTTACTAACATACAGAATAACCCCCAGTGCCCGTCACCCATTCACTCCCACCCCCCGCCCTCCTCCCCTTCCACCACCCCTAGTTCGTTTCCCAGAGTTAGCAGTCTTTACGTTCTGTCTCCCTTTCTGATATTTCCCACACATTTCTTCTCCCTTCCCTTATATTCCCTTTCACTATTATTTATATTCCCCAAATGAATGAGAACATATTTAGTTCGAATATTTTGAGGAACCATGATACTCTTTTCCAAAGTGGGTGCACCAATTTACATTCTCCCAATAGAGCACAAGGGTTTCTTTTTCTCCACATCCTAGGCAACACTTGTTATTTCTTATCTTTTTTATTTTAATCACCTGACAGGTGTAAGGTGGCACCACATTGTGATTTAAAAAAAAAAAGATTTTATTTATTTCTTTGAGAGAGAGAGAACCAGTGTGCACAAGTGGAAGGAGAGACAGAAGGAGAAGTACAAGCAGACTCCCTGTTGAGCATAGAGCCTAATATAGGCCAGATCCCAGGACTCTGAGATCATGACCTGAGCCGAAGTCAGATGTTTAACAGACTGAGCCACCCAGGTGCCCCCTCTTATTGTGGTTTTGATTTGCATTTCCCTAACGATAGTGATGTTGATCATATATTTATGTGTCTGTTGGCCATCTGTATATCTTCTTTGGAAAAATGTCTGTTCAGCTTCTCTCTGCCCATTTGTTAATCAGATTGTTTTTTGTGTGTTCAGTTGTATAAGTTCTTTATATATTTTGGATATTAACTCCTTATCAGACATATCATTTGCAAATATCTTCTCTTACCAGTATCTTCTCTTATCTTTTCTTATTAAGTAGGTTGCCTTTTCATTTTGTTGATGCTTTCCTTCACTGTGCAAAGCTTTTTATTTTGGTGTAGTCCCAATAGTTTGTTTTTGTTTTTGTTTCCCTTGCTTGAGGAGATATATCTAGAAAATGTTGCTAAGGCTGATGTCAAACAGATTACTGTCTATGTATTCTTCTATGATTTTTATGGTTTCATGTCTCAACATTTAAGTCCCTTGATCCATTTTGAGTTTATCTTTGTGTATAGTGTGAGAAAGTGGTCCCGTTTCATTCTTTTGCATCTAGCTGCCCAGTTTTCCCAAAACCATATTTCCATTGTATATTCTTACTTCCTTTGTCATAGATTAATTGACCATATAGGCATGAGTTTATTTCTGGGCTCTCTATTTTGTTCCATTGATCTACATGTCTATTTTTGTGCCAGTACCTACTGTTTTGATTACTACAGCTTTGTAGTATAGTTTGATACCTGGGATTGTGATACTTACAGCTTTGTTTTTCTTCCTCAAGATTACTCTGCATATTTAGTGTCTTTTGTGGTTTCATAGAAATTTTAATATTATTTGTTTTAGTTCTGTGAAATATACTGTTGGTATTTTAATAGAGATTGCCTTGAATCTGTAGATTACTCTGGGTACTGTGGACATTTTAACAATACTAATTCTTTTAATATATGAGCATGGTGTGTTTTTCCATTTGTCTGTGTTGTCTCCAAATTCTTTCATCAATGTTTATAGATTTCAGAGCACATATCTTTTTAAAAAAATTTTATTTATTTATTCATGAGAGATACAGAGAGAGAAAGGCAGAGACACAGGCAGAGGGAGAAGCAGGCTCCATGCAGGGAGCCCGATGTGGGACTTGATCCCGGGTCTCCAGGATCACGCCCTGGGCCAAAGGCAGACGCTAAACCGCTGAGCCACCCAGGGATCCCTCAGAGCACATATCTTTAACCTCCTTGGTTAAGTTTATTCCTGGGTATTTTATTATTTTTGGTGCAATTTTATATTTGAATTATTTTCTTAATTTCTTTTTCTGCTACTTTGTTATTAGTATAGAAATGCAACGGATTTCTGTATATTAATTTTGTATCCTGCAACTTTGCTGAATTTATTACTTCTAATATTTTCTGGTGGAATATTTAGGGTTTCCTATTTAGGTATTATATTTTCTTGTTTAATTCTATGAAGTAGATTTTTTTTTTCATGTTATATATGAGTTGCAGAGTTGTCAAGTAATTTGCCAAAGGTCTCATAGGTAGTAAATGGCAGAGCCAAACTTCAAACCTGTCTGACCCCAAAACTTGCATTGTTAACAACCGTACTTCTCCATGTAGACTCTGTCTAGGGTTGGAGAAAGAAGGGAGTAAACATAAAAGAATAATTATTTCATTCAACAAATATGTATGCACTTCCTATTATGTGCTGAACTTATAGGGTATAAAAAATGATAATGCACAGTCCTTGCACTAACATGATTACAATTGAACACAGAGGATACATTCTCCATTCTAACAGATCTAATAGAAGACATAGTTGGATCAGGACTATAACCTAATAATGATAATAGCCACCAATTATTGAGAGTATACTGTGTGTCAGGCACTATGTGATTATGTTCTTCACGTATATATTCCTCATTACAACTCTGAGACTATTGCTACATTTTATAGTTTGGGAAACAAGGCTAATAGAAGCTTCATTAACTTTTGTGGCTGAAAATAGTGTGTTACTGGCCTATTCAGAGGCAGAAGGAGGGAACTAGACTGAACATTCACTTATGCCTTCTTTTCAAGTGTACCCAATACAGAGCCTACAAACAAGAGCCACCAGCTGCTTCAAGATCAGAAGTACCTCAGCCAGCACCTAGTCTGAAACCTGACACTATATTTTCATTCATTTGGAACTGTGAGAACAGTGAAGGCCACCAGATTCCCATTAATGGCTGCCACCATAGATGCACCCCCCTTTTTTGTTTAAAATCATTTACTCAGGGACACCTGGGTGGCTCAGCAGTTGAGCATCTGCCTTTGGCTCAGGTTGTGATCCCAGAGTTCAAGGATCAAGTCCCACATTGGGCTCCCTACGGGGAGCCTGCTTCTCCCTCTGCCTATGTCTTCCTCTGCCTTCTCTCTGTGTCTCATGAATAAAAAAATAAAATATTTAAAAAAATCATTTACTCATTTTGATTGTACTGAGTACCACTAAACTATACACTTTCAAGTGGTTAAAATGGTACATTTTATGTTATGTTTATTTTACCACAATAAAAAGCATCTATTACACAAAATATTGACTTTTATGCAAAGTTTAATATATATTGCATGGTTACGGGAAGTCATTTTCCTTAAAAAAAGTTTCAAATGCTCAATACTGTATTATAGAGTTCATAATCAGCACAACAGGGCCTTTTCCCAAGACACCAGCTCTGCCACCACCTCAGCAGTTTGGAGAGCAGCTTTGCTGCAGCCATCTCTCATGTTCTCATTTTATTTTGTGCTACTTCTCCCCAGCTCTTCTTTCCATAACACCCTTCCCTCACAAATAGGCCCACTGTGTCCACCAGAACCTTTGTTATGTGATAAGTTCTACATGTTACTCCTCCTCAGCAAATGCTACTTGTTCCTCCTTATCTTAGCTAACTCTGACATTTTGCCAAGGACATTCATTTATAGGGACTGAAAGAGGGACCTGCATCTTCCTGCTTTTCTGAGGAAGCTTCTAGGCCATTGTTTCTCTGCTCTGCTGGAAACACAATGTTAAGGCACCTGCCAGCCAAATCAATCACTTAACCATACCTTGTTTCTGTTGCATAGACACTGGTCATGCCCTCAAAGTAATCCTGGCCTTTTAGCCTCTAACACATAGCCTTTCTTGCCAACATTCATGTCACCGTCCTGGAGGCTTCACTGTTCACCTGGTTTATGTATCCAAAACTTTGGCCTAGCAATTCTAGGTTTCTTAAAACCTAATGATTTATTAATGCCTCCATTTTAGTTACCCTCTTTCATGGCTACCCTCCAGACCTGTGTAGCCCAAACAGTAACTACTACCCACAGATGCCTGTTTAAATTTTAATGAGTAAAAATTTCAAATCACCTCCTCAGTTGCACTAGCCAGATTTCAAGTGTTCAATAGTTACACATGGTTAGTGGCTACCATATTAGATAATGCAGATAGAGAAAATTTTTTTATTAGAGAAAGTTCTATTAGCATAACTCATGACATCATTCTCACCCCAAACTGCTCCACCTCAAAAATATTTTAAAATGTGTTGTGTATCTGCAATTTGCTAGGTACTATTCAAGGAGCTGAGGATGCAATGGTGAGCAAAACAAGCATTATTTATTAAGATTTACTATACAGCTATAGTAATGAAGACAGTGTGGCATTGGAAGAGGGATAGACAACTAGATCATTAAAACAGAATAGAGAACTTAGAAATAAACCCACATAAATATGCTCAACTTTTTTTGTTTTTACAAAGCAGTTCAATGGAGGAAAGGGTAGCCTTTCCAACAAATAGCAAATTTGATAAGCAATTCAATATTCACAGGCACACACAAAAAAGAAAAAGTGAACCTCAGCCTAAATTTCACATCTTATACAAAAAATAAGATGAATTGCATATGTAAATATAACGTATAAAATGATAAAACTTTAGAAAATGTATAAGAGAAAATCTTCTGGATCTAGGGATACGTGAAACTTAAAAATTAATTTAAAATTTTGCTCTGCAAAAGAGTCTGTTAAGTGGATGAAAAGACAAGCCACAAGCCAAGAGAAAATGTTTACAAACCATATATCCAACAAAGGACTTGTGTCTAAAATATAGAATTCTCAAAACTCAACAGTAAAACCAATTTAGTTAGATAATGAGCAAAAGACATGAACAGAAATTTTACTGAAGAATATATACAGATGTCAAATAAGTACATAAAACAGTGTTACACATTATTAGCCATTATAGAAATGAAAATAGAACCATTATAAAATACCACCACACACCTACCTGAATGGCAAAAATAAAAACAGTAATAATACTAAATACTTAAAATATGCAGAGAAACAATCAGTCATACATTGCTAGTGGAAATATAAAATGGTATAGCCACTGTGGAAAACAGATTGTCAGTTTCGTATAAAAGTAAACATACAACTACTACTATATGACTCAGTCATTGTACTCCTGGACATTTATCCCAGAGAAATGGGAATTTACATTCCCATAAAAACCTATATATAAATGTTCATTGGAATTTTATTCCTCATAACTCCAAACTGAGAACAACACAAATGTTCTTCAACAGATGAATAGAGAATAGGTAAATAGGTTTTAAAAATGTGGTACATCCATACCTTGGAATGCTACTCAGCAATAAAAAGAAATATCAATTGATACATGTGATGACCTGGATGAATCTTCAGAGAATTATGCTGAGTAAAACAAAGCAAATCTCAAAAGACAACATGCTTTATGATTCCATTTATATAAAATTATTGAAATGACAAAATTTAGAGATGGAGGACATATTAGTGATTAAGGGCAGAAATAGGGGAGAGCAAGGATCTGGGAGCACTTAGAAGTGGCTGTGGCTATAAAAAGCATCATAAGACATCCTTGTAGTAATGGAATTATTCTGTATTTTGACTATCATTGTCAATATTCTGGTTAGGATATTACAATGTAGTTTTGCAGGATGTTACAGCTAGAAAAAAGTGGGTGAAGCCTAAGTGAGATCTGTGTATTATTTCTTACAACTGCATATGAATCTACAATCATAATATGTTCAATTTTTTAAAAGCCAAGGAATGTGAACATTTCAAGGAGGAAGTGATTAACTGGTCAAATGTTGCCAAGTCTAGCAAGATAAGAAATGAAAAATGCCTGTCAGTTTTGACAATATAGAGGTTACTGTGACCTACTCAGAGCTGTTTTGCCATAAGTAAGGGGCTGGAAGCCAGATGGAAATGGGATGCAGTATAAATAGGAGGCAAGGAAACAATGACATTAAGAGGAGACAACTCTTTCAAGAAGTTTGGCTGTGAAAGGAATGGTGGTAGCTTGAGTGAAGTGTGGAGTTAAGCCTTTTTTGTTCATTTTTTAAAATGGAGGCACTTAAAAAATGGAGGTGCTTGAACATGTTCAAATTTGTTGTGAAAGGATCCAATGGGGAGGGAAAAATTGAACAAACAAGAGAAGGGATCATTAATAGCAACACAAGGCTCCTGAAAGATAGCAGACAATGGGATCAAAAGTATGCATAAAGAGATTACTATTGGAGAGAAGTGGTACCACTTTTTCTCTTGAAACAAATGAGAATAAGATGAGGATGGAAGCAGATAATTTTCTCTGTGATGCTGGAAGAACTGCTGAGAGCAGGGGTGGATGTGAAGAGAGGATACAGATATATGAAGGAGAACTCAGGGCTTGAGGAGATGGAAAATGATAGAAATATTTGTTCTGGAGAATGAGCTGACCAAAGAAATTTACTAGGATTATCTGGCAGTGATGTAGATGTATTTAGGATCAATGATCTTGAATTTCTTGTAAATCAGTGCGATCTGTTGTGTGAACTTCTCTAACAGTGCTCAGGTGAAGATACAGAGAATACAGAGTTGGATTTAGCGGGGTAGGGGTTTTACAAAACAAGTTTAAGGCAAGGAAGCTTAATACGGCCAAAAAATGTTACTGAAATAATGAACCATGGCATCTTGGCTAAGTAATGAAGGAAGTAAAAATAGAGCCCTGATAGATTGGGAGAAAATAGATAGTTCCATGGACTTTAGTTGCTGAGGAGTGATCACAGTGCTAATTGAAAAAACCTGGGAAGAGGAGGTTATGGCTAGGGATAAGGATGCTTGAACTCATGACTTTGGGGATGAAGCCGTTTCAGGTAATAGCAAGATCTGGGGCTTAGCTATGGGTGTGTGTGATTACAGAGAAAGAGAAGGTATTTTGAGATGAAGGGGTCAAGGAACTGAGATGTCAGGTTAGTTGTGGAGATATTGAAATCACTCAAGATAGGGCGACCTTAAAGTGGGAAGAAAAGCTGTGGATCAGGAGCCAAAGCCAATAGTAAATAAAAAGGAGTGGCTCAAAGGGAGACAAAACATGAGAGACTCCTAACTTTGGGAAATGAACAAGGGGTGGTGGAAAGGGAGGTGGGCGGGGGGTGGGGGTGACTGGGTGACGGGCACTGAGGAGGGCACTTGATGGGATGAGCACTGGGTGTTATGCTATATGTTGGCAAATCGAACTCCAATAAAAAAAAGGAGTGGCCCAAAGGGAATTTGATGAGTGGTAAAGAGGGAAAGAAGGCATATAATTACATGACCTCAAAGGATTGGATTTAGTTTTTATACTTTTGGGGTGTGTTTCAGGAGCATAGGGAAGTAATGGTCTGAAAGCAGAAATGGGGAGCAAGCAGAATATGAATTTCACTGTTCACCTTGCTTTGAGAACAGAAAAGATTAGCCCTACTCTAGAGGGCTGCAGAGGTGGCCACGAGGTCTTACATAACAGATTTGATGAAGCGTTTGAGTATATATGATGGTTTACTGGATATGGTGAGGCAGTGTGTGGGTACAGAGGAAAATTTCTGGGGGTGGAGGAAGAGTGGAGTGCTGAATCAGGGGCAAGGAAATACATGGCATTATGGGGATGGTGGTGGAATAGGTGCTGGGGGAGGAGTAGTAGTGATAACTAGGGTGAAGGGCTAGTGGATTTAGTCTGAGCAGATCTTGTAGGAGAATGGAAATCAAGCCTAATGGCTAGAGATCCCTCAACCTAGCATCTATAGCTTCTGCCCATTTGGACTAATTATGGTAGCAAATCCAGAAGTTGTAGTTTCTGTATTGGCATGGCCTGGAGTGGCACCGGTCTCAGGCATCAGGTCTCAATCCTTGTGTCCTGGAGTTGTGGCATCCCTGATGGCTAGAGTTCCACTTTTCTGACCAACACCTTCTATCCCTCTAGTCTTTGTTTTATTGTCACTAAAGTTACTCTTCTAACTCATTTAACTCTCTAGTCCTTTGGCCCTTCCATTATTTCCAGAGCAATCTATCAACCCTGTCTTCTTCATTTCAACCCCAGTTAACTATCTTACTAATATTTTCAAACTTCCTTACCACTAGTCCACCCACTGTACTTTTATAATAGCAGAATCGTGAACCTAGGTCAACCCAAAATGTCTGTCTCCTATGCATGGGGATTAACTTCAGTCTCAGCTGGGATTTCCACATTGCCATGGATCCTTTCTATGCCTTTCATCAGCATTTCCTCCCATTCACCCAAAAAGCCAGTTCAGCTCATCAGTTTTCCTAAGTTCCTTTCCTCCTGTCTCTCAACAGATAACCTGGACTCTCACTTTACCATAAATACAGAGGCCAGAAATAACATCAACTTCCTGCCACCAAATCTGATTCAACTCACAGGCTTATAGGCATCTGCCTAGGGTTAAGCATGACATCTATGTTCTGTATGCTCCTTTCTTCTTAGGAACTTTGATCCATTGTTTGAACACCCCCCTTCCTGTTACTCAGCTGTATCTTCAACCTCTCCTTCTCTACCAGCTTCTTTTTGTCACATACATACACTGTACACACATACACTGCTGGGTATAAATAGCTCAAGTATGATTCATCTTGAAAAAACAAATTTTCTTGTCAAAAAAAGTATTTCTCTGATATTTTACTCAAAATTAAATCTATTTTCACTGAATTAACTACATTTTCACTGCACAAAATCTTATGTATGTAGGGGGTGGGGTAGGAGGGAAGAGAACGAGGAAAATAGAAGGAAAAGGAGTGGAAGGGAAGGGAAAGGATGAGAACAGAAGAGAAGACAAGAAAACACAAGAGAAAGAAGAGGGGAGAAGAAGAGAGAAGGATGCTGACAATATAAGATATGTTTGACAGTATAAGATATTGTATGTTTCAATACAGCCTATAAGAATATCAAGCATCTATTGGAATGATGCTTGCACAGAACATTTATTATCACAGCAGTGTTTGCAATGTATTTTAATTGAAAAACAAATTACAGAACAATATGAATGGTTTGATAGCATTTTTGTAAAAATGTATGTGTATGTTGTATAAGGCAGTGATGGGCCAGAGAGGTAGATGCTAAAATGTTATCCAGGGTTGTTTGTGGTTTGTGGAATACCTTTGATTCACCAATATTTTCTAAACTTTCTACATTAAACATGTAAATTTTGTAATAAGGAAAAAAACCTCCCTAGACACTAGACCATTCTCTCCCTGTAGCTACACCTTATCTATCTTCTTTTCCTCAAATCTAAACTTTTTGAATAGTCTGCATTCACTGTTTCCATTTATTTTCTCTCTGGTCTCTCACTTGTTTGCAATATAGACTGAATTCCCACCACCAACTGAAACCATCCTCACCAAGGTCACCCATGACATCTTTGTTGCTAATCTACTAGATTTTTTCTGTACTTATCTGACCTACCCAAGTTGTTGCCCTGGTTGATACTATATTATGGATTACTCAGTTGCTCCTTATACTCCTTTATCTCTTGGGTCCCAGGATCACTGTTTCCAGGTTTCCTGGCAGCAAGGGTATGAACTGAAAAGGCAGCCAAATCTGGGTTTAAATCCTGGCTCTGCCACCAACTAGCCACATAATAAACTTGGACATAATGTCTCTGGGGGCTCAGTTTCCGTCTCAGGGGATGATAATGCCTATTCATAAAGTTTTGTTCAGGATTAAATGAGCTGATGCTGATGAAACACTTAGCAGCCACTGGCACATGGCAAGTGGTAGTAAGTGATAGTAGTAGCATTCATAGAACTATTCTTCCTTCTTTGAATTTTCTTCTTAGGTTCCCCTTTAAATGTCAGTGCTCTCCAGGGTTCTGTACTGTATCTTGTTCTCTTTTGATGCTGTATCTGTCCTTGGGTGATTTCATCCATGCTCATGGCTTCAACTACCACAATATGTTGATAAACTGCCAAATCTGTACCCTCATCCATACCTTTCTCCTGAGTTCCCAGACTCTCCTACAATCTGCCTGAGGTTCACCACTTGAATGTCTCCTACCAGAATTTCAGAGATGAGAGGATTGTGTAGATCAGTGGTTATCAACTGAGATCCATTTCGTCTGGAGTCATTTTTAGTGGTAATGGCCTGTGGCCCTGTGGAGGGTGTGTGTCTTATTGAATCAAGTGGGTAGAGGCCAGGGATGCAGCTAAACATCCTACAATACACAGGAAAGCTCCTCACAACAAAGAATTTTCTGGCCCCAAATGTCAGTAGTGTCAAGGTTGAGATTCCCTGGCATAAATAATCTCTAAAGGCTCACTCTGGCATTTTGTAGGGAACATTCAAGTGATGATGAATAGCAACTAGAGAAGAAGGTGGCATGATTAAGATCTCAGGGGGTTTCAGTGACAGAGCAACCAGTGATCCCATCCCCCTCACTGCTTATTTGCCTTCCATTCCTCTTGCTTCTTCCTTTGTACACTCTTATTCCTGTATCTTTTCCTTAAACAGCTGTTCCTTCAGTCTTCTGTCCTCATCTCTGCTCCTCTCAACATCTCTCCCTAGTTCCATGGCTTCAACTTCAATGTATGTGCTGATGACTACCAGGTCTATGTTTCCAGGCCATACTTTGATCCCTCAAGGTCCGGATTCATAGAGGCACATAACTATCTACCTCCTATTATTCAGAATATCTTCTGAACATAATTTCTCTTTCCATATCCAAGGCTTGTGGAATGTCTGTTTGGTTTCCTCCAATAGCCTTACTCGAGAACAATCCCTGACGAGTAGTAGGCATTCAGTACAAATTAGTGGAATTAGGGAAGCCCTGGTGGCTCAGCGGTTTAGCACCGCCTTCAGCCCAGGGCCCGATCCTGGAGACCCGGGATCAAGTCCCACATCAGGCTCCCTGCATGGGGCCTGCTTCTCTCTGTGTGTGTGTCTCTCATGAATAAATAAATAAAATCTTTTAAAAAATAGTGGAATTAATGAAAGAATACATTATTATGATTTTCAAAAAAAAAAACCCTATAATACATTCTATGTTATTCCTTGTCCCCCTGCTTTATTCACATAGCTGTGTACTCTCTCATGTTCCTGACCAATTCTTCACTTTTTTTATATCAAAGTTTACCCATCTGGCATTCCATTCCCTGGAATCCTGGTAGGTGGCAAGTGCTAGTCTTATATATTCATTCATACATGTAGTTACCAAATGACTTAGTACATTTAAGACACAGCACTGTTTCTGAGGAATTAATATAAGGCTATTTTAGAAGACATAACTGATTAAACTTTATCCTGGTTCTATCATTAACTGGCTATGTGACATTGCATAATTTAGTTTCATTATCTGGGCCTCAGTTTTCTTATCTGCAGATTGAGAGGGTTAGATGAGTACAGTTTCCAGAATATGCCTGATTATAACAATTACCAGATCTACTTGTTAAAAATAAAAATTTCCAGGCACTTCTCTAAAGTAGGATTCAGTATAGGTTGTTATGTCATGGATTTAACCAAGTAAATTCCTCTGTGTCAACTTTATCTGCAATAGACAAACTCAAGTGCAAAAATCCATCTGCAAAACTCAGGATTCTCCCTTCAGTCCAATTCTGTCCTATCCCAGAGGACCCAACATACTTCTGCACTCCCAGCAATAATGTCTACCCATATCCCCCCACCACTCCATACCTGCAGAGGAGGTCACATCTGTTGTGGTTAAGAGGGGCATAAAATCAGGGAAAGCTTCATGGAAGAGGCTGCTGAAGCTAGGCCTTGACAGATGGTGCAGGATTTCACTAGAGGTGAAGGGCAAGAGATTTGCAGAAAAAAGCCATTGTGCAAATTTATTTATTCAAGTGATGTTTACTGATAACTATTATGTGCTGGGCTCCAAGAGCAAGGTTTAGGTTAGAAGGACATGGGCTTTGGAATCAGAGGGACCTGGGCTCCAAATACCTGTTTGTTGTACTCCCATTCACCCCACCTCCCTCACTGCCTACAGCAGCCTCCTGTTTTCAAGCCAAAGAGGCAGCTCCCACTCCTGCTCAAAAGTAATTGTGTAACGGGCAGGAATGTTGCTTTACAGCCTGTACAATTCCTGCTCCCCAATATCAGAGGCCTGCCTCTATTGGTGACATTGGAAATTGTCTATAGCAGCTTCAACTAAAATATGCAAACTCAGGTGCAAAACTTAGAGTCTGGGGGGCAGGGCAAGATGGCGGAGGAGTAGGGTCCCCCAAGTCATCTGTCCCTACCAATTTACCTAGATAATCTTCAAATCATCCTGAAAACCTACGAATTCAACTTGAGATTTAAAGAGAGAATAGCTGGAATGCTACAGAGAGAAGGGTTTTCACTCCCACAGGGAAGAAGGTAGAAAAAAAAATTAAAAAGTGGGGGAGGTGCCCCGCAAGAAGCTGAGCTAAGAATGGGCAGAGAGAACCCCCCGGGACAGAAAAGCCCAGCCCGGAGAAGCAGGAACTTTAAAAATCCTCACCGGATTCTTCCCGGACAGAAAGGCGCTTAGCATGGAACTTGCTCAGAATTGCAGGAGGGGCAGTGGAGCCTCCAGTCTCCCGGGGTCACTAACAGAGGAAGTGTGCCTCCAGGGGAGAGCGTGCCACAGACTGTGGGCCCATCTCAGTAAAGGGCTGGAGCGCGCGCCCGGCGGGGCCTCGGGAGAAGCTCAGGCAGCGGCTCCGGGCGGAGGGGGCTGTGCCCTCCTGCCTTCAGGAGCTGCGGCCCCGGGAGCGCGATTCCAGCAGCACAGGCCCCGGTCCCAGGGCACCAGGGGACACAGCCCAGGATCCTGCGCTCCCTCCAGGGACAGGCGGAGGCGGGGAGGGCATAGGACAGGGAGGACTATCCTGCCGCTGGGCGCCCCCCAGCTATGCAGATCAGCACCCCCGCCCCCAGGGGCATCTAGGCCAGTGTGGACTGGGAGACTGCAGTAGTTACTGCGGGAGCGGACTCTAGAGCTGGAGACCTGGCCGCCGCCAGTGTTGTTCCTCCTGGTGTCACCATGTGCCTGGGACGGGGCAGGGGCCTCACAAGATAAACAGCTCCCACTGAGCCTGGCACTCAGCTGAGAGCAGGGCAGCTTCCTCAGGTGCACACACCTGAGAATCAGCACAGCAGGCACCTCCCGCAGAAGACCAGCTGGAAGGACAGGGGAAGAGCAAGTTTTAACCAAGCAGTGCTGGAAAGCTCCAGGGGAAGTCGAGGGATTTACAGTATATAGAACCACAGGGTGCCCCCCTTTTTTCTTCCTTTTTCCAGTACATCTCATTTTTATATCAGACTGTAAATTTCTCTTTTCGCACCTTAATTACAGTATTTTACCACCTCTTCATTTTTAAGATTCTTCCTTTTTGACTTTCATATTTCTACAATTACAGGTCCTAGATATATTTTCTACTTCTAGATTCCCTTCAACATAACCAACTTAATTTTGGGAGATATACAAGATGTGTTTTTTGTTGTTGTTGTTGTTGTTCTGTATTTTTTGTTTTCTCTGCCTCATTTTGTTCTACAATGGCGGAAGTTAATACCTTCTAAAACATGACCAGTATGCACCCAGAACCAAGTAGTATACCATGCCGGTTCTTTCTGTGAGATTGCTCATTCCCATTCTGCTTCCCTTATTTTATCTCATTTATATTTTGGTGATCAATGTTGGGGCCATCTATAAGTATTTCTGATTTATATAAATTTGGGACTGAGCATCTTCTAACATACAGAACTTAATATACTCAGAACCAAGAGGATCACCCTCTAGGACCCCTCAGGTAGACTACATTCTCCTTCCACTACAACTTTGTCAGCAACACCATCTTCCAGTCCCCGCTTTTTATCTTTTTTTTTCTCCACTTCTTTAGGATTTCTGGTCTTTTATTTTTTACTACTATATTTAAACTTTGTTTTTCCTTTAGTGGTCCTTTTGTTTTATTTCATTCTGATCTTTGTTTTCAATTCCTGGTCTCTGACCTCCGCAGAATCATCTAGGGTGAAATTTACGTAGGTCGTGGTTGATATTCTTGATGCAACCCGCACATATAGCCACTCTGCACTGAGCAAAATGATTAGAAAGAAGAACTCACCACCAAAGAAAGAATCAGAAACAGTACTCTCTGCCACAGAGTTACAGAATATGGATTACAATTCAATGTCAGAAAGCCAATTCAGAAACGCAATTATAAAGCCACTGGTGGCTCTGGAAAAAAGCAAAGGATTCAAGAGGCTTCATGACTGCAGAATTTATATCTAATCAGGCTGAAGTTAAAAACCAATTAAATGAGATGCAATCCAAACTGGAGGCCCTAACGAGGAGAGCTAATGAGGTAGAAGAAAGAGTGAGTGACATAGAAGACAAGTTGATGGCAAGGAAGGAAGTTGAGGGAAAAAGAGAAAAACAATTAAAAGACCATGAGGAAAGGTTAAGGGAAAAAAATGACAGCCTCAGAAGGAAAAATATTTGTTTAATTTGGGTTCCAGAGGGCGCCGAGAGGGACAGAAGGCCAGAAAGCATATTTGAACAATTCATAGCTGAGAACCTCCCTCATTTGGGGAGGGAAACAGGCATTCAGATCCAGAAGATACAGAGGCCCCCCACCTAAAATCAATAAAAACCGTTCAACATCTCCACATTTAATAGTGAAACTTGCAAATTCCAAAGATAAAGAGAAAATCCTTAAAGCAGCAAGAGACAAGAGATCCCTAACTTATATGGGGAGAACTATTAGATTAACTGCAAACCTCCCCACAGAGACCTGGCAGGCCAGAAAGGGCTGGAAGGATATACTCAGGGTCCTAAATGAGAAGACCATGCAGCCAAGAATACTTTATCCAGCAAGGCTTTCATTCAGAATAGAAGGAGAGATAAAGAGCTTCCAAGATAGGCAGAAACTGAAAGAATATGTGACCACCAAACCAGCTCTGCAAGAAATATTAAGGGGGACTCTGTAAAAGAAAGAGGACACCCAAAGAAATAATCCACAAAAACAGGGACTGAATAGGTATTATGATGACACTAAATTCATATGTTTCAATAGTAACTCTGAACATGAATGGGCTTAATGATCCCATCAAAAGATGCAGGGTTTCAGACTGGATATAAAAGAGAGACCCATCTATTTGCTGTGTACAAGAGACTCATTTTAGACCTAAGGACACCTCCAGCCTGAAAATGAAAGGGTGAAGAACCATTTACCATTCCAATGGTCCTCAAAAGAAAGCAGGGGTGGCAATCCTCCTATCAGATAAATTAAAGTTTATCCCAAAGACTGTAGTAAGAGATGAAGAGGGACACAATATCATACTTAAAGAGACTATGCAACAAGAGGACCTAACAATCATGAATATTTATGCCCGTAATGTGGGAGCTGCCAAGTATATCAATCAACTAATAACCAAAGTTAAGACATATTTAGATAATAATACATTCTACTGGGAGACTTCAATTTGGCGCCTTCTGCAAATGACAGATCTCCTAAGAATAACATCTCCAAAGAAACAAGAGCTTTAAATGACACACTGGACCATATGGACTTCACAGATATTTACAGAACTTTACATCCAAATGCAACTGAATACATATTCTTCTCAAGGGCACATGGAATTTTCTCCAGAATAGACCACAAATCAGGTCTTAACCGATAGGAAAAGATTGGGATTGTCCCCTGCATATTTTCACACCATAATGCTTTGAAACTAGAACTCAATCACAAGAAGAAATTCGGAAGAAATTCAAACACGTGGAGGTTAAAGACCATCCTGCTAAAAGATGAAAGGGTCAACCAGGAAATTAGAGAAGAATCAAAGAAGTTCATGGAAACTAATGAGAATGAAGATACAGCCATTCAAAATCTTTGGGATACAGCCAAAGCAGTCCTGAGAAGGAAATACATCACAATAAAAGCATCCCTAAAAAAAAACTGGAAAAAACTCAAATACACAAGCTAACCTTGCACCTAAAGGAACTGGAGAAGACACAGCAAATAAAACCTACACCCCACAGAAGAAGAGAATTAATAAAGATTCAAGCAGAACTCAATGAAATAGACACCAGAAAAACTGTAGAACAGATAAACAAAACCATTAGTTTGTTCTTTGAAATAATTAAGAAGATAGGTAAACCAGGAGCCAGCCTTATTAAAAACAAAAGAGAAAAGACTCAAATTACTAAAATCACGAATGAAAAAGGAGAGATCACCACCAATATCAAGGAAACACAAACAATTTTAAAAACATGTTATGAGCAACTGTACACCAATAAATTAGGCAATCTAGAAGAAATGGATGTATTTTTGGAAAACCACAAACTTCCAAACTGCAGCAGGAAGAAATAGAATACTGAAGCAAGCCAATAACCAAGACTCAGACGCTCAATTGACTGATGTCCATTCTCACCAATGCCATTCAAAATAGTACTAGAAAAAAAAAAAAACAAAAACAAAATAGTACTAGAAGTCCTAGCCTCAGCAATCAGGCAACAAAAAGAAATAAAAGGCATTCAAATTGGCAAAGAAGAAGTCAAACTCTCCCTCTTTGCAGATGACATGATATTATACATGGAAAACCCAAAAGACTCCACCCCAAGATTGCTTGAACTCATACAGCAATTCGGCAGTGTGGCAGGATACAAAATCAATGCCCAGAAATCAGTGGCATTTCTATACACTAACAGAAAAATGAAGAAAGAGAAATTAAGGAGTCAATCCCACTTACAATTGCACCCAAAATCATAAGATACCTAGGAATAAACCTAACAAAAGAGGTAAAGGATCTATACCCTAAAAACTACAGAACCCTTCTGAAATAAATTGAGGAAGACACAAAGAGATGGAAAAATATTCCAGCTCATGAATTGGAAGAATTAATATTGTGAAAATGCCAATGCTACCCAGGGCAATTTACACATTTATTGCAATCCCTTTCAAAATACCATGGACTTTCTTCAGAGAGTTGGAACAAATCATCTTAAGATTTGTGTGGAATCAGAAAAGACCCCGAATAGCTAGGGGAATATTGAAAAAGAAAACCAGAGTCTGGGGCATCACAATGCCGGATTTCAAGTTGTACTACAAAGCTGTGATTATCAAGACAGGGTGGTACTGGCACAAAAACAGACACCTAGATCAATGGAACAGAATAGAGAACCCAGAAATGGGCCCTCAACTCTATGGTCAACTAATATTTGACAAAGTTGGAAAGACTATCCCCTGGAAAAAAGACAGTCTCTTCAATAAATGGTGCTGGGAAAATTGGACAGCCACGTGCAGAAGAATGAAAAAGACCACTCTCTTTCACCATATACAAAGATAAACTCAAAATGGTTGAAAGATCTAAATGTGAGACAAGAATCCATCAAAATCCTAGAGGAGAACACAGACGAGAACAGGCGCGTTCAGGGTGGTATGGCCGTAGTAGAGGAGAACACAGGCAACACTCTTTTTGAACTTGGCCATAGTAACTTCTTGTAAGATACATCTATGAAGGCAAGGGAAACAAAATAAAAAATGAACTATTGGGACTTCTTCAAGATAAAAAGCTTCTGCACAGCAAAAGAAATAGTCAACAAAACTAAAAGACAACCTACAGAATGGGAGAAGATATTTGCAAATGACCTCTCAGATAAAGGGCTAGTATCCAAGATCTATAAAGATCTTATTAAACTCAACACCAAAGAAACAAACAATCCAATCATGAAATGGGCAAAAGACATGAACAGAAATTTCACAGAGGATGACATAGACATGGCCAACAAGCACATGAGAATATGCTCCGCATCACTTGCCATCAGGTAAATACAAATCAAAACCACAATGAGATACCACCTCACACCAGTGAGAATGGTGAAAATTAACAAAACAGGAAACAACAAATGTTGGAGAGGATGTGGAGAAAGGGGAACCCTCTTGCACTGTTGGTGGGAATGTGAACTGGTACAGCCACTGTGGAAAACCGTGTGGAGGTTCCTCAAAGAGTTAAAAATAGACCTGCCCTACAACCCAGCAACTGCACTGCTGGGGATTTACCCCAAAGATACAGATGCAGTGAAACGCCGGAACACCTGCACCCCGATGTTTATAGCAGCAATGTCCACAATAGCCAAACTGTGGAAGGAGCCTCAGTGTCCATTGAAAGATGAATTGATAAAGGAGGTGTGGTCTATGTATACAATGGAATATTACTCAGCCATTAGAAACAACAAATACCCACCATTTGCTTCAATGTGGATGGAACTGGAGGGTATTATGCTGAGTGAAGTAAGTCAATCGGAGAAGAAGGACAAACATTATATGGTCCATTCATTTGAGGAATATAAAAAATAGTGAAAGGGAATAAAGGGGAAAAGAAAGAAAATGAGTGGAAAATATCAGAGAGGGTGACAGAACATGAGAGACCCCTAACTCTGGGAAACAAACGAGGGGTAGTGGAAAGGGAGTTGGGCGGGGGGATGGGGTGACTGGGTGATGGGCACTGAAGGGGGCACTTGATGGGATGAGCACTGGGTGTTATGCTATATGTTGGCAAATTGAACTCCAATAAAAAAATATACAAAAACAAAGAAGAAACAAACAAAAAAAAAAAACAGAAAAAAAACCCACAAAACTTAGTCTCTCATCGCCAGTCTCTGGTCAGGAAAAGTCCCTAAGGGCCTATTTGCACATGTTGCTACCCCTCCCACCCCCCAGCCTCTGTGCACATGTGCAGTGGTCTATGAGCCATGTTGTTTCCTTTTGCTGATGGGGTGCCTGTGGTCATGTGGTTACCAGGGGCTGCATATGCTTGTGAGATTTTCTACTCTAACCCATCAGTATTAGTGTGAAAAGGTTTGTAGTTGTGATAACCCTACAGTTTGTTGCCTCAAGGTAGGCTGTAAGAGTGGCAGTATTAATCATTTCATTGCACTGTGACAAGAGTGACCATGTATTGAGATCTGCTCAACAGGAAAGTAAAGTCACAGTATGTCATTTTATTTATACCCTTATGGGAGTCTCAACTCCAGGGTATGAAATAAATGTTGAAAATCTCCTTATGAAAGCAGGGGATCTGGCCCAGAAAGGCAGTTTGAACCTATTGGTGATAAGTCTAGATATATTGCATTAGTGTTCTCCAGTACTAGGTCCTAATTTGCTTGCAGCAAAGTAGAGTCGAAAATCAGATTGTTAGCCCCAATCTCCCTGGTCTGCCTGTGATGTATTCAAAAGGTGACAGTTGATGTTCACCAGGAAGGGCTCCTTTGGGCCAATGAGACTGCCTTAGGCCAAGGTAGTTGCAAGTATTTGGAATGTTTAGAAGTTTTCATTTTTTAAAGATTTTATTTATTTATTCATGACAGACGCAGAGAGAGAATCAGCGTCATAGGCAGAG
Source organism: Canis lupus familiaris (assembly GCF_011100685.1). Classification (NCBI taxonomy): domain Eukaryota; kingdom Metazoa; phylum Chordata; class Mammalia; order Carnivora; family Canidae; genus Canis; species Canis lupus. Next base: position 82,157,461 of record NC_049260.1, read on the forward strand.
GGAGAAGCAGTCTCTCTGCGGGGAGCCCGATGTGGGACTCAATCCCAGGACCCTGGGATCACGACCTGAGCCAAAGGCAGATGCTCAACCACTGAGCACCCAGGTCCCCCAAGATTTATTTATTTTAGAGAGAGAGAGTTCGGGGGGAGAGGCAGAGGGAGAGGGAGAAAGAGACTTAAGCAGACTCTGCACTCAGCGTGGAGTCCAACATGTGCTCAATCTAACGTCCCTGAATGCAGTGCAGAGTCTGCTTGTGATCTTCTTTCTCCCTTTGTCCTCCCCATGCTTGCACTTGCATACTCTCTCTTTCTTTAAAATCAATAAAAATAAGTCTTTTTAAAAAAGAAAGTGGTCCGTTTCATTCTTTTGCATGTTGCTGTCCAGTTTTCCCAACACCAGTTGTTGAAGAGACTCTTTCCCATTGGATATTCTTTCCTGATTTGTCAAAGATTAATTGACCATATAGTTGTGGGTTCATTTCACTGATGGAGTCCAGTTTATTTTTTGTTTGGTTGATTGCCCTCTTGGTATCTTATTTAAAAAATGACTGCCTAATCCAAAGTATACTTAGACTATGTTTTCTTCTAAGTGTTTTTTGAGTGTTACTTACATTTAGGTCTTCAATTAACTTTGAATTAATTTTTGTATATTATTTGAATTAGGGGTCAAATTGTGATTATTTTTTTAATGTGGATATTTTTTTTTTTAAATTTTTTTTTAAATTTATTTATGATAGGCACACAGTGAGAGAGAGAGAGGCAGAGACACAGGCAGAGGGAGAAGCAGGCTCCATGCACCGGGAGCCCGACGTGGGATTCGATCCCGGGTCTCCAGGATCGCGCCCTGGGTCAAAGGCAGGCGCCAAACCGCTGTGCCACCCAGGGATCCCTTAATGTGGATATTCATTGTTCCAGTACCATTTGTTGAAAAAAATGCTGTTTTTTTCCCCATTGAATGATCTTCTCATACTTGTTAAAAATCAATTGCCCATAGATGTATGAATTTATTTCTGGACTCTCAACTTTGTCCACCGATCTACAGGTCTGTCCTTATGACAGTATCCCACTGTTTTGATTCCTCTAGGTTTGTAGTAAGTTTTGAAGTTGTAAAGTGTTAGTTCTCCAGCTTTGTTCTTGCTTTTCAAGATTGAATTTGTTATTCTGTGTTCCTTTCATTTCCATATGAATTTTAGCATCAGATCGTCAATTTCTCCAGAAAAGTCATTTGGAATTTTGATAAGGACTACTTTGAGTCTGTAGATTAATCCATTGAGTATTGCCATCTTAAGAGTATTAAGTCCTCACACTGCTTTTTGGAAGTACTAGCAGCTGTTAGAAACCCTGTTGTTAGTGTAGCATGCCAAAATAACAAACAAACAAACAAACAAAAAACAAATGAAAGGCATACTGTTTTCTGTATATATGTTAGTCTGTTGATTCCTTGCTACCTGGTAGGCTAGAGTCAATCCTGTAAGTTCAGCCAGTTATGCTAAGTTGGCTTCAGGAAGGATATTTTATTCAAAAAGCTGTTGGGAAATAGTGACAGCATATTCAACTTCAGAATATATTTGATTAATCTCAAGATATGACTTGTCTACAAGGAATCCTTAGTCGGGGTTTTATAGACATGTTTCAAGGAAATAAGAGAGAGAAAAGTAGGGGCACCTGGGTAGCTCAGCTGGTTAAGTGCCTTTGGCTTAGGTCATGGTCCCTGGGTCCTGGGATTGAACTCTGAGTTGGGCTCCCTACTCTGCAGGGAGTCTGCTTCTCCCTCTATCTCTGCCATCATACCCCCACTCATGCTTTCTCTCTCTCTCTCATAAATAAATAAATAAGTAAATAAGTAAGTAAATAAATAAAGAAGAGAGGGAGGCAGGTAAAGTTCTTTTTTTTTTCTTTTGCAGGTAAAGTTCTTAAGTGAATTTTTTTTTTCTTAAGTGAAATTTAAACAATCATGAAGTTCTCCCTTCTCTGGAAGACAAAATATGATGACACCAAAATATATAATTGGCCAATAAACAGTGAAGACACTCTGCAACATTAGTCATCAGGAAAATTTAAATCAAAACCACATTGTGATAGCTGCTTTGTATCCACGTGGATGGCTATAATCAAAAAAGACAAGTGTTGTGAAGATGTGGAAGTGGAAATACTATACATTGCTGGTAGGAGTGGCATAGTCACTATAGAAGAGTTTGATAATTTCTCAAAAGGTTAAATATAGAATTAAATGATCTAGCAATTTCATTACTAGGCATACACCTAGGAGAATTAAAAATGTACGTCCACACAAAAACTTGTGCATGAATGTTCATAGTAACATTCATATTAGCCAAAAAGTGGAAAGAACCTAAATGTCTACCAACTGATGAATGGTTAAACAAAACACAGTATATGCATACAATGGAATATTATTTAGCAAGAAAAACTAATGAAGTACTGATACTTCATAATACAACATTAATGAACCTTAAAGAATAATAGGTGAAAAAAGCCAGACACAAAAGCCCACATATGGTTTGATTCTATTGACATGAAAAGTCCAGAATATACAAATCTATAGAAATAGAAGGTATAATAATGGTTGGCCATGGTTGGGGGAAAGAGGGACCAAGAAGTGACTACTAATAAGTATGGCTTTGCTTTTGGGGATGATGAAAATCTTTGCAAATTAGATAGTGGTTATGGTTGCACAACATTGTGAATATACCAAAAACCCCTTAATTATACACTACAAAAGGATAAATTTTATGACATGTGAATTATGCCTCATTTTATTTATTTTTTTTTAAATTTTATTTATTTATGATAGTCACACAGAGAGAGAGAGGCAGAGACACAGGCAGAGGGAGAAGCAGGCTCCATGCACCGGGAGCCCGACGTGGGATTCGATCCCGGGTCTCCAGGATCACGCCCTGGGCCAAAGGCAGGCGTCAAACCACTGCGCCACCCAGGGATCCCTTATGCCTCATTTTAAAAAAATATTTTATTTATTTCTTTGAGAGAGTGAGAGCAAGTAAAGAGAGGGAGAGATGCTGAAGCAGACTCTGCACTGAGCACAGAGACAGTCACAGAGCTTGATCTCACGACTGTGAGATCATGACCTGAGTTAAAACCAAGAGTCAGACACTTAACCGACTGAGCCACCCAGTCACCCCAATTGTATTTCAATTTTTAAAATGAGTATGATTCCTATAGATGATAATATATGCTGAGGAGGGAAACAGAAATTAATAGGAAGTGACTCTGAAAACAGAGAAATGTCAAGTGCTTTGGTGAAGAGTTTGAATTGCATAGATACCATTAGGTAGAAAGATGACCCCAAGATTAAGTATAGTTGCAGCTACTGCCCTTAGAGAAGAGAGATACTTTTAACTGCTGGGTAGAGAAAAAGGTTGTAATACCCAATGAATCTCTGATTTTCATTGTATTTCTGAGATAAAACCCTAAGAACTTAACCATTCCTTTTACGTATAAACAGAAAAGAAATACTTAGTATAATTTGGGGGTGCCTCAGAATGGTAGGGCTGTGGATAGTAACTTTGAGTTCCTCATAAAGCTAACTCTGTAGTGACCTCTGAAGGCAGAAGATTAGGGATGCCAATTTTAGTCATGTCATGGTAGATGGCAGTTAATTCTGAAAAGTTGGGAATCAACCACCTGCAATATACTCTCAATCCTCTATATCTACTAAGTTGTCTTTTGGTAATAGGATGAGGACAGTTTTGAATGGCTTTACTTCTATCTACTCAGAGGGATTTGTCTTCCTAGTTTATATCAGGTTTTAGAGAGTGTATCTGAGTCCAACAAAGTTGTAATTTATCTTTACAAACTGCATGTTCTTTCATAGTCCAAGTTTCCAAGAGATAGAGAGCCCTCTTGAGAAGGGATTAGATCAGGTGGATATAAGAGCAACTCACCTACATGTTGGATTAAGATAGAGGAACAGATAAATTGTAAATCTTAGAGATTATGATTGAGAACCTGAGATAAGTGTGAAGGGGTTTCAGTGAGGTCTTGTGGCATTAGAGTTAACACAACAAAGTTGCTGTTTTTCCCATGTTAAGGTGAAAAGGGATTGGAAATCAAGATGTAGGGGAACACTAAAGAAGGCTAAACAGACATCTACTACTCTGAAGTGTGTTGAATTTGGAAGTATAGAAACCAGGATAGTGTTTGGGTTGGGGACTGTAAGGAAATGTGGGCAATACCATATGATTTATAGCCTTTATGTCTTGTATAAAGTGGTACCTATGCCCATTAGTCTGTTTTTACTGGATAGTTAGGAGTTTGAAGGCACTAGTTCAAAGAATGATTAAGCCTTTAACTATGAAATCTGCCACAATGGTCATACTCCCTCTGGTGCTTCGGGTTTTAGGGAATACTGGCCAGTTCAGCCAGAGGCAGAGTGGGGTCAATATAGACTTGTAAAGGTTCTATCTATGTACTTTATTTTTTCCCATGTCTGTAGATGACGGAGCCCAGAGGATATTGGATACTGAAGAAATTAAACTGAAAACTGAAGTAATTTTAAGGGAATTCAGGAGTAGTCTTTAGGTTGTACTTAGTTAGTTGAGGGAAGCCACCATAAGATGGCATACTGAGCTATCAGACTCTAAGAGATCAAGAAAAAGGCCTTTGGGGTACACACCTAATAGTAGTTACCCACTGTGCCCAAAGGTCTATTCTCAATAGGTTGAGGAGGGTGGAAGTCCTGCAGCAAAAGGCATATTGAGAAGTTAAGAGTCCCTAAGAGAAAGCAAATGGTTAGAAGAGAGGGAGAAAATGTGTTCAATGGGTAAGTCCCACCTGAGATTTTTTAATTATCCTGGCAAAGGATGGTGGGAAATTAGAAGCAATTAAAGGTATCAAGTATAGCTCCAGTGTCTACTAAAAATGAGATTTAACGATCATTTATTAATACAGAAAGTTATTCCTGTTTGCTGATCCAAAGGCAATTGGCGAAAGTAGAGGATGCCTTTCTTTGAGGAGGGAAATCACTTCCTGTTTATACATCTGTCAGTGGACACTTGAGCTGCTTCCATAATTCATCTATTGTAAATAATGGTACAATAAGTGGAGTGAATATATCCTTTCAAATTAGTGTTTACATATTCTTTGGGTGTAGACTGAGTAGTGTGATTACTGGATCATATGATAATTCTATTTTTAATTTTTTGAGGAACGTCCATACTGTTTTCCACAGTGGTTTCATCAGTTTGCATTACTACTCCAAGGGTTCCTTTTTTCTACATCCTTCCCAATACTTGTTTGAGTTTTTGAGGTTAGCCATTCTGACAGGTGTGAGCTAATATCTCATTGTGGTTTTGATTTGCATTTCCCTAGTGATGGTGATGTTGAACATCTTTTCATATGTCTATTGGTCATCCGTGTGTCTTTTGGGAAATGTCTATTCATGTTTTCTGCCCATTTTTTATTTGGACTATTATATATTTTTGGTGTTGAATTGTATAAGTTCTGTATATATTTTGGATATTAACCTTTTATCAGATATGTCATTTGTGAATATCTTCTCCCATTCAGTAGGCTGCCTTTTAGTTTTGATGATTGTTTCCTTTGCTCTGCAGGAGCTTTTTATTTTGATGTACTCCCAATAGTTTATTTTTGCTTTTGTTTCTCTTGCCTTAGGAGACATATTAAGAAAAATGTTATTACAGCTGATGTCAGAGAAAATACTGCCTTGCTCTCTTCTAGGATGTTTATGGTTTCAGATCTCACATTTAAGTCCTTAATCCATTTAAAAAATTTTAATTCTAGTATATATATTCTAATTATATATATATATATATTGCAGTGTTAGTTTCAAGTGTACAATATAGTGATTCAATTCCATACATCACCCAGTGTACACCATGAGAAGATTCCTTAATCCATTTTGAGTTTATTTTTGTGTATGGTATAAGAAAAAGTCCAGTGTCATTCTTTTGCACTTAACTGTCCAGTTTTCTCAACACCATTTGTTGAATAGACTATCTTTTTCACATCGCATATTATTTCCTCCTTTGTCAAAGATTAATTGACCATATAATTGTCAATTTGTTTTTGGGATTTCTATTATGTTACATTGATCTATGTGTCTATTTCTGTGCTGGCACCATATTGTTTTGATTACTAGAGTTCTGTAATATAAATCTGCAATTGTAATATGTCCAGCTTTGTTTTTCTTTTTCAGGATTGCTTTGGCTACTCAGGGTGTGGTTCCATACAAATTTTAGGATTGTTTGTTCTAGTTTTGTGAAAATGCTGTTGGTATTTTGATGGGGATTGTATTAAAGTTGTAGATTGCTTTGTTCCATATGGACATTTTAATAATATTTTTCCTTCCAATCTATGAAATGAAATATATTTCCAATTGTTTGTGTTAATATTTTTCATCAGTGCTTTATACTTTTTGGAGTACAGGTCTTTCACTTCTTTGGTTAAATTTATTTCTAGATATTTTATTATTTTTGGTACAATTGTAAATAGGATTATTTTCTTAATTTTTCTTTCTGATGCTTCATTATTAGTGTTGAGAAATGCAACCGATTTATGTACATTGATTTTTGTATCCCACAACCTTACTGAATTGATCACTTCTAGTAAATTTTTTTGGTGGAGTCTTTAGGGTTTTCTCTATATAATGTCACCTGCAAATAGTGAAATTTTTACATCTTCCTTACCAATTTGAATGTCTTTATTCCTTTTAATTGTCTGATTGCTATGGCTAGGACTTCCAATACTATGTTGAACTAGACATCCTTGTCTTGTTCCTGTTTTTAGGGGAAAAAGCTCTCATACTTCCCCATTGTGTATAATGTTAGCTTTGAGTTTTCATATTTGGCCTTTATTATGTTGAAATATTTCCCTCTAAACTTACTTTTTACAAATATTTCATTTATTTATGAGACAGACAGAGAGAGAGAGAGAGAGAGAGAGAGGCAGAGAGAGAAGCAGGATCCACACAGGGAGCCTGATGTGGGACTCGATTCTGGGACCCCAGGATCATGCCCTGGGCCGAAGGCAGGTGCTCAACCACTGAGCCACCCAGGCATCCCTAAACTTACTTTGTCGAGAGTTTTTATCATGAAACAATATTTGCTTTGTCAAGTCCTTTTTCTGCATCTACTGAAATGATCATATGGTTTTTATCCTTTCTCTTATTGATGTGATATATTACATTGATTTGCAAACATTGAACCAGGAATTGCATCCCAGGAATAAATCCCACTTGTTGTGAATGATTTTCTAAAATTTATTGTGGGATTCAGTTTGGTAATATTTTGTTGAGAATTTTTGCATCTATGTCCATCAGAGATATTGGCCTGTAGCTCTCTTTTTTGTAGTGTCTTTATCTGGTTTTGGTATCAGGGTAATGCTATCCTCATAGAATGAATTTAGAAAAATTTCCTTGCTCTTCAATTTTTTTGAATAGTTTGAGAAAAATAGGTATTAACTCTTCTTTAAATGTTTAGTAGAAATCACCTGTGAAGCCATCTGATCCTGGACTTTTGTTTGTTGGAAACTTTTTGTTTATGGATTCTATTTCATTCCTGCTAATAGATCTGTTCAAATTTTCTATTTCTTCCTGATTCAGTTTTAGGAGGTTATATGTTTCTAGGAATTTATCCACTTCTTCTAGATTTTCCAACTTGTTGGCATATAATTTTTCATAATATTCTCTTGTAATCCTTTGTATTTCTGTGTTGTTGTTGTTATTTTCCTCTTTCACTTCTGATTTTGTTTGTTTGAATCTTCTTTCTCCCTCTTTCTTATTCTCTCTTTTTTGATGAGTTTGTCTAAAGGTTCATCAACTTTTCTGATCCTTTCATAGAACTAACTCCTGGTTTCATTGATCTGTTCTATCATTTTTAGTTTCTATTTCATTTATTTTTGCTCTAATCTTCATTATTTCCTTCCTTCTACTGGTTTTGGACTTTGTTCTTTTTCTAGATCCTTTAAGTGTAAGGTTAGGTTGTTTGAAATTTTTCTTGCTTCTTGAGGTAGGCATGTATTGCTCTAACCTTCTTGCTTAGAACAGCTTTTGGTGCATCTCAAAGATTTTGGACCATTGTGTTTTCATTTTTATCTGTGTCCACGTATATTTTGATTTCCTCTTTTATTTTTTGATTGACACATTCATTATTTACTAGCATGTTATTTAACCTCCAGTTATTTGTGATTTCCAGATTTATTTTTTTTTGGTTCATATCTAGCTTCATAGCATTGAGTTCAGAAAAGATGCATGTTATGACTTCAATCTTTTTGAATTTGTTAAGACCTGATTTGTGATACAGTATGTGATCTATTCTGGAGAATGGTTCATGTGTACTTGAAAAGACTATGTATTCTGCTGTTCTAGGATGGAATCTTCTGAATACATCTGTTAAATCCATATGGTCCAAGGTGTCATTCACAGCCCGTTTCCTTGTTAATGTTCAGTTTGGATAATCTGTCCATTGATATGAGTGGGGTGTTAAAAGTTCCCTACCATTATGGTATTGCTATTGACTAGTTCCGTTATGTTTGTTATTAACTGCCTTATGTATTTTGATGCTCCCATGTTGGGGGCATAAATATTTATAATTGTCATATCTTCTTGTTGGATTATTCCCTTTCTGGTTACGTAATGTCTTTCTTTGTGTCTTGTTATGGTCTTTGTTTTAAAGTTAATTTTTGTGGGCAGCCCAGGTGGCCCAGCGGTTTAGCCCCGCCTTTGGCCCAGGGTGTGATCCTGGAGACCCAGGATCGAGTCCCGCGTCGGGCTCCCTGCATGGAGCCTGCTTCTCCCTCTGCATGTGTCTCTGCCTCTCTCTGTGTGTCTCTAATGAATAAATTTAAAAAATATTTTTAAAAAATAGTCTATTTTTGTCTGATACAAGTATTACTACCCTACCTTTTTTTCACAACCATTTGTATGATAAATGCTTCTTCATCCTTTAACTTTCAAACTGCATATTTCTTTAGCTATGAAATAAGTCCCTTGTAGGTAGCATATAGATAAGTCTTTTTTTAAATCCATTACATCACCCTATGTCTTTTGAAAATTTTTTTAAATTTTTACTTTGAGAGGTAAAGAAAGAGGGAGTGGGCAGAGGGAGAGAGAGAATCTTAAGCAGGCTCCATGCCCAGTGTGGAGCCCAACATGGGGCTTGATCTCACACCCTTGAGATAATGACCTAAGCCAAAATCAAGAGTCGGATACTTAACTGACTGAGCCACCCAGGTACCCCACCCTATGTCTTTTGATTTGAGTATTTGTCCATTTACAGTCAAAGCAATTATTGATAGGTATGTATCTATTGCCATTTTGTTACTTGTTCTATGGTTTTTGTATTTCTTCCCTATTCTTTTCTTCCTTTGCTCTCTTCTCTTAGGACTAGGCTTTCTTTAGGTATATGGTGTCATCCTTTATATATTTTTTATTTTGTGAGTCATTTACAGATATTTTTATTGCTTTTGTGCTTCCTACTTTTGTTACTTTTACTTATGGTCTTTCCTTTATACTCAGACTCCCCTTTAACATATCTTTTAGGGCTAGTATAGTGGTCATCAACTCCTTTAATTTTTGTTTGTCTGGGAAATGCTTTATCTCTTCTTCTAATCTAAATGATAGCCTTGCTGGATAGAGTCTTCTTGGCTGCAGAGTTTTTCATTTCAGTACTTTGAACATATATCGTGCCAATCTCTTCTGGCCTGCAAAGTGTCTGCTAAAAAAATTAGGCCTAATAGGATTTCCCTTTGTATGTTTTCTTTTACTTTGCTGCTTTACAATTTTTCTCTTTATTACTATTTTCTGCCATTTTAATTACTGTGTCTTGGTGTGGACCTCCTTGGGTTGATTTTGTTGGGGTGTCTCTGTGCCTCCTGGACCTGGATTTTTGTTTCCTTTTCCAGATTAGGGATGTTTTCAGCTATGATTTCTTCAAATAACTCTTCTGCCCCCTTTTATCTCTCTTCTCATTCTGGGATCCCTATAATGTGAATTTCATTTATTTTTATTTTTATATATATATATTTTTATTGAAGTTCAATTTGCCAACATATAGTATAACACCCAGTGCTCATCCCATCAAGTGCCCTCCTTAGAAGATGTGGCATACATATACAATGGAATATTACTCAGCCATTAGAAAGGACGAATACCCACCATTTGCTTTGATGTAATGTGAATTTTATTATGCTTAATGGTGTTGGTAAGTTCTCTAAGTCCTTTCTAATCTTGCATTATTTTTTTCTCATGACTACTCAGCTTGATTACTTTCCATTACTTTGTCCTCTAGATCACTGATTCATTCTTCTGCTCCCTTTAGTCTGCTATTTATTTCATCTATTATATTTTCAATTTCATGTATTGTGTTCTTCATCTCTGATTGGTTCTTTTTGTCTCTTTAGAGTCTCACTGATCTCCTCCACCCTTTTCTCAAGTACAGTGAGTATCTTTATGATCATTACTTTAAATTCTCTATCAGGCATATTATTTATCTCCATTTTGTCTAGGTCTCTTGCTGTGATTTTGCCCTATTCTTTCTTTTGGGACATATTCCTCCATCTCCTCATTTTGTCTACCTCTCTGTGTCTGTTTCTTTGTGTTAGGAAAGTCAGCTACATCTCTTGTTCTTGCAAGTAGTGGTCTTTTGAAGATGAGTTTCTGTAGTGCCTTGCTGTGTAATGTCCCCTGTTCATCAGAACCTGGAGCTTCAAGTGTGTCTCCTGTGTGTGTTGTGTAACCCTTGCTGTTGTGGCTGAGGAGGCTTTTCCTTCGATTCAGTTGTCTGCAGTGCCTTTCTTTTTCGGTTGTGGGCAGTGTTTGGTTCCTATGGTTTTAGTGGGCCAGTCTGGGGCCTCCTTGGGCTTGAGTTGAGTCAGACCAGGCATTTTCCAGAGATGCAGTAGCACCACACTACAGAGTGCTTCCCCTGTTTTGTTCCCTGAGAAACTTTCATTGGTAGATGGGATCTGCAATTAGACTGGCTCTCTGCCCCCAGCCCCACTGCTGGGGCTACAGTCTGATTGATGTGTATGTTTATCTTTTCCTCTTCCCAGGACAGGAGCCACTTTGAGGTGGTACTTGTCACTGTTGAGGCTTGCTTGCACACTGCCAGGCTTGTGGCACCACATTGGGTGGGCTCTGGCTAAGAGCATATTGGAGGGGCAGATCTGCAAAATGTGAGTGGGGGTAAGTACTACATTAGCAAGGTTTGCATGCTGGACCTCTGCAAGAGGGCACCTGTCACCACCACCTGGACTGAGGCCAGCCAGGTTGTAGGGGAGAGATCTGCAAAGTTTGTGGGTGTGGGGATGGGAGATATGGTGTTAGCAAGGTTTGTGCCAATTCTCTGGAGGAGGAAACCTGTAAGTGCCAGGACTACAACAGTTGTGATTGGAGAGAATGGATCCACAAAGCATGGAGGTGCTGGGTACGTGTTGTTAGCAAGTTAGGTAGCAAGTGCTGCCATTGCACTGGTTCCTGCAGATGGTTATGTGTTTATGCTGGGCTGCAGGAGAGGGAAATGGAGCCTTCCAGTTCTTTTGTTCCGGGAGGAGTCTCCCAATGATCTCTGTCCCTCTTGGATACACACAAATTAGTAACTCTCTCTCTCGTATGATCCAGTTGTTTTTCAAACCAGTGCTTCTTTGCTATATCTCCATGGGCTGTTTGTTGTACTATCTCCTTAAGGGTGGGCACTCAGTTTACCCTCCTACTCCCAGTTCTTCCAGAGCTAAGCCCACTTATTTTTTAAATCCTAGGTTTTAAGTCCTACTAGTTGTAAGAACTCATGCACTCAGTCCCTCTGATTTTCAAAACCAAATGTCATAATTATTTGTCTTCCCCATACAGGCTCTGTGGTGTGATAAGCTGTTTTTCTCCCCTCTCAGTGCCCATGGCTCTCTTCCTTCCAGAGACAGTCCCGTGGGTCTGTTTACCTTCCCCACTGAGTCTCAAGCCTTCCTACCCTCTTCAATATGGCCTCTTCTCTAGATTTAGTTTTGGAGGTTGTTCTGCCAGTCTTCAGGTTGTTTTCTGGGTTACTTACATTGGTGTGAATGTTATCTCATTGTACCCATTGGATGAGGTGAGTTTAGGGTCCTCCTACTCGGCCATCCTCCCAGCATTTCTCTTCAGAATCACTATATTTATGACTGAGCCACGTTTGTAGGGTTGCCAGATAAAACACAGGATGTCTAATTAAATTTAGATATCAGATGTAATGAATCATTTTTTTAGTGTGTGTCCCAGATATTTCATGAGACATACTCATGCTAATACATTACTCGTCATTTATCTGAAATTCAAAATTTCCTGTATTTTTGTTTTTTTAATCTGACAACCCAGGTTGTGTCTTGTTTCCTGGCCAAAGCAGGACATTTGCAAGCCCCTGTCATTTTCTCTGCAATATCTGCAAGTACTCATGCCTCCCTGTGTTGTATTTGTGGAGGGCCTTTTATTTCCCTTAAACTGTTTAAGTTATAATGACAAATTTGCGGTGTGTGGCTTTTTTCTTTGCTTATTATGCTCCCCACAAAATGCTAAAGTAAAAAGTGATGTACTCAAAATGTAACTCATGATTGGGTGTGGTCTACCAGCCTATTTTATGCTTCTGAATAGCCTCTGATATTTCAGGCTTAAGGCCATTATCAAAAAATGTGCAAATTGCTGTTTGGGTGTTAGTATTGGTGTTCAACTCTGAGTATTCCTTAAATGTGGTTTGTAATGGGTCTCTAAAATTAGAGACAGATTCACCACACCCTTATTGACAGGTTTGGATTATTCCTCAGTAAAGGAAAGAGAGAAGAGCTTCAGGGGTTGCCTAGAAGGTCTTTCCCTCTGTCTCTGCTCAGGCAAATCCTGTCTCATTTTTCAAAGCCCAGCTCAGATACCCCTCCTCCATGCAGCCTCTATCTCTATGGCTTTTGCATGCCTGGAGAATTCTGAAGGTAGTGATTTAAAAGGTAGAGGGAGCTGAAAAATGGAAAGAGGAAGAGAAGGAGGGCAGAGCAAAGGACAGAAAACAGGAGAGGCAGAAATCCAGGAGGGAGTTGGGTTATCAGGGGCAGACACAGAGTTAGAAAGAAGGAGTTCTTTAGGGAGGGAGAAGGCTGAAGTTGCTTTAAAAAAAGACTCAATAGATTGGAATCTTTCTGATCTTTTTCTTTTCTCAGCATCACCTTACCAGTTAAAGAAAGCTGCTCATTAGTTAGTTAGCCATTTTATTTCTTTTTTGTTTTAAGGCACAAGTCTTGATGTGTCCCAAGAATCCCAAATGGATCACTGCAATTCAAAATTGCCTTCCTCAAAGTTATTCCACTTAGGTCATAATAAAAGATCCACCATTAAAGAAGAGAGAAAGGCATTCTACCTTAGGATCTTGTTCTGTGCTCCCAGAGAAAATAGAGGGCCAGAGAATTCTCAAAGATAAAAAGAAATAGAGGCAGTGTCTTCCATCAGACAATAGGTTAACCCTTTCAAAGAATTAAAGCCTGCAATTTTACTGCTACAACAAAGAACTGGAGGATGTGAGTGGGAAGACAACCTACCCTCAGACCCAACAGGGGACTCTGAGAGGGGAGGAAGAGATTCCTTGACTTGCTATGTTTTTCTCTGAAATCTCAGTAGGGCTTATCCAGGCCAAATTAGAGTCATATCATCAGACTGTTACAGATAAAAATAGTTAAAGCGATTCAAATAGCGCTTACAGGCTTTATTCAGTTATGGCGTTGACATCAGTAATTCCCTGAACTGAAGTAGGTTGGAGTTTTCATAGGGTGAGAAGAGAGGTGTATAGGACTATAGTCTTGCCCTAGGATGCAATTTTCTTTATCTATAAGTGCCACACAACTTGTAGTTAAAGTGGTTGGAGATTGTCCTCGTTTATTACAACTTTCTCAGGATTGTTGGTACAATCTCATTTTGGCTACTTTGAGAACAGTTCCGAAAGTGATCTTTGTTGGCCTGTGAGTTGTCTGTTAACTGTCTAATGCCAATTGAGATACAGAGAACAGAGGTCTAGAAAAGAAAGGAAATCATAAGAGGAAATAAAAAGAAAGGAGACAACATTCCAAGCAAGGAAAAACTGGAGTTTGTTTTAATTTTTTTTACAGTACTCTCAGCTTCCACTATTTATATATACTCTTCATTCAGGTACACAAATCTTCAAGTTCAAACTTCTGATTTTTCCCTCTCCCTACAGCTTAGTGCTAATCATCCTAGTGCCCCCCAAACTCCCTTGAAAGCCAGTTTTGTTGCCTTCATGTCCTCCACCCCATAGCCAAAGGAAAGGTCACATCTGTTGAGTGGGGAGTCTGAAATCATGGTACACTTCATGGAGAAGGCTGTACAAGCTAAGCCTTGAGAGATAGGACAAAATCTGTTTGGGTAGAGACAGACGGAAAGACCTTCCAGTAGAAGATAATGATGTGTTTGTTCATTCTTCAAAAAGAGTGTTATGGAGGGCTTTCTTTGTGCCAGGCATTAATCGTGTTCTGAGTAAGAGTGTGGGTTTTGAGGACAAAGACTCAAATCTCAAGCTTCGCCACTTCCTGGACATCCCAGGGGTTGGGATCAGCCATAACATAATCAGTGAAGCTGGCTGGTGAAGATTGATAAATTGGAGAGCAAAAGCCCTGTTTAACAAGGACAACTCCTGCTCAGATGCTGGTAGTCATAACCATGTGGGCTGGTTGGGTGTAATATTCTGATATTTCAAGAAAACTGAGATTTTGAATTTTTATGTAAAATATATGTATTTAAAATACTGGCCATTAAATTAAAAAATGAATTTATAGGTCCAACTATATGCATCTGTAGGTTGGTTCTCTTCATGGTTGACAAGCTTGCACTTAAAAGCTTAACTCTGCACTTAGTAGAGCAAGTAAGGCCCTCCAGCTAGCACCTCTACTTCATCTCCAGCCTTGTTTTTCCCTACATCTCTCCTTCCCTGCCACTATGTGGCCCAACACCGTAAAACTGTTGCTCAGATGAACCTCTGTGTTCATGCATAGGTTGTTGAAGTGCCTTTGTCTACATTCCCACTTCGATTTTCTTCTCCTAACACCCCCTATTCTTCAAGAGCCATCTGTCCTTTGAGAAGCCTTCACTAACTCCTTACCTGTGCTTCCCCAAAACTTGGATACTATTAGCTACACTCTATTGCCATTCCTTGTCTACTTGTTTATATTTTCCACAAGTCTGAGTATATTATGCATGGGATATAAGGGCATACAGTAAATCTGTGTTGGGTAAATGAATAAGTGGAATGACTATTTCTGCAGTATCACTTGCAATAGGTAAACATGCACCAAGAAATATATAGAAGTCCCCTTCTCTATCCATCCATCCATTTATCCAGCAAATATTTATTGAGCTCTTATTATATCCCAGGGACTGTTCTAGGTTATGGAGATACAGGAATGGACATGCCAGACAGAGTCCTTGCTTTCACATATCTCATATTTTAGTGTGGGAAGACACTAAACAAGATATGTAATATAATGTAAGATGGTGATAATGCTAGAAGAAAATAAAAGCAGAGTAAGGACTTAGAGGGTGATTAATATACTTTCCAATAGAGTAACTGGGGAAGGGATCTCTGGGAAGGTGACATTTGAGAAAAGGTTTGTGGGAAGGGTGGAAGCAAACCATATAGATAGATGGAAAAGACCATCCAGGCAGAAGGAACAGCAAATCAAATGCAAAGGCTCTGGGGTGGGAGCATGATAGGTATATTTAAGGAATAGCAAGGAGGCCAGAGTGGCTACAGAGGAGTGAGCAAGAGGGAGAGTGGTGGGATATGAGGTCATAGAGGCAATGAAGGGCTAGACCATCTTATCATCACCCCTCTCAACCACCCACTGAACACAAACCTTGGTGAATAATGGTGTAAGGAATGTCAGTCTTGCTGGGATGTGTGGTAGCAGTGCCAGGGAGATATGCATAGGTCAAAACAGCTTTCCTCACAGATATATGCTTCTCATAATGCCCTCACTACCCAGAGTCTTTACCACAGGGCTCTCAGATGCAGGTCCCACCTGAGACCAGGCACTGTTTGCCTTGGGAGGGTCATGAAGCTGTGGAGATTGGCCAAAGTTATTTCCTGCTAGTTGGGGCTGGGACCAGGCTGCACACCTCCGCCCAGTTGGAAAAGGCTCCTGAGTTGTTATTCATCAGATATGCTTCTGTTTAGAACAAGTCCTTAGTTTCCCAATTCCACACCTTTTCCTCTCCCAGAAAGTCATAGCCAAAGAGTCAGGAGACATATGTTCTACTTCCTGCTTGACCTCCACAATGGGTTGTGAGAGCCAGGGTAGGTTTGGTGTTCTTCAAAATAAAGGATTGAGACTTAATGTTCTAGTGCTGTATGAGTCTAGTGCCTTGACTCTTTCTGCATGATGGGCCACCTGATTTATTACCTTGGAGGTGGGCCTTCTATATATAGCCCTCTTCTCATAGCTGCAACCAGGTATGAGAATAGCTGTGCCACCTATTCAAAAGCAGTGGGAATGGTAAGGTTTGACTGAAGTCCCAAGGTCTCTTTTCCTAAACCTTCTACTCTCCTGCATGCCCTGACATTCCCACCATTAATCATTCTTCACAAGCAAAGGTGGAAGGCCATCTCCAGAGGGGACACCCGGAAGCCTGCAGGCCCATACACCCAACCTCCCAAAGCAGGACTCAATCATCTTCCTGGGATGCAGAAAGAAAGGACATCTGTGAGGGAGAGACACAAGGTTCCAGGACTGTCATAAAACCACTGAGAAAGGCTCAGTCCAGGCTCCCTGCCAAGTGACTCTGAGCAGCTCCAGAACAAGATGAAAAAGGGCCCACAAGAATCTCACTGCCTGGGAACGCTGTAATGGATGGTGGCTCTGAAGAAAAACTCGATCGCCCTTGTAGCTTGGTTTGGGGATAGCTGCTGTGTAAATTCTTCATGACCTTGAGGCACAGTTTAACTCCCTAAATGAGCATAAGGAGGAGGACACAATTTGTCAAGGACTGGTTACTCAGAGGAAGCTTGCACATTCCTGCTTTACTGATTTCAGCTCTGTGCTTTCCCCAGAGTTGCTGTTAAAAAGGATTGTGGGGGCCCTAAGTCCTCCTTCTCATCAGAAGTACCAAACTATGGGGCACCTGGGTGGCTCAGTCAGTTAACCATCTGCCTTTGGGCTCAGGCCATGATCTCAGGGTCCTGGGATTGAGCCCCACGTCAGGCTCCCTGCTCGGTGGGGAGTCTGCTTCTCCCTCTCCCTCTGCCTATCCTCCTCTCCACTTGTGGATGCTCTCTCTTTCTCTCTCAAATAAATAAACACAATTTTTAAAAAAAGAAGCGTCAAACTAGGCAGTAGTAGAGGACGCTATGAGGATGGAGATGCTGTTGCAGCCCAGTAGCCCAACATCTGAGGCCAGGGAGAGACCCTAGTTGGGGGAGAACAGATACTTCTCCTAGACTCTAAAGGTTAGAGTATGCTAAGAGCTCAGTCAGGTCTGGGTCCCTGGCCCAAATTACTTCCTTTATGAGCTCTCTTTGTTTTGTTTTTTTTTTTTTTTATGAGCTCTCTTTGTAAATATAGGGGCATATTAGGAATTCGGATGTCCTTCCACTTTAAACCAGGAGTCACAAGATCACATGAAGGGAGCCAAATATAAGCAGTTGAAGGTGGGGACTGGGAGAGCCCCATCTGATGGCAGCAGCCACTCCTCAGCTGTCCTCAGTTGCCATGCTGGAATCTGCCTGGATGGCATACCTACCAGTTGTTTTTAAGAGAAAGATCTTTACACAATGATTTTAGGAATTTCCCACGTGTTTCAGTGTTAATAAGGAATTACATTTGTATGGGGCACCTGGATGGCTCAGTCAGTTCGGTGTCTGACTCTTGGTTTGGGCTCAGGTCTTCATCTCATGGGTCATGATCTCATGGGTCATGGAATGGAACCCTGGGTCGGGCTCCATGCTCAGTATGGATTCTGCTTGGGGATTCTCTCCCTCTTTCCCTTCTCCTGCTTGCACTCTCTCTAAAATAAATGAATACACCTTTTTTTAAAAAGAGAATTATATTTGTATTTATGCAGCAATCACATCCAATACTGCTTACTACATATTGGCACTGTTTCAAGCACTTTACAAACAATAACTTTTCAATGCTTATAAAAATAATGCTCTCATGAAGTAGTTCTTCCTTTACCTCGTTTATTGATGAGAAAAATGAGGCACAAAGAAATTAAGTAACTTGCTCACAGTCCCTCAGCTGGTAAGAGGCAGAGCTGGATGTAAAGCCAAGATGCTTGACTCTGTAGTCCCTACTCTTTGTCGCTATGTTATGCTGCCTCATTAAAACTAGCAAATGAGCAAACAAAAAACAGCAAAAAACAAAAACAAAAACACCACCATGCAGAACAAAAAACAAGCCCTTCATTTGCTTCCTCCACTTTAAACCAAATCCAACAGAATTTGACAACTTTGCCATTTTCTTCTGCTTTTGTTGTCTGCCTTCTTTGTAGGCTTCTTCATGCCCGACCCCCATCTTAACAACTCTCGTTTTTAGATATTCCCAACATTAATTTCTTTTCAGTCCTTTTCTAAAACAACCTGGCCTCGTTGCTTTGTCATTTTTGCTCTCTGAAATGCTACCTCTCACTTTTCATTGTTCATTCTCGATCTTTGCCTTCAAAAATACTACTCAAATCCCTCCCAGCATCCCTGTCTCTTGCCAGGTAGAGGTGGATCCCATGGAACTTATTTTGCAATGAAGATTTGGAGGTTCACAACCATTCCTTGCAACGGCTGAAATTTGTCTTTCTGTATTTGTAGTCATTTATTTTCTGTGTTGCACAATGCAGTCTTTTACAGTCACGTACTTCTAAGTTTAATACTTAGTTTAATCCCTGGTTTATGTGTATTTTTTCTTGTCTTTCCAGCAAGAGTGTAAACCAGACAAGCATGGACCGTGTTGACTCTGTATTCTACCATCCCTTTCAGTGCCAAGAAGTCACATCACATAATTGGCAAAGGTATGGGCTTTGGAGCATTCGTGTTTAGGCTCAAGCCTTGGTTTTGCCAATTGCAAACCATGTGACCTATGACAACTCTTTTGACCTCTCTGAAACTCCTCTGTAAGATTGTGAGACATAATGCAAATAAAATGCTTAACTCAGGGACTATCATCTAGTAAGCCTTAACATTTGACCACTCTTATTACCATGTAACAGGTACCATTAACCAGCTCAGGCAGCTTTGAAAGTCTTCAAAAAGGTCTCTGGTTTTTAGGGTTAATTTCACTCTGGCATTTTTAGGAAGTGTTGAAAAGGATTGGCTAAAAGAAACCCAAGACCCAACAATTGTACAATTAGAATGTAATTTTTTTTTTTTTGGTTTAAGTTAAGCTTGATCTCTCCCAGTTGGAAGGAATTGGAAGATCTAGGACCTCTTTGGGTTGAATCAGTGGGTGCATGTGTGCGCACGTGAGCATGCTTGTGCCTACACATACATGTGATTTTTTTCAAACCAGGGCCTATGACATGTGTTTGTATAGTGCGTCAACACAAATTGCCTAGGAGTAGGCTTCCCCAAATACTTTAATGTACACTGCAGGTTGAGTCACACTATCAGTTAACATAGAGTTCCTGGTACTAACCCTTTCCAGACTCCCTACTATCGCTAGGTAAGCAATCCTAGGCTACTCAACACAAGCTGACTCATATTTATTGTTAAAACATGGCTTGCCAAAGAACTTTCTACAGGATTCTTCCCTCCAGAACAAGAAACAACTATTTCCCCAATTTAAGAGGAGAGAAACTCCATGGCCCTACCTGTGTATACTACTGTTTCACAGTCTTATTAAGGGTCATCTTGTGGCAGCCTGGGTGGCTCAGCGGTTTAGCGCCTGCCTTCAGCCCAGGGCCTGATCCTGGAGACCCGGGATTGAGTCCTGTGTTGGGCTTCCTGCATGGAGCCTGCTTCTCCCTCTGCCTTGGTCTCTGCCTGTGTGTGTGTGTGTGTGTGTGTGTGTGTGTGTGTGTGTGTGATGAATAAATAAAATCTTTAAAAAAAGGGTCATCTCTGGAGGACTCCCAGTAAGGTGTCCAAAGAACACATTTAAGGATGGTGTTCACACCAGGTTAATCGTCAAGAGAAATTCCATTCCTTACACACAGAGATGGAAGAGAGAAAGGAAACTCTTTCACTGAATCACACCATCATAGGATTCACTTGAGGGTCCATAATCTGGGACTCCCAGTCTCTTGGTTTGGAGAATTGTGAAATTATGTGCCACTTCTTCTTTTGGCTGTTTTTGAGGCAAATAGATGCTAACCTGGAATAAGGAAATGTGTCATGGTTGATCATGATGATGATTTCTAGGTTTGTTTTTCAACAAATATACCAGATCATGTGCATCCAAATTAGTGCGACCCTATCAAAGAGTTAAAAATAGAACTACCCTATGACCCCTATGACCCAGCAATTGCACTGCTGGGGATTTACCCCAAAGATACAGATGCAGTGAAACGGCAAGACACCTGCACCCCAATGTTTATAGCAGCAATGTCCACAATAGCCAAACTGTGGAAGGAGCCTTGGTGTCCATTGACAGCTGAATGGATAAAGAAGATGTGATCTATGTATACAATGGAATATCACTTAGCCATTAGAAACTATGAATACCCACCATTTGCTTCAATGTGGATGGAACTGGAGGGTATTATGGTGAGTGAAGTAAGTCAATCGGAGAAGGACAAGCGTCATATGGTCTCATTCTTTTGGGGAATATAAAAAATAGTGAAAGGGAATAAAGGGGGAAAGGAGAAAAAATGAGTGGGAAATATCAGAAAGGGAGACATAACATGAGAAACTCCTAACTCTCGGAAACGAACTAGGGGTGGTGTAAGGGGAGGTGGGCGAGGGGTGGGGGTGAATGGATGATGGGCACTGAGGGGGGCACTTGATTGGATGAGCACTGAGTGTTATGCTATATGTTGGCAAATTGAGCTCCAATAAAAAATATAAAAAAAATAAATGTTCATCCTAACTCTAAATAAAAGAAACCCATTCACCCTTGTTCAGGGAGTCACAGCATTAGAAGTTATTCCTTGTGATCTTCTTGCTTGCTGAAAATAAAGTGCAATGACTCAAAAAAATAGTCCCTTTGGCATATCATAAACTTGAAAAAGTGAACTCACCCAACATAACTACTCTGGGTCCCTGAAGTCACAGTATATCATAAGTTATGAGCACTTATTCTGGAGCCAGCTGACCTGAGCTTAGGTCCTGACTCTGGCATTTATGTGGTCTTCAAAAAAATTCTGAGCCTCATTTTTTGCAAGAAGGGGGTTACCAGGGACTGAGGCTTTGACCAATCTGTGAGGAGAATGACTGGTGGCCATTTCCCGACAGGGAACTGGGAAAGCAAGATTAAAATGATTGCTCCCTAGATGTGCATAATAAAGGATGGAGACGGGGAGCAGGAGCCAATAGGTAGCGCCCAGTGAAGAGAACAGAAAACCATCCAACTATGTGTGAAATAGGATGCAGGTTATATAACAAGAATAGTTGAGATCAGTTGAGAGAGATGAGAATGAGTCCTGAGTCTACCGGTTACTATAGATGAGATTTGTGTAAGTTGCTTCATTTCCCTGTGCTTCTGTTTCTTCCCCTATAAAATGGGGATAATAATACTACTTGCCTCATTAAGGCTATAGAGAAGATTAAGTGAGATATTGCATATAAAGCACTTAACACAATGCCTGGCCAATAACTAGCTCATGTGGTGTGTGTGTGTGTGTGTGTGTGTGTGTGTGTGTGTGTGTGTGTATAAAATTAGCTAAACACAGTCCTTGCCTTCTTTAGAGGTATGAAGAGGACCAGGACAGGGATGCCTGGGTGGCTCAGCTTTTGAGCATCTGCCTTTGGCTCAGGTCATGATCCCAGGGTCCTGGGACTGAGTCCTGCACCGGGCTCTCTGCAGAGAGCTTGCTTCTCCCTCTGCCTATGTCTCTCATGAATGAATAAATAAATAAATAAAATATTTTAAAAAGAAGAGGACCAGTACATGAAGAGTTGTGCTATCCCCTCAGTGCTGTGCAAAAGGTATTAACTAATGCTGTTAAAGTGAGATCACATCATGTGGGAATCAAGAGTCAATCTGTGGAAGCGATAGCATTTGTGATGAGGCTCACAGGATGAGTAAATTTTTGACAATTCAGCTTGGCAGGGTGGTAGATCTGGGAGGAGAGAATAGCCTTGTAGAGGCACAGGGGTGGAAAAGGGAGGCATATGTTCAAGGAACAGGGAATATTCAGTTTTGTTTGGAGACTGCTTGTAAGACTTTGGCCAGCGGTGACATTCTTTGGTGTCACAAATCGCAGAAAACAGGCAGCAAAGGTAGAACCTGGGCACCTATTAAATGCTAGATAAAAATATTTTAAAGATTTTTATGTATTTATGTATGTATGTATTTATTTATTTATTTATGAGAGACACAGAGAGACAGAGAGGCAGAGACACAGGCAGAGGGAGAAGCAGGCTCCATGCAGGGAGCCAGATGTGGGACTGGATCCCAGATCTCCAGGATCATGCCCTGGGCTGAAGGCAGTGCCAAACTGCTGAGCCCAGATAAAAAATTTTTATGTCTAGGGAGAAAGGTGATAGGGAGTCATGGAAGATATTTGAGCATGAGAATGACTGGATTAGATTGTACTTTAGGAAAATTTAGCTGGCAGCACTGCTTAGGATGGATTTGAGAGAGAGGAAAATTGGAGGCCAGGAGGTAGGCTAGGAGGCTACCACAATCAATTACGTGAGACCTAACAGGGTCCAAACTAGATGATGACAGGACTCATTCTTAGGTCTCTCAATTGGCCTCAACTATTCCTGTTATATAACCCACACCCTATTTCACATGTAGTTGGATAGTTTTCTGTTCTCTTCATGGGGTGATACTTATTGGCTCCTGCTCCCCCTCCCTATCCTTTATTGCACACACCTAGTGAGCAGCCATTTTTTAAAAAATATTTATTTATTTATTCATTTGAGAGACAGAGGGAGAGAGAGCACAAGTGGGAAGAGCAGAGAGAGGAAGAGAGTCTCAAGCATACTCTGCGCTGAGTGCAAAGCCTGATGCAGGACAAGATCTCATGACCCTGATATCACCACCAGAGCCAAAACCAAGAGTCAGACAACCAACTGCTCCACCCAGGCACCCCTAGAGAGCATCCATTGAAATCTTGCTTTCCCAGTTCCCTATTGGGAAATGGCTGCCAGTCATTTTCCTCGCTGATAAGGCTATTGTTGGTCAAAGCCTCAGGAGATGGAAAAGAAAAGATGAGCTGAAGAGAAGTTCTCAGTAGGATCTGGTACTCCTGGAATGGCAGAGTGAGTAAAGCAGGAGTCAAAGTATACCCCAATAAAGAAGTCTTTCTAAATATTTTATTTATTTATTCATGAAATACACAGAAAGAGAGGCAAAGACATAGGCAGAGGGAGAGGCAGGATCCCTGTGAAGAGCCTGATGCAGGATTCGATCCCACGACCCCAGGATCATGACCTGAGCCAAAGGCAGATGCTCAACCACTGAGCCACCCAGATGCCCACCCCAATGAAGAATTAATTGGGATGCAGTAACAAGTGGTTGGGAAGTGGCACAGGTTTGGAGACCAGAGGAGACCACATGGAGACAATGTGTGAAGTTACCTTTGAGGCGCTAGTGGGGCACAGAAGTGGAGTTGCCTGGCAGGGAGTCAGAAAAAGCAATGAAGAGTCGATAGTGCTAGATTGCACAAAACAATTTTTGAAACACATTCCAACAGAAATGTATTAAAGTCTTTAGATTCTAAGCACTGATTAGATTATGCCTTTCTATATGTAATTTGGAATTTTAAAAGTCCTACAAAAGCATAATATATGTAGAAGGAAGTCCAATAAATTTTGATTTTCCCATGATGACGACCTCAGGGATCAAAAATATACATGAGAAACTTTACTCCCTGATCTGTCTCTCTGTCTCTATCTCATACTAGTGCGATAAGTAAGAATGGCCTTAGTCTGTCTTTTGAAAACCCAAGACTGCCTTCTGAGCCTGTTCCCAGGCTACACAAGGACAGCAGGCTCATTATTTTATAATTATGCCCCGTTTCTTCCTTTTGAAAAAGATTTTATTTTTTTGACAGAGAGAGAGCGAGCATGTGCACAAGCAGGAGGAGCAGAGGGAAAAGAAGAAGCAGGCTCCCTGTGGAGCAGGGAGCTGGATGTGGGGCTGAATCTTCCCCACATCCATCCCAGGATGCTGGGATGATGACCTGAGCTGAAAGCAGATGCTTTAATCGACTGAGCCACCCAGGCACTCCTTAAAAACCATTTCTGCCTATCTCATACAATACACAAAAATCAATTCTGAATGGATTAAATTCAGATTCCCAAATGCATTCATTTAACAAATATTGAGGACCTACTATGTGCAAGGCACTGTTCTAGGCCCTTGGAATAAATAGTAAATGAAACAGACAGAAATCCCTGCCCTCTTGAAACTCACATTACTAGCTGGATGGAAAAGTTAACCATAAGTAAACTGTGTAGTATGTTATGTTAGAAAGTAATGAGTGCTATGTAAAAAGGAAAAGGCAGTGGGAGTTTGAGAGGGCTGGAGTGGAGAAATCTGCAGTTTTAAATTGTGTGATCGGGAAGGCATTGCTGACAACTGACATTTAAACAAAGACTTGAAGAAGATAGGAGTTGGCCCTGCTGATACTTGGGTTTGAAGGATCACAGATAGAGGAAACCCCCAGTGCAAATGCCCAAGAAAGTGGGAATGTGCCTGGCTGGTTCAAGGGTCAGCAAGAATAACAGTGTGGCTGGAGCAGAGTAAGAGGGGAAGAATGGTAGGAGATGAGGTAGGTTGAAGAGCTGGTTCATTTTATGAGCTCTTCCAGGCTACTTAAAAAAATTTTTTTAAAGATTTGAGAGAAGGGAGAAGGGGATGTGTGTGTGTGGTGGGGGGGACAGACAGAGAGGGAGAGAGAGACTCTGTAGCACACTCTGTACTGAGCTCAGAACCCAATGGGGAGCTGGTTCCCATCACCCTGACATCATGACTTGAGCAGAAACCAAGAGTCTAATGATCAAATGACTGAGTCACCCAGCTGCCCCATAGGCTATTTTAAAGACTTTGGCTTTTACTGTGAGAGACACTGGGAACTGTTGGAGGATCTTGAGCAAAAGTGAAATGTGATCTGACTTACACATCAAAGGATCATTCTGGCTGCTGTGATGTGAATAGTCTGTAAGGAGACAAGGAAGAAGCAGGGAGACCAGTTAGGAGGCCATTGTGTGAGCCAGGCAATTGATGCTGGCGGCTCAGGCCAGGGTGATAGCAGCGAAGGTGAGGAAAGTCATCAGAGTCTGGGTATATTTTGAACATGGACCCAAAGG
This sequence comes from Canis lupus familiaris, assembly GCF_011100685.1. NCBI lineage: Eukaryota > Metazoa > Chordata > Mammalia > Carnivora > Canidae > Canis > Canis lupus. The sequence goes on from NC_049260.1 coordinate 82,182,875, forward strand.
GATTTGCTGACGATTTGAGGTGGTACACGAAGGAAGGAGAGGAATCAGGGATGATACCAAGGCTTTTGGCCTGAGCAAATGGAAGGACAGAATTGCCATAATTGAAAGGCAGAACAGAGTTATAGAAGTATTAAGAGAAATTATCATATTACATATTAATAAATATAATGTATAATTATATTTCTTTTTTAAAAAAGATTTTATTTATTTATTCATGAGAGACAGAGAGAGGCAGAAACATAGGCAGAGGGAGAAGCAGGCTCCCTGCAAGGAGCCCAATGCGGGACTCCATCCTAGGACCCTGGGATCATGCCCTGAGCCAAGGGCAGACACTCAACCAGTAAGCCTCCCAGGAATCCCTATCATAACATTTCTATAGTCTTGGACTGGGGAAAACTTTCTTAAGGAAGATATGAAATTCAGAAGCTACGAAGAAAAAAATTGCTGGATTAACTACAACAAAATGCAAATTTTCTTCATGGTGGAAGATGTAAACTTTTTCTGAAAAGTGACAGACTGGGAGAAAATATTTATAATATATACACCAAACTTTATTCCTTTTTAATTAGTTCTTAATCATCAGTCAATTAACTATTCCTTACTTATGGGTTATGAATTAAGATTCCTAAGGTAAAAAGAGCACTTCTACTATATTGAAAGACAGATAACTCCATGGAGAGTGTTCTAAGGCCATAAATAGGCAAATGGCAGGGAAAGGAACAACAATTAGGCCAGTACACCTATGGAAAAAAGGCTCAGCCTCATTAGAGAACTGCAAATTAAAACAGCAATGCAACACCAGTTCTCACCCATGGTACTAGTAAAAGTAAATGACATACTTTTCATTGTTGACAAGGCTGTAGGGAAACAGGCACTCTCGTACACTCTTAATGGAGGTGTAGATTTGTAAAGGATTTCTGGTGGACAGTATTACAGACTCTACCAAAATTTAAAGTGTTTCTATGCTTTAATCCAGCAGTTCCATTTCTAAGTATCTAATCTACAGAAATAATCACACAAGCGGGCAGAGATATAGGCAAAGGAATGGCCATTTCACCATTGTTAATAATAGTGAAAAACTGAAGGTGAAATACCATGCAGCCTGCAAACAGGTAAGGTAGCCGTCTAGTAGAATCCCACATGCTGACCTAAGGAAACAATAAAAATGGTTGCTTTCAAGGGGGAAAACAAACTATAGAACAATAGGTGTAGCATGATTACCTTTAGGATTAAAAACAAAACAAAACACTGCCATAGGTGTGTGTGTAAACTCACAGAAGCTCTGAGAAAAATGTGAAACTTCTATTTCTTGTGAGCACAGCGTGGGATAATTACTCGTGGGTGAGAGAATGGAGGCTTTCTTTTTGTTCTCTGCACAATCCTTTGTTCTTTGAAATCCCTTTACAATCAAAATGTGTTGGTTTTGTATTTTTTTCAGTGAACAAAAGTGAGAAATAAGGCAGAGGCTGCAGATTTCTGAAAGTTCCCATAGAAGAATCCTGGAAGAAGTAGCATGTTTGATACGTTATGTTCACACTATGCCACTGTGACCGGGAGAGACCGCATTGAATGTGTGCTCTGTGGCCTTGAGAAAGACACAACGTTTCTGAGCCTCCGTTTTTTTTAAATAAAGAGAATGTAGATAATAACTCCCCTGTTTATTTTAGTCAGCTACAAAGATAAAATGGAAAAGCAGCTTAAAAACTATAAAGCCCGATTAGAAAAATATGAAGGATATTTAATAATATTTTGCGTGCTAATGACCCACTTTTTTGTCAGTAACATCAAAATTGAATATCAAGAAGAGAATTTAGATGATCTCTTTGGGTTTGTTTTAACAGAATTCTTCCTGTCCTGATCAGGCCCCACGTAACAGTGATATAGGCATTTTACTGAAATGTTCTAGAGAGTTCTGTGTTTGTCTGAGATGTTCTGGTGCAGATGGGTTTTGGCAATAGCCTTAAGTCATACTCTCCACCCCACCCATTTCAGGTCCAGCTAGCTTGGATGGTAGTATCTTAATTAGAAAGCTTTTATTTAGCTCCTGCCTTGTGCTTAGCATTCCACTGTGAGCAGGTGGCCAGACATCCAAGTTCGCCTGGGAATGTTTATGATTTATACTGTCTGTCCCATGTAGTTGCTAATAGCAGCCTAGTCAATCTCAAAAATGTCCCACTTTTAATGATGAATTTTATGCTCACCTATTGGGCATGGGAAGAGACACAGGAAGTCTCTGGCTTTCATGGATCTTTCGGAGACTTAATGGATTCGGAGGTAAATGCAGGGTCAAGGTTGAGAGGAGCTGATGTGCACCTCCAGAGGCCTGCCCTCCAAATTGTCCTCCTTGCAAAACCTCCTCCATCAGACCATTTCTCTTTATTGCATTGCCTGATGCTCCTGGTTGGAGATTCATTTGGGGTGGGGGGAAATAAGCATTCTATCTTCAGGAGTACAAACCAGTGGGGGAATGTTCATAGCAATTGATCATTTTCCCCTCCTAACATGGAGTTGATTGATGCTCGTACAGTGGAGGAGGAGTATTTCTGGGAGGCATAAGGTTAAAAAAGCAAAGGTAGTCTTGGAGTGTGAGTTATTCTGGTGAGTAAGACCCTCCCTTAGGGCAACCTAGGAACTCAAGGAGCCTGGGGGCCATAAGAGTTGGGGGCAGAAAGGAAGATGGGTGTCAAAAACATGCAATAGTTTTTGGTGTGGGGGGTGTTGCTGTGTGCTCAACCCATGTCTTAGGAAGGGAAAGGACTGTTCTTTTTTCGGCCACCTGCTGCTCTTCTTCTGCTCTGTATGGCCCAGCACCCAGAATTCACACTGATGGTAGACTATGTGCCTCACAAGTCCAGGAGCGAGATTTCTATTCAAAACATCCTGCTTTGGATCCAATCAGTGGGCTTACCAATACATTCTGGTATATACCCTTTCTTAAGTTGGGGGCTGCCTTATGAGGCTTTGTCTCTGCCCTGGAGGGGCTCACAGCTATTGGATTTAAGAGAGACCCAGTTAATAAATGGGAAACAACTGGAGAGCAATCATGTGCCAACTGTAAGGTATTGGCTCTAAGTATAATGCAAATCTCTCCAAGGTGGATCCCAGAGAGGGATGGTACACAGGTTTATCAAACTTTTCACATACGATAGCATGACCGATCTGCCCTAAGAATACGCTTAGACAGCAAGAGGATTGAGGAGAAAAATCATAAGCAGTGTTGGAATTCACTTGGAGCCAAGGTTTGGCACCAGACCTAAGCATGGCCAGGAAAGGCTTTGGGAAGGAATCAGGCCTGATGGAAACAGTGGGATATTTGCCTGGCTAAGGTGAGCAGGGCTCAAACATTTCCTGTAAATTAAAGTTCCTAAAATAGAGGGGGACTGGGGTGCCTCAGTCGGAAGAGCATGCAACTCTTGATCTCGGGGTCATGGATATGAGCCCCACCGGTGGGTGTAGAGATTACTTAAATCAATGAAAACTTAAAAAAAAAAGAAAAAGTTCATAAAACCTATCACTGCAGTTTGCCCTTGTTTCATGCGACTGAATACTCTGAGGCAATAAATTGTGACAGCATTTTTCAGATGGGTGATTTAATGTGATTGAAGTTCAGAGGAGGTGAGGGTCAGGTCTTTGGAAGGCTGGGAATCCAGATTGAGGACTTTGGTCTTGTCAGGAGTCCATAGTGGTGTTAACTGAAGATGCTTGGTCAGGGTTGAACCATCAGGATGCGGCTGGTATGGAGGATGAGGGAGGGAGAAGTCAGGGAGATCACATAGGAAGCTGCCTCAGTAGGCCAGGGATAAGGACCAAAGTACCAGGATCGGGGTGGAGGCAGTGGATTGGTGAAAGGACAGATCTGAGAGCCACTGCACAGGTGAACACAACAGGACTTGGAGATCGCATAGGAAAAGCTGGAAGAGGCCTTTATGTATCTCAAACATGAGAGGAAATCTGTTAGTGAAGGCTTCTCATGGAGGCAGCCTACCATCACTCGCTCCTAGGGAAACTCTCCTCCAAAGAAATCCTATTGTACCTACTCAGTAACCTAATTCTGCAAAAATTCAGACTCATCCAGTGGAAGTCTTAAAGCATTTATTCACTTCCCTGATGATATAGCGTTTGGTGAGTGAATAAATGCTATAGGGTCTCTAACCAGGAAGACCATAGCATGCTATGCGTTCTACTGCCAAGGTAGTGAGAACTGCCAGGGCTTCAAAAAAGTGTGACGTGTCCAGAGTTTGTTCACACAATAAATGAATGCTTTTTGCTTCATAACCCCCCTGTCCTTCCTGTGAACCCTGGCTCCTGAGAAAACCTTAGGGCACCAATTTATTAACCCAATTTGTGAACGAGGTTAGTGAATCCATGCTGGAAGACTTCGATGGAAATATTTGAAATTAATTAGCCTTGTCAGCTTTTATTTGTATAGGTTCACTTCCAACCATACACCCCCCCAAGTTTAACTTTTTAATAGGATTGATTTTAAACAATAAAACTCAGAGAATCTGTGTACAAAGAGCCTGAAGAATTTAAATGCACGGGTTTATTATTAACACAGTAGCAAATATATCAAGGAAACACGCCCGTAAAAAGTGTTTCAAAGAAACACAAATCCGCTCAGAGAAAGGACTGTACCCAATAAGCCTGAAAAGGCTATTTGCTTCGTGATGCCGGCAGATAAGCCTGGCAAACCTCAGTGTGATTGAAGAAGCCAGTTGGAGACTCAGCCTAGCTCAGGCAAGCTACCGGTCCTCGGCTACGCTCGACAAACCCTGACACAATGGTGTTCGCGTTTTGGAAGGTCTTTCTGATCCTAAGCTGCCTTGCAGGTAAGGAAAGGGTCTCCAAACCATCAAAGGTGATTGGGAACTGGAATTTTCTTTTAAACCGAAATCGCAAATTTTTACATGAATGTTCTCCTCTTTCACTTCAAAGGAATCATGATTAGTTTGCTGCATAAGGTAATTTTCAGAACTCTAGCCTAGCAAATGTAGGCCATGTTGTAAATGGAATTTTATGTAGCTCCTGAATTAAAATTTTCTCAGAAAAATCACAGTGTTTCTCTCCCTCCTCCCACCGCCTCTGTCTCCCTCTCTCTCTTAAGTTGGAAGGTGAACAGATTAATTTGCTCAGAAGCTGAAGTTTACACCAAGGATAGTTTTTCTTTCCTCTTTTATTTTAGGGTTTCCCACTGTGATCCACTTGCTTTGTTACAACAAACAGAGCCTGACTTGGAGGGCCTGCTATGCTTTACTCTCTAATGTTTCTTTAAGAGTTGCAGTTTTCCAAACCTAAGACTCTATTTTGGAAACTACGTGAGTGATTTGTCATTGTGCACGATATGGGTGTTTTTAGGCATTTGAGAAAAACAAAATCATTCTTAGAGTCAAAATCCTGATGTTGGTAAGACCCAGGAGAGCTCACCAGTTCAGAAAATCCCTTCGCTCACTTTTTCAAAGACCAGATCCATTTGAATCTATCTTTATGATGTTAGCTTCATAGTAGGTACAATAATATTGTTTACAGTCATTCTGATATTCTTAAGCCATTGGTAATATTAGGCAGTCATTAGAATGAGGTTCACTGAGCATATTTAATGGCATAAGAAAATACCCAAGATAAATATTAGGTGAAAAGGCAGATACACACATTTGACTAGAATAAATTGCTAGAAGGTTATATACCAAAGTGTTCATGGTCATTACCTCTGGGTGATGGGATTACAGATGATTTTTGTTTCATTCCCAAGCTTTTCCATATTTTCTGGAGTTTCTACAAAGAATATTAGGCCAGTTTTATAGTTTAAAAGTGTGACATTTTAAAACCATATGGTATTCAGTAATAGTTCTAGAAATATTCATTTCTAAATGTTTCAACCTACATGTTCTGTGGAGTCACCAGAAGGCAATACTGCATTTATCACGTGATCTAACTAGGATTTAGAGCTGGAACAAGCCACCTTTCTCAGCTTCTATCTTCGGGGGAACATGTCACTATTCCCTCCATCACCCCCAGTAATATTCATTTTAAACTTTAGACAGTGAAAGTCTTTGTTCTTTCTTAAAGAGCTTCCAGTCATTAGCTAATTGGATTGCTCCCAGGCCTTCTACACCAGTCCCCTAAAATCACACATGTGGTCAATACCTATTTCCTTACATGAGGCCTTAGGCCTATGCTAGACATGAATTTTGGAATAGTTGCAAGAATGGTTTTTACTATAACTAATTTTTACTGATTACAAAGGTAGTGTATAGGCATGGTAGACAGGTTTCAAAACACGAAAACATATAAATGAAATAAAAATCACCAGCAATCTTACCACTCAGAGATTTGAGTGAATGTCTTACCTATATATTTTTTCCTTCACAGGTATATATATCACATTACAAAATTGGATTTATACCTTGTATACAATTTTCTATGGTTTAAAAAATTACTTACATGATGTCAGGATCTTATTTGATTGTGGGTTTTAGAGCAAGACCAATAAATACTACAGAGCCTTTGTTCTTTGGTGACTATGTAACTGGTTTTGTTGGCCTGTAGTGTGTACTATGTATCTATACATATACAGTCTAGCTGGCCCATAGCAAAATATGGTAGTGTCACTCTAGCAGGTGGAATGGAAATACGGTATAATTTATTATTGTTTGCTGTGCTTACATACGTATGGAAGTTGGAGAAAGGGGGATTTCAGTAATCTATACCTGGCATTGGTGGTGTCCCTCAGTTGATCCAGATATGGCTGTGAAACAGCTGATCATGTTTTTATCAATGTGCAATTTGATGTGTTACCTGGTCTTGTTTCTTCATTCAGGAAGAATGTCATATTTTGGTGTCAAGCACGGTGCCTGGCACACAGTGGGCTCATAGTAAGTGTTGAAAGAATGGATTACCTTTGGAAATGCTGCCATTTGCAACAACATGGATGAACCTTCAGGGTGTTATGCGAAGTGAAGCAAATCAGACAGATACTGTAGGATATCACTTATAAGTGGAATCTGCAAAAGTCGAACTCATAGAAACAGAGTAGAATGATGGTTACCAGGGGCTGGACGGTGTTAGACAAAGGGTACAAATTTCCAGTTAGAAGATGAACAAATTCTAAGGATCTAATGTATAGTATGGTGACCCTAGTTAATAATGCTGTATATATACTTGAAAGTTGCTAAGAAAGCAGGTCTTAAATGTTCTCATCACAAAAAAAGAAATAGTAATTATGTGATGTGATGGAGGTGTTAGCTAACACTATGGTAGTAATCATTTTGAAATATGTAAGTGCATCTAATCAACACGTTGTACACTTTACAATCGTGCTTTGTTGTATGTCAATGATATGTCCATAAACCTGGAAAAATAAATGAATTACCTTCCCAAACCACAAGCATTCAGAAACAATTTTCATATGTGTATTTAAAACCAATTTTCTGTACAACTAGGCAAGACAGATTTTAATCAAAATCTTTCTGTACAATGGCATATGACAATTATACTGCAATAAAAGTTGATTTGATCAAAAAAATCTTTCTGATGACTTCTTCGGAAGTCAGTTACATTCCATTTCAGGAACATCATTTTCATCAAAAATGTCTGTGCAAAAAGTTCACATATATTGTTTAGATACTTGTACTATATATTAGTCACCTCTTAAAAAGATATTTTAATTTTTTTCATTTTCTGGAGATACATGCTATGCATTTTAAAGCAGTAATATACTTGAATTTTGGTCTCATGGTCAAATCCAAAACATAAGTGATCCTTTAGTTATATTATAGGTCAAAAATGAAGCAATTATGTGTGAAGTTGCTGGAAATTAAATCACTTCAAATGCATCATATTAAATATGGTTATTTGAGGAATATTTTTGCTGTGGTATATTAAGAGAATGATTCTCCTATAAGCACAGTGCCTGCCATATTGTAGACATTAAGTACACGAGTAAACAATCATTACCAAAACATGAAAAAAATCTTTTGAAAACATTGATAAATATGTGTATATACTTTGGGTTAGTTTCTTTTAATAACAAGCACTGGTTTTTAAAAACAATTATGCATATTCGACCACATATGTATTGTTTGTTTTGTTTTTTAATTCAGCCAAGGCAGTGAGGGAGATTGCAGTTCTGAGTTTTGTTTACATCAGGCACTAATCTATATGTTGCTATTCATTCACTGTCTTGTTAATAATACAGAGGTTTTTCTGACCTTCTCAATTTTAAAATACTTTCCCAGTTTAGAGTAAATTAATCCAAAGGAAGGGATTTTTTTTTTACCTGCCACTTACAGAATCACTTTCAGTTTAAGGTTACATTTGTGCTGTTCACTATCTGCATGTGACTACTTAAATTTAAATTAATTCTAATGAAATGAACTTAGAAATACAGTTCCTCAGTCACACCAGCCCCATTCCAGGTGTTCAACCACATGTGAGTAATGACTACTAAATTGAACGGTAGTTCAGAGATAAAACATTTCCACAATTACAGGGAATCCTATTGAATGGGCTAGAGGATGATCTCAATGGTTTAAGTAATGCGTACTAATGGAAGCATGTGACATTTTTTTAATAAATTAATTTTTTATTGGTGTTCAATTTACCAACATACAGAATAACACCCAGTGCTCATCCTGTCAAGTGCCCCCCTCAATGCCCAGCATGTAATATTTTTTGTAAGTTCATCTGAAAATATGTAACTTTGGGCTCTGAAGAATACTGTTGCTATATGAGGGAAGAGCAATTTCTGAGAACCATCTTTTCTTCAGAATTTGAGGATTGATTGTGGTGATGAGTACTGGGAATCTGGGCAATAAAATTATCTGGAGATATTGCCTTGCCAATTGTTACCTATTATAGGACAATATGTAGTCTTCTCAAAAAAAAAAAAATCTCACAGTAGATTTGGAGGTGACCATCCTTATTCTGAGGTGATGTTGTTGAGCTTCTACAGACCTCAAATTATTTATGTATTTGTATGTCTTCTATTTAAAAAAAAAAACTGTTCAAATTGCTGATATCACATTTATATTCCCCAATCCTTGATTTTCATTTGTCCTCATTCTGTGCTCCAAATGGCTTCCTGCCATGTGGACAGGGTGAGCAGAGATTGTGTCTGATTTGTTCATTATTGCTTCCTCCATGTTTAGCACTGTAGGTGGCACAAAACAGGTGTTCAACGGGTATTTGTTGATAGACACCACAGCCTCTTCCATGGCTTGCCTTGTAGAGCTGTGCTTACTTTGCCTTCTAATGTTTTTGCAGAGAGCAGCCTTTGAGGGGCATTTTGTAGGGGGTGGGCAGGGTGCTTACTTTGTCATAAGTTCCCACCATTACACTAATCCCATAACAGACGCTGGGACCCAAACTAGAAGACAAAAATGATAGCCGAATAATACCTCTAAAATCTCTGTTTTTAGGGGAAAGTTTCGGGGACTTCAATGGCCACCAAATCACTATTCTGTCCTTTTTATCTTGTACACTTTAAAGGCATTTGGAAATCATCATTTAAGCATAGTCAAAGGTGTGACTAACTTAGGAAAAACAAGATGGGCTCTGTGAGGTCAGGAGAGAGCCACTTAGCCTTCCCCAATAAAGTTTCCATTGGAAAGAGTAGCTATTTTCCATAGGGTCAGTTTTGTTTTTTGGAAAGGCATAAATAATGGGAACCAGGAAAGCCTGGAGACAACATTGAGAAGAGGGAAACTGCATGGAGTTAGAAGGTGCTGCTTTGATGCCTATCCTAAATCACTAATCTCAATTTATCACCGCATCAGTTGCCATATAAGCAGCCAACCTCTGGCAGAGAAACAGCTGGACCAGGTGGCCTGGCTGTGACAGACTACTTGGCTATTGAATATGGAAAACCAGGGGTCTCAGTACAATGGTTTGCTTTTTCTTCTAATTTTTCAAAATGTTTGTCAATTTCATGACTTATGTTTGCCTGTAGTTAAGTAAGGAAAATAAAATTAAAGTCTTTGGGTGTGCAGAATTGGGAAGGGGGCAAGGATTCGTCTTCCTGTACATTTCCTCTGATCTTTTCATGATCTCTGTACTTTCATTCTACTACTTGTCTGTAACCCTGAAAGAAGCCAGAACTCTCACTCAGATTCCCCTGCAGCATAGAGAGCATCTATTAAACTTGATCTTTTTTTTCTAATACCTATCTGATGGTCTTACGTTCCATCCTGGAGAACTTCTATACTCTCTGACTTTGCAATGGGTAATAACCAGTTAATAAGATGAGCCAGTGTCTCTAGAGTGTTACCCAAAGTATTGTTCCCTATAACAGCCCTTTGAAAGATGCTTGTATAGTACTGAGAATTTCAAGTACAGTGGTAGGCTGGGTTTTGGAGTGGGAGACTCTTTGGCATTCCCCCAAATCATAGGGGCAGCTCATCATTTCAGAAGGTCAACAATTCTCAGGCTTGGTGGTTTCAGGACCCTTTTACACTCTTTTTTTCCCTTTTACACTCTTAAAACTTGAGGGATATTTCTGGTCTGAATAAAAGGGCATAGAGCTGCTTGTCCTTGCTTCTTTCTGCTAGAAACAAGTATTAAACTCTCCCTGGAAATAACGTAAAAGACAATCCAGGGAGAGTTCTGAAAGACTATAAGAAGAAAGCAGTGGTTTGGGTGCTGGGAATAACACAGTGGCAAGGGGTCTTATTTCTTTCCATCCAAGTGAAGAAGGGTAAACAGTTCTGGGATTTCCAGATCTCAACCTAGTAACAGAGGGCAGCCTTGGGAGGCTTATTCTTCCACCAGATCTAATGAGAGTCCCTCTTACATCAAGTGAGCCCAACACCACTGGATGAGTCATAAGAAGCCACACCAAGAAGAGTAGACAAAGGAAGCATTCTTTTTCTCACTGAGCCTGAGACTCCTCACTTTCATCTAGAGATACTGAGGAGGCCAGAGGATACAACAGACAAAAGGAATGAAGTCACAGCAAATGCTCAGTTCTGGAAGACTCTTTGTGTGAGTCTGAGACTCTTCCTCCAACCCGCCCACTACTCCCCAGACACAGGGCTACAGTGGAGTGTCCCACCATAGCGATTCCCCCACTGAGAAGCACCCAGCAACCTGGCCTGGAGAAACACTTCCAATCGCTCAGGCAATAGAATCAAAGACAAACACAGAAGCCCCAGTGACAGTGGTTAAACCAGACAGACCAAAACAACACTGTAGAAACTCTGGACATTAAATTAGCATTAGAAACCCAGTCCACAAAAGTAGGCTGTGTGTAAAACATGAAACAAAATAAAAGAGACTGTCTGCTAAAATGAGATTTTTAAAAAAGATTTTATTTATTTATTCATGAGAGACACAAAGAGAGGCAGAAACATAGGCAGAGGGAGAAGCAGAGTCCCTGTGGGGAGAATGATGCAGGACTCAGTCCCAGGACTCCAGAATCATGCCCTGAGCCAAAGGCAGACACTCAACCACTGAGCCACCCAGACATCCCTAAAATGACAGATTTAAATAGAGGGGATTCCTAACATGATAGACAAAATGCCTGTGGGTTTGGACAAATGCATAATGACATGCATCTGCCATTATATTATCATGTAGAATATATTCACTGCTCAGTGTTCCACCTATTCATGCCTTCCCCTCCACCAACCCTTTGAATCCAATGATATTTACATGGTCTCCATAGCTTTGCCTTTTCCAGAATATCAGAATTGAAATCATATAGTATATAGACTTTCCAGATTGGCTTTTTTCACTTAGTGATATGTATTTAATGTCCTTCTATATCTTTTCATAGCTTAACAGCTCTTCTTTTTAGCATTGTTTGTGTCTACCACAGTTTGTGTTTTTATTTATTTTTAAAGTATTTTTTAAAAGATTTATTTATTTTAAAGGGGAGAGAGAAAGAGCAAGAGAGTGTGAGGGTGGGGAGGGGGAGAGGGAGAGAGAGAGACAGAGACAGAGAGAGAGACGGAGACGGGGGGGGGGAGAGGGAGAGAGAGAAAATCCTCGAACAGACTCCCCATTGAGTGGGGAGTCCAACGTGCCATGGGACTCCGTCCCAGGATCCTGAGATTATGACCTGAGCTGAAATCAGGACACTCAACTGACTGAGCCTCCAGGAACCCATATATACCACAGGTTATTAATCCATTCATCTACTGAAGGACATCTTGGTTTCTTCCAAGTTTGGGCAATTATAAATAAGGCTGTTGTAAACATTCATGCACAGATTTATGTGTGGATATAAATTTTCAATTTTTTTTGGTAAACATCAAGGAGCATAACTGCTGGGCACTACGGTTAAGAGTGTGTTTACTTTGTAAATAAACATCAAACTGTCTTCCAAAGTGCCTGTACCATTTTGCATTCCCACCATTAATGAAGGAGAGTTTCTGTTGCTCCACATCCTCACTAGCATTTGGTATTGTCAGTGTTCTGGATTTTGGCCATTCTAATAGATGTGTAGTAGTATCTCATTGTTTTAATTTGTATCACCTTAATGATAAATGATGTGAAGCATCTTTTCATATGCTTATTTGCCATCTGTATATCATCTTTGGTGAGAGGTCTTTTAAGGTCTTTAATCCATTTTTTTAAAGGTTTTATTTATTTATCCATGAGAGACACAGAGAGAGGCAGAGACATAGGCAGAGGGAGAAGCAGGCTCCTCGCAGGGAGCCCAATGCGGGACTCAATCCTGGATCCTGGGATCACGACCTGAGCCAAAGGCAGGCGCCCAACTGCTGAGCAGGTGTCCATTTAATCCATTTTTAATGTGGTTGTTTGTTTACTTATTCATGAGTTTTATGAGTTATTTGTGTATTTTGGATAGGAAACCATTATCAGATATGTCTTCTGCATATAGTTTTTTTAGTCTGTGGCTTTAGTCTTCTCATTCTCTTGACAGCGTCCTTGCAGAGCAAAATATTTTAGTTTTAATAAAGCCCAGCTTATCAATTATTTCTTTTATAGATTGTGCCTTTAGTGTTGTATCTTTAAAAATCATTATTATACTTAAGGTCATCTAGATTTTCTCCTATGTTATATTCTAGAAGTTTTATAGTTTGCTTTTTTCATTTAGATCTGTTAGATACATTTTGAGGTAATTTTTGTGAAGGGTGTAAGTTCTGTGGCAAGATTCTTTTTTTTCTACATAAGCGTCCAGTTGTTTCAGCACCATTTGTTGAAGAGATTATCTTTGCTCCATTGTATTGCTTTTGCTCTGTTGTCAAAGATCAGTTGACTATTTTTTGTGGGTCTGTTTTAGGGCTCTTTATTGTGTTTCATGGATCTATTTGTCTATTTTTTTCACCAATACTATACAGTCTTGATTACTATAGCTTTATAGGAAGTCTTGAAGTAGTGTCAGTCCTCCAAATTTGTTCTTCAATATTGTGTTGGCTATTCTGGGTCTCTTTCTTCTCCATACAAACTTTAGAATTTCTTTGTCAATATCCACAAAATAACTTCCTGAGATTTTGACTGTAACATTGACTCCATAGAGCAAGTTGGGAAGAGCTGACATCTTGAAAATATTGAGTCTTCCTATTCTATTGAGACACAGACTATGTCTTATGTCTCCATTTATTTATTTTTATTTCTTTCATCAGAGTTTTCTGGTTTTCTTCATATAGCCCTTGTACAGATTTTTCCAGATTTATACTCAAGCATTTCATTTGGCGGGGGGAGGGGGGTGGTGTTGCTAATGTAAATGGTTTTGTATTTTTAATTTCAAATTCCACTTGTTCATGGCCAGTATATAGGAAAGCAACTAACTTTTGTGCATTAACCTTGTATCCTGAAAACTTTCTTTAATCACTATTAGTTCCATAAGGTTTATTTTTGGATTTTCTACATAGACAATCATGTAATCTGTCATTTCCTTCACAATCTGTATACTTTTTGTATCTTATTGCATTAGCTAGAACTTCAGAATGAGATTGAAAAGGAGTGATGAGAGGGAATATCCTTGTCTGACTCCTGATCTTAGTAAGAACGCTTCTAGTTTCTCACCATTAAGGATGGTGTTAGCTGCAGGTTTTTTGTAAGTGTTCTTGATTGAGTTGTAAGTCCTCTGTATTCCTAGTTGAAGGTTTTTATAACAAATGGACATTGGGCTTTGGAAAATTCTTTTTCTGAATATACTGATATGATCATGTGATTTTTAAAAACATGTTCATGTGATAGATTGCATTAATTCATTTTCAAATTTTGAGTCAGCCTTGCCTAGATAAATCCTACTTGGCCATGGTATGGAATTCTTTTTATGCATTGTTGGATTTGATTTACTAATATTTTATCAAGGGTTTTTGTGTGTTCATTAGAGATATTGGTCTATAGTTTTCTTTTCCTGTAATGTCTTTGGTTTTAGTATTAGGGTGATATTGACATCATAGGATGAATTAGGAAATACTCCCTTTATTCTATCTTCTGAAAGAGATTGTAGATACTTGGTTAAGTTTCTTCCTTGAATGTATGGTAGAATTCACCAGGGGCCCCAGGCTTGGAACCTCTTTTTTTGAAGGCTATTAATTATTGATTCAATTTCTTTAGTACATATAGAGTATATATAAGCCTGTCAAAATTGTCTACTTCTTGTGTGAGTTTTAACAGGTTGTGTTTTTCAAGGAATTGGTCCATTTTATTGAGGTTAACAAATTTGTAGGCTGAGAGTTGTTCCTAGTATTCTTTTTCTTTTAAATATATTTTTTTATTGAAGTTCGATTTGCCAACATATAGTATGACACCCAGTGCTCATCCTGTCAAGTGCCTTCCTCAGTGCCCGTCACCCAGTCACCCCATCCCCCTGCCCACCTCCCCTACATAGCCAAACTGTGGAAGGAGCCTTGATGTCCATTGACAAATGAATGGATAGAGAAGATGTGGTTTATATATACAATGGAATGTTACTCAGCCATCAGAAAGGACGAATACCCATCATTTGCTTCAATGTGGATGGAACTGGAGGGTATTATGCCTAGTATTCTTTTATTATCCTTTTATTTTTTTTAAGATTTATTTATTTATTCATTCAGAGAGAGCGAGAGAGAGGCAGAGACACAGGCAGAGGGAGAAGCAGGCTCCATGCAGGAAGCCCGATGTGGGACTCGATCCCGGGTCTCCAGGATCACACCCCGGGCTGCAGGCGGCGGTAAACCGCTGCGCCACCAGGGCTACCCTTATTATCCTTTTAATATCCATGGTATCTAAAGTTATGGCGCTCTTTCATTTCTGATACTAGCAATTTGTGTTCACTTTATTTTTTTCTTAGTTAGCTAACTTAGAGTCTTATCAATTTTACCTATCTTTTTCAACAACCAGTTTTGGTTTCATTGGTTTTCTGTATTGATTTCTTGTTTTCAATTTCAATGATTTTTGCTCTAATTTTCATTATTTCTTTTCTTTTGCTTTGAATTTATTCTTTTTTCCTAGTTTCCTAAGGTGAGAACTTACATGATTGATTTTAGATCTTTCTTGTTTTGTAATATATGCACTCGTGCTGAAATTTCCCTCTAAGTGCTGCTTTTGTTGCATATCACAAATTTTTATAAGTTGTATTTTCATTTTCATTGGTTAAAAGTATTTTAAATTTCCTCTTGAGATTTCTTTGATTCATGTGTTATTTAGAAGTGTGTTGTTTAGTCTCCATGTATTTTGGGACTTCCCAGTAGTCTTATTGTTAATTTATTTCTGTTTTAATTCCATTGTGGTCTGGGAGTAGACATTGTGTGATTTCTCTTCTTTTAAATGTGTTAAGATTTGTTTAAGGCCATAATGTGGTCTATCTTGGTGAGTATTCATAGTGTTTTTAAAGATTTATTTGATAATTTAAGAGATGGGAGGTGGGGCAGAGGGAGAAAGAGATAGACAGAATCTTTCAGCAGACTCCACGCTGAGCAAGGGCCCTGACATGGGGCTCAATCCCATGACCCTGAGATCATGACCTGAGACAAAACCAAGAATCAGATGCTTAACTGGCTGTACAACGCAGGCATTCCCATAATTTTAAAATACATCTTTTGTATAAAGTATTCCACCCAGCAATAGCAGAATGCATTTATTTCCCCAAGCACCTGCAGAATATACCAAGATAGAGTATATGCTTGGCCATAAAAAAAACCCTCCACAAATGTAAAAGAATTAAAATCATGCAGAATCTGTTCTCTGAGCACAATGGAATCAAACTTTTAGAAATCAAGAACAGAAAGGCAACAAGAAAATCTCTAAACACTTGGGAATTATACAACACATTTCTAAATAATCTCTGGACCAAAAAGGAAATCTCAAAGGAAGTTTAAAGAATATACATAGAACTGAATTAAAATGAAAATACAACATATGGAAATATGTAACATGCAACTAAAACAGTGCTAAAACAGAAAATTATAACACTAAATGCTTCCATTTGCAATTAAGAAAAGCATCAAGTCAATAATTGAAGTTTCTACATCAAGGAACTGGAAGAAGAGTAAAATAAACCCAAAACAAAGAAAAGAAAGGAAATAATAAGAACTTAAATCAATGAAATTGAAATAGGAAAATCATTACATGAAATAAAAATCTGGTTCCTTGAAAAAACGGATATATAATTTTGACAAATCTCTAGCAAGATTGGTAAAAATAAAAAGAGATAAGACACAGATCACCAATATCAGAAATGAAATATGTGGTATCAGCACAGATCCTGCAGTCATTAAAAATATAATAAAGAAATGTGCACATTTTACATTCATCTATTTGACAACTTAGAAGAAATGGACCAATTCCCCCAAAACAACAAACTACTAAAGCTCACCTGATATAAAATAGATAATCTGAAGATACCATAACCCTTAAAGAAATTGAATTCACAATTTAAAAAGCTCCTGAAAAAGAAATACCCAGGCCTAGATGCTTGCACTGGATAATTCTACCAAACATTAGAAAAAAATAATTAACAATAATTTTACACAGTCTCTTCCAAAACACAGAAGAGGAGTGAAGGCTTTCAACTCATTTTATGAGGCTAGTATTACCTTGATACTAAAACTAAAGACAGTACAGAAATAGACAACTATAGACCAAATACTTTCATGAACCTAGATTCAAAAACTCTCAACAAAACACTAGGAAATTGAATTCTACTATGTTTTAAAGGAATTCTACACAATGACTAAATGGGATTTATTTCAGGTATGCAAGGCTGGTTCAACATTCAAAGTCATTCAGTGTAATCTATCATATCAACAAGCTTAAGGAAAAAAAGCAAATGATTATATCAATTGATGGAGAAAGGGCATCTGACAAAATCCAGTACTCATTCATGATAAAGACTCTCA
The DNA here is from genome assembly GCF_011100685.1 of Canis lupus familiaris. Lineage (NCBI taxonomy): Eukaryota > Metazoa > Chordata > Mammalia > Carnivora > Canidae > Canis > Canis lupus. The sequence continues at coordinate 82,200,169 of NC_049260.1, forward strand.
GCAAATTAAGCAATAGATGTGTTCCTTTCCAAGAGCTGCTGTCAGAAATTGCCAGAAACCACATGGCTTAAAACAAGAGAAGTTTATTCTCTCGCAGTTCTGGAGGCTCAAAGCCTGAAGGTAAAGCTTTGGCAATATTGATTTTCTTTAGAAGCTCTGAAGTAGAATCTGTGCCATGGCTTTCTGCTACTTGGCTGCTAGAAATGTTTGGTGTTCCTTTGCTTGTATGTACATTGCTCCAGTGTTTGATTTTACCTTCATATGGCCTTTCTCCTTGTGTATCTTTGTCAAATTTCCCTCTCCTTTCTCTTATGGGGACAACAGTCATTGGATTTAAAGCCCACTCTAAATCCAGAATCATCTCATCTCAAGATCCTTAGCTTAATTACATTGCAAAGAACCAATTTCCAAATAAGGTCACATTAACAGATACCAGGAATTAGAACTTTTACATACCTTTTGGTGGGACACAATTCAACCCATGACAAAGGAGAATTACCTCAACGTGATAAGAAGCATCTACAAATAACCTACAGTTAACAACATATCCTGTATTATGTCATGTACATGTTGTACATGTAAAGTTCTGGAAGTTATAGCCATTGCAATAAGGTAATAAAAGAAACAAAAAGCATATAAATTGGAAAGGAAGAAATAAAACTATCTCTGTCCAAGAAGAGACTGGAATCTAGATTACATAGAGAACTCTCAAAATTTAACAGTTGAAAATTAAATAATCCAGTTAGAAAATGGTCTAAAGATATGAACAGACCTTTCACCAAGGAACACATACAAGTGACAAATTTTCACATAAAAAGTTGTTTAGCGTCATAAAATTGCACCAGAGAAAGACAAATTAAAATCACAATGATATATTACTATATACTTATTATGGCTAAAGTAGAGAATTAGTGACAATACCAAAGACTGAGGAGGATGTGGAGAGACTAGACCACTCATATCTTATGGGTGGGAATGTATATTGATATAACCACTCTGGAAAACAATGTGGCTGGTTTTTGGCTTGTTTATTTGTCTTTTTTTAGATAGGCTCTGTGCCCAGCATGGAGTCCAAAGCAGGGCTTGAACCTACCAGCCTGAGATCAAGACCTGAGCTGATATCAAGAGTCAGACACTCAACCGACTGAGCCACCCAGGCGTCCCTGTTTTTGTTCTTTAATAAAACTAAACATGGAACTACCATCTGACCCAACAATTGCACTCTTGGAAATTTATCCCAGTGAAATAGAAATTTATATTCACTGAAAAATCTGTACCTTGGAGTTTTATTCAATTGCCAAGTCCTGGAAATGACCCAAATGTTCCTAAATGGGTCAATTGTTACGCAGATTGAATGCTACTAATCAACAAATGGCAATGAGTTACAGATACAACAATTTGGGTATGCTGCTAGGTAATTATGAGTGAAAAAAAGCCCATCCCAAAAGGTTACAAAAGACAAAATTTTAACAATGAAGGACAGATTAGTGGCTACCCATGCTTAGAATCAGGGATGGGGTTGCAGAAGGAAGGTAAGTGATTATAAAAGGGCAACATTAGGGATCTTTGTGGTGATGACACCGTCCAGTATTTTGATTGCAATGGCAGATACACACACTTACATGTGATAAAAGTGTATAAAACTAAATGCATATGCACACTTGAGTACAAATAGAACTGGAGAAATAAAAATAAGATGGGTGGATTGTATCAATATGAATGTCCTAATTGTGATATATTATAGTACAGTTTTATAAAATGTTACTGTAATGAGGGGCTGGGTAAAGTGTACATGGGATATCTGTGATTACTTCTAAGAACTGTATGCAAATCTACTATTATCTCAGTAAAATTTTGGGATCCCTGGGTGGCGCAGCGGTTTGGCGCCTGCCTTTGGCCCAGGGCGCGATCCTGGAGACCCGGGATCGAATCCCACGTCGGGTTCCCGGTGCATGGAGCCTGCTTCTCCCTCTGCCTATGTCTCTGCCTCTCTCTCTCTCTCTGTGACTATCATAAATAAATAAAAATTAAAAAAAAATTTTAATTAAAATTACTGAGGAACCCCAAAGAATCTTTGCTATGTCAGTTATTTCTATCTATATTTACTGAATTAGAAATTAAAACTAAAAATTATTTAAACAAAAATACATAAGCACACATTACATAGCTGCCAAAGCAATGCTGTCATAAGATAAAAACAGAGAGGGAGGCAAACCATAAGAGACTCTTAATTCTAGGAAACAAACTGAGGGCTGCTGGAGGGGAGGTTGGTGGAGGCAAGGGCTGGATGGGTGATGGGCATTAAGGAGGGCTCTTGTTGTAATAAGAACTAGGTGTTGGGATCCCTGGGTGGTGCAGCGGTTTGGCGCCTGCCTTTGGCCCAGGGCGCGATCCTGGAGACCCGGGATCGAATCCCACGTCAGGCTCCCGGTGCATGGAGCCTGCTTCTCCCTCTGCCTATGTCTCTGCCTCTCTCTCTCTGTGACTATCATAAAAAAAATTTTTTTTTAAAAATTAATAAGAACTAGGTGTTGTATGTAAGTGATGAATCACTAAATTCTACTCCTTAAACCAATATTACACTACATGTTAACTAACTGGAATTTAAACAAAAACTTGGAAGGAAAAAAATAAAACTGAAAGTTCCATATATGAGAAATCTGTTAGTCCTGGGCAAACTGGATTGTTTTCCATGCTCATGGACCTGTTTGGGTCCCTGGACAACATTTTAAGAACCTCTGTTTTTTGGGGGGTTTTAAAAAGATTTTATTTATTTATTCATGAGAAACACAGAGAGGAGAGAGAGAGAGAGAGGCAGAGACACAGGCAGAGGGAGAAGCAGGCTCCATGCAGGGAGCCGGACGGGAGACTTGATCCCATGTCTCTAGGATCACGCCCTGGCCTGAAGGCGGCACTAAACCGCTGAGCCACCCGGGCTGCTCAAGAACCTCTGTTTAAGGCCATGCTTATACAGAATAATTCCCAGTTCGGTGTTATTATCTCACCATCACATAGGATTTGAGTTTCATTACATTGTCATTTGTGAGAAACTCCCTATCCCCACGCCAATTGCTTGCTCAGCATTCTTCCTCCTCCTCCTCACCTTGGATTCCTCAAATAAGATGTCCTTGAAAATGCTTTGTAATGAAAGATTGTTGTCAGAATGTGAGAGTGTACCATTTTTGTTCTGATGATTACTTTTTCAGGTCAAGTTAGTATGGTGCAGGTGACCATCCCAAACAGCATTGTGAACGTGACTATTGGATCTGATGTCACACTTGTCTGCACCTACACCAGCACTGTGGCCTCCCGAGACAAGCTCTCCATCCAGTGGTCATTCTTTCACAAGAAGGACTTACCACCAACTTCCGTAAGGACTTTTTTCTTCAACTATTCCCCTATGGTAGTTCTGACATAAACTGTTGCGGACAGTGTGTGCAGGAGTGGTAAGCCAGTGACAATGGCAGAACCTCAGGTACAAAGAGTTTGAAGATAGTTGTTTAGAGAAGACCGTCATGTATGTGACATGGCCTTTGTCTTCTCTTCATATTCAGTGATAGCCTATTATCTCAAATGTGAGTAGGTCAACATCAAGTATATCATGTTTTCTAGAGTAGATAGCCATAGTCCTTCTCCTAGGTGAAACGGACAGGAGTTCTGAAAGGACTCTCCCTCCCTTCCTCCAAACCCCCCTATTATTTCCAGAAGACTCCAGTTCAAATACACGTCCCATTTGATCTGCAGATCCCTGTCAAATGTATTATCTGGGATCTGCCAAGTGATTGGCAAGTGAGCTAGCTCATTGTGCCTGAGTCCTGATGGAATGAGACTCCCAGATGGGTGGAGAAGGGGCAAGGTGGTGATGAACCCTGGGTAATGAAGGACAACAAGAAGCTAGAGAGTAGAGGATGGGACAAGTAGGCTGGGGTGAGGGGTAAAAGATTGCTAGAAGAGGGATGGTAAAAGCCAAAGGAGAATGATTCTACCTGTAAGCCATCTATTCTCAGGTTTTCTTCATCTGGCCTTAAAGATGATCCCTTTTTAAATTAGCCCAAGATCTAATTTATTGTATACTCAAAAGTGTGTTTGTATGAGAGAGAGGGAACACACTTGGGTGCAAGAGTCTGCATGGGTGCAACACGTCTGCCAATATATATCCCCCCCTTGAGGGAAAAGAAAGGCCTATAGCTTTCATCAATTTTTCAAAAGGATGTATTGATCCAAAACAAGAGTTCAGGGGAATTCGGCAAGATGGCGGAAGAGTAGGGTTCCCAAATCACCTGTCCCCACCAAATTACCTAGATAACCTACAAATTATCCTGAAAATCTACAAATTCGGCCTAAGATTTAAAGAGAGAACAGCTGGAATGCTACAGTGAGAAGAGTTCACGCTTCTATGAAGGTAGGAAGACAGGGAAAAAAGAAATAAAGAAACAAAAGGCCTCCAAGGGGGAGGGGCCCCACGAGGAGCCGGGCTAAGGCCAGGGCGAGTGCCCCCAGGAAAGGAAAGCTCCGTCCTGGAGAAGCAGGAGCTTCACCAATCTTCCCGGGCAGAAAGGCACTCGCAGGGAGTTAGAGCAGGACCCCAGGAGGGGCGGGGATGCCCTCAGGCTCCCAGGGACACTAACAGACACCTGCGCCCCAGGGAGAGTGTGCCGAGCTCCTTAAAGAGCTGCAGCGCACACGGCTGGACCCAGGAGCAGATCAGAGGGGCTCGGGGGGAGGCTCCGCGGAGAGGGCTGCCCAGCTGGGAGCGCGAATCCAACAGCGCAGACCAGGAGCACAGGGCGCGGGGGACACAGCCCAGGATCCGGCCTCCCCCCGGGACAGGCAGAGGCCGGGAGGGCACAGGACAGCAAGGACGCTCCTGCCCCAAGCTGAGCATCCAGGCCCCTACAGGCTGAGAGCTCCGTAGTTACTGCGGGAGATGAATCCAGGGCTCCAGAGCTGGCCGCCCCCACTGTGGTTGTTCCTCCTGGGGCCTCACGGGGTAAACAACCCCCACTGAGCCCTGCACCAGGCAGGGGGCTGAGCAGCTCCCCCAAGTGCTAACACCTGAAAATCAGCACAACAGGCCCCTCCCCCAGAAGACCAACTAGACGGACAAGTTCCAGGGGAAATCAAGGGACTTAAAGTATACAGAATCAGAAGATACTCCCCCGTGTTTTTTTTTCTTTTTGATTTCTGATTGCTTCCCCCACACTTTTCCCCCTCTTTCTTTCTTTTTCTTTCTCTTTTTCTTCTCTTTTTTTTTCTTTTTTTTCTTCCTTTTTACTTTTTTCTTTTTCTCTTTTCTTTCCTTCTTTCTCTCCTCTCTTTTTCTCCTTTTCCCAATACAACTTATTTTTGGGCACTCTGCACTGAGCAAAATGACTAGAAGGAAAACCTCACCTCAAAAGAAAGAATCAGAAACAGTCCTCTCTCCCACAGAGTTACAAAATCTGGATTATAATTCAATGTCAGGAAGCCAATTCAGAAGCACTATTATAAAGCTACTAGTGGCTCTAGAAAAAAGCATAAAGGACTCAAGAGACTTCATGACTGCAGAATTTAGATCTAATCAGGCAGAAATTAAAAATCAATTGAATGAGATGCAATCCAAACTAGAAGTCCTAACGACGAGGGTTAACGAGGTAGAAGAACGAGTGAGTGACATAGAAGACAAGTTGATGGCAAAGAGGGAAACTGAGGAAAAAAGAGACAAACAATTAAAAGACCATGAGGATTGATTAAGGGAAATAAATGACAGCCTGAGGAAGAAAAACGTACGTTTAATTGGGGTTCCCGAGGGCGCTGAAAGGGACAGAGGGCCAGAATATGTATTTGAACAAATCCTAGCTGAAAACTTTCCTAATCTGGGAAGGGAAACAGGCATTCAGATCCAGGAAATAGAGAGATCCCTCCCTAAAATCAAGAAAAACCGTTCAACAACTCGACATTTAATAGTGAAGCTTGCAAATTCCAAAGATAAAGAGAAGAGCCTTAAAGCAGCAAGAGACAAGAAATTCCTGACTTTTATGGGGAGGAGTATTAGGGTAACAGCAAACCTCTCCACAGAGACCTGGCAGGCCAGAAAGGGCTGGCAGGATATATTCAGGGTCCTAAATGAGAAAAACATGCAACCAGGAATACCTTATCCAGCAAGGCTCTCATTCAGAATGGAAGGAGAGATAAAGAGCTCCCAAGACAGGCAGGAACTGAAAGAATATATGACCTCCAAACCAGCTCTGCAAGAAATTTTAAGGGGGAACTCTTAAAATTCCCCTTTAAGAAGAAGTCCAGTGGAACAATCTACAAAAACAAGGACTGAATAGATATCATAATGACACTAAACTCATATCTTCCAATAGTGACTCTGAACGTGAATGGGCTTAATGACCCCATCAAAAGGCGCAGGGTTTCAGACTGGATAAAAAAGCAGGACCCATCTATTTGCTGTCTACAAGAGACTCATTTTAGAGAGAATGACACCTACAGCCTGAAAATACAAGGTTGGAGAACCATTTACCTTTCAAATGGTCCTCAAAAGAAAGCAGGGGTAGCCATCCTTATATCAGATAAACTAAAATTTACCCCGAAGACTGTAGTGACAGATGAAGAGGGACACTATATCATACTTAAAGGATCTATCCAACAAGAAGACTTAACAATCCTCAATATATATGCCCCGAATGTGGGAGCTGCCAAATATATCAATCAATTAATAACCAAAGTTAAGACATCCTTAGATAATAATACACTTAAACTTGGTGACTTCAATCTAGCGCTTTCTACACTCGATAGGTCTTCTAAACACAACATCTCCAAAGAAACGAGAGCTTTAAATGATACACTGGACCAGATGGATTTCACAGATATCTACAGAACTTTACATCCAAACTCAACTGAATACACATTATTCTCAAGTGCACATGGAACTTTCTCCAGAATAGACCAAATACTGGGTCACAAATCAGGTCTGAACCGATACCAAAAGATTGGGATCATCCCCTGCATATTCTCAGACCATAATGCCTTGAAATTAGAACAAAATCACAACAAGAAGTTTGGAAGGACTTCAAACACGTGGAGGTTAAGGACCATCCTGCTAAAAGATGAAAGGGTCAACCAGGAAATTAAGGAAGAATTTCAAAAATTCATGGAAACTAATGAGAATGAAGACACAACTGTTCAAAATCTTTGGGATGCAGCAAAAGCAGTCCTGAGGGGGAAATACATCTCAATACAAGCATCTATTCAAAAACTGGAAAGGACTCATACCAAAACTAACATTACACCTAAAGGAGCTAGAGAAAAAACAACAAATAGATCCTACATCCAGCAGAAGAGAGTTAATAACGATTCGAGCAAAACTCAATGAAATTGAGACCAGAAGAACTGTGGAACAGATCAACAAAACCAGGAGTTGGTTCTTTGAAAGAATTAATAAGATAGATAAACCATTAGCCAGCCTTATTAAAAAGAAGAGAGAGAAGACTCAAATTAATAAAATCATGAATGAGAAAGGAGAGATCACTACCAACACCAAGGAAATACAAACGATTTTAAAAACATATTATGAACAGCTATACGCCAATAAATTAGGCAATCTAGAAGAAATGGACGCAGTTCTGGAAAGCCACAAACTACCAAAACTGGAACAGGAAGAAATAGAAAACCTGAACAGGCCAATAACCAGGGAGGAAATTGAAGCAGTCATCAAAAACCTCCCAAGACACAAAAGTCCAGGGCCAGATGGCCTCCCAGGGGAATTCTATCAAACGTTTAAAGAAGAAACCATACCTATTCTCCTAAAGCTGTTTGGAAAGATAGAAAGAGATGGAGTACTTCCAAATTCGTTCTATGAGGCCAGCATCACCTTAATTCCAAAAGCAGACAAAGACCCCACCAAAAAGGAGAATTAGAGACCAATATCCCTGATGAACATGGATGCAAAAATTCTCAACAAGATACTAGCCAATAGGATCCAACAGTACATTAAGAAAATTATTCACCATGACCAAGTAGGATTTTTCCCCGGACACAAGGCTGGTTCAACACTCGTAAAACAATCAATGTGATTCAACATATCATCAAGAGAAAAACCAAGAACCATATGATCCTCTCATTAGATGCAGAGAAAGCATTTGACAAAATACAGCATCCATTCCTGATCAAAACTCTTCAGAGTGTAGGGATAGAGGGAACATTCCTCAACATCTTAAAAGCCATCTACCAAAAGCCCACAGCAAATATCATTCTCAATGGGGAAGCACTGGGAGCCTTTCCCCTAAGATCAGGAGCAAGACAGGGATGTCCACTCTCACCAGTGCTATTCAACATAGTACTGGAAGTCCTAGCCTCAGTAATCAGACAACAAAGACATTAAAGGCATTCAAATTGGCAAAGAAGAAGTCAAACTCTCCCTCTTCACCGATGACATGATACTCTACATAGAAAACCCAAAAGACTCCACCCCAAGATTGCTAGAACTCACACAGCAATTTGGCAGTGTGGCAGGATACAAAATCAATGCCCAGAAGTCAGTGGCATTTCTATACACTAACAGTAATACTGAAGAAAGAGAAATTAAGGAGTCAATCCCATTTACAATTGCACCCAAAATCATAAGATACCTAGGAATAAACCTAACCAAAGAGGTCAAGGATCTATACCCTAAAAACTATAGAACGCTTCTGAAAGAAATTGAGGAAGACACAAAGAGATGGAAAAATATTCCATGCTCATGGATTGGAAGAATTAATATTGTGAAAATGTCAATGTTACCCAGGGCAATTTACACGTTTAATGCAATCCCTGTCAAAATACCATGGACTTTCTTTAGAGAGTTAGAACAAATTATTTTAAGATTTGTGTGGAATCAGAAAAGACCCCGAATAGCTAGGGGAATTTTAAAAAAGAAAACCATAGCTGGGGGCATCACAATGCCAGATTTCAGGTTGTACTACAAAGCTGTGGTCATCAGGACAGTGTGGTACTGGCACAAAAACAGACACATAGATCAGTGGAACAGAATAGAGAATCCAGAAGTGGACCCTCAACTTTATGGTCAACTAATATTCGGTAAAGGAGGAACGACTCTCCACTGGAAGAAAGACAGTCTCTTCAATAAATGGTGCTGGGAAAATTGGACATCCACATGCAGAAGAATGAAACTAGACCACTCTCTTTCACCATACACAAAGATAAACTCAAAATGGATGAAAGATCTAAATGTGAGATAAGACTCCATCAAAATCCTAGAGGAGAATACAGGCAACACCCTTTTTGAACTCGGCCACACTAACTTCTTGCAAGATACATCCATGAAGGCAAAAGAAACAAAAGCAAAAATGAACTATTGGGACTTCATCAAGATAAGAAGCTTTTGCACAGCAAAGGATACAGTCAACAAAACTCAAAGACAACCTACAGAATGGGAGAAGATATTTACAAATGACATAACAGATAAAGGGCTAGTTTCCAAGATCTATAAAGAACTTATTAAACTCAACACCTAAGAAACAAAGAATCCAATCATGAAATGGGCAAAAGACATGAACAGAAATCTCACAGAGGAAGACATAGACATGGCCAACACACACATGAGAAAATGCTCTGCATCACTTGCCATCAGGGAAATACAAATCAAAACCACAATGAGATACCACCTCACACCAGTGAGAATGGGGAAAATTAACAAGACAGGAAACCACAAATGTTGGAGAGGATGTGGAGAAACGGGAACCCTCTTACACTGTTGGTGGGAATGTGAACTGGTACAGCCACTCTGGAAAACCGTGTGGAGGTTCCTCAAAGTGTTAAAAAATAGACCTGCCCTACGACTCAGCAACTGCACTGTTGGGGATTTACCCCAGATACAGATGCAATGAAACGCCGAGACACCTGCACCCCGATGTTTCTAGCAGCAATGTCCACAATAGCCAAACTGTGGAAGGAGCCTCGGTGTCCATCGAAAGATGAATGGATAAAGAAGACGTAGTCTATGTATACAATGGAATATTACTCAGCCATTAAAAATAACAAAAACCCACCATTTGCTTCAACATGGATGGAACTGAAGGGTATTATGCTGAGTGAAATGAGTCAGTCGGAGAAGGACAAACATTATATGTTCTCATACATTTGGGGAATATAAATAATAGTGAAAGGGAATAGAAGGGAAGGGAGAAGAAATGGGTAGGAAATATCAGAAAGGGAGACCGAACATAAAGACTCCTAACTCTGGGAAACAAACTAGGGGTGGTGGAAGGGGAGGAGGGCGGGGGGTGGGGGTGAATGGATGATGGGCACTGAGGGGGGCACTTGACAGGTTGAGCACAGGGTGTTATTCTGTATGTTGGCAAATTGAACACCAATAAAAAATAAATTTATTATAAAAAAAAACAAAACAAGAAGTTCAGAGAAGAAACAAGTCAGTATGGTTTAGAATATTTGGAATGTTGTTGAATTGGGGTTTTGATTAGTAGAAAAATGGAGAGCGAGTTGAGTGGGCTAGAGGAGGTTTAAGGACAGACAGAGGGTAGAGATGAAGGAAGGTGCTAGCTTGGAGGAGCCACACCTTGGCCAGTGTCATTTCAGGCATGTCTGGTCCTTTGGAGGTGCTAGGTCCTCTCTTTACTAGAGATCCTGAACACTTTTGTAGCAGGAAACACCGTTCAAGGGGTGATTTCATTAGGGCCACCCTCTCGTCAGTGTTTGACATTTTTGCTCAGCATTGGTTACCTCAGACAGGTGTCTGAATCACTGTCCTTCTCTTCAACACATGGTGGAACACTGACACTCTTCTACATATCTCATGGGGAATCACCTGACACACTGCATGTGAAAACACTTGGGAAAAATATAAAGACCTATAAGTTTTCTCCCTTGTAAATACCATTATCATCTTAATCATCATCAGCAGCAGCAGCAACAGTGATTATACCACTGTTTGTCACCTAGATGCCCTGACCCAGATTGTAGATTGCAATCAACCAAGAAATCATCCCTTTGCAGGTTGCTCTCTTAGATTGTGGATGGCAGTAATCACATGAACTTTCTTCCTTTTTAAAATTCAGTTTCCCTAATAGTCTTCTCAGTGTATTCTTGGTCTGTAGGCTTGAAGTCCTTCCCATTTTGCCATTAGAAATTAGAGGCTGAAATTAGAGAGGCCTTGCCAATATATTTTGAGCTATTTTTTTATGCATGGTACTCAAATCCAGATGTCTTCAACTGCCAAGAAGTGAGGCCAGAACAATCTGAGTTCAAAAATACAAACTGCTCTTTATGCCTCCTCTGACACTGGAATTTACAAGCCCATCCCTTGGTTGAACCATGTAGGTATGAATTGAAGGATGCAGGGCAGAAGGATCTCATGACCAGCAATGAGGTTTTTCTAGACCTGGAGATACACAGAAGGTGTAGGTGATTGAATGGAATATGGCTTGAGCTCAGAACGTCTGTTAGAGGCATTTCAGAAATGAGCTTTATTAACAAATGTGTATTCATTGAGTAGCTTATTTACTTGCCACTTGCCTCATTCTTCATAATGTCAGGTACAGGCAGGGCAAGTAATTTAAGGTATCTAGGCTTTTGGGATGTCCAGATCAAAGGTGCTCCTTTGCACTGAGCCACTGATTCAGTGAGAACATGCTTCTTGATCTTAGAACATTTTAGATGCTTCTCCAAGTGCTTGAGATTTTTGTTATGCCTGTGCCTCAGCTGTGTAGAAGATAGTGTAGAGGGGGTCTAGCTCTTGGCTTAGAGACAGTGAAAGCTACCTCCAAAAAGTCACAGTTTCTCTTCTTTCTCTGTTTCCATCTTGCTTCAGCTTACCCCATCAAGATCCCTATTTCAACCATCCTTAGGTCCAACCTACCTCTAGAGAACTGGAGTCCCTCTCCTTTTCCCCTGTATGCTGCAGTCATGTGCCTCTCTCTGCTTTTCCAGATGAGTAGTTTTGGAGAACCAGCGGGAAGCTCCTGATGGATTTTGGTTCTACTCTTTGTTCAGCTACTTACTTGCTGACTGGATGACCTTAGAAAAAAAATCAGTTGACCTTTCTCATCTGTGTAATGGGGCTGCTTACGTACCTCAGAGGTTTACTGTGAAGATTAAATGAGATGATGCTTGTAAAGCACTGGAAAGCCTTCCACATAGTAACCACTCAATGAATGTGAGCTATTATTAGTAGTATCATAACTTACAGAATGGGGATTTTGCAAAATCCCTATCGCATCCATACCCCTTGCATCATGAGTGCTAGGGAATCCAGCCCAACAAAAGACATTTAGTATAGCTGAATAGCTGGGACAGAGCTTGGGTGGGGGGAATCCTGGCCCAGGATTAGTTTCCTGCTTCACTGCCTGCCAGGTTCCTGTGGCTGAAGGGAGGGGTCAGACTTCTCTGCCTGCTCCTATCCTTGAACAGAGAGCCTGCTCAACAAAGAAGTTTGGAGACATCTTCAGTTGAAATGGTATTTTTCAAAATGGGATTTGGCCTCTATTTCAAATTTGTTTCTTCTTTGAGTGCTTCCATGCATTCATGATTTTGTAGAGCATGTTGTATGCTAATCTAGGGATGGCTGGTGAATATTTTGGAGATGATAAAAAGAGACTGCTGTGCTGTTAGACGATTCTATGATTTATGGGAGTAAGATGTTGCCAGACTGATCACTGAATGATTCAATTCAGCTCCTGGGTTGATGTGGCAGTATATCATGTAGTAATCAGCTCTCAGATCCACCCATTTCTGCTCAAACACAGCACAGCCCGTGCCTCAATACTGAGGGTATGGAGGAAAAGGCAGTCAGTCAGTGTCTAAATATGGCGCATGCAAGAGACGCTCGGGGAAGATGTAGCTGGACCTCTCAGGTAAGAACACCTATTGGTGTACTACTGGACCCCTTCACTGTTTGGAATATCTAGGGCAAAGGCACCAACCTTTAGGAGTGGGATGGGATGGTCCATGTTTGGTAACAGTCCAGATCAGTACAGGCTCCCGGCAAAACTGAGACAGTCTTGAGTTTGCCTTCTCATGCCCATGTCTGGAATTCTTTTCAGCTTCCTTCAAAAGGCTCAGGGGCTTATTGCCGCCTTCAGCAGGGCAGAGGCCTACTCTTGCTATAAGCTCATATTCTCTTCCTACCCCAAAAGGAGCAGTTGACTCCAAGGCATAGTGTTTCTCAATCCCCGGGGCGGGGGAGGGGGTGTTATCGCTTATTGACTATCTCCTCCAAGGGGTTACTTTGGTGAATGGGGACTGCATAAGTACCTCATAAGTCTTCTGCCCAGGAGGGCCAATATAGTTATTAGTGTGGTCCTCCTCTTACTGAAGCCCTCCTTTTGGAAGACAAGGACAGCTTCAGATGATCAGTCCCTTAACTGGGACTCTCAGCTGAAGACTCTAGGCTCTGGAACAGGCACACTAGCATGGAAGTTTTGGGTGGTTTGGTGCCCCTCTGATGACACCAATTTTCTACTTTTCCACCCAGCCAATAACTGGTAGAACTAAAGAGACCTCACCTCCCCATGAGCAGAATAGGCATTGATCCTACTTAGCATGGGTCTTGCAGACAATACTTACTCTTCTAGGACATCCATAGTGGATGAAACCCTTTGCTATTTTCAACACCCCAGCATACTCTTAATGTGGACAACTTTCTTCCAGAACCTAGTGTCTTCATATTCTCTGGCTGTTCAGATTCTCCACACCTAGCCCATCCTCTTCAGATAGCATTATATCAAATGCTTTCCAAATGTTGGCAGGGTGGGGGGTATTATCTCCTCACATGCATTTGAAAATTAGGGGGGTGTTGGTGTAATGGTTACAAATGAGAGTCACTACTGGCAGTTAGTAGGTGGTGACTAGAGATGCTAGACATCTTTCAATACGTAGGATGAGCCCACAGGAGAAAGCATGGCCTGCCCAAAATAGCAGTGTCACTGGTATTGAGAAACACTCCTAAGTTCTTCCCTTCCCACCACCCCTCCTATCAAAGTTCATCTATTCTATATCCCATGGCCTCAGGTGTCTATTCTTGCTAAACCAGTTAAATCAATCTAATGCTAAGGTGCTAGGGACTGGTAATAGTTGATTTTGCTCTCTTCCAAAGGAAAAAAAAATTAAACATAGACTTTTTCCATGCCTTTGTTCAAAAGAAGCAGTTCAACTGGCAGGGATCTCAGGCAAGTGGCAGGCTGGGAAGGGAGTGGTTTAAAGGCAGGGTTATCTTTCTTTTGGTGTGCTTTCCCTTCCATGGGCAATCTCAGCAACCCCCCATCCCCGAGGATGATCCAGGAAAAATGCAGGGCTTGAGACCATTGCCACTCCACACTCCTTCTCTCCCATGGCTCACCCCTTTCTGGGTAGTGCATGAAAGTGAAAAGGGGAAGGGATGGGTGGGTGCTCTGTCGTGGATTTCTACACCCTCCACGTTTCCAAAAGGAACCCACAAAAGATCTGGAGGCTAAATGTGTTTACTATTTCCAACTCAGATGCAAACAGAAAGCAGACTGAATTCTTTCAACCCTTCTTGTTTATGTTCCAGCCTCAAGTCAGAGAACTGTATCACAAAGCTGAGGGGGAATAAAAAAATCTTTTTGACCAAATCTGGCTCCCAGCTGCACGGCCTCATGTGAATAGGAACTTGGCACAGTGGGAGGGAGAAAGGCTGTTATTGCAGCTGGCAAATGTCAAAGGCTTCAGGTGGCAAACACACTTGGCATGGGCACATCATGCCAATGAGTAGCAGCAGTTGGCAGGAGAAGGGTCAGGCCAGAGGGAGAGATCGAATGGCCCCAACAGGGAAGCATTACCTAGGAATCATCTTCCTCGCTGGAGGCAGGATGATGAGTGCCATTTTCGGGTGTTTGGGGAGAATCAGGAGGTCTGGTTATCAATTGTGTGACCTGGGGGAAAAATCACTTCCTCTATTGGGGTTCTGTTATAGAAGGTTGAATCAGAGGTTGCAAACTCAAGGCCCCCCAAGTCCGATTTGGCCAGTGGATTCATGTTGGTTGACCAGCCCAGTATTTTAGTTGTCTGTTTCCACAGTTTGAAAGCCTCGTTTGTACTGGTCCTCCAGTTCACCACAGGCCCCATTGTCCTCTGTGATCTTACCACCATCCAACATCCCCTCTCAGCTATTTCCCATATTTCTTTTAAGATTTTATTTATTTATTCATGAGGAGCAAACAGAGAGAGGCAGAGACATCTCCCTGTGGGGATCCCAATGCAGGACTCGATTCCAGGACCCCCGGGATCATGACCTGAGCCCCAGGCAGATGCTCAACCACTGAGCCACCCAGGTGCCATTATTTCCCATATTTTTAATACCCATCTGGCTCCTGAAGTGTCATCAGCCTTAGAAACCCTAAACCAAGTGATTTCTAAGGGGGTCTTATGATGAATGGGTCATTATGAGTCTACATATCAGCCTCTGACGTCTTCGATGAGCAGAGAGGACCTTAGTGGGGGGTCAAGGGGAAGTAGGGAGACTACCAAGCAAACAGTTAACAAGTACCCCTTAATGGGACACATGGATGGATATTCTTTAAGCAGATTTGCCACCCTGTCTCCCCCAAAGGATGTGGCCTGTCAAACATCCACAGCTTTTCGCGGACCTCAATCGCTTTGATTTCTAAATTGACAATATACTTCCTTTGAAAAGGTACAAGCCTCACAGGACATGGGCTGAGCCTTGGCCATTGTTCAATTTTGATTTTTCAAAGAGTTATTCTTCTGTGGAAAATGGAACCATGTTTCAGTACTTCCTCTGTGATTAGATAAGCAGTTTCAGGAAAACATTTCTCTCTCTCTATCTCTCTCTCCCTCTTTTTCTTATTTACAAGGACAGTGTGACAGCATGGACTTCCCGTAACAGAAAGTCCCTCCATCTCTGTGTCTGGCTGCTGGCTAGCCTTGGGGACTTTCTTTCTCAGGCCAAGGCATTTCCCTTTTAGGTGTCCATTGTTAACCTGCTTTACCTCCATTCTTATCCCTGGCACCTTTTAGTGTTATTTGTGAGAGGGCGAAATGCATGGGGGTACTATGGTATGAGGAATGAGGTAGAAGGGTTGGTGAAAATCCTTTTGATAGGGAAGTTACAAGTCCAGGGCCTCATAACTAACCTGCTAATGTCCTCTAGATTCATGACCAACTGTGAGACTTTTTTTTTACAGTGGCTTCTTGGCGTGTTCTAGTCCTGGCCTAAAACATATTCTCTTGGCTCCCTGCTCTCGGCAGAAGCAAGGTCTTTTCTCCCAGACCTCCTGGCACTTACTATACACCATAAACAGGACTGATGTGTTGGATCTTACTGTGATGTCACCAAGCCTCAGTATAAAACAAACTGACTTACCTCCAATCTTCCTGGGAGCAGTGGAAACAGGCAGATCTTTAAGTTGTAAAAGGGCTTCCTTGATGGGCTGCAGGCTATGTTCTAGTTAAGAGTCCATAGGATCTTAGATTGTTGATTAGAAAGTAAATAGGCCTGGGGGCACCTGGGTGGCTCAGGATTTAGGCATCTGCCTTCAGTTCAGGTCATGATCCTGCCCCCCCCCCTCCAGGATGGAGCCCCACAGGGGTTCCCTGCTCCACAGGGAGCCTGCATCTCCCTCTCCATCTGCCCCTCCTCCTGCTCTTTCTCTTTATCTCTCTCAAATAAATAAAATCTTACCAAAAAAGAAAGTAAATAGGCCCCATGCTGGCTAGTGAAATGGAAACCTGGGTAGCTTGAGTTTCAACTCAGATGAAGGCAAGAGACCTTTGATGAGCTGAACCTCCTCCTGGACCATTTGCTTACCTTTCCTTAACATTGGCTTTCCAGCATATCGGTCCACAAGACTCCTTTGGGGCAAAAGTTTGTGACTTCAGCAGGCATGAATGGACAAAATGAATTATAAATGCCTCATTTGGGGCAGGAAAGAAAGTTAGTTGATGTTACAGAAGTGGAGGAGGGAGACAAGTTTTTTTTTCGCCTTAATATGGCCTTTGAATTTTCCCTCCAAATCTACCTTTCTGCTTTAGTTTAAGATTTATTGGCCTGCTATTTGATGGAGAATATATCTGATTTTATCTTGACAATATCTTTTGGTTTGCTAATTGGCTTTCCTCTCTCATTATCCTATAAAGATAAAGAACACCGGACAAGGAATTAGAACTGAGTTCTAGACCTTTCCCCATTGTTAACTTTGTGTGTGTGTGTGTGTGTGTGTGTGTGTGTGTGTGTGTGTGTGTGTGTGTTAACCTCTTTGGGCTTCAGTTTCCTCTAGAAAGGGAGGAGAGTGAATTCAATGAATAAGGCCCTTTTAGTAGATTCTATGAAAACATTAATTAATTCCACTAGACTAGGGCAATATCAGTTTATTGAATAATAAACCATCATTTGAATTACACACATTTATATGAAACTAACAAAGTGTGTATGATGTGTGTGTATGATGAAGGAACCTTGGGGATCACCTAGTTTGGTGACTCCCAAGCTTCAGGCCTTTATGTCTCATCTTTATGATGTTTGTCATAATTGTGCCTCACCAGCAGCATTATTTAATGTTTTCTATACTGACTTGGTTTCTTACAAATTTAAAAATATCTACCTTAGTGTCACTGTAAACAATAATATCCATGAAGTCACAGACACAATGTACTAGATATGTGTCTTTCTAATAAGTTTTCATTTATGTGCCACTTAAAATCAGCTTATGTACCTATACTTGGGGAATACATCTCATAATTTGGAGGACATTGCTTTGGCTCCTCGTTCAGATGTAATGTGAAAACGAAAGGTTGGAGAGAGTTAATCACATTGTTTCTTATCACAAAGCAGGTTGCCATGGAGGCATGACCAGAGGCCACACTCCCTGACTCTGTCATAGTCAGAGGCAGAGCTGTGGCTAAAACCCAGGTCATCTGACTCCAAGACCAGACCTCTTTTCACCTCATCATGCTGCTCCATGGTTGCCATTTTGATCTAACTATTCATGATCCTTAATAGAGATGGGACTAGAATCCAGATCTTCCTTGAGTGTGGCAAATAGTAATAATAATAATAATAATTAATAATAATAATAATAATAATAAATTAATCCTGTGACTTTGGATGAATCATTTAATCTTTCTGGATTTGAGTGCCCTTATTTGTCTAAATGAAATAATAATTCCAGTTCTACCTCCTGCCACATGGGCAGAAAGGTAGTAGCTGTCATTGACAAAGCATTTTCTAGGCCACTATGAGAGGATGGGACCAGATGATTTCTCAGGGGCCTCTCTGCTCTGAAATGTTACTCTTCTAACAAACAGGATAAACCCAAGTTTGCTTATCCAGAGGAGTACATGTGTATGAAAGGAGTATGAATATTCTCTTAGGGAAATCAGAAAGTCCCGTAGTCCCATTGAGTAAAGTCAAATTTTAAAAGCTTATATAAAGTGAGGAAAAATGATGATTTTGGCTTTCCCATCAGGCATTTGTGTTTTATACAGTGAGTTTCCTCCAGGTAGACTCATCAGGTGAGCATCTTGATCTAGCCTAAGCTTACCAGTTGAACCCTGTCAACTCCAGCTGTTTATCATCTGTAAGATAGGCATGCATCCCTGCTCTGATGACATCACAAAACTGCTGTGCACACAAATGAGGAGGTGGTTGTGCACAGGTATGAGAAAGCTAAAGCACCCGACTGAGTTGAGACACACCCCCTTCACCGTGGGATCTGTTCTGTGCAGGAGGGGGTGGGTGGGGATGTGGGTGCTTCTGGGTAGCTTATCTTAGCCCTGGACATGCTCCAGTTCTCATTTCTGTCATTTTTCTGTCCTAGATTTACTATTCCGAAGGTGGACAAGCTGTAGCCATCGGGCAATTTAAAGATCGAATTGTAGGGTCCAGCAGTCCAGATAATGCATCTATCACCATTTCACATATGCAACCAGCAGATAGTGGTGTCTACATCTGCGATGTTAACAACCCTCCTGATTTTGTTGGAAAAAATCAAGGCATCCTCAAAGTCAATGTGTTAGGTATGGGCAATTTTTTTCTGTTTTTGTTTGTTTGTTTGTTTGTTTGTTTTCTCTTCTTGGGACAACTTAGGACCTTCCATGAGCCAGGACAATGAGTTATGGTGCTAATTAAGTCCCAGGGAGTAAGTAACCTGTCTGCTCCTTTTCTTGTCGGGGAAATAGAGACACACCAACAATCCAACCCTTAGAGTAATACTGAGAAATCACTCACAAAACATGCTGAAACAATTGCCAAACCGAAAGTGCTGCCAAAATGACAGAGAGCAGGAGTTTGACCCAACTTCTGGGGATCCGTGTCTCTGAAGGGTGGAATGAGTACAGATGGGCAACACATGGTCCCCACTAAATGATCACTAGTGACTCCTTCAGAGGAAACCTCCAATTAAATCCAGTCCTACCTGGGGGAGATAACTGCCAATCTATTATCTCTCCTAAGCCAGCTGCAATTCCCACTGTTAAATCATTCTTTGGAGTAAAGGCAGGAGAGGCCCTTTAAAAAATGTTAGCACTCTCTAGAAAAAGGACCATAAGGTAAGCCAGAGTTGAGAATTTATTTATATACAGCTGCTCATCGTGTGACATTCGGCAAGTCCTTCTTGCTTTTCGAATGTGCTTGGAGTGGTTCATTTATATGGCATTTACTGAGTGCCTGTTTTGTGCCAGGAGCCATGAGGTTTACAATGATGGAGGCATGGTTTCCACTCTTAGAGAGTTCACAGTTTTTGGTGATTTCTAGCACCGTTCCAACCTCTGAGAGGACAATGGGGGTTTTGCCCCCATCTAAGGGCCTAGCAGGTCCTGTCTGCAGACCTTCGGAAGTATTGAAGGGGTAAAAGTGAAGGCTGTCAACGCTTACCGATTAACCAATTGAGCAAAGGATGCTTCCATTTCTAAGTAATCCCAAATGGAGCTGATTGAGCCATTGTTCCTTTCAAGCTATGTACATCCATCAAAGGAAAGGGTGAACTAGATCAAACCAGTGACTTGATCATTGACTGGCTTGCAAAAAAAGCAGCAACTGGTAAAAGGTGCACACCTAGGAGAACCGTCCAAAGTTGTCTGAGCTTGCCTCCCAGGTGACGCCCCAAATGAGGTTTGCTACTGCATCTACCCACCTGGAAAAGAGGGAAAGATGATTGGGAGCGAAGTTTAAGAATGGGGTAGCTCAATTGTGCTTATATTTTGGTGAGCCCCATGCTAGGCAACAGGGCGCAGGGGGAAGACAAGAGAATTACACACACAAGCCCTTTCTTGGGAGAGTTGATGCTCCAGGTTGGAAGACTAGTCATTTACATGGGAACTAAACAGTGCAATACATACGCTGGGAATCAGAAGGCTTAGGTTCTAGCTTGTACTCTGCTACTCAGTGGCCTCAGGAAAGTCAGTCCACTTTTCTCTGACCATTTTCAGGTGGAGTTGTAATTTCTGCCCTACATTCACAGGTTTGTTATGAGGATCAAACGATAGACTGGAGATTCAATACCTAGAGCATTTGAGGGATTAGTACTCTATTGGTTTCCTGCTGCTCCCTGGCTCTGGATTGTCCTTCTGACCAGAAACAACCTAAAGAAACTGAGCCCATTTACCTCTGAGCTTGCAAAAAACTCTGAGATAAAGTTGGACAGGAAGGTTCATATTCTTAAATTTCAAGTTCGGAGAATCCTTAGTCAACTTCTATAAGAAGTTGAGAGTCATTTCCTCTTCAAGGCTTTGGGGTCACTTGTTTCCTCAATGGCTGTGTCACGACTTTTCCTTAAGCATCCAGGATCCAGGCAAGGTAAAAGGCAGGAGAGTCTGTGGATTATCTTGTTTAGGAACTCTCAAAAATCCACTTTCTGTTCATTGGGGTAAGAACAAAGGTCTTCTCCAAAGACCATTCTGGAAATTTTGAGACTGATAATGTTCTCTAAAAATCTCAGAGGCAAAAAAAAAAAAAAAAAAAAAAAAATCTCAGAGGCTGTTTGCAGTTCTGAAGTTCCATTGCCTATGAGGGCCCATCCTGCTTGCACTGACAGAGGGCGGGGCATGGGGAGGGAGGCAAGGGGGTCAGGGAGGCCAACTGTGGGGAGAGGTGTTGGCATTTCCTTAGCAATCACTCTTCCTAGCAATGCATTTCCCAGAGACATTCCATTATGCAGTGATGGATGGAGAGCCCATGCATTCACTCATTCATGCAGAAATTCATTCAATGAATCCTGAACACACGTCTGATTACAGTGCCACATTGTGGAGATGGAAATATATAAAAGATAGGGTTTCAGCCCTCCAAAACTTTAGAGAATAGGGGCTGAGGTGGCCAGGCACAATTTAGTTAAAGGAAACAGCAATGAGCCAAGGCCCAGGTGGTTTGGATGACCATTCATTTGAGAGACTTCCATTAGGTATGAGAGCCTTGGCAAATGCATCTCTGAAAAAAACCAGATAGAGGTTTGAATAATTATTTTGTATGAATTTGGGATAAGCATCATATTCCTTCTGCGATTTGGCACATAACAAGGAAATGATGAATTTAGAGAAGGCTGTGGATGCAATGAAGCATTTTCATGGATTTTTCTGAGGCGAGCCTCTTTTCTCCCACCCCAATTCTGTTGAAAGCAATAATGCTAAATGGTAGATCAATGGCTTTGCCAGTAAGACATCCAAGTTCTGCTGGGGACGTAAGCTGGATGAAATGTCAATTCAATCCTGATTCGGTAGTTTTAGAAAATATATAGGTTTGGGACATGGTTCGAAGTGATTTACTAAGTGTTTTGTTAATAAAACAATAAAATAAAAGGAGAAAGCTGTGTTCAGGGGGGAGAAAGCCTATCTGGGGCTGATTCTGACCCCCATTTAATTTTCTGTTCAAAACACTATTCTGTAAAGGCTGTCAAATCATCATGGTTTTAGACAGGCAGTATCTAAATCTAGTGATGGTTGCAATGGACTTCTGGTTGAATAGCTTAGCTTAGGGTAGGCAAATCAATGAGATGTCCCCATCTGAGAAAATCAATGGTAAGGAAAAGAGCTAAAGAGGAAAATACTTATTTTCATTAAAAAAAAAAAAACCCACCCGTTTAAAAGATAGGGATGGTAAAGTGTTTCAAAGAGCTACAGCTGTCTCCATTTGTCTTCTCGCTCATGTGTACAGGGGGTTAGAGTCTAAGACTGAAAGATTAACTTCAGTACCAGGCTATAAAATGTGGCAGTAGAAATTAGTCCTGCCCACAGCCAACAGCAATTCCATGTGCAAGGCACTATAGACATCATTTTATTTACATAAAGTCGATGTGTTTGGTTTCATCAGAGGTCAGATAGTTTCTTTTTTCACATTTATACAAATGAGTCAACTGAGGTTTGGTGATGTGAGGTTACTTGCCTAAACATATCTAAAGTAAAGCTGCAGAGCCAGCAGTCTGGATGGATCCAAGACTGTGCTCTTAACTGCTGTTTCTAAAGTAAGAGCTGGAGGGCTGAAGAGTCCAGAGCATTTAAGGTATAACTAGCCTAAGCTAGAGTACCTGTGTCTTCAGAGGATTTTATACCTAAGTTAAGGGAGGTGAGTTGGTAAGTACTGAAATTCAGATGGTTATCTATATGTAACACTGAGAATAAGCTGTGAGCTGTAAGATGAATGAGGAAATTCAGATTCTCAGTTTCCCACAGGACTGCTCCATGGAGATGTTTCATAAACAGCTAAAACTCAGTATATCCCCAAATGACCATATCATCGCTCCCCCATCCCTGAAAACATGCTCCTCCTGTGTTTATTTCTGGATGGCATGTATCCAGCTGTCCACATCAGTTACTTGGGAGCCATCACTGCCTGCACCCTCTTCCTCATGCCCCCTATTCATTTGGTCACCAAGTCCAATTGATTATACTTCCTTGATACCTCTTGACCATGTCCCCTCCACTCCTTTGGTTCAGGCACCCCCACTGTGCAAGAAAACCATCTAAAGCATTAAAAATGGACACCAGGGGATCCCTGGGTGGCTCAGTGGTTTAGCGCCTGCCTTTGGCCCAGGGCGCGATCCTGGAGTCCTGGGATCGAGTCCCACGTCAGGCTCCTGGCATGGATCCTGCTTCTCCCTCCTCCTGTGTCTCTGCCTCTCTCTCTCTCTCTCTCTCTCTCTCTCTCTCTCTCATAAATAAATAAATTAATTAATTCATTAATTAAAAAAAGTTTAAAAAAATGAACACCATCCTTCCCCTACTTAAATTCCTTCCGTGGTCCTCCTGCTGTCTGTGTAAAATACATGAAATACAATGCCCTCCCAGCTATTATCTCTGCTGTTCTCTGGCCTCATCTCCCAATACTCCCCCACCCCACTTCAGAACTGTTTCAGAGTTACTTGGGCATTTCTGGTGCCTAATCCAGTGCCAGGTACACAGAAGGCACAGAAGTAAATGCTTGTGGGGCAAAAAATGGATAAAGATTTCAGCTTCGTGTAGCACTCACCTGTCCCCCACCTGCCAAAGTGGGCTTCCCTGACCAACAAGGGACACAGACCATTTCAGACCCTCCAACAATTTTAGGTCACTCACCCCCAGAGAAGTTAATGCCCAAACATGATTCATAAAGGAAAGGGAAAATATAGCATTAATGAAACAAATGTAAAAAGAGTAAGTAACAACTTATCTCAAAGTATCTAAGGGATCTAAGGGTCCCATTTTTTCCCTTAAAGCTGTGCTTCAAATGTATAAACTGACTTTAGTCATTTAGTGTTTGCTTACATATGGGCTGTTTTAATAAAGGCATATTTTAAGACACAATGCGGAAATTCATGGTCATGAATCTGGGGAGGAAGGCAGACAGAAGAGATGCTGATGGAATCTTAATGGCCTGGTGCCTGGCAGGTCCTTGAACCTGAAGTGCTCTACTCCCATCTGGTGGTACAAGCAGAAAAAATGATCAAACGCAGTTTGCAAAGCTTTCAAAACGGAGTGCAGGGCCCAGAATTCTACAAAATGACAGTAGGAAGTGACCTGCCAATTGTGACAGGTTGCAACACTGCCTGCAGGATTTTGACTCTGTCTCATTGCCTTACAGTGAAACCTTCTAAGCCCTTTTGCAGCATCCAAGGAGTACCAGAAACTGGCCATCCTATATCTCTTTCTTGCCTCTCGCTGCTTGGGACACCTTCCCCTGTATACTACTGGTATAAACTTGAAGGCGGAGACATCATCCCAGTGAAAGAAAACTTCAGTAAGTCCAGCCCTCCTGCAGCCCCTGGCAAGGTCTGGCATGTGTGGTTGGCTGGTTGCTTGTCTTTGGAGCTCAGTCGTTGTCTTCTTCTTCTTCTTCTTCTTCTTCTTCTTCTTCTTCTTCTTCTTCTTCTTCTTCTTCTTCTTTTCTTTCTTTTCTTTTCTTTCTTTCTTTCTTTCTTTCTTTCTTTCTTTCTTTCTTTCTTTCTTTCTTTCTTTCCTTTCTTTCTTTTCTTTCTTCTTCTCCTTCTCCTTCTCCTTATTCTTCTTTCTCTGGGAAGAAGATGTACAAAGATATCCTAACAAGATGACTGCGGTCTGGTCTTACCCCCAACCTCTAGAGGTCAAGCCTGTTTTTGGCTCAGAGGGTAGTGGGTATGGAGGGGAGAGGCATGGTCCCAGATGGGCTACCTTTGGAAGAATCTTGGGGCCAGGGGGTGGTGGTGTCTCATTGGACCCTGGCAACTCAGGAAAGGGGGGGCAAATGTGAGGGAGCGGGCAGACAGGCATTGAGTGATTCTGCTGTGATGACATGATCCATACCCCCCTAAGAGGTTTCAAAAGTCTATTTCCTGTTTTTTTGTTTTGTTTTGTTTTGTTTTGTTTTTACAGACCCAGCCACTGGGACTTTGGTTATTGGAAATCTGACCAGTTTTGAACAAGGTTATTACCAGTGCACAGCTATCAACAACCTTGGCAATAGTTCCTGTGAAATTGATCTGACTTCTTCTCGTGAGTTGATCATCCATCTTTTTAAAAAAATATTTTTTTATTTACTCATGAGACACACACAGAGAGAGAGAGAGAGAGAGAGAGAGGCAGAGACATAGGTAGAGGGAGAAGCAGCCTCCCTGTGGGGAGTCCAATGCAGGACTCGATCCCAGGAACACAGGATCACAACCTGACCGAAGGCAGACACTCAACCATGAGCCACCCAAGTGTCCCTTGATCATCCATCTTTAACACATTTTCTCCTTAAGTCAAGTGTCCTGGGCCTGCCAACCAAGTAAATTAACTAGGATCCCCTGCTTCATCCTTTGGCCTCTCTGGAGATTTTGGTGGATTATTTATAGATTGATACCCTGAATTATTACCATCCTAATGTCTAAAGCTTACATGATACTTACTATGTGCCATACACTACCACAAATCATTTACAAAAATTTTGTTCCACACTCACAACATTTCTAGAAAGTAGATCTTACTATTTAATAAGCAGAATAACAGCCCCATTGATAGTACCAGACTGGATTTTCTTTGTGAATCCAGGGGAAACTAGCAGTCTATGTTGAACATGGAGCTCATAGACTTTCCAGTTCCTCAGTAATTTGTTAAGATCTGCCTCTAATAATAGTGGTCATAATAACACTTGTACCTTCAATCACAGTAGCTAGTATCTGTGGAGCACAAATTATGTACCAGGCACATGGCCAGGTGCTATGAGTTTCTCTCACTCAATCCTCCAACCACCCTGCCTAGGAGGCACGGCAGATTGTTAGCTTCATTTTACTGCAAAGGAAACTGAAACTCAGCGAGGTAAGTGACTTACCCAAGGTCATCCAGTGAGTGACTGGCAGAGTCTTATTTTTTTTTAATTTTTATTTTTTTTTATTTATGAGAGAGAGAGAGAGAGAGAGAGAGAGAGAGAGAGAGATAGGCAGAGACATAGGCAGAGGGAGAAGCAGACTCCATGCACTGGGAGCCCGACGTGGGATTCGATCCCGGGTCTCCAGGATCACGCCCCTGGCCAAAGGCAGGCGCTAAACTGCTGTGCCACCCAGGGATCCCGACTGGCAGAGTCTTAAAACACAACGTTCTAGTTCAAAGGTGCTTTGTCACCAAGCATATAGACTTGAGGGCCTGGAATTGTCAAATTGGGCCAGGTGGGGGCAAGCTCTCACAAGGGATATCTTGCCACACTTTTTAAAAAATATTTTATTGAGGGATCCCTGGGTGGCTCAGTGGTTTAGCGCCTGTCTTCCGCACAGGGCATGATCCTGGAGTCTCAGTATTGAATTCTGCATCAGGCTCCCTGCATGGAGCCTGCTTCTCCCTCTGCCTCTCTCTCTCTCATTGTGTGTCTCATGAATAAATAAATAAAATCTTTATTTTAAAAAAAGATTTAAAAAAAATAAAAATAAAAAATAAAAAAAGATTTTATTTGAGAGAGAGCATGAGCAGAGGGGGTTGGTCAGAAGAAGAGAGAGAGGGCAGCCTGGGTGGCTCAGCGGTTTAGCACTGCCTTTGGCCCAGGTTGTGGTCCTGGAGACCCAGGATCGAGTCCCACGTTGGGCTCCCTGCACAGAGCCTGCTTTTCCCTCTGCCTTATGTCTCTGCCTCTCTCTCTGTCTCTCTCTCTCTCTGTCTCTCATGAATAAATAAATGAAATTTAAAAAAGAAGAAGAAAAGGGAGAAGCAGACACCCGCTAAGCAGAGAGCCTGACATGGGACTTGATCCCAGGACCCCAGGATCATGACCTGAGCCAAAGGCAGATGCTTCACCGACTGAGTCACCCAGGGGCCCCTTGCCACACCTTTGAATGATGCCTTAATAACACTTAGGATCATCTATGTCATCTAATCATTATTTCTAACTCACTTTGAATCTGTGACTAATATATACTATATCCAGGTAGCCAGTTCCCTTGGACCATTCCTCTCCTAGGAAGCTAAGCTTTTGTCCTTTTGGTGGTCCTGAATCAAGCATTTTCCAATTCCAGGTTGCTTCTTCGTTCGCCTAATTTTGAGTCAAAGGTGAAGAGACATCTTTTTGGTCTTTGTCTATGGTTTCATTCTACCCCTAGTCCCTTGATCATTCCTGCTTTATATCTCTATATCTTCCCCAATCCTGTTTTGCCTTTCCAGAAGTGGTTAAGTGGTATAACCTGTAGAGACTCAGGAGTTGTACTCGAGCCCTGCTTCCACTCAAATATTCCTTTTAAATGATGGTGGCATTTGGCTTCCTTCCTTCCTTCCTTCCTTCCTTCCTTCCTTCCTTCCTTCCTTCCTTCCTCCTCTTTTCCTTCCTTCTTTCCTCCCTGTCTCCCTCCTTCAAACATTAATTGGATATCTACTCTATGCCAGAAACTCTCATAGGTGATGCAGATACAGAGATTAATAAGATCTAGGTCTTACACTCAAGGAACTCACAGTTTATTTATTTATTTATTTTTTAAAAGATCATTTATTTATTTATTCATGAGACACACACACACACAAAGAGAGAGAGAGAGAGAGTGAGAGAGAGGCAGAGACACAGGCAGAGGGAGAAGCAGTCTCCACGTAGGGAGCCTGATGCGGGACTCGATCCCGGGACTCCAGGATCACGCCCTGGACTGAAGGCAGGCACCAAACAACTGAGCCACCCAAGGATCTGTGGAACTCACAGTTTAGCCAGAGGGACAAACAGTAAAATGTGTTACATGCTCCAATAGCAGTCTGGACAGGGGCTCTAAGACATTGAAGAAGAAACAAGTAATTATGCTTATAGAACCAGGGCCAGCTGCCCCAACAAAGTGCTATTTGAGCTGGATCTTGAAAGAACTTGCAAAGCCTGTTTCTTTATCTATAAAATAGGGATGAAGGCGAAAGGCAGCTGATGGGTGACACTATGGTGGCAGGCTTAGGAGGGCAACCAGTCTTGCTGGGGGAAGGAGGATGGAGGGCCCCAGGAGGGCTGTTTCCTCAGGGGGAAAAAAATCATAAGAAATCAATAGATTGGGATCCCTGGGTGGCGCAGCGGTTTGGCGCCTGCCTTTGGCCCAGGGCGCGATCCTGGAGACCCGGGATCGAATCCCACATCAGGCTCCCGGTGCATGGAGCCTGCTTCTCCCTCTGCCTATGTCTCTGCCTCTCTCTCTCTCTGTGACTATCATAAATAAATAAAAATTAAAAAAAAAAAAAAAAAAAAAAAAAAGAAATCAATAGATTATCTGATGTGTTTAAATCTACTGAAAGGAGTTTTAACAGTTTTGGTTGGAAATTTGGGAAGTTAGTGGTAATCCATTTTAAAACATCTCTAAATGAGGCAATTATTAGCCCCAAAGAGAAAAATTTAAATGTACAAGAATCGTGATGTGAGAGCACCTGGGTAGCTCAGTCGGTTAGGTGTCCAACTCTTGATCTTGGCTCAGGTCTTGATCTCAGGGTTGTGAGTTCAAACCCCATATTGGGCTCCACACTGGGCGTAGAGCTTACTTAAAAAAATTAAAATTAAAAAAAAAATTAAAATTAAAAAAAGAATCATAGGATGTATTAGGTTCTTGCAGCTGTGAACTATATTTACATAACCATAATCCTGTAAACTTTGATGTCATGACAATTTGCACTATGGCGATATCAGGAGAATGTGTGAGTGGGGTGGAGTTAAGAATACAATCCCCATCTTCTGGGGTAGGAAGTTGTAAAAAAATGACAAAAACTGGAAAACTAAAATAAGCACAATAGAAACATGGAGGCAGATACCAGATGATTCATGAAAAAGAGTTAAGAGTGGTTGCCTCTAGTGAATGGGACACAGTGATGGGGGTAGGGGTTGGTGGGAGCGGGCACAGGGACTGCTGCTTCTTTGCTATAAGTCTAGTAGAGCTGTATGACTTTCCGAATCGTGTACATGGATTCCTTTAACCATAAAAGTTGAAAGAACGATGGGGCAACTCTGCTAGTCTCTCCTCGCAGAATGTAAGATGTCCAGCCTTATTTGAAGGGAGGCGGATGGAGATGGGCCCACTGGAACTCAGACAAGGTCTCTTGGGGATGGTGGGAAGTCTGGTGTTCAGCTGGATCATCGCACATTTGTTGAATTTTTCCATAGACTGATCTAGTAAACCAGATGCCTGTTTATAGAAATGGGCATGGCCTTTTCCGGTGGCCAGAATGCATGAGGCTTTTTGGTGAGCATGGCATGTGTGGGAGAGGTTTTTAGGGATCTACTTCACCTGTGCTCTGGATAAGCCTGGTGAAACCTCCCTGCCTGTAACAGTGGTCCTTTCTCTGCTTACCAGGTTGTAGCTTTATGGTGTCTCTTTCATTTGATCGGCAGATGCCCACCAAATACTCCCTTCCTTCCACCCCATTTTGAAAGGAAGCCCCCCCCAAGATGGCATAGGTCTTCTCTATGTTTATCCATGTGAATGGGTAAGCTACACTGCTGAGCCAGGGTGAGTCCAACTGGCAGAGTTCTGGGGGTTTCCAGCCTACACGGGTCATATTCCCACTATATGGAGGCTCCAGATATTCCACCCTGGTCATGAAAGCACACATGTGAGGCAGCCAGTACAGTCCACTTTACCAACCAGCTGCTTCTTTCTTCAAGATCCAGAAGTTGGAATCATCGTTGGGGCGCTGGTGGGGACCCTCGTAGGTGCTGCCATCATCGTCTCTGTCATGTGCTTTGCAAGGAAAAAAGCAAAGGCAAAGGGGAAAGAAAGGAAGCGAAATTCAAAGACCACCACAGAACTCGAGTAAGATCTTCTTTGTTTGAATGTTGACATTTGTCAGGGTGTTATCTCTATCAGGCAGCCCTTCCTCAGCACCCCTTTTAGCCTAACCTATCAGAGGTCGTCTTTCTGTTCCCACTCACTGCTTATATAAAAGCAGGTGGCAGCAGCTACCAGTTCCTGATGGCTGTGTGCCAGACTCTGCTCTAAGCACCTTATGTCTATCAACTCATTTAACCACCGTGGGTATACTAGTTTTTCTCTCTTGGGACTCTCATTCTCTTGTTGAGACCTAACCCGTCTGGTTAGGAGACAAGATGAATGTGTGGTCTGACAGTGAGTCAGAATATCAGAAATCCCATAAGCCTTGAACAGACTGGAACACGTGGTTGCATGAAATGCCGAACCCTAACTCGTTCTTTCCTGGGCCTTCTTCCTGCAGACCAATGACAAAGGTAAACCAAAGTACAGAGTTTGAGGCAATGCCAGATGAACACGTGATCCAGCTAGAAGCTACCTTGCCACCTTCTGGCCATGAGGATGACCCCGATGCCATCCTAGGGCCAGATCATCAGCCTATCCCGGAGCCAGAGGCTGTCCAGGAGCCTGCCCCGCAGCCTGTCCCAGGGCTGGAGCTTGAGATAAAGCTGGAGCCAGAGCTGAAGCCAGACCCAGATCCGGAGCCGGAGCTGGAGCCTGAGTCTGAGTCTGAGCCTGGGATTATAGTGGAGCCCTTGTGTGAGAAGGATAGGGAGTGAGTAAGCCATAGGCTGTAGCCTAAGTACAGTGTTCATCGCTAAGGAACTTATTACTGGTATTTGGAATTCAGCTGCCCTAACTAGTCTCCCACCCCCTTCCTCTGTTCTGACTAACCCTTTTCTAACAAGGCGCCCCTACCATCAATCCCAAACAAATAGGTCAAGATAAATACAAGGGTTCCTGCATGACTTACACTTTTACTAACATGTAAGCCTAACCGATGACAAAGTGAGTGATTTCTCGTTCAGATGAAAGTGTTTTGTTTTGCAGCAACATCTACACTGTACTTCAGAAAATCTCTATTTTCAGCTCATCTTTATTATGTTCCACATGCACACATGACAAGGTGGCATTAATTGGATTCGATATTATTCCTAGGATGAGCTGTCAGGGCTTCCCTATTCATTTTGACACTGGCCATGAAGACAAGAATTTGCTAGCATTCTCTTGTAGATTGGGGGCAGGGGGAATCCTCAAAAATTGCAGAGGAGAATATGTAAAGGGTACATATTAATTGGTAGATAGCATTTAAATCTAGGTCTTAAAATCAGTGCTTCATTTATCATATTAGATCTCCCAAGGAACCACTCTGCTATACAGTATCTTAAGCATAGCAAAAAATTTAAATAACCTAGTTTTCAAATGCAAGATAATCTACAGGCAAACAGTTCCAGATAACATTTTCCTTCGGTGACTAAAAAATGTTGATACCATAGGTGATGTACAATTTACCTTTTAATGAGATACTATGTTATCACTATATCTGATGCTACCTTACTTAAGAAGGGCCAGAATATGAAACTGTTCTAAGTGAATACTTAAGATCTATTTTAGATAATCTGAACAAATTATTTAATCTGTTTCACTGTTGGGATATTCCACAGTAGTAGATAACCATATAAGTGCTAAATATTAACCTAACATGCATTGATATTACCTCTTTTTTACCTGCCAAAATGTGTTCTCCATTGATATTTTACCCATATACCACCTTGAAGAAATTTAAAGGTAGATTTTTTCATTTGTGTAATCAGATTTTAAATCTTATTTTGAAGTTCCATAAATAACACTCAATAAAATCTCATTTTAATGATCCTAAGGTAAATCTTTCATTAATGTTATTGACATATACTTTATGTACAATAAAGCATACCCATTTCAGGTGTACCATTTGATGAGTTTTGACAGATGTATACACCCATGAAACCACCACAATTTAAAGAGAGCATTTCTGTCAATCCAAAGTGTTTCCTATGCCTTCGTGTAATCCCACCATCACCTTGGACCTAGGCAACCACTGATTTGCTTTCCATCTTTAGAGATTAGCTTTGCCTTTTCTTGACCTTTGTATAAATGTGATCATATAGTCTGGACTTGTTTTGTGTCTGACTTCTTTCCAACGTGAATCCTTTTTAAATGAAGTAATGAATCTCTAATTTATCACATCCAGATTTTCATGTAGAGGATTTTCTTAAGCTGTGAAGCCCTTTATATAGAAAATGTACCTATACACTAATTGAAGTAGAGTCTTTGTTGGTTTTAAGGTAGATTGCAACTTAACATTTACATTCGTCCAGAGCCATGGAGAGAAATAACAAGCTTTTACTTGGATACTTACTTCAATGTGTCAATTTTCAGCCAATCATAGGGATTTTTGAAGCATCTATAATGCCATTCACATTAAATATAATGATACATAGTGTCTGATGGGTCCAGTAGGCAAAATGATGAAGGTTTTGAGAATGATCTAATATTTAAAGATTAAAAACTAAACACCAGATGGTACCAGACCATCAAAGTAGCTGGAATTCACTTTTCTCTTTCACTTTTATAATGAGGCAAATCGCAAGAAAAGAAACTGATGGATCATTGCTGAGCAGGAAGGAGGTCACTCTTGGTGATCTTACAGAGCTCTGTCCTTAGTAACACTGTTCAAAAAACTGATGAATATAGTTAGTTGGATTAAAGGACATGGATCACCTCGAAAATCTGCTGAAAAAAAAAAGAAAATCTGCTGAAAACTCTGGACCCCTCTCCACAGAAAAACGCTTATGTACACAAAGTGTCATGTACAGTTTTAGGTAAATTACAGACTCCCTGAATCCAAGATTAAGAACTAGTGACTTAGATAAAAACACTTAATAAATCTGTGGATGCCCTCCTCCTGGGGAGAATGATTACTATGTTGTACAACTCAAAAATGATCTCAATAGCCTGAAGCTGAGCTAAAATCAACAGGAATGGAGAGAAAAATCCAGATTTAAAAATATAGTGTACATGTTGCCCGTGCAGAAACCTTAGCTGGGCAAGGGGAGTAGGTGAGGTCAACCTGAAGTAGTTATCTTTGGATCTCTCCTTTGAGTGCTCTTCCTGGCCATCTGGTGTCTTATTTTCCAAACACCCAGGATTCTCATGCATCTGGTAGCTCAGTGGCCCACTCAGCTCTGCATCCTTCAGGCAGAATTCATGGCTCAGGACCTACCTCTACCCTTGGCTCCACTTTATTTTTTAATTTTTTACAGCTTTTATTTGACAGAGAGAAAGTGAGAGAGTGAATGCGAGCATGAGTGGGGGAAGGGCAAAGGGAGAGAATCTTCAAGTGCAGATGGGCCTCCATCTCAGGACCCTGAGCTGAAATCAAGAGTTGGATACTCAATCGCCTGAGCTGCCAGACACCCCCATTGACCCCATTTTAAAAAGCAGCTTTTCTGTAACCTGTTCTTGTCTGTCTGGATCTTTTATCATCCAGTGATGTCATTTGGATTGATAATGGGTTAGCTCTCTTTTGAGTATTTACCTTTTAAAAGGAGGCCCTTGAACACAGGCCCTTAACCCAAAGAGTCTAAATGGTGGAATTTCAGGCACTGGAACAATCCCAAGGGGAACTATTTCTGGAAAAAGGAGCCTTTTCACATCAAACCATGTGGGTTACCATCTACTTTACCTACTCGTAAGGGCACTCTGGGTGAGTTCAACTTTCATCTCCATCTCCTTAGTGTCCTACTAGCATATCCATAATACACCATGTATTTGTGATAAATCCAAGACTCTGTAAAATATGAAATCACAGCAAAATTTTCACTAAATTTTACTTGGGCAGGACAATGGGCTCGTGTTAAAGAGCTTTCCATCAAGGGAACAAAGCAAAGGTGGATCAGAAAATAAGTATTGGAATAGGTCATTACCCAAACATTCTGATTAAACTTCAAATTATTTCAGCATTAATTCTCATTCAGAGAGGGTACTACCTGATTTATTTTGCCGCGGAGAGTTAAAATTTAAGTAGGTGGTCCCAATCAAATCCCATGGGTTTCTTAAGAATTCACTTCTCACTACCCAAAACGATTTTCAGGAACTTCTCTCATCTCTTTATGTACTTAGCAACGAGGATATGCTAAAGTCAACAGAACAGCTGTTTTGACTGTAGGTCCTTATTCTCCTCAAATTCATCTGTTTATTCAGTCATCCACTAGATATTGAGTGGCAACTGTAAACCAGGTACTGTGGCTGGTGTTACAATGGTGAGCAGAATCAGAGCTAGCTCCTGTCCCTGAGGAGTTTGAAGCCTTGCTGTGTGACAAGTTCTTTTAAAAAATTTTTTTATTTATTCATGAGAGACACAGAGAAAGAGGCAGAGACATAGGCGGAGAAGCAGGCTCCCTGTGGAGAGCCCGATGAGGGACTCGATCCCAGGACTCTGGGATCAAAACCTGAGCCAAAAGCAGACACTCAACCACTGAGCCACCCAGGTGCCCCACTGTGACATGTTCTTGCACATCAACAGTAGTGTGTTGATGGCAGGCGAGGAAGGCTGGAATTTGTACTGCATCGGGGAGGGCCTCCAAATTATAGCAGTTTATGAGGAAAAACGATGAAAACATAGTAATTCTTGACCAATAGCTAGAAATATTGATAGCTCCAATGTCCTTCAGAGTACCAGTCGACCTTTACCACCAATACTGTATGCTGGGAAGTTAGTATTTGCAGCTGTGAAACTCAGGTTTGATGAATTTTCAGTAAGAAAAGCTAGAATAAGGGCACTTGGGTGGCTCAGTTGGTGAAACGTCTGCCTTTGGCTCAGGTCATGATCTCAGGGTCCTGGGATAAGGCCTGCATCAGGCTCCCTGACTCAGTGGGGAGTCGGCTTCTTCTTATCCCCCCTCCCTCCGCTTGTATTCTCTCAAATAAGTAAATATTTTTTAAAAAATAAAGAGAAGCTAGAAGAGCTAGAAGGGAGCTTTGAGAGAATAGCATTCGACCTTTGTCAACTGCAGTACACTGGTAGTAACACACTCAATGGCTCACTCCTGACCATGATGGCATGGGGGGTAGGGGTAACAGAGAATTATCTGCTTAGTAGGGGACCAAGGAAGAGGTTAAGTGAAGTTTTAAAAAGTTGGATCATTCCTATTTATCCCCACCCAATCCCCAGAGGAGACTCCCTGAGTGAAGAGAGAAAATTATCTACCTGAAATTATACAAAATTGACTAGATCTCAAGTTCTCTGATTCCCAGTATAATGCTCTTTCAACTGCAACACATTAATTTCAATGAAACAAACCCAAAGTTTTAGTATTATATGACATCTCTGTGCTGGAAAACAGGTTAGAGGGTCTTATGAAAGGTTCAAACCAATCAATAAAAAGTCAATAGCTGTATCTGAAGCTTTGGTTTCAAAGGGACAAGACAAAACAAAGATTTAGAGATGTTAATGAAGGTTCCAGGAAACCAAAAACAATCCACCCAGAGCTGAGAAGGCCTGGCAGAAGGGGAAGGGGAAGGGGAAAGGAAAGGGCTTAAAACTAACAGGTTCCTATCAAAATGCCACAGTACTTTCCATTTGGTCCAGTTTTTGACTAGAGGCAGACAGAAAATGGAGCAGGATCCAGGAAAGCTAGATTCCTCTAGCTCTGGGTTTCTCAACTATAAAATGGAGATGATTTTTGGCTTCTTAAAGTTTGCAGTGGAGAATGATAAATGATAAATATTTATAAACTATAGTGTGGTAGAACCCACATCCCCTGATGATGAGTTCAATATTCTTCTCTTGATGAGAGATTCTTAACATTTTGGGGGAGTCACAGATCCCTCTAAGAATCTGGTGACAGCTACAGAACCCTTTTCCCAGAAAAACGTACATACAAATTTCTGCATTTTCAGGCAGCCAGAACTGTGAAGCTGGAGCCACAGAACCCAAAGTAAAGGGCACCCAGATCGTATCAGACTTGCACCCAGATGGATCTGGGGGTTTGAGAGTATAATTGGATATGGAAACAGAAAGCAAACACAGCCATGTCATGACTTCATTATAGTCAGTATAGTTAAGAAACTGGGGAATCAAAACACAGGGATCATACAAATTGCTAAGTCAAAGATTATGAAGTAAAATGCTGATTTACCCTGAATATCACAGAAATTCACTCAATTTGTAGATTCCCTCCAATACTTACACTTTTTTCCCCCACTCTTCCTATTTACCTACATCTTTCATCTTATATTCAGGTAAGCTTTACAACTGAAATTCTCATCTTTCTGGAGTTCATTTGGAAGCAATTGTAAAACCTGCTGACCTTTAATCAGCTTCATCTTTACTGGGTTTCCTATATGAACCGATAACAATCTGATCAACATCCAGGGCCATTCGTATCCTCATAATATACTTTATATTTATAAAATGCCAATAGCCCACAAATTAACTGAGGCTTGGTTCCACCTGTTTTTTATTTAAGAACTGAGATCAGTTTTCTTTCACACCCATGAAGCCAATTATCTCAGACAATAAAATCAGTGTTTATGAAGAGTAAATGCCTTCAGACCTAACAGGCCCGATTAGATTAGATACAACTTTATTCACTGCTAAAAACCACTGGAAAGAAATTATTTCCCATTGTCAATTCTATCCTTGGCATTCAATAAACAAACACTTAGTTCCATAAGAAGACACTTCCCTGATTAATATTTATAAAGCTCAACACTCAACTATTTATGTAAAGGTTTTACATTATCAATGACACTGTTCGTATTCACAAAACTCATTTCAGCTACTGGTCGTTAAGTCGCTGACCCACAATTGAAGCAAGTTTGTGGGCTCACTAGGATCACTTATTTCAAGCAATATTTGCAGCATGAGATTCAAATTAAACAAATAATTTGAAGAGTCACTTGGAGTTCATTAGATTTTATGATTAGTAATCATTTACATTGTTTCCCTAAATTGAGATCAAGGTTACACTTATTTTCTTTTGCTCCACATTTAATTAGCAATTCAGAAGATTACTGTTTTTAAAGATTTTAGCTGCAGTTCAAGCTTCACTAGTTTTATTGACTTCAGAGCTAGCAAAAACTGAGAAATGTATTTATGAAGGATTTCAAGGCTCACATGGGTGTCTAACTGATTTGAAAGAGAAACTGGGAGATTCTCTCAACATTTTATTTTTTGTTTCTGAAATACAAATCAAAATACATTTTTGTTACATACCATGTTAACAAGTTTGGTATTTTTTTCCAGTACAGGATGACTTAATACAGATAAAACTTTCATTTTAAAAACAATACATTTTTATTTTGGAGGGAAAGAGCTCATTAAAAAGATACATGGATACACAGGCTCTTATTTTTCATTATTTTAGTGTTTATGAATTCCAAACTTGCATGCCCCCCCAACTGAAAATTTGGTCCTTTAAAATATGTATGTATTCCTCCCATAACAAAAATAAAACAAGCGAACTGTTGAAAGAAACACAAATTTTTGGTATAGGCCCCTGAGTGGGCTTGAGAAACAAGTTAGAATGTGTTTCAACTGGACATTCAAGAACTACCTAGAAACATGGGACAGAACAAATGGCCTGGGGCTACTGGGGTGTTCTGCCTCAGGGGGGAGGGTGCCAACAATTCACAGCAGCCACAGAACCACTAACGCAAAATGAACCAAAATTCGGCATGGAATAATACACAATAGTAGGACAATCTCTAGAGTCATTCAATGCCTGGAAAGCTAGTTGTAAGCTCAGAACAAATACCTCAGCAGGAACCATATTCAACACACTTATATGAGACTTTGAAGATGCAAAAACTTTATCATTCACAGATGATGGCTTGTGCACAATTACATTAGTTTCCAGAACATTGGGGAAAAACCACAAAACATATATAGTAAGAATAAATCCAAGCTGCTTAACCTTCCACCATTCTCTTGAGTATTAAACCCAGACCACCTTTGGCCACTTGCAGGGGTGTCTTTTCTTCTTTATTCTCAATGTAAATGCTTGCTCCTTGTGACACCAGCAGTTTGGCTTCTTCCACTCTCTCCTCATCACAGGCTAAGTGTCTGAAATTGAAGGACCACAGAGACTGATTACTCCTGGCCAATTTGATGTGATGAGGACTTCCTGAGAAGTGGTCTGAACTGCGTATTATTAGGGAGTATAATATCAGAATATTTAATCAGGAATGTGCATGGGGAAGGCTGTTCATAAGCTAAAATTCAGTGGAATGGCCTTACGGTACCAGATCATAAATCAGAGTTCTGGACACACCACAGTCGAAGAAGGGATCTACATGTCAGCCTAAGAACAACTTCCATGTTTTCTGGAGAGTAGTTTGTACCAGATACACAGTACTTCAGGGCTACAGTTTAGAAAAGCCCCAATTCATAATTTGCTGATTGCAATTTGTGTGGTTGAAATTTTAGAAAAGCCGTTTAAAAGGTTTCATCTCATTTGCTCCTTATATCTACCTTGAAAGAGAACATGGAGGTATTATCGACACTTTACAGTTGAAATTGTGACAGAGGTTGATGTCTTTACCTATGCCAACAAGGCTGAGCAGTAATCGAAGGGGGAAACCTTGCCAGGCACTTAGGGTTTATCAGGCAAGGCACTAGGTACTTTACATCATTTTATTTAAGCCTCACAACAATCTAGTGAGGAAGGAATTATTCCCTTCATATTACAGATGAGGAAATTGAGGTTCGGGAAGTTAAGTTACCTTTCCAAATCAGTGTAAGTATTTAATATAGTTGGATAAATGGCTGAGTTGGAATTGAGTAAACAGCAACTAGCTATCCCTAAATCCCAGGCTCTTCCTGGGACCCCGACCTGCTTCACTCCTAGGTTTCTTCCTTGCTGCAGAGAAAAGAGCTAGAATGCATAAGTCTTTCTAAACAGAGCCACTTGGGCCTAAAGAAAAGATCTTTAAAAAAAAAAAGAGTTAAGAAAACAATGCTTGAAAAAAGACTGAATCTCTCTTTAGACAAAAAAGGAGACTCAAAGTTTCTGGTTCAAAAAAGTCACCACTCACTAAGGAGAAAAAAAAGTAGCCATGTCTTGCAGGAAAAAAAATACCAAGGCAGAGGATAGCCTCAGGTCATAGGCATAAATCAATTCCAGATGGATCTGAGTTAAATGAAGAACAGTAACTCTCAACGAAAACCAATGTAATATTTTAAAAAAAGCCTGCAATAAAATACAAGTAAATATTTAACTAATTTCAGGTTGAGATAGGACTTTCCAGTCATAGGGAAGATTAATAGTTTTGACTACTTAGAAGCTGAAAAAACTTGTTCTTAAAAAAAAAAAATGAACGCGAAAAGACAAACCAAGAAAAATAGTTTTGACTAACACAGCAAGTTAATATTTTTAGTATGTGAAGTTGAGAACACCGAAGAAAAAAACACGGAAAATAAATTAGTTCCCTGAAAGCAGAGAAAAGGACACAAAAGGTTATAATTTAGAGAAGAAATCTAATTAGTTGTAGTCATTAAAAGACATTTCACATTGCTGTTAATAAAAATGCAAAGTACAAGTTTGAAATACCATGTCTGATAGAACAAAAGGATATTTTCAGTGTTGGTGAAGGGTTAATAGGCACTCTCAAACTGCTGTCGGGAGGGTAAATAGTATAACTCCTCTGGAAGCAATCTGGCAATATATAGCAATAGTCTTAAAATGTGTGTGTGTGTGTGTGTGTGTGTGTGTGTGTGTGTGTGTGTGTGTTGACTCAGCAGTCCTACTTCTAGGAGTCTATACTAAGGTAATAATCAGCAACATGGCCAAAGATTTTTGTATAAACTTTGTCAATGTAACATCATTTATACACATGGAAAACTCAAAAGAGCTTAAGCATACAGTAAGAGGAATAATTAAATTCTGGCACATCCACAAAGTGGAACTGTATACAGCCATTCAAAAAAGTTTTAAAAATATTTAATAACATTGGAAAGTGCTCACAATATACTATGAGGTTAAAGGAACAGGATGGAATTACATACGTTGTCCGATCCCAATTTTGCAAAATTTTTTAATACGCACATTTGCATACAGAAGAATGGAGAGGAAATAGATTAAAATTACATGGGCAATTTTCATTTTTATATGTCTGTACTTTCACATTTTTTGTTATAAGCATGGAGTATGTTTATAAGCAGAATAAAAAAAGAAATGATGTATAAGTATTAGTGCAAGTGGGCTGTCAAGGAGAGTACAAATGATTGCTACTTGTCACTTACAGAGGAGTGTTACCCTCAGTGTCTTGGATATTTGTGGATGCTTTGTAGTACAGAAGGATATGAATCATCTTCAAGTTACCCTTGGCTGCTGCGCGGTGCATTGCCGTGGCCTCATAATGGTCCTTAGCATCTGGATTAGCTCCACCTTCCAGTAACATGACAGCAATCTGGAACCATGGAGAACAATGCAGACGTCTAGTTGTGTTCGTGTACAGGATCAGAACTCAAGAGTAGCTGCCAGAGAACAGAATCCTACCTCGTGCCTGTTTTTAGAAGCTGCATAATGCAGGGGAGTACAGCCATTTTGGTTGACGGCATTCACTTGGGCACCTTTACCCAGAAGTGCTTTTACAATCTCATCTCGGCCAGCAGACGCAGCAATATGAAGAGGAGACCAACCTGCCTATGAAAGAGGTAGGCAGTATAAGAGCCAGGGGTGAAAGGCATAGGGATTAATGCTGACATCTAGGTAGGGTTTACAAAAAGCGGGGCGTGAATGGTTTAAAAAAAATAACCTCCTTTTCCCCCTCATTAAACACTGCAGAAAATTGGGAAAGCAGATGTAGACACAAGGAACCACCCATAAGGCCGTAACACAGAGATAATGATCTATGAGAGTAATTCTAATGTGTTTTCAAGTTGGGATTATATGACATAAAGTTTTGTGAGTTGCCTTTCTCACAATGTCCACTTCTTTTATTGTGAGAATTTTCTATCTCCTTCTTTGGATTCTTGGTTGCATATTATTTTATTTTATTATATGGGTATACCTACTGTATTCAACCATTCCTACACTGAATTGTTTTTATTGCTTTGCTATTATAAATAGTACTTTGGTGAGCAAAGGAATTGTTGCTTATAAAAACGTTTCTATTCTTATTCTTTCATCAAGTTTTTTTAAATTTTATTTATTTATTTAGGAGAGACACAGGCATAGATAGGCAGAGGGAGAAGTGGGCTCCCTGTGGTGAAGCTGATGCGGGACTCGATCCCAGGACCCCGGGATCACAACCTGAGCTGGAGGCAGATGCTCAACCACTGAGCCACCCAGGTGCCCCTCTTCCACCAAGTTTTATCTTAATATAACCAATGCCGTTATAATAAATCTCTATATGACAACAACAAAAGGATATCCAGGCCCTGAGTGAGAGAGAGTGTGTGTGTGTGTGTGTGTGTGTGTGTGTGTGTGTGTGTATATGTATAAAATATTATATATATATAAAATAAAAAGCTTTCCAACATAATATAAAGAATTTGTAGTCTTGCAGCCTTAATCTGCATGTTAATAAATTATGAGATATGAGTGGCAGAAACTAACATTCTAAAGTAATGCACCCACTAGACCTGTGCGAGGTCACCAAGGCCCTACTGTAACTGCCCAGTCATAAAGTTTACAGTTTTTTTTTTTGTGGCTTAATACTCAGTCCTCGGTAAACACCACTCTGGAGTCTAAAGATAACTGGGCACTTATCAAATCCGCCTAGGACTCACATCATCTTTATCATTCACTGGCACTCCAAGTTGCAGCAGGAATTCAACAATTTCTGTATGTCCGGCTGAGCATGCCCAATGCAATGCGGTTCTGCTGTCCTGCAGAGGAAACAGAGAAGACAGACTATCAATATTCTTGAAGAGAAATAGAAGGCAAGAACGCAGAAAAAGTTAATATTGGGGCCAGCAAAGCTATAGTTTGGAAATAAGAAATGGAGAGCACTGGATCCTCAGGTAGGAAATCTTAAACTATTACTTACTGTTAAGAGAGACCAAGGTTTTACTAACATGGGGGATAATCTATTGATAAATACAATTCTGGGCAGAATACAGCCTTGAAAGCAGTGAAGCACGAAACTGAATTCACTGTTTTGACAGAAACAGAGCTTTGGGTATTTACTGTTACATTATTGCTGTTCTTTTATGGGAGGCACTGTGCTAGAAATTTTGCAGTCATCATCTCATTTAATCTCAGTGATCCCACATAGTGGACATTATGCCCATTACAGGTGAGTAAATTAAGACTCCTCAGGGTAAACAACTTGTCCAAGGTCACACAACCAGTAAATGGTGAAGCTGAGCTACAAATACCTGTCTGCCACTGACATTTCTAGATGCTCTGGAAAGAATGAATGAATCTTATGGGAAAGATATGTTCATAAAACTCTTTGAGATTATCTACATAATTGTTTAAAATATATACCACACGCAAAATTTTTTTAAAAATTTTTTTATTTATTTATGATAGTCACAGAGAGAGAGAGAGAGAGAGAGAGAGAGAGGCAGAGACACAGGGAGAGGGAGAAGCAGGCTCCATGCACCGGGAGCTCGACGTGGGATTCGATCCCGGGGCTCCAAGATTGCGCCCTGGGCCAAAGGTAGGCGCCAAACCCGCTGCGCCACCCAGGGATCCCTACCACACGCAAAATTAAACAGCAACACTACTTTAAAAAAAATAATAAGGGATCCCTGGGTGGCACAGCGGTTTAGTGCCTGCCTTTGGCCCAGGGCGCGATCCTGGAAACCCGGGATCGAATCCCACGTCGGGCTCCCGGTACATGGAGCCTGCTTCTCCCTCTGCCTATGTCTCTGCCTCTCTTTCTCTCTCTGTGTGACTATCATAAAAAAAGTCTAAAAATAAATAAATAAATAAATAAATAAATAAATAAATAAATAAATAGCTTGTAGTAGTCATGTTTCTCAAAGAGAATTTCTTTTTTGCAGTGACAGCTGTACTTCTTAGTTCTATGGAAAAGAAAGTGGTACTTTCAACTTTATTACAAAAGAATTTCAAACACAGATGGACTGTAATAGAAACCCATATGCCTTTCACCTAGATTTACCATTTTGCCGTAGTTGTCTCACCTCACTTCCTCGATAAGGTTTTTAAAAACAAATTCTAAATATCATGATTTTTCATCCGTAAATATTTCAGTACCTAAATAAGGATGTTGTCCTCCATAGCACTAAGCCATTATTACACCTATCAAAACTAACATTAACTCCTTTATGACATCTAAAACTCAGTCTGTATTGAGATTTCCCCAGTTATCCCCCAAATGTTTTTTAATAGTTGTCTTGTTTCAATCCCTACAAGACCCATAATTTGCATATGATTGTTGGTTCTTAACTCTCTTTTTTTTTCTTAACTCTCTTTACCTTGAATAGTTTCCCTGTTTTATGCCATTGACTTGAAGAATACATTAAATCTTATTTTGACATTATTTAATTAAATTTAAAGTATTAAACATTATCAGATCATAATGAAGGTAAATTAGGTAGAGGTAAAGCCATTTTCAAGTTGAGCAATAAAGGAAAGTTCCAGAAAAAAAAGGTCTTCTGACTTCTACTCTTCCCAAAGACACAAAATGGATTTTTGTAAGTC
Organism: Canis lupus familiaris; assembly: GCF_011100685.1. Taxonomy (NCBI): domain Eukaryota; kingdom Metazoa; phylum Chordata; class Mammalia; order Carnivora; family Canidae; genus Canis; species Canis lupus. Next base: position 82,243,427 of record NC_049260.1, read on the forward strand.
CCTGACAATGTCTCACTAGTGCTTAGCATGGTACTTGTCACATAGAATGCAATCTATAAATATTTGTTGGATTGGTGAGGTCACTGTGAATCTTTCTAGAACACTCGGGATGAAAGCATGAGGGTCCTTTGAGTAGAAACACTTCCCAGAGTCCATTCACTTTTGTTCTGCCTCTGCCCAGGAATGCCCATTCACTCCGCCAGGAAAATCTCACTCCTCCATCAAGATGTAACCAACCTTCCCTCCTTTGCAAAACTTTTTCAATGACCACAACATTCGCCCTTCTAAGGGAGATTAAATCAGGGCCTGCCATTCTACGTTCTGAAAGTACTACGTGAACTTCTCTCCAGAGTAGTCACCACAATTTGTTACCGGACATATTATTTGGGGTTACTTTATTAAAGTCTGCTTCTTCCCCTTGATTGTATCCCCAACTCCTAGCAAACTGCCTGGCACAGAACTGGCGTTCAGTTACACATGTTTCATGGAATAAAACTACCAGTAAAAAAATAAATCCACTAAAAACAACAACAACACCTTTCCCCCTTAAGGGTAGCGCAAAGATTGAGCATTTCTGAGAAACGCGGTGAACGTTCTAGAACTATTCAAAATTCAGCGAGCTAACTATCGCTCCCCCTCCCCAAAATATTTGTGGTTTGCGGGACTAGCTCCTGCCACCCTGATTCCGAGTCCTGAGGTGACCCCGGGAAAGGATGGGGAGGCGGGGGCGGGAATCTGGCCCTTAAGTAACCGGCCTCCCTTGGGCCGGGCTAGGCAGCCACGTTGGGCCTCGTTGACGCCATCGCCTGCCCGGAGGCCCCAGAGTCGCTTTACCTGGTCAGTTCTAGTAGCCAGGGATTTATCTTCCAGGATCCTCTCTTTCAACTCCTCCAGCTTCCCGCCATAGGCCAGGTTACAGACCATTAGGTTAGACACACAACCCTCCATTTCGCTTTCCCAGAACCTCGGTGAAACTCGACCAGCGATGGCCTCACGTCTCCAGCTATGACTGCCAATCAAAAGAGCGGCAGAGTTCCACCAATCACTGATCTTCCTTGTTCCTTTGCTTCTTTCCCATCGCAGGGCGCCTCTGGGAGTTGCAGTTTGAGCGTAGTTCCGGGCGGAGAGGCGCCTTTACCGTTCTCACAGACTCTGCCCCTAGCAGCGCGGAACTACAGGTCCCAGGGTCCCTTGCGGCCGCCGTAGTCAAGTGCCGGGTGGAATTGGCCCAGGATGACAGCTGGAGAATGGAGTCAGGTACGGGGATCGGCTTCGTATGGAACCGGGGCGGGTGGTCGCTGTTGGGCCATTGAGTCGGCCACGAGAAACGGGTGTGGGGTCCTGGCAAGAGAGTTACATGAGTCTGAAGGTCCTGTCCCACGGGGGCCCTGACCTGCAGTGGCAGGCGGAAGGAACAGCAGTAGGAGCTGGGGACTACCTCCTGGGTTCATGCGGTGTCTGTGGCCACCTTCCCCCTCCCTGCCGTTGCCTAAGGAGTGGAAAGAAGTAGGGGCTAATTATTCTGACATCTCGGCAGAGTGGCATCAGGGCAGAATTCTGTCACAGCAGTGATAGCATATGACTCCATAGTAAGGTGATGTGCCAGGGTGATGCCAAAGGCAGGGTGTGAGGCCACAGGAGCCACTTGATATCTAATTGACCTCGGTGAGTCCATGGTCTGGTGACATCACAACTTGATGAGAGTCATCTTGATACTGTGGAATGGTGTTGGCCCTTTAATGTCATGACAATAACGATCACATCGAGGCTTAATAGAAATATTAAGCTAATAGTGTTTCCATTTGTAGAAATCCCAAATAGTGTCATAGCAGAAGGGATGCAAACCCTATCCTTTATAGAGCATATTGAGGAGGGCCTTATGCCAAAACTGGGTAATGATAAGAATATACTCAAGGAAGAGACTGATTATGTTTATATATATCCTGTTATGGTGTCGAACAGGGCTTGGCAAACTTTCTGTGAAGAGCCAGACAGTAATTATTTTAGGCGTTGCAGGCCATAAGGTTAAATTGTGGATAATTTTTAGGCACTTATATAACAAGAGAGAAAACAAATTTCAACAAATGTTAATTGATTAAATCCAAAATAAAACAATAGTTGAGCACCTTTTTTTGTTATACAGGACTACTAATAGAAATGTAATTCTTGTTTTAGGGGGATAACATTTTGTTTAATTGGGGCTCACCATCAGAGTTCCCCATCATAAAAACCATGTCAAATGTTCGCCTGTTAGTGCTGATCTGTAATGAGATTCATTTATTTCATCTTTGTAAATGTCTTTTCACAATGATAGGTGCTGCCAAATACTGCCATTGACCCACAAACATATTCTTGTTAATTTTTATTTATTTTTTAAAATTTCACAATAGCTTTAGCCTTAAGGAAAAGTTGAAAGGGTAGCACATAATTACTGTGTACCCTTCATCCACTTTCCCCTACTGTTCTTTTCCTATTTTAAAAAATTAATTAATTTTTCCCTTTTCCTATTTTTAACAGCTTTATTGAAATGTATTTTACATACCATAGAATTCACTGCCTTTGAATGTATAAATAATTTTTTTGTAACTTTACTGGGTGGTGCAGCCATCACCATAATCAGTTTTAGAACATTTGCACTCCCTCCAATAAGATCCTTCATGCTCATTTATAGTTCATCCTTGTTCCCACTCCCAGTCCCCAGGTAATGACTAATCTATTTTCCACCTCTATAAATTTGCCTATTCTTGACATTTCATCTAAATAAAATCTTACAGTATGTGGTCCTTTGTGCCTGGCTTCTTTCACTTAGCATGATATTTTTAAGGTCCATTCCTACTTAGCATGTATCCGTACCTCATTAATTTTTCTTGCTGGATGGTATTCTATTTTACGGATAGAACACACTTGTTCTGTCTGCTCACTAGCTCTTAGGTTGTTTCCAGTTGTTGGCTCTCACTACTAATGCTAAGAACATTTGTGTACAAGTCTCCCTGCGGACATATGTTTTCATTTCTTACTGGTAGATACCTAAGAGCAGAATTACTGGAACATGTAGCAAATTTCTGTTTAAGTTTTTAAGAAACTGCAAAACTGTTTCCCAAAGTGGCAGCACTATCTTGCCTTTCCTCCAGCAATGTAGGAGGATTTCTGTTTCTCCAAATCCTTGCCAACATTTGTTATTGTCTTTTTATTATAGCTATTCTAAATGGGTGTGAAATGATAACCCGTTGTGATTATAATTTGCATTTCCTTAACGACTAATGATGATGAGCATCGACTTGTGTGCTTATCAGCCAATTGTGTATCTTCTTTGGTGAAGTGTCTGCTCATATATTTTTTCCATTTTTGAGCTGAGTTATTATCGTTATTGTTTTTTTATTGTTGAGTTGAATGCATTGTTTATACGTTTTAGCCACAAATCCTTGCCAGCTATATGATCTGTGGATATTTTCTACTCGTCTGTGGCTTGCTTTTTCATTTTCTTAACGGTGTCTTTGGAAGTGCAAAGGTTATGAATTTTGATGAGGTCCGATTTATAATTTTTCTCTTTTGTGAACCATGCTTTTGGTGTTGTACATTTTTAAAAGTGTACAGTTTAATTATTAGCAATGTATTTTATTTTATAATTTCATTTTAAATATTTTATTTATTCATGAGACAAACAGAAAGGCAGAGACATAGGCAGAGGGAGAAGTAGGCTCCCTGCGGGGAGCCCAATGTGGGACTCGATCCCAGGACCCCAAGATCACACCCTGAGCCAAAGGCAGATGCTCAACCACTGAGCCACCCAGGTGCCCCTATTAGCAATGTATTTTAGAGTCATGTTACCATCACCACACTTTCATTTTAAAGATTTCCATCACCCTGGAAAGAAACCTCGTGCTCATTTGCAGTCACTCTTCATTGCTACTCCCAGCCTCAGACAACCAATTATATATTTTCTGTTTATATAGATTTTCAATTTCTGTGTTTTCATGCAAACAGAAAGATACAACGTGGTTTTTTGTGTCTGCCTTCTTTCACTTAGCATGTTTTTGACCTTTATCCAAATTTTACTATCTATCAGTTGTTTGTTCCTCTTTATAACTGAATAGTATTCCATTGTATGGTTATACAATATTTTATTTATCTGTTCATCGGTTGATGGGAATTTGGGTGGTTTCTGCCTTTTGGTTATGAATAACGCTTCTCTAAACATTCGTGTGCAAGTTTCTATGCAGACATATGTTTTCATTTCTCTTGGTACATACCTAGGAGTAGAATTGCCAGGCCATATGGCAGCTCTGTTTAACTTTGTGAGGAACTGCCAAACTTTTTCTACAACAGCTGCACCATTTTACATTCCTACCAGCAATGTATGAGGGTTTCAATTTCTCCATCTCTTTACCAACTCTTGTTAATGTCTATCTTTTTTATTATAGCCATTCTAGTGTGTGTGAAGTGGTATCTCTTTGTGATTTTGTTGTTTTGACTTGTGACAGCATGGGAAGTATATAAAGCTTGTTGACATTAATTTTGGTTCAAGCAGTGCTAGTTGTTGAAATGACTTTTCTACAATGTGAGTTTCACAAAGAAGTGCTGTTTTGCCTTGTTATTTTAGGTTGAATTAATTAAGAAACATTATCAAGTCTGCCGTGAAAGCTTGTTTCTAGAGCCATTCAGTGTCTGATAATAGTGGTTGAGGGCAGGTTGTCCAACAGTTTAAAAATGTAAAAATCATTCTACCTTGTTTCCCAGATAAAAACACTACAACTAGACTTAATTTGGCCTACCAGATGCAGTTTGCTGATGGCTGGTGTAGAGTGAAAGTGTCTTGTATGTAGTAGGTGTTCAATAAATATTTATCTTGTTGATTACAGAGATAGAGCAGGCTAGTTGTGTAATATTCACCCAGGATTGAATATAGTAACATTTTACCTTAATACACCAAGGAATTGGATTTGCTTGCCAAGAACAGTTGGAAGAACAACTCAGTACCTCTCCTACTGAGTGACTTGTTTGGGTTTTCTTCTTTTATAGATGGTGTCTTGTACTTTTATTTATTTTTTTTAATTATTTTAAAATTTCATTTTACTTTTTCTTTTGACACAACGTGGAAGTTAACTTTTAATTCTGAGTCCTTTGAGGCTAAAGGCTAAGGTAACCCTTGACTTTTTGAAGGCTGAAAGACAAACAGATCTATAGGGGAGAAAGTTGCTTTTGTCTCTGGCCCCAAGTTATGGAGGAACAAGGTGGTTACTGTTTCTCTATCAAGAGTCAAAGGAGGCCCCTATTAGAGACTGAGTCCCTTGTTGCTCATATGATTAAGTGTTTCCTGTTTGCCATTTCTACTCATCACCTAGATTTTAGGTCCTAGAACAAGCCAAGTTCATCTTCTGGACCTAATAAGGTGAAGAATAACATTTATCTATTACATGTGTCAGATACTGATCTTATCTCATTTAATCCTTCACAACAACCCTACGAGGTAGGTACTATTATCCCTCCAGTCCCCACCTATTTAAAAATGAGAATGCAGGTTCAGAGAATCAAAGTAGTCTAACGTGCCTAAGGCCACACAATTTAGTAAAAGTTGAAGCTAAAATTGAAATCCAGGCCTAAAGCCCTAGCACTTAACTACTACAAAATACTGCTCAGTATTGCTGAATATGAAATTATGTAAAAATTAAAGCCTCAGATAATACAATACTAAGTTCTGTAGCTCTTTGGGCTGTAACTCTACTTCTGATGGTATGAAAGTGACATGTTTTTTTGTGCTTTAGAGCAATGTTGTTGTCTAGAACTATTTGTGATGATGGAAAGGTTCTATATCTATGTTGTTCTAGTATGGCAGTGTTAACTTTAAAAATAAAACTGTCAGTTATTTTAGCAGCAAAAAAAATGGATTTATTCAGGAATAGCAGAGAATCACAATTCAGGACATGCAGGCTACAGCAAAACCATAGACATGTCTGGAGAAAAAAGGTGAGGAATGTGGTTTTGTAGAGGAAAGAAGGGGAGGATTTGGGAGCTGTTTTAAGCAAAAAGCCCATTGAAGTAAACTGGGAACTTGAAGGGTAGTGGCTTTTTACTGATTGAGTTGTGACAGTCTCATTGGCTGGACCATTTCCACCCAAGGAGAAAATCTTTCTTCTTCCTGCTGGCATAGAAAAGAATAGACTTCCTGTTGGGAATAGGAGATATGTCTCTTCTTGTTGGGAGGTCTGCAATTGACAAGTGGTAGGGTGTGAGAGCCTCCCTTCTGGCCTCTTGACTCCATTTTAGGGATGTTACCCTTTATTAACTTTCACAGTAGCCACTAGTCACATTGAGCACTTGAAATGTGTCTAAGAACTAAATTTTAGATTTCATTTAATTTTAATTACTTTAGATTTGAACAGCTAAATGTGGCTAGTGGTTATCATTTTGGGCAGTGGAGAGAGAGACAATTTTACCCCATGTGCCCCCTTCTAATTATCACTAACTATTTTACTCAATGCAAATATTCTTTTCATAGCATAACTGGAAGCAAATATATTCTATAGTAAAACAAACTTGAGGACACCTTACACAGGGTGAATGCAAATCAATGAACTGTATAACAGGCTCAGAAATATGTTCTGGGTTATCCAGAAAAAAACTCCTCCATCCCTACCACTTACTGGATAAAGTTTGAACAACGGGCCTGAAGACACTTTGCAATTCATTATTCAAAGATATAATTCGTTTATGTGGCTTATTGCAAACACTTCACAACTGTCAGTTGCCTAGTTTAAGAGGAGATGTTTTAATCTGTGGCTATGATATTTTTTAAGCACATGTTTTGGTGTTAAGGATGAATGTCTTTGGTATTACATCTCACTGGCCTATTTACACCTTCCCCATTTAAAATCTGTCCCTTCATACAACCGGCTATTATAATAAAACATTTTATTTACTTATTCCTTGGGTTTTAGCCTCCATGTTCTTGTTTCTCAGTTATTTGCTTTATAAGTGGTTTCTTTTTTAAACTCTTTAATAAAAAAGTCTCACATGTTGTAGAAATAGTACAGAAAGACTCCTTATATTCTTCATCCAGTTGGTCCCAATCATTACATTTTATATGATAATAATACCATATGAAAAGCAGGAAATTGTTTTTGGAGTGATATGTGTGTACACTTCCATGTTACTTTATCACATGAATGGATTTGTGTAACTATCTTTGCAACCAAGATACTGAAATATTCCATCACTGGAAAGCTACCCTTTTACAATCACATCCACCACTTACTCCATCATCCATACTCCTGACAAACACTGTGTTCTCCTTCTCTATAATTTTGTCATTGTGAGAATTTTATATAAGTGGAGTCATAAAATATGTGACTTTTTCATTTTTTTTTACTTCATAATGACTTTAAGATCCATCCAAATTGATATGTGCATCAACAGTTTCTTCTTTTTTTATTGCTGAGAAGTATTCCATGCCTTGGATATAATAAAAGTAGAGTCAGGTTCAACCCTTCTCCTATTGAGGGACATTTTAGTTATTTCTAGTCTGGGGCTATTACAAATAAAAGTGTTATGAACGTTTGAGTATAGGATTTTGTGTACCTAAATTTTTATTTCTCTGATATAAATGCCCAGCAGGGCAGTTGCTGGGTCATATGGTAAGTGTATGTTTAATTTTTAAAGAAACTGACAAATGATTTTTCCAGAGTAGCTATACTATTTTACATTCCTACCGGCAATGTATGAGAGATCTAGCTTCTCTGCATCCTTGCTGGTACCAGTAGTGTCATTGTTTTTATTTGAGCCATTCTGATAGGTGCACAGTGATTGATGCCTTATTGTGATTTTATCTCCATTTATTTCATGGCTATCATAGTCGACATTGTTTTATGTCTTTATTTGCCATCCCCATTTCTTCTTCAATGAAATATTCCTTCATGTACTTTGCCCATTTTCTCATTGCATTGTTTGGGTTTGGTTGTGTGTGTGTGTGTGTGTGTGTCTGTACTTGTGTGTTTTAATTGTCGAGTTTTTAGAGTTCTTTAAATAGTTTAGATACAAGTTCTTTGTCATATATGTAATTTGCAAGTATTCTCTAGCAGCCTATGGCTTGTCTTTTCATCTTATTAATAGGATTTTTTTCACAGAGTAAGAACTTATTTGCGATGATATCCTATTCATCGATTCATTTCTTTCTTTTCAGTATTGTGCTTTTGTTGTTCTGTCTAACTCTTCATCAAGCCCTGGAGCCCAAAGACTTTCTCCTAGCTTTTTTCTAAAAATTTTCTAGTTACATTTTACTTTTTTAAAATTTATTTTTATTATTATTATTTTTTTTTACATTTTACATTTAAGTTCACAATCCATTTCCAGGTAATTTCTGTATATTGTGTGAGGTTTGAGTTGAGATTAATTTTTTAAACTATGAGTACCCAGTTGCTTCAGCTTCATTGAATTGCTTTTGCACTGTGGTTTAAAAAAATGAGTATGCTTAATTTGTATAGGCCTATTTCTGGGTTTTCTGTTCTGACTCATATGTCTCTCTATGTGTCTGTCACTCTGCTATGCCCTAGAGTTTTCATTACTGTAGCTCTAATAAATTTAAAAATTGGATAGAATGATTCCTCATACTTTATTATTTTTTCAATAGTGTTTGTTTCTTTTCCTTTTCCTATATGTTTTAGAATAATCTTTGCCTATATCTAAAACAAATTTTTCCTGGGATGTTGATAGGAATTATATTAGACTTGTATATCAATTTAGGGAGAATGGATGTCTTTACTATGTTGAGTTTTCCGATCTGTGAATGGGGAATGTCTCTCCAAATAGATTGTATTTTATTCATTTTCTTGGCATTGTGTCATTTTCAGGGTACAAGTCCTGTACATATTTTTTGAAAATTATAACTATTTCATTTATTTGAGTGACTCTTAATGGTGTTGTATTTTTATTTTTGGTTTCAATATGTTCGTTGCTAGTATATAGTAATGCAGATGATCATCTTGCACCTTGCAATGATTCTGAATTTGCTAAGTTTTGGAGGTTGTTTTTTGTTTGTTTTGGTTGATTTCTTGGGATTTTCTTTGTAGACTTTTTTATTTTTTTTTTAATTTTTTTTTTTAATTTTTATTTATTTGTGATAGTCACAGAGAGACAGAGAGAGAGAGGCAGAGACACAGGCAGAGGGAGAAGCAGGCTCCATGCACCGGGAGCCTGATGTGGGATTCGATCCCGGGTCTCCAGGATCGCGCCCTGGGCCAAAGGCAGGCGCCAAACCGCTGCGCCACCCAGGGATCCCTGTAGACTTTTTTAAATAAGATTTTATTTGTTTATTCATGAGAGACACAGAAAGAGAGAGGCAGAGATATAGGCAGAGAGAGAAGCAGGCTCCATGCAGGGAACCCGATGTGGGACTAGATTCCAGTACTCCAGGACCATGCCCTGAGCTGAAAGCAGATGCGCTTAACTGCTGAGCCACCCAGGCATGCCATCTTTGTAGACTATCTTGTCATCAGCAAATAGGGACAATGATATTTCTTCCTTTTTACTCGATATGCTTTTTATTTTTTTCTTTTCTTATTATTCTGTCTAGAACTTCTAGTATGTTGAATAGCAATGGTGAGAGTTGAACCCTGAAGTATTGGCCTTGTAAGAGCTGGGAAGTATTCACTCTTCTATTTTCTGGAAGAGATTATGTAATATCAGTATTAATTCTCCTTCAAGTAGTTGGAAGAATTCTCCAGTGTGATCATCTGGGCCCAGGGATTTCTTTTTTTGGAGTTTTAAAAGTGCAGATTCAATTTCTGTGATAGTCATAGGACTACTCACATTATCTATTTCATATTGGGTGAGTATGTATTTACAGTTTTCAAGGAAGTGGTCCAATCTATCTAAATTGTAAAATTTATGTGTAAATTTGTTTGTAGTAGTGCCTTATTATCTTTTTGAAGTTTGCAGAATCTCTAGTGATATCTTGTCTTGTTCTGACATTAATTTGTGTCTTCTCTCTTTTTTTCAATTTGTCACTATTGCTAGAGGATTCTTGTTTTTATTGATTTTTTCAAAGAATTGGCTCTTTATTTCATTGATTTTTATTTTTCAGTATCATTGATTTTCTGCTTCATCTATTATTTCCTAACTTTTGCTTTCTTTGGGTTTATTTTGCTCTTCTTTTTGTAGTTTTTAAGGTGAGAAATTATATTTTTAAATTTGAGATTTTTCCTTCTTTCTAAGGTATGTATTTAGTGCTATAAATTTCCCACTCAGCAGTGGTTTAGCTGCATGTCATATTTTTTTTTTACTTTGGTAAAAAATACATAATATGAGATCCACTCTCAACAAATTTTTAAGTATACATGACAGTTAACTATAGGTTTGGTGTTGTACAGCGGATCTCCAGAACTTTTTCATCTGGCATGACTGAAACTCTATACCCATTGAACAGCAATTCCCCCATTTCCCCCTCCACCCAACCTCTGGAAACCTCTGTTGTTCTTATTTCTGTTTCTTTGAGTTTGAATACTTTAGATACCTCATGTAAGTGGAATGAGGCAGTATTTGACATTCTGTGACTAGGTTATTTCACTTAGGATAATGTCCTCAAGGTTCATCCATGTTGTAGCATATGACAGGATTTCTACTTATATGTCAGACTAATAGTCTATTGCATGTATATGCTACATTTTCTTTATCCATTCATCTATTGATGGACATTTAGGTTATTTCTACCTCTTGGCTGCTGTGGGTAATGCTGCAATGAACATGGCAGTGTAAATATCTTTCTAAGATCCTGATCTTAATTCTTTTGGATAAATACCCAGAAATGGGATTGCTGGATCATATGGTAGTTACACTGTTAATTTTTTGAGGAATTGCCATAGTGTTTTACATAGCAGCTATTCTATTTATTCATTGCCACCAACAGTGCCAAGGCTTCCAGTTTTTCCACATGCTCACCAACACTTGTAATTTTTTCTTTTTTTTAAATAATGGCCATCCAAATAAGTGTGAAGTGATACCTGATTGTGGTTTTGATTCACATTTCCCTACCAATTAGTGATGTTGAGCATCTTTTCATATACCTTTTGGCCATTTATATGTCTTCTTTGGAAGAATATCTATCCAAATCCTTGGCTCAGTTTTAAATGAAGTTATTTTTTTTTGTTTTTTTTTTTTTGCTATTGAGTTGTAGGGGTTCCTTACATATTTTGGATATTAACCCCTTATCAAATACATGGTTTAAAAATATTTTTCTCCTATCCCATAGGTTGTCTTTTTGTTCTGTTGATTGTTTCCTTGCTCAACAAAAACTTTTTAGTTTGATGTAGTTTCACCTGTCTGTTTATGCTTTGATTGCCTGTGCTTTTAGTGTCATATTCAAGAAGCTATTGCCAAGACCAATATCATGAAGCTTTTGTCCTGTTTTCTTCGAGGTATTTTACAGTTTTCGAGCTTATGTTGAAATCTATAATTTTGAGCTGATTTTTGTGTATAGTATAAGGGTCCAATTTTTCTTTTGCATGTAGATGTTGTTTTCCCAACACTGTTTGTTGAAGAGACTATCTTTTCTTCATTGTGTACTCTAGGCGCCCTGGTCAAAAATCATTTGACCATAAATGTGTGAGTTTATTTCTGGGCAGTGTGTTCTATTCCACTGGTCTATATGTCTGTCTTTATGCCAGTGCCATACTGTTTTGATTTCTATAACCTTGTAATATATTTTCAAATTAGGAAATGTGTGGCCTCTAGCTTTGTTTTTCTTTCTTAAGATTCTTTTAGCTATATGAGGTCATTTTCAGTTTCATATCAATTTTAAGATTGTTTTTTCTATTTCTGTAAAAATGCCACCAGAATTTTGATAGGGATCATATTCAGTATATAGATTGATTTGGATGGTGTGGGTTTTTGTACAATATTGTCTTCCAATCCATGAACATGGGGGTCTTACAATTTATTTGTGTCTTTGAATTCCTTTCAGTAATGTTTTGTATAATTTACAATGTACCAGTCTATCACCTCCTTGGTTAAGTTTTTTCATAACTTTTTAAAAATTATTTTTCCTTCTGTTTTAATGAAATAATTTTCTAAATATTTTTTCAGATATCTATCTCATTGCTATTATATGGAAATATGACTGATTTTTTGTATGTTGATTTTGTATACTATAAAAACTTTATAGTACATACTAAATTCACTTATTTTAACAATTTTGTAGTCTTTAGGGTTTTTACATATAAAGTTATATGATGTACAAACAAAGCTAATTTTATTGCTTTCTGATTTAAGTCTTTTTAAAATTTATTTAGCCTAATTGCTCTGGCTATGACTTCTAGTACTAGATTGAACAGAAATGGTGACACTGGGTATCCTTTCTCATCCCTGATCTTAGAGGAAAGCTTTCACTTTTTCACCATTGAGTATATTATCTGTGGAATTTTTATATATGACCTTTATTATTTTGAGGTAGTTTCCTTTTATTCTTAGTTTGTTAGAATACTCAACTTTTCAACATAAAAAGGCGTTGAGAATTTTTTCAAATGCCTAATCTGAATCTATTGAGATGATCATGTGGTTTCCCTCCTGATTCATTCTGTTAATGTGGTGTATCACATTAATTGATTTGTATATACGTTGGGTCATCCTTGCATCCCAGGGAGAAATTCTACTTGGTCGTGGTGTATGATTTTTAAAAATATGTTATTAAATTTGGATTCCTCATATTTTTGAAGATTTTTACATCTATAACCATCAGGGAAATTGGCCTGCAATTTTCATTTTCCCTAATGTCTTTTTCTTGTTTTGGTATCAGGGTAGGGCCCGCCTCACAAAAATAGTTTGGAAGTGTTCCCTCGTTTTCAATGTTTTGGAAGAGTTTAAGAAAAATTGTCTTCAGAAATTATTTTTTTAAAGATTTTATTTATTCATGAGAATGAGAGAGAGAGAGAGGGAGAAAGAGAGAGAGAGGCAGAGACACAGGCAATGGGAGAAGCAGGCTCCGTGCAGGGAGCCTGACGTGGGACCCGGTCTCCAGGATAAGGCCCTGGGCCGAAGGCAGCGCTAAACTGCTGAGCCACCCAGGCTGCCCCAGAAATTATTTTTTAAAAAGAATAATCCTAATTCTTTAAGAATTAAAGAATAAATTTCAGGGCACCTGGGTGGCTTACTCATTTAAGCATCTGACTCTTGATTTCAGCTCAGGTTATGATCTTAGGGTTGTGAGATAGAGCCCCTCATCAGGCTCTGTGCTGAATGGAGAGTCTGTGTAAGAGTTTATCCCTCTCTCCCTCTGCCCCTCACTCCCTGCTTGTGTACTCTCTCTCTAAATAAATACATAAACAAATAAATACATATATATAAATAAATAAAAATAAGTAATACTTTAAAGGAAGTTACTTCTTTAAATGTTTGATAGAATTCACCAGTAAGTCCATCTGGGCCTAAGCTTTTCTTTGTTCAGTTTTTTGATGACTGATTCAATCTCCTTACTAGTTATACTTCTGTTCAGATTTTCTGTTTCTTCACAATTTATTCTTTTTTTATTTTTTATTTTTTTTCACAATTTCGTATTGATAAGTTGCATATATTTAGGAACGTAATCATTTCTTTTAGCTTGTCTAATTTGTTGGCATATAGTTGTTCATAGTAGTCTCTCATAATCCTTTTAATTTCTGTGTCATTGGTTATGATATTTCCTCTTTCATATCTGATTTTATTTATCTGGGCATTCTATTTTCTTAGCTTATGTAGCTAAAGATTGTCAATTTTGCTGATCTTTTCAAAAAAACACCTATTAGCAATTGATAAGCCTCTATTTCTGAAGCTACATTTTCATATTTAGCTCCTCAAAAAAAAGAGAGAGAGAGAGACCTGCATGGTTCAGCGGTTGAACACCTGCCTTCGGCCCAGGGCGTGATTCTGGAGTCACAGGATCAAGTCCCACATCAGGCTCCCTGTGTGCAGCCTGCTTCTCCCTCTGCCTATGTCTCTGCCTCTCTCTCTCTCTCTTTTTCTCTTATGAATAAATACATAAAATCTTTTGAGAGAGAGAGAGAGAGAAAGAGAGAGAAAGGACAAATAAAATCACAGACAAAAGAGATGAAATAACAACCGATACCACAGAAACACGATTGTAAGAGAATATTATGAAAAACTATATGCCAACAAATTAGACAACCTAGAAGAAACAAATAAATTCCTAGAAACATATAACCTACCAAAGTGAAGCAGGAAGAAATAGAAAATTTGAACAGACCAATTACCAGCAAGGAAATTGAATCAGTAATCAAAAAACTCGCAACAAACAAAATTCAAGGACCAAAAGTCTTCCCAGACCAATTCTACCAAACATTTAAAGGTTTATTTTTTTTTTCATTTAAAGGTTTAATATCTATACTTCTCAAACTAGTCTAAAAAATAGAAGAGTAAGGTAAACTTCCAAATTTATTCTATGAAGTCAGTATCACCCTGATACCAAAACCAGATAAAGACAACACAAAGAGGGAGAGAGGGAGAGAGAGAGAGACAGAGAGAGGGAGAACTACAGGCCAATGTCTCTGATGAACATAGATGCAAAGCTCCTCAACGATGGAACAGAATAGAAAACCCAGAAATAAAAAAAAAAAGAAAAAAGAAAACCCAGAAATAAACACACAATTAAATGATCAATTAATCTTCCACAAAGCAGAAAAGAATATCCAATGAGAAAAAGACAGTCTCTTAAATAAATGGTATTGGGAAAACTGGTCTGCCACATGCAAAAGAATGAAACTAGATCACTTTTTACACCATACACAAAAATAAACTCAAAATGGATTAAAGACCTAAATGTGAGGCCCAAAACCATAAAAGTCCTAGAAGAGAGCACAGGCAGCAATGTCTCTGACATCGGCCATAGCAACATTTTTCTAGATATATCTACTGCGGCAAGGGAAAAACAAAAACAAAACAAAAAGAAACTATTGGGACTATATCAAAATAAAAAGCTCTTACCCAGTGGAGGAAACAATCAATAAAACTAATAGGCAACCTACTTAATGGGAGAAGATATTTGCAAATAACATATCTAATAAAGGGTTAGTATCCAAAATATATGAAGAAGTTATACAACTCAATGCCCCAAAAATGAATAATCCAATTTAAAAATGGGCAGAAGACATGAACAGACGTTTCTTCAAAGAAGACATCCAGATAATCAACTGACACATGAAAAGATGTTCAGCATCACTCGTCATCAAAGAAATGCAAATCAAAACTACAATGAGATGTCTGTCAGAATGGTTAAAATAAAAAACAACAAGAAACAACAAGTGTTGGTAAAGATGTGGAGAAAAAGAACACTCACGCACTGTTGGTAGAAATGCAAACTGGTGCAGCCACTGAGGAAAACAGTATTTAGTTTCCTCAAAAAGTTAAAAAATAGAGCGTTACCTGGGTGGCTCAGTTGGTTAAATGTCTGACTCTTGGCTTCAGTTCAGGTCATGATCTCAGGGTTGTGAGAGTGAGCCCTGAGTTGGGCTCCACTCTCCTTCTTCTTCCCTCTCCCTTCCCCCCCTGCCCTTTCCCCTGCTTTCCCACTCTTTCAAATCAATTCATCATTCAATCAATCAATCTTTTAAAAGCTAAAAAAAAGTAAAAAAAAATAATAAAATAAAAGTTAAAAATAGAGGGGTGTCTGGGTGGCTTAGTGGTTGAGCATCTGCCTTCGGCTCAAGTCGTGATCCTGGGGTCCTGGAACTGAGTCTCACATCAGACTCCCCACAGTGAGCCTGCTTCTTCTTCCTCTGCCTATATCTTTGCCTCTCTCTCTGTGTCTCTCTTAAATAAAAAAATCTAAAGAAAAAGAAATATTAAAAGTTAAATATAGAACTATCCTATGATGCAGTTATTGCACTTCTGTGTATTTATCCAAAAAACCCACAAAAACACTAATTCAAAGGGATGCATGCACCCTTATGTTTATAGTAACATTATTTGTAACAGCCAAGATACTGAAGCAGCCCAAGTGTCCACCAATAGATGAATGGATAAAGAAATTATCATATATATATTTGTATATTATATAAATGGAATATTATTCAACCATTAAAAGAATGAAATCTTGCCATTTGCAACATCATAGATGGAGCTAGATTATAGTATAATGCTAGTATAATGCTAAGCAAAATAAGAGAAAGACAAATACCATATGATTCCACTCATATGTGGAATTTAAGAAACAAAACAAATAAGCAAAGGAAAAAGAGAGAGAGAGAGAGAGAGAAACACCAAGAAACAGACACTTAACTCTAGAGAACTGATGATTACCAGAGGGGAGGTGGGTGGAGGGATGGGTGAAATAGGTGATGGGAATCAAGGAGTGCACCTGTCATGATGAGCACCAGGTGTTGTATGGAATTGTTGAATCACTATATTGTACACCTGAAACTAATATTACACTGTATGTTAACTATACTGGAATTAAAATAAAAAATTTATTAAAATTTTTTTCTTGTGTGATTCCAATATATGTATCACCTCACTTTGGTTTCTGTTGTCTTTTCTTACTCAACCTGAGATGTTGAGAATTTTTGTATGTTGAGTGATTTTCCATTGTATCCTGGACATTTTGAGCATTACGTTATGAGACTCTGGATATTCTATTTTAGCGTATCTGATCTGAGACTGCTCTGAGACTGCTCTGATGAAAGAATGGGGGCATGGCTTCATTATTGCCAGATGGAGGCAGCATTCAAGGTTTCCCACTCACCATTCATTGATACTAGGGTAGGAATGGGGCATATTATTATAACTGGGTAGGGGTAGAATTTCAGGCTCCCCACTAGACCTCTGCTGACAGAACCCTGGCTTGGAGAGAGAGGAGCATCTTGCTACTGCTCATGGCCTCCTTTTCTATCATGTTCTGGGGGCTTCATTGCTGCCAGGCAGGGATAAAAGTACAAGATACCTGCTAAGCCTCTTCTGAACCTGCCTCAGAGAGAGGGAAGGTGGGTGTGTGACTGTTTACTGCCAGATGAAGGTGGAGGTCTAGGCTCTGCACTTGGTCTTCACTGATGGGTGTGGAGTAGGGGCCACAGTTTTTTTCTTTGGTGCTTGTCTAGAGCAATTATTGTCTAAAAGGTTACTGTCTTGGGTCACCAGGGCGGCTCAGTTGGTTAAGTGTCGAACTCTTGATTTTGGCTCAGGTCATGATCTCAGGATCTGGAGATTGAGCCCTACGTTGGGCTCTGAGCTCATTGGGGAGTCTGCTTAAGGATTCTCTCTCTACTTCTCCCCCTGCCCCTCCCCCTGCTCGTGTTCTCTCTCTCTTTCTCTCTCTCTTTCTCTCAAGTAGATACATCTTTAAAAAATAAAATGAAAAGGTTTCTGTCTTGCTAGGCTACCACTTTCCATTCCTTTGGCTAGAGCTTTTTTAAGGGTCTATTTTCATCTGAACCCATTGGTATTTCTGAGTGGCTGGCTTCTCCATCACTGGGTCCAGGATGCATTACTCAAAAGCAAGACCCAGGGAACTTACTTGAGTCTTGAGGTCCCTAGCCAGACTATCTTCTCTCTACCTTTCAAAACTATATAATATACAAATGTTGTATATTAATATATGTTTGTGTTATTTTATATACTTTATATATGTATAAAAATAATATATATTTATAAATATAAATATTTTTATATTTAATTATAAATATAAAATTATAAATATAAATATATGTATTTATAAATATAAATATAAAATATATTTTATATATGTATATTATATGTATTTTTATACATATATGAAATAACATCCAGTGTTTGGTATATGTTATATATATTATATTATATATATATAATATTCAGTGTTTTTAGCCATATTTATTGGGAAGAATAAAGAAAGTGTGTTTATTCTGTCTTTTCTTGGAACCAGAAGATGTATAAGGGGTTAAAGAAACATGAATTCTGTGTTAGTTATAGTCTTTCTCCCTGTAAAAATGTAGTTAAGAATGGATAAAATCACTCGGACTCCTACCCCCATTGGTGTACTTTTGTGTGTGTGGATATTTTCACACTGTGATAAGATAAATTACTCTCTAATTTTTAATGTAAAGTTTAGTACTGTGAAATATATTTACGTTATCATGAAATAGATCGCCAGAACTTTTTCATCTTAAAAATCTGAAACTCAATACCCATTAAACAACAATTTACCTTTTTTCTAGTCCCTGGCAGCCACCATTCTACTTTCTGTCTATGAATTTGACTAGTTTAGTTATCTCATATAAAATAGAATGATACAGTATGTGTCCTTTTTGACTGGCTTTTTTTCACTGAGTGTAGTGTCCTCAAGACTCATCCATGTTGTAGCAGATGACAGGATTTCCTTCTTTGTATGGCTGAATAATATTTTATTGTACAATATATACATATATACCTCATTTTGTTTATTCACTCATCCACTGATGGACATTTGGATTGTTTCTACCTCTTGCCTACTTAGAATAATGCTGCTGTGGACACAGATGTTCAAATATCTCTTCAAGACCCTGATTTCAATTCTTTTGAACATACACCCAGAAATGGAATTGCTAGATCATGAGGCAATTCTATTTTTAATTTTTTGAGGAACCTCCAGTATTGCTTTCCATTGTGGTCGTACCATTTTATAATCCTACCAACAGTGTCCAAGTCTTCCAGTTTTTCTGTATCCTTGGTAACACTTGTTATTTTCTGTAGCCACCCCAATGTGTATGAGGTGATAGCCCATTGAAATTTTGATGTACATTCTTCTGATGATTAGTGATGTTGGGCATTTTTTATATACTTGTTGGTTATTCAGATAATCTTTGGAGAAGTGTCTATTCAAGTCCTTTGTCCATTTCAAAAATCAGATTATTTGATTTTTGGTCTTTGAGTTGTAAATGAGTTTATTATGTGTTCTAGATATTAATCCCTTAATGGATATATTATTTGAAAGTCTTTTCTCACATTCCATAGATTCCCTTTTCAATGCGATGATTGTGTATTTGGATGCACAGAAGCTTTGAAGTTTTTGTAGTCTTGTTTGTTTGTCTATTTTGCTTTTGTTACTTGTCCTTTTGGTGTCATATCCAAGATATGATTGCCATGTCCAATGTCAGGAAGTTTTTCCTCTGTTTTCTTCTAGGCATTTTATGCTTTTAGATCTTATGTTTAGGTCTTCATTTTGAGTTGATTTTTGTATATGGTGTATGACAGGGGTCCAACTTCGTTCTTTTGCATGTGGATATCCAGTTTCCCCAGTACCATTTCTTGAAGGGACTGTCCTTTTCCCCTTGAGTTGTCTTGGCACCCCTGTCAAAGACTATTTGACCATATATACAAGGGCTTATTTCTGAGCTTGCTAGCCTGTTCCCTTGGTCTATTTGTTTGCCTTTTTTTTTTAAAGGTTTTATTTATTTATTCATGATAGTCACAGAGAGAGAGAGAGAGAGAGAGAGAGAGAGAGAGGCAGAGAGAGAGGCAGAGACACAGGGAGAGGGAGAAGCAGGCTCCCCTGCAGGGAGCCCAACGTGGGATTCGATCCCGGATCTCCAGGATCACGCCCTGGGCCAAAGGCAGGCGCCAAACCGCTGCGCCACCCAGGGATCCCTATTTGTTTGCCTTTATGCCAGTATCATACTGTTTTGGCTACTATGTCTTTGAAATATCTTTTGAATGTAGGAAGTGTGAATCCTGCAACTTTGTTCTTCTCTTTAAAAATCGTTTTGGATATTTGGAGTTCCTTGAGATTCCTTATGAATTTATCTATTTCTGTAAAAAATGCCATTGGGATTTTGAAGAATTTTGTTCAATCTGTAGATTGTTTTGGGTAACGTGGGTATCTTAACAATATTAAGTCTTTCAATCCATGAATACAGATGTCTTTGTATTTCTATGTGTCATTTTTATTTTCTTTCAGTAATGTTTTGTAGTTTCCCACAGGTATACTTCTATATACTAAGTAAAAGTAGATTATTAAGTAAAAATTCTTTGTTAAACCTTGCTTTTCCAGTAATTTCAGAGTACAGAAGTATGGATGGCATACCATCCATTGTTCCCAGAAATTATTTGCTGCTTGGCACAATTGCTGCCACTACCAGCAATTATTCTGTCATTGAAACCGTAGCTAGCTCCTTTATGGTACAATAGAATGGGGGGCAAGGATCTGCATCCCATTTTTCTCTTTATTCACTATTATTACATTTCCCTTAAAACTAGTCTCATTTAGTGACTCTAAACTTGAGACCCTGGCAGGACTACTTTTAAGGGTGGCAATAAAGAAAGGCAGAACCCGGCTTTGGATGGAGAGACTTCAAAGTAAACCCAACCCTGAGCCCTGCCTGTTTCATGAAGCCTTCTCTGATTATGCTATCACATGTTCATCTGCTTTTTCTGACCTCCTGATAACACTTGTGTGTATTATATAACCAGCATTCATCTCATCTTACCAACTAAAGTGGAGCCCCAGTTGCCTTACTTTTTCTGGGGGAAAAGGCATTTTGAGTAACCAGTTTTCTAAATGGCTCATGATTTCCCCAGAAGCTTTTAGCATTTTAACTATCATAAATGGAATTCTCCAAAGTGAAAAAAACCCAACCAAAAAGGAATTTACTCCTTTGGTTTCTTACACAGCATTTATGGACACAATCTAAATTTTTGAGTAAGGATCATTGTTATGACTATCAGTTCTTACATGCTATAATACAGTAGTAATCTAAGGCCTGTTGAATAGTTGCATCTGCATTGAATGGTTCCAGACCATTTATTTTTTTATTTTTTTAAAAAAATTTTATTTATTTATGATAGTCACACACACACAGAGAGAGAGGCAGAGACGCAGGCAGAGGGAGAAGCAGGCTCCATGTACCGGGAGCCCGATGTGGGATTCGATCCCGGGTCTCCAGGATCGTGCCCTGGGCCAAAGGCAGGCGCCAAACCACTGCGCCACCCAGGGATCCCAGTTCCAGACCATTTAGTCTGTGTGTGTGTGTGTGTGTGTGTGTGTGTGTATGAGAGAGAGAGAGAGAGAGAGAGAGAGAGAGAGAGAGAGAGAATGTGGGTATATGTAAATTTGCATTAGTTTTTAATGATATTCTATTTCCTTGTCAGCCTGTCCTTCTTGCTGGCGTCAATCTACTTTTCTAAAAAATCTATTTTATCCCCTAGCTCAGAAGACTCACAAAAGGTCTCTTAACTGGGACTCAGTGCCTGAAGGGAATGCTTCTCAAGGGTCTTGAAAGATTCAGGGTTTATCTTCTCTAGTCTTTTTTGTTTATTTGTAAGCTTGCTCTAGTTTGGAGAACCTAATTGTGGGACTAAGAACAAAATCTCTAGGAACAGGAACCACTGGGGCCCTTGAAACTAGATCACCCTGATTTTTCCCTCGGTCAAACTCTGCTCACACTTCATGACTCTCCAATCTGACACTTTCTGCTGGATCTGCTGGAAAGAATAGTTGGTGACAGGAAGCATTTTGAGGCAACTCTGGCCTGTATCACTTCCTGTCATCAGAAAAAAAAAATCAAAAAGTGACACTTAAGAAAAGGCACTTTCTATTTACTCAGGTCTCTGACAAAGAGTTCAGAGTGGGGAGTATTTTTTAATTTTACTATCATGGTAATGATGGATGGGCAGAAAGGAGAAATGGGAACGCCTTTAGGGACAGTTACTGAGAAATTCATAGCAGAGATGGGGAACTATGTCATGGGTGTTGCAGAAGCAGTTCGAAGTTCTAGAAGTGTGAGCTGAATATACTGGACATAACAAAGCTGGGGATATACATAAAAGTTATAATTGGGAAAATGAAGGAAACAATTATTTGTTGTACTTCCCAGTACACATCTATTTTCATATTTATTATCATGGAATTGCTTCAATATTTCAGAGATGTTAGAATTTGAGTACACTCTGAGTGCTGATCCTAATTCACTGGTGTAAAGTAAGATACATGAAACTGATGTACAGGCTTTGAAATTTAAGTATGTTGTGCCAATTCTAATTAAACACGTAGCTTTGGAGATATTAACACGCATGTGAAACTTACAAAGTCCTTTGACATCCATTCTCTCATTTGATCCTCACCATTCCCCTGTGGGGAAAGGTATTATCCACATTTTATGGATAAGGAAAGGGAATCTTAGTTTCAAAGAGTAGCCCAAGGTGACTTGCATAGTAAAAAAAAAAAAAAAAAAACAGAGCAGAAATAGAACCTGGCTTTTCTAATATGTAACCCAGTGTTCTCTTCAGTCTACTTTCTTCCATTAGGATTTTTGGGGAAAATTCAATGTATTTCTCTGATGAAGGCCAGCTAATACTATAGTGGAAAAGAAGAATTAATACATTTGTGAATTCGTAATCAAAGTGAGCCTGAAAAAGAGATAGCATTTTGGAATGCTGTAAGTTGAGAAATCCAATAAATTAGCCTGACATCTAAATAATATCTGAAGCCCCAAATACTTTCACTTGGATTTGATGTGTGTGTGTTGGGGGAGGGGAGAAATTTAGAACTATATCTCTTTTCCCGATAACAGAAAACTTACATGATAACAGAAGAATATTCTCTTGTTAGCATAATTTTTATCTATATCACAAATCTGTACCAGAAATAAATCCAGTATAGAGATTTACCTTTTATCTTTTCTTGAATTGAGGCATTCTTTACATCCAATTAAGTGCATGAATCTTAAGTGTACAGCTCAATGAAATTTTATATATGTGCACCCTCCACCCAGATCAAGATAAAAAACATTTCAGGATCCCTGGGTGGCTCAGTGGTTTAGTGCCTGCCTTTGGCCCAGGGCATGATCCTGGAGACCCTGGATTGAGTCCCACGTCAGGCTCCCTGCATGGAGCCTGCTTCTCCCTCTGCCTGTGTCTCTGCCTCTCTCTCTCTCTATCTCACATGAATAAATAAATAAAATATTTTTTAAAAAAAGATAAAAAACATTTCTTCCCCCACCTCTGCTGCCCCAAAGTTTGCCTTTTGCCTCCTCCCACCAGTCGACACCACCTCCCAAAGGTGACAACTATTCTAACCACTATTATCATAGATTAGTTTTGGCTGATTTCTGAGTTCATATAAACAGAATCATATTGTGTGTACTATTTTGTGCCTGGCTTTCTTTATTTAGCATGACTGTGAGACTCATCTCTGTTTTGTACATAATATTAGTTATTTTTGTGGTTCTATGCCACTGCCATGAATGATTCACCACAATTTATCCATTCCCCTTGTCTTAGTCCGTTCAGGCTGCTGTAACAAAATTTCATAGATCAGGTGGCTTAAACAACCAAAATTTATTTCTCACAGTTCTGGAGGCTGGGAACCCCAAGGTTGTGGCAGCAGCAGGTTCGATATCTGGTGAGGTTTCTCTTTCTGGCTTGTGAATGGCTGCCTTCTTGTTGTGTCCTCACATGATGGAGAGAGCTCACCTCTCTGGTGTCTCTTCTTTTAAGGGAACTGATCCCACTCATGGAGATTCTATCTTCATGACCTTATTACCTCCCAAAGGACCCACCTCCAAATACAACTGTATTGGGGATTAGGGCTTCATGTGTTGATAGCACCCCACTGATGGACACTTGGATTGTTTCTGGGTTTTGAATATTATGAATAAAGCTGCCACGAACATTTTTGACCATATCTTTTGGTGGACACAAGCACTCATTTTTCTTGGACAAAAACCTAGGAGTGAAATCGCTAGGGTAGGTACAATAAAAGACATTTTTAACTTAGAATAAGTTAACTTAGTATTACTGAAAGAACTGGTGGCTGAGCATCTTGTAAGAAACCCCAATTTATGAAGAGCCACTTCTGGAGTTATAAATGGATCTGTGTTTTGATTAGCAGATCAAGATTCTCTGCCTGTCAGATATTCTAGGGTATTTTTGCTGTGGTAGGTGGGTTGGGTCTTTCATGTTTTGGGGTAGATAGATATTTATTTTCCCAGTGCCTGGTACACAGAGTGCCCATCAGGGATAAGGAGCCATTTTATTGCAAGTTGCATCTTTTTTTAGATGGAATAAAGTTGTCTTTTCTTGGGCAATGTGGCTCAAATAATGATAAAATCATGTTGGAAAATCAAGCTCACTTCACAGAAGTCTGCCCTAGGATTAACTTGGAATACATCTTTTGTTTGAAAAGTGAAGGTACAGGTATAATTTTACGCAATCCAAAAACTTGACTCTGGCAGTATAACTTTACATGACATCAAAGGTAAAGAATTTTTAAACATTTTATGTCTGCTGGCAACATTTACTAATAAAGTGTGATGTTGAAACGGTATGGGGAAATTACAGTGGTCTGTGAAGTGGTTGAGGTGATTGTAAACAGAGGAGATAAGTGGGAAAGTGCTCTGAATGAAGAGTTAACTGTTCCTGGAAAGCACTCAAGAGTTTCTCTCATTGTGCTGTAGCAGTGAGCTCGCCACAAGACAGAGACCCACCTTAACCTCTTCCTTGCCAAAGAAGGTTGCTTCAGGTTTGGGTGTTTTTTTTTTTTTTAACAGAAGTTAATTTGATACTGAATGTTTAAAAACCAACAGCTAAGGGGCACCTGGGTGGTTCAGTGCTTGAGCATCTACCTTTGGCTCAGGTTGTGATCCCACATTGGGCTCCCTGCAGGGAGCCTGCTTCTCCATCTGCCTGTGTCTCTGTCTCTCTGTCTCTCTCTCAGTGTCTCTCATGAATAAATAAATGAAATCTTAAAAAAAAAAAAACTAACCAACCCATCAACTAAGATTGGACTTACAGGCAAATACTTTTTGCACTGTTTCTATTCTGATAATGATGAGATACCCAGACTTCCTCCTGAGTGGATTTGAAAGTGTTCAGGGGCTCCATGAAATCTGTGTTAAGTCCAGAACCCTTACTGAGGCTTCCAAAGCCAACATTGCCTAGGCTTCTTTGTCTCTCCAGCCTTAACCCCTGACAGTCTCCCTGTAGCATCTCTGTTCCACAGTCTCTCAGCCCTTGGCATTCTGGTCTAAGCTTCTCTGCCTGGAACATCCTTCTCCTACCGTATGTGCTTAACTCTGATCATTTAAGGCTAAGGCCTGTCATCGCCTCTTCTCCAAGCCTTCTCTGGACCCTAGACTGGCTTAGATGGTCCTCTGCTGTGCTTCCTTAGCCACCCACTACCCGCCCCCCCCCCCCCGACCATGCAAACACTAACCTTACCATATAAAAATGAACTCTCCTTTTTTCTCTCTCTTCCCATTAGACTTGAAATTGCTTAACATGTGTTACTGCCCCCAAGGCCGAGTACAATGTTGGTCATATGGTAGGTACCCCACAAAGGATTGTTAAATTGATATTTACATAAACACATAAACCAGCCTTTAGACTTTTGTCAGCATGCCCATTCATTCCATAACCATTTGATGGGCTTAAGGGGACAATGTATCTCAAGGCACTATGATTAGAACTTTAGGGGATATGGAGAAAAGCCCTAACCTGGACTGAGATTGGAGTTCGTTCCAATAGCAGAGAGATGACATGCCTGCAAATAATAATAATCTAGGGAACAAGGTGCCCAGTGCCACAAAAGAAATAAAAAAATAAGGGATTTTAGAAGCTTAGAAGAATAAAAAAGTACTTCTTGTTGGGAAAATTGAGGAAGTATTCATAGAGAAAGTGGCATTTGAGGTAGGACTTAAATATAAGTTGGACATGAATGAGCAAAACGCCTCTGATGTATCATATGGTTTCTTTTGGCTGAAAAGAGTAGATCTGAAGGAGTAATGAGCAACCAGGAACAAATATAAATGTACGAGGTGGTCATATTGGAGAGAGCCTGAAATTCCAAGCTGGTGAGTTTATATGGGATTCCTATCATTTGGAGTAAACTTGGAAGCCTGGGAAGTTTTTGAGCTGCTCGGGGACAAAAGTGAAGAGATCCTTTAAGATAAGTCTGGTAATTGTGTATTTTAGTATTTTCTTAGTAAATTATTATTAACTAATTAATTACTGATAATTACTTTTACTAAATAGTGTGGAAAAACTCCAAGGCCTGTAGCTCCTTGACCTTTTTGCACTAGTCCTTTCTCACTGTAAATCTAGATGAGGCAAGAGATCATATGGCCAATTAGTTATGAGAAATGAACATTGAAATTGACAGAGGAAGGAACCACCAGCAAGACAGAAATGGCTCATAAAAATGCAAAGACGTATATAGAGTTGTTTGCTTAGGAACCGTGTCCAAAACATTGCCTTCAGCCGTCTGGAAAAATCCAGACACAATATATATTATATTGTTAATATTTATTCCTTTGGGGTAATTCATATAGCTTCCAGTTAAAAATAATTATACTCTTCTAACTTCAGACTATCTACACTTACTCTCCCCTATAAACAGCAAGTACTGCATTGTCAGTTTGTTTTATAGTATGTTATATAACCAGAGCATCTGATTTCTTGTCACCTTAGGCTAGGTCTTCAGCACTTCATGCCTGGATTATTACAACAACTTTCTCATTGCTGTCCCTTGACTCCAATGCCTGGGATCTAGTTTTTATTATAACAGCAGGGTGTAGTGGGAAGAATATTGGTTGGAGAGTAAGGTGAACTTGGTTTGAATCCTGGTTATACTGCTCACTAGCTATATGACTCTGGGCAAGTCTTATCACCTCTCTAAGTCTCAGATCCTTGAACTCTAAACTGGAAGTAATGATCTTTGCCCTGGCTATCTCAGGAGGCTGTCTCAAGGATCATATGAAAATGCTCTGAAAACTGTCAGTGTCTTGACTAAGACTTGGGCTCTACTGGCTTGCTTTCTGCCCTCTACAATCCAATCCTGAGCCACCTCTCTAATCTCATTGCTTGGTATTCTCCAGAATTTACCCCCTACTCTTGGATTCATATATACTTAATAGTATTCCCCTATCTGGACTTTTCTCCAATCTTATTTCTGTTTATCCTAATTGAAGCAATAATTTAAGGACCGGTTAAAATCCTATATCCCCTTTGAAATCTCTCCTGATGATTCTAATGCTCACTGATTTTCCCCTTTTCTGAATTTTGATAACATTCAGTTATTATCAACACTTGCTTATGCATTGCCTTTTATTATTAGATTTTTAATGGACGTAAGGCTCAGATCTTTAGATACTATGCTTTATAATGCCTTGGATTGCTCATTTAACATTTAGTGAATATTTATGAGACTATTTCCTCTGTACCAAGTATAGAACTTAGTAAATAATTGTTGGCTCATTTATTTACTTATTTATTTAGTCTCATTTATTTAGACATTCACATGCAGACTCCCTTAAGAGAGAGACAAGTGAACCCATTTTCCTTTCCCAGAACTTGAATAGCCCTCCTAACAACCCTCCCTACCTCTACTTCCTACAGAACCATAGGTAGGTTGTTTGGGTAGACCTGCCCAATAGAACTTGCTGTGGTGATGGAACTATCTTACAGCCGTGCTGTCCAATATGATAACCACTAGTCACATGTGGCTCTTGAGTGCTTGAAATGTGGTTAGTGCAACTGAACTGAGAAACTTAAATTTTAGTTGTATTTGATTTTAATTAATTTAAATGTGAGCAGCTGCATGTAGCTGTGTGGATAGTATAGGTCTAGACCTCTGGCTTTCCAATATTTTTGATCCAAAAATACAGTGGAAAATACATTATATACTGCAACCCAGTTTATATACCCACAAACAAGTTTCATGAAATGGTATTATGTAATCGTTATTATGTGTCATATAGTCTAATATTTTTCTCTTCTGTTTAATTTCATTTAAAAAATGCTGGTTGCAAGCCACTGTGTAGATTTCATAGCCCACTGAGGAGTTACAATGTGCTGTTTGAAAAACACACTAGGGGCACCTGGGTGTTTCAGTCAGCCAAGCATCTGCCTTCAGCTCAGGTAATAACCTCAGGGTCCTGGGATCAAGCCCCATGTTAGGCTCCTTGCTCAGTCTCTCCCTCTGCTTCTCCCCTCTCCCTCTGCCCCTTCCCCTTGCTCTTGCTCTCTCTTTATCTCTCTCCCGCTCTCAAATGAATGAATGAATAAAATCTTTAAGAAAAGAAAGAAAGACACACTGCTCATTTTATAGATAGAGAATCTAAGGCCTAAGAAGTGCAGTAAATTCTCCAAGGTCGCATAGCTAGTTAGTGGCAGGGTAGCACTAGAACCTAAATTTCAGGTTTCCTAGGCTAGAGCTATTTTTAAGAGTGAGGAATGATTCCTCCTTTTCACCTGCAGAAAGAACATTTATTTTAAGAGAGAGTATGCACGTTTGTGTGCATACATGCAGGAGGGAAGGAACAGAGAGAGAGGGAGAGAAATCTTAAGCAGCCTCTACACCCAGCACAGAGCATGACCCAGGGCTCAATCTCACAACCCTAATATCATGACCTGAGCTGAAATCCAGAGTCGGATGTTTAACCGACTGAGCCACCCACATGGCCCTCATTTTTTTTATGTTAGAGAAAAATTATTTGATACACTCTTCATTTTGGCTAAGTATTTTCATGATATCTTGCTTCCTACGTGAATCATGAGCTTTATATTTGAGCATCCCTCCTCTTTTGGTTTGGACACTGTCCAAAATCAAAGATACAATACCACAGGGGCTTTTTTGGGACCCACTGGGTGACTTAGCAATTTGTACTGCTTGGGAATACAACCATTCTTTCCCCTTAGCAGATTGATTCTTAACAACAAAACCTGTTGCTAAACAATCAAGGTGATTCTCACCTCAGTTTGTGGGATAGTTGCCTCAAGTCTTGAATTATAAAGCCAATCATATTTTTTATCCATCCATCCATCCATCCATCCATCCATCCTGTATCCTACCTTCTTTGTATGTCTTATTAATGAAAGTAAGTCTTACAGAAGTGGCATCTTTTTCTTCTGAAAAATGCATCTCTCCAAAAAGAGCAGAGTTACCTCATCAAAAGCAAAAAGAGGCAGCAATTTAGAGGTGCCGTGTGCCATGTGTTAGGTGCATTCCTCACCAGTTTGTGCATGGAATCCCGTTTCCTCATGGATGTTTCTAAACATGGAGCCTGCTTCTCCCTCTGCCTGTGTCTCTGCCTCTGTGTGTGTGTGTGTGTGTGTGTGTCATAAATAAATGTAGTGATGGAACTCTTATAGCCGTGCTGTCCAATATGATAACCACTAGTCACATGTGGCTTCTAAGTGCTTGAAATGTGGTTAGTGCAACTGAACTGAACTTAAAAAAAAAAAAGGCAACAAGTTTTTCCAAAAGAACCACTTTAAAGATTTATTTATTTTTATTTGAGAGAGGCAGGGAAGGGATAGAGGGAGAGGGAGAGGGAGAGGGAGAGAATCCCAAGTGGATTCCCCAGTGAGTGCAGAACCAGATGTGGGGCTGGATCCGAAGACCCTGAGATCATGACCTGAGCCGAAATGCAGAGTTGGATGCTTCATGGACTGAGCTACTCAGGTGCCCCCAAAAGAATCACTTCAGAGGAAAACCAAAGAGTCCAATTTTGCATTTCATTTGATTCTTACCACCATTGTCAATAGGATGAGTTGACTGAAATCTTTAAGGAATGTTGTATTTTATGGAGACAAGTTACCTATGGCCCAGTTGAATTTCCTAGCAGAAAAGTAAAGGGTACTATCGTTTATCAATCACTTAACAATGGTCCCTTGACAACTGGACTGGTTATCCCTTGGCTGACTTGCCCTGAAATCTGTCAGGCATGGCCTCCTGAGCTCCACCACCACCAGTATCAGTCAGTGGAATCTCATAAAGTCATAAAGTTCAGCTGAATGATGACCCTTTGGTTAAGATTCTATATTGTCAGTCTAAAATGATAAATGTTTTCGGGGAACCTGGGTGGCTCAGTGGTTGAATGTCTGTGTTTGGCTCAGGTCATGATCCCAGGGTCCTGGTATCAAATCCCACATCGGGCTCCCTGCAGGGAGCCTGCTTCTCCCTCTGCCTATGTCTCTGCCTCTCTCTGTGTGTCTCATGTGAATAAATAAATAAAATCTTTTTTAAAAATGTTTTCTCAAGACTCCAAGGTTTATACTGGTCTGTAGAGAAATCACTTCGTGTCTTTTGTGTTATTTGACAACCCAGCATCACTAGGATTTGACTTGCAGAATAAATTCAGGAAAACTTGCAGTTTGGGACATGACAGTCCTCCTTAAAATGATGAGAATCGTCGCCTATTTCCCTAGTTCTAAGTTCTCGGTTGTCAGAAAAGCAGGGCATTGGGAGAAAAAGTAATACAGATGGGGCAGGGCATATGCATAGGTGGGCAGAGGCTGGGAAGACCAGAATACTAAGTAGACCCAGGAGGAAGGACGGGAAGGCACATTTTAGGCTGAACTTTTTTTATTTTTTTATTTTTTATTTTTTTTTATTTTTATTTATGATAGTCACACAGAGAGAGAGAGAGGCAGAGACACAGGCAGAGGGAGAAGCAGGCTCCATGCACCGGGAGCCCGATGTGGGATTCGATCCCGGGTCTCCAGGATCGCGCCCTGGGCCAAAGGCAGGCGCCAAACCGCTGCGCCACCCAGGGATCCCTGAACTTTTTTTAAAATTAATTTTAAAAGATGTTATTTGAGAGAGGGAGAGAGCATGAGCAGGGAGAGGAGCAGTGAGAGAGGGAGAAACAGACTCCCCACTGGGCTCAATTCCAGGACCCCAGGATCACCACCTGAGCCAAAGGCAGACACTTGACCGACTGCACCAACCAGGTGCCCCAGCTTTGTTGTTTTGAACTCCACCTGCCTTCCAAGGTTCTGCTAATTTACCTGCCATCTACCATGTTCCTCTTCACAATCTCTGTACAGGTAGACTTCTTCCACTTTTTTCTTTAACCCCCTCCTTCTTTTAGCAACCAAACCCATGAGACCTACATGTTCTGGCTAGACCACACTTTATCTCCATACCCCACATCATGTATTTCTGCTCCTATTTCATCAACCCCACTTGCAAACTGCGTTAATTTTGTCTCTCTCCTCTCCCTCCTTGCCTCCCCCCTCTCTGTATCACTCTCACTCTCCCCAGCCCCACCCCACATTCAGTTGCTTGCCAAATCCTTTGGATGCTCCCCCAACTACGAATTTCTTCCCTTCCCCCTTCCCCCTTATATCTCATTTTCATTAAGGCCCAGCTCAGGTACCGTAACCTTTTCTAGGTTGTGGAAGGCCCATTCACTCCCAGTTGAAATTATCATTTGCTGTCTTCCACATCTCCTTCTTTCTTTATGGAATTGTAATTGACACACAATAATATATTAGTTTCAGGTGTACAACATAGTGTTTTGATTTTTTTTGGCTATTTTGATAGATTATGAAATGATCACTTGGTAGGGCTAATTACCATCTGTCATTGCACAAAATTATTATAATATTATTGACTCTATTCCCTATGCTGCATGTTACATCATTTTCCTTTAATTATAGTACTTATTGTTATTAGTTGTTTCCAGACCTGTCCTTTCCACTAGATTAAAAGCTTTTGGAGGATGGATGCCAGAGCTCAGTGATATTTTAATTTCTGTGCACATCGCAGGTACTCAGTGAAAGTTTATGAAATGAACATATGGATGAATATTCAACCCTTACCATGCCTGTCATCCATGGACACTTATGTTTTTGAAGCTCTTACTTGATAGTATGTTAAAT
This sequence comes from Canis lupus familiaris, assembly GCF_011100685.1. Lineage (NCBI taxonomy): Eukaryota > Metazoa > Chordata > Mammalia > Carnivora > Canidae > Canis > Canis lupus. The sequence continues at coordinate 82,275,014 of NC_049260.1, forward strand.
ACATATGCTCTGCTGAGAAGGCTGTTCTGGCATCAGCAATATCCTGGCAGGCCTTTAGAATCAGGTGGCCTTCAAGGGAGATATGCTATGGTATCTCAGGCCCCTTCTGGCCCTGAGATGCTGTGACCATGAGATTTCACTTGAGGGATTTGTATTGTTTGTGGGACACAAACCCCACAGAACCTAGGAGCCTTCATGTACAAGTGTCTCTGTTAAGCGCTATCAGAATATGTGTTGTTCAAAGCTATTTTTTCATTTGCTTGCAATTTTATGAAATAACCCTTAGAAATAAAGTCAATGACTGGAAAACATTAAGACATAGCAGAAATGGCAGTGTATGGACCTCTGAAAATTCCATCTATAATAGCAATAAAAAAAACTAGCAAAAATGGTCAGAATTAACTTTTTCAAAACTGTGGAAATCCACCAAAGGCTTGCAACAATCTGGGGGAGTATTTATTCAAGAAAAACAGCTGCAGTTTGATAAGAATATCAAGCTTTGTGGTGTTTTCACTCATTCTATGCCTATCCCTTGTTCTCCAGCCCTACAGAAGCCTTGAGAATTTACAGCCTCCAATCACAGGGGAAGCCAGTAGCCTGACAGCCATTGTAGGACATAGAATGCGGTTGGAGCTCCTGTAAAGCCTCATTTTTACCTTAGCTTTTTAAATATTTTATTTATTTATTTGAGAGTGTGAGCATGAGAAGGGGGAGGGGCAGAGGAGAGAGAGAGAGAGAAGCAGACTCCCTGATGAGCAGGGAGCCTGACATGGGACTCAATCCCAGGACCCCAAGATCATGACATGAGCCCAAGGCTGATACTTCACCAACTGAGCCACCTAGGCACCCTGAGCCTCATTTTTAGAGAATTGTCATTATTTGATCTTTCTGGTGATTCCTTGGAGGACCCCACTTGCAAGGCTGACTTTATTTGCTCTGACTTAGAGTGACAGGGGCTTTTTTGGAAAACTATTATAAGTGCAGCCACTATAGAAAACAATGTGGAGGTTCCTCAAAAACTTAAAAATAGAAATATCATATGACCAGTAATTCCATTTCTGGATATTTACCTGAAGAAAAACAAAACACTAATTAGAGAAGATATATGCACCTCTATGTTTGTTATAGCATTATTTACAAGATATGGAAGCATCCCAACTATCCATCAATAGATGAAAGGATAAAGAAGATGTGTGTGTATCTACATTATATATATATATAATATATATGTATATATATTATATAATTATATAATTTCAATAATGGGATTATATATATCTTTACATTATATAATAATAGAATATTACTCAGCCATAAAAAGAAATGAAATCTTGGTAATTATGACAACATGGATGGACCTAGAGGGTATTACGTTAAATGGAATAAGTCAGACAGAGAAAGACAGATACCATATGATTTCACTTGTGTGTTTAATCTAAAAAACAAGCGAACAAACAAACCGGGAACAAATTAATAATTTACAAAGAACAACTGTTGGTTGCCAGAGGGGAAAGAGGTGAGAGATGGCTAAAATAGGTGAAGGGGATTAAGAGGTACAAAATTCCAGTTATAAAATAAATAAATCGTGGGGACCAATAGTACAGCATAGGGAATATAGTCTGGAATATTGTAATACTGTAATAATTTTATATGGTGACAGATGGTGACTCCACTTATTGTGGTGACCATCAAGTGATGTATAGATTGTCAAATCACTATGTTGTACACCTAGAGCTAATATAATATTGTATGTCCGCTAAACTTCAATTAAAAGTAAAATAAAATGATAAGAAAACTATTACAGAGGCAATTGATTAACTTCATAGCTGCTTGAGGCTGTAGATAACCAAGAAGCTCAAAAGAAAAAGCTAAGGAATAACATGTCCATGGGAGCTTGAAAAATTTGGGTATATCCCCAGGAATCTAGAAGACTATCTTGCATGCTCAGGGTTGTGTGCATGGTCAGGAAAGCCTGAGGGGGCTCTAGGCTTTCACTCTGGCTGATTCCGAGCTCTGCACAAGGGAAGGCTAAGGCAGAGTTATCAGCTGCCTGGCTGTGTTGAAGGCATGTCCCAAAATGTACACAGAGCCTCTTGGCCAAGACTGGGAGACTTGCTGGCTTCCAGGAGTTTAAGGAAGTCTTTGTTCAGTTATTAGCTGACCACTGAGCCAACCCAGCGGAGATCATAGACTTCAGTGCAATAATCATTTAGTAAAGTAAAATGCAAGAGAGTGAAGGCTGTTGTTCATCAGACCTTGTAAGAACAAATTCTAGGTCCTTCCAGCTGTGGTCTTTGTAGCTCTGCCTGTATAGTTCCTATCTCTTTAAATAGGCAGAAAGGGCAGGAAACTCGTATGGGGCTGATGTCTTGTTTATTGCTTTCAAGGCAAGACAAAGGTAGTTTATGAGAATTTTTTTTTAAAGGACTGTGTTGGGACACCTGGGTGGCTCAGTTGAGCATCTGCCTTCAGCTCAGGGAGTGATCCTTGGGTCCTGGGATCAAGTCCTGCATCAGGCTCTCCGGAGGGAGCCTGCTTCACCCTCTGCCTGTGTCTCTGCCTCTCTGTGTGTCTCTCAAGAATAAATAAATAAAATCTTTTTTTAAATTTTTATTTATTTATGATAGTCACACACAGAGAGAGAGAGACGCAGAGACACAGGCAGAGGGAGAAGCAGGCTCCATGCACTGGGAGCCCGACGTGGGATTCGATCCCAGGTCTCCAGGATCGTGCCCTGGGCCAAAGGCAGGCGCCAAACCGCTGCGCCACCCAGGGATCCCAAATAAAATCTTTAAAACAATAAGAAGGGCTGTGTTCGTCAGAAGTGATTCTGTTGGAAATGCAACTTCACTTCTGCTCCTCAGTTTCCTTCTTCATCTTTCCTTGTGGAAGACCTAGTCCCCTTTCCTTGTCAGACTGTCTCATATATACCCTCCCCATGTTACTGCTCTTTGCTTCTGTTAATCTCATCTTTTGTTCCGGCTTTCATTGGCTTCATCCATGTAGCTTCACCTGGGGCTGGTGATAGCGTGACACACTGCATTCTGGGAGTCCATGTTCTACAGAAAGAATCAGGAAGAATAGAGACGGTAATGACCTTCTTGCTGGCCTGGGGAGGGCTGAAGAGCAAGAGGACAATCCTTTGGCTACCATTTTGGTCAGGGCCATCCCAAATGAAGCAGCACAGTTCTCACAGGCTTTAAGGGGCTGTACTAATTTGACCAGATGGCTGGGCCATGACTCACTGGGTCAGGGTTGGTGATAGAGAAATGGTGTTTTGTTTGTTTTGGGCCAATACTAAAAAAAGACCCAAGGCTTCTATGCATACATGCTGTACATTCATCCAGTGTTGCCCTTCCTCACCCCTACCAGGGGAATGCCAGACAGGTTGCCCCTTTCTCACACCCCTCTCTAGCTACTTATTTTCTGACTCTGTTTCTAGGCTACACTGGATGTTCCTTTTAACCTGATTGCTCCTGCCTGTGAGGGGCAGAGGGTAGGGTGGGAAGGTACACAGTGTGACTTACGCCACCTCAGTCCCATCACCTCCTGGGGATGGCCTGACATCGGTGGTCATTTTTAGCCTGGTATTTCCTGGGCCTGGGCCAGGGGCTGAGGCTAGTGGCAGAAAGGCTAAGATGGCACAGGTTCTCTGGCAGATTCGGCAGTGATGAGCTTTCACTGGAGAACAAAATGGCTGCCTCCTTTCTAACCTCTTTAGGTTTGAAATACTGCCAGAGACTATAACCTTGATGATTAAAGCATCCCGAGGAAAAAAGATACTTAAATCCCTGGAAGATTGGACTTCTGTAATAAGTTTCAAGACAAGCGGGTATGCCTGAGTAGTTGTGTTTCTAAAATTATACCTTCAAACACTTAGAACTTCAATCTGCACAAATTATACAAAGTATAACTTCAGCCTCCAACCAAGTATTTTGAGCAGGTGAAATTGTTTTCATGATCAGATAGGACTCATTTATATTTAGGAACATTTATTTCTATGAAAACAGCATGCCCCTACCTTAGAAAACAAAGCCAAAAGAAAACAATTTGTCCTTTTAAGTGGGTTAAACATATCTCACAATGCCATTTTTACAGGAAAAATATTCCCATAGGGCTCTCAGGGCTTGCTTTGGGAGAGTCTCTGCAGCTGCTCAGAGCTGCAAAAAAGGACCCCTACTCTCTCTGAGCTCTTTCCCCCATAGGGGGCTGGGAAACCTCCCAGAGTTCAGAGAAGGCATGTGTGTTGGATGTCTTAGCTTTGAACTTGCAGTGTGTTGAAATAGGACTATTAATCTGATTTCTCCAGTTACAAGTTAAAATAGGTTTTTGTTGGCTGGCTTGGAAACTTATTTACCACCTACAATATTATTTCTCTCAGAACATTACTTAAAGAGAATTTTTGAGATAGGGCCTTTTCATAAGCCAGTCCTTACTCTTCTAGCAGACTCTTTTACCACAAGTGGTACAAAAGTGAGTCTTACCTCATCCCACATTACGTGGTCCTAAGTTTTGAGAGTCTGGCCTGTGAACTCGCAACGTGTAATTATGTTTTATTCGGTTATTTTATCTTAAGAGAACTGCAGGCAGCTGTGAATCCCAATCACAAGTTCTTTTTATCTTTAGCTTCAAGATCCTTCTTTGCAGAAGTCATATGTGAATAAAGTGGCAAAAGTATTGTGAGAACATCTGGGCTTCTGGGTGAAATCTTTCATTTTCACAGTTGAGTAATCTTTCAGGTTTGTCACAGTCCCTTCCAGAGCCACTGGCTGCTAGAAACCTCACAGTGTTCCTTGTGATATGGGCAGGAGTTGGGTATACAAGCATTAGGTATTATTGCATTACCTTGACAACACACTCTTGCTAGGAGAAGCTACGTAAGTGGCTATTCACAAAAAACAAAACAAAACAAAACAAAACAAAAAAAAACAACCATGATGAAAAGATTCTGAAATGACTGTGACTAAATATTCAGAGATGTTACAAAAAGGGATTGTGAGAAATGGAAGGTGAAGATGGGTGGTCGGAAGGAAATCCCTCTACTAAAGGATCTTGGGGTCTTGTGAGTATCTTTGATCCTTGAAGAAAAGTATTTCTTCTATGAGACTCCAGCCAATGACCTTTCACCTCCAGGACAGAGGTAATAATCAGTAAGCCACAGAAGCAAACCCTCTCTATTACATTTTGCTTTAAGTTTATCTCCTTTTCTTTCAGTTTTATCCAAGTATGAAAACCAGATTACTATTTTTGCTGACTACCTAGAAGAATTTCCAGATTCAGATGAGCTGGTATGGATCTTGGGGAAACAGCATCTCCTCAAAACGGGTAAGGTTTGTTAGTATTTGTCTGTAGGAACCCAAGTAAGGTGGGTGCCCGAGGTTAAGGTCCTATCCATTTTTCCTTGTCGGGTTGGTGGAGTGTTACCTTGGTCACCATTAATGCCACCCATGGGTGGATATATTACTCACGGCCAGAGGAATTCAAGCCTTAGACCCCTTCCTTGTACAAGTCCCTTCCAAGGCCCTGAAAATCCATAGCAGGGAGTTCACATGGTCATAGGTGTTGATATGATATGAAAAAGTCAGATGTATTTGAATTCGTTTCTTTAAAGAAGAACCCCTGACTTCTGTAAGCCTTGGCTTTCAAAAACCATGCCCCAAACTCCTAGTATCACTAATCAGTACTTAGTCTGTAATGCCTGGGCTACATACTTCTCATTCCCCTTGTGTCCTTTTCTGTCTAGATTAAAAATACTGCCACCTAGTCTTGTAGCTCTTTTGCTGATTGTTAGCACCATCTCAGTGTATTCTGACTTTGTATAGAACATTTAGCCACTGCAGCTAGGTGGAAAAGAGGCTGGAATATTTTTCCCTACCCTTATATACTTCTGGATTGGGGAAGATCTTTTTCACCTGAAACTGTTAACAACCCAGCACCCAGTTTTTCTGGGTGAAAAGCCTGAACTTGGAGAGAGTCAGCTCTACTTTTTCTGTTTATCTGAGGAGAGATCGTCTCTGAAGGTCCTAGCATAGCAGAAGAGATAGGAAGCAGCTGATCACAATGCAAGAAATGCTTTGAAGAAAGATGCAAAAGCATTTGTGATGTTATATATCCATTTAGGTTTCAAATGCCAGTTGCAGTAGGTAGTACTTTTACACATTCAATTTGCTTAGCAGGGATCTCTCCTTTTTGGTTAAACATACATGCATGCACACACATGAACCCCCCAACACACACACACACACACACACACACACACACACACACACACACACCTAGTTTAGATAATGGACAGCAGGTACCAATGAGAGATCCAACCAACAATCATCATTCAGGTAGGGGCTGGTTGCCTTGTTAGTGGGTTATCTTTGATTTTTCTATTCCTTGTCTTTTGGCCATGCCCCCAGTGTTAGTGCCTGCCAGGGTATGTTGCTCAGTGAGGAGACAGGAACCACCCTGGCCAGTAGCTCTTGTCAAAACTTAGGCGAAAAGGAATGCTGAGGGACGCCTGGGTGGCTCAGTGGTTGAGTGACTGCCTTTGGCTCAGGGCATGATCCTGGAGTCCGGGGATCGAGTCCCACATCGGGCTTCCTGCATGGAGCCTGCTTCTCCCTCTGCCTATGTCTCTGCTTCTCTCTCTCTCTGTCTTTCATGAATAAATAAATAAAATGTTAAAAAGAAAAGAAAGAAAAGGAATGCTGAAATCACTTGGCAAAGATGAGATTGGGTTTCCTCTGAGCTTCCCTAGCCCCATCACAATAGAATTGACTGGTTATTTGAAAGTGAGTTTGCTGCTGACTCAGAAATCAAAGGCTGAGATCTTTATATGAGATGTGGTGATTTAATTGTAATTTCACATTTAATTACAGAAAAATCTAAGCTGTTGTCTGATATAAGAGCTCGTCTATGGTTTACATACAGAAGGAAATTTTCACCAATTGGTAGGTATATCATCTGTTATACTGTGCTTTCTTCCTTGTAGATAGCTTGGCTGAGGTTATCAGTGATTTCACAGAATCCTCAGAATTAACAGCTCACTATGGCGAAGATTTTGCTTTAGGGAAATATGTTAAGTCTTAAATTTTATTTGAAAGTTTCATTGCCAAAGTACCTCATCACATATGGTTCCTTGGTGTTCATGTGTAACAGTAGTATGCTTTTGAGTCTACCTCCGAGGGTTCGGGCACCAGATTGCATTCCTTCTTTTACTTCTGGGAGCAAGGAGAAAGTCAAGCTTCTAATTTGGCTAATATTTACTAACTTCCAATCCACTTCTTTGTGGAGCTACATGATTATTAAAGACAATTAGACCTTGAAAGAAAGAAGAGAAATCCTTCGTTTTCTTCCCCTATGGAATGAAAGCACCTTGCTACTGGAAGGTGAATTATTATAGATTTCCTTGGAGCTAATGATAGGCTGTTAGAGTACCAGCTGCTATCTAGGAAAAAAGGACAGATCTATAAGTTAAGAGACTAGGCTCTATTTAGAGAAGAATCTGTAAAATGTTTGTAAGTATAGTGGCCTCTTCCTAGCATCATGGCCCTGTAGGAAGAGTATCAAATCCAAATGGTAGAAGCTATTTTCCTAAGAGAAGAAAATCTGTCAGACTGGTTTTGAGGCAGGACTGGACCTAGTAACTGGGTGAAATCCTCCTTTCTGATAAGTGTCCCAAGCCAAGGCCACACAGACAGTTTTCACTCTCCACAGGAAGTACCCAAGCTGGAAACAGCCCAAAGAATGATCTTTAGTACCCCTGGGTTTATTTTATTTTTGTATATATTTTTTTGGAGTTTGATTTGCCAACACTGGTATAACACCCAGTGCTCATCCCATCAAGTTACCCCTGGGTTTAAACTGTTAACTTTCTGTAGGTGAAGAGATCTCTAGAAGGCTTGAGAACATTTGCAGCTTACCTCTGACAGTGTTTTGGCAATGGATGATCTCTTCTTTATGTGGGCTTCATTGCATCTTTCCTGTACTAATCTGGCCTGTAATTCTGCCATTAGGGAGAGCCAGAGGGTTCCCCATCCAGTTAAGGGGGAGGCTCAATCCTCCCCATCTTACTGTAGCAGCTCTCCTTTGGTACCCACAACAAAAGGAGAAGGGTGGCCACTATGGCCCACTTGTCTTACGAGGCTGATGACCCTCCTTAAAGCTAGTCTGGTAAGATTGTGCTCATAGCATTGTTTCCCACTTCCATGTTGGGGATGGAAAGCAAATGAAAGCAGGTCTCCTCTGCCCTCCACATTACCTGATTTCACTGGTACCTTGAAAAAGGATATTGAGCTCTGGCTGGCCACATACATGGAACTTTTGTTCTTATATCAAGTGTTCTTAGAGGGAGGGGAACCTGTTGTCTTTCTTCATTTCTTAACTGGTTTTAGTCATTCCCGTCCATTTTGCTCATAACACTAGATATCTCCATCATCCTGAGTGGGTTGTAGAACCCTTTCACAGATATTTTCTCCTTTAGTTTTTATAATATCCCCCAGTAACCGGCAGGATATGTGCTGTCATTCCCAATCTATAGTTGAAACTTGGATCAGGTACCTAGAGATGGTCCTTCTGATGCCTAACTTCAGAACCTTTCCTCATTGTCCTTCCTGCTGTTCAGTCCTTCCTGCTGTTCAGACCTTTCTGCTGGAGCACAGTCAGGAACCTTCCGGATTTCTTTGACCATGCTCATGTGCTCATGATTACCTTTGGCCGCACTTTTCCTTAACTAAGATTAAGACTGGCTTCCCTGAGAAGTGAGCCATGCAAAGCTAGGTTGGCTCAGGCAGATAATGATGTGGTGGGGGTTAATGTTGGTAGCCTTACCTGGCAGTCATCTGCCACAACTGGATGCACACCTAGAAGTCTCCAAGCACAATACATAGGGGACAGGTTTTGTGCATTTGTTGGTTTCATCTTTGGCCATAGAAACTGTTTCCGTTAACTCTGCATTATCTTTGCAAATTCCACCCTGTAACCAACCCTGTTTGCTATCTGGCACGCTCTCTCTCTCTCTCTCTCTCTCTCTCCTCTCTTTTCAGAGTCCATGTGTCTGTCTGTCTGTCTCGTATGATTCCCATTTATGCTGGTGTTTCGGGAAAGGGCAATTTAAGGAACTCATATTCATTCCCATCCGTTTTGCCAACAGGAGGAACAGGCCCTTCATCAGATGCTGGCTGGGGATGTATGCTACGCTGTGGACAAATGATGCTGGCCCAGGCGCTTATCTGCAGACACTTGGGAAGGGGTGAGTTAAATTTGTCCTCCCTCAGACGCTCTGCGGGAGCACCAACTGCTGGCAGTTTAGCATTGGGGCTGAGCTTCAGGAATACTAGGTAACAGAGCTGAAGGTCCTAATGGGCTCTCTGCAAGCCTAAGTGGCAGGGCTGACAAGTCAATAAAGCCTCCCATGAGAAGGAAACAGCCAGCATTTCCTTGTGACTCACCAAGCCAGAATTACTTTCCTGGGATGGAATTGAACGTTGAGGCAGGTGTGTCATTTAGAGTTTCCAACTTCACTATTGTTCGAGTGAGTCCAAACAGGTCAGATAACAAAGGGAACAGGAAGAAGGGTGTGGCGGTATATCTGTTTCTTGACCTCGTTTAAAATGTCTGCCTGGTGAAGGATGGAAGTGACCTAAAGGAAGTGCCTAATGAGGGAGCTAGCGCTATTTGGTTTGGGTTCGCTGCCAATATCCATTCGATGATGAGGGAATCCTTAAATTAGCCCTCTCAGGAGGCTGCTTCATTAAGAACTTTCCGGTCATCTTCGTTGAAACCCTTGAGTCTTTCTTAAGACATGTGCGTCCTCCCCGTGGGCATCTGGAGGATGACCTTGGCTGGATGCCAGTGCGCGCACTTGGGGGTGAAAGCTGGGCTTGACCTGGGGATGAGGGAGGAAGAGGACCCCTTGGACAAGATTGGCCTGCTGAGCTCATTGGCTGTTACTCCTTGAGATTCTGAGTTATGGAAACATCCTTCCACAGTGCAGCCTCACACATCCACCTGCAGTTACCAGAGCAAATTGGGGAAAGGTCCAGGGAGGTTTTAAGGCTTTAAGGCCTTCTTTTCAGGGCTTAGAATAATCTGAACCCATTTCCTCTGGGTAGCATCATAATTCTGGTTTCACAGAGGAAGAAATTAAGGCTCAAGAAGTAAGGTGACTTGCTTAGGGTCAAACAGCAAGAAAGCATGGATTTGGGAACAGAAGAAGGCAGGTCTCCTGAATCCTTGTCCAGTGATGTCTCTGTGATATGCATCCTGCTCAGAGGAGATCTGTTCTCTTTAACCCTCCTCCCCATTTATAAAACACAGCAAGACGATTCTCCTGGAAGTGAATTTTGTGGGAAGCAAATGAGGAAGAGATTAAACCCCACAGTCAGCAGCAGTCTCAGTTGTTTCTAACAGAAAAGCAAACAGCAAGAAGAATTTGGAAATCGATCTTGCAGCTGAGGTAAATTCAAAGACGCCATTCTGTGAAGAAGTATTTTGGAGTGCTTCCTATTCACTTACTTCATAGCTAAGGTGGAGTGCTCACTTATCACTGTCTTCAGTCCACATTTAGTGGTACCTAGCAGCCAGCTAATTAGGATTTCCCCAGACTTGGACAATTCAGTAGCAAATGGAAAAAAAAAAGTTGGATGCAGTTCACCCTCTGAAGACTGTGCTGGCTACAAAGTTTAAAACTTTGATTTCAGAACTATTAGAAGCAAAGAAAACAGAAGATTCTGGAGACAGTGGCCTCTGGCTTCAAGAATACTTCAGTTGTGAAGTTAAATAGTGTCTAAAACCTTGAGAGAGAAATTTGTGTCTTGGAAGCCAACTAAGTCCCAGAGAGCTGTCCCATGAGACAGAGTTCCTAGAGCTGAGGGAATGGGAGAGGCACATCCTGTCTACAGCGGTGATCATGGAGAATCTTTGCAGTTGTCCTGCATCCTGGGATAAATAGACTCTGCAGCATTTGCGGGGGCGTGGGGAGATTGGCATGCCTGAGGCACAGAGGGGCTTCCTATAGGTATGATTATTTTAGTTTTGGTCACAAAGAAACCTTAAACACAGAGGTTATTCGTTTTTCTAAAGGTCAGTGTGGACTCTTTGAAGGTTGTGTAAAAATGACAGCATGCAATTTCTTTTGAGCTTCCTCAGTTGTGAATTGTGTGTATTTCCCCAGTGCACTGTTGTGTGTCTGAATAGCACTTCCCTAGTGAGACTCTTTCGCAATGTTGCCAAAATACATGAACCAAAGCCGTTGCTGTCTGTGTAGAGATGAGAGAGTATGGCGTCAGGGCGGCCTAAGGATATACCTCTGGGCTTTGTAGTGACCTCAGTAGCTGAACAGACCAGAAAAGCCTTTTCTGACATTGTTTTCATGTAATACTTATCTAGCTCCAGCCTCCGGGCTAAGTCAGTTCCTCAGTCAGCTTGTTATTTTGCTTATACTTTACACCCACAGAGACTTTGAAAGTAATGTCTCTAGATGCCTTTGTCATCAAAATCGAAGTTAATTAGGAATGTGCTAACCCGATAGCCCCTGCCTTTTAGCTGGAACTCCTTTGTTTTCTTTGTAACATCGTAGTGGCAGTAAGAGGGCAGTGAGGTAATAAGCAGTTACAAACATGACTTTCATACATTTTTTTTCCCTCAAAAGACTGGAGCTGGGAGAAACAGAAAGAACAACCCAGAGAATACCAACGGATCCTCCAGTGCTTCTTAGATAGAAAGGACTGTTGCTACTCTATCCATCAAATGGGTAAGGTCACATCAGTGGTCTTGAGGCAGTGTTCTGTACCTTCTGCTTTCATCCCCTGCCTTATATGGGCTCTGCAAACTTGTCCATCTGCTTAATTATTCATGCAAAAAATTAGGAGTTTGTGGCATGCTGGAAGAACTTTTGCTAACGTCTCTTTTTTTCCCCCCTCCCCACATAAAAACAGCACAGATGGGTGTAGGAGAAGGGAAATCAATTGGCGAATGGTTTGGACCAAATACAGTTGCACAGGTATTAAAGTAAGTAAAAGAGCCTGGCATCCGCCTTACAGAACTGTCTCCTGTGCCTCCCTCTTCTGCCAGCTCAGTGTCCCATCAAGCTAACTGTTCTTGCCATCACTAAGCCACCAAACATCTGTATCATTTTGCTTGGACAGTTCTTTGAAATGTGCATGTGTGGACATCTGTTCTAGTATTATCAGAGTTATATCCATCTGTACCAGTATATCAGGGTGAGGGGGGCACCCCAAGACTCCCTCAATATCCATTCCCTCTCCAGGTTGGTGCTCGCCTTCCAGGGGACCATCAGCCTGAGGGTCACTTTGAAGCCAGAGGGCTAACACTAAGTGGTGGAGGCTGAGACAGCCTAGGCAAGACAATGGACTCCCTCCCACCCCGTAGAGTGTAAAAGACCTCACTCATTCATTTGTTCCTTCAATATTTACTGAGTGGCCCTCCTGTGCTACCTGCTGGGTATCTAGAAATAAATTAGATGCAGCCCTTGCCTCAGGGAACTCACGAATAGACAAACCTCAAGGGCGTCAGTTTGTCATCTCTTAGCAGACTCCAGGTCCGCTTTGGCAGTTGCTCTGTCAAGTTGCAGAATTCACCTCCCATGGCAAGAGGCAAGGTGGAGAATTGGAGACCGACATTTTAATTTTAATTTTTAAGTAATTTTAAAAAGATTTATTTATTTGAGAGAAAGCGAGAGCATGAGCAGGGGGAGGAGCAGAGGCTAGAGGGAGACGCAGACCCCCTGCTGAGCAGGGAGCCTGACACAGGGCTCAATCCCAGGACCCCTGGGATCATGCCCTGTGAGCCAAAGGCAGCCGCTTGACCCACTGAGCCACCGAGATGCCCCATAAGCCTGACATTTTAGAAGGGAATGGCGTGAGTGGCATCAGCATTTACATCTGCAGGCCACCTCACCTGTTGTCACTTTCCTTCCTGACAGCCTGCCACTGAATGAAAACTCCATGAGGGCAGAGATGGTATTTGTCTCATTCACTACCATAACACTAGCACATAAAACTGCCTGGAGCATACAAGAGTTCAATAAATACTTGCAGGATGAATGAAGATGGCATCCAGAGTCTGGGGCTGGATTTAGGCATCAGAAGGTTGAAACCATCTGGACTCCTTGGGTGTAGCTTGCTTCTTCAATTCCTGGGCTCTCCGGAGGATGACAGTGGGATCCGCTCCATAAAAAGTACTGAGGGAGCACTGTTTCAGTTATTAACCACTCTTCAATGATCTAGAAGGCTCTGGAAATGTGCTCATGTGGGGAGTAGGCTGGATTTCCTGGGGACTCAAGGGGGAAATCTGTATCTTGGCTTTATTCCTTGCTAAGATACCAACCCCCCTGAGACCACTTTCTTGCCTTAGTCCATAGTTCCTTTTGGGGGATGGTTGATTCTGCCGAGTGAAGATCCGGCAGTATTTCAGGAACCAGCATAGGAGCCCCAGGTAGAAACTGTAGAAGGTGGGACGCCTGTGTGGCTCAGTGGTTGACCGTCTGCCTTTGGCTCAGGGCATGATCCCAGGGTCCTGGGATCAAGTCCTGCATTGGGCTCCCCGGAGGGAGCCTGCTTCTTCCTCTGCCTGTGTCTCTGCCTCTCTGTGTCTCTCATGAATCAATTAATAAAATCTTTTTTAAAAAAAGCCTGGAAGGTGAATCAGAAGGGCTGTGCTGCACCCCAAACTCAGCTGGAAATGGCTGGAGGCCCAGAGATTTTTACATGATGTCCCTCAGAATTTGCTTTTTTCTTCTAAATTCTGAAGTTCTTAACAGCAGACAAATGGAAACATACATTTTTAAAAGATTTTATTTATTTATTCATGAGACACACACACACACAGAGAGAGAGAGAGAGAGAGAGAGAGAGAGAGAGAGAGAGAGAGAGGCAGAGGGAGAAGCAGAGAGCCCAATGTGGGATTCGATCCTGGGTCTCCAGGATCAGGCCCTGGACTGAAGGCAGTGCTAAACCGCTGAGCCATGCGGGCTGCCCAAAACATACATTTTTTAAAGAATTTAGGTGAGTTTTGATTCATTGTGATTGTGACCATTAACAACAGAATATAAGTACATCAGGGAAAGGTGATATCTCAAAAGGAATGAAATTAAAGTACAATGGTAATTAGTCTCTTCCTGGGAGCTACTTTGGTTAGGAAAAGAATATATATATATTTTTTTTCTTTTGTCCAGTGAGACTGGACTTTACCCAAGAGTCCCAGAAGTACCCAGGTTGAATGAACATGCCTTCTTTCAGACAGGCAAGAGGGAAATGTAAGGGAGATATGGTCATGGTGCTTTACTCAGATCCTGGATGATCCCTCTGTCAAAGGGGTTTTCTTTCTAACCTTCTCCGAAGTCACACAGTTCAGCGTACTCTCTCAGTTCAGCATACTCTTTCTCTTCAGCTGCTGGCCAATGAGGCACCATATCAAGGCCATCTGCAGCCCAAATCTCTTGAACAGCTTTCGTACTGCATTGTGGGAGGGGTGTAAGAGATCTCTCTCTCTCTCTCTCTCTCTCTCTCCATCTTCCTGGGCATATTCTCCATATTATGTGCTCCCAAACATGCGTGTATGTATTTACATATATATGCATATATATGTATGTATGTATATATGTGTATATATATGTATGTATATATATAATTTATATTTTTATGGAAGTTTCCTGTTTTGGGAAAAAAGCAGTCAAAATGCCTTTTGAAAAGAGAAAATACAATGTCTTGGGAGCAGAAATGCTGGTACCTTTTCTCTTTCACCCAGCAGGAGTAACATCATCTTGTGAGGTAGATTTTTCCATCTTGTAAAGCAGGGCTTCTCTTTTTCAGGGTTTGAAAACAGTGACTCTGGCTTTCCCAAGGTCCCTGGACATGGGATGTTCCAGTGCTCTTGGTCAAGGGAGCCAGAGCTTGACCCAATCCCTAACTTCTCTGTGGCCCAGTGTTTGGTGACTTTAGGGCCACTGGGCGTAGACGGTACTGCTTTCCTGCTGATGTTACCCATCTCTCCCAATTTTGACCTCCCTGTGTGTTGCCTTGCAGAAAACTTGCTTTGTTTGACGAGTGGAATTCCTTGGCTATTTATGTTTCGATGGATAACACTGTGGTCATTGAAGATATCAGTGAGTCCCTAGCCTGTTTACCTTGCTGGGTGGTGGGTGATTGAGGCCCCTTCCTCAACATTCAGAAATTGTATATGTGTTTGTGTGTGTGTGTGTGTGTGTGAGAGAGAGAGAGAGAGAGAGAGAGAGAGAGAGAAGGGGGAAGGAGGGGGAAACAGGCAGAGAGACAGGCAGGTAGACAAACAGACACTGACTCTGGCCTGCTCCACCAAAGCAGGGAGACTTAGAAGAGCACAGGAGTCTGGTTAATTATCCCCTGGGCCTTTTCTTGTCTACCCTTTCAGTTTTCTGAAAGGAAGAAAACAATGACAGGGTCTTCTCTGGCCCTCAATGAACTATCAGACCCTTTCCCTGCAGGATACTCAGAGTATGGATAACCAGTGAAGCCATAAACAGGGCCCCCACTTACCCAGCCCTATGCTCTCCACCACAGGGTTAGAGAAACCAAAATATACAGTCCCTGTCTCAAAGGCCCTTGCAGACTAGTTGAGAAATAAAATTTTCTCAATGAGCCCATACTATCTGGCAGGAGGTGAGTGCTCAGTTACCAGAAGGAAGAGAGGTAAGGGGATGGAGGTGTGGGCCTGGGCGTCCTGTGCAAGGTGGCACAAACTACACCCTGGGGGCAGAGGGGAAGGCCTTCCAGGCAGGAGATGTCACAGGAGGTTGCCCTTAGCTTGGCCCAGGGCATATCTCGGATGACCAGGTACCCCTCTTAACCCAGCTCTCTTGTCTTCCGTTTCTAGAAAAAATGTGCTGTGTCCTCCCCTTGAGTGCAGACACAATTGGTGAGAGCCCCCTCAACACTCTGAATGCTTCAAACCAGAGTAAGAGTGCCCCTGCCTCCTGCCCAGCCTGGAAACCCCTGCTGCTCATCGTGCCCCTTCGCCTGGGCATAAACCAAATCAACCCTGTCTATGTTGATGCATTCAAAGTAAGTCACTCCTTTTCCCGGGCCCATTGCTGCCTGCCCATCACACCGCCATGTGAGCACAGAGATCCGTGAGCAGCAGTCCACAAGTGAGTTGAGAATGTTGCATTCTCTTTCCCTCTAGGAGTGTTTTAAGATGCCACAGTCTTTAGGGGCATTAGGAGGAAAACCAAATAACGCCTATTATTTCATAGGATTCTTAGGTAAGAAAAGAGGACTCACAAGTAAGTCGTCATGGGCTAGGGGTGGGGGGCAGAAGGTTTGCCTGGGAGCCCAGGCAATTCTGGTCAGGGGGCCCTCATCCAGCCCAGAGATTCCATGGCTTCTGGTGAGCTCATTCTGCCTCTGGCCTGATCAGTGGAGAATAACACTTCTCTCTGCACCATGGAGAGCAGATCCCTCTTCAGTACGTCCACTTCCTTGCCTCTTGATGAGATGGTTTCACAGCTGCTTTCCCACTGGACCACCCCAGGGGCACAGCATCATCTTAGCATCTCTCTCTCCTTTATGTGGGGCCCAGGGTGGCAGGGTTTCACTGCCCTGGCGTTGTGGGTCTCCATCTTCTTGGGGCTTGGGCATTCAGCCTGGGAACCATCCTTTGACCCAGGCCCAGCTGTGTGGGCCTGCTGCCTCATTATTTGGAGCCATGACCAGGTAGAGGTGAGAGGAGGCCAAGACAGAGCTATCCTTTCTCTAGTAATGGGGGCTAAGCCTTAAAACCACTGATGTCCTAATGCGGATCCTAACCAGCAGCCCAGCATTCCCTGCCTCAATTGATGCCTCTGGAAACCTAGCCACCATATACACTAGCTGTGATGACAGTCATAGTCATTTAATGCCCTTGGCACGCAAGGTGAGCTAGCCCAGCGCTTTTCAAACTGTGATGTGCACACAGATCACCCTGTGAACTGATTAAAATGCGGGGTCAGCAGGCCTGGGCTGGGCCCTGAGACCCTGCATTTCTGGCTGGGGGGTCCTGATGCTGCTGGTGTACACACCACATGTTGAGTGCTAGGGGCCCAGATACCTGGTTAGTGCTGGTAGAGCACAGGGAAGGGAGTGACATGGCCTGAAACTGGGCATCAAGGAATATGAGCTTGGAGAGCCTTGGGTAGGCCAGGGTGAGCCAGAGCAGGCATGGGGCATGGCAGGGAGGTTGTTCAGAGGAGAGGGTGAAATGGGCTTGGCCCCCCTCCTGCCCTACTCCTTGGAGATTCAGAGAGGTGAGGTGGCCTAGGAACAGAAGTCGTTGGCCCTGTACACAGTCTTCCACTTGCCAGCTGTGTGATAGCAGGAAAAGAAACATCCACTCTTTTGTTTCAGTTTCTCTTGTAGAAAATAGGGCTGGGGCGCCTGGTTGGCTCAGTTGGTAGAGCATAAGACTCTTGCTGTCGGGATGGTGAGTTCGAGGCCCACGTTGGGCATAGAGCTTATGTTAAAGAACAGAAAAAGAAAACAGGGCTCATACCTGCCTCGCGGTGCTGTCACCTCACAGTAGAGCACTCAGTGAAGAGTCAAGCCTGTAGTACTCAGCCAGTGAAAGGTGGCCCCACCCTTCCTGACCCCCTGCACATCTTGCCTTTGCCCCCTTCTCTTTGAGGCAGGGTTTCTACACAGTGGCCTCAGCGCTCTCCCTTGCTGCCATCTATTGGCTAAACCCGAGAACTACAGCTTGATGGGAAATTGGCAAACCAGGGAGGCGTTTATTTTTCTAAGTACAAAATCCAGTATTGGGAGTTACATAAACACAGATATCTTCTGATTCTAAGCTTTTGGGTTCCTGTCAGAGAAAAGGTGGCAAAAATCAGTGTTCTCTTTTTCTGTACTCAAGGGCAAGGCTGAAACATACTGGAAAATGATTTTGGAGGGACCTCAAAGAATAATATATGGGACACCCGCTGGGGGACCTGGCCTCCCTTACCCCCATGTTACCCAGAGAGAGTTGGTTAAAGTCCTCCTGAATCCCCTTTTCTGACTTACCCCCTTTGCTGTATTAGGTTGGGGGTTCCGGATTGGTCAAATGTCTGAAGGGAGGGAATAGATAAGAACTACCATTTGCTGAAGAGCTATCTTGTGCCAAATTCCCTGCAAAGTCCCACCCCCAGACAGATAGTCATTTAATGACATTTTTAGATGACATTTAATGACAGCTAGATAGGCAGGCATACAGACAGACAGAGAACATATATACACATAGAGGGATAGATAGATAGTCCTATATTGAGATGTAGCGATAGAGTTAGCATGATACCCCTGTGAGTCAAAGCTTACTCTAGTGAAACTAAGAGCTAGATGTTGTGGTCTCAAGATCACCCAGCCAGAAAGTAGCAAATCCAGGGTTCAATCCCAATTTGGCCATCTCTGCCTACCATGCCACGTTGCTTCCTGAGGGCCCCATTTCCTGGTGGGAAGCTGGGCAAAGCTCTCGGTGTGTGACACGAGTGCCAGGATGAGAGTCTGTCTGTTCAAAGTTGCCTGCTTGCACAGGAGATTTTGTCCCCTGCACTTGAGTGAAGTGATCCTGAGATCCATAGCATGAGCCCTATGTCCACAGATGGTTGAGCAGGCTGCCTCTTGTCTTCAGACCCAATAAGAAACCTTGGGTTGGTTCCCACATCACTTCTAAGACTTTTTAGGGATTCCACTGTATCTCTTTTAAGTACTCTCAGAAACAGCATGTCCTGCAATGGTCCACTCCAGACACACACACACACACACACACACACACTTTCACAGAAAGGGCCAGAATCAGAGAGGATGCTCTCACTATCCAATTATCCCTAGCACCTTAACTTGAAACACTCTGGCAGAATGCTCGATCCGAACCCCACTCTGGATTTCTATTTTCTTGTACAAAGCTTCCTTTTCTTCTTACTTTTTTAATGGTCGTAAGTAGACTTCATTCTAAACATTCTGGTTGTTGCTTTTCTTTGTGACTTGAGACTTTTGGGGTGTAACTGATCTCACCCACCTGTGGTCCAGCGGGAATGGATATATATATATATATATATTGACTTTCGTAAGGCAAGAAGTCACATGAGGGAATTGATTTTCACATACTCTGAAACATCTATTTGTAGGGAAGTACTTTTGAGTTGAAGCACGGTACTGCTATGACCACCTTATATCTGTATTGTGTTTTAATCATTTCACAGAGAAGAAACCTCCCAGTTCTTAGAATACCCTGTGAGGTAACTGGAACAGGCCTCGTGTGACCCCGGTTTAAAAACAAGAAAATAAGTACAGAATGAAATGAGTGGTTTGTCCCAGGTCTGTGATAGACACAAGTTAAACTATTTGCCAGACATCAGAAACACATGCTTTGCTAGCAGAAGCACTTAGATGTGGCCCAGCACAGTCTTGGATGCCATTCCAGGGAGAGTCTCAGTGGGGCATCTCTCTCTACTGCATCCTCCTGCCTCAGGGAATCTCTCTTTAGCTGTCGAACACAGTCTAGAGCACAGAGACCCAGATGGTCCCGAGGCCTGGAAAGCGAGGTTGAGGTGCCACTTTTGCCAACTCAGCATGCCACTGATGAGCTTTGGAGGGACTCTTGACCCTTTGAATATTGAAGGAGAGATTTTACTATTTCAAACTCCTCCCAGGTCATTATTGGGCTAGGCTTTTTCAATTGGATGAAGTATGGCATCTCTCTCATTTGTGCAGTAAGAATTTTCGTAGTGAGGTATATCTGTACTGGTGTCAAAGTGACCGGGGCAGTGTTTACAATAGAAGTCACTAACTTGCTAATGACGATTAGCTTGCCAGCTAATAAAGATCAACAGTCAGAGCCCATCCATAGCAGAGTCAGCATTCCCATTTCTTTCAGAGGCCAAGGCTTTTTTCTTACCAGATGTGCTCTCTGACCATAGGTCTGAGAACCAGTGGTATGGAGCAGAGATGCTTCCCAATGTGGAGAGAGGCAGGAAGCTCCCTTATGGCACCTGGGCTCATGCCCTGGTGATTGTACCCACTGCTTCTTTGCTAAACTGCTGCTCACAGAGCCTGCCATGTCATCTGTGGTTTCTCATTCCCACCTTTTCTCAAACCTGTCACTCTCCATTTTTTGGTCTTGGATTTTGAGGGGGTGCACGTGCTAGGGCAAGTCTTCTCAGTGAATGATTAGATTTGGCCTCCTTCAAGCATGGTCACCCAGGTTCAGGCTTTCTGTCATCTCATTCCCATTGTCACCAAGGGTGGTATTAAGAAGAACAGAGTGCCTCCTCCTGAGGGACAGGGGTGGAACTGGGGCCAGTGGTTCTTTCCAGGTGAAGTATGTCTCATTCCAAACAGGCGATGAGCTCATTTTCTTGGACCCTCATACAACCCAGACTTTTGTTGACACCGAAGAGAATGGAACGGTTGATGACCAGACTTTCCATTGCCTGCAGTCCCCACAGCGAATGAACATCTTGAACTTGGATCCTTCCGTCGCCCTGGTATGTATCTACTGGTTGGGTGGGCCAAGAGATCCAACACCACCCTGTTACAGATTGGTTCCCTGGGAGTCACCTAGGTTGCTAGGTAGGGGGGCAAGAAGGTGTTCACTGGCCATGCCCCCCCCACACTCAGAGGTACCATAGTGTTGTGGGGGAAGGGATGGACCCCAAAGGCGCAGGACTAGAGTTGGAATCCAGGCCTTGCCACTTACTGGCTGTGGACTTAGGGGGAGTCCTTTTAACTTTTTCTGAGCCTCACTCTTCTCATCCCTAGAAAGGAGCTAAACAATCATTCCTTCAGGGTTGTGTGAGATATACCATGCATGAGGCGCTCAGCACAGTGCCGGGCACATGGCGAGGTTTCCGTACACATTAGTCACTATTACTGTTAGTCCTTCCCCTTTTACTTCTTGCCCCCAAATTATTGCCAGCCAGGCACAGGGAATAAGGTGGGACACAGTCAAGGATACATCATGGAGTGAGGATCTTCCAGGCGGAAAGTGCTCATTCTTCTGGGGTGTGCCCTCCAGGAGGTTGCAGGGCTTTTCCCCCTAGAACTGGGACTGTCTACACTACCACCTACACACGCCACCAGTGAAGCTGCCAGTGGTCCTGAGTTCTGTCTACACCCTCTCTCCCAGTTTAACTCGATTGTCAGAGCACGAGAGCCTGGTCACTGACAGAGCCTCCTCTTGTTTGGGACCATTCTGTTGCTACTGTAGGGTGGTCCTGAGGATGGGGAAGGAGGGAGATGATTCTCTTTATTCTAATAGATCATTTCCTTCAGGTCAAAGCCCTTGTATTATGTATTGCCTTTAGCTAAAAGTATAAAAGTACTATTTGGCTTTTGTCACTTGGTTTCATTGCCTGTTCTGGATGAATGTGCCTCTGTGTGTGCTTAAGCGTAATGGAATTAACCTCATGCTTTGGAGATTTGGCTTCAAGCTACTATACTTCACAGCACGAGGGAGAGGGACAGGGAGGGGGACAGGGACAGGGAAAGAGGGAGAGGGAAAAAGAAGGAGAGAGAGAGAAATGGAATGAACTCATCAATGTGTGTGTCCAGGTAAGGTGATGACCCGGGAGACAGAGCAGTGCTTTGTTATTGCTGTAAGACACATCTGAAGAGAGTGGCCCACATCCTGTCTTTGGGCCAGTGGCCCCATCTTGCAGTCCAAAGGGCCTGAGGTGGTGCCCTTGACCAGTTCTAAGTTATGTTCTCTTGCTTTCCCCCCAAGGGATTTTTCTGCAAAGAAGAAAAGGACTTTGATAGCTGGTGTAGCCTCGTGCAGAAGGTAAAGATGCATGTTTTCCTTAGTCTTAACAGAAGTTATTTGGTAGGGTCCCTTTCCAAGACTGCTTCACATAGTGACATAGATTGAGCCTGATAGGATTTTACTGCAAGAAAAAAACTGAGATATGGGGGATTATGCATAATTCTGGGGAACCAGAGCAAAACCTTTGTTTGAAATATGCTTAGTACATCAAGTGAGTGATATTTTTAGCTTCGTAATATTTCAACTAATTATGCCTATGAGTCACATGAACTAGTCAATGAATATTCCACCATTTTACCTTAAAAATGCTCATTTCATATTTCATCTCAGGTCTTCCTCATTCCATTGGTAGTGCTAAGATAGTCGAAGGAACTAAGCTGCTTTTCTGTTTATTTCATGGTCCATTTACAGTTTCATATAGTCCAGAAGGGTTTAGGGAGCTTGTCTCCCTCTTAACTGTCTCATTTCTCTAAAATACAGGCATGCTGCCATCAAAGGAAACACAGTTTGCAGGAGTCTGTGTAAAGACTTAAAGCCAGATATTCTCCCCTCTCAGTATTTTGTGTAGAAGGGTATTTACTGTTTTCCTGGCTCACTAGTCTTTGTATCTGCCTTCCCCCCCCGCCAATCCTTGCTTCTAACATATGCCACACATGTGGGAGACATTGATAAAAATGTTTATCGAAAGAATGGCGATCACAGGGAGTAGTTGAAAAGCACCCTGGATGGGGTGGCATGAGACATGCTGTTCTCCTACCTGGAGAAAATAAAAAGAAGTTGGGGTTATGGGATCCCAGATCCTCTTGCAAATGTAAGGAGGGCAGATTTTTCTTCACAAGTGAACAAATAATTGACATTAATATCCCTCGCTGAATGTGAAACCCCAGTTAATAAGTGGCTGAGACATAGTGAAGAATTATTTTCTAAAGGCAATACTTAACAATTCAGGATGCAGCAAAACTGTATTCACATCACATTTAAAGTCTGAATGGTAATTCACTGGTAAGACTATATGCCATCTAAATTAGGACATATACTACTACAAAGTGTTGGACGAAAGCCAGAACCATGCCAACTCATACTAGTATTCTCTTGGGGCCGATTTAACGTAATTAACACACATTGGCATGAGCCAATGATTCAGAAACATGTCGGCCCTGAATTGAGATAGGCCCGGGAAACTGGCATGTGACCTGAACCGCATGACGGATCATAGGCAATGAGTTAGTGAGTGTGGACTTCCATCAGATACTCTTTCCAGCGTCCCTCCTTCCCGGTTGACCAGATCTAGAACTGAAGAGGGCTGGGTCTTCGGATAGGTCGAGTAGTGGGTGGGCATGTTGGCTAGGGCTTTGTTTTCACCTTTTTTTTTTTTAAAGATGTTATTTATTTATTCATGAGAGACAGAGAGAGAGAGAGAGAGAGAAAGAGAGAGAGAGGCAGAGACACAGGCAGAGGGAGAAGCAGGCTCCATTCAGGGAGCCCAACATGGGACTTGATCCCGGGTCTCCAGCTCCAGGATCAGGCCCTGGGCTGAAGGCCACACTAAACCACTGAGCCACCCGGGCTGCCCCTGTTTTCACCTTTCAACAGCCAGGCCACTCTCTTAGGGCTTGGGCCCATGGATGGACAGACAACAGAACAGCAATGTGGAGTAGCTCTGAAATGTTTACAGCTGTTTCTGTGTGTCCTTAGGAAATTCTAAAGGAAAATTTAAGGATGTTTGAACTGGTTCAGAAACATCCATCGCACTGGCCTCCCTTTGTTCCACCAGCCAAGCCAGAAGTGACAACCACTGGGGCAGGTAAGCCATTGTTCAGGGGTTCCTGGGCCAGCAGACCCTTGGGTAACAGTTGTTTTACAAGACTGAAACAGCAGTAGCTCATGCTTTCCATGGAATGTACAATTGCTATTCAGCAGGGCTGATCAAGAAATGGGGTCCCTGATGATTTTAATCTTCTGATGAATTGATCTTTACCAATTTCACAGATGGATAGAAGAAAATGAGCTCGATACAAAAGTGCCACACAAAATCAGAATGACTAGAACTTGTTTCCCATGGTCTGGTTCAAAAAACAAATCAGAGGCCATGGGTGATTGGAAAGATACCTCCAAGATCCCAGAGCCCCATCCTGGTCCCTGTGAGTAAGAGTGTTTAATGAGCTCAATTATTTTGCTTCTTTTTAAAAATTTTATTTATTTATTCATGAGAGACACAGAGGCAGAGGGAGAAGCAGGCTCTCTGCGTGTAGCCCAATGTGGGACTCGATCCCAGGACCCCAGGATCACAATCCAAGCCAAAGACAGACATTCAGACACCAGTGAGCCACCAAAGTGCCCCTATTTTGCTTCTTCATAAAGAATCTTTAGTACTTGTCAGCGGTCTCACCTGCAAGTCTCCTCCCGACAAGCTTGTCTGCAGCAGAACAACTTAAAAAAATGCATAGCCTTAACTAGCTGAGTAACTGTACTGACGACTTCAACCTGAGTGTCAAGCTTTCCTCTTTCTCATTTCCATATTCCCATAGAATTCATTGACTCCACCGAACAACTAGAGGACTTCGACCTAGAGGAAGATTTTGAGATCCTGAGCGTCTAAAAGAGTAGAACCTTGATGTGGAGGTCTGTCTTCCATCTGGCACCAGAGGAACACGAACCCAGTACACAAAACTTCTCTATAGTCAGCAAGTGCCTGATATGCCAAGAGCATACAAACTTGATAGCAATCATGAGTGAGCCAATCACCATTTTTCAGAAAACAAACAATAACAACCCTTCCCCAGAACGAACTAGAACAATCATGGAGTGTAGGAGCAGAAAGGTTAGGAGTCATCTCTTGCTTCCCAGCTTGTCTTCCCTGGCCATGGCGAGACTTCAGCTACTGAAATGAGGAGGTGGTAGCTGGGAGAGAGACAGCAACTCACACCTTGCTTCAAGCACCAGCAGAGGAGAGATGGTTACCCCATGCTTCTTCACCTTTCAGGCGTGACCTCTTTTGGGCTGAATACTAAGAAGCAATCTGTTCTCTTGCTCTAATAATAAAGTGATTGCATCAGGGACAAAGAAGTCTTGTTATTTCATGGTGTTCACGGTGTTATTTTAAATGGCAGTTTGTCAAAGAGATGACCTCAGATGTGCCTTGGTTGATCTCTTCCTTACCTGAGGGAACCTTACTATCTGATGGGTCACTGTCACCGTCCTTTACTGATATTTTTGTTGGATGTCACCCTGTCTTTAAGTCATGATCACTTTATTTTTATTTATTTTTTAAAATTCTTTTTCTAAAAAGTAGATTGTATCTATTTATTTGAGAGAGACACGGAGAGAGCATGAGCGAGGGGGGAGGGGCAGAAGGAGAGGGAGAAGCAGGTTACCCCCTTGAGGAGCCTGATACCGGGCCCAAGCCAAAGGCAGATGCTTAACCAACTGAGCCACCCAAGCAGCCCAAGTCATGATCACTTTAAATCAGCAGTGGGCAAACTTTTCTTGTGAAGGGCCAAATAGTAAACATTTTCAGTGTTGCAGCTACTCAGCTCTGTCATAGCTACTCAGCTCTGCTCTCAAAGTGCAAAAACATCCGTAGCCCGCATGTACACAAATGGGCCTGGCTGTAAGCCAATAAAACTTTATTTGTAAAATCAGTTGGAGAGCTGGATTTGGCTTGAAGGCTGTCGTTTGCCACTCTCTGACTTAAATTGTTGATTTGGGAGCCCCTAGGTGGCTCAGTTGGTTAATCATCTACCTTTGGCTCAGGTCATGATCCCAGGTTCCTGGGATCAAGTCCTGCATCAAACTCCCTGCTCCATGGTAAGTCTGCTTCTCCTTCTCCCTTTGCCTGCCACTCCCCCCACCCTTGTGCTCTCTCTCTCTCTCTGTAAAATAAATAAATAAAATCTTTAAAAAAACAAATAGTTGATTGGGGGAAATAAAAAAAATTGTGTTTGACTTAGACTCCATTTTGGTTGACAGCCATAATTAGAAAAAATTATTCATGTGGGAACTTTTAATCCGTGCAGCAAATGCAATTCTGAACCATTTCAGGATGAGCAACATAACAAATCTTAGAGCACATTTTCATCAAATTGGCTTTGCTAAACCCTCTTTTGTGAGGATGCACCTCAAGCCCAAGCTGTATCTTCCCATATTCCTCTCCTTTCCTCTTAATTTGTGTGCATTTCACCCCCATCCTCATCAACTCCCAAGGAGGCCAGCAACCACTAGCTTGAAAGCTAGCACCCAACCAAAGTTTGTGTTTTGTTTTGCTTGTATATACAGGAATATTAGAACACTTGTTTCCTTAAGTTCCATTTTATTCTTTTTTTTTCCAGTTGCTAATCTATTCCAGTGGTTCAAAAATCAAAAGGTGCAAAATGGTATGAAGTGACAATGTCTCTCCCCCCACAGTTCAGTTCTATTCCCTGAATGCTCCCGGTGTCATTGCTTTCTTGTTTATCCATCCAGAAGATATATTTTATGCATATACAAATTATGCATATATGTCTTGGGTTTGATTTTAACAACCTCAACATTTCTCTACTTTTTAAAAAAGATTATTTTTGAGAGAGAAAGAGCACGCACATGTGGGGGGGGTGGAGGGGTAGAGGGAGAGGGAGAGAGAGTCTCAAGCAGTCTCCGCGCTGGATGCAAGCCCCACGGGGGCTCAGCCTCATGACCCTGAGATCACGATGTGAGCTGAAACCAAGAGCTGGATGCTTAACTGACTTCATGTCCCCAGTGCCCCCAACATTTCCCTACTTTTATCTATAAAGGATCCTGAAGCCCCAGAAGTATGGAAACCTGTTTCTTGAACTCTAGCATGGACAGAGCTAAAAACAGATGTCAGCCTATTTTGAAACTGGTTGTGGATTTGTTGCCTTCTGCCCTTTGACGTTAATTGTATTTTTCCTACCTCAATGTTTGTTATAAAGCTCAGCTTGCAGTAACTGGCTCTGAGGGGCACTCACAAATTGGAGCAAAATGGGCTTTAGAGAGGTATTCATCAGAGAATGTAAAAAGAGTCAAATGTTGATGTTTGATTCCTTTTATTTGCAATGTACAAACCTGACATCATGCTTATTACTCAGGAGGTGAAGGCAACAATAATTCAGATTATACTAATTATACTTTGTGTTGGTACGGTTTACATAATATTTAAGGAAACAGAATCACCTGGAAGGAATCGTTTCATGTTAACATAGCTAAGTATTCTGGAAAATTGATAATCGGAGGAAATGGTTAAAACACATCCCCCTGAACAGAATACAATACCCTTTATAGTCAACTCACACTTGCTTTAGGTCTGCCAACTGCTAAAGAGAGGAGTATGCTAGATTTTTATGAGGTTTACAAACGTCTTAAAATAGTTTAACAGGCTACCTGTGAAAGGGCAGTTGGATGGACATTTTAATGGGAAGTCTCTAACAACAGCCTCAGAACACAAAGGACCCAACACACTGCAGCTTCAATT
Source organism: Canis lupus familiaris (assembly GCF_011100685.1). Classification (NCBI taxonomy): domain Eukaryota; kingdom Metazoa; phylum Chordata; class Mammalia; order Carnivora; family Canidae; genus Canis; species Canis lupus. The sequence continues at coordinate 82,302,243 of NC_049260.1, forward strand.
TGACACACTGCACACATCTGGATGGCATTTGGAATAAAGCAGGGACTTCTGAGCAACTGAGACAAGGGCTTTGCCTTTTTTGTTCCTCGAGTCAAAAGCAAAAATCACACCTCCTTATCCATCCACCTCTCTACTGCTCCCAGCCTGGGAGAAAAGGTTGTGGTTCTCATTTCCCTTTATGGACTGGCCTGGCTGCATCTGGTGCATCCTCTGCTCTACTCTGGACGAGGCCAAGTCCTAGGTCTCTGGCTGGGGAGGGAGCCAGCGTGGAGGAAGTGATTTGTCTGGGGCTATATGAAGTTAACAAGCCCCTCCTTAAGCATTCTGGGGCCCAGCATTGCTCACTCTCAAAGGAATCATAATTCCCCCTGGGCTACTGGCACCCTGTTCCAGGTCTTCTGCCACCTGCCTAGACACGGTGGATCCCCTTAAAGAGAGAGAGCTTGTCTCATGCAGGCTGGAGCCATCCACGAATGCTTAGAGAATTTTCCTTCTGAATGTGGAAACACCAGGTTCTGGTTTAAGCCAAATAAATGTGTGGTGATCTCTGGACATAAGAAATGACTTGTCAGCTGTCACGAAGGGCTTTCTGATCAAGGCGATGGGAGAGCTAGCAGTCTAAGAAAGCAGTAGCCCCGCAGGTCTTTCTGAGGTAGCCATGAATAACCACGCAAACATCCGAATCAAATGGTAGCACCAGGTTGACTGAAGTGGGACACCAGAACTCAGTAGGGGGAGCTTACCGGCCGGGCCTGAGGGTCAGGGTGGTCGGTGGCCAGTATTCCAGCCCCCGGAAGACTCCAATGTACAACTTGACGGATGAGCAAAAGGGCCTTTAGGCCTTCTTTCTTCAGCTTGTTTGGGTTTGTGAGGTGACCTATTGTGTGATGGAGGGCAGAGCAGGGGACAGGGTGGCAGGTGCCCCCTCCTATAGGCTTCTCATACACACCTGGCAGCGGCTGACTCGGGTGTGGAGCTGCCCAGCCTTGAGCGTTTCAGAGACTGGTTCCTCCCGGAACTGCTGCCTCTCTTCCACGGTTGTCAGCCAGAAACTGTACTTGTTGGCGAAGTAGTGGCAGGTGCCCCGGGCCCCACTGCACTCAATGAAAGGAGTAGCACGGAAATCCTCCAGGCAGGAGCCCGGTGAGACCAGGGACTGGCCGCCGCCCTCGGCACCAGCGGCAGTGTGCTGAAACGACAGAGTCAGCGTGTGAGCCGCACCTGCCACAGCCACCGGGGGATCAGCTCAGCTCCAGCATCTACGCAGAATACCCAGAACTGTATCATAGCACTAGGGACTGCTCCACCTCCCTCGTTGCCCTTTGGGGCCAAGAGCATCCCCTCCAAGCCCCCTGGTGCCCTCCTACCCCACTGCGTTTGGGCAAGTGGGTACATCTTCGCCAGTGCCCCCCTAATTGCTGGCATCCCACTGTATTCTGAGGTATGTTCAGTGCCTCCCAGAAAATCCCCACAGGCAGGTGGGTCTGAGAAAGGCTGGATTAAGGAAGATTCAGTAGGTTTTAGAATGCAGATCTTCTCAGAGCCTTTGTGTACTCCAAGAAGAGAAAGCGCGCAGTACGCCTCCAAGTGGCTAAACTGTGGGCCCTTCTCCCAGCATATCTAGGAATAGTGCTTACTCTGAAGTGACCTTCGTTAGAACTTCTTATGTTGTTGATTTGTTCCACACCCTTTAGGGCAACATGTAGTGTTTGTTGCTTGCTGTGTACAAGTGGGCCTCATATTTGGCCCAAGTGGGCCTCATATTTGGCCCAACCTCCTGACCCTCACTTCTGGGGCCCTTCAGCATACAATGTCAACGTCATTCATTAACCCATAGTCGCCAGTCACTGTACCCACAAGCCAGCAGTCCCTGTCTCTCTGCTCTCTATCCCTTCTCCCTTCACGTCAGCTGGGTTATTCTCTGGACCACAGCCAGCGAGGAAGAGGCTTCATACACACCCAGGTCAGCAAATGGCCAATGGGGCACCTGCCCGAGCTGGACGCTCAGGGATGGCTTGCCTAACAAAAGTTTGAGAGGGTTCATCTCCATATAAGTGACCTTTCCTGTACCCTGATACATGAAGTATCAAAGCTTCCCTTGTTTTGATCCTCACCTGGAGAACTTTCTGGAACAAACGAGACACGCTTGCCCTGCCTTACTAATGGCAGATGCTGTGTATTTTGCGCTTTGCACATGACTCAGGCTTGTTGTTGTGAATGTTGCTTTTTGTGTTGGGCAGGTGTGGAGGAGCCCCATACCAACGGACACAGCTCGTAGGTTCTTAGGCCACCTTTTAATCATTTTATCCCTCTTTTCTCCTTTTTAGTAGGCATGCCTTATAGCTTCAAGACGCCGTACTAGGCAGTCCAAATTACCAAAGCTACAGGTTTTCAGTAAGAAATAGATATTCCAAAAAAAAAAAAAAAAAAGAAATAGATATTCTAGAATGTTAGCATTATGTGTAAAGTAAGAGTAAAGAAAGCCTGAATAAGGACTTAAGAGTGCTCTTGTGAGCAAAACACATGCGATTTTGTAGAGCTTTTGTACCACTCCTTGTGGAAGCTCAGGAGCCTTTCGACTTATTTCCTGGTCTGGGTGGTGTATGGGATAGAAGGATAGGTACAGCGATCCTGTTTTACGTTGGATAAACTGCCCAATTCATGTAGACGGAGCAAAATAAGGAAGTACCTCATTGCAGGTGGTAAACCAATGTGAGGAAGCCTCAGGCTTTGGTAATTCTTCAGACACTTTCTCATCAACTCACCTCTGATGACTTAGCAAGGAAGTGCTGGCGAGGCGGGGTCCTTCAATGGATGCCACACTGGTTTTCCCTGGGAGCTACTCTGGCCCTAAACTTAACCTTTTCCTCATTCAATGTCTCCTGATATTCACGGGATGTCGTATGAGGGACCTGATTCCTCCTTGGGCTTACAGATGTTCTCAGCTCTTTCTTCGCAAGACATACAGCCTTCCCACCAAAATGGAGAAGCAGAAAGATCCCAGAAAGGATGCAGAAACACAGCAGGCCCTCATCTGAGCCTTTCAGGAGGACATGATGGTGGCCAGGTGGGGGCAGGGTGCTGGGCCAGCAGGAAGAAGAGGAAGAGTCCCCATGCCCAGCCTGCGCAATGAGAGTGTGTCCCGGCCTTGAGTGGGGACAGCCTGTCCACCGGGGATCAGGTGTCTCCTCTTTCCCTCACTTGCAGCATAACTGAAGCAGGCATTAAATGTTAGGGCCTTTGCCAGTGATTCATAGATATTCTCACCCCTGGACCACTGGGTACAAACTGCTCCTTTGTACTCACCCTCAAGATCACCCATCATTCAAACAGAACTGCCCTCTGCTCTTTAGCCAAGGTCAAGACAAGCATTTTCCTTCTTTCCGCATTCTGTGCTACCTACCTCATGTCACTGGGGCCCATGAACCAGCCCAAGGGACCCTCCCAGGGCGCCTCTATGCTGGGGAAGGGGACAGGGCAGGGTCTCACCATGAGGAAGGAGTACCCAATCCAGAGGCTGTGCCAGCCCAGGGGGCACTGCGGGATGGTGATGTCCTGGCTGTGCACGGCAATGGCCTGTGAGGGTGCCTCGCACACCGAACAACGGCTGATGTACTGGGGGATCTGGGCCTGGCCGACGGGCATCATGGGAATGGGGGCGGTGGTGGAGAGCCAGTAGGATTTATCATTGCGTCTGGCGTAGTGGCACACTTCGTTGATGTTGCAGTAGATGAAGGGCATGGTGCTAAAGCGGGGCAGGCAGGAGCCAGCAAAACCTGGAAGGAAAGCAAGTGGGCAAGAGCCAGTAAGGTCCAGCGGACTGGTGGGGCTGAGATGGTCCCCAGCGCCACTGGGACTGGACTAGTCAGGTTGACTGACATCCCACCGCTTGTGCCCGAACTGGGACGGCTCTCCCTTCAATCCTGGCACACTGTACAAACACTGGTGTCTGTTGGTCAAATCCTATTTTCAACACGCCAGGGAAGTTTGATAATGAGTGGAATCTTTTTATAAGCCGCAGAATGACTCCCTAATTAATCTACTATGTAAAACCAGCATTTAATAGTCTGTGGTTCAGAGTCAGCACACCTGTAGACAATACAATTAATTCTTGGGTAATTGCTGTTGCCCCACAAGTCATATTAGTGTTATTACTGCTGCTAATCGCTAAAGTGTAATGGATGCTTAACATGCCAAACGGTGTCCAAAGCATTTTATGTTGAGTGATTCATGTCATTCTTCCACCGCCCTGTGAGATAGGTACCGGAATTAGCTGTGTTTCCATTTAAGGTGGAAGTGGAAGCTCAGAGAGGTGGAAAAACTTGTCCAGAGTACCCAGCCAGTCCATGGTCAAGCCAGGGTTTAGACTCAGATCGGCCTGATGCAATAGCTAGTGCTCACAACCCACTACCCACCAGTGGGCCCACCCAGGGCTGGGAGGACCAAGGAGAGGAGCTCCTGATCTTCGTGAGGGTGGAGGGCCAGGGCTGGTGTCAGAGTCAGTACTCACCCAGGTCCTGGTTGTGGGCTTTCTCCTGGCCCTCCACGAACAGCAAGCTGTAACCCACCCACAGCTGGCTCATCCCGGCAGGGCACAGGGGCAGCTGTTCTGACTGGCTGTGCTTCACCAAGGTGTAGCCCACTCTCACACTCTGCCCAGGCACTCCAGCCCTCCCGAAGGGACCCTTCTTCCCTGGAGCTCCTGAGAGGGAGAGAGCAGAAAAGGCGTGAGCTGCTCATAACAGCAGCCTACTGACTTGGCGCCGAGCACTGAGCAGGGCACATCGTATACACACACGTCAGCTCACTGGATCTGCACGGCAACCTTATTACCTGGATTCGCTGGAATGCCAACTCAGATGTATCCAGCAGCGGAGTCTCTATTTGAAAAAGCATGCTATCCAGCTCCCCTCCCACAGCCACCGGGCCTCGAGTCCTCTAAGAGGGGGTGAGGGGGGGCAGAGGGGGCAACTTCTTGGACCTTGCAGGCTCTCACAGGACGTGAGTGAGTACCTGCTGGGTCAGAGGCAGCAAAAGCAGAATTGGAAGTAGCAGGGCAAAATCATACCCTCTCTCCTGCCCACAGCAGACATGGCTTGTTAATCACAGCACTTTTCTATTGAGCCTCAGACCTGTCCCCCACTCAGGGCAACTGATTTGCCATCTCTGATATGAAATGGGACTTAAGGGGCACTTGGGTGGCTCAGTGGTTGAGCGTCTACCTTCAGCTCAGGTTGTGATCCCAGGGTCCTGGGATCGAGTCCCGCATTGGGCTCCCTATGGGGAGCATGCTTCTCCCTCTGCCTATGTCTCTGCCTCTCTCTGTGTCTCTCATGAATAAACAAACAAAAAAAAAAAAACAGTTTTTAAAAAGGGAGTTAAGTAGCAGCCATTCCTCATCTCAGATTTTCTTAGGCCTTGAACCACACCCTTCCCATCCACGTCAGAATCCCAGAGTAGGAAACGGGAGGTGCAGGGAAGGGGGCCATGCGAAAGGACAGTCATAACTCTCGAGAGCTGGAAGAGAACCCAGAAAGGGGCCTGGAAGGAGTCCTTTGCCTTCCAGAATACGGGGCTCTCATCCTTCAGAGGCTCAGAGGCGGGTGGGAGCGAATGGAGTGCTGTCGGGTTTCCCTGGTTCCTAGTGGTGTCAAACTTTGCTTCCTGTTCCTCAGATTTGAGATTTTGGCTCACTCCAAAGCCCCAGACCCTCACAGAGACACTCTGCTCCCCTGGTGCCGACATCACCAGACCTTCAAATCCTGGAGGGCCTTGCAGTCCAGGGAGACCAGGGTCGCCAAGAGCCCCAGGCGGACCGGGGATTCCATTGAGACCATCTTTGCCAGGGACGCCAGGTAAACCTTTGGAGCCTGCAAGCAGAGAAGGCCGGGAGCACCCACTCAACGTGGGAGGTCCGCCAAGAGAACCATTCCCTAGAGGACTCGCATGTCATGACCAGGACTTACCAAGAGAGGGTGCACTAGCCATCATTTTAGAACACTGGGCCTGAGGCTGCTAGGTTAGTCTTTTTTTTTTTTTTTTTTTTTTAAGGTTAGCCCTTAATTGGCATCCGGGCTTCTCAGTAGTGGGACCATCACTCTGAACTTAGCCACTCTGAGCCCCCTCACACCTATTTCTCCCTCCCTTCCTCTCATCCTCACAGCAATGCACAGAAACTGTCAGAGCCCCACGTCCGAAATGAGAACACTCAGGCCCTTGGGGAGAAGCTGATAACTTATCAGAGCAGGTGCATCAGCTGAGATTAGAAGCTGGAGTTCCCTGCTCCCCCAGCCCCGGCTTTTTCATCCCCACTGCACTCCCTCCTGCCTTCAGCGGCCCAGCACAGAGGGGCCAGGGGGCGGGAGTAGTTGCTCTGGTCTGCCCACACATTCTCTAAAGCCAAGTACGATGGCCCTTGCTGACCCTCCTTCCTGGCGAGGAGCTTGGCAGCTTTGCGAAGGAAGGGAGGAAGTGCTTGCTGGAGGTGTTCCTTGAGACCTGGAGATCCCAGCCGGGGGGGCTTCAGCCTCCCATCCAAGGTCAGCTTAGCTCACCACCCCCACCCCAGAAGTCTCCTGTGGGTGGTGCTCTCCTTACCTTGGAGGCCTACAGGACCTTGAACCCCAGGATCTCCCGTGAGGCCAGGGATGCCATCGATGCCCGGTAGACCCATGGGTCCAGGAGGAACCTGGACAGCTTCTGCAATTGTTGTCTGTCCAGGAGCACCTTGGGGTCCGGAAAAGCCTGGGGGCAAGTAGGAGAGATGGAAATATCACATGGAGGCAGAGGAGACAGATGGCATGGGTCCTCAGAAGACTTCCTTTCTACCGAGCAATCATCAGCTTTCTACCTTTGCTGTTTGTCCCCACAGTCTCCACCGCAAAGCTCCAGGATGACTCTCTCTGCATGCTTTACCCGATATCCTCTTTACCCACCTGCCTCCCCAGGGAATTGGTAGCTTCTTGAAGGCAGAAGATGACAGGCTGTGTTTCCTCCAGGCCTGGCGTAGGGCCTGGCGCATGGTAGGCAAGTCAAGACATGTTTGTGAGCAAATGCGGTGGGGCTGAGCCTTTGTTTTGGGGCTGGGGATGGCTGGTTCACTCCCTCACTGGTCAGAGTACAGTGCCAAGGAGGCCAAGGGGATGCATCCGATCTTGGAAGTACAGTGGGCATCATGGCCTAGGATCCTGAGCCTGGCCTGTCGATTTGCTAATAGAAGCCAAATAAGCCCATGTGCTTACCAATTTATTGAAAAAACATTTCTGAAGTGTCTACTATGTGCCACAGCCCTGGCAGACTGAGGGTTGGAGCAATGAAGAAGCCAGACCATCATGGAGATTACGGTCTGGTGATAAAGATGAAACATGGATAACCTGACAAATACCATTGGTCCTGTGAGTTGTGAGAAGTGCTACAATGGAAATGAACAATGCAGTGACAGGGATAGTGAGGGGGCTCTGGGGTAGAGAACCTGCTTGAGAAAGAGTGCTAAGTGGCCTCCTATAAGTAGTGACATTTAAAGCTGAGACTATTAAAGGATTAGAGGGAGCTGGGGGTGGGGTGGGGCTAGAGGATTCTAGGAAGCAGAACTAGCCTGTGCAAAGGCCCTGCGGTCAACCAGTTTCGCTAACCAGGCTGGTGTGGCAAAGAGGAGGGAACAGAAAAGAGGAAGGACTGATGATGAGGATGAAGGGGAGGTGTCATATGGGACTCTGGGAGCCAGAGTTTATTCTTCTGCTATGGGAAGCCAGTGGGTGATTTATGTCTTAGATCTCTCTGACCACCTGGTAGAGAGAAATGATTGTTGGGGGAGATGCCCCATGGGGAGGAGCCAGGAGGCCAGTTAGCAGGTCACTGCAGTGATTTCCTTAAGAACCTTCTGTGCCTGGGACCCTGGTGGCAGCAAGGGAGATGCTGAGAGGTAAGCAGATGTGAGGTGCATTGAGAAGCAGCCCACAGGGCTTGCTGATAGGTTGCGTGTGCATGAGGGGATGACGGGAAAGGATGGAAAGTGTCCTTCATTTCTGGATGGAGCACGTGGGTGAGTGGTGATGAGCACAAACCAAGTGTGCCTGCTGATTCAGGAAGAGCACAGAGGGGAGCTCAGCGGCTGGACCGGTGGTGGCGGTGACCTTTAGTTCCTGGACCTGCTGGAGGCTGAGAGGTCCCCAAGGTGGGGAATTCACCTTCCTGGAGGAGCTTCATAGACGCCTCAGGCATCCAGGCTTTCTTGGTGTGGTGAGCAGTGGCTCCTGTCAGCACCTTACCCCCAGACCTGTCCCTCGAGCTCAGAATCAGCCGGGCATGTGCTCTCAACTCACCTTGGGGCCCTGCCTTCCCCTTCATCCCGGGAAGTCCTGGGTCTCCAGGTGGCCCAACCTTGCCTGGAATCCCCATGAAGCCAGGCTCACCTCTCATGCCTGGCAAAGTCCAAAGGAAAGCAAGTCAGGGCTTGGCACAGTGGTGCTGGTGGGGGAACTGAGGGGTTGAGGCTGGGCAGATTTGAGGGTGAGAAGAGCACGATCGGCTGGCCCCTCTTCATAGGGCTACAGGAAGGGGCCATCTCTAACTGTGGAGTGGGAAAGGGGCCAACAGCCAGCCACACAGCCATACCTTTTAGCCCTAGCTCTCCAGGGAGGCCGGAGAAACCTGGAATTCCTTGGACTCCTTTGGGCCCTTGAGGGCCAGGAACTCCAGGGAAGCCAGGGTCTCCAGGGTCACCTTGATTGGAGGATGGCCCAGGGGGCCCCGGGGGCCCCGGGGGGCCCGGGCGGCCTAGGGATAAGATCAGAAGAGGAATGAGTGCAGGTGAGCAGGAAGTGGCCTTCGCTGAAGACTTCAGAGGGCTGCTAGGAAGCCAAAGCCTGTTCCCAGGGCCGAGAATATTCCCTGGCTGTGAGTGGGGTCCCAGTGCCTGGACTTTCCTGAACTCTTTGAGCTAACACAGACTGATCCAGTCCCCTGTGTTCCTGTTGGGGGAAGAATGTGAGGCCGAGCAGGCCGATGCATGTCCAGCAATAGGAATGGGGCCGGACTGAATTCGGACCTCCCCCAAAATGCGGACAAAAGGTGAAGGCCAAACCTCTTTGGGGCTTTGGGGCTTCCTGTCTTTACCTTGCTCTCCATCTAGCCCTGGTCGCCCAGGGTCGCCAGGCTGTCCTACTATGATCGAAGGCAAGGAGAGGCCTGGGGCACCAGGCAGACCAGCAGGGCCCTGGAGACCCGGGAAACCTGCAAAGAATAAATCAAAGAGGCCGCGTGGGCTTGGTGTGGTCAGGCTCTCCCAGAGAAACGGAAGCGGTTAGGTAGGAGCCAGACCCACAAACCGCCAGCAGAGGGCTCTCCTCCCCTCTGTCTCCCTTTGCAGTCAGCAGGGGAACAGGGCCCACACTGGGGCCCAGAGACTCCCCATCCCCGAGCACCCCTTGCCTGCACCCCACAGCAGGCGCCGCAGGTCCACCTGCTTGGGATGGAGCTTTGGAAATTTCTAGTTCCTGGCATCACTGGAAATGGAAATATTTTAGGCTGATTTCCCCCAAACTGGGAAAAAAGGTAGGCATAATGACTACAGTACCTGCATTTTTAAACCTACTGTCCCTGTGGCATGTTTTCATGAAGTTATTAGCCAGTTCTGCCTGGGGATGTCCAGAGGAGGTTACAGGCTGAGGTGGGGGCACCGGCTCCAAGAGCCAGGAGAGACGCCTGCTGGGTCAGAATGCAGGTCCCAGGGGGCACCTTGTTGGCTCAGTAGTTGAGCATCTGCCTTTGGCTCAGGGCATGATCCCAGGGTCCCGGAGTCAAGTCCCACATTGGGCTCCCTGCAGGAATCCTGCTTCTCCCTCTGCCTGTGTCTCTGCCTTTCTCTCCATGTCTCTCATGAATCAATAAATAAAATCTTTAAAAAAAAAAAACAGGTCCCAAGGGCACTGGGGCTCCCAGTGTCTTCTAGGGCTAGTTTCTGGGTCTGCTAGGCAAACTGGAAAATGCTTTTTCCAGTAGTACATATCAGCTGAATGCTTGCTTAATTGCCTATAGAACAAATTTCTTGGGAGCACCTGGGTGGCTCAGTGGTTGAGCATCTTTTGGCTCAGGTCATGATCCTGGGTCCTGGGATCAAGTCCTCTATAGGGCTCCCCATGGGGAGCCTGCTTCTCTCTCTGCCTATGTCTCTGCCTCTCTCTCTCTCTGTCTCTCATGAATCAATAAATAATTTAAACAAACAAACAAAAAAACCAAACAACAAAAAGCCCCACAAATTTCTCTATATCAAGTCTCTTCCCCTCTTTTAGTCAAAGAGAAAAGCCGCTTATTAGAGTAGATGTATAATACGTGTTTGCTCAGATTTTAGTATCGCTTTACGTATTTTCTGTTTGTGTAATGATTTCTACTATAATGTTCCAAACCAAAAACTTTCAACTGATTACGGAAGATTTATTTAATAGGCGCACGTGGAATACATACATGGGAGTCTTGATGGGAAAACACATTGAAGCCATATGTACACATGTAGAAGTCCATCTTATACTTGTAGCATGAAAGTAGTGTACTTATTATTTTGGCATATTTTAGAATACGTTCAAATGAAGAGATGTGGATTCTCACTGGTTGATAAACTATTCTGGTGGTCAAGATGTTTTTTTTTTTTTTGTAACAATAAAATCCAAAAATATTAATGTTGAATTTTTGTTTTTCTGACAAGGTGAGCCAAAAATATTAATGTGCAATTTCTTATACTTAGTTAAATAGTAAATCCGTAAAGACACATAAAGAAAGATGGTGGATCTATTAATTGTGGATTTTCTTCCAGCTCATTAGTGAACTGAATGCAAAGGAAATATAAAGAATAAAAAAAATAAATTTCAAGAAAGGCTCCATTATAGGTCTGGACAAAAAACAAAAGGAAAAAAACCAAGTTGGAAAGCTACGTGGTGCTACTTTCAGTATGGTCAGTTATGTCTTGATGAACCTTTAAAGTACTTTTCTTTGTCACAAAGGTAAACATCTGAAAAGAAAGATATTTTGCATTTTTTTCCTGAAAATATAGCTTTATATATACACATACATATATATTTTTTACATAAAATATATATCTGCCTAGCATAGATATAGATATATTTATAGATAAATGCTGAAATTACGCAAAAACCAATAAATAAGACACCATAGTACTATGGGCAGCACACAGATTATAAAGAGCTCCCATAGCAGTTTTTGGAGCTACTTTCTCTTTTTACCTGTTTCTCGATTTTACAATTATACCAATCTATCATTAAAACTGACATAAAGGTACTACCAATCTCAAGTAATAAAAAAAAAAGCTCACGTATTTCTTTAAGAATGAGACACTTTAAACGAGCCCGTGAAAATGGACAATGGAATATTTTTCCAACTCATTTCAGTATCAGAGACTTAAGAAAACCCTAGACCCACAAATGCAGACTCTAAATATCTAGTGTGAATGCAAAAATGAATGGTATAATTCAAAGTTCTCTGGATAAAGGGACAGGGAATTCTTTAGGAAGTTGGCTTAGGGATAAATCCTCATTTTACACTGATTTCTACCATCATATCAGACACAGGTTCCTATGGCGGGAGATGTGATATTTGCTCTATACTTCTAAAACAAGGTTTTAATTAGATATTGAGAAGAGCAGACTATTTATAAATCACAAGTTAAAAACAACGCAGATTCAATGAATATCTGTGTTCCAACCACCCAATTTAAGGAAAAGAAGATGGCATTAACCTTTGAATTTCTTTGCATGCCCTTCACAGATCCTACCACCTTCCCTCCCGTTCAGGGGCAAGCACTCCTGAATTTTGCATTCAGCATCCCCACAGTTTGACCATGTGTATCTGTGTCCCTAAACAATATATTGCTTGTTCTCATTTATTTATAAACTTTGATCAGCGGAATCATACCCAAAGTCTTTCTCTGCGACTGCGGGGTGTGTGTGTGTGTGTGTGTGTGTGTGTGTGTGTGTTTAAATCAACGTCATGTTCTTGAGATGTATCCATCTTCACAGTGTGCTGTTTACTACATTCGTAATTGTGATTTTTTTATTAGCTCAGATAGTAAAAGGAAATGGATAATTTTTTTTTTTGGAAATGGATAATTTAATGACAAAACATCCATAGTCAAGGTTGGAAAACAACTGGGGTTCGCTTCTATTCAAGGCCTCTCCTTTCTGCCTCCTGTGAAAGAGGACCTTGTTGGAACCCCACCCTCTGGAGAAGCTGCTGGCTTTTAGAAAAGAACAGGTTGGTCCAGACCAGAGGAAAGAGTAAACACAGAGAGAGCAGATGCACCAATATAACATTTAGCAGAAAGTGAATTAATGTAGGAATGAATTCCTGGAAAACAAGACAGACATTATACAAACAGGCATACAAACAAATAAAATGTGGTGGGACTCCAAGCTCCAGAGTTATAATGGAGGAGCAGAACATTTTGCAAAGATGATTGCCCCCGGGGGAGCATAGAACAATATCATGGACAACATTTCTTAAGCAACTACTGTGTGCCAGGTGCCACGCTAGATGCTTTTATACATATTACCTCACTCCTGATTGATTCCTCACCAAACCAATGTGGTAGATTCTCTTATGGTGTCCTTTTTTGCCAGAAAGGAAAATTAAGGGTTTGGTGGGGATTGAGGAGCAAGTACTACCTTCTTCAGGGTCCTATAGCTAATGAGGGGTAGAGTGGGGATTTGAATCCAGTGGTCTGACTTCAGAGCCCATATTTCTCGCCATGATGCTATACTAAATTCATATCCTGTTTTACATGGAGTGTGATGTATATGGGTCTTCAGGACATTTCCAAGGAGGGGGAGAAGAGAATTAGAATTCATTTCTCACCATTTGTGAGGTGGGGAAGGGGAGGCCCATAGAGAGATGTCAGATGATACCACGAGCCAGGGGCTGAGATTAGGGCAACGCCTGCTTTCTAGTAAACCCCACAGATCCTAATTTAGGGCTTGTGTGTATGCCTGTCCTAGTAACACATTTATCCTCTCAGTTTTGGGCTCCTTCTAGCAGCCATGCTGTCTTCTTGGGGCCCTGGAAGTGGAGTGCCATCCACCCTGGACTTGAGGAACTTCTGGCAAATCTCTTGCTAAGCGGACAAGCCCTGTCCTTCAGGACTTTCAAAGGCAGGCCCCGGCCAAGGGTATGAGACCCTGGGGTTAATAAGTGAGAGTGGGAAGGAATATGGATGCTAGGAATATGGAACTCACTGGACTGCTCCCTGGCATGCCTTCCAGGAAAGCCCTAGGTGTGGCCTACCCTCTCAGCAGTCAGCTCCACAGGGTTCTGAGGTCCCCAGAGATGGGCAGACATGCACAACTTGACCCTGTGAGCCCCACCCATGGCTCCTCAGCCAGGCCTCTCTCAGCCTATCTGAGGACTAATGGGCTCACTTACCTCGGCCACCTTTTTGCCCTCTTGAGCCTGGCCTCCCTGGGGCTCCGATACCAGTTCCTGGAGATCCTTTCTCTCCTTTGGGGCCAGGCAGGCCCGCTGGCCCCGGCACACCACTTATACTAGGTCCTAGGAGGAGATGCAGAAAAGTTGGGGGGGGGGGGACAGAACTCAGTGCCGGTGAGGCTCTGATGCCTAGTTCATGTGTTGCAGGTCTGCGTGACCCGCACTGGAAGCTGAGTCCTGAAATAACTGGGCAGGGAAGGGGAGCTGGTCCCAGATAGAAGGACAACCTCTTTCCTCCTTCCCTCCACAAATCAAGGGGGGCTGGCAAGGAGCTCTATGAGCTAAAGGATACGAGGTCCACCACAGTTGAGAACTCATGGCCAGGCCCCACTAGCCTTCTGGAAAAGCCCATGCTCTCCTCGTGGGCCTCAAGCCTCTTCTTTACCTGGAGTTCCATGTGTTCCCTTGGTTCCTGGAAGCCCATTGAGTCCATGTAAACCAGGAAGTCCAGGGAAACCTGAAGGGACAGTATTTCAGAAATGGCTCCAGCAACTCTGATTCATGAGGGGGCCAGCAAAAGATTCCACCCCCAAGGGCTTTGTGAAGTCATGGTCTTTTTTGAGGCATGAGGCACGACTTCATGCCCTAAGGGAGACTGGACCATTCCCTAACCTCTACCCTCCACCCTAGCTCTTCCTGACTCTTATTAGAAACCAATACAGCTTTAAGAGCAGGTGGTAGTTGGGGCAGCCCAGGTGGCTCAGCAATTTAGCGCTGTCTTCGGCCCAGGGCGTGATCCTGGAGACCCGGGATCAAGTCCCACGTTGGTCTCCCTGCATGGAGCCTGCTTCTCCCTCTGCCTGTGTCTCTGCCTCTCTCTCTCTCTCTCTGTCTCAAATAAAATCTTATAATAAATAAAATCTTTAAAAAAAAGAGCAGGTGGTAGATAATTAGGTATCTTCAAGAAGGCAGAGTGTCAATGCCAAGACCTAGAATTGCCAGCTCCTAGGGGTAGGCCACGCAGGCCAGGACAACAACCTTCCTCACTGACCCTTCTCTCCATGGAGTCCATGTTCTCCTCTTCCCATCATCTGTCACATGGCCCAGTGGATGACTCCCCCAGATATGGCTTGCCATCAGATAGGGTCTCCTCATATAAAGGAATTGCTGTCCTTTTTCTAAGGTAAGAAACCCTTCCTCACAGTCTCCTCTCAAATACACATACCTTTGGTTCCTATTAGGCCAGGGGGTCCAAGGGTCCCAGTTGCCCCTGGATGGCCTGGAGAACCCGGAAGCCCTGGATTTCCTCTCATGCCTGCAATCCCGGGGAGTCCTGAAGGTGAAACCAAGGCAGGAATTCAGAATAGATCATGGCTCGAAGCTAACCTTCACTTTTTCAGAATCCAGTTGTCGGGTGGCACGGTACCTGGGGAGCCAGGAAGGCCGAGGTCTCCAGAAATACCAACTTTCCCATCTTCCCCTTTGCTTCCTGGGAGACCCACATCACCAACCAGTCCATTGGTTCCTTGCACGCCTACAAAAATCAAGAAAATGTGCTGAGTGATTGGACCACACTTCGGAGACAGGGAACAGGAAGATAAAGCTCCTTGAACTGTCAAGAGAGCTAGGTCCAATGAAAAGACTGAGCAAAGGAGAGTATAGCGGCTGTCTTTGCATTTGAAAGGTGCTGCCTGCTAAGGTAAATAAACTTGTTCTGACTGTCCCTGTAAGTAGAAGCAATGGGTGGAGATGTTTGAGAAACAGTTAACTATAAACCAAGAGGGTAGGCACCATCATCCCAAAGATCTTATTAGACTTTTCCCCTGAGTCTCAAAGGAAGAGCAGGCTGGTTTGCTCAGGGAAACCATGGGGCTACCTGTAAGTGGATACATATCAGGGTAGGCATTTCTCTAAACTGGAGAGAAGTTACAGAACTTGGTGTTGACCTCCCTCCCCAATTTCTCCTGATCCTCAGTTTGGAGGAGTACAGTCAACTCACCTTTAAAACCAGACTCCCCAGGTTGCCCCTTGAGTCCTGGGCTACCAGAAATTCCAAGTGTTTGACCTTGATCTCCTGGGGATATGAAGATACTGGTTAAGTGGTCAGGAGAAGTTACACCTCCTTTTGCAGCAAAGAGGTCTTTTAGTGGCAAAACTTTTTCAGATTCAGTGTAGCCAGAGATCCTTGACAAAAGTATGCATTGGGTAAGACATGATCAATCACCCAAAAAAGGCTGGGATGCTATCAGGCAACTGGCAAGAAATGCTGCTACATGAAGCATATCTCCGCTTGGAAGACATCACTATGCTCAGTATGGGCAGAGAAGATGACAGGAGGGGCACTATAACATCACCAGAATGGAACAATGATGACAGCAAGCATGGACTCAGCAAGGAAAATGACTGTCTAGAGCTAAGGCTCTCCTCTGCCACTGATCTTGGAAGGCAAATGGGTCAAACCACTGTTTGTCACACATCTTTGAGGAGCAATGCCCGCCTTCAAAGGGGGCTTGGCCAAAGGGGAAATGTAAATCGATTCACTTCCCCTTGAACACAGAGTTTCCTTCCCAAAAAGCCCTGAGCCTGCTAGAAATCCACCTTGCTCCAGAAACACACATTAAGAAATAAAACTTTCCTCACCTTTTGAACCTGGGAGACCAGATGCTCCTGGGAGTCCAGGAGCTCCATTGAGACCCTGTGAACCCTTTGAAGCAATATGGAAATCATTATTTCTACCCAGAGCTTGGAGCCTCCCATGCTGTTATCCCCCTGCCCTACCCAAACCACTGCCTGAGAGAAGTCTACTTGTGGATGCTGTGGCAGGGGTGGAGTGGGTGCGTGGGGGGGCATCCTGCAGAAGGGAAGGTAACCAGCAAAGGATGGAAATGCATAGTCATGGTTTTTAGGGTAGGGATTATTTTTTTATTTTAAGATTTTACTTATTTATTCATGAGAGATACAGAGAGAGGCAGAGACATAGGCAGAGGGAGAAGCAGGGTCCCTGAGGGGATCCTGATGCGGGACTCAATCCCAGGACCCTGGGATCACACCCTGAGCCAAAGTCAGATGCCCAACCACTGAGCCACCCAAGCATCCCATAGGGAAGGGATTCTATCTGCATACCTTCTCAATGGCTATCAAAATTAGATTCTTGGGAAATCGAGGTGTGGCTGTTGTGGCAAGTCTCTTTTAAAAGATGGGACATGGCCATCAGGCCGGGCACGTGGTGTGCTCTGCAGACAGCTGGAACCACCACCTGTGCCAAAGCTCTGGAGCCATTCTGCACAAAAAAATGTATTGCTTCCCCATGTAGGGCTCTCTACCCCTTAGCCGCTGGATGTACATGTGCAGGTCCTGGAGTCTGAGTTTGGGCTGATGTTACCATTTTCACAGGACAAATTGCCTTTACTGACTCATGCCCAATACACTGATTCTGGGAAGTGGGCATGTCAGCTGCCATTGGTAGTTATTTCCCTGATAGCTGGTATGGGTTTGAGTTGTGGAGCTGTCCCTCATAATGGCATACACTACCTAGTGCCTTGGGTGGGAGTCAGAGTTCTGGGCGTGGTCTCTGTCCTTGCTGACCCCCTACCCAGGATCACCCCCTCCACACATTTGCCTGGTCTTTCCTGGGCATTGGGATATCTGCTGATTCTGAGCCTTTGCTCATGCCAGGAACCCTCCCAGAATGCTTTCCCACTTTGACTCCATCCTTCCTAGTGTATGAGGAGTCAGGAGCTCCCGGCTAAGAATGATTTCTTTTGCAGTCGCTTCTGGTGTGTGTGTGTGTGTGTGTGTGTGTGTGTTCTCTCCATCAGACGGTCTGACGCTTTTAAAGCATCAGGGACTTTGCCTGCAGGGAGCACAGCTTTTCTGGGATCCAGTTCATTCAGCAACTTCAATACTGCTACTATGATGTTGACTACTTATTTAGAGCCCCCCCTTTGCCCTATACCGGGCTAAGTTCTTTACCCAGATCATTTCGTTGAATTCTCACTGCTGTCTGCTGAAGGAGGTGTGAATATTGTTCCTGTTTCACGTAGATGAGAAAAGTGAGGCTTGGGCAAGGTAAGCAATATGCACAGAATCACAGAGCTAACAAGTGGCAGTGGGGCAGATATTCAAACCCAACTCCATCTCCTGGCTATTCCTGCTCTATCGCTCTTCCTTTGGAGAGCCCAGACAGGCTTATTTGGTAATTTGCCACCTCTTGCCTCTGGTGGAGGCAATGGTGACCTTTCTGAAATGCAAACATCAAGAGGCCTGCACCGAATTCTGACGATGTGCCAAGTACAGTGGGGGATGCCGACAGCGGCGTGCAGACCAGAGATCATGGGAAGGATTTTTTTCTCGAGTCCTGACAATGTCATTGAGGAAACTGGGGCTGCACAGAACCAAGTGGGATTCGTATAAGCAGTGAGAAGTGCAGCATGCCAGCAGAGCAGGAGCTCAGAGGCTCCTGGGGCAGGGGAGGTGCCTGGGATGGGGCCTGAAGCACAGGTGGACATTAGCCAGTTAGTTGCTGAGAAGGAGGCTCTACCCTGTGAGGGAGAGAGCATGAACAAAGGCCCAGAGGAAGGAACATTCAGGAAAGGGGATTGGGGTGGATGGGAGAGGAAGACTTGTCAGACTCAGGGAGAGGGTTTTGTCTGCGGTGAGCAAGGGGAAGGGGCCAGAAAATTGGGGAACAGGGCATGCCCCCTGCTATGGAGACCCTTCCCTGGTGGAGAGACCAAGAGCTGGGCACACTTACGCTTTCTCCTGCTATTCCCGGGAAGCCTGTGATTCCAGGGGACCCCTTCAGGCCAGGTAAGCCCCGGAGTCCTATGGAGCCAGGGAGGCCTGCCCTCCCAATAAGCCCCTTGATGGTACTGGGGAAGCCAGGAGCTCCAGGCAAGCCTGGTGGCCCCAGGGGACCGGCCTCTCCTTTGTCACCTGGGAAAGAAGAAAAGGGTTTAGAAAACAGACTCCCCAGGGTGCAGGTACCTGGGATCACAGGCAGGCCAAGTGCAGCCTTGGGGACTTGGGGATGGCTACCTTAAAGTGTGGGTGGATGAGGTGGTTTCAGCCTTAGGGGGCATCTGTTAGGGCCACCCTGGCTCTAGCACTGCTAGTACCTATGCCCCATCATCTGCCAGGCTCCTCTAGGGTGACAACCACCTGTGGTTCAAAACTTCAATTTCAGAGTGGCAGTGAAGACTGACAGCCTCACAGTCCAGGTGCCTCTCGGGCCCCCGAGAAGTCAGCCTCGTGGATGCCCTGCTTGCCACCCACACTACTGCTCTGGGGGAGTCTTATACTACTGGCCCTTTTCTCAGGAAGGAAGTTGAGCACGAGCATTTCTCCTGCCCATTGCCTGCCCCCAGCACCTCTGGGCCCGGGAAATCCATCCAATCCAGCTGAGCCTCTAGAGCCTTTGTCTCCTTTGAACTGGAGGTTCAGCATGGGAGGTCTTGGACTGGGTACTCCAGCTGGCCCTGGATCGCCTCTGTCTCCTGCAGCGGTAGGTGGAGGATGGGATGGGGGGTGGGGGAAGATCGTGAGAACCTTGTGAGAAGAAGCTTAGACACGGGGTCAGGCACTAGCTGACCTCTCATTTCTCCTCCTCCCACACTACCCCCGGGCCTCCTTTCCAGGCCCTTCCCACCCGTTTCCCCAAATTCCCACCTATGTGCATTCCCTCTCCTATGACAGCCCCAAAGTCGGCCAGCAACTTTGGACCTTACTCCAAACAGCCCACCACTGAGCGTCAGGGAATGCACGACGAGGCCTTTCAACACGTGGTGAAAACTCAGAAGAAATTAGGTCTTTTGGTTTAAAAGCCAAGCTTTGGGGTTCCAAAACCCCGAATCTTATTATCGAACACAGAATTGGTATAAGCCACACCAGTCACAATGTCGACGAACAGAATGTGCCTTGGGCAGCATGGCCAGTGATTTCGGAATTCAGTCCTCCGGCTCACCTTTTTCACCAGCATGGCCAGCCTTTCCAGATGGTCCCACTCTTCCGGCTGACCCAGAAATTCCCTTTATTCCACTCGTGCCAGGAATACCAGGGAGACCTGGCATCCCTGGAAAACCTACCAGCCCAACAGACCCCTTTTCACCTGTTGAGAAACCAGAACTTCTATCATTATCCCTGTTTGACATACAAGGAAATGGAAGCTTGGAGGTTAAATAACTTACCCCAAATCACATAGCTTGGAGGTTGCAGAGAAAGGATTCAAACCCAGGTTTCTCTAACTCTGAAGCCCAATCTAATAGTCCTTACATATACTATTTCCCTGAACAGGGACATGGCACTAAGCAACAAACAGGAAGGAAAGAAGAGGTGGGTGCCTCTCTTATGATGGGCCAAGTTAGAGCTCATGTGTGGTACAGAAAAAGAAAAAAACAAGCTAGGACCAGAAGACAGGGAGATGAATCCTAGCTGGGTGCTGTTGCTAATCATCTGTGTGACCTTGGGCCAGTCATTTCCCCATGTTTAAAATGGAGTTGCCTCCCATCCAATCTCTTGGTGGTCTAGCAGGACAATCACAGAAACAGAGCCACAGGGCTCCATGGTAGGGGTGGTGCAAATGAGTACACCCAGCATGGCTGTGACTGTGCTGGGCTTTACTGACAGCGTCATTGGGCCCAGTGTTCTACCCAGCCTGAGGCAAGGGTGACTCAACTTATGTGACAGTCTTCCCTTAGCACTAGCTTTGTCCAACCATTTTACCACAAAAAGTCCCACCCAGTTCACTTACCCTTTGGACCTGGCAGGCCTGGCAACCCAGTGTTCCCTGGCAAGCCTGAGCTCCCCAAGAAGCCAATCAGCCCTGGAGATCCCGGAAGGCCTTTCAGCCCTGGCAGGCCTCTCTTTCCAGCTGATGCAGGGGAACCTGTCTCGCCTCTTAAACCTTTCTTTCCAGGATGTCCTGAATTAGCACAGGAGAGAACATGGGACAGCCATCAAGTGAGGCTGTGTCCAGATCTGGGTCACTGCCCATTCCCATGGCTTCTGGTTGGCTGGCTGGCTGTTGGAAATGGTCCTTTAACAATGGCCTTAGGCAGGCAGCTAACTGGCAGGATTCCGTAGCTGGCTGAAGCATTAGCACTTACCATCCAGAGCACCAGGCCAGTGGCTATAACTCTCAGCATGGCAGGGTAGTGGGCAGGGCACGCAAACCCCTACCAATTAGAACTCCACCTCCCTTTATGAATGTGGTTCACATCTTAGCCTGTGAATGGAGCTCTGGGGAGCCAGGGTGGTAACTGGCCTCCAGTATCCTGGTACTTCCAGTCTGAATTGTGCCACAGTGGGTGTTTCCTGAGTCAATCGGTGAAGTAGAGGTTAAAGCTGAGCCATTGTTTCAGCCCCCGGGGAGCCATGGATACAGGGCTTTTAATCTCCCATGCAAGCAGTTAAGTCAGCCAGTTCCTTGGCATTAAGCTTGAAAGACCCCCTAGTGCCAAGTTCTGTAGAAATCCCCAAGGCCCGTTTGGTCTCCTAGGTATTCTGAGACTTCTTTCACTAGGCTTTAAATTGGTCAATGGGATTAACCTCCTGAGCTGCTGCCAAAGTGGAATGTTCAGGTACAAAGCAAGGAAATTAAAAACCAAAGGATTAAATCAGTGACAACAGGGGTATTTGGGCCCCCAAGGGCCTAAATGAATGGCTGACTTGGCTTTCCATGAATTGAAAAGCATCAAGTAGCTGCAAGCCCCAGGATTCTAATGGGCTCCCCCTCAAGGGGATTCCACAACAAGGAAAGGAAATTCAAGGGGGGGGGGCGAACCCCCAGCAGGACCTCGGGGACCCCTGGCCTTGCCAGGTTCTAGTGTATAGTCAGATAATTCCTGGAGCAGCAAAGCTGATGGGAGTGGTGAGTCTGTGAGCTCACGTACTGGTTTCTCACCTGGATGGCCTTATGTGAAGACCCCAGAAACATGAATGTTAAAGAGGATTTTAGTGGCTTGGCAGAAACTCAACTTGAGTCACATGGCCAGAAGGGGTGGGGGGTGACATAGTCTCTGAGGCAGGGCGAGGAGGGTAGTACCAGGAAAAGGCGAGATGCCAATGCTAGGCTGGGTTCAGGGGGTGTGGGCCCTGCTGCCCAGTGAAAAAAGCCACTTTGGCCACGGGTCCTCAGAGCCATGCTCGCCCGAAAGGTGGGCCACTGTGCAGCCGCCCTCTGCTCAAGCCTTTCTCCCCAACCCCAAGCAGGCTCCCTGTGGCCCCAGCTGAGGTGGTGGAGATGGCTAGAGCCACCTGCATACCTAGGGTGGCTTCTCTAACTGGGAAAAACAGGAAGAGGGTGCTGGAGCATGGAAAGGGGGAGCGAGGCCAGCAAGGAGGGGCGAGGGTGGGGTGAAGCGTGCTACTGGCTTAGCAGCTAAACTGCAGAGATGTCTTCTGCTTGGCATTGCAAGGGCTCCCTGAGATCAGAAACATGAGAGATTGGGCAAGTCGAGTGTCCTTCTAGCCCCTGCCCCTCAGGGCACCAGGGCCCAGGGCACTGGCTTGTCTGTGAGGCTGGGGCTCCTCCTCCAAAGGACCTACCTGAAGGGCCTGGAAAGCCTGGCACTCCAGGGAGCCCTGGCTTGCCCTTGATGCTGCCGTATAGACCATCAGGCCCTGGGGGCCCTGGCTCTCCCATGTGGCCCGGTGTTCCAGGGCTGCCCCGTTCACCTTTGGGGCCTAGCAGGCCCGACTTTCCAAGCAAACCTAATGAAAGGAAGGACAGATAATCGATTACAGCCTGGATCGACAGCAGGGACTGGTCACCAAACCAATTTCCAGCGCAAAGGCCTGGCCCCAGGTACATCCCAGGTACCACTGTCTTCTCTGCTCCAGCCCTAGCTGTTAGTATCCTAGCAGCAAATCAGAGGCTTTATAAGGAACTTGATTATCCATTATGGTTACTTCTGGATTTACTATGAAAGGAGGACAGACTCAGGTGATGTAAGAAAAACTTCCAAGAAGAGAGAGACAGAACAAAATAACTTTTCATCGTGATCCCCAAAGGAATCCATCACCCCAGTCTCATGCATGTATTCATGAAAGTATAGCAGTCACTGAAAGACTTTCTGGAGATGGTTATATAAGCGAATTAAAAAGGGTTACCCTTGGGTCCTGGAAGGCCAGAGTCTCCAGGAAGTCCTCTGTCCCCTGGTAATCCCTGTAGGCCTTGCTCCCCCGGAGAACCATTCTCAGCACCAAAGATGTCACCAGGGGCTCCCTTGGGACCAGGTAAACCCGGACTGCCAAGTTTCCCAGGCAAGCCATCTTTTCCAGGGAGTCCAGGAAACCCAGGCAAGCCCTTCTCCCCACGAGGTCCAGGAAATCCTAAATGTAAAGAGGCAAAAAAATAAAAGGCCATGGATGTTTAAAAAAGATAGGTCTGGGTAGAGATCTCTGAGACAGATTTTTTCCCCTATTACAAAAGCTAACATATCAATGATGTATGTCACTTCTTTTGGAAGTCAGGAGCCCCCGGTCCTGGGAGGACTTGCCCAGAGGCAGGAACTGCATCATGTGAACTGTAGAAGGTTCTAGCTCAGTGAGGCCAGGCCTTGGGCGAAGCCCAGCAACCTACTCCTAGGGCTGTTCCATGGGCCGAAGAGCACAGCTTATACCCAGGACTCCCTGTCAAAGGCCCAATTTTTTCTGGAGTCATCCATCTCCTGCTGTCATTCCTCCTTCTTCCTGGGTGATTGGAAGGAAATGAAGCTGGATAAATAAACCATGGAGAGTATGATCCAAGATGAGCCCTGTCTGGCAGAGCAGGGTGGTTCTCAAATTGAGTGTGGGTCAGAACTACCTGGGTATATGTAGTGGGGCGTGCTTGGTAAAACCCACGTGGCTGGACACTACTGCCACTCCACCCTCCCCCTGCCCTGCCCAGAGCTTCTGATTAGTAGCTCTGCTGAGAGGCAAAGAGTCTGCATTATTAATGAGTTTCCAGGTGATGCTGGTGCTGCAAGTCCAGGGAACACAGTTTAAGAACCCCTGTGCAGTGTAGAACAAGGTTACAACAGGGTGTGAACAAAGGGATAGGAATGAATCACTTCCCTCTGACTCATCTGAATCTCTTTGTCTAACCTAGCAGGAGTCAACTGGGAACTTGCCATTGTCCTGGCAGCCAGATAACCTGGTAGAGTCTTAGCTCTGTCACTAGTGGCTTCGTGAGCTCAGGCAAGGCACTTTCATCTGAGCTTCGATCACCTCATCCGAAAGTGAAGAAGGCTTGTCCCAGCCAATGGCCCTTACTGCTCTGATTCACTGTTGCTCTTTAGCTTTAAGTTCTGTCTTGCGTGAGTATGAAATCAAAACCATCCCACCCACACGAGAGTGCAAACCTCACTTCCTATGATCGGTGGATGGCTACTGCAATTCAGACACAGTCACAGCAAAGGAGAAGCAAATGAGGAAAAGCTTCATTCCTTACCTGGCAATTCAGGAAGGTGAACTAATCCTGGACTTCCGGGCTCTCCTTTATTCCCACGCAATCCAGGCTGACCGGGGGTCCCAGGGAGGCCACGGGCCCCTTTAGGGCCTACAAACCCACACGTGAGCAGTGAGGAGAAAAGGAAGTCAGTGTGGCTGGCCACATTTGTAATGTTCACTCAAGAATCCTAATCTCTTGGGGGCACCTGAGTGGCTCAGTGGTTGAGCATTTGCCTTTGGCTCAGAGCGTGATCCCAGGGTCCTAGGATCAAGTCCCACATTGGGCTCCTGGTGGGGAGCCTGCTTCTCCCTCTGCCTATGTCTCTGCCTCTCTGTGTCTCTCATGAATAAATAAATAAAATCTTTTTTTTAAAGAATCCTAGTCTCTTGGAGGGCCTCTTACCCTTACCTCCCCACACAGACCTCCCCAGGACACATTCTGTTTCCTCAATGCTCAAGGCTGCCCTCTCGGGAGGAACATGGCTCCCCAAATGCTGCAAGGCTGTCCCCCACTTTTGTGGGCTCATGGCCCTTCCAAATGTGCTCAGTGGCTTTCTCTGGCCTCATTCCATACCTGGGAATCCGGGAGCTCCTGGTAAGCCAGACAGACCATATGTCTCAGGAATTATACACGGCAAGGTGATTCCTATAAGTGGTAACACATAAGCATCTGGTAAGCCCACCAAGTCAGGAATGATTTCCCTCTAGCATGATCCTCTATTCCCATTCCCTCAGATGGGACAACCAAGTTCTTCCCACCCAGCAGCTGGGAGTCCATGCAGAAGGATCCTGGCATCAGAAGTTCTCTGGAGTTACCCCTAGTGCAATTGCTTACAGATAAGAGTACCCCTAGGGGCCAAGTGCCAGAAAGCCACCTCCTAAACCATCAATGTCCAGTGAGCAGGCAGTCACCTATGCATTAAGTTGTCACCTAACAAGATTTCTGAGAGGTAGCCTATGCAGGAGCAGCAGCAAAGGGCAACTGCCTACTTGCCCTGTGAGTAGGAGCCTCTCTAGGACGGGTACTTGGGGTTAGCCCTGAGGATCCATTACGGCCATGTGACTAGACTAGAGGGCTTGAAGCCAAGACTCCTCAAGCTCACATGTCTGCCCTTCTCCTGAAATGAGCACAACCCATTGGGTTCTTCTGACTCACCCTGTTTGGGATCTACAGATTGGGATCTATTGTGGTTGACCCTGGGTCACATCAGGTAGCATACAGGTAGCTGTATTTCTGTACTAGGCTAACACTGAAGGCTGCTCTCCTGGCCATGACAGACAAATGATAACCCTTCCCTCAGCTCCTCATTTGACAATGTCAACTCTGCTACTCAGGAAGAATCGGTAGTAAATTTCAGCATTCCAGATATTGAAATTGACAGGCAGAGCCCTTCCCCTAGCAAATTCCTACTTGTCTGTCCATAAAGCAAATAAAAAGAGTCTACATAAGATCACAGAGGGGAGGTTTAATAAAACACTGATGAACAAATTGTGTGTTGGCTCTCTCAAGTGCCATTTACAAACAATTGCCATGTTAATTAAAATTAGTCTTGCCTATTCATTAAAACAATTCCCCAAGGCCTGCTTTAAGCCAGAGCCAACAGTTTAAGTGAACTGCTATAGCTTTCGCCTGTACTTAAATCACAAATTGCGTTTCTTAAAAATATGTGTACAAGCTATGATTCAGATTGCATTCTCAACTGGCTGGCATTTCTCTTCCACTTGTTCTATTCCTAAAGCAAGATGGGAGATTGAACAGCATCATATATTGGTTGAGAGGTTGGGCTCCGAAGCCAGAGAGACCTGGGCTAGGCTACAATCCTAGTTCTGCTACTAATTAGTTGTTTGGGTCAGATACTTACCCTCTCTGAGTCCCATGCATAAAACGGGAGCTACTTTTCTCATACAGTGTTTGTGAGGATGACGGGACATGATGATACCAGTAGCATTTTGCACAGTGCCTGGCACTCTAATGGTTGCTCAATGAACGGCAGGTTTGGTGTGTTTTTTGTTTGTTTGTTTTGTTTTGTTTTGTTTTTTTATCCTCTTATTTAAGGAGGAGTATTCAAAGAGCTCCTCCAAGGCCATCCCCTGGTTTCTACCTTAGTCAAGTTAGGAAACTACTCTGTAGCCTGCAGCAATTTCCTGCCTTCTAGACTCAGGTTCTGGGAGTCACTTCTACAGCTGGAGAGAGGGCATTAGGCCTGATCTTCGCCCATAGGTGGTCATACTCATGTTCATCCTGCCAGACACTGAGATAATGGTGCTATTCCTGAGGGCTATCTTCCTACTAGGGAACTATACCCTATGGGCAAGCACTTCATGATAAGATGCCTGGCTGGGTAAGGGCTGCCAATCTTGTGCTCAGCTTGGTCCTCCATTCTTTGGACAAGGCTGAAGAGTGGCCTCCCCAGATGGTATCATGCGAGGGGCCCTGCAGAAGATTCTCATATCCTTGTTACTTCAATAGTCTGTTGACTCCAATGTATCAAACACTGCAGTTCCATTGCTTTCAGTCTTATGAAACAAAGGGTAGAATACAAATATCTCTGCATTGGCTGCAAACATGAACCATCCATCCTCACTCCATTCATCAGATAAGTTTCATAAATTCTTTTCACTTGACAGCCAGATAAAAACACACCTTTAGAGGATGGCCAAGAACAGGCATCTGGAAAGGTTCCAGATAGGGAAACTAATAATAAACGGGAAGATGGGAATCAAGGGCATATTTCCCTTTGACCTCAGACCAGGCCTGCACACCACAGACAGCACACTTGTGTATTGGGAGCAGGGGGGCAAAATGCCGAGGAGGTGAGAAGTTCAAGTTACCCTGGTATTACAGTATACCTCTTCTACTTTCCAACCCTGAATTCAGAGCCTTCTCCCCCACACAGCAGAAATCAGCTCTATTGGCATTCTGTTTCATAAGTACAACACACGATTTAACAAGTCAGAATTTTCCCTGCTCCTGCCCAAATTCTTCTTCAGAATAAAAAGTGCCTGTGCTTCCCAAGATCCTAACATCTCACTTTACTCTGCATCGAATGAGTGAACACCAGACATGTGTGCATCCTTCCGGGTACCTCCCAAGGTGAGTTATGGCCTCAGTTAAGTTCACAAAATGAAGGTGCTCCAGCTAGACATCAGCCAAGCCATCAACATGCATGGTGAATGATATCAACCCCTCTCAGAGACCACATGCCCACCTACTCCCATATGCTCTCCCAGGAATCAGGAGTGACAGTGTCATGTCAGCCTTTGTGCCCCTGCCTTAGGATCACCCCCTTCCCCCAACTAGAGGCTCCAGCATTGTGCTTAGGCTATCATGAATGTCCGAGATTGAGGTGAATAGAAAGGAATGGAGCTGTTGCCAACATTGGTGTGTGAGAACCTGGAGACTGAGCTAGCTCTCACCTCCCTCTGTAACTAAGTTTCCTGTACCAATGCTCTCCCTGCAGCAACAGTCACCTAGACCAATCAAGAGAATAAGAAAATTAAACCAGGACAGGAGTTTCTTGAGGCCCATGGGAAGTCTTGTCTGCAGCCTGGGTATGTCCATTGATCACATTCCCTATCTGGATTGAAGAGAGCAGGCTGGCATGCACACAGGATGAAGGACACAGTAGCTGTTTCAGTAATAACCAGGGTAATTGATTACTATGAGCATCTGGATCAGAGCCTTTTTGGAAACAGCCAGTTGTCTGCTTATCCAAGGTTTGTAATAATTCATACCACTTGGTTGAAAGGCTTCTAACAACTGCATTTCCTTACTGGCAACGCAGCTGTCCTAGTCTGGGCCACCACTGGTTGGAGTGAGTACATTAAGAATAGCATCTTCAGGGGGGACCTAGGTGGCTCAGTTGGTTAAGCATCCAACTCTTGATTTTGGCTCAGGTCTTAATCTCAGGGTCGTGAGATTGAGCCCTGCATTGAGCTCCATGCTGGGCATGGAGTCTGCTTAAGATTCTCTCCCTCTGCCCCCGCCCACCCATCCCAACAATCCTACATGTGTGCGCGCATGCGCTCTCTCTCTCAGACAAAAAAAATTAGCATCTTTGGTTTTCATGGCAATAGTAATGGCCACAATGCAAATGTCTGGGGCTCAGAGATTATGTGTTTTTGAAATTGTGTAGAAAAAAATTCCTAGGTTTGAGGAATTATGCTTGGTTGCCATGGAGAGAAAAAGAAAGCTGATGCTACTAGTTGAAGTAATTTTTTGGAAGATCTTGGTACTGTAACAAGACAATTTTCTTCATAAGGCATCTTCCAGGTTAGAGATTACTATATGACTATATTTGTAAGAACTTTCTGTGTCTGGGGCATAGTGACATTTAGGATAGAAATGGCCCCATGGGCCTCCTTCTGTTCACTCAGCCTGTTTTAAAGCAATTAGAATGTTTATAATATTCAGATTTGAGTATGTGTAAATATGTACGTACCATGTCACTATAACTCAGTTTAAAACTTAGTTGCCTACACAAATGGGGGGCCTAAAATTAAGACCCAGTTGGCAGAGGGGCAGTGGAATGACCATGAATAATGTCTCTGGGAACAGAG
The DNA here is from genome assembly GCF_011100685.1 of Canis lupus familiaris. Lineage (NCBI taxonomy): Eukaryota > Metazoa > Chordata > Mammalia > Carnivora > Canidae > Canis > Canis lupus. The sequence goes on from NC_049260.1 coordinate 82,330,662, forward strand.
ACATATAAGCAAAGCTATAGGTGACACCAGGAGTTGCAAAAGGCAGGATGATCTTGTCTGATAAAATTCCTCATAGCCTACATAGGAGTTTGTAAACTGAAATACTGACTTGGTTTTAAGAATCTTGAATCAGGGATCCCTGGGTGGCGCAGCGGTTTGGCGCCTGCCTTTGGCCCAGGGCGTGATCCTGGAGACCCAGGATCAAATCCCACGTCAGGCTCCCGGTGCATGGAGCCTGCTTCTCCCTCTGCCTGTGTCTCTGCCTCTCTCTCTCTCTCACTGTGTGCCTATCATAAAAAAAAAAGAATCCTGAATCATCAATTCTTAACCTGAACTGTCTTCCTCACTATACCAATGCATCCAAGTAGATTTTCAGGTAAATGAAAATTTACAAGATCTGGTTTCTGTCTTCTTTTTTGGGTAATTCTTCCAGGTGACAAAGTAGAAAGAGAAAAAAGAGGTCTAAGAAAGCCCCTTGGTTATTGAGAAGCCCCTTTCTTCTGTGAGTGTATATTAGTCTCTTATGGAACATTGCACTGTACGAGGCAAATTGAGAAATGCTAAAAAAGAATTGCCTGCCTCGGTATTCAGATGCTTACAAAGCAGTTGGGAAAAGTAAAAGTATTAATGGAAGAAAATATATCATTGAAGTGGCAGTGACATCCTATAGAGGTCAGAAAAAGGCTTAGTGGGGAAGTTGGGGCCTGGACCCTGAGAGATGGATAAAACCTGACTGCATAGAAAAAAATAGGAAGAACATTCCAGAAAAATGCCACCACTTGTGGCTTCAGACTAGGGGCATAACATGATAGCAGGAGTACTTCACAAATAGTGAATCAGCAGCAGGGTTCATAGCAGAACTCAGTGGGAGAAGTCTGGAGGCAGGAGGTGAGAAACCACTTAGGAGGTTGTTGCCATTCACCCCTCACCCATCCATCTGTCCACCCATTCTTCCTTCTAGCCATCCCTTTATTCCAACAGGCATGGGAGTATTTGATAAGTTAGGCATGAGATAATGAGAGCCTAATAGCAAGAAGAGGAAGGAAAGAATATAAGAAGCACTGCAAATGAAGAATAAGAGATGAGTTTCAAGTTTTCAGACCAGATCACCGTAAGAAGGGTGGTGCCACTAATGGAAATAGAAGTTGGGATGAAGAGCTAGCTGTTCTGGCTGTCTGGAAGAAGGCAAGTTATTGGCATAGCACCTTCACAAATCTATAAGAATCTACAAGCAAGGCTGTCACTCGTTGTAATTCCTGAAATTCAGGGAGGAAAAGCAGCTCTATAAGTGGGAGGGATTTAAGGTAGGAAATAGAGGTGAGACCAGATACAAGTAGGGTCTCTTGTCAATATGAGATATCTCAGGAATGAAGGAAAGGTTCTTTTCTGCTGATGATATTACGATATAACTTAGAGGACACTTATCCCATCTTCCACTCATTACTTCAATGGTACTTGTAATAAAATGGCCATCCAGCATCTGCTTGAAATTTCCTAGGGATTGTGAGCTCATAAGCTCCCAAGGCAGCTCTGTTACCTGGTCTGTTAGGAAGTTGTTTTTTTTTTTCTAAGTAGAACTGAAATCTAGATTGCTCTAAGTGTACCACAGTATAATTGTAATCCTTTTCCCACACAAAAACCCTTAGAAATTGCAAGTGGTGACTACAATCAGCCAAGCCTCTTCTTATGACACATTTCATGCACTTGGGTCACAGCCACACTCTACAAGGGGTCAGTCTTTTAAGTCCAAGGCCATCTGATTCCATGACTCACCTGGAAGCCCAGGGAGGCCTTGTTGCCCTGGTAATCCATCTATTCCTTGATCTCCAGGAAGCCCACGAGGTCCAGGAGATCCTGGCAGCCCAATTCCTGGGGGGCCAGTTGGGCCACTGTGGCCCCTTTCACCAGGCAGTCCTGGTAACCCCTTTTCACCTGGGAAGCCCTGTCCACCGTCACCCTAGACAACACATAAGAAAGAATGAAAGCCCAACTTAAAGACTGATCAAGAGACCCTTCTGACCAGAGGAAAGAGATAACCAGTGTGACCAGTGCTTTGGTTTTTGCTAAGATTCTCTTTCCCTCTGGTTTATCAATCATGTCTTCTGATTAAGGTAATGGGAATGAAGCTTGTAACCCTCGGAGATCTGATAACACAAAAACTTCTAGATCAGTGGTGGGGAGGGGGCAGGAAACAGTCCTGGGGGTCCCAGAAAGCAGTTGTATTACTTGCGAGGAAAAGCTACTGAGAAGTCAAAGCATTTTAAGTGATCAGGTCAGTGGTTCTACCAACTGAGACAATGATCCATTCCCAGGAAAAGATTCCCATTTTACAGAAAGGAATAGCACTGAGTGAAGAGTGTCAGGGGTGGAGGCCAGAAGAGTAATGGAGACTCCCTTCTGCCCTGTCTCATGGGCTAGTGGCCATAAGAAGCCCCCATGATGTCAGATGTAAGGATTTATAGAGCTAATCACCCAGGAACGGTCAACTTACCGGAAGACCTGGCAGACCTGGTAGACCTGGTATTCCATCCTTGCCTGGAGCTCCCATCTCCCCAGGGAGCCCCTGGGGGCCAGGATCACCCTGCTCCCCTGGCACCCCTGATGCGGAACTGAAAGTTGGCTCCCCTTTATCTCCTTTGGAGCCCGCAGGACCTGGAGGCCCAAATAAGCCCTGACAAAGAGACAAAAGGGAATAATTAGGAGATGTAGACATCAGAGGACTGACACCTAGCCTAGGTCTAACCTAAAGCAGATCTGGGGGTACGTTTGGGCACTGCTCTAGGCACTTGAATATGTCATTATCTTGGATGACAACTGCCCATTTATTTGCTTATCCTTTCCAAATGTTGAAGTCCTTGAGGATGGTAACCTTGTCTTAATTTGATTTTTAACTTCAGGGTCCAGTGCAGGGCTGGGAAAATAGAAATAATTTTGTGGAAGGAATGAAGGAATGGAGGGAACATAGGCAGGTCAAAGCCAAAAGGAGATGATGTGATTCTTTCATACTACGCCAAAAGCCTGAAACTTTGTTTTACCCCCATCTTTCTTTCCTATGTTTTAGGAAAGTGCTTGAGGAGGCAGAAAGGGGCACTTGAGAGCTCCCACTGCTCCCCCAGGGCCAAAGTTTGGTAAGACTTACTGGAGCCCCTGATGGGCCCTGTGCACCCCCAGAGCCTGGATCTCCTCTGGTTCCTTTAAGGCCCGGAAGACCTATGAGACCTGGTGGCCCAGGCATGCCTGGCTCCCCAGGTGGTCCAGTGTTAGGGACCCCACCGTCACAAGCACAAAAGCCCAAATCTCCTGGGGGTGGGAAAAAAAAGACAATGTTAAACAAAGTGGACTATCTTTCCCAGAAAAAAGATGATGTGACCGTGGTAATTTGTGATTTGAACAACTCCATGGAGGAATCAGAAGGCCTGCGGAGAGCAGACTCAAATAAATGAACTAGGTTTACAAATCCTGTTTACTCTCCACCAAAATACATTTATCTGTACCAATGATGTGGATTTCATCAGTCTGGGGAGAGAGGGCCCAGTGATTGGTGAGTCTAATTAAGACTGGTTGCAGACAGTTGGCATTGGAAACCACTGACCCATGCTAACCAGGTGAGTCTGGAATGCAAGCACCTCAAAGGTTCTGTTCACCAAAATGCCTTTTCCCTTGCCTTTTGTACACAGAAACAAAGGCCAAATAAATTTATGACAGGGATTTCAGCAAAGCACCTTTGAAGAGGTGTCAAGGAGCCACTAACACTATAGCCAGAAAATGAAAATTTAGACGAATGTACATGATCTGAGGTCCCCTAAGATCCTGGGGGGCCTCTTTTTTACTTTCAGATAATTGAGAATCTCTGAAATCTGGAAACAACAGTATGTTCTCCAAATGAGCCATGGACCTTTTGCATAAGTTAGGTACATTGCTTGTTTATAAGGCAGCTTGCTGGGCATCACCAGAGGTCTAATAAAGCAGACTTTCAGGAGGCCAGAACCATCACTAATTTTTAGTGATCTCCCTTAGGTGATTCTCATGAACAAGGAGCTTGAGGATCACAATCACTATTCCAGACATAAAGAAAACCTTCTGGGAATGCCTGGGTGGCTCAGGGATTAGGCATCTGCCTTCAGCTCAGGGCATGATCCTGGGGTCTTGGGATGGAGTACAGCATCGGGCTCCCCGTGGGGGGCCTGCTTCTCCCTCTGCCTATGTCTCTGCCTCTCTCTGTGTCTCTCATGAATAAATAAATGAAATCTTTAAAAAATAAAAAACCTTCTGGCTGCACAATACAGGAAGGGGAGCATTAGAGTTGTCCCTGTTTTAGGAGTGCAAATGGTATCAAGAAGTACACTAGCTCTGTAGTGAGTCAGGGATGGGCCAAGGCTAAAAGCCTAAGTCAAAACTTGCAATTCAATCTCTTTTCCCTCCAAATAGCCCTTCCTGGAGCTCAACAGCAGAGATGGAACTTGTAAAATATTCTGAACTAGCTCCTCTACTTAACTAGCAGCAGTTTCTGATACAGCACTGAGAAAGGGGAAGAGGAAGTTAGGACCTCTCTGCCCAAGGTTGAGGAGAGCTGGTAATTCAGCAGGAGAAGAGGAAAGATCTCTGGCACTTGATGCCTCTAGGCCATCCCCAAACCTCTCCTCTGCTGGCTAGCCATCTTACCTCTTCCTCCACCCTGGCTTGGGCTGCAACTAAAATGAATTGATTATTTGAGCTTTAACATCTGCTCCTCAAGAGCATGAAACAGAGGAACAACCCAGAGGCAGCAGGAAGATGGACAGAGCAGGTGCCACTGCTGCCTCCACTGCGGGCTGGGGTAATTGATCAACCCTTCAACATCAGTGGGGACCATGGCTGTTTTCCTAGAGCCAGTTGACTTTTACAGATTGCCAAGTCTTGACCTGTTCAGAGTCCTTTCATTCAGGCTGAAGGTAATGATGAGTGACTTCTGGCCTTGGCCTCACACACCGAGAAGGGCTGCCGTGTATGCTGGCTCTAACAGCTGGGGCTGCTGGTAGCCACTTCTGTGGGTGTATGGGGTAGGAACAGGGCCCCAGAGCCACCTGGTCCTGTGTGACCTCAACTACCAGTCTCGTTCTCTGAGCCCTAAATATAGAGCACTTCCAACAACCCTATAATCACCCCCCCCATCAAGACCCCAGACAGCTGCTGTTCAGGTTCCCAAAGCCGTTGGTCTGCTCTTCTCCCAGAGAGCCTTCTGCAAGAAGGAGTTTGGGGAGCAAAGAACACTCAAGAGGGCGAAAATCACCTTTTATGCCTTTGAGGCCTGGGTTTCCTTTTGGACCTCTTTCTCCTCGGAGACCAGGGAACCCTGGCTCTGTGTTCTGTAGGGTTTCAGTCTCAAATGCTGGACCTTCAGGAAAAAGGGAACATAAGCCATTGACACATTGCAGGTGATGCTGCACAGTGGCTCTGTCACTAAGGCCTGTGTCCTTGAGGCTCAGCAACCAAACCAGAGCCAGAGACCCAGAGGCTGTGGCAAGTCTTATCCCCTATTGGTGCTCTTCACTCTGCTATGTTTTACAGAAGGGCTATTATGTTTCAGGCACCAGACTAGACACAGAGAGGATCAGAATGACCACAACAACTGAAGGGAGTCAGCAGTCCCAGTGCCTATCCCAGAAAGTCCCCTGGGGACAAAAGAGGAAATGCAGTAGTCTCAGGGTTTAGATGACCAAGAAACAGGTGGGCCTATTTCCAGCCCTTCTCTTAGAATCTAGAATCTAGATTCTAGAGAGGACCTAAGGAGAATAAGCCCCATTGAGGCTTTTAGCAACCATCTTGAGGGGCCAGGCTTGTATTCCCATTTCTCAGGCTCTCAGCCCACCCTGCTGGGGCCCTGAGGACTAGGTGGAGCTTGAGAGAGCCAATGTTGATTCTTCATAGGCCACAAGACCAGAGGCTGGGGGGGCTGAGGACAACAGAGGGTGGGATGAAATGAGTACACAGATTGGAATGCATTGGGTAGGTGTGGCCATAGAGGTGGCTTTAGCCTGCCTTGTTGTTCCTTGATGAACCCTCTGACTCCTCTGGTCACTACTCTGTAGAAGGAGGGCCCTGAATCAGGAGGACAGGGCCTTTGGCACTGCCCCTCTGGGGCCATGATGCAGCCCAGCTATTTCTCCTGTGAAATGCTCTCTCCCTCAAAAATCATGACTGTTCTGCAGTCTGGATGGCACTTGAATCTCAACACCAAAGAGCGAAATGAACAACTTACCGGGTGGGCCTCGTAGGCCTGGTAGGCCTGGCAAACCATCTCTGCCTGGGGGGCCAGCTGTCCCAACTGTGGTACGGCCTGGGCTTCCTTGGTCCCCCTTTAAACCTGGAACTCCCTGGGGGCCTAGAGCACCTGGGACACCTGGAAGGACAAGCCCACACAATAATGCTGACCACATTACCCTGTTCTTTGGGGTTCTTCAATTCGCAGCATATGCTGGGAACCCACTCCAAGGAAAGAATTTGGAAGACCAATTGCCCTTCTCTTACATTAGAGTTAGAAGGGTCCTTAGGAATTGTCTAGCCCAACCTCTTGGGAAGTTGAGGCCTAAAGGGCAGGGAGAACATGGTGAAGGCAATGTTTGGTGGCAAACCTGAGAGGGAAACCTGGTCTCTGGTCCCCTACATTTGGATTTTTCAACCTTAGGGGTCAGATCAGCTGTCCCTCCTTCAGGCAGTTGCTTTAAAAGCACAGGTATCCTTACGGATGCCCATCTCCAAGGAATTTAGAAACTAATGTCTTTCAGAGTAATGTCTGAAGCTTTATATTTGGCCCATCATGGCCCTCTCTGAATCTGGCATGGCCTTTCTCTATTTGCTACTACAGAATGAAATATGAGTGTGCTTCTCCAATGCTTCCTTCATTCATAGGATCCTGGGCCATTCAGTGCCTGAGCGAAGCACAGAGTGAGGGTCTGGGGACAAATTCTCCTCTGGGCTTTTGTTAGCTCCTACTAGCAAACATTAGCTGGGATGGAAAATCCATAGAAGAGTCCAAAGCAGGCCGCCATCTGGTTGCTGGAAACCTCAAAAGGATTGCCTGTCTAGCAATGTTACATTATCCAGGCCAAAGGAAAGCTTCTCACCCAGGTCCTATCCTCATGTACATTAGCCTTGGGCTGGTAGTAGGGAATATAATGACTATAGTCTACCTTTCCTTTAACTTTGGCTTGATATGTATCTAAACCAGAGGTACAGAAGGGGATGCTGGGCACCAGCGTGGTTAGAGGACAGATCTGTGCAGGGGGTGGGGTACTTTGTTTCACCTGGTAAAGCTGGTAAGCCAGGGATGCCAGAAGGGCCAGGCAGGCCCTGGATGCCTTCATCTCCTTTAAGTCCTGGGAGACCTGGCATACCGGGATCTCCAGGATAACCTGGCATTTTGAGGGAAAAAAAATCAGTAAGCAAACCAGAAGAGGCCCATAAATGTCACAAAATGCCTAAGGAGAGTTGCAAGGAGATGTCCTCAGGATAGATTTCTCTTTCTCGCCCTTCACAGGCCTCCCTGAATCTAATGGCCTCATGTGATAATGGGCCTACTTGAGCTAAGGCTTCATTAGTTTTCAGAACCAGTCTGGCCAGGGCTAACCTTCGATGGGAAGATCTGGTAAGTACTAGGAACGTCCTTCTACTATTACCAACCTGCTGTCATGCCTCAAATATCTACCATTTGGACTAAGGTGTTAAAGTCTACTATTCACGTTATGCACATAGATTCCCTAGAAGTGGAACACAGGAATCCACTGTCAATCATTAATACCATGGCTTCATTAAGTGTACTGGACAGGGCATGGGCTAGAGAGGATGACAGGGGAGAGATCATTTCGGAGACTGGGGCAGAAGAGGTATAGTAGTAGAAGCCTTTGCTGAAGCAAGGAGTAGCTGGAGACACTGGGCATACAGGTGCTTGTAGAAGGCAATGAGAACAGTTGGATACTCTTCCACCTCCTGTGACATTGTCAAACCCAAGCGTGCATGGGATCATGTAGATAAAACCCCAAATGTCCCATAGTATCAGGGTCAAGTCAACCTAGACAGGGAGGATATCGGTCTTTCCCCAAGCTTCATTAGGAGAACAATTTTCATCAAGTCAAGGCCCAGTCCAACCACAACCCTAGTCTTGGTGGAGCCAACATGGAGTGTAGGGCTTGGCTTCTTTGCCCAAAGACATTGGAATTAGCTTCCTTCCCCCAAATACAGGACCCATGAGGGGCCCTTGAGGGTGTTGGCTCTAGCAGCAATCCAATGATTGACAAAATATCCTCATTATGATTATAGGGAATATAGAATGTAACCCATGGTCCTTTCTTTTTCACTGCAATCAATGAAAAGTTGCACCTGAGATCACAGCACCATCTGTATCGATGAACACATCTGGGCCTGGCAGGCCAATGCCACCCTTTTCACCCTGTAAAGATTCAATTGGTTAAATGCAAACATTCCCGTGACTTCAAGCTCTATGTGCCCTCAAAGCCATTCCTCGGGAAAATAAAAGTTTTCTCCTTCTACAACCCTTGATTCTATGGGCCAGCTAGTCCACAGGTTAATTCTGAAGTCTAATAAATTTCAGATGAAGGCAATGCAAAGCAGGCCAGAGACCTAATACTCAATGGTAAACCTGTCAAAAATAAGGGATCCCGATTACATTTTACAACCTGACTCCAGGATAATCTGCTTCTGGGCCTGGGACACAGATCAAAGAATAGACCATGTTGCTGCACCAAAAGGTGCAAAGGAAGGAGCAATTTTAACTTTTTTTCTTTTTCCGCTCTAGCAGGCCCAGGACTCTGCTACTGTCACTGGCCTTGTTTAGTGGATGATTTCAGGCAGAGGAAGTCAAAGGAGTTCTAAGTCCCCCCGAAGGGGGGCTCAGGTATCAGAATCAGATACAGTGGCATATCCAAGTCGGGTGGTGGGAGCTGGCTGCCCCTGGTACAGACAATAAGGGGACACTTTGTCTGTAAAGAATTGAAAAACAATAATAAAGACAAAAATTTAGCAATTCTAAACAATGTAAATAGTAGAATATTCCTCTTTGTAGAGATGGATTTGCTCCCGTACTCCACCCCCCCCCCGCCCCTGGCTTTTAGTCTACCTCCGATCAAGTAGTATCTAAGGCAGGCCTATTGGTTTTTTAGTGCTCAAAGTAGGGTTCACACACTTCATGTGAAAAGGGTTACATTTAAAATGTTAAGATACTGGAAAAAAACACTTCATCTCATATGTAGGTGTTTATTATGGTTCAGGTGTTTGTGTCCTTTTTGCCCCCAATTCATTTTGAAAACTTCATACCCAAAGTGATGGTATTAGGAGGTGGGGCCTTTGGGAGGTGATCAGGTCACGAGCATGGAGCCCTCAGGATTGGGACTCGTGCCCTTATAAGAGAAGGCCAAGAAGGCTAGCTCGCCCCTTCCACCATGTGAGGGCATAGTGAGAAGTCAGTGACCTGGAAGAGGACCCTAACTCAACCATTCTGGTGCCCCAATATGGGGCTTCCAGCCTCCAGAACTGTGAGAAATAATTTTCTGTTTTTTATAAGCTGCCCAGACTGTGATAGTTTCTTAAAGCAGCCAAATGGACTAAACAGCATTTAGGGGAATTCTTCACCCTTCTACCTCCCCAGTCCTGGATTTTCACTTCCCAACATTACCTTAATTCCTGGGAGTCCATTAAGCCCAGGAAAACCTGAGGACCCCTTCTTGCCCTGTGACAGAAACAGAGTTACAGCTAAATCAAATGTCTAAGAACATAAGAGGGACTGGTCTTTGGATGAGACCAGGGCACATGGTGCAGGGATCTTGGCTGGCATTCCAGGGTATGCATGGATTCTACCCGACTCTGGAGGGTATAAAATGTTCCAGAAGGCAATATGGCACAAGGTAGCCAACTTGCCTGTTAGGAGGTATAAGGGCCACAAGGCTAGAGATGAATAAAGGCAGGCTGGACTTCTAGACCCTGATAACTTAATAAAGAAGTAGGACCACTGCATGGCACTGGATTGGTAACACTAGATACTCAGCTTATTGGATGAGGACGAAAGAAGATAGTGGCTGGGATTATACCCATCAAAAAGAGGTAGGTAATTTGTATTATAAGCAGTGGCTCCCTTTGTACAGATGCCCATGTTAAGTAAAGCAAGGGGGCTTTTCGATTAGGACTTTACATGTGGGCTTTTTTTTTAAAATTTATTTATTCATGATAGTCACACACACAGAGAGAGAGAGAGGCAGAGACACAGGCAGAGGGAGAAGCAGGCTCCATGCACCGGGAGCCTGATGTGGGATTCGATCCTGGGTCTCCAGGATCGCGCCCTAGGCCAAAGGCAGGCGCCAAACCGCTGCGCCACCCAGGGATCCCTACATGTGGGCTTTTAATGACATTAACCAAAATACCTGAATCCCTGGAGGGCCTTGGAGTCTTTCTAAACCCATGGGACCCTGTAAAGAGAATGAAGCCACCTTAGAAAGATTAATAGCCCACACTAGAGAAAGCCAATAGACTTACAAAACAAAGTTTCCCAACTGAGTTCAGGACTTAGCCGCTCCTAAAATTAGGTAAGAGAATGTCCCTAGACTTGGCTTAATGACTCCTTTCTAAGTACTAATCCATCAAGCTGAATAGCCACATGGAGCATTTTAAAAGAGCAAAATAAATGAAAACATTATAAGAATTGGGCAGAATTTGGTAGAAGGGCTGGGTGGTATTATACTTAGTCTGCATTAGTTCCAAGTCATGACATTTTTTTAAAGATTTTATTTATTTATTCATAGACAGAGAGAGAGAGAGAGAGGCAGAGACACAGGCAGAGGGAGAAGCAGGCTCCATGCAGGGAGCCCGATGTGGGACTTGATCCTGGGTCTCCAGGATCACACCCCAGGCTGCAGGCAGCGCCAAACCGCTGTGCCACCGGGGCTGCCCATGACATTTTTAAATAGATTGTGGGAGGGTCTCTTGTCTCTCACCCCAGCTGCATTCTTTGTTGGTGATTATGTCTTTTCAAGACAAGAGAGTAGAGAAAAGTAGAGACAGAAATGGCAGGGTAAAAGGTGAACATTGCTGAACACTCAAAAGATTCTTAATGAGCTTTATGACTAAGCCAAAATCGTAGTTCTCTAAAATGTTACTTCTTTAAGGCTAAGGATGGCCAGTTGCTTATAGCCTAACACCTAAGTGCCTGAAGCACTTAGAATCACACAGGCTAACAATTATTTCTTCACTTGAAGAGGGGTTATTACTGCAAATTGTAGACTGCAAATGTCACTCACTATGTTTTAGACCATCCCAGGCTTGTTCCTGTTCTATAAAGATGATATTCGGTCCTCTTTCATTACAGCAACATTTGCACCCTAGCCCACATTCCCTCAGGATAGAATGTAGTGAAAGCAGGACCACGCTTACCCCACTTTTGGCCCCGAAGAAAACTATATATGAGGACAAGGAAAGTCAGTAGGCTGAGGAGCCATTTCTTATTTAAGGGAGTCACTAAGTCAAGGAAGTGGGGCAAAGTGAAGAGGAGGAGGTCTCAAGGGCCTGGCAGAGCGTTGAGGAAGAGAAAGAAGAGAAGCTTTGGTGGCCATCAAGTTATATAACATAGAGATGTGAACAGGACAAAACATGGACCCGATGGACCGGGTAACTTGCCAGACCCGGGCAAGCAACAGTCCAGGCTCATACCCTTGGTCCTGGCAAACCAGGGATTCCCTTTTCTCCCTTTTCTCCAGCAGTTCCAAGTCCCTAAAGGAAAAAAAGAAACCACAAGTTATAACATCCATTTCCTCATAGGTCTCCTGGCTTTATCCAAAGTAGGGAGGTGACTTCGAATCAATGCCATTGCGAGTTGGGGAGGCTCACCATGTTGAGCCTCTTGTCACTGTCTAAGAAGCACACAGGGCCTGAACAAAGGTTGGACCATTCATCTAAGGTTCCCTCTTGGTTTTAGAAGTAATGTCTTGTCCCCTTAAACATGATTACCTATATTCACAGCTCCTTGGATTAATAGCATAGAAATGATTAACTATCTAACCTCATTGGTTTGACATGTGGGGAGGCAGACACTCAGAACAGGTAAGCATCTTGTGTGCATTACAGAATCGATGAGACTGCCATGTCTTCAAACTTCCATTCCAGGGCCCTTTCCATGAGAATAGGCTGCCTTCTACCACCTAGGAGCTTGTTTCTTTGACCCGCAAATGGAAAATTGTATTAGTCCTTGGGGGTCAAGACTGGAGGGAAGAGCTTTTGCCCTCTGGGGGCGTGATGGCTGCATCATTCTCTTTGGTGGGAAGGATTATTTCTTTTTTTTTTTTGAAAGGATTATATCTATCTAGACGTGGTCTAGAATCCTGTAGGCCCTAGCAGTACTCCGAAGGGTACTAGGAGATGGTCTTCAACCCCTCTTGCCCTGCTCACAGAAGGTGAGGATTTGCAGCCATGGACATGACTTGGGACTCTCTAGGGACAAGCAGAAATCCAAAAAGCAGAATGAGTAAGGAAGCTTCTTTCCCTCTGGGTCTAAAGCAAGCATATTCTGGGCCCCGAGAACCAGAAGAGTTCACTACCAAAGTGGATGGAGTCTTTCATGGCAAGCTGAATCAAGGCCATTTTGTTGTTATGGTTTAAATGTGGGACTTTCTGGAGCATAGGTTCTGGCAAACAACATTTAGGCCTATTGTGAGAGTGAAGGAGGCAGTGAAGCTTCCTTGAATGTAAGCCTGTGAAAGGCGGTAAATGTTGTGGCACGTCTCCCCTCGTCCCTTCTCAATGTGACCTGGCTCAGTTGGTTCTGCAGCCAATGCTCTAATCCCACTTACAGTTTTTTCTTTCTCTTATATACTCTGAGCATTCCCTTGGGTCCTGAAAGCTGGCTGAATAGCCCTTCTCTTTCTAGGCCCAAGTGGGTTTTTGTCATTGTTATCGTCATTGTTTTTAATGTGGGCTTTTTTTGGTCTTTTTGTTGTGGGGTGGAGGATGGAGTGTGTGTCTGTGAAGGGTCTAGTTCAAAGCAGACTTTGGTTCCTGCTTGTCTTTCTTTTTTTATGCATCTATAGTTGTGTGTCAAAGGGCTCAGACCTCATGCTGAATGGGATTTCTATTTGAAAAACCTGGGGCTCAAATTGAACACAAACTTTTGTGAAATCTTAGTTCTGCATCTCAAATTGGAAACCCAGGAATGCTGCCACCTGGTGGCACACATCTCTGGGCCTCTGAAGCCAAATGCCATGCAGCCTTCCCTGAGCTGTCCATGGAAGCTATAGCAACTCCCACTGCCCCAGACACTTGCAGCACTAACAGGGGTTGTATATGAAAGTTTGTCAGCAGGAGGTCTATACCACACTCACTTCCATCTCCTCCAGGACACGTTACTGCAAGCTAAACACATACAAGATAGTTCCATACATACTTGTTGAGTTAAAAAGAATGACTCAGAAAACAAAACTGTTGCCAAACGTGAAGCATATCCAGGAACTCTCATGCTGTCCACCTGTTTTGCCCACAGTTGCAAAGACAAGGGAACTTTGTCCTCTTTCTTCAGAAAGCAGAAAGGCTCTCTAGACTCATGCTTTCTCAGAGAGCTTGTGCTATCATGTGTACAAAAATAAATAGTTCAAAAACAAGGGCCACCTGGTGGCTCAGTGGTTGACCATCTGCCTTTGGCTCAGGGCATGATCCTGGAGTTCTGGGATGGGGTCCCGCATCGGGCTCCCAGCAGGGAACTTGCTTCTCCCTCTGCCTATGTCTCTGCCTTCTCTCTGTGTCTCTCATGAATAAATAGAATCTTTACCGAAAAGTTTAAAAATGAAAAAAATAAAAGAAACTGATTTGTGTGTGTGTATGTGTGTGTGTGTAGGGGGGTGGTTAAAGCCATAGAACATACATGACTTGGCAAGATACTGGGTCATAGGCTCAGTCTGTCTCCCAGGGCAGGGAGGCACCATACAGGGCCCTGCTGAGCAAGCCATTCTAGCAAGATGTCCTGGGACCCTGCCAGGTCACAGGCAGTCCTTGCCAGGAGCTGTCCTGCACCCACTGCTCCCATACCCCTTCTCATCCATGTCCAAGAAAGCCTCATTAGAGCACTAGCTTAGCTGTTCATAGGCCTACTCACTAGGGCCCTGTCTCCTAGTATTTTGGTTCAAGGATATTAGTGGCTCTGTAAAAACTCAACTTGAATCACGTGGCTAGGAATGAGGGCATAGGGGTGATGTAGTCTATGAGGTAGGGTGAGGCAGGTGGTACCAGGAAAAGGCGAGCTGCCAATGCTAGGCTGGGGCCAGGGGGTGTGGGCCCTGCTGCCCAGTGAAAAAAGCTGCTTTGGCCACAGGTCCTCAGAGGCATGCTCGCTCAAGAGGTGAGCCACCGTGCAGTCCCCCTCTGCTCAAGCCTCTCCCCCCAACCCCAAGCAGGCTCCCTGTGGCCCCAGCTGAGGCGGTGGAGATGGCTAGAGCCACCTGCACACCTAGGGTGGCTTCTCTAACTGGGAAAAGCAGGAGGAGGTGCTGGAGTATGGAAAGGGGGAGCGAGGCTAGCGGGGAGAGAAGGGGGGTAAGGGGTGCTACTGTCTTGGAAGCTAAACTGCAGAGATGTCTTCTGCTTGGCACTGCAAGGGTCCCTGAGATTAGAAACGTGAGAGATTGGGCAAATCAAGTGTCCTTCTAGCCTCTGCCCCTTAGGAGAGCAGGGCCAAGGGCATCCCCACCACCTGCCTCCTCTTTGCCCTCAAGTCTGTGAGGTTGGGGCTCCTCCTCCAAAGGACCCACCTAAAGGGCACGGAAAGCCTGGAGCCCAGTTGAAGGAGCACCCCACATGCCCAGTAGTTGCCTCACATCTACTCAATAGGTCCCTCAGGATTTGCCAGTCTCTTCTCCCTTCCCTCATCTCGCCTCACCCTGTGTTCACTGGCCCTTGGATAGAATGCACACAGGTATATGATTCTCTCTGACAGTCTCCACGAGAGACCCTGTGCCAGATGTGCGTGTGGACTGCTGGGGATACTAGGGCAAAATGAGGGATACTGGGGCTGAGCCAGAAAATCAGGGATGTTTAGTTATGCCAGACAGGGCCAGACAAAACAGGTGAGACATAACATTGGTCAGGTTGGCCAGTTGTCAGCAGCTCCTTCAAAGATTATGGTTGGGATGGAGAAGAAACAAATGGTTAAAGGGGGATAGTTTGGACTCCCTAGAGATTTGCATCCTCGGTGCAGCCTCATTTCTCAGTGAGTGTGGATAATTGACAGCTGATGTGATGAAGGCTTTGGATTTGAGAAGCATGCTTTAGGTGAAAAGCCTCCAGTATCATAGTCTACCACCACCATACCAAGAAGGAACTGGACTGTAGGGGGCAGTATGATATGGGGAAATGAGTGTGTGTGGGGGGGAGCTCTGAGCTGCCTAGCTTTCAAAAAAGCTGGATTTCAGCCTCAGCTCTGCTAATAACTGTCTGCGTGTCTCTGGACAAGAACTTCATCTGTTCAAGCCATGATTTCCTCTTCAGTACAGGGAGATAAACCCGTCCCAACTTGCTTACCTCCTGAGGATGATGTGAGGTGACTAGAGTCTCTATGAAATGGTCACAAAGGAAAATGCAAACCCTTTCCCCAACCCACTCGCAAAGTGCTTTGTACCGGTGGTGCCTGATAGAAATATGGGAACCACTATGTTGTTTTAAATTTTCTAGTAGCTACATCAGAAACATAAAAGAAATAGGTGGAATTAATTTCAGTAACATTTTGTTTGACCAAATATATCTTAAAATAGTGTCATTTCAACATTGAAGTAAAAATCATTGAGATATTTTAGATTATTTTTCTCATACCTAGAGTTTGGAATCTGTGTGTCCTTAACACTTACAGTATACCTTATTTCAGACTAGTCATATTTCAAGGCTTGGTGGCTGCATGTGGTTAGTGGTCATCATATTGGATGCACAGCTTTATACTTTATAAAGAAACTTCATGTACATTGTGAATTGGCCCTTGAGACGGTAGATATGACCATCGCCATACTACAGATAGACAGAGATGCCTCGACACTTGAAAAGGTCCCAGAGATGGACCTGAGTCTGAAGTCTAGGTGTCCTGTCTCTAACTTTGGAGTTCTCTTCCTTTCTGACTCATTAGACACTGGGCTAATTAAGATCAATGACGTCGAACAGATGATTCCCTGTGGCCCTGTGTTTCTACAGGCTATCATGGAAGCAATTTGTGCTTCTGGCTCTACTGGCTCCATTTCCTGGCCACCCAGAGAGACCCAGAGTATTTCAAAGAACTGTAGGGAAAGCCTGGAGCCCATCTATCCCCACTTAGCAAGCAGAGGCAGGCCTAGTCATCTTTAACTCGTCCATTTCCCTCCTGCTCCATGAACATCTTGTCAACTCCTTCCTCAAAACACATCGTGCAGTTTCAGAGACCTATCAACCAAATATAATGTGTGGGCCTCATTTGGATTCTGGTTCAAACACAGAAATTGCAAAAAATATATTTATGAGAAAATCATTAAGTCTGAATTCTGAGTTAACTGATACTAAGCATATTACTTTTGATTGATGAGTGATGATGATATTGCAACTATGCTTTTATTTGTTTATTTTTAGATGTTTATTTGTTTATTTTAGAGACAGGGAGAGGGAAAGAGAATCTCGAGCAGATTCCCTGTTGAACATGGAGCCAGGGTGGGGCTCGATCTCACAACCCTGAGACTGCGACCCTGAGAGCAGGACCCTGAAACCAAGAGCTGGATGTTTAACTGACTGAGCCACTCAGATGATTTGTAACTATGCCTTTAAAGTGTTCCTATCTCTTAGAAGTTCTGAAGTATTTTATGTTGAAATGATATGTCTGAGGATGCCTGGGTGGCTCAGCAGTTGACCGTCTGCCTTTGGCACAGGGCGTGATCCCGGAGTTCTAGGATCAAGTTCTGCATCGGGCTCCCTGCATGGAGTCTGCTTCTACCTCTGCCTATGTCACTGTCTCTCTGTGTTTCTCATAAATAAATAAATAAATAAATAAATAAATAAATAAATCTTTTAAAAAATGAAAAATAAATTACATGTTTGTTATTTGCTTCCAGTTGGCGGAGTAGCTTAATGTAAAAGCCGAGCGATGAGGACACAGCAGGAGCATTATGCCATCTCTCCTCCTGGCATATGTTTAAAATGTTCCATAATAACAAGTTTACATTTTTTACATTTTCAATCTATGCACTTCTTTCCATTTTCCTTGCTAGCACCCTAGTGCAAACTGCTACCATCTCTCCCCCAGACTGGTACAGTAGCCTCTGCTGCCCCAGCCTTCCCTCATCCTTCACACCCCTGTCCCCCAAACTCTGCAAGAGTGTTCTTCTTAAAAATGCAAGTTAGAGGGCTGCCTGGGTGGCTAAGTTGGTTGAGCACCCAACTCTTGGTTTTGGCTCAGGTCATGATCTTGGAGGTGTGAGATTGGGCCCCACATTGGGCTCTACACTCAGTGGTCTGCTTGGGATTCTCTCTCTCCCTCGCCCTCTGCTCCTCCCCCACTCTCTGTCACTCTCTCTCTAAAATAAGTAAATAAATCTCTAACAAAAACACATGTTAGAGCTTTCCAATGGGTTCTCATTCCATTTAACACAGATGCCACATTCGATCTACAAAGGGCTTCATGATTTGGTGGCTCTTGCCTATCTCCCTGGTTCTTGCCCTTGCTCCCTCTACTCCATCCACTCACTTTCTCACTGTTGCTCAAAAGCAGTGAGCTCTTTCCAACCCCAGGGTCTGGGAACTTGTGGTTCCTTTTGCATAAAACTCTCTTCCTGATCTTCACGTGACTTCCTTCCTTATAATGTGCACTTCCTCGGAGAGGCTCTGTGTGACCGCTCTGCCCAAAGTAGCCCACCGTACTCTTGATCCACACTCCATCACTTTACCCTTTCTTTAATCTTCTATGTACTACTTATTATGATACAAACTTCTCAATTCATCTGTTTCCTTGTTTATTGTGTCTCCTCCCTCGCTCCCCCATTAGAATGTATTCTCCTCAGGACAAGAACTTTTTTTTTTAATACAATGAGCTTTTTTTTTTTAAAGATTTTATTTATTTATTCATGAGAAACACACAGAGAGAGAGAGGGACAGAGACACAGGCAGAGGGAGAAGCAGGCTCCATGCAGGGAGCCCGACGCGGGACTCGATCCCGGGTCTCCAGGATCAGGCCGTGGGCTGAAGGTGGCGCTAAACTGCTGAGCCACCCGGGCTTCCCAAGACAAGAACTTTTACTTCCTTGACCGTTATTTAGTGTTGTCCAGCAGAATGCCTGGCACCTAATCACCCTCAAAAGGTTTAAGTTGGGCAGCCCTGGTGGCTCAGCAGTTTAGCGCCGCCTTCAGCCCAGGGGCTGATCCTGGATACCCAGGATCCAGGCCCACATCAGGCTCCCTGCATAGAGCCTGCTTCTCTCTCTGCTTGTGTCTCTGCCTCTCCCTCTCTCAGGAATAAATAAAATACTTAAAAAAAAGGTTTAAGTGAAAGACACTAAGATACAAGGGCATATAGGAGAGTGAAGATAGCATTACTAAGATTAATGAACAATGAATATGCGCCAGGCACATACTAAGTCCTTTCCATGCATATTATCTCATGTAGTCCTCATAACCATGCCATTATCATCCTACCCTCATTTTTGGGGGGGCGGGGAGGGAAATTGGAACTCAGGAAAGTTAAGAAACTTGTCCAAGGTCATATAGTTAGAAATCAGTGAAATCAGAAGTCAAGCCTAGGTCTGTTTTAATTCCAGAGCTTGAGCTAAAAACCGCTAAGATATATAGCCTCATAGAGTACCCTGGTAATGTCCTCATGGGTTCAAGAAACAATAACATTTCCTGGAATGCCTTCTAGTAATGAAGATGATAGAATGCTCTACAATAACCATAGGAAGAGGTCTTCTTGGTAGCCTTCTATTGCTATAGCTTTTGTCCAATCAGGTCCTTGAATACATTTTGACCAAATGGGGAGACTTACCGGGAGACCTGGAGGGCCACTTATTCCTGGGAAACCCGGAAGCCCTGGTTCACCCTGGAAGACCAATCAAAGATTAGTGAGTAGCAGCAGGAAACAGTGAACATAAAGGATATGGCTCCCTTGAGCTGCTTGGGCTGGGCAGCAGGCAACCAGGGGGGTATCAGGTGGTATAAACTCCCCAGGATCCCCAGGTGCTAATACCTGCACCAGGATATCAGTTTAGGGAGCCCTTGTGGTATGGGAAGGGCCAAGGGTCTATGGCAAGGAACAAAAACTGTCTAAAACAGAATCTCAAATGTTGAAGCTAATTGGGAGACACAAAAGATGATCATTTGCTGTCTTTCTAGGGGAAGGAGCCATTCAGTGTGATTTCCTGTTGAAAATTACGGGCTGCAAAGAAATCAACAGTTTGGGGAAAGGAGTAACAATTACAGTTTGGATGGGGATCCATAACACTGTAATCTGTCCTTCCTCAATATGCTAATTTAACTATCTGTGCCATAGAAGGGCTCCCTAAGGTTTGAGAATGATCAGGGAGGCAGGCAATCTTTCATATGTTCCCAAGCTGTTCCAAACTAATGATTGCTTTCTGTAAACCAAAAGAGGGCCTTGGAGCTGTTGCTTTCACAAAGACAAAATTCAAGAAATGGGAGTAAACACCTCTCCCTGCCCAGATCCCTTGGCCATAGGCACAGAATCACAAAACTGAAGGGAACCCTAGGAAAAGAAGGGAATGCAGGTTACTAAAAGATATCTACTCACCTTAACAGCATACAGTTTGAAAATTACCATGTATACATTCACTCACATCGAAATAGAAATCATGACGTATTGCAGTTGAACAGGTCTACAGCTCCAGCTGCAGTAGTTCATATCAGGTGAATTAGAGCATCTACTGTCACTTGGTGACAGTGTACCTTATTTGTAGGGTCACGTTTTGAGGGCAAATAACTTCTTTATAAAGATAACTTGAAAGTAACTATTTATTTCCTATGTGTTTTGTCACAGTGTTTTGGGGACGATGTAAGTATTGAGAGGGGTGGGAGTCAGGAGGGAAAAACCCCAACTACTTAATGTTTGTTTTAAGTTACTTGGTATTTTGATAATTGAATCTGAAAAAAAAACCCAAAGCACAGAAAATGGGACTTAAACAAATACTCAGAAGTCACACACCCAAACACAGACTTTTTAGAAAGCTTTTCATAAGGGACAAAACAAAGGTGGCTTTACCTTTACTTCAAACCAAAAAAAGCAGATGTGGTTTATGTATACAATGGAATATTACTCAGCCATTAGAAACGACAAATACCCACCATTTGCTTCAACGTGGATGGAACTGGAGGGTATTATGCTGAGTGAAATAAGTCAGTCGGAGAAGGACAAACATTATATGGTCTCATTCATTTGGGGAATATAAATAATAGTGAAAGGGAATAGAAGGGAAGGGAGAAGAAATGGGTGGGAAATATCAGAAAGGGAGACAGAACATGAAGACTCCTAACTCTGGGAAACAAACTAGGGGTGGTGGAAGGGGAGGAGGGCGGGGGAGTGGGGGTGAATGGGTGACGGGCACTGAGGGGGGCACTTGACGGGATGAGCACTGGGTGTTATTCTGTATGTTGGCAAATTGAACACCAATAAAAAATAAATTTATTATTATAAAAAAAATTCTTGAAAACAAAACAAAACAAAACAAAAGCATGACCCAGAACCATTGATCCTTCCAGTATAGTCTGGTTGTTAGAGTTGAACTTTGGTCTTAATAGGAAAAGGGTTGTTAGCATTTCACTACCTTGGATCCTTTCTTCCCTTTGGGAAATCCCATAAATTCCAGTTCCCCAGTGGATGGTGGGGGTCCTGCAGGGCCTGGGAGGCCAACATCCCCCTGTAAGATCAAAGGGAATGTTAAGCAAAACAGAAACCACACTGGCCACTTCTCCAGAGGCTGAGCTTGTCCTCTGGATGTAATTCACAAATAAACTGCCCATCACTTTGGCCTCCTTACCCTCGCCCTTGCCTCAGTGAGGAAGCAAAACTATCAGTACCAAGGAGTGGGAAGAATTATAAGTCTGGCCAAATGCATTCTGTACTAGCACTGCAGAGGGAAGAAGCAAGATGGATGAAAAGGTTTGTGGTTGCCAGTGTCATGCATCAAAGGGTGTTGAGAAGACATCAAAAAAAAAGGCTTTTGAGCAAGGAAAATGGCCACTTCTTGGCAATAGCGATCAGACTAATAATTGGTCCAGTCTTTGGCAAGAGTACAAGCAGCAACAGTGAAATCTGCGTGTGAACACTGGAGGTTGGATTTGCTCCTTGGAGGCAGTGTGATCTACAAGAGGCAGCTGTGAAGGGTGGAGAGGGCAAGCTTCCAGGCTCCCTCGAGGCTCCCAAATCACCCATATGGTTTGTGCAGATGGAAACGGAAACAAGGGGAAGAAAGTGGAAGAGAATGGTGAGAGATTGAGGAGGAGAGAGACAGGGGATAGAGAGAGAGACAGGAGGAGAAGGAAGAGGAGGAAGAGGAAGGGTGGAAGGAAGAGGAGAAGCAAAGAAGAGGAAAGAGAAGGTAGTACAATATGCAGAACACCAGGAAAATACCCAGGTGGAAGGAGGAGGGAATCGATTTCAAGAGAGTATGTTTGTAAGACATGCACACCTCACAGGTAGGAAGCAGGCAGACTACAGTATTTGGAAGGAAAAAGACCCCAGGAGCCTATGTGTGGCAGCCCTCTCAGGACCCCCACCAGAGGACCCATGTGGAGGAGGAACTGTTCATCTCCTGAGGCAAAGATCCAGCTCCCCTTAAAATGAGCAGGCACGTGTGCAGCCAGAGATGTTGCTCGGAGCATATGGAATGCAGATTGTATTTTCCAAAATCTATTTACCTTGACTCCTTTCTCTCCTTGGAAACCTAACCCCATATTCCCCTGGGGTACAGGGTTACAGGGAGGAAAAACAAAATCAATTACTAAACAAGCGCCAGGAACTTCAATTGGCATGCAGTCTTTTACCAGAAAGTGTGTTTCACCACACCAGATTATCTTTGGGGAAACTAGGAGACTGAGTGGTACGAGGCCCAAATGCCCCAAGACAAAGTATACTTACATCAGGACCAGGGAAGCCAGGAGGGCCTGGAGGACCCTGTATTAAAAATGAAAAGAATGCCCGCTTGTTAGTTTCAAACAGAACATGGGCAGTGTTGAGAGTCACCAGAGATGAGTCCCCACCCTCTCAGTATATCTTGGCTTTAGTATAGCATATTCAAGCTCCCTCTCCTGTGATACCCCTTTAAAAACACATTTCCTTTGAAATCTCGCAAATTGACCTGATAACCATATTCATGCTAAGGTGGTACAGACCTCATGAATCATCCTGCCCAAGAGGCTATAAAGTTAAGAAATAATGGCTTTTGGTAAAGCTAAGCCAAAGTCATCAGTGGGTGAGATTTCATGCACTGGAGAGTAAACAGTCTGGGAATGGAACCACATGGATAACTGGCTATGCTGTTTCTATGCTAGTGAGGGCAAATAGGTTTGGTATCCGCAAGACAGGTAGGTAGGTAGCACTGTCCAAGGTGCGGTGTGGGCAAGGATTTTGAAGCTTCTCCTGTGTTCAAGGTGGGTGTGGTGGTGATGGTATGATTAATTAGCAGGGTCTGTCATGGACAAGAGGAGTGGAAGGTGGCAATAGGTGCGCCAGGCATCTGCCATTCCTGGGCTGTACTTTAGGTTGAGCTAGAGCTGGAGGCTTTGGAAATGCAGAGTGGATGGTCAGAAAAACTCCGATAAAGACAACAAACAGCTCCTTATAAGAGCATGCTTCACTTTAATCCTCTAAGAATGGAAGTTGCCTTTTTCCACTAGGAGAGCCTACATAGGCTTATATCTAATCCCTGGCCTGGTGGGGAAAGCATTCATGTGAATACTGTGATCACATGGTAGATTTAGGTTGGTCTTACTTGCAATCCTGGTGGTCCCATAGGTCCTACGGCTCCTGGGGACCCAGGTGCTCCTGGAGGGCCCTAGAGAGGCAAGGTTTTACTAATATCAGAAAAGAAGAGTTTATCAAGAAAATCGGAAATGTATGTTCATAAGAATGCATGAGAATGTTCATAGCAACTTTATTCATGGTAGTAAAAAACTGGAAACATCCCAGGGGCCTGCTGCCACAAGGACTGACAAATAACTGTGATACATCTACACAGTAGAATAAATACTCAGCAATAAAAAGTCACAACCTACTGATACACGTGACAATGTGGATGAATCTCAGAAGCATTGTGCTAAGTGAAAAAAAGCCAGACCCCCCAAAGCTACATATTATATTATTTCCTTTATACAAAGTTCCAGAATGGGACAAACTGAACTAATGGTGGAGAGAAATCAGAACAGTGGTTTTCTTTGGGTGGAGGCAAGGATTGGCTGGGAAGGGGCAGAAGGGAACTTTCTGGGGTGATGACAATGTTCTATACCTTAAGATGGGTTTGGGTTATATAGGAGTATGTATTTGTCAAAACTCGACAAATGTACCATTTAAAATTTGTTTATTTCATTGTATGTAACTTTTACATAAAAAGAAGAGGTGCAAATACATATTAAAGTCTAGCTAATGGTAGTCATGCTGTAGAATTTAGAGGTAAGAGTACTATTGCCTATAATTTACTTCAAAAATCATCAATGGTAAGATGGATAGAGATGGATAGATGGCTAGAAGTGGGATAAAGCAAGTACAGTAAAATATTTTTTAAAAGATTTTATTTATTCATTCATGAGGGACACACACACACACAGAGGCAGAGACACAGGCAGAGGGAGAAGCAGGCTCCATGCAGGGAGCCCAACGTGGGACTCAATCCTGGGTCTCCAGGATCACGCCCAGGGCTGAAGGTGGCGCTAAACCGCTGAGTCACCAGGGCTACCCAAGTATAGTAAAATATTAATGGTATGGGTGTTCATGGCAAAATTCATTCCCCTTTGCTCTATATTTGGATATTTTTATATTAAAGTGATGTAAAAAACAAAAAGAAAGCAAGACATTTGTATTAACATCAAATAAAGTAGGCTTTGGGACAAAGAATATTACCAGAGATAAAGAGGGGGAATTTTGTTGCGATAAATCAAGTCAGTTCATCAAGAACACACGACAGTCTTAGATACATATGAATCTAAGAGCATGGCTTCAAAATACATGAAGCAAAATCTGACAGAAGCGCAAGGAGAAATAAATCTGCAAATACAGTTGGAGAATTTTAACATCCCTCCCTCAGTAATTAATAGAACAACTAAATTTTAAAAAAATCAGTAAGGACATAGAAGATCTAAACAACACTGTCAACTACCTTGACCCAATGGACATTTTTTAGATCACTATGCCCCAAAACACATTCACCAAGACAGTGTCATATGCTGAGCCATGAAACAAACCTCAACAGATTTAAGATTGAAACCATACAGAGTGTTCATTCTAACTGCACGGAGATCCAACTAGAAATCAACTCTGTAAAGATAGCTGGGAGGCTGCCAAATATTGGGAAATCAAATGACACATTTCCATGGGTCAAAGAGAAAACCAGAAGAGAAACAAGAAACTATCTGAAACTGGATTGATAAGAACAATAGTACAAGCAAGACAATAAAATCTGAAGAGAAAGACGTTATGGGGAAATATATGGCCTGATGAAAACTGGGGGGGTGGGCGATGGTAGTGAGGTGTTACGTAAGGAATAGAGAGGCTAAGTGAAGTCCAGTGAAAGCAGGGGTTCACAAGGTCCCCAGGAAACAGAACATTGCTTCGACAAAATAACCTGGGGTCACAAATCTGATCTGTGATCACAAATCTCTTTGTGATCTAAATGATCCTCCCTTTACCTAAATGATTTATCATGCCTGTGAACACTATAGACCAACACTGTACCTTTGTAAGCTGAGAAATGAATTCCTAGAAGCTATGCAGTGCCAACAGCATGGATGTGATTTTACATATGTAGTTAACAAGCAATCTCAGCTGGTGCTGTCCAGTGCTGGGGACCCATATGCCCTTGGTCCTCACCCTCCTCTGATTGTGCTTGTGTGCTTGTGTGCATCCTGTCTCTTGCCTCCCCTCTTCTGACATTGCTCTCTCTGTTTAGAATGCTTCCACTGCTGGCCAGCCCAAACATCACCCACACTTCTCAGAGGCTACCTTTCTCCATCTTAGATACAAAGTCTCCCATGAGATATATCTTTAGGTGGACGGTATCTCTTCCTCCAAGCTGGTGTGGGATTCTCATGCCATGGTCCTACTAGTTTTTCACATCTTGGTGTGTGTGTGTGTGTGTGTGTGTGTGTGTGTGTAGTCTTTCCGGGGGGGGAATTCAGAGACCATGTCTGCACTCTCCGGGATCGCTCAGAGTACTTTATATCCAGTAGGAGCACAATATCGGAATGAAAGAAGAAAGGAAGGAACCCTAACTTAGGAAAGAAGGAAGAAAGAAGGAGCTTCTCTGAAGCCCCTTCAAAGGAAAGCAATGTGGCAACACAAAGAAATAGAAAGCCCTTAAGAATACAATTCACGGCCTCTCATGGACTCCCTATTATTAAGAGTCCCCAAAAAGGAATTTCTAGATAGGATGGCTTTCACAGAAGAGTGTCCTGCCTTTTCTGTTTTACCCACAGTATTCTGAACACACAGAGAACAGTTAGCAGATGCTTGCTGGATGAAAGGCAAAATTCTTTTCTAATGCATTGCTGGGAGTATGCAGGTCCTCAGGCTAAAGGTTTGAAAGGCTGCCTCCTATGTCACTTGAGGGGGACAGTGGACTCTCTCAGAACTTTCTCACCTGGAAAAATGTCAACAGTGTGACCCATTCTACCTCAACTGTCTGGATTTTCCTTGAGAATGCTTACAAAGGCCTTCAAGCTGCCATAAAGAAAAATGCAAAGGGACCCGCAGTGATGGTCTACAGAACATTGAGACCTCCACACATAAGTAACAACTTACAATTATTCCATCCAGTCCAGGAAGCCCAGGCTCCCCCTGAGAAACAGACAAAGGCAGGACACTGAAGAGATTAATTAAGCCTGTGGTATTATTTCATAGATAACGGACCTACGCTTCATGGGCAGAAAAATGCATTGCTGATGCTTGGGCCTCCTCTGTCAAGGTCTTGTGTTTTACATAATGCATGAATTGGGCATATTCAACCACTTACTTTTTTTCCCCCTTAGAAAAATCCGGACTCCAGAAGACACATATTATAGCCTTGGTTGAACAGGATTTCATATTTTACTTGGAGTAATTAATTTTCACCTTTGCTAGGAACTTATCAATTAGAAACTGCTTCTGTGGGCTGGTGATTCTCCTGCTCTTTTTGGAAGAAAGCAAAGCTACCTTCCCGTGTGCCTTCATCCCCAGAGAATCTGTGCCCATATGTATACAATGCAAATCAGACATTTCAAGGGAGAATCAACAGAGCATACAGTCTCTGATTACATTTTAATTACTTTGCAGCATCTTAAGCCACTGTTGTGAATCTGTAATGTAACCATCTTGTGGAAATTGCTGTGTTCCACTGGGTCCAGGGTCTCTGTGATTTTTGGCAAAGCCACTCAATCAGCATTTGTTATGACAATGGCTATATTTTGACACCTGCTAGTCTTACCCCCATTGGCTTATGGTCAAAAACCAGCTCTCTGCAGCATGGAAGGAGCACTGCCCAGGTTTTAGCTCTTCAGTAAACTGGCTATGTGAGCCTCAGCAAGTTGCATAGACTCAGTGTACCTCAGTTTTTCTATCTGTAAAATGAGCAACATGAAGCTGACAATCATGAGGTCCTTTCCAAATCTACCATTCTATCTTCTGCCGTGGAATCTAAGCCAAGAGCTCAAACCCTGTACCTTCTCCGGTTCTCAGCCACCCGCCCTCATCACTGCCTTCCAAATTGATTCCCAGGGTTCCTGGTTCTGAGCGAACATGGGTGCATCTTTCCTTCAGATGTTGGGCACACAGATTCCCATCTGCTCCAGGGAAATGATGAGCTCACTTCCCACTCTGCAAGGGAATGGGGTCAATCATGTGGCACCAGAGTTTACTGAGGCACCCACAGGATACCAGGTAGCATATACCAAGAGTACAGTCACAAGAATATAGAAGGTTCTTATCAATTCTAGGAAGAGATGAAAGTTTCCAGCCAGCTGTAGAGTTGATGGGCAATTTTTGCAGACATCCAGGGGTCCTGCTAGGGTAATGGGCTGGTGTGCAGGTACAGAAAAGGGCAGGGCCAGGATCCTGGACTGGTGGCCATGTCCAGATGGGCAGAGTCATTACATGGCTTCATACCAAGGTATGCAGACATCAAGGACTACAGAATAGACCAAAGGTATCTGCCTCCAGGAAATGTCTTGGCTTGTCAAAGGAAATTATACCCATGCAAACTGTTTGTTTGCTAATCTGTCTCCTATTTTTGGTCTAGATCCTACAAAACAAATCTCTTTGACAGTATGGTTGCAAACATTTCTGTCAGTGTTGCCACTACAAAAAGCTCTGGATCCCTTTTAAATCTAGCTTGGTCTGCTTCTTAAATAGAGACACAGATGCTAGTTCTGGAAATGTTTTTATTGGAGCCCAATCCCGGGGAACTCAACTTACAGCCAGTCTACTTAGCTGTCTGCCTTAGAGGCTCTTACCTTCATTCCTTTGAAAGTACCTTGGGCAAGGACAGGTTCACCTTTAGAGCCTTTCTGACCAGGAAGCCCCTGAATAAAAGAAGAAATGTTTGTGAAGACATGCACACACACACACACACACACACACACACACAGAGTTTTGTTAACAGTATGATCTGATCACATAAAGGAAACAACTGCGAGAGTCTGGAATTATGTGGTTTATTCTATGGCAGGATTGGCTGTGCTAAGGGGCAAAGTATATCCCCCAAACAGGTGCTGTGTCTCAAAGCCTGCTGCCCCAGCCCCCAAGTCAGAAGTCTGTAAAGGGATTAGAAAGTAGAAGACTTGGACTCTATTCAGAATACTGATCTGAACAACTGCATTTAACACATGTCATTCATAAGCCTATATATTGCTCACCTGCTCCACCCCTCACAGGTATGCTGCTGACATCTTATGCCTAGGCTCTGCCTAAGACAGAGGTTAGAGAACTTTATTGTAAAGAGCCAGATAGTAAATTGGACTTTGTGGGCCATATCTGGGCTCTGTCTTATGTCCTTCTTCTCTTCCTCCACACAAACTTTTAAAAATATAAAACCAAGCCACACGTCAAGAGTTACACGGGCCAGTTTGCGGCCCTCCGGTTTTAGAGATATCTACAAAACCATCTCCATCCTCGGTTTCTGCCACAAAACCTACCTCAGCTTCAATGCCTGTCTAAGAGGCTAACGTGGAGAACATGTTAAAAGTACACCAAACCTGACTATCAACCAGACTGTTAAATAACTCTGTAGCAGATGCTGACTAATGTCTGCTAAATGTGATCCTCCTGGGGAAAATCAGTGTCCCTATGCCTAAGGGGAAGTCAGGATTAGTACTGGAGGTAGGACTAAGCTTTGGGGACTGAAGAACAAGGTGGTTCCAGAAGCTCCTTCTTTCCTGTTAGGAAAGGCCATTCTCATGGCCACTCCTTTCATCAAAGAAGCTTGACAGAATATCCACTTGAGATTCAGCAAGGTTAGTAAGGGTTCAGCTTAGTAAAATAAATGCCCAAGTTCCTATTTAGGCTTAAGGGGAGGTGTAGGGACAGGACTAGGTTTTACCCTTGTCTCCTTGGCTGTCAGGGGATGTTTATTATCTCAAGATTTCTTTTCTCCCTCTTGGGGGCAGCATTTCCTTACTTTGCTGGATTTCCATTCTCTTAACACAGATGTGATTTGCTCTCCTCTTCTGTTGCCATGGCACCATTTGGAGGCCTTTGTGACTCAAACAGCTCTTACTATGTTGGTAAGACGTTTCTTCCACCCCCACCCCCACCGCATATTGGTTTGGTCTTTAGATGTCAAGGTCCTTTATGCCCATCTGAGAATCTGAGGCTTGTGCTTTGTCTGTCTCACTTTCCTACACATATACCCATACCCACAACTCAGTCACCGAAGGCAGTGGTGCTGCTCTCCCAATAAAATGTTAATTAAATAACACTTCAATGAATATTGGGTGCATATATCTTTTTGAATTATTGTTTTTGTTTTCTTGGTATAAATACCCAGATATGGAAATAACCTAAGTGTTCATCAATGGATGAATGGATGAAGAAGATGTCACACACACACACACACACACACACACACACTGGAATACTACTCAGCTGTAAAAAAGAATTAAATCTTGCCATTTGCAACAATGTAGATGGAACTTAAGGGCATTATGCTAAATGAAGTAAGTCAGACAGACAGAGACAAATACTATATGATGTCACTTATGTGTGGAATCAAAAGCAAAACCAAAACAAATGAAAAAATCAGACAAAAGAAATCTCAGATACAGAGAACAGATTAGTGGTTGCCAGAGGGGAGACTGGTAAGGGGATGGGTGAAATGGCCAAAGGGGATAGACAGGTACAAACTTCCAGTTACAAAATAAGGAAGTCATGGGGATATCATGTACAGTGTGGTGACTACAGTAAATAATATACTTTTAAAATATTTTATTTTTAAGTAGTCCCTACACCTTAACGTGGGGCTCGAAATTACAATCCTGAGATCAAGAGTTGTGCACTCCACTGATTGAGCTAGCCAGGTGCCCCTAGAGTAAATAATATTTTATTGTGTACCAGAGAGTTATGAAGGAGGAGACCTTGAAGGTTCTCATCATAAGAAAAAAGATTTGTCACTCTGTATGGTGACAGGTGGTAACTAGACTTAGTGTGGTGATCATCTTGCAATGTATACAAACATCAGATCATTATGTTGTACACCTGAAACTAATATAAGGTTAGATGTCAATAATATTTTAATAATAACAAAAAAAGAACATGGTACAGCACTGGAATCAGACGTATTGAAAAAAGCCAATTAATTAATGTAGCTATGGAATCTAATAGTATGATTTCTAGCTAAATATATCACCTCAGTACCCTTAGTAACTTAGATTATTTCAAGTAAGGTTGGTAATGGGCTTGAAGGTATTATTTTTCTCTTTCCAGTCTCTTGTAAAAGAAGCCTTGCAAAAGCATGGTATCTATTACATATCCTTTAGATCAAAATATTTGAGCCCTACCTGGATGAATAGAATTAATGTGGTGACACCAGGATCTAATAAATGTTTTATCAATCCCAGAACCAAGGGTTATGGGGTGAGGTGGGGGGGGAGGGTGGCAAACTATGTCAATGTAGAGTAAGGATTCTCAATTATTTCTCACTATGGATGCTTTAGGACAGATGATTCCTTGATGTTGGGGGGAAGGTGTACTGTGCTAGTAGCATACCCCAAGGTGTGGCAGCCAAAAATGTCACTAGTAACTGCCAAATGTCCTTTGGGGTGGGGAATCAATCTTGGTTAGGAATCACTGGTTTAGACCAAGCTTGCCAAGTCCTTTGGGTCACTATCAGTCCTATGATCCCATGTGATCCTTCCAAGTACTGCATCTTCCAAAGTCATCTGATGTGGGAACACATCAAATAGCCCAAGTGTGTACTTTGCTCTGAACTTTACTAGTCCTTTAACAATTTTGCCAACTTTGAAAGCACCATTTGGAAAAAAAAAATGACCCTCTAAGTAGCGGAGCATGTGTACACTTCCTGCAACTGGTATTCTTCTTTAGACTTTTTAATGTTGTTATGCCGTCAGCATAGGCTCCTGCATTGGACAAGGGGCTACAGTGGTTGCCCTACACTGATGCTGAATGAGATGTCCATAAAAGCAGGAAAAGAGCACACTGGGAGGCAAAGAAAGCCATTTGGAAAAATGTACAAAGATCTGGCAACGTACAGGTGGTCCGAGAAGCCCAGGATAGCCATTAGGGCCTGGATATCCAACAGCTCCTTGAGTTCCATTACAACCATCCAGGCCAGGTGGGCCTCTGGGCCCTGGCTGTCCAGGGTGGCCCTGTTCAGAGAGAAAAGAAAAGATCAAGTCAGCCACAGAACTCATAACTATTCTAACAAGCTCCACAATAAGAGAAACCAAGTATGCTGCCCAACTTTGGTTCCTTGTCCATTCCCTTAGCCATATGAGGACTATGTTTTTGTAAGCTTTCCTTCATAGTCAGGTGTATGGAGCTGATGACAGCTTAGTGTTACCCTTCCCCACAAAGGATCAATGCTTTGATAGGACCTGTGCTAAAACCAGAGGGATCAAGCCTGATGAGATGGGAGACACAGAGTGGGGAAATTCATCTTCCCTGGGTACAAAGATGTACTAAGATAGGGCTTTGCTTGCTGATAGCTGAAGTGTTACCACCAGGGAATCACATCAGGCCTTGGGATGGTAGAATAGACTGGAGCCTAGGCAGCCTGGCGTGGCTTTTGGTATTAGAAAAGCCTGGGGCCTTTTTATGGCTCTGCCCAGGAAATGCTGCTGGCTTTTGGTCCACAGAACAGAATCAGTTTCCACAGCACCACCTCTCTTAAAAGCTGCTTGGCCAAAAATAAGCAAGTCTTGGAAAAATCATACTTCCAGTCTTATTGAGTCACTATCATGTCTGACTATGGCTCCAGTTAGGGAACTATACTTTTTCCTCTTCTCCATACTTGCTACTGAGGCACTTGTTTTTCCAGGGAATTAGCAATCATTCACATAATTGATCAGAATTCAATGCTTTTCCAGAGTTGAGTTCCCATGGTGCATAGAGTCCACCTTTTTGTAGGGAATAGATCTTTTTAAATCTATCAAAAGTGGGTTATGTGCTGGGTGGGGAGTAAAGAGATGACCTGAAAGACCAGCAGTCTGGACGGGTCAATTAAAGGTAGACTCCTACCCTCCCATTTACACTTTTCAAAGCCAATCATGGATATTTAATAATTTGAGGAAAACAAGCCATGCATTCAAAACTCAACTTTTCAAATTATTAGGGGAAATAAGCTTTGGTTAGATTCTTATTGAGGAAATGCTCCATAGGATTTTGATTCCTTTTTTTTAAAAAAAAGATTTTATTTATTTATTCATGAGAGACACAGAGAGAGGCAGAGACATAGGCAGAGGGAGAAGCAGGCTCCCTGTGGGGAGCCTGATGCGGGGCTCCATCCCAGGACCCCAGGACCCCAGGATCATGACCTGAGCCAAAGGCAGACGCTCAACCACTGAACCACCCAGGTGCCCTTTGATTCATTTTCATTGTCACTATAGTGGTAGGAGATAGTCTATTGATTCAAGAGTATGAATTTAGACTGCTGGACTCATGGAATACTAAGAATGGAAGAATGGTCAATAAACTTATTTTCACAATACACTTGCTGCAATCTGTGCCTGCCCAGACTCAGGTGATGAATTTTAGCTGCATGGGGGAAACCAAGACAGCTTACTAAGCCATTAACATGTTATTCCTTTTTTTTTTTAAGATTTTACTTGTTCAAAGAGGGAGAGAGTGAGGCAGAGACATAGGCAGAGGGAGAAGAAGGCTCCATGCAGGAAATCCAATGTGGGACTCAATCCTGGGATTCCAGGATCATGCCCTGAGCCAAAGACAGATGCTCAACCACTGAGCCCCCCAGGTGTCCCAACATGTTATTCCCAAATGAGATGGCCATTCTTGTTTGCCCTGAAGATCTATGATCTACCTTCTCCAGATCCTGTTGCCTTGGGTGGCTGACTTTTATGAACAGTGCCGCCGAGGCTCCCTTTCCCTCTGTCTCCCAGTTGTATTTGGTCACTGGGAGACATAGGCAGAAGATGAAAGAATGGGGGGAGGAGAAAGAGCGCAGACTGTTTATTTCCCACATGCCCTCCCTCCTTGGCCATATTGCTGACAATGGCCACATTGGTCTACAAGTCTTAGCTCTCCTTGAGCAGCAACTACTCCAGGTCTAACAGGGGTCCAGTGTTACCATTCTTTCTTTCCTCTTTGGGCCTAGGGGAGGGCAAAGCTTTGTGTCAGCTGCTTTGCAATCCATTTTAGTTCCCCTGAATCATGCCTACATCCTTGACATATACCATTCATGCCATCCTGTTCAGTTAACCCTTTCAGGTAGAGTGTCTATTCCTGGGATCCTGATCGCCACTTTAAAATATCCCAGCCATCATTCGCTTCAACATGGATAGAACTGGAGGGTATTATGCTGAGTGAAGTAAGTCAAACGGAGAAGGACAAACATTATATGGTTTCATTAATTCGGGGAATATAAAAAATAGTGAAAGGGATTAAAGGGGAAAGGAGAGAAAATGAGTGGGAAATATCAGAGAGGGTGACAGAACATGAGAGACTCTTAACTCTGGGAAATGAACAAGGAGTAGTGGAAGGGGAAGTGGGTGGGGGGATGGGGTGACTGGGTGACGGGCACTGAGGGGGGCACTTGATGGGATGAGCACTGGGTGTTATGCTATATGTTGGCAAATAGAACTCCAATAAAAAATATACAAAAAAAAAGATTCAACTTGGAAAAAAATAAAATAAATAAAATAAAATAAAATAAAATATCCCAGCCAAATGTGCTAGGGGTTATCTTGTTCAACTGGTAACAGAGATGAGTTAAGGCAAGACAACAGGCTGACTTAGTACTAGGGACCTCCTTACTCCTGAGGCCTTGGTTCTGTTTGAAACCCAAACCTCTGCCTGGCTTCTTACCCTCTTGGTACCCACATTTTTTTATTTTTATAAATTTATTTTTTATAAAAGCACATTCATTTGGAGGAATCTGGACACCCTAGTTCGTTTCCCAGAGTTAGGAGTCTTTCATGTTCTGTCTCCCTTTCTGATATTTCCCACTCATTTTTTCTCCTTTCCCCTTTATTCCCTTTCACTATTTTTTATATTCCCCAAATGAATGAGACCATATAATGTTTATCCTCTGATTGACTTATTTCACTCAGCATAATACCCTCCAGTTCCATCCACGTCGAAGCAAATGGGTACCCACATTTTTTTACTTGGATCCCAATCCTGTAGTTTTCTTGCCTGAATTCCTTTTTTTAAATAAATAAAATAAAATAAATAAAATCTTTAAAAACAAGTTTATGATTAAAATTAAACAAGGTTAAGCTTTCTATGTAGGAGCTCAATAAACAGGCAGTCTTCTTCTCCCAGGCAAGTCAGCAAGGATAAGCAACTGGCAATTGGGCTGAACTCTAATATTCTATCTATCTATCTATCTATCTATCTATCTATCTATTTATTTATTTTTTAAAAGTTTTTATTTATTCATGAGAGACAGAGAGAGGCAGAGACATAGGCAGAGAGAGAAGCAGGCTCCCTGCAGTGAGCCTGATGTAGGACTCCATCCCAGGACACTGGGATCACGATCTGAGCCAAAGGCATATGCTCAGCCACTGAGCCATCCAGGTGTCCCTCTATCTCCTTTTAATTCTCAGTAGTACCACAGTATTTCTGGCACCTTGCCCCTTCTGGTTTTAGCTAGTGATTTTACCTATGTGTGTGCTAGCTTTCAAAGAGAACATAACTCTTTGAGGGAGGAAACCAGGATTCTGTACAACTGCAAGGCACCGAACATACAGAAAAAGAAGATGCGCTGTAATCTGTAAAAACAGTGTTTCTCAGAAACCAGATTTCAAAGGAAGAATTTCCATTTGGCGAGTGGTATGTATGTGTTCACTTTGAAAGATATATAAATCTGGTGTGTTCATTTACAAGTCGCTAGGAAGGGAAATTTTTGAGATGAACTCCATGAGAAAAGCTAAACATACGTTGCAAAGGACAACTTGCAAACTTCTGCTCCCAACTTGGGTGAACTGGAAATATTTGATAAACATACATTTCTTGTGGGTGGCAACAGCCCCAAGCTGTGATTTCATTAAAAACCGCTGTGATTTCATTAAAAACCGCAATCCTGCCGCCCCGAATCTACATTATTCTCATGTTGAATATCTTGAATGCTTGTCTGTCCATTCTCCCAACTGGTTGCTATGCCCCTTGGTGCACAGAAACTACCCACATGACAGCAAAAATGGAGTTTGGGGACAAAAATCAGTGATGCCTATGTTGGCGATCAGCCGATATTAAGTAGGGCATCAGATTTGTGCAGCCATCCAGTTTAGTAAAGATGGGCTGAGGAAGCTGTTGGTTTTAGCTGCCAGATGTTGAGCAAAATAATGAGTCTGGCTGGGCCAAAGGTCTCTATGTTTTCCCGTGTCTGAAAGAGTCCTGCCAGTCTGACGACTGTTGCTTTTGCGGGCACTAAGGGTTGGAGTCAATCCCTCAAATATTTCTAGTGTTCCTAGTATATGGCGAATTCAGCCCTGGCGTTTCTGAGGCCTCTGAGTGGAGCAGAAGATGTATTCTGTGATTTCAAGAAAGCTAGATAAGACCATCACTACAAGACCACTAATAAATACCATGGGCCATATGTAATAAGGAGCTAGAGTGCATGGAATGGACACCAAGGACTCTTAGGAGATTAGGGATGGAAGGGAGATGTAAGCAGTAAACAGTAGGTGCCCAATAAATATATCTTGAACAACAGGAAGAGAGGGAAGGAATAAGGGAGAAAAATTTCATGGAGTAAGAGAGGCTTGGAGCCTGGAGCTGAAGCAATCAATAGAAGAAAACAGATACAACCTTTGGTCAAGAGAGGGGCCAACAGGGTGGGGACTTCCATTGGGAGGAGCACATTCATTTGGAGGAATCTGGACACCTGTGCCTCATCCTCCCAAGCAATGAAGCCAAGGAGAGAAATGATCAATTCCTACAAGCCCTAGGGCTCTCCTGGCCACAAGCTGGAGGCAGAAGCATCCACCTGGATGCTGGGGCATGTTCCAGTTCAGGATGGGAATCAGCCTCTGTATCATGGGATGTGCTTCCTCCTTCCAGCCCCCATTAAAAAGAGACTACAGGAGGAAGGGCATATTACTGCTGCAAGCTCCAAATCCCCCACTCAGCTCCACAGGAGGAATGGAAGAGGTGCTCTCCGGCTTTCTAGTTTTCCTACCTGCTGGCTCCCGGAAGACATACAATCTGAGTGGAGACTCAAGATGGAGTGCAGATAGGAACAGAGTAAGGGGAAAATGCCAGAGAATGTCATAAAAGGACCCCCAGCCCCATCCATTCATTTCCCTGCTGGCCCATTTTGGGACATTTTGCAGACTCTGCACTTGAATAAAATGCAGAATTCTGATGGCCCATTTGTCGATACATATAACAGATACAAGGAAATGAGACTTCTGTCCTCCAACTCTAAAAATGTATATTAGATCTGGAAAGAAAATGGGTCAGATGATAATTTTTTGAGGGTAGATCCATGTGCTTTTCCTCTATCCCTGGAGTAGAGCGACAGTACCTAGCAGGGGCATGAGAAACACCTACAGATCAGCAAAGAGATTGAAGCCCCCTTCCTTGATTCTGGATGATAATTCGGTATCATGTAAGAAGTTGTTAAGTCGAGGGTTCGCCAAACTGTGCTTAGATATGGTTCAGAAGAAGCCCTTAGAGGTTGTTGGAAGGATAAAAGCAGTCTCTAAGACTTCCCTCAGACAAAGAAACTCTACTCTCTCCTGATCCGTATGCTGAGCTTCCGCACATTGTGTCTTCTCTTAAACAAGACTAAAAACCACTGCTACAAATGAACACAGCCCAGGCTAAAGATTAAATATATAGACACGTGCCAAAAGGCAGAGCTCAACACTGGTAGCAGCAAGTTGCAAATACTGTATTTTAAAGGCTGGCATTTAAAATGTTAATCACGGACTCTCCAGTGGCCAGATGAGTGGGGATACAGGGTAAAACTGGAGAAACCCAGGGGTCAGCCTAGATGAAATGGGAAAAGGAGATGTCTGTAAGCTCCAATTCCTCACTTATCTCCAGCAAAACCAGGTCCTCAGGATAAAGGGAAGGGGCTGTCTCCGCATGATCTTTGGAATAGTCAGTCGCTCTGTAAAAACTAAAGGGACATTCACTGTGAAATGAGATAAGGCTGAAGAGAACAAATTATGGGAATGAAATGTATCAAGATACCACTAAGTATTTTTCTAATTTCATGTATCCTCTTAATATTCTTTTTTTCCCTTAATTTTCTTAATATGAGTATGCATGCACTGTGATATGTATCTCCACACATCATCCCCAATGAAAGCTCCTTTCAGCCCACAAGACTGTACTTATTGTGCCTAAGATGTTGATGGTCAAGCCTGCACATGGCCCAGCCAGCTAATTTAGTGCCACCTGTAACTAAATTCCTGGGAAAGTATGTGTGACCACTTCTCTTCACACCTCATCATGTGCATCTCAACATTTGACCCGGAAACACACTGGCATGAAACAAGATGTGGTGAAGGCCAAGATGCTTATGCTGTAAAAAACACAACCTAGAAGAAGTATTGAAAAATACTCACCGGAATCCCATTGATGCCGAGAAAGCCAGGCACTCCCATGGGGCCCTAGAAAAAAGAAGTAAGAAGAGGAACATAAGAGACAATTGAATTGATCTCCTCTAGATTCAGTGGGTTCATTCATATGATCCATGACCTAAGTTGCTAAGTGTTGTGTACCTCCCTTGCCACATTGTGTCACCCTGCTTCCTACTCCAGGTCCAGATGACTGACTTACCTCTAACCAAGGTCTTAAATGTGTCTGTGTTCTGAAATCAGTTTTAATCTTAAGCAATGTAGTGCAAGACCTAAAACAATGGCTTGATATTACACACTACTTTGACATCTGGGGAAACTGGGAGGGCCTCTAAAGGCCTAGCCACAAGTTCCCCTGTCCACTCTGCCCCCATAAATAAGGTCTCCTAGGCAAGTGGCCATCCTTATCAAACAGCAGGTGCAGTTCCTGCTTATCCCTGAATTGTGGTTTCCAGTTCCCTGATGGCCCACTGAATTATTCAAACAAGCCAACCACATCCTCCCTCAGGAACCAACAGGCACCTTGCCTTTTTGATACTACAAAGTCTGCCTCCCACAGCCCCTTCTGGTTTATTCTGTTCCAGAGTGCAACCCCTCATGTGGCCCTGCATGATGTGTGGTATCCTTCTCCCCTGGGGTGTGAGTATATGTGACTAATAAACCTGCTGTTAATCTCTTCCATCCAGTATCAGGTGTCATGTCTTCTGCCATCCCCAGAACCTTAGGGTGGGAATCCCTCCCTTAACAATAGGTGAATAGGAGGTGATTAAAATCTGCAGGGAACCTAAACTAAGCTGCTAAACCCAGCCAGCTACCATGACATGATCAATCTCCTTTTTTGCATCTCTTTCCCTATCTTTGTGGCCCAGATTGCTCCCAAGCATTCTGAAACCTTGCTTCCCAGTCTCCTTCCTTGGATTCCTGATTTCACTTGCCCATCTGATTGAACTTCTGACCCATGTCCACCTCAAACCCACCTGAAATCCCACCCCAGCAAGCCCACTTATCTAGCAAATAGCCAACGCCTGCACTTGATGGCTGGCTGGCCATGGAGTTTCTCTAGAAATGAGTCAATCCATTAGCCCCATATCACCAAGCCTGTCTCATATTAAGGTTTGTAGGCTGGTACCAAGGTACTCAGGATTAGTATTATTTCCATTAGTTCCATAATAGAACTGGGATTTAGAACCTTTCACCTTCATACCTGTGGTCCATTACCCAAAGAAAAATCAAGCTCTGGTGTTTTTGTTTTTGTTTTTGTTTTTGTTTCGTTTTGTTTACCTTATCTCCTTTTGGTCCATATGGTCCCAGGGGGCCTGGGGAGCCCCTTTCTCCTTTCAACCCTGCTAAACCACTAGGGCCGGCAAATCCTTGAGGACCCGTTGGACCTTGAATTCCGATTGGCCCTGGTTGCCCCTAAGATGGAGAGAAGGGGTGCAATTAGCCAAAAGGGGGATTAACAGTCAACACTTCCTATTTTCCCATGCACAGAGAACACTGTCATCACGTCACTAAATAATTTTGGCTTAGAGACTTGTAAAGCATGCCAAAGTTCCAGGCACAGATCAGAAAAGGCTATTTTCGGGGCTGCTAAGCTTATTTGGATAGAACATATTTTATAAGCACATTTAATAAGATTCACGTGCACCAAGATCCTTCAACTTTGTACTTCTTAGGAGATTAGTTATTCAGGCAGGATAATATTGTCCTCTTCCTAGTTAATGCCAGGCCATCCATCAGATTGTCAAAATAGTGTAGGAACAGAACAGAACACGATGCTGGAGAGCATCGTGACATTTTATAATTCACATTCAAATGGCCAACCCCATACTTGCAGTGAAGTCCAGAAATGGCTATGCCTAAAGAACACTACCTCAGGGGTCCAAAGAGGGGAGAACCCAGAAACCCATGGGCTGACCAACCTGTGAAAGCTCATCTTTGCTGGCAGATACCAGGGCCCCATCGCTATAACTGGAAACAGATGCTTACAGGGACAAGACATGTGGGCACACATACACACACACATGGTTTATTTGTTCCTTCTCTATTTCTCTCCCTCTCCCTTCAACCCACCATCTGTAGAGTGTTGAATGTGTAAAATTCAAGAAGCCTGAGAATATCCATTAAGTATCAATTATGATAGCAAGAGGGAGCAGCTTGGGGATTTTGAATGTGCTAGTTATAAAGTGTCTGTAACAATTAAGTCTGAGAGTTCAGGCTGACATTTCAAAGCTGACCGAGACAGAGAATTAACCCCAGTGGGTGCAACACAGGCGGGCTAGTCTATCATTTAGAACAAATCCCAGTAGGTACTAAATATTCTTGGCAGAAAAATGAAAAGCATTTTTAATGTGCATTACCTCTCAGAGAACACAACGTCAATACCAGGTAGAAAGCCTGTTTTCATAAACACTTTCTGTTTCCACCTCACGGCCCTTTTACTAACTGTCTGCAATTTCCTACAGATCTGGGAAAAACTCTGAAAAGCCCATTAGATATGCCCTTTAATATTCACCTTCAAGGGTTACTTTTTAAAAGCTGCAAACAGGACAGATGCTTTACATAGTGGGTAGAGTCAAGTAGGGGAGATGTAAATGGTCACCTGCTGTGCGGGGGGGCGGGAGTAAAAGTTCCAGCGTCAATTAGGCCCACGAAGGCAAGGACTCATTATGCAAAGAAGTACAGAGATGCTCTTCCCAAGGAGATGCAATTTTTTGGGGGCACCATCTACCACTCAACCTTCTCCAGCACCCAGCATATGGCCTATAAAGGGTGCTGGGCTGCAGGCTACTTAATGGGCTTATTTCTGGCATGACAGGGTGAGACCATGAACTTTTACTTTTTATGCTCTTAGCTCCCATTGGAATTTTGTTTATAATGATTCTGTTATTTATTACTCTTGTAGGTTTTTACTGTACAAAACGAAACAAAATAAAATGAAAATGAAAAAGAAAAAGATTTTTTAAAAATGCCAGGGTGTTGAGGATTAATGAAGCAGTCTCCAATGGGCCTAGCTTTCAAGACTAATGTACACAAAACTAGAGCAAACAGCATAAGTCCAGAATAGAGCCTAAGTGATGCAAGAACACAAAGAAAGGGTTGGCCATGGAGCATTGGGAAATGCTTACATTCTGCCCACGGCTGGGGTGGGGAGGGTCATGGCCCCCCACTGGAAAGGCTGAGTGGGCTCCAACTGAGGCAGGCCTGGAAAGCAAGGAAGGAAATTCGAAGACTTGGTAGAGTAGCACATAGCAAACCCTCAGAGGTTTGGGGACAGGGGACTGATGGGAGGAAAGCAGCCTTGCAGGGCTGAAACTCATCAATGAGCATTCAGGAGAACATGTGTGTGTCAGCATGAGGCCAGGGCAGCCTGCCTGAGGCTGAAACAAGGGAGATAGATAAGAACCGGCTGTTGCGGGAGGAGGAGACTGGTTAGTGGGAGGATAAGGGGGCAAGCTGGGCTTACTAAGGCCATGTTATTACTAGCAGAGAGGATGCAGGCAGGGCACTGAATGCTTGACCCAAATCTGAGCCCTACCCAAAGCTTTCCCACATCAAGGGATGGGAGGTAGAGAGCATGATAAAGCACTGAACTGAGAGAGATTTTGGTATGGCCCAATTCCCATCTTGCTCACATCACTAGAGCCGGAGCAGTGCCTGGCATGGGCACATGGGCTGGCACACTCTAACACTGGTCTCTTGCCTCTGTGAGCACATGCTCAGCCAGAGTAACCCAGGAGAGGTAGGAGTGCAGTGATTCTAGGGCTGGATTTAACAGGAAATCTGATTACATCCAGAAAAGGCAGGATTCCCTGGCCCACTCCCTTCCTCTTGGCTGGCTAGCCATGCTGAATTTGCCATGAGGAGCTTAAAGTGAGTCTTGTCAAGAACACATGGATTCTTTGGATTCAAATTTTTTTCCAAAGGGGCTTCTGAAATAGCAGCCCTTGGGGGAATCCATACCTCTGAGGTACAGCCTCTGGGCTGGCCCCAGCTAGAAACCTCTCAGACCCCACCCAAGGGCCAGAAGGGGAGTCCTGGAGGATGTCTCGAGGCCTCTGAGGTACTACTGGCCTAGAATCGCCTCCTCACTGTGGTGCCAGGCCCTTCTG
The DNA here is from genome assembly GCF_011100685.1 of Canis lupus familiaris. Classification (NCBI taxonomy): domain Eukaryota; kingdom Metazoa; phylum Chordata; class Mammalia; order Carnivora; family Canidae; genus Canis; species Canis lupus. The sequence continues at coordinate 82,372,213 of NC_049260.1, forward strand.
GGGCCAGCAGCCATGGGATACGAGACAAGGAATCTTCCTACCCACCCTGGTCCTGCCGAACGGTGGCGCAGAGCACAAGAAACGGATGAGGATGGCAAAGAAAAGAAACAAGAGATGCATTTTTCTGTGGGTTGCTTTGTCAGCCATCTCTCAATATGCTTACTCTGTGCTTCCAGCTGTATGTCCTTTTTTGGCTCATCTTCGGAGCACAGGGTTTCTTTCGCTATGTCCACTCTACTACTGAAGCTTAAGACTAAATCAATGATAAGGGACTCCTGAGTGGCTCAGTGGTTGAGCATCTGCCTTTGGCTCAGGTCATGATCCTGGGGTACTGGGATCGAGTCTCACATCTGCTCCCCGTGGGGAGTCTGCTTCTCCCTCTGCCTATGTCTATACATCTCTCTCTATGTCTCTCATGAATAAATAAATAAAATCTTTAAAAAAATAAAAATAAATCAATGATGAGCTGCCCCCCCTTTTTTTTTGTCCTCCAAAGAAGCTATAGGTGGCACTTTTCATACTGGCCAGCAGAGGTCAGTGTGAGAACACAGTGGCTGCAGATAAGCCTGTGGGTGGGTGGGCCTCGCTCACTCCAAATAAAAAGAAATCAAACCGGTGTCAGAGAAGTCACAGAATGTTCGAGCAGAAAAGGCCCTTGGAGACCATTTCATCTAGGTTCTGTTTTATACATGGGGGAGAAAAGAGGCCGAGAGAAGGGGTAGGACTTGTTCGGGTCACATAGCTAGTGAGGAAAACAGCATGGGACTCAAACCAGACTGCCTGCTGCCAGCATGTGGCTCTTTCCCTGTTTGCCAGCAGCAGATGTCCTAGGGGGTCCTTGAGGCTGCCCCCCTTACCCCGGACCCGCCCCTGGGACTGTCCGCATCAGTAGGCTATGGCGGCCAGATGCTCACACATCATTTCGCTCTTCCTAACTCTGATAATTTCATAGAACCAATCTGAGACACCATCACTGTTTGGACTGCTTGCAGAATTTCAATGGGCTTGGACCAATGCCCTGCCCTGATACATGTCATTTATTTTGGCAAATAGACCCAGACAAGGCAGAAGGGACTCCTCCAAGTCTTTCCAACAAGCTCTCCTGCCTCCATCTGCTAGAGATTTTAAATACGCACAGCAGGGTCTAATCGTCAAGAGACTGATCTGGGACTTGTGTCTGAGGCCTGGAACTGCAGTGCCTGCCTGAAGCCTGGGCTGGCTGCCTCCCGCTGACCACAGTGCATGGAGGTTTAGTATGCAGTTTCAGGTCACCTCAAATCAGATCACACCCACAGCTCCAGCCACATAACTGGGGTATCAGGCCCAGAAATGGGTCCAGTATAAAAGACAGCAGTCCTTCCTTATTCATGGCTATATGTTTCACCGTGACCTCCGGTGGTTTCCTGAAACTGCAGATACACCAAACCCCTATGTGTGTGTGTGTGTGTGTGTGTACATATCTTTTTTTTCTTTTTCCCTGTACATATATACATACATACCCAGGATCAAATTTAGTTTGTAAACTAGGCACAAACAAGATTTACAATAATAAAATAGAATAATCAGTAGCAATTTATTGTCATAGAAGTTCTGTGAAGGTGGTCTCTCTTTCTCTCTCTCTCTCAAAATACCTTACTGTCCTATACTCACCCTTCTTGTGATGATATAAGATGGTAAAATGCCTATATGTTGAGATGAAGTGAGGGGATCAATGTAGGCTCTGTGATGTGGCATTAGGGCTACTAGTGACCTTATGACCACAGGTCAGAAGGAGGACTGTATGCTTCAGGGCCATGGTTGACCACAGGTAACTGAAACCATGGAAAGCAAAACCATGGATGGGGAAACTCGTGTAGTACACCTGCACAGAAATAGCATCTAAGACTCTTAAAAGCACCCACCTCAGACTAGGTACAATTGTGAGATGGAGAGGGGACTAGCTTTTCCATATTAGGTCCCTTTCCATCTTCATAGCCCTCCTTGAAATTTCCAATGTCCTTCTCCCATAAAATTAAAATTTATGGGTATGGAAGAATCTGAAACTCATTCTCACTGAGGCATAAATGACTGACAACAACTCAGAGGTTTACTTCTCCCCAAGGGAATTTGTATTTTAATGGAGAGCAAAGCATTAAGCTAGGGGATGCAAATGATGTCTATGAAGCAGAAGGGAAAAAGGGAGTGTGTACAGGCTTCCCTAAGGATCCAACCATAGAGCAGGAGGTGATGTGGTGCTGTTACCTGGTATCATGGTGCTGGGTCTGGAATCAGATCTGGAGTCAAATCTCCTTACTGCCATTTAAGAACTAGGTGATCTTGGACAAGTGACTTCACCACTAAGTTTCCAGAGCTCTGAGAGATAGTCGCTCCTGTGTAGAGTTATTGTAAGCATTTAAGTGGGTTAATGAATGTAAACACCCTGGCAGGTAGCTTGAAAGCAGCAGTTCCCTTTCCTCATTAGGTATCATTTACGGTAAAATGGAGAAGTTATGATTGAGTGCTTTTAATGTTCCTTCTCTTAAGTTAGAGTGGGAGATGCACACATAGCATTGAGAAACTCTCTTTGGGGCAGTGGTGTGTGCCCAGGAATGAATGAGCATATATGCTAGCACCCCACATCTGTGAGAGCATTCTCCCCCCCCCCCTTATTTAGAGTTTGTGTCCTGGCTCTTCTGGGCACTCAGCTCTTTAGTGTCTGCTCATCGTCCTAAAGGAATTTTCTCTACACGCTAATGACTCCCCAATCTGAAACTCCAGCCCTGCTTTCTCTTCTCAGTGTGCCAGATCCTTATAACTAATGGCTTACTGGGACTCTCCACCTGGATATTCCATCCCAAACTCAGCATGACCAAAGCTGAACTCATCATCTTCTTCTCAACCCCATTCCCTAAACCAGCTCCTTCCTCTGGAGTCAATGGAACTAACTCCACAAATGACAGTCAATCCACAAAGTTGACCAAAGCAGAAACCGAAGAGTTCTCCATGACTTCTCTTTCATCATCTTTCACATCCAATCCGCCAGCAAGGACTGTCAATTCCACCTCCAAAAATACAACTTAAACTTGTCCATTTCTCTCTATTCCCATGGTTTTCATCCAGGTCTTCCTCATGTCTCCCCTATAGTATTGTCACAAATAAGCAATCTAGCCCATTCTGTGGGGGTTGGAGCAATTATGGAGGGCTCCCTAGAGGATCTGTTATCTGGTCTCCCAACTGGTCTTCCATCCTCCAATCTTTCTTTACTTTCTCTTAGCATCCTGCCACAGGGCCTTTCTTTGTATATGTTTCTGCTCTCCTGGTTAGCTCCTATTTATCATTCAGGCTCTAATAAAGATACTAGCTCGTCCAGGGGCACCTGAGTGGCTTATTTGGTTAAGTGTCTGACTCTTGATGTCAGCTCAGGTTATGATCTAAGGGTCATGAGATTGATCCCTTCATTGAGCCCTGCATCAGGTCTCATGCTGGTTATGGAGCCTGCTTAAGATTCTCTCTCTCCCTCTACCCCTCACCTCCTCTTGCTCACCACTTGCACATGCTCTCTCTGTCTAAAAAAATAAAAAATAAAAAATAAAAAATGTAAAAGATAACAGATCCTCTAGGGAGCCCTCCATAATTGCTCCAACCCCCACAGAATGGGCTAGATTGCTTATTTGTGTCTATACCCCACAGCAGATTAGTTCCTTAAGGACGAGTCCTGTGTCTTATTCCCCACTGAATCACCTGTGCTAAGTACAGTGCCTAGTACACAGTGGGAGCTCAGTAAATGCTGAATGAATGGAGAGATGAATGAATGAGTAAGTGAATGAATGAATATGCACCCTGAGAAGCCAGCAATAGCTTTGTCGGAAGTCCAGATAGCCGCACCAGAGTGCAATTAAGAACCATCTCATCACAAAACCACAGAAAAGAGAGCTGCACAAGACTTAGGAACTCATCCAGTTCAGAATGGAGAAGCTGATGCCCAGAAAGGGAACGGAATTTAACCAAAGTCCATACAGTATCAACTCTACACATGAAGGGAGTGGATGGGGCAGGAAGACCAGAGACACAGAAACCAGTGAGGAATCTGTGACCTCCTGGAGAGAAATAACAGTGACTTGGACTAGGTTCATGGTAGTGAAGACAGGGAGAAGAGAGATTTCAGAGAGATTTCAGAGGGTAAGAACAATGAAACATAATACTAGGTTGGAATTGGTGGGTTTGACAGAGGGAGGTGTGAAGGATGACCCCTAGGTTTCTTGATTGGGCAACTGAATGGATCTCATCACTGACATAAGGAAGCCTGGGGGAAGAAGAGTCTAGGGTGGAAGAGGAGGAGTCCACCTTTGCAGAAGTGGGGATTAAGATACCTAGGGACCATTTAGAGAGATATTCTATACCTGTTACTCACACCAGACCAAGGTCTGAGAGGGCAGGGAGTTCAGTTGACACTTTTACCATGATATCTCTAGATATGGCATGTCTGGTATGCAGTAGACACTCAAAATAGAATTGTGGGGAAAAGGAGTAACCGTGGAATGAATGAAAACACAGAATTAAATGTGCACTTGGGAATCTTTGAGAAGGCCACCTCCAAGTCTCATTAGCTAGGAGAACAATTATACTAAAAGACTTATTTGCTATCCTGAAAAAGCCCTGTGTGGCCTTTGGGGAAAATGAAGCAGAGTTCCCTGACCTCCAGCCTAGGAACTAGGTGGCTTGAATTCTACACTTTGTCCTTATTCCAACTCGAATTCCCATCTTACCCATAGTGCAGGGGCAGAGGAAATGCAAGAACTTTTGAGACTCTGGCCTAAGTAGCTGGAGTCTGTCTCCTAGCCATGAAATGTGTGGTAAGAGACACTAATGATAACACCCAGAAGGGCAAAATACTTAAGACACATCAGGATACTTTTCCTCTCGCCCTTCCTTTGGAAGATCACAATACATCTGGGTAGTAGGCTAAGGGCATCATGCTGCAAAGCAGTTAGCTAACTGGGCTTGCTAATGTCATACAGTTGGTCAGTCGTAGAGCTGGTATCAGGGCCTCCAAATCAACTCTGTGCTCCTTCTGTTGGAACATATGAAGACATCCATCTATAGAGCCCTACATTCCACTCTGCTAGTAATAGCACTAATGGGCTAGCATTGGCTGTATAAGTAAATTAAAAGAGAAAGAACACCAGTAGGGGAAAAATAGGTCTAGGGTATGTCAAAGACTCATATCATACAGATAGACCAATTTTGTGGCCAAGGAAGCCCTGATTCAGCTTGATAATGAGAGCATCATCTACAGTTTGCCAGTATGGGCAGTGACCCTCCCCATCTAAATACATACATACATACATACATACATACATACATACATACATACATAAATGGTGATCAGTGTCTAGCAAAGTATGAAACCTCCCCAAATTGTTAACGTCTGCCACAGCTAAGAAGCAGAGCATCCGAGGCTTGCCCTCAACAGCCAAATGAAAACACATTTATTTTCCAGTTCTTAAGCTATAAACAGTATTTGAAGCAGCCAGCCCAGGCATGAAGACATGCATCTACACGTTTTGTTTGCAAAGACACACACACCCATTCCAGTGGCTATTGTGAGCATGTTGAAATTTTTGGAAAGACACCTCCCAGAGTGATAAAGTTAACTCTTGCTAGGCAACACTCTGCATCCTTCCCTTCCACTTGTTCATTCACGTTTCTCTTCTATTTTTTTTAATTAAAAAATTTTAAGTAGACTCCATACCCAATGTGGGCCTTGAACTCATGACTCTGCTATCAAGAGTCACAAGTTCTACCAACTGAGCAAGCCAGACACCCCTAATATGTCCCTTCTAACATAATAATGGCCTTCTTTCTACCAAGCACTTACAAAATCCCATCTCCTCTAATCCATCTCTTTAAATCCTCTAACATCCCTAACAGGTAGGTTTTGGACTCATTTTATAGGTGAGGAAATTGAAATCCAAATACAGAGAGGATAAAAAACCTGCTTGAGGTCACACATCCAGCAACTGGTGAAGCTCATCTTGGTGATACAAAAGTCTCTGCTTCTTCTACCAAGCTGCATTGTTTCTCTGTCTTGGACAATGCTCTGAATGTAGAATCCCAAACCCACTTGAAAAGGGGCAGTGAAAGCTACTCTGGGTGGCAGATACAGGAATTTTCATTGATAGCAAAACAACTGATCTCAATTTGCCCAATCTTTTCATGGGAATAGGTAATATTTAATAGAAATTCACTTAATGGAATTAATAAAGTCATAGAAGGCACTTAAAGGAATGGCACTCCCAGAACTTAAAGAAAAAGGAAGATTTCTTTTTGTTTAATTTCTTCTCTCCTCTTCCCCCCTCCTCCCCTTCCTCCCCTCTTCCCTTCTGCTCTCCTCCTCTCCCTCCCCTCCTCCCTTCCCCCTCCTCCTCTCCTATCCTCTCCTCCTTCCTCTCCCCCTCCTCTACTTCCTCCTCCTCCTTTAATTGTTCCACAGTTAAAATATACTAGGCTCTTGCAGATGAATTCTGATGTGCTATGAGTCCCTAATGCCAGCATATTAAATTAGGAGCAGAAAAGGGAATATAGGCATAGGATACTAATTTGATGATCATTGTGCTGAGCAGAAATTGGAGAATTTTGTCTTTAAATGTGTTATAATTTCCCTTGCCCCTGGGGAATGCCAATAATTGTTAAAATAGGATGAGGCAGAGATGTCTGCTAGATAGAAGCAAGTAAGTTGATGAAGAATTTTCAGGTCTCATAAAACCACATCAGAAACCAGACCAGACTTTCCTTTTGTGCCAATATTGTAATTGGGAAGTACAAGAACCAAAAATAAAACAAACCTATAAATATGACCAATAATAGGCCATAAAAATAAAAACAGGACCACCACTTCTGTAGCCATTACCGACAGTTGAATGAGCCTCTGCACCCCTTTGGATGGTCATGGAGACTACACAAAGAGCCCCAGTGTGCTATAAAGCATGTACTGAGTTTCTGTACTTCATGAGAAAATAAATATGGCTCTTCTTGGGATGAATTTCACCTAAAACCGATAGACGAGTTGGACACACTTGCAATACTTACTTTGCCATAATTTTGTTTCCCTTTTTCAAATTTTGAAGGCATCTTGTGTATGATTGATGGCTTTCTTAAGAAAGCCTTCCAGCATACTTCGATTGATGTTGTCATTGCCTGTCAAAGCCTCTTGTTTAAAGGAGAATCTTAAGACTTAGGTTCTATTCCTTGTTCTCACTTCTAGTTCTATGGTCCTGAGAAAGCCAATTCACCTCTAGGTCTTACTTTTCTCAGCAGCAAAATGAGGACCTTATACACCCCACCTAATTTCCTGGGCTGCCTTGACCATCAGTTGAGACAATGTATGTGAGAGGGGCTGAGGGCTCATTCTAGCAACAAAGCTTTGCTTTTTTGGGGAAAAACTCTAATAACCAAACTCCCAATTTTCAGAAATCCCCATTTGCTAGCTTTATTAGGCAGGAAGCCCTGAGATGAATAAAGGGCTTATGAGGAGGAAGTTTCAGTAGGAACAAAATTGAATGAAATGAGGAACAGAATTTATTTATTTATTTTTTAAATTTTTTTCTTTTATTTATTTATTTATGATAGTCACAGAGAGAGAGAGAGAGAGGCAGAGACACAGGCAGAGGGAGAAGCAGGCTCCATGCACCGGGAGCCTGACGTGGGATTCGATCCCTGGTCTCCAGGATCGCGCCCTGGGCCAAAGGCAGGCGCCAAACCGCTGCGCCACCCAGGGATCCCTATTGAGTCTTCTGGATTCTTCCCTTCATCTTTCTTGCTGCCCAGTTGGCACCCTTGGTAACCCCATGAAGTAGATATACCAAGGATAAAGAACTCGAGTCAATCTCCTTGGTCCCCTCGTAGCTCACCAATTTAATAATAATTTGTTGAGTGCTTACTGTGTGTCAGCCATGGTACTACACGTTGGGAACATAGAAAGAAATGTAATATTGACCTTGCCTGGGAGATGTCAGTCTGAGTCAGAAAGATGACTTATGTACACACGAGTATATCATAAGGCAGAGGAAAGCAGGAGGGATGGGATTCTGAACCCAACCAACGAACGTTGATAAGTTGGTCTTAGAAATAGAGGAGGGCCTTTCATTCCTCCCAAGTAGAGAGTGGAGGAGGATGCATTAAAAAAAAAGCCCGGGACAAGTTTTGGTAAGTAAGAGGGAAGTGGAGGAAGTCCGTTTCAAATTGACCTCAATTTTCTCAATAAATGTAGGAGGCAAGGTTACATAAGAGTGAGGGTAGTTGAGGTTTGGGATGGCTGGAAAGAGCTGGGAGGAGATGCTATGGGGGACATGGCAGGAAGTCAATTGTTAGAAAAGTGTGAAGGGCTGCCAAGCAGCCCTAGGAGCTCTGCTGACACTAGAGAACATGTTTTTGTGGAGGATGCTTTCCTCAAACAATATTTGGCAGCCCAGGAGCAGGAGCAGGCAAAGTGGGTGGTGGGGTTTTCCAGGGTTGGACTCTGGAACATACATTAGTAGTATTGGGGGTGAAGATGGAGGTGATGGAGAGGATAAATACAAGAGGAGGACACGAGAGCCTTGTTGACATAGCTGATCTTGAGGTCCAGGCTAGAGAGTGATCCAGAAGGGAGCTAGTAATTCCTGATAAACAAATGATTTACTAGAAAAGTTGGCTTTGCTCCAAGTGAGAAGTCTCAACTAGCTATAGTTGGGAATCATGTATAGCATTTAGTACTGGAGGCAGTGCTGTCAGGATAAATCTGGAGCTAGAGAGCACAACCTGCAGATTCACACATGGGGAAAACCCACTGTTAGCAATGCCAATGGCACACATACCACAGACTGAAGACCTTGTAGTCTGGTCTAGTAACCACCTCGAAGCGAGATAGCTTTCACTGATGCAGAGTCAACGCCACATGTGAGGAGGCAAGCAGATAGCTCACGTTCCCAGCTCACTGTACCTTCCCCACTTCCAATAGTGTCATTTACGTTTTTGTTACATCATGCTCTGGCCAACGATTCCCTTAGTGTTAGTAGCAATGAAAGCACTTTAAATGACTTAAAGCAATGGTCTGCTTCCCAGAGAAAGCAGAGCTAGGGATAAATCAGGAAACTATTCTGAGAGGAATCCAGGTGAGAAATTGGGGAAGTAGGAAGCAGCAGCTGGAAGAGGAAGAAGAACTAGCTAAACCTTAGGACCTGGGGTAGAAAAAGAGATAAAAAAGCTGCCAGCCAGTCCAGGGGCCTGGCCTGGGGAGGTTAACTGGGCAAGAGGCTCCAGACCCCCCGCCCCTTACCTGTCCATCCATCACGACTTCTTTTTCATTCTCTGGTTTTGTGTGGGTTTTAAAAAGCTTCTAGGTCTGATGCTGGCAACATTTCAGAAAAATCTAAGAGAATTCAGTAGAGATAAGGTCCCCAGTGAAGCCTGTCATAGCCAAGAGTAGCAACTATTGTCCCATGAAGCTGAGTGGTAAACAAACCTTCAAGTGCTTTATTTCCCCTTCAAGGCTTTGAGTGCTTCAGGTCCTTTGGCCTGAGAACCCAGTAGCTAATTGCTTCTCTTGACTTGCTGACTGACAAAGAGAGGTTTGTTTAGACCAGTTTTCAACCATTTCCTGGAACCCAGGGGAAGAAAAGAAAGTGAGGGGGCAAAATGCGGGGGAGCTCTAGTAAGGCCACAGGAGAGAGGGAAGATTTCCTAAAGGCAAAGCAAAGAGGCATGGTTAGGGGAGAGATGTAAATCAAGGTGTAGAGCAAGGCTTGCTTTTGATGAGCATCGCCATAGACTGCACCAAGGTTCAGGGGAGCCCTCCTATCCCTCATGACCCTATTCCAGTAACTATCCTTACTCCCCCTTCTATCTGCTAGACTAGTTGCTTTCCTTCTGTCTTCAAAACATACTCTGGTCTGCCTGATGCTCAAAAGTAAAACAAAAATCTTTCCTCCCACCGCTTGACCACACCATCTCTCCACCACTGTCTTTCCAAAACAAACTTCTCAAAAGACCAGACATTATGCTGAGTGAAGTAAGTCAGTCGGAGAAGGACAAACATTATATGTTCTCATTCATTTGGGGAATATAAATAATAGTGAAAGGGAATATAAGGGAAGGGAGAAGAAATGTGTGGGAAATATCAGAAAGGGAGACAGAACGTAAAGACTCCTAACTCTGGGAAACGAACTAGGGGTGGTAGAAGGGGAGGAGGGCGCGGGGTGGGAGTGAATGGGTGACGGGCACTGAGGGGGGCACTTGATGGGATGAGCACTGGGGGTTATTCTGTATGTTAGTAAATTGAACACCAATAAAAATAAATTAAAAAAAAAAAGACCAGGCAACACTCACTGCCTCCATTTCCTCTCTTACCACTCTTCCTGACTCCTGGCAATTTGGGCCTAGCAGCTCTTCCCTCTTGAAAGCATTCTTGGGAAAGTCACGGGAAAACTGGAAAGTAAATTCTAATCCTGTAGAACTTCTTTGCAGTTCTTGTCATTGCTGAACACTCTTTTCTCTTCTGCAACCATCTCCTTGGCTTTCACTACACAGTACTATGGGTCCTCCGGTCTTTTATCATCTCAGTCCTCTCCACTGGCCCCTTCCCTTCTGCTTCAAGGCTCTTGCTCCTCTCTCAGTGACTCTATCCACATCCTAAAGCGTCTACTATCTCCTCTATAAAGATGAGACACCACTCTAGTTTATTTCTCAGGTCCTGTCAATTTCTCAAGTCCATGTCTATAGTCCTCTTACTGATCCCCTTAGGGACCAATAACAAAAACCTAGCTCAGTCCCTCATTAGATCTCACCTGGATGATTACAGCCTCTAGAGTTATGTCTCCATCCAAACATTGTTGCCAATCTAACATGCAGGACTCTAATCTTCCTAGATCTGATCCTATTGCTCTTCTGCTTAAAACCTGTAAATCACTCCCTGTTACTTTCCAAATAAAATCCATACTCCTTAGCCAGGCACTGAAAGCCTTTTACCATTCAGTTCCCACCTGTCTTTGCAGGCTTATTTTCCACTAAACACCCCTGTCTGCCCCAGACTCCAGGCATAAGTCTCCTTGCTGCTACTGAAATCCATCCTGTACTCACTCACCATTTGGCTTCAACCAAGTGGTTCCCTTGCCAAGCATGCCCCTCTTTTCCACAACTTTCTACCAAGGCTCTATCGTTCAAAGATCAGCTCAAATCGGATCTCTTTTAGAAAGACATCTCGGATTTCCCTGGGTGGGGTTATTGTCTCCTTTCTCATAGCCCTTAAATTTTTTGTGTGTGCTTTTTGGGACTCAGCTGGAGAGTTGAGCTAATCACACACCTCAGTTCATGACAAAACATTATCATTAGTCCATATAAGGTCCCTCCTTTGATTTTATTACTTTCCTTCACCCAAATCTCCATTCTCATTCTTGTCCCCTCACAGGGACCTCCTATAATGTATCTGATGTAAATCCAGGAGATAGATAGATAGATAGATAGATAGATAGATAGATAGATAGATAGATGATAGTTGGTGGTGGTAGTGGTGTGTGTATGTGTGTTTAAGTTGATATAAATATCACTGGACCATAGATCTTCTATTTCTTTTTTTTTTTCACAAGAGTACTTTCAAGATCTCTTTGGTATTTGCACAACTACTTTATGGCTTTTAATCCTTGTTAGTATGCATTCAGCACACTTTACATGTGTATTTCCCTATTGATGGACACCTATTGTGTCTCCAATCTCTTACACAAATGATTCTGTGATAAACAAAGGATTATGTGATAAATATCCTTGTAAGCATCCCATTTTAGAACCACGGAGAGATTCCCCAGGATACATACTCAGGGGTGAGGCTGCTGGGTTCTAGGAACGTATACACTGTTACTAGCAATAAGCACCATCCCATTGCTCTTCAAAATTTATACCAGCTCACACTCCCATGAGCCATGCTGAGGATTCCTTTTCCCCCATGTGCTCATAAACACTTGGTGTTATCTTTTTAATTTTTGTCAGTTGGATGAATATAACTTGGTATCTTGCTGCTATTTTAAAAAACATTTTATTTATTTATTCATGAGATACACAGAGACATAGACAGAAGGAGAAGCAGGCTCCCCATTGGGAGCCTGATGCAGGACTCAATCCCAAGGCCCTGAGATCACGACCTGAGCCAAAGGCAGACACTAAACCACTGAGCCACCCAGGTGCTCCTTGCTGCTATTTTAATTTGTATTTCTTGGGATGCCTGGGTGGCTCAGTGGTTGAGCCTCTGTCTTTGGCATGATCCTGGGATCCTGGATCCAGTCCCACATCGAGCTCCCTGAATGGAACCTGCTTCTCTCTCTGCCTGTGTCTTTGCCTCTTTGCCTCTCTGTGTGTGTGTGTGTGTCTCATGAATGAATAAATAAAATCTTTTTTAAAAATTTGTATTCCTAAAAAAAATTGTATTTCTCTGAATACCAGCTAGACCTATTAGCTCTTCTTATGCTTATTAGCCAATCCAGTTTCCCCTGTACGGGGAGTTGTCCATTCTGTGAATATGCTTTGCCCCCCCTCCCTTTTCTCCTGTTGTGTGTTCTGCCTTTTTCTTACCAGAACTTTTTTTCTTTTTAATTACCAGAGTTCCTTGGTCATTCTGGATATCAATGTCTTGCGGTTTAGACATTACAAGTACCTTTTCTAGCCTAGTATCAGTCTGTTAACTTTGTCTATGATGTCTGTGATTGAATCAAAAAGTCTCATGTTTGATGTAGGAAAATTCATGACTTCTTTACCTTGCGTTCTGAACTTCAGGGTCTTATTTCTGAAGTCCTATACTATTTCAAATTATAGAGAAATTCTCCTTCATTTATAGTTCTACTTTTCACACTTAGGCTTTTAATCTACCTGAAAATCACCTTTGTATGTTATATGGGGGTAGAAATCTCACTTTATTTTTCTCCATTATAGCAGTGATTCCCAATCCTATTCATGTCATGGCACAGAGAGAATATGATGGTATATTCTTGGCATAATGTGGGAAACTAATGGGGCTGCTCATGGCCAGGGGTTGAGGCTATCAGCTTGGGAGCTCTGGCCACTTTAGGTCCGCCTGGCTATCCAAAGGGTCAAGGAGATCAACAATAGCTTTACACACTTGTAATCCATGTGTGGCTTTCCATGTGACACACTGGCTGAGAAGCTCTGACACGTGATGATCTACCCTTTCCAATATCAAACAATCCATCCTTACCTTGCTGTGAAATTGCATTGATATTATCATGTTTCTCAGCTCTATATTCTCTTCTTTTGTTTTATTTGACTTTTACTGCGCCAATTCTATAGTTATTATTATTAATTATTATTATTATATCTTTGCAGCATGTCTAAAGCTATAGAAGGGCAAGTCTTCTTTTTCAAAGCAGATTTAGAAATTTATAGACATTTATTCTTCTGTATGCATTCTAGAATAAGTTTTTTCAAGTTCCTTAAAATATCCCTTTGGAATTTTTGTTGGAATGTTACTGAAGTGGTAGATTTGGGGGAAAAACTGACATCTGGACTATGCTAAGTCATCCTATTCATCGGCATGGTGTCTATCACCATTTATTCAGATATTTTATACCTCTTAGAATTTAAAAATTTTATCTATAAAATGTCTAATATCCTTTTTGTTAGATGAATTACTAACAAAAAAGATATGTTACAGGTTTTCTTTTTTTAAATTTAAATTCAGGGATCCCTGGGTGGCGCAGCGGTTTGGCGCCTGCCTTTGGCCCAGGGCGCGATCCTGAAGACCGAGGATCGAATCCCACGTCGGGCTCCCGGTGCATGGAGCCTGCTTCTCCCTCTGCCTGTGTCTCTGCCCCTCTCTCTCTCTCTCTCTCTCTCTCTCTCTCTCTGTGTGTGTGTGACTATCATAAATAATTAAAAATTTATTAAAAAAATTTAAAAAAATAAATTTAAATTCAATTTGCCAACATATAGTACAACACCCAGTACTCGTCCTGCAGGTTTTCTTTTTTGTTGATATTGTGGTCTTTTTTTTAAGATTTTATTTATGATAGACAGAGAGAGGGAGAGGCAGAGACACAGGCAGAGGGAGAAGCAGGCTCCATGCCAGGAGCCCGATGTGGGGACTTGATCCCAGGACTCCAGGATCGCGCCCTGGGCCAAAGGCAGGCGCTAAACCACTGAGCCACCCAGGGATCCCCTTTGTTGATACTGTGAATGGTGGTTTTACATGTAGAATTTTGTTTGTCTGTCATAGTATTCAGAGTATGCAGTGAACTAGAAGTCTTTGTCCAAAGTCTTGTTTCCCTAATTGGGCATGGAGCATCTAAAGACAGGCCTTTGGTTCACCTTTCTTTCCAATACTATGCTTTGCCATAGTAGGTTATCACTTAACATTACTAGTTAAACTGAATAGAGGGGACTGCAAAGTACTTCAGGATGCTCTGGACATTCCCATCCATGTAATTTTTCTGACAAAAATTCCACGATTCTCATTTAAAACTAAATGCCATGTTACTTCAAATTAGATGTTGGAGGAAGCAGAGGGAAGGAGGAAAAACAGATTATTACTAATATATAGTTTTGACTTGAACCATGTTAATGTTTTATATATCCCTCCCTCCAAATGAAATTAAACTATGAAAGATGGAGGGGGAAGGATCTTTGAAACTGAATAGAAACCAAAACAGGGGCACCTGGGTGGCTCAGTGGTTGAGCATCTGGCTTTGGCTCAGGTCATGATCCCAGGGTTCGGGGATCAAGTCTTGCATCGGGCTCACCAGAGGGAGCCTGCTTTTCCCTCTGCCTATGTCTCTGCCTCTTTCTCTGTGTCTCTCATGAATAAATAAATAAAATCTTTTTTTTTTTTTAAAAAGAAACCAAGTGACGGGCACTGAGAGGGGCACTTGATGGGATGAGCACTGGGTGTTGTACTATATGTTGGCAAATCGAACGTCAATAAAAAAATATACAAAAAAAATAAAATAAAAAAGAAACCAAAACAAATGGAAGTTAATTGTGGTAGGCAGTAACCAAGAGGGGATGTGTGGGAGGCTTTTGGGTTGATGATAATGTTCTATATTTTGATCTGGTTGTTGCTTACATGGGTGTGTTGACTTTGTAAAAATTCCTCGTGCTGTACACTTACGATTTGGGCACATTGTATATATAATATATAATTTAAAAGTAAAAAGGTTAAAAAATGAGACTTCTAGGGAGGCTATGAGTAATATAAATGTATACAAAACACTTAATATAGTGCTTGCACAGAATAATAACATCTAGTATTTACCCTATGTCATGTTTGTGCTAAGCACCTTATAAGGATGGTCTCATTTAATGTCAGGAAAAGTCTTATGAAGGACATATCATTATCATTCACACTTTATATATAAGGAAAATGAGGCAAAGAGAGGTTAAACTACTACTTACAGTCATACAGTTGGAAAGTGAGAGAAGCCCTATGCAAAGCCAGGTTTCTGCACTCTTAATCCCTATGCTGAAGTGACAGTAAGTAAATAGTGCTAGTATATTTTATATATTTAAAAAATATAAACCAAATAAAATTCAACCAAATATATATATACAATGGAATATTACTCAGCCATTAGAAAGGATGAATATCCACCATTTGCTTTGATGTGGATGGAACTGGAGGGTATTATGCTGACTAGTAAGTCAGTTGAAGGACAAATATATGGTTTCACTCATATGGGGGATATAAGAAATAGTAAAACGGATTGTAAGGGAAAGGAGGGAAAATGAGTGGGAAAAATCAGAGAGAGTGACAAAACATGAGAGTCTCCAAACTCTAGGAAACGAACAAAGGGTAGTGGAAGGGGAGGCAGGTGGGGGGATGGGGTAACTGGGTGATGGCCACTGAGGAAGGCACTTGATGGGATGAGCACTGGGTGTTATACTATATGTTGGCAAATCGAACGTCAATAAAAAAATATAATATATTGTGCTCGCTTCGGCAGCACATATACTAAAAAAAATATAATATAATATATATAAAATAAATATATCAAAATATATTATATATAATAAACAGAATTGTATATACTTACATTTTATAATTATAATAAACTTATAAAATATATATAATAAACATATAATATATATTATATATAAATATATGCAAGTCTGTGTGTATATATATGCATGTGTGTGTATATATATTACAGCTTATATATATATTACAGCTTAGAACCCTGAAAGAAAAGCACCTGCTGGAGAAGAAAAGGGTTCTCACTCTTACTGCTTTCCATCAGACTGTTTCTACTGTTCATTCCTACCTCCTTTTCAAAATGATGAGTCCTAATAGAATCAATTTTTCTTTTTTTTAAAGATTATTTATTTATTCATGAGAGACACACAGAGAGAGAGAGAGAGAGAGAGAGAGAGGCAGAGACACAGGCAGAGGGAGAAGCAGGATCCATGTAGGGAGCCCGATGTGTGACTCGATCCAGGGACCCCAGGATCACGCCCTGGGCCAAAGGCAGACACTCAACCGCTGAGCCACTCTGGTGTCCCAAATTTTTCTTTTCTTTTTTTTCCCCAATTTTTCTTTTTTAATAAGCTTTTTACTTTGGAACAATCTTAGATTTACAGAAAACTTGCAAAAATTAACAGAGTTCCCATATACTCCACACCCCCATCACCTAGTTTCCCCTGATGTTAACATCTAACATAACTACTGTACATGTATCAAAACTAAAACATTAACATAGGTATGATAGTATCAGCAAAATTCCATACTTTATTCAGAGTTCATCAGTTTTTATACCAATCCCTCTTTTCTGTTCCAAGAGCCCAAAGGGGATATATCAACACATTTACTAAAATGCATTACATTTTTTAAATTGCAGTAAAAATGCACACCTTAAATTTACCATTTTACCTGATTTCAAGTATATATTTCTGTGGCATTAAGTACATTTACATTATCTTGCAACTATCATGACCATCCATCCCTAGAACTTTGTCATCTTCCTTAACTGAAACTTGTAAAATGCATTTCTACCGCCAAGAAAACCTATAGTTCAGGGTAGCAGGAGTCAGAGAGAGACACATGCAACCATGCAATTAGCAACTACATTGTAACAAGATCGGACAAAGAGGTTGATTTAGAAGGAAACCATGGAAATAGCTAAGTATAAGCAGTACATATAGGAAACAACTAGATGGGGTTGGTGGTAAACCCTCTTAATACACAAAACTTTAACAATAAAAAGCTAAGCAACCCCTCTGAGTGAAACTCATAGCCTGAACAAGCAGCTACAAATGGTTTTGAGAGAAAGTAACTGTGCAACCAATCCCTAAGCAAATCAATTACCAGGAAGAAAAAGGGGACTGTAGCCCTGTTCCCTATAGAGAAACTAAAACCAGTCACTTTATTCATTGCCTGGAAGTTACCCAACAATGTGCGTGGCACTTAAGTGATCGAACCCCAGCGCACCACCTCATGGACTCTGTATCATCAAGTAATTGCCAGAAGGCTGCATAGTCAAGCACCTGGAATTGGAGAAAATAGTTTAAAGAGCTCACATCGTTACTGTTTCAAGTGTTTGACTACAGGATAAAGATTCTCTGGGTAGACACATGTTAGATGCTCTCAATCACCTGGGGATCTTATCAGAATACAGGCTCTGATTTAGGTCAGAAGTGAGGCCCAAGATTCTGCAGTTCTCGCGAGCTTCCAGGTGATGTTGATGCTGTTAATCTGTGGGTTGCAGTTCAAATAGCAAGGCTCTGAATTAGTAGTTCTCAAGTTGGCCGAATATTGGAATCACTTGAGGAGCTCCAAAAACCTCTGATGTCTAGGTCCCATTCCCAGGGAGTCTGATTTAATTAATTAGGTTAGGGTATCCACTGGACTGGATTATGTTTCCCTAAAGTCCATATGTTGAAGTCCTCACCCCTCTACCATGCAATTGTATTGGAGAAAGGGTCTTTAAGGAGGTCATAAAGGTTAAAGGAGGTCATCAGAAGGGTGGAGTTCTGAATGGAAAGAATTGGTGCCCTTATAACAAGAGCACTAGCCATCAGAGTTCTCTTCACCATGTGGGTACACAGCAAAAAAGTGGCCATCTGCAAGCCAGGAAGAGAGCTCTCACCAGAACCCAACCATGCTGGCACCCTGATCTGGGACTTCCAGCCTCCAGAACTATAAGAAAATAAATGTCTGTTGTTCAAGCCACTGAGTCGATGATATTTTGTTATGACAGCCCATCCTGAGACAGGGCATGGGCTGGGCATCAGGATTTTAAGAAGCTCCCCAGGTGATACTAATGTGCAGCTGAGGCTGAAAACCTCTGCTCTAAATCGTAGTTGAAGTGAATGCATATCAGAGTTGCATCATCCTAGCACCTGTGTGAACACAAGTTCTCCTGCATATACTTGGAGAACTGTCAGCCCATGTCACTGATTCATTAGAGGACAGACACAAGTCCTTGTCCTGCTCAAACAGCTTTGTAATATCCATCAAAGACATGAGAGTTCTGCTTAACAGTTGGGACAGCTTATGTGACATTTAAAAAAATGATAACTGTCGCATGTTCTTAGTTCTGTTCAGGAGAAAAGCTGTAGACAATGTTATGATTTGTATTTTCTGTTCGTGGCCTTAACCAAGACATATGCTCTTCTAACCTGAGTGGGCATCTGGAAAGTCCTGTGAAGAATGAACTCTCAGATATGTTCATCAACATTGATTCCTTCACAGGAGAATGAAAGGAGAGCTATCACTCTTTTCTGATTACACCAATCAAGGCTGCACTGCTGTGATGTGTTATTTAGTGCTCACTTTAAGCAACATATTCTGAGTTAGAATGCTCAGAATCAACATCAAGTTTGGCCATAAAATAATAGATTTAATTTGAAAGACCTTTTGGCAAAATCAAAGGACCGAGGGAGATGAATGAAAGTCTTTTATCGGTCATCTACTGGGCAAAGGGGGTCACCAATCAAAAAACCATGCAACTGTGAGCTCGGTTTGCTTAGGCTCTGCTTCTATTTTGGCTGACCAGGGATACCACAGTTTCCCAAGTGCCAGGCCCAGAGCACCTGGGAATACATACCTAAGCCCTTGACCTGCCAAATGGCATGGCTGTTGACCAACTGATCTATGGGGCAGCTCCTAATCCTGGAACTTCATCTGGATTGTTGTGAGGGTCAAACACAAATCTTCAATGGTAAAGTTCTTTGTTGTTGTTGTTGTTTTTTAAAATTTATTTATTAGAGAGAGAGGCAGAGACTTAGGCAGGGGGAGAAGCAGACTCCTCGCAGGGAGCCTGATGTGGGACTCGATTCCGGATCCTGGGATCATGACCTAGGCTGAAAGCAGGCGCCCAACTGCTGAGCCACTCAGGCGTCCCAGGAAAGTGCTTTGGAAAAGGATTCAATACTAAGTGAATATGATCACAGCATGGTGATTAGGTCATTAGAATGTTTGATCGTGCTGAAATAGTTGGGATGAGCAAACTGTAAGCAGGCTGGTTCAAGTATTGTAACCACCACTCCTTTCCCACATGCAGATAATCAAGAAATAATGGAAATCCTAATAGCTTCTCTGAGTTCGCGCTTGCTAGTTAGCTCCAGGCACTCATAAAAAAAAAGAAAGAAAAGAAAAGGAGACATCTTGGACAGCCACAGAGCTTGGTTTGATTCACAGCAGAGATACCTGTTTTCTGACACCATTTAGGTGTTCCCTGGCCACATGAGCTGAGAGTAAAAAGAAGATGCGGGGGGGGAATCAGTCATGTGCTACAAAACTCAGGGCCCTCACAAATTCTCAGCCCACAGCTTGGCAGAAATAAGGTTTTCTTCTTTAATTGTCACAGAAGTTTGGGGATAAAATCACAGAGGGAAAATACGCCATCAGTACATGTGACAAGACAAAGCAACGCTCTTGAAAACTTTCCCAACTAGCTCTTTTAAAAAGACTATTTTAGCAGAAGGGTGCACACGTGCATGCACCCACAGAAACAGGTCAGGCCAATAACACTCCAAATGGCCCGGTCCAAGAAGCCTCTTTCACCAGTCTGTATTTTGATCCTACCTCTGACTCTTCCAACAGAAGGCCTACTGTTGTGAGATGTTTACTTGTTATTAATTAGTTCAATTAAATGGTGCACTGAGCAGAGAGAGCACCGTGTTATTGTAAGCATTCGCAGCAGCCCCAAGGAAGGCATTCCAGGCCCAGTGGGTAAGTCTGAAAAGTTGTATATGCCCGAAACTGCTTCCACCAACCCCTGAAAACCTGCAGCATTTTGGCCATAGTCTTTGCATATAGCAAAGCAAGAACTCCAGACGGCTGAGCTCAATGTGAGAGCAATCATCTGCCCTCACCACACTGAGAGGACAGGGGTTGCCATTGGAACCAGGCTTTGTGGTCATCTGCACATGAGCCACCGCAAAAAGGGGTGTGGCCTGGGGCACCTGGGCAGCTCAGTGGTTGAGCACCTGCCTTCGGTTCAGGGTGATCCTGGGGTCCTAGAATTGAGTCCCCCTGGGAGGCTGCTTCTCCGTCTGCCTGGGTCTCTGCCTCTCTCTCTAAATTGAAAATAAAAAAAGGGTGCATGGACCACATATTTCAATATGTGAAATTAGTGAATAAGCTTTACACCCTGTCCTCAAAAGGTATAAATCTTAGCAGAAGAAACAATGCGGTACTTTGGCTACTGTTACCGGTCCTGTGTAGGTCCCAGTGACCTGAAGAGGGAATTCAAACCCCACAGCCTAGTATAGTTTGGGGCTGCAACTCAAATACATTCTAGATTTCTCAGCAAGCACAAGGCCCACAGAGGCTCCAAGAATTGAGAGGTCAGGGTAACCTTCCGACAGAGACTCCAACCAGTATTCTAATCGACTACATAGAAGCAGCCAAGAGGGAGATAAACACATCAAACTCAAGCTGCTGCACATCTCTATTCCTTTTTTCCTGTTTCCATGGCACTGATCACTTTGGTGCCTCTGAACAACTGGGAGCAATAATTTTCTTTCTTTTGTTATCTCACAAGAGGTTCAGAGACCACTAAGTGCTTCATCTCTGTTTACTTTGTCTCTTTCATGTGTGAGAGTCAGAGAGCTCTGGGGTGGCATTTTAGCTGTGTCATTCACCAGCACTTACTATCTGTGTGATCCCAGGCTAACGACTTAACTTCTCTGGGTCTCCGTTTTCCTCGCTTCCATGTAAGGTTAGCAATATCCCTGACTCATCTGGGTTGTGGTGAGGATTAGGTGAGATAACTCATTTGTATCAGTAAAAATGGTTAAACTTGGCCGCAAATGACAAAAATCAACCCTGCATATATTAAAGCATATTTTAGGTTGTCTCTGGCTGCCCACAAAGCCTAAAATATTTACTACCTGGCCCTTTACAAAAACTGCCCACTCCTGCTTGCTCTCCTTCCAGAAAACCCCTATTTTGCTTCATTTGTATTTGTCCCAGCTGTGACATAGTTCCAGAATAGACGGAAGGGGTGGGGAGAGGAGACTTTGGAGTGTATGTAAGCAGGAGCAATGTGGTCAGGAAGCCATGGCCACAGCCATTGACTACCACCATGCTTGAATTTGGTCTCAGCATTTTAGCCTTCAGTTGGTGCAGATTGCAAGTTCCTGGAGAAGTGTCCTACTGGTTCAGCATAGGTCCTATGCCT
Source organism: Canis lupus familiaris (assembly GCF_011100685.1). Taxonomy (NCBI): domain Eukaryota; kingdom Metazoa; phylum Chordata; class Mammalia; order Carnivora; family Canidae; genus Canis; species Canis lupus. The sequence continues at coordinate 82,393,848 of NC_049260.1, forward strand.
CCACCCTAGCCATCCAGGAGCAGGTAACGAAAATATCTGGCCTCCTTTGTCTTGCAGCAGTGAGAGGCAGGGCCCCAGCCCACAACCCAGACTCCTACAATGAAAGGTTCTTTCCAACTGGAAAATGAATTTGGGTGCTGAGTGATTTAGAAATGACATATATTCACTTTGCCCCATAAAGTGCTTGGCACAGTGCCTTGCACGTTGAAAGCTCTTACTGGTTTTAATGCTGCTGCTGCTTATTATTATCATCAGGTGCGGGCATCATGCTTGATATGAGGCGGGTACTCCTTTGGTGCCAGATCTTTTCTCTGCTCGTCCCCTGCCCTGCTGCCTTGTGGACATTCCTCTAACTCACTTCCCACTCTCCACTCCTGAGGGGCAGCGTGACACAGTGCTCAGCGGCACAGACTCTGGACTCTGCTTGGGTTGGTATCCATACTGATACCTTCTAGCTGTGTGGCCTGGGGGGGGGGCAGTTTCCCCATCCATAAAAATATTTCAGTTTTCCATTTATGAAATGATGACAAAGACAGCACTCGCTTCGCAGGGGTTGTCACAAGGATTAATCAAATCAACTTAGGTAAACTGCTCACCACCCTGCCTGGTATAGAAAGATTTACTATTGTTATTCAGTCTCTTCTCATAGCTTCTCTCCTCCCAAATTTCAACTCCCCAGTCTGTGTCTTCCATCTGATTGTTTCCCCCATCTTCACTGCCCACCCCATCCCCCGGCCCCACATTTCTCACTGTCCTCAGACCATTTCTGTTGAGATGCTGAGCTGTCATCTGAGCCAGTTTATGATTTCCAGTAGCCATTGGCTTCCCTTGACCACCCCAAACTTGAGGCCTCAGAGCTGTCACGGATGCCCCTCCCCCCTTCATCTTCTATTGATCACTGAGACCTGTCCAGGCTCCCTTTGAAATGTGGCCTGCCTCTATTCTCTTCTATTGTCATTATATTTGCATTTCAGGCCTGGGGTTTTAAAATGGCCTATCAACTTGCCTCTGTGCTTCTACCACCTGCCCAAGCCCACTCTGGCCATAGCTAATTCATGTTATGCACAATGAGCAGATTCAGCATCCTAAAAGATTAAAATCTAGAGACCACGAAGCTACTCAAAAGTCTTCAGGCTTTTCTTTATCCAGAAAAGGGGTTCTTGAGCTGGGGTCCACAAATGAGCTTAGGAAGGTTCATTGCCTGCCCCACCATTCTTGAAATTAAATGTATGAAACAGTTAAAAAAAAAAAAGCATCTGTGCATGGATTCCTGGGGAGGGGAGAGGATAGGTAGCTCTTATCAGATTCTTTAAGGGCTCTGCTGTCCCAAAATATTTAGCTGATGTTCTAGGATAGTGGTATACAGGGTGGGGGCACAGGCACCCCAGGGGGAGCACAAGATGATTCTTTGGCATGTGAGAAGGAAATATTAGAACTCCAACATTTTCATTACATCATCTTTTATGATTTTTGTATATGCTTTATTATGTATGAGTGCATTAGTACAAGTATACAGTTTATAAAAATACATATATTGGGTTATGCTAATGTATTTTTCTTTTTTTAAGATTTTACTTATCTATTTGAGAGAGAGAGAGAGAGACAGAGATCATAAGCAGGGGGAGTGGGAGAAGAAGCAGGTAGGGAGCCTGAGATGGGGCTTTATCCCAGGACCCCGGGATCATGACCTGAGCCGAAGGCAGAGGCTTAACGGACTGAGCCACCCGGGCACTCTAACCAGAAAATAGCTAATGTATTTTTCTTTTTTTTTTAATTTTTTTTTATTTATTTATGATAGTCATACAGAGAGAGAGAGAGGCGCAGAGACACAGGCAGAGGGAGAAGCAGGCTCCATGCACAGGGAGCCCGACGTGGGATTCGATCCCGGGTCTCCAGGATCGCGCCCTGGGCCAAAGGCAGGCGCCAAACCGCTGCGCCACCCAGAGATCCCCGCTAATGTATTTTTCTGATAGGCATGTATGATTAAGACAGTTTTGAAGATCCTGCTTTAAAATCAAATCAAAATTCAGAGAGCTCTTTGCTCTCTGGTCCAAAGCTGTTTTTACTGAGCTTGTGTCTTTTATGTGACCCCTCTCCACATGTTATAGGCTCATTCCCACCTTTGGACCTTAGTTCGTGTGCTTCTCTTTGCACAGACTGCCCTCATCCTCCTCTCCATATTAAAATTAGATCCATTTTTCCAGGCTCCAGGAAAAGTCCCGCTTCCATCAAGAAGCCTATCCTGACTGATCCATCTGCTACATCACTACACAACTATCTGGAGTGCTCATTATGTCACTTCAGCAGATGGGTCCTCAATGTGTAGATTTTATTGACTTATCTCCAACAACCAGAAAGCAAGCTCATTAAAAGCAGATTATGGAAATGTTTTCCATATCCTCAATAGGACCTAGCACAGTACTAGAACCAATGATTAAGAGAGACTTGCTGAATGGAACCAAAGCGACAAGCTGCTTGGGATACACTGAGACATTGAGTCCTCTGGTGGTCTTATCAATGATAAGGCTATTTGGTGGACAGATAAGTGAACTCACATGAAGTACCCGCAGATGATCTTGAAACCAGGTGTCAAAGGGTAAAAAGCCTAAGCAAACAAAATCTTCTCTAGTTCCCCCAGAAAGCTTTACACTTCCAGTCCATTTCCTCCAGGAGTCTCAATTTTCTGTTGAACTGATTTGATAAATGTATTTGAGGGGCAAAGTATTAATGACTGATAATGTAGTTAATGCCTGACCTCATCTTAGATAATGGTTGCACGGAGAGACCTTCAGTGGAGTAATGAATGATTCAGTCGTAGGTACTAACAGGATTGGCTGGGGAGATATGGGCTTAAGATTTCCTCTTGTCCTTCACATCACACCCCCAAAATAAGTAGAGGAGTGGGGAGGAGGAATGGGATATCAGGATTTTTCACCACACAAAGAGGTAAAGTGCCTGTCTGAGGTCAAAGTAAACACTTGGAGCCCTGCTCTCTGCATTCCTCTGCAGTGCTATCTGCCTTCCATGACAATCTGCCTCCTCCCTCTCTGGAGGCTGTTTATATATATATATATTTTTTTTTTTTCATACAATTTGTGATTACAATGCCCTCCACTGCACAGTACAATGTAGGTTGCAGTTACATAGAAGACATGGAGCTTGAAACACTTCAGAATCCAAGTAACTCTAAATTTGAAGCTACATGTATTGCAATGGGTCAATCTCCATCAGGCTGTGGAACTGTGCAAATGAAACTCCAGGAACACAGAATGGCATCCCATTCCCATATGTTCAACAGGAAGTCCAGAGGATCAGAGAGGGAACCAGCTGACCAAACTAAGAAACCATAAATTTCCAAAAATTTCCAATTAGCTGTAAAGCACCAGTTCTCGATAGAGCACTGCCTTTTACTTCAAGTCTTTTGGGTGGTAGTAAAAGAGCTCTGACAGCTGGAGGCAAAAAATTAACCCCTGACAATTCCCTGAGAAGGGGACATGTGAAAAACTGGCTCTTGGTATTTAAAACTTCCCTCCACTACAAAGTGGCAGATGTGCATTGGGCAAACATCCTGAGATGAACTCTTTACCTATTTCAATTCCTCCTGGCTAAAGTCTATGAAATAATTAATTCCAGCCCCCTTGTCATCGCTTGCATGATCCAGAGAAGTTCATGGGCATTGATGACAAGGCTGTCAACCTCTCCCTAAAGCGCCATTCCTTTGTGTGCATAGGCTCCCCTTCCAGTCTGCTCAATCTCTGGAGGACAGAGGCCTTTGTCTCCAAAATCCCTCCCTCCACAATACAATCAGGGCTTAAGTGACTCCCTGGGCCTGTAGAACCACTCACAATGCCCCACACTTCCTGCCCTGAGAGCCCAGAATTCATGACCGTGCAGATAAATGAATTATACACTTGGCCAGAGATTAAGCCTGGTCCTTTGTATAGCAACCTCTGAGGTCTGGGGGAAGATTTGACCTGTCAGGATCTGTGTTCATTTTGCCTTGATGAGAGGCAGAGCAAAGCGGTTCTGGCTGTACAATCCCACACCCTGGGGTGTGATAATCAGCAAATTGCAGACAAGGAATTGGCTATTGCCCGATTCTCATTGTCCAGGGCCCAGGCTGAACTGTTTGGTGGCTGGCAGGCTGTTTTTCTGACTCCAGATGGCAGACCCATCTCTTTCCAGGCAAGCCAAGGAAGAAGAGTGTCCTGAGCTGCTGTGCCAGCTACAAAGGGGTCACAGGAATTTCAAGAGGCCAAATGCACAAAACTATGTCTATCCAAAATCCCACATAGGGACTGAGGCAGGGAGGAGACACTTGGGTCTGAACTTTAGCTTCCTTGGCTTTAGAGGGAAGGATTTAGGGAGAGCCAGGACTCTCAGAATCTTTTAAATCAGAAAGCCCCCAAATTGCCACTTCAAACCTATTCCTTAACATTCAAGTGAGCAGCCTGCAAATGTGAGTCACTTAAAAACCAGGCATCTTCAGATTTCCAGGGGCTTTTGTATGCCCAATGTGGGCTGTCTATAGTCTGGAGGGTAAGAGTTCTGTCTTGGCTATAGCTCCTCAGGTCTCTACTCAAGTGTGTCTTCCTCAGAGAGACCTATCTGGATGCACAGATCTACATACCATCCCCTTGTTAGATTATCCACACAGGTTCATTTTCTGTCACGGCATGTATCATATTTTTTTAATGATCTATATTTACTTTACTCATTGGTTTGACAAATATTTGTTACATGTTTACTGGCTCAGTTCTAGGCTCTGCAGATGGAACAGTGAATGAAACAGACAAAAATCCCTTGCCTTTATGTAGCTTACATTATGGTTAAGGAGATAAATATATAAAAGTAATATTATGCTACATACTAAATAAAGGTCCAAACCAAGAAATATTTGCAAGAAGTCTTACCCTGGTCAGTGTCTATCCCTGTAATGTACAGTCATGAACTGATTATGTTTCGTTTCATTTTCTAGTTCAGATGAATCCGATCTTAACCCATAATAACAAAGTGGTTTTCAGCAAAGGAAAGCATCTACACTTATAGCTATTTCCACTATCTTTTTAAATAACAAAAAGTACTCACTTTGCATTGTGTTTATACTTCTATAATAATATTTATCTCTCTGACTTGTGATTGTTAATCTCTTGGTCTCCTTCTATCCCTGGTTAATGAGGCACTCGAGGACAGAGACTATGTCTCACTCATATTTGTATTCCTAGAACTCAACCAGGTGGTTAAAAGGTTTTGTTGAAATGAGAATCCTGGACCCAGTCATAAGTACTGAGACCATGGAATGATTTGTGTAAAAGCCCGGGAACCAAGTAAGACTGAGAGGCTGCCTTCAACCCCATGGAGCCCAGGTCAGGCCAGAGCAGAACTAGAATCCTCACTTTTTTCCCACGCTGGGAAGGCACTATCTGATTCACAAGCCTTTACCTCAGCCCTTGAGAATTTATTCTAGGATTGATGGGTTCTTGTGGGTCCTATCTTTCAGAGAACTCATTAATTTATGAAGTCACGTGGTAGAGATTAAAAGTCAATCTTTTATGGAACATGGATTCTTGGAGTACGGACTATGAAAGTTTACAGAATTGTTTGGTTCATTGAGGCCTAAAGGGAAAACCTTTATTGATGTAAATCTGTCTGAATTATAAGAGGCAATATTCTGGCCTCACAAGATAGAATCACAGGGAGAATGGTGGAAAATCCTTCTCTGCTGTTTGAGGATTAGGTGGACTCTGAGTTATTTTCCAGTGGATCAATCATTTTCCCTTGTCTGAGACTGTTGTTGTTAGAGATATAAGACACTGTATCTTATTAAGTAGGGAACCCAGGATGTTACTTGGAGGCTCCTTCATTTTACTGAGCTATATCCCTGACTTATTCTCAGATCACTTTCCTATCATATATGATTATTCCTAAAGAAGAATGCCACAAATATCCCAGATAGCAAGGGTTCTAGCTTATCAAGATTTTGCTGAGCATTTCATGGGATAGCTGTAATCCCATGAGCACACTTATTTTAAGGGAAATGACTTTCACTCTATAATCTTCTTCCCTAAGATGGCCAAAATAGGGTTTCAACAAAAGCACTCCTGGATAGTTAAAGTTGGTATCATGGGATTATTGTAGTTTGGTTTGGATAAACACTCCAAGCGCCAAAGAATGTGACACAAGGGGGATAATTAGTTCCCCCCTAAGGAAGAAAAAGGGGGGAAACTGTTCACCAATTGTGCACGTTAAATACACACTAATTTGAGGCTGAAATGTCCATTTTATATAGCTCCCACACTTCTCTAAATTTTGTGTCAATAGATGTGGTCATGCCAATGGACACTCTAAATATTATTGCTTATTATGGAGGATTGTGCATAATGGAAAAGGAGTCACTGCTGGGCGTATAGGCCACGGTCAAGGGGCTATGGTGGAAGCATTGGAGTAGTTGGAGAGATGGTAAGTTAAGCTTGAGGAAACCACCAGCCAGAGCAAAGCATTTTGTTTACTTCACCTTATCCAGGCAAATCCTCAACTTCTTAATTACAGCAACATAAAAGCAACAGTGGAAAATGGTCCCTCTGAGAAAAAGCAAACCCTGACCAAGTTTTGTATAAATTCTTACTTAGATTTGTCAGGGAAGCCTTACAAAAGTTGGAAGCCTTAAGAAGCCTCTATTGCTCTTGAAAGTACACTCACCAAGAACCCCCAGTGTTGGTTTTGCTGATGGCTCAAGCCACTCTAAGCCTCACAGAGAAAAAGAAAAGCCCCCCCCCCAGAATGGAGGGTGGGGGGCTACTTCCTGAAGAGACCTGTATCTGCAAAGTTCTGCTCTGATGGCTTGCTGTTTGAATTGGACCAAGGAGAGGGTCTATGTTACTTAGGAGAATCTGTGTTAGTGCTCCACACGTTAGTAAGTCTAAAATGTAGAGCAGCACTTCTCAAAGTCCTGAGGGTTTAAACACTTGGGAGCTGAAGGAACTTGAGGGTGGGCTGATGGTTCAATAAAGAGACTAGGTAGCAGAATCAACTTCTTCTTTGCCTGCCCAAGGCCTACCACAAACAATAGCACATTCAGAGGCTGTTTTCATTGCTCTTCTCTTTCCCCTAACTTTGCTAAATAAAAATTCTGTGTGTACTCTAAATATGGTTTTCAGTTCTCTCTCATCACACTGATCTGCCGACCTTATCCTGTTAGCAATCCCTGACTCTTTTTCTCACCCACGTTCATTCTCACGTTCTCACGTCCTCTTAATTATCTGGCAGTCAGCACATTCAGCTTCTCTTCCAACTCTAAGCTGTTAGGACAACACTCAATCATTGCCCCAAACGCCTATGACATAACAACAGATGCCATCACAAAACCTTTAAAATTAGGTTGAATGGCAAAGCCTTAATAGAAAACGAAGTATCTTCGGTATTAGAGATATAGTTGCTATAAGGTCATCAGAAGGCAAGAGGAGTGAGTAGTGGGGCATTTATTTCAATAGGTAGTAAAGAAAGTATCCTAGCCAGGAAGTAGGAGACTTGGTCTCAGCTCTACCATCAACTCCCTGTGCTCTTAAGGGAGTACCTCCTTTTCTTTAGATCTTAGTTTTCTTACTTAAAAAAGGCGGCTTATAAGTGGAATCAATCCTCTTTTGAAAAGGGATACCCAAACCACTGGTGGTTTGAGGTGTTACAGAGAGAAACATTTTTTTTTATTCTAGTAGTTTCATATATAGTCTATCTTACATTTGGAAGACACTGGTTTTACACCTACAGTTTCATTTTAAGATAAATGTATCCAGCTAAAAGCAAGAACCAACCTAAAGAAAAACATTTAGTAGAATAATAAAAACTACACATAGCAAGAGTAAAGGCATTATGCAAAATTTTAAAAAGATTTTATTTGTTTATTCATGAGAGATACAGAGAAAGGCAGAGACATAGGCAGAGGGAGAAGCAGGCTTCCCTGCAGGGAGCCTGTTGTGGGGCTCGATCTCAGGACCTCGGGATCAAGCCCTGAGACAAAGGCAGACCCTCAACCACTGAGACACCCAGGTGCCCCACATTATGCAAATTTTGGCTTGGTTTTGGTGAAGGATGGGCTAAATGATTCCTTCTGGCTCTAGAATTCTGGGTCAGTTAAACAATAATAATGAACACTTTACAGCATTTATTATGTGCCAGACATGTCCCAGTGTTCTAAGAATTATATGTATTAAATCATGTGTTTACAAGAACTTTATGAGGTAGGCACTATATTATCTCTATGTTACAGATTAGGAAACAGGTATAGAGGGATGAAGAACTTGTTTAATGTGACACAATTTCAGAGTCTGAGCCAGGATTTGAACTCAGGAGGAATGGGTCCAGAAGCTGCACTCTTTAACCACTTTATCAGTGCTTCTCAAAGTGGTTCCAGAACTAGCAGCATCAATATCACTTGAGAACTTGTTAGAAACTCAAATTACCAGGTCCCCACCCCCAGCCTGCTGAATCAGAAACTCAGAGGAGAGTCCAATAACATGTGTTTTAATAAACCCTACAGGTGATTCTGACATACACTTACATTCAAGCATGTATGATGCTGTAATGAACCAACAGCAGCAAGTGTGGAATGATGGGAGAGTGATTTGGATGGCAAATTGAGATAGAGTGAAGGTTAATGCAGGATTGGAGAAACTTGGACATGACTGATAGCAGAAGGGCAAGAAGCAGATTATGGAAACTGAGAAGAGGAAGAATCAGTATCAAAGAGTCACAAAGGACACTGAGGATGCCTATCTTTCAGAGGACTGGAAAAGACAGAGATTGACCCCGGGAAGATGAAGAAGCTGATCCTTTGGATTTCTTGCCTGTCTGACAAACAACAACAACAACAACTAATGAATAGCTTTTAGTGGTGATGGAGGGGAACTGATCAAGGAAAAAAGTGACTGATTCAAACAAAGTGCTGTGAGCCACTACACTGACATGGGTGAAGTAATACAGTGCTTAGGTCATTGTAGCAGCTGGAGATGATTTTTCAATAAACCAAGCCCAGTGATTATTAGGGTTTTGTGGCAGCCAGGAAAATGTGCCATTCAGGTTTCTTGCCATAATTTACAGATGGCCTTACTGCTGGCCCTCTGTCTCCATCACTATACTGGAGCTGAGGATAAGCTTCCAATAGGCAGTACCCAGCCAATGACTGAACGTGGAAAGAATAAGGTAGGGCCCATTTCTGTGAGATAGGGACTCCTCTGATGAGCGACTTTGGCTTGAGAACTCCTTAATGGCTAGGCTGAAACTTTCTTAGAATGATGTTGTGATCTAAGATTTTACTTATCCAATACTTTTTCCTTCCCTCTCCTTCACAAGAGTTGGACCTGCGCTGTCATCTGACAGCCCCTACTTCCTTCAGATCCCTTCACTTTTTGCCTCACAGGCACCAAACTCAATAAATCTCTTGTATGGCTAAATGCCATCTTAGATTCTGCTTTATAGAGGTCCTTAATGAGTAAAGGCTTCTTTCTTAGCCATGATTTGGTGGATGAGTGACAATGTGGACTCTGGAAGTATCTTGAGGTTGGATGATTTGAGGTTACGAGTAACATACATGCAGGGATGTAAAGAGTAGAAGTAAAGATTCTGATAGCCTTAACCCTGGACCTTTGTAACAGAGGACCTGCTTCATTCAGATTCCCTCAGCAATATAGAGACAAATGGCAGGCATTTACAAGTTAGTATTTGTAAAGCTCATTTTTATACTGGTTTTATTCTTTATTCTTGGATTTCTAGGAAAAGCTTTGACACAAGGCCATAAGCCGAGTAGTTTGGAAGGAATCAATGATCCAGGGGGATCACAGCGTGGGGTGAGTTACGTTTACCTTTAAATGACGGGAAGATATCTGATTCCATGTGAAAATGAGAATGATGTTGATAGCACAATTGAGAAAGAAGAATGAAGGACACCTGGGTGGCTCAGTGGTTGAGCGTCTGCTTTTGCTCAGGGTGTGATCCTGGAGTCTGCAGATGGAGTTCCACATCAGGCTCCCTGCATGGAGCCTGCTTCTTCCTCTGCCTGTGTCTCTGCCTCTCAATCTCTGTGTGTCTCTCATGAATAAATAAATAAAATCTTTAAAAAAAGAAGAATGATTTTTCAGAAGTTGAAGAAGCTGATGTTGGCAGTCAGACTTTCCTTTTTTAAAAGTGTATATTTCTACTACATACTCTTTGGGAGGGACTTCTGGGATAAACATCCCTGGGAGAAATAACAATCTAGAATCCAACACCTTAGAGGACACAATCTGTGAAACAATTGCAATAGACTCATTAGGGATGAACTGTGGTGTCTCCTTGAAAGAGGAGTTGATATATTATGTGGAAAAAGTTCTGAAACATTCACAACTCTACCTTTTCCACTTTTGCCCTGGTGGGGAGAACACTCACACGCTCTTTTCTGTAAAAAAAAAAAAAAAAAAAAAAAAAAAAAAAAAAAAAAAAAAAAAGGAAAACAAACAAACCTGGGTAGGGACACCTGGATGGCTTAGCAGTTAAGCATCTGCCTTTGGCTTTGGCTCAGGGCGTGATCCTGGGTCTGGGGATTGAGTCCCACATCAGGCTCCCTGTGAGGAGCCTGCTTCTCTCTCTGCCTATGTCTCTACCTCTCTCTCATGAATAAATAAATAATCTTTAAAAATAAAACCCCAGGTAACTGGAGCACTTCAAGATTCCAGAGTATGGCAAGAACCAAGTGAGTCTTGTAGATGAAATTACGAGTAGAAGTCATTAGCTGAAGGATGAGTTCTCCTGTGGAAACTGGAGGATCAAGCCTGTCTTACTCATGCCTTGAGAACAGCTGAGCAGCTTCAGGCACACTGAAATTTAGAGGATTATAAGGAACCAATTGTAAAACCAAGAATGGGATCTTTAAGACACAACAAAGAGGGGATCCCTGGGTGACGCAGCGGTTTGGCGCCTGCCTTTGGCCCAGGGTGCGATCCTGGAGACCCCAGATCGAGTCCCACATCGGGCTCCCGGTGCATGGAGCCTGCTTTCCCTCTGCCTATGTCTCTGCCCTTCTCTCTCTGTGTGTGTGACTATCATAAATAAATAAAAAATTAAAAAAAAAGACACAACAAAGAGTTTTTTAAAAAGAAAGGAAGGTAAATTAATACAACTTGCTGTGTAGTAAAGATGTTCAACTGCAAGGGAAACTTTAGGACATAAACGTATTTTATAAACAGAGGCACTGAATGGTCAGAAACAGATGCTCCTGGCAGTCAAATGATAATGCCAGTAATCAGAATTATATCTTTCTCCTGATTGTTCATTTATACATTTATAGTAATTATACTATTGAATAAATAAGTAGATAAATAAATAATCATGATTCCCACTTTGCAAATCATTTAACATTTCCAACCTAAAGGATCATAAAGACAATCTAAAGAACTGAAAACCAAGACTTCCAGGTTCCTGCTGTTGCTTCTTATTGTAGGCTTCGCTCTATTGAAACTGTGAGGGCTCAACTCTTAGATATTGCCTGACAATTATATCAATGTTGTTTGACTTAATAAACAATTTTTGCATAGGAGCAACCCCTTGGAGGGCACAGGCCATAAGTAAGAGGAGCAAATTATTAGGTAAAGAGCAAAACATTAAAAAAGGCAAACATCCAGGAATTTGCTAATGATAGCAGCAAAGATCATATTTGTTAATCAGTACCACACATTCCAGCAGGTCCTGCTAAGCTAGGTTTGGTCATCTCAGTTAATAGGATGCTATTTCTTCCTTCTAGTCAGGTGTCACTGGACACAGATGTCTGGAAAATGTGTAAGGACATCTCATGGGAAACTATACCAAATAACCTGTTTGGATGTAGCCATCCTGCAAACCAATGGATTTACCCTGTTGAATAGCCAGAGCTATCCAGCCTCAATTGTCCAAGCAAGTAAACATCATTTCTGGTAAACTCAATGGCAATTATAATCTGCATCAAACATCCAGGGTATGATTACTACATGGTGAGTTGGAGGTGGTGTGTTGCCAATTGTGAGTCAGGAGGCTGGGATGTGGTCTCTTTTTTGCCACCAACTGATTTTGTGACCTTGCATTACCTCTCTCCTCTCTTCTTTCTGTAAGGGGAGTAGATTGGGTGCTCTTTAGGGTTCCTTACAGTTCTAGAGATAAACGTGCCCTCATTTTTATTCCTTACAAATTGATTATGTCCCCATGGCAAAAATTAGGCAAAAAAAAGTTTCATCTTAAATGTTGTCAGATGATTGCCTTAAATGTTTTTTAAGATTTATTTGTTTGAGAGAGTGGGGGGAGGGGCAGAGGAAGAGGAAAAACAACAATCCTCAAGCAGACTCCCTGCTGAGTGTGGAGCCCATTGTGGGGCCCAATCCCACAACCCTGAGATCATGACGTGAATCAAAATCAAGAGTCAGCTGCTTAACCAACTGAGCCACTCATGTGCCCTGACTTAACTGTTTTGATCCTGGCTGTGTAGAAACTGTGTGGAGAAGGATTCTGAAGCTAGGTCCAAGCTCATCAGGAAAGAAAGACAAGGACAAAAGAATGGGTGGGAAATGACAGCTTTCATGCCATGGATTTACCATCCCAGACACAAAATATCACTTGAGCAACTGGATCATACTACTTAGAAGCCTCCATTCTAACCAATTAATGGAACTGGAGTTAGGTATGCTTTCCAATACTCTTAATCATGAGTGTTATATGCTAAGAACTATAATAGAAAGCCTTGACTAATAAATGCTTATTATTATTTAAGCATATGACTACTAGTAGTAATAACTAATAATAATCCTTAATATTATTTGGTATATAGAGACAAATATAAATCTGGAAGCAGGAAAGGCAAGTACAGGAACAGTGATAGCTGATTTTCAACTCAATGAGTTGTATAATGAAGACCTGCTGCTGTTTTTAATTCAGACAGATTAATAACTCTGCAGCCAATGCTATGGGATATAGATCAATAAACTATTAAATAGCAAAGAAAAATTTTGCAAATTAAGTAAACAAGCTCTTTTTTGTATGAAAAATGTTTAATTAATGTGGAATGATGAAAGTTGATTCTGGGCAATCTGCTGTGTATATCTTAGAATGTCCTAGAGTAATACTGTTTTCCCAGTTTAACATAGTACAACTAAAAGCATATTAACATTTCAGACAGAAAAAAAAAAAACCAGGAAATTAGTTCAATGGCTTGCTACCCTCTTTCACTTTTTAGTGGAACTAAAAAGAACTCAGGAGTTGTGCATTTTGGAACCTCAACACACCTAGAACATTTGATTGTATCCCACCCTCCACATCGGAGAAAGAGTATTCCTACCAAACAGTGTTTACCAACCACTTCTTTAATCTTCCCCAGATTAGAAGCCATCACTAGCACAGATAATGGCCTTCTGTAAGGAGCTAGCCAATACTATTGCTAATCATCTAGCATTATGCTGCCCTATATGATAGCTACTAACCACAAGTGGCTGTTACATTTAAATTAATAAAATAAAATTTTAAATCCAGTTCTTTGGCCACATTAGTCACATTTCAAGTGCTCAATAGCTATATGTGGCCAGAGGCCATTTTATTGTACATCACAGATACAGAACATTTCCAACACTATAGAAAGTTCTATTGAATGGTACTGCTCCAGAGGGCCTAGGTATATTACACCTAGGGGTGGTAGGAGTTTCAAAATGGGTTAGAGAAAGCTTCCAGGAACATTCAGAACTGGAAGGAGTTTTTAGAATTCAAATTAATCTCCTTTATTTTATAGATTAGCAAACTGTGAGGCAGAGGTCACACAGATAATGTATAGTAGAGTTGAGACAAGAGTTCAGGCTTTCTGATTCTGAAGCCCCTGCTCATTCCATCACCTGTTAATATACCTAGAGTATTTTCCTGATTATTCTACTAGCTCAGGGTCAGCTCCCATCAATATCGCCAGCTCTACTCCAGTAGCCAGATGTTCCCATCATTTCTTTCTGTCCCATCCACTTATATTTTAGAGAGAAAACATCAGGAGAACACTAAATGGGGTTGGAGGTTGGGAGGAGTATGCAATTATGCAAGTAAATACCTAGCTCCAGAATTAAGAGTAAACATTCCAACTGATCTATAAATATTTAACCAAAGTCTTATATCTGGGCCCCAAAAATGGGAGTTTGCTCTTGGCATTTATAATTAAAATGGATTAATTCCCTGACATAATGTTAATACTAACCTTTCTTGAGTATAAACATGTCCTAGGATACTCTGCACTGAGTGTAAATGTATAGGAACAGATTATTCACTTGAAACCAGCTCTTGGCAAAAACACAATGGTCTATTCTCAGAGCACATGCATGGGGACATTGCATCAGTGAGGGGTTTGTTGGGTCCTGTTTTACATGGGTTGAGGGAGAGGAAGTGGTCTTGTTTACAAGGACAATTAGGCTGTCATCCAGAACTTTGGCTGTTGGTACTCAACCGGTTGGGTCCAAGACTGGATCCCAAACCTCCCACGGCAGGTCTAGGATGGTACATTTTCACTGGCTGCCCTTCCCTCGACTACTCTCAACTGGTTCTGGGGCTATAGAGATGGGTAGGCCCCAGGCCAATACTTCTTAAAGGACTCACATTGCTTTTCAAAGCAGGTTACCATTGCAAAGAAGTCCTGAAATGGGAAGTAAGTGCAAGGAACAACTAATCTGCATTAACAGGAGGAGTTAGTTCTCTAAGCCTTAGGCCCTCTTTACGATGACCTTTATAACTCTCTCCTTTGGTGCCATTTCTCCATCAAGACAGTCACAGTTCTCCCCTCCTGAGAATTTTGGAGGTATTAAGGATTTAATGTGTTGGTTTTGTTTATATTTAAAAACAAGGATCCAAAGAGGGAATGTTTAAATCAAATACATTACTCACTAATGATGGAAATTCAAGCATAAGCGAGGAAATGTGATTTTTAACATGCATTTTGAAGAAGAAGGGGAATCGGGCTCTACCCTGCAAATCTCACCATCTCTGGTGTCACCATCACTGCAAAGCTGACTGCCTGTGGTTGCCTGGCTGTCTTACACAACTCATGTGAGGCAGGTAAACATAAAGGCAAAGCTTCTAAAGGGGAAGAATCACATCTCTTTCATTTGCTTCTAAAGGCACCAGCAGGGTGATAGGGTTCAGAACATGCTACCCCCAAATATGGCACCTTGGCATACTGACTATTTTAAGCTGAAGGAATCCAAGAAAACAGCAGAGGCAGGAAGATAACTCTGACCTTCCCCACACCCTTCTCCCCTGAAACAGGTCATAAAATGCTCGTGTGAGAGGTGCCCTCCCCATACCTGAGGAAAGGAGCATCCTTATATCCAAAGACAAAGGGGCACTGGGAAGAATGAATAAACAGGCCTTGCTAAGTTCCCACCAGTTTACTACACCCACCTCATACTCATCGTATTTCTGCATAACTGCCCACTCTTCATCAAACCTAGCATAAAAATACACAAGTCTAACCATTTCTTTGGGTCATTTCCTTATGAAGGCTCCCCTGCCATGTAAAACTTACATTAAATACATTTGTGTGAAAAAAATACATTTGTGTGCTTTTCCCCTGTTACTCTGTTTCTGTCAGTTTAATTTTCAGACCCCAACAGGGACCCTAAGAAGGTTGAGGAAAAATTTTTCCTCCCCTACAGGAGCCAGTCAGAGATTAGTAGTTAAGCTGCCTATTTGCATGCCTCTAGATTTAATATTTAAATACAACTTTGTCTTTACAAGTACTGTCTCTTAAAAGCATCAGTTGCTCTCTATTTTATATGACTATCTAAAAAAATTTAAATCAACCATCATCAAAAACTTGTTTACAGAGGTAGAAGATATTGGAATCTACATTTTATAAACACTGATACATTCAGTAGCTATTTGTTTAAAAAAAATGAGTGGCTGCATTTCAATGTTTATTAAGTCCAGGAAGACCCATAAGACCACCACAACCATCATAAATGATAGATTCTAGTGGGTAAACAAGGTTTAGGAAACAGAAGTGGTTCTATCACCTAACATCATGCCAAAGCACTAGACTAAGTCAGTGACTAAGTCCATAAAAAAAAGAGAAATGAAATCCACTTGATTAAGTTCTCAAATAAGATGCCTGCATCCCACTTCTTAGAGCAGTGACTTTCTGTTGTAGCTTCACATTAGAATCATCCAAGTCCCACCCTAGAGAGTCTAATATAATTGATCTGGAGTTGGACCCACATACTGGTGTTTTTAAAAAGTTTGCCAGGAGATTCTGGTGTGCACTCAAGGTTGATAAACACTGTTCTAGAGCAAAAGGTTCTGTTCAAAGTTCTTATTCATCTGAGGCATTAAGAATAGCTTATAGCAGTGTTTCTCAAACCTGACTACACGTCAGCATCCTCCCTGAACTTCTAAAAAATAAACTCTTGGGACCCATCCTCATATTTCCAAATTAGAAATTTTAAGAGTTGGCCCCATGAAACAATAATTTTATAAGCTCCCCAGAAAGTTCTCATGCAGCTGACCTGGCAGTTCCTTGTTGAAAGAAATACATTTGAGAACCACTCAGCTCTCAACTCTGGATGCTTGGATACCTGAATCTCACTTCCATAGAATCTATTTAATTGGTCTGGTGTGGACACCAAGTACCAGTATTTTTTTAAAGCTCCCAGTAATTTGTGTGCAATCAGGTTAAGAAACCTTGGAGCCAGAGGGCAAAAAAAGTAGCCTATTTGCTGGCCCTCTGTATTTTCATGTCCATGGCAGACATCACTAATCAATTCTGGCCCTCTTTCCTGCCCACATGTGGCTTCATAATTCTCACTACATTGTTCATAAGGTGGGGATAGAACCACTGTTTGCCATCTTTATTTTAGGTTTTGCCTCGCAGAAATCTAATCACCTTTGAAGATCCCTTCCTGGCTTTTGTTTCTAGATATAGTATGTAAGTGTCCATGTTGTTGTTTTGAAGCAGGAGAAGGCAGAAGCCACGGGTGGCTGCAATAGAGAGATCCATCATTTGGCTACCTCTACTACCCAGTGAAGCTCTTTCAACTCCATATTCTGCTGCAAGTAGAGAACCTTATGCAGAGTAACTTTTCTATTCCTACTGGGTTAATGAAGAGTCTCTGTATCAATATCTAATACCAAGTGTACAGGAAAGGCCAAGTTTAAAGGGAATTAACTCAATTATGTTCCTCAAATCTCTGTTTAGAGTTCTTGTTTGTACATCCCAATCTATTTTCCATGAACATTCCACCAATTTATGGGTAGTTGTCTTATCACTGGACTCAGACCCAGCATGCTGAACGTTTTTCCTAGATTACTGTATGTGGGAGAACACTTGAGCTTCACAAAGAAACTCTTCTCTTGCTGTGCTGCTTCCTGCTTTGGAGAAGAAGGGCCAAGTGGGCCAGGAGTTTCTGCGGTTTCTTCTGTACCTGATAATTAATATGGTATGTGAGGAGGGCAGAAAGAACATATTTATTTCTTCTAAAGAAGGGCCTCTTTCCCTGGGGCCAGTTGTTTCAACAAATGCAAACAAAGAACTTCAGGAAGACAGGGCTTTTTCCCTTGGTAATCTGCAATAAAGCACCTTTAAGAGCAACAGATCATGATTCTGATTAGGACTGGAGAAGTAGAATTAAGTACATGTTTAGCACGCCAAGGATCCAGAAGTCTGACAACGAAGAAAGCTCTGTGGGAGGTAGGCAGCCTGGATTTAAGGGAAAGAGGAAGCAATTTGGAGTCAGAATATGCAGAATGTCTCTACCACTTATTAGCTGTGTGACTCTGGGCAAATTACTTAACCTCTCTTGGCCTCAGTTATCTTACCTATAAAATGGAGGATTATAATAATACCTTCTCTTAGACTAGTGGAAAAGATTAAATTAGACAGTAATGGCTTTCTATAAAGCCTCTTGGAATAGATCAGTGCCCGGCAAACACTAACACTCAATGAAGGGTAGCTAATATTATTATTTGATCAGGTCACTACACCGCTTGGATACCCAATTCAAAATCCATATTAGCCTTTCTCAAGGGATTATTCCTAGATGATCAGCATCAGAATGATCTGGGAGGGCTTGTTAAAATGTAGATTCCTCAGCAACATTCTGGATCTAAAGAATCAGAATTGAGCTTGGGTTTAGGAATAAGCCATTTTAGCAAATACTCTGGTGATTCTGCTTCATGTTTCAGTTTAAGAACCACTGATCTAGGTGGAACTAGAGGGTATTATGCTAAGGAAAATAAGTCAGTCAGAAAAAGACAAATACAATTTCACTCATACGTGGAATTTAAAGAACAAAACAGATGAAAATAGGGGAAGGGAAGGAAAAATAAGAGGAAAACAGAGAGGGAGGCAAACCATAAGAGACTCTTAACTATAGGAAACAAACTGAGCATTGCTGGAGGGGTGGAGGTGGGGATGGGGTAATTGGATGATGGGCATTAAGGAGGGCACCTGATTTAGTGAGCACTGGGCATTATATGCAACTGAAGAATCACTAAATTCTGCCCTTGAAACTAATAATATGCTATACATTAACTAAATTGAATTAAAAATAAAAATAAAACAGAAGAGGAAGCAATTTGCCACAAGTAGAGAACCTTATTCAGAGTATTTTTTTTAAATTAAGAAATAAAAAATAAAGAACAACTGATCTATATAATAGGGCTTATTATATTTAGCTTGTTTGTCCCGCAAAAAATACAATTAATTCATATGGAGAAAACTGTACAGGTACTTGAGGCAAACATCATTACACATTTTCTAGGTGGTATCAAGTAATATTATTTAGATGGAAGGAAACGAAATTGAGAGAACTTCAGGATTCCACATTCAGAGGGAATCCTGAAAACACAGGAAACTTTCCCTACCTTCATTGGTTTTCTCTTTATGTGTAAATGGCATAAAAATGAACAAAGGTATGTTTTGACCAAATTCTACAAAGATGCCAAAATCATTTTTAACTAGCATTTTTTTATACACTATAAGCCACAGCAGTAGTCAATAAGATAGACAAAGTTCTTGCCTTTGCTAAGCTTACATTCTACTTGGAAGAGACAGATAGTAAACAATTCTAAAAGTCGAGACTAAAGAACCGTTTGTTCTTTAGTTCATTCACCCAGGCACTCTCTTTTTCAACAAACATGATGCTTATATCTAGAGGAAGACCAAAAAAAAAATGCAAGTAATTATAATTCAATAAATGCTACAAAGAAATGCATGGGACTACAAAGAAATGTATGGTGCTAAGGGCTTACATGTCTAAGGGAGAATAGTAACAAGGTAGGTCCAATACAGGAGTGATTTTTGTAGAAAATGATATTTGAGGGGTGCCTGGGTGGCTAGATCGATTGAGCATCTGCCTTTGGCCCAGGTCATAATCTCAGGGTCCTGGGATAAAGTCCTACAGTGGGCTCCCTGCTTAGTGGGGAGTTGCTTCTCCCTCTACACCCCCATTTGTGCACTCTCTCTCTCTCTCTCTCTCTCTCTCTCAAATAAATAAATTGAATCTTAAAGAAAAAAGAAAATGATATGTGAGTTCTCAACTAGAGGATGAGTAAACCAGGTGAAGAGGGTGGGGGTAGGAGTGAAAGAAAAAACAGCTGATGATAAGCATTTCAGAAAGATGCAGCATGTTGAAGGCCTAGAAACTGAAGAGAACATGGTGCATTTGAGGATTCTGGAATGGCTGCTGAGGATAGTGCTATAGAATAACTTGTCTATGTCCCCACTAAATTCATATGTTGAAACCTACTCCCCCAATGTGCTGGTATTTGAAGGTAGAGCCTTTGGGAGGTGATTAGCTCAGGAGGGTGGAGCCTTCATAAATGGGATTAGTGCCCTTATAAAAGAAACCCAAGAGAACAACCTTGCCCCTTCCACCATGTGAGGACACAGCAAGAAGATGGCCACCTATGAGCCAGGGAGTGGGCTCTCATCAGACACCATGCCTGTCAGCACCTCAATCTTGGAATTCCCAGCTCCAAGAACTGTGAGTGATATATTTCTGTTTTTTAAAGATTTTATTTATTTATTCATGAGAGGCACACAGGGAGAGGCAGGGGCATAGGCAGGAGGAGAAACAGGCTTCCCACGGGGAGCCTGATGTGGGACTCAATCCCAGAAACCCAGAATCACGACCTGAGCTAAAGGCAGACGCTCAACCACTGAGCCACCCAGGTGCTCGTGAGTGATAGTTTTATTTTATTATTTTTTTGAGTGATAGTTTTCTATTGCTTATAAGTGTTCCAGTTTATGGTATTTTGGTTATAGCAGCCCAAATGAACTACAACAGATGGAAGGGTGGGGAGAATGACACTCCAATGTGGAAAGGAAGACAGAACCACCAGGTCATAATGGCCCACACTGCTATGATGAAGAGTTGAGACTTTATTCAGTGTGCAGTGGGAAACCACGAAAGGGGCTTCTAATCAGGGAATAAAACACAGATGACACAAGTAATAGAGAACAAAATGACATAAATAATAAAGGGTACAAAAGCATGACTCAGAAATACCTATAGGTACTATAGAGGCAAAGGTGAGTCAGTATGTTTAGAGAGGGCATTGTTGAAAGCAGACATGACCTGGACCTGATAAATGAGAGAGACTTGCGTTTGATGAGGTGGCTCTTTTGGATAAAGGAAAACACCTGAGTGGAGTGAAAATCTTGATGTAAACACATCCATGTGTGAAGATGAAGCATGAGAGAACCACCATTCTTTTTTCTTGGTGGAAATATCTGTTTAGTTTTTGGTAGTTTGATGTTGGAAGACTATAATGATAGAATTTTAGAAAATCACTTTGTTAGATGGGTGAATGGATGAAAATGGAGATGCTAGAGTCACAAATCAAAGGCAATCTTAGGAAAATGGTTAGAGGAAAAATAGTTTCTAATGGCTTAAAAATTCTGTTTTACAAATGAGCAAAAAACCTAGGTGTATCTCAATTCTGGAATGGGAAGATGTTGAGAATCCCTTTCCCACAAAGTATAGGCTTTGAAATGGGAGATCATAAAAATAGCTTGAGAGCTCCATGAAGAAAGACTCTATCTATGCTTTTTGCCAATGTGGCCTTAGCATTTAGCATACTGCCTGGCAAATAGTAAAAGGTGAGTAAATATGGTACTTTTAAGGCCAGACCCAGATATTAAATGTGTGAATCTTGTGTCTAGGGTTCCTGAGTAGGTTTCCTATAAGCACAGTTGTGGGGGTGGGGGGTGGTTAAGCGGTAGGCTTTGTTGTTTGCTATCAAGTTGGCTCAACCTCTACATTAGTTTACTATTTTTGCTGTAACAAATTAACACTGATCTACTAGCTTAACAACACAAATTTATCATCTTACTCTTCTGCAGGTCTAAAGTCTGAAATTGGTCTTACTGGGCTAAAATAAAAATATTGGCAGAATGGCATTCCTTTCTGAAGGCTCCAGGAGATAATCCATTTCGTTGCCTTTCTACTTTCAAAAGACTGTCCACATTCCTTGGTTGATAGCTCCTTCCTCTATCTTCAAAACCAGCGACATTGGCCAAGTCTTTCCCACCTCAATTCACTTTGACACTCTATTGCCTTCCTCTTCCTCTTGTAAGGATCTGTGTGACTAAACAGAGGCACCCTGAAAAATCCAGAAGAATCTTTCCATCTCAAGGTCAATTGATTAGCAACTTTACTCATATCTGCAACCTTAACTCCTCCCTGGCCTATAATGTAGCATGTTCACATGTTCCAGAAATTAGAATGTGGATATCTTTGGGATGAGGAGGCATTACTCTGCCTATTGAAATCTTCTATCCATAAAACTCATAAATACACACTATTGGACAATGCTCCCTTTTTGTAAGCCCACAGCATACACAGCACTTTGTATATGAGCTTTGGTCAGTATATATTTCAGTAGGAAGGAAAAGTGTCTTAGTCCACCAAGTCAGCCAAGTAGAGGTCAATGAAAGGAGCTTTTACTATATTTGGTTTTACTAAAAAAGGAACAATCACTAGATACCACGGAATCTCACAATATACACAGTAGATGCCATGGGATCTCACAATGTACAACATGGTTCATTGTACTGTAGAAGCTCTCTTGTATAACACTATCAGAATAAGTAATTGATTAAAGTAAAGAATCATATTAAAGAATACATACAATCCTTAAGCATTTTATCTCAACTTAAAACATACATTTGTTGGGCAGCCTGGGTGGCTTAGCAGTTTAGCGCTGCCTTCGGCCCAGGGCCTGATCTTGGAGACCCAGGATCAAGTCCCACATCAGGCTCCCTGCATGGAGCCTGTTTCTCCCTCTGCCTGTGTCTCTGGCTCTCTCTCTCTCTCTCTCTCTCTCTCTCTCTGCCTCTCATGAATAAATAAATAAAATCTTAAAAAAAACCACATACATTTGTACATTCATTTACTAATCTGGTGATGTGATGTAAGACCAAGGCCTTTACTGGAGTGTGTACCCTCTGGAACTTCACAGACTCTTTTTTGCATAGGTTACATCCCTAATGCATCTCCTTTGAGTTCCAGTTCAGGCTGTGATTTTTTTTCTAACAATAAAGCAGCTTTTACATTTATTTATTTATTTATTTATTTATTTATTTAGCATGAGTAGAGGGGCAGAGGGAGAGGGAAAAACTGAAGCAGACTCTGCACTGAGCACAAAGTGGATGCAGGGCTCAATCTCACGACCCTGAGATCACAACCTGAGCCCAAACCAAGAGTTGGACATTCAATTGACTGGGCCACCCAGGTGACGAGAGCAATAGGGCTGCTTTTAAAAGTAACTTTTCTTTTTTTTTTTTTTTTTAAAGTAACTTTTCTTTATCAAATATTTCCAAAGCATTGACATTGGTTTTCACAGAAACAATAGCTACTCTTTTATACTCACATTTCATAAATTTACATTAAGTTACCTAATTATATTAGCAAGTACAACTGGCATAAATGGGTTTGGCAAGCAAACAACTAGCTCTTGGTAAGTGTTAACACATAGTAGCAGAAGTGTAAGGGTCAACCATAGCATAAGTTACTGTCCATGAGGTTTCCTTGTGCCCTGAGCATCAGTCAGTATATATTTTAGTAGGAAGGAAAAGTATCAACTTTGTCCACCAAGTCAGCTTAATGGAGGTCAGTGAGAGGAGCTTTTACTATATTTAAGAGTTTACTTAAAAAGGAACAATCAGATTCCTTAGAATATCAATATACTCTTCTTGAAAGTCCTCACAAAGGTGTGTCAGCTAATATTAACAATGGTTAATATTTATTTAGTGCTTATTATGTGCCCAGCATTATGCCAAATACTTTATAAATATTATTTTATTTCATCCTCACAACAACCATATAAGGTAGGGTGCATTAAGCCCATTTTTTTTTAGATGAGATAATTAAAACTTAGAGTTAAGGAACTTTTCAAATGTCCCTTATCAAAATATATGCAAGCCCAGGCTCTGTCTGTAGAGCCAACACTTATTGCCACTGTACTATGTCAACTACCAGACCAGCAAGAATCCTAATATGCGGTACCACACTGCCAGCTGCCTCCTTGCTTCCTTCCTCTTCACAGTCCAATGATGGATCATTACAAAGCAGAAGGCAAAATATCTATGGCAATGCCCCTATCCAGATTTCTTTGTTTCCTTATCTCCTCTGACATGGAAGCTGTATAGCTCTCTCCCTACAATGAGCCAAAAAGATAATCAAGAACCCATGATGGACACTGCTTGAATATATTGAGGTTCTTTATCAGCAGAAGCTATTTCTTTCTAGCAGCATCTTTCTTTTCTTTTCTCTCTTTTCTTTCTTTCATTTGTCCTCACTTTCCTTCTGAGTTTAGCTATCGTCTCTGAAAGCTCAAGGACAACCATAATTTTCTCTTGGCTCTACCACTATGAAGGTCACTCACTTACCTTCTGCCTTCAGAAATGATTGCAAGTAATCTGTCTTCCAGGCTTCTATGGAACTATGGAGAAAGATCAGAACTCAACCTTCCTTGCTATGGCTAAGCCACATTAGCCCTTAGAATCAAGAGATTAGGCAGAGCTACCCTGAATAATAAAGCCAGACAGCCAGATCAAGCAGCTGCTGGAAGTTATGCTACAGAAGAAAAAAAAAAGATCAGGAAAGAAAACTATCTCAAGGAAAAGGGAGGGGCTTTCAGAGACTAGGGCCATGGAGACCTCTGTCTAGAAGATTCACGAGGCAAACATGCTGTCGGTGCATGTTGACCAGAAACCCAGAGGAGGAGAATTTAAGGTTAGATGGTACCTTTGTACCTTAGGATGCTAGAAGCCAGATTTAGGAGCATGAGTGTATTGAAAGACAGAAACACAGGGTTGCCGTGGAGACTCACACCTGAAAAAAAGTCTCACAGGCTGTATCAGAGGTACTAGTTCAAATTTCTTCAGGCTAGGTTTGAGCAGCTTGAACTAAAATTCTACCCAGCCCAGACTGGGCAGGAATGCACAGATTCTTGATCTGAGTGCCACTAAAAGAACTCTGTACAAAGGCAGTCAAGGAAGGGCCAAGAGAAAACTAGCTTGTACCTATTAACATCTAAACAAAGCTCAGAGTCCATAATAAACATGTTGACAGAATGCAGGTGATTATAATATTCCCATTTTTCAAAGAACCATAATATGGTAGGGTTTGACCTCACTCTGGTCCATCTATCATGTGATGTTTGGATTCTTGTTTTAAAGATCTATTTTTATTAAAAATGGAGGGGTTCATATGTCTGTTTCAGGGACAGGAAAATTTATCTCTGTGTGTTTCAGTGTGTGTGTGTGTGTGTGTGTGTGTGTGTGTGTGTTGGGGGATGGATTTCATCTATCCTGCAACTCCAAGCAGGTCCAAATGGAAGAGTAGATGGTGATGACTATGAAGGAGGCCCATGGGCCAAATCCCAGGGGCATAAGGGAGAACAAGAAAGGACCAGGCCGGGATCCCTGGGTGGCACAGCGGTTTGGCGCCTGCCTTTGGCCCAGGGCGCGATCCTGGAGACCCAGGATCGAATCCCACATCAGGCTCCCGGTGCATGGAGCCTGCTTCTCCCTCTGCCTGTGTCTCTGCCTCTCTGTCTCTCTCTGTGACTATCATAAATTTTAAAAAAAGAAAGAAAGGACCAGGCCTAAGAATTCATTCCCAGCAAGAAAGGAGCCATGGACTTTTAACTAACTGACAGGGCATATGTTATGGAATCATGGAATTCAGTATGGCAAAAAGCTGAGAGAATTAGAAACCATGAGAGTTGAGTTTGCATTCCAGCAGTATCCAAATTTTCTTTCTTTCTTTTTTTTAATTCATGAGAGACAGAGAGGCAGAGGGATAAGCAGGCTTCCTGCAGGGGAATCCCAGGACCCTGGGATCACTACCTGAGCCAAAGGCAGATGCTCAACCACTGAGCCACTCAGGTACCCCAGTGTCCAAATTTTCTGTGTGACCTTGGGCAAATCATTTTAGCCTTCTGGGTCTCAGATTTCTTACCTGTAAAGTGAGAACAATCACATCTGCCCTGCCTACCTACGGAAGATTCCATTACCGACCCCAATTCTTTGCCCTTCCTCTGCCTGTGCCACTTGACTCATTTCTTCTGTAAAACATGTGGAGTATACTTCCTGTTAATTGATTCTAAGTTCAATCATGTAATTAGCTATAGCAAATTGGATGATGTGGAAGTAACAATGATCCAGTTTTGAGCCCAGGCCTTTGGAGGCATTATTGTTTCTTCTCACTCTTGCATCTCTTCCTTAACCATGAGAATAACAGGCTCAGCTTATCCCATGGTTCTAGAAGGAAGATAAGGAACATGTGAAGCATAGCCACAACCAGCCTACCTCAGGTAACCCCCAGCTTGTCCCAGACTCATGACTGAGCCCAACTTAGATTGGCCAATGCTCAGCAAACCTACAGACTGATGAGAAATTATAAGTGTTGTTTTAAGCTGCTGAGTTTTGGGATGGTTTGTTACAGAGTGACAGCTAATTGACATGGGAACTTATAGAGGTGATATGGGTCTCAACTGTGATAATATATTAGAGCACTTTTTCAAAGTATCCAAGGTTTATAAAATGTAAGGGACTGTTCTAAGAGAGGCTAAGTAGCTTAAAGGGCTGTAATGGTAGGGCAAAGTGGAATTTGGTCATGTTCTGTTATTACAAGTTTTAATGGAAAAGGTCCCCTTTGCCACAAGAAAACTAGGGGAGGTAAGTCCCAAGGTTCCACTCCAGTGACTTCCTCCTGAAACCACGGTTGCCCATGAATTCCTGTTTAAGCACTTGAGCAAGGATAACAAAGCCTAGAGTAAAACGAGATAGAGAAAAAGATGGCTTAATGAGAAGCCTCCCAGACTTCTTTAGACAGCAGAATAGTATGCCAACAGCTCTTCACTCTGCCTCATCAAATACTTGCCCTGTTCACTGAATCTGCCATAAAATTCACTGGTGTTGGTAGAGTCTTGTAGGCTGTAGCCGGCAGGCTGGCTGGACAATAATTCTGTCAGCTCTCTATTCCAAGCAACTGTCTCTGAGAGTTCCAAAAGCTAAACACAGGAAAACCACACCAGCCACAGGCCTCATTAACCAATAAACCCTTGATGAAAAGCAGGATCTCACACGGTTATTTCTGGTACAAAACTCCCCCAAAGGAGGGGGAGAGTTGTACTTAAAAGTCCCACTGGACTGATTAAGATGTTCCTATCCTTCACAATTTATTTCAGAGCTTGGGTCAGACCAGTATTTCTACCAATAAAATATCAGAAGGGATAGTTAGAAGGCCTTGGCAAGAAAAGCACAAGTAAATATAAGAACATGTCAGGAGTATTTGGAGAAGTAATATTAACTGGGCTCAGAGGAATAGAGAGTAAATTATTTATACTCCTAAGGATTCAGGGCAGACTCAGCCATTTAAGGGAGGGATGAGTGGACCATCTGCTGCTCCCTGCAGTAAGTGACCAGCTTACATGCCCCATGCCAAGGGTTGAACGATAGCCAAGGATATGAATCACAACCAGATACAGCCCCAGCAAGTTCCACCTTGGGGGGGGGGTCTTTAGAGGGGAAAAAAGAACTGTGCACTCTCTTTATTGGCAGCTGGGATTGCTAGTTCTCAATTTATGCAACTGTCCGAAGGGAGTTCTCTCCTTTATACAGAGTCAAAAGAAGGCAGACTACTTTAAACCACTTTATTCCTACAATGTTTCTCTTGTGAAATCCATCCCTCATGCACCCACCCTGAGCGAGGGTGAGTCTACAGTGGATGAATTCCCTTGTTATCCAGGTACATACAATAACACCAGAAGCCTAATTAAGCCATTTACCCTTTCTTTAACCACAATGCCAAACTAGAGACCTTTTGATCATATGCATTCCTACCAGCCTACCGAGGCCAAAAGCTTGCAACTCTTTCTTGCCCTTTACTCCCACAACTAGTAGGGCCTTCAATTTGTCTTTTCTTCAGGTGCATCTCCTGATTTATTCTCTTCTTCTCTTCTTCCATTGCTTTGCCTTAAAATAAGGTTTGTTCTCTAATGATTTCGTTATTCTAAGAGCCTGTAAGTTCCCTGGTTTCTAGGTTTCCTCTAAATTTTCTTCATGTTCCACACCTTCATCTTCCTCACCTACCATTTTGAAAAATCAGTCCATTCCCCTTTTCTTTTTTTTTTAATTTTTTATTTATTTATGATAGTCATAGAGAGAGAGAGAGAGAGAAGCAGAGAGATAGGCAGAGGGAGAAGCAGGCTCCATGCACCAGGAGCCTGATGTGGGATTCGATCCCGGGTCTCCAGGATCACGCCCTGGGCCAAAGGCAGGCGCCAAACTGCTGCGCCACCCAGGGATCCCCCATTCCCCTTTTCAAGAGCAAGAATGACTCTTAGTTCTTTTGGTATCACATCACTCAAATTTTACTCTCAACCACCAACTTCAGGCTAGTATCTGGAAAACTAGTTCCCACCTTTGAGACTTTGCTCAAACCATTTCCATTGCCTGGGATGCTCCTTGAAACCTCCCCAATGGTCCTACCACTCCATGTATGCAGAGCCAGCCTCAAGTGTCTATCTCCCCATGAAAATTCTCTTAATATCACTAATGAGATGAATGGAAATCTAATTTAAAAGAAACATATCAAACAACAACAAAAGCAAGATGAGTAGGAGGATTTCCAGTGTTCTTGCTGCTGGGTTATTGGTGGCTTCTTCAGCAATGCCTTTTTTTTTTAGATTTTATTTATTTACTCATGAGAGACAGAGAGAGAGAGAGAGAGAGAGAGAGAGAGAGAGAGAGAGAGAGAGAGAGAGGGAGAAGCAGGTTACTTGCAGGGAGCCTGACATGGGACTTGATCCCAGGTCTCCAGGATCAGGCCCTGAGCTGAAGGCGGCGCTAAACTGCTGAGCCACCCGGGCTGCCCAGCAATGCCTTTTTTTTTTTATCCATCCTTCCTTTTCTATTTCAGGAGGACCATTTAAATTCAAGATGGCACTCTCTACCCGATCTGTTGGTCGTTCCCTACTTTCATTATGTACTAGAATTGCCTTGGGGGAGCTTTTAAAACACTGGATACCCAGGTTGTACCCCAGACCATCAAATCAAAATCTCTGGGGGTGGAGTCCCAGGTATCAGTATTTTATTTTATTATTATTTTTTTAGGTATCAATATTTTTAAAATGACTCTAGGGGAGACCAAGGTTGAGAACCACCAATCCAGATGACCACTATAATCTGACAGGTTCTCTCCACCCTTTGCTTATCTCAACTGTCCCACATTTCTCTGCTGTTTAAATTCTCAGCTCCAGGGATGCCTGGGTAGCTCATGGGATGCCTGGGTGGCTCAGTGGTTGAGCATCTGCCTTTGGCCCAGGGCATGATCCTGGGGTCCCGGGATCGAGTCCCACATCAGGCTCCCTGCATGGAGCCTGCTTCTCCCTCTGCCTCCGTCTCTGCCTCTCCCTGTGTGTGTCTCTCATGAATAAATAAATAAAAAATCTTTAAAAAAATAAATAAATAAATTCTCAGCTCCAAGTGTTTCATTCTCTTACTCAAAAACTTTTAATAGCAGATATATAATATATATTTACATATAAATATATAGGAATGAAATTTAAACATTCTGTATTCTTGTCTAGTATAGGTTTTTTTTCATTTCTGTATTCTTCTCTAGTGTTTTTACCTATAGGATGTTAAAATATCATTTTTACATGTGCACTAGTTTTCTATTGCTGCATAACAAATTTCCACAAATTTAGCAGTTTAAACTTAACAGTGTAAAACAACACAAATTCATTAAGTCACATATTCGATGAACCAGGAGTCTGGGCATGGTCTCACTGGGTCATCTGCTAAGGGTCTCTCACTGTTTTAAAATGTAGGCTTTGGGGCAGCCCAGGTGGCTCAGCAGTTTAGTGCCACCTTCAGCTCAGGGTGTGATCCTGGAGACCTGGGATTGAGTCCTGCATTGGGCTCCCTGCATGGAGCCTGTTTCTCCCTATGCCTGTGTCTCTGCCCACCCCCCCATCTCTGTCTCTCTCTCTGTATCTTTCATGAATAAATAAATAAAATCTTTTTTAAAAAGTAGGTTTTATTACCAATCAGGTATGATGGAGCTAACATATTAGAGAATGATAGCCATTGAAAAGATAGTTTGTAACTGCAGGTCCCAAGAGGAGGGCACAGTATGCTACACAGGGCCATAAGGGGAAGCACCAGGGTTGGTCAGGAGGTAGAAGGAGTAAGGGGACAACAGGGGCAAGAGCCTTTACTGCAGTTTCCATGGAAAATGCAAGGCAGGGTAATCAGGTTTAAGATTGCTAGTTTGAATAATTTAGGAGGGCTCTGGATACAGGAGGCTGGAACCTGGCTCCGAGATGGTTAGGGCAGAGGAATATTGCCTCTGTAAAAGCCAGATAGAGAAGCAATCTGGTTCAGATACAGGGTCTGGATTGTCTGGTTTTCATATGAAAAGTACCCTCCTGGGAAAGTCATTTGCTATCTCTAAAAATTGGCTAGACCTGAGGGGGCAGCCTCTCTCCAGATAGTAGACTGCAGATGCCAGAGCATCAAGAATGCAGAAATTAAGAAAATATAGTTAAGACACTCATCAAGTTGAAATCACAGTATCAAGCCAGGGCTGTGGATCCAAGCTCACAGGTTATTGGCAGAATTAAGTTCCTTGTGGTTTTAGGACTGAGGTCACTGATATCTTGCTGGCTGATTGTTGGAAGTCACTCTCAGCCCCTCACATCCTTAGGCTGCTCTCACATCCTAGCCAAATGGCTCTCTCACAACATGAAAATTCTTTTTTAAAGCCAGATGAAAATTCTTATATAAGGAATGTAGATACAGGTGTGACTATCTCATCACCCTTGCCATATAACATAACTTAAGGGAGTGACATCACATCATATTCACATCTCTGCCCACTCTCTAGGGGAAGAGATTATACAGGGCATATAGGCAAGTGGCAGGAATCTTAGGATTATGCCTTCCAAGTTATGTAATTACTTATATGTATATATTTGCATGGGAGAAAAGTCTGGAAGATGTTCATGTGAATCATCTCTGTTGAGGGACTTTCTGGTGGTATTCTTATTTTAAGTTAACTTTTATTCTGTAAAGTACATATATTATTTAGGAGTCAAGGAAGGAAAATAGGAAGGAAGGGAAAAAGGGAAGAAGGAAGAACCTTTATTTGCTTACTAAACTAAGTATAAATCAATTCTGTCCAAACAGGTTCTCCATAACCTAATCCCAACTCTGTTCAAGGAGTCACCTTCCAATACTCCCTTCAAATGATCCCATATTTAAGCCAAACTAAGTATCCTGGCTTACACTTTACCCTATGCTTTTCTACCTGTATGGCACACTCCAATTACTCCACGGCTTTATTTCTGTCAAAATTCTATCTAACCTCAAGGCCAACTGCTATCTTCTCTGCAAACTAACACTTGATCCCACTGGTCATGAGTGTTTCCTCTTGCTTTTGGAATCTCTGAGCAACAGAGAATATGTGTGAAGGTCTGAAACTCTAAGGTTATATTGCCTAGGTTCTACTCCTGGCTCTTCCTACTTTCTTGCTAAGCAATCCGAGGTAAATTGCTTAACTTTTAATAAGTCAGGACCATTGCAGACAAGATAAAGTAATTGAGAGGAGAGGCTCTAATTCATAATCCAAGGGAAACTAACAGAGTGGGTACACTGGAATTGAAATATCTACGTCAGAAACCCACAGGAAACCACTATGTCTTTAGAATAAAGTCAACTGTGTAGGACTGAGACTGCAACGGGTGTGCAAATGAATAGAAATTTGAAGTTCAAGCCCAAAGCATAACCTTTGCTTTGGAAAATTCTCCAGCCAAAGTCACAGACATTAAATAGGAAGCAAATGCTCCATGAAACCAGGTAATGTCATCAATGATGCCTCCCAGGCCACTTCTCCAAAACAGAATTCTTCCTGTTTGCAGCGATGTATGAGTATGTTAATTCCAACTGAGGAAATTTCATTTGTGATTTTTTTTTTTTGGAAATTGAATTCATCCAAGAGAAACAACTGTCCCAACAATTTTCTCCTCCATTTATGCCAGATTATAAGAGGCAAAGCAAAGAATAGTATTTTTCGGACCTGTGCTTAAAAGAAACTGAGTGCCACATCATCTGTTTAGCTGTCTGAGCTGGCACAGTGAGGCACACTAGGATTGCCAAGATCTGCTAGGCTCCCTGGGAAGTGAAGCCTGTACCTTGACTCCACCAAATTATGTATAAAATTGGCATTCATCTGGTATACCAGGTTAACTTACTGTGGACCTGGATTCTGATTCACAAATCCTTATTTTGCCTATATAATAATTGAGAGACACATCAATGAAAGATACCACTTTATGTTACAAAGAAATAGCTATATCATCAAGATTTACCATTTGTTTAGTACCTACCATGTGTCAGACACTTTGCATCCATGACCTGGATGGATCCTTCTAGTCCCTTGCAAAGGATAAGAAGCCATTTGGGTATAACAAAATGGGAGCCTGAATAATATCCTTCACTGATCTCTCTTTTTTTCTGTCCTCCTGGAGTAACTCAGGATCTAAGCACTTGGCTCAGAATACCCCAAAGCAACTTCTTCCAATTCCTGTGTCAAGTGGCTCTTCCTAACATAGAAGGCCACTCTGATATTTAGAAATATCTGTTGCTAGGGTGATAGATGGCACAGAGAAGTGGATCACTGAAATCCGAAAACTGAGGGTTTCAGCTTCTAACAGGTTATGGACCCTCAACCAAATTCTTTTCCCTTTCTGGGGCTCTATTTCCTCATCTGTAACATGACAGGGGTGGACTAGATTTATGGTTTGAAAAATTTCAAAAGCTATGAATCCTTTGTTATCCAAAATCTTAATAGAAATTCAAAGCAGTGTGACTGGTTGAAAGGCGGTGGAGGAAAGAAGGGCAGAGAGAAGGTTGAAAGCACTCTGCTGAATCTTAGGGCTTGAGGGTCCATGGTTTCAAACACTGTTTTACTAGGTGAAAACTAAAGGTCTGACATTTGATGGTTCATAAGCTGGACAGTCAACTTTTACTTTTAGATTTTGCAGTGTATTTTCCCCTTCCCTGAGCTGAAAGTAGAATATCATCCAAGATGAGGACCATCCATCCCATGACTGTCTTACATTTCTACTCCAGTACCTAGCTCAATACTGTATGTTTAACGGGTGTTCAGTAAATACTTGCTGAGGACCTGTTGGTTCAAAGAATGTTTGCCCTGGGTTGTCTCTACCTAAAGATGAATATCCTCTTTTGGCCATAGGGTGGCCCTTTAAATTTTTCAGAGAGAAGCCAGTCTCAAAGACTATCATTCTATTCTCTTCAGTACTTAAAGCTGGCTATTTTGGGATCTGATATCCCTGATTACAGGGAATAGTGGGAGATACTTTAAAAAAACCTTTAAAGTCTACCATGACAATGGAATACAAAGTGACAAGAATGTATTAGACATGGGCTCTCAAGAAAAAAGATGGCCTGGGAGGAAGGTAGGGCCACTTTAATAGAGGGTACTGGGGGAAGGAAGATTGTTAGATACTAATTTGCTGTTTGAAAAGATGTTCCAGAGATACAAGACAACATCTGAAGAGGGGCCACACTTGAGAAATGGGAGCCAGATGAAGAAATCCCAAATACAGAGGCAGAAAGAATTATAACACCTTTGATAGGTTTAGTGTCCTATTTATTGATTGTTAACATTATACTATAGTTCTGCCTAATAGAGGACAGACAGCTCTTGTGCTTGAGGGTTGATCCACTGAAAAGAAAGATACAAAGACCTACAGCTGAATTGTCCTTTTGTATTATTGGGTGAAACTCAACAAGTTTTTTTTTTTTTTTCTTAAAGACCACAGTGTACACACTCACACAACTCTGATTGGTCTCATTTGGGGAAATTCAGTATTTGGATTCAAACACTTCACAGATCTGGAGCCAACCAGTTCAAAGGATGTTATGTTTTCCAAATCAATAAAAAAGAGGGGTCAGTAAGACAGATGCTCAACTAGCAAGTGTTTGCAATTTACAGTGTTAATAGTCATTGACAGTTCAAGCATTCATCCCAATCTTTTGACAATCTTGGTCAATGAGGGGTTAGTTAGATAAATGGAACAAAGTTCCACTTTTCAGAGCTCATAAAGCATCTAGCTTCAATCATGCTTCCATGCCTAACAAAGGTTTATTTCTCACCTTCACCTGGAAAACAACCTCTCTGTATCCATTTTTTATTGGGTGAAAACCCCCACCCGATCCCATGAGTTATTTTCCTTTATGTCAACTCTCCACCCTCATTATTCATTTTATCCAAACAGCAAGGTCTTACTGAAAACAAAACCATACTTGGCAAATAGCATTTTTGTCAAGTCAAAAACCATCTACTCTTTTCCCAAGTGGCCCGGATCGTATATTCTGGGTCTACTGGATGCTAAATCAGAAATCAAATTGGATAGGGCACAGAACGTCAGTGAATGTGTTTACTGAATCTACTCCATTGTGATCTCAGGGTACAGGTTCACAATAGGAGAGCCCAGGGGAAAAGAGTCTTCCCCTGAGGTCACAGTCTGGGGTGCATGTCAGCACTGGAAGTTCTATCCCAACCTCTTCCACCGAACCATTTCTCTCGGTTGTTAGTTTGCTATATGAAACTTCTATCAATATTCTACCTCAAAAATCACTATTATTTAGTGTAAAGAATAATGGCTGTAGTGATGCTAATAATAGAAAAGCAGTGTGATTACAGGAGAAAAGAGCTTATATGGGGAGAAAGTAAAATATGTCACACTGCAATGTGTGAGCAGAAGGTTGTTAATGCAATCAAAACCATTAGCGACTGGAAAGTGCCCAGGCCTGACTTCCTGCAGATTTTCTGATCTGACTGCTCAACATAGCACACAGAGCTGGTGCAAAATGCTTTGTAGGATCACTCAGTGAGCTGGTCATATACTTGGTTTGTATGGCACCTTGGAAGAACTGCCATTTTCCAGCAAGGCTTTCTTTCCTAACAAAAACAGATCAATTGCATGCCTACCTACCATCTCTTAAAAAGAATGGTACCCATTTTGGCATTATGAGAGTAATAATAACCCCAGAAATAGTGAAAGGCTGTTCAAAATGATAAATGACTTGTAATGACCAAGCTATTTGAGATTTGGGAATAGTTATATGGCCAACCAAAAGAAAGTCTGGGTAGGGTTATATGGTTCATAGAAAAGATTGTATCATGTACCAAATTTTTCTCCATTAGGAAGAAGGCACTGGGGTTCAAGGACATGCAATATGGATGGATGCCCCTGTGAAAGTTGGTTTCAGCTGCAGGTATTAGTGACTTTACTAGGAAAGAAAGAAACTGAACTGTTTTAGGACTAGGGCAAAAACAGACTGAATGATCCTGGTTTCTTGGCCAGGATAAACATAAGCATAAGTCAAACAAAATGTTAAACTCCACCTCTAGATTGGTGTCACTGATTGGGGAAATGGAGCAACTCTGGCAGTTTGTTTGAGATAAGTACAAAAGTATATGGAGGTACAGAGCTGGAAGCCAAACAATTCCACAACAAATTAATCAGATTTAAAATTTTTGAGTATTAAAAACACTTAGGTGCAGTCTCATTCAGATTATTTTTAAGCCAGGAGTCCTGAGTTTATTCAAACTGCATCTGGACCTCTCTTGCCCTGATAAGGCTCTCAGCTTGAAAAGTGATGGTTAGCTGTTCTCCTATTTTGGTTTTCCCATTCTTCACTAAGTGGTAGAACTCTGACCGTGCGGTTGGGCACAAAACCACCCAGAATAAAGATTACAATTCTTGATCTCACTTTCAGATGAGTATGACCCTGGGACTAAGTTCTGGTCAATGGGATGTAAAGGAAAATGAAATCATGTGATTTCTAAGTGTCTTTAAATGGGTGGGGATGCATGCCCTATTCCAACTAGTCTCCCATCCTGCTGGTTGGAATGCAGATTGTGATGGTTAGAGGTAGTGCAGCCATTTTTTAAAGAAGATTTTATTTATTTATTCATGAGAGACACACAGAGAGAGGCAGAGACATAGAGGGACAAGCAGGCTTCTTGCAGGGAGCCTGACATAGGACTCGATCCCGGGACTGGAGATCATGCCCTGAGCCAAAGGCAGATGCTCAATCACTGAGCCACCCAGGTGTCCCTAGAGCAGCCATTTTGGATCATAAAATGGAAACTATATATTGAGAATGGTGGAGCAATAAGACAGGAGCCAGAGTCTCTGGTGATCATGGAGCTGCCATACAAGCCCTCAATACCTATAGAGATTTTATATCATCTCAGACATTAAGTTTTTCATTATGTTTTTCGACTCTAGAAGTTTTATTTGGGTCTTTTAACTATCTTCCATTTTTTTTAACTTAACAAGCTCAAACTTTCCTCTAGCCTCTTGAACATATGGAGAAGAGTTATAATAACTGTTAAAGTCTTTGTCTATTAATTCCTATCATCTGTGTTATTTCTGGGTCAGTTTTGATTGATTTGTCTCCTTATTATGGGTTGTATTTTCCCTTTTATTTTGAAAGCCTGGTAGTTTTCCATTGGCTGTCATGTAAATTTTATCTTGTTGGATGTTGGATACTTTATATTTCTATAAATAGTCTTGAGCTTTGTTCTGGAACACAGTTAAGTAACTTGGAAACAGTTTGATCCTTTCAAGGCTTGTTTTTAAACTTCGTAAGCGGGTCTAGGGCAGCCTTGAGTCTAGGGCTAATTTGGCACCATGACTGAGGCAAGATCATTTTGAGTTCTCTGATGTTCTATGAATTATGAGATTTTCCATTCTGGCTGGTGGGGACAAGTACTATTCCTGATTCTGGTGATCTCTAAGGATTATTCTTTCTGCTCCTTTTAGGTGGTTCTTTTCCTGGTCTTACATGTGTGCATTGATCAGTATGTAGCCAAAGATTTAAGGGGGAACTCTTCTCAGATGTCCAAATTCTCTTTCTATACAGCTCTCTCTTCTCCAGTACTCTGTCCTGTAAAATTCTAGCTGCCTTGGTTTTTCTGATTCTTGGCTTTGTCTCTTCATCCACGTGGCCCTGCCTTGGTTCCCTCTTCCTGCCTCACTGCCTGGAAACTCTCTTCAGGCAGTAAGCTGGGGCAATAATAGGGCTCACCTTGTTTGTTTCCTCTCAGAGATCACTGCTCTTTGTTGCCTGGTGTCCAATGTCTGAAGACTATTGTTTTCATTTTGTCTGGTTTTCCACTTGTTTCAGGCAAGAGGGTAAATCTGGTCCTTGTTACTCCATCTTGGCCAGAACCAGGGACTTTTACATCAGAAAGAAATAAGTGGCTGTATTGTTTAACCCACTGTTATTTTTGGTTTTCTGTCATTTGCAGCCAAGTCTAATCCTAACAAATACAGGGTTGATCCTAGATTTATTTAGAACAGTATCTGACTTTAATATAGAGAAGCTAAGATTTTTGGAATAACCAGAGACTTGAATAATGCCTAAGTAAGGTCAAATACCTGGATGAAAACTGAAATCTCTGTCATTTCCCATGAGAAGAGTGGTGCTTAAGCAGCCAAATCAATTCCAGCTGGTGCAAGTTGACAAAATACATTTTTTTGCTTAGTGTGATTAATTTCTCAGTCATGGAGACAGTACAATTGGAGAGGAATTTATTCAATAAAAGTTTCCTGAACATCTACTATAGCCTAGGCACTAGGCTAAATTCTAGGAATATATGTACAGACCGGGCATAAGCCTCCACCAGCAGTTCACAATTTAGATAAGAAACCCCTTATTTAGATAAGATCCTTTGTCATGTGAACAGCTCATGAATTTGGCTAAGAGGCTTAGTGCCATTTTTTTAAAAATAAATCTCGTCTTCTATTTTTTCTTATAATTAGGGAAAATGCCTTTTCAACCCATGGTTCTGCAATGAGCCATGTAATTTATACTTCCAGTTATAAAGTAATTAGTACTTTCAGCATAAAGAAGCTTCTCCTGGAACAGGATATTCACACAAAGTCCAAGCTTTACTACTATTGCAGTGGAGAAATATGTTGGACACCAGCCTAACCAAATGATTAAGCTCACCATTACCAATAATGGGGAAAATGACATCATGTTTCTCTGGTTGTGAGGCACTGAGGAGGATATAATATCATAGAAAACAAAAGGTTTAACCTCAATGTATTCAAGAGAAATAATCAGACAAATACAACTAAGAGACATTCTGCAAAGCAACTGGCCTGGACTCTTCAAAAATGTTGATATCATTAAAAACAAAAGAAAAAGAGGGAGTCTGGGGTTCTAGATTAAAGGAGGCCAAAGAAACTGGCAACTAAAAGTAATGAATAGTGTCTTATTAGATTCTATATCAAAAATAAAAAGCTATAAGGAAATTATTGAGACAGTTGGGGAAGTTTGAATACAGATGTTATAACTATATTGCATCAGTATTATACTTCCGGATTGTGATAACTATACTGGGCTATATGGAGCTATAGTGCCCTTGTTCTTATGAGACTCTTACTCAAGTATTTTGGGGTGAAAAGTCAAGACTTCTGCAATTCATTCTCAAATGGTTCATAAAAATAAACAGTGAAAAAGCAGATGTGGAAAAAATATGAAGAATTGGTAAATCTAGGTGAAGGGTATATACACAGGGGCTCATTGTTATATTGTAACTTTTCTGAAGATTTGAAAATGTTCAAAATAGAAAGTTGGTGGGAAATTAAAAAGCTCATGACAAGTAAAGAGAAGGAAACAAGTTTCTCTAATCCCTATTATAGGTGTTTGCTTTGGCTTTGCTGAGAGGTTTCATGACAGGCCAGACTTGGACTTGTCCCCAGACCTGGACAGTAACCAGAAGCTTCTCTGTTCTTCTGGGCCTTCCCTTAAATTGTCCCATTGTCTAGAGTATCCTAACCATCACCTTGTACTCTCTTCACCTCCCTTTTTCACATATGAAAACCAAGCTCCTTGTATAATGCCCATGCTTTAATTCTCACTGAGTTTATGTAAACTCAGGAAAGCAGTGGACTCAAAGCTAGTATTCTGCTTCTAATGGTGTGCTGAAATTAGCCGGCACTGGTTTAAACTGGTTAGTGCTGGTTCACAGAAGACAATCACATTGGCAGCTTGAGCTTGAGATCAGCCATGGTGGAAATATTTACCACATGGATATTTGCACATGCCCTCTGCCTCCTCTTCCAGAGCCAGGAGTTAAAGCATTCACCAGGACACTACTGACTTTAATCCTTACTCTGTGAGAAGTGTCCTGCAGACCTTATAATTGTTTTACAGCCTTTCTAAAGGATTCTGAAGTTCTCTGAGGATTGATAACAAAATATCCCATAGAACAGTGGCCTCTATGTAGTCCAAGAGTAAGCTTTGACTAAACTGAAGATGTAGATAGAAAGAAGGTAGTCTATAGTAAAAAGGAAAGAATGTTGGCTATGCCATCATCCAAAATGGCTTTTTACTGGTTGGCAATTTAGTGAAGTGGAAAAGAGTTCTGGACCATGAGACAAAAGGCCCTGTTAACTGGCTTTATAAATTTAGGTAAGGTTATTAATCTCTCCAAGCCAAAATTTTGTCATCTGTAAAATGGGAGCATTTCCTATCTCACAGAGTTGCTATTAGGTGGTATGGGAGTCCCATAATCTGTATTTTCAAACCAAGACATATAGCCAATCACATATAACCATCAAAACTAATGTTTAATAACTGTTTACTAGAAGACAGACATTATGCTCATGTATTTAGACATATAATCTCATTTAGATTTCCTCTACCACGATTCTACAAATTGGGAATCATTAATTCTATCCTGATCTTAGAACTGTGCCCAAAGCAATGTAAGTATGTACCTAGTACATGTTTGTTGTTACTAATAATATCTTGTATTTGTGAATAATTGAATTTAGTCTGTATAACAACATGGTGAAGAAGCAAGGTAAGTGTTTATAGCTTTAGCTAAGCCTCAATGTAAGTTTCTTGCTAATACGCAACAGAGCAGGGAGTAAAATTAAGCCCTTTGAACTCCCAGTCTGGTGCTACCTGTGTGATTTTCGTCATGACTCTACCCATCTTCCAGCCTGTTTTCTGGAGTCTGGGATGAGCAATTTCCGTGTCTTAGAAAACTCCTTAGTCCTGGGTAATCCAGAATGATTGGTCCCCCTACTTGAGTCTTCCCTCTCATTCACAGAACAGACCCAGACCTCTTGCCAAGAAACACTACTCAGCTGCCACCTCATTCCTTCAGCTCCCATTAACACTTTATTTCTGTATACTTTCTTGGTCTTTTTCAAGGGCTCCCCTCCACTGCCTGTTGAACATTTCCCCTATAATTTTCACATTCTTTTAGTCTTTTTAAAAAGTCGAGTATGAATTATAATTATTACAAACTCATGATCACACTGTACAAATACTTGTTTCCCATAATTCTCACCTAACATTTATCATAAGCATTTTTCCAAGTCATTCTTCAAGGAAGCATCATATTAATGAGTGTATGATATTCCACTGCAAGGGATATACCTTATTTTGTTAGTTAACCATTCCCCTATTGTATGACATTTAGTTTTTTTCCCCACCTGTTTATTCATCTGTGATGAATATCTTCATTCATAAATCTTTCGTACTGCTTTGATTATTTCCTTCAATTAACTTTATAAGAGTGGAATTACTGGGTCAAATGCTGTGAAAAATTTTAAGATTATTGATACATATTGCCAAAATGGAGAGAAAATTCAATTGGGAAGGGAAATTGCCAGTATTAATTTTAGAGATACATTTGGAAATGGTTTGAACAATATCTAAGTGATTATGGAGCTTCATTTTCTACATGGCTCTGTGGGGAGAACTTACTTTGGAAAGCACTTTAAAGTTAAAATCTAAGAAGGTGGGGAAAAAACTATATAAAATGTTTAGTCAATGTATATTGTCTTGTTTATTTTAGGTGGCATTTTATATTTAGGTGAAAAAGATGATACAGCAGAGGCCCCTTTTATAATTGTTATGTACAGTATATTTATGCCCCTTATAACATATCTGCCTTAATTTGATTCTTTAGAATTATTGCAGTCCTACTGTAATTGTATCTTTGCTAATATGACAAATTTTGGTCATATTTTTTAATTTATTCAATACAGTGTCCTTGGTCTGATATATAGCTCCAATTATAATATTGTTCCTATGGAAGCAGTCTTCTTTGGATGTTACTTCGAGGATTGCATTTACAGTAAACAGTAGGGACTGCATATACCATCATTCTTTTCTCCTCCCACCGACCACTAGAGGGAAGAAAACATTCAGAGGTAGCTCACAGTGTTATCTCCATCCTCCAAAAAGACCAGAGTGGTTTCCAACAGAAGCCACCTACTTAACGCTGTCACACTCTTCAGCTATTTCCTGCTGAGGCTATTTCTGTTGCATCCAGACTCCATACTTGCAATTTGGGGCCACCTCTTAGAAGAGCTGTCGTTTCATTTACCCGAAGTTTACAGAGCTCTTTAAGGAAGAAAGCAATCTCCTCTTATTTGTTGCATTTTCTTTATAGATCCAGGGAAGTAGATAATAAATGTAAAGGTAGAGTGATAGGAGCTATTATTCTATTTGGGACCACTGAAAATGAGAACATATGAGGCACTCAAGATAAAATTTCCAGGGCCCATCTATAGGACAAAGTGAACTTGTGTGCAGCAGCAAGAGAAATACCCACCCCTCCAAATGCCTGCATTAACCTGCCTCAATCCAACCCAGAATCTCTCTCAGCCCCTCCCTGATGGTCTCAGCCACACCTCAGACTCTTGGCCA
Source organism: Canis lupus familiaris (assembly GCF_011100685.1). NCBI lineage: Eukaryota > Metazoa > Chordata > Mammalia > Carnivora > Canidae > Canis > Canis lupus. Next base: position 82,435,153 of record NC_049260.1, read on the forward strand.
ACTCCTGACATCACACAGTAGAAAAATACCATAAGACTCACTTCAAGAATTTTCTGGCGGGATCCCTGGGTGGCGCAGCGGTTTGGCGCCTGCCTTTGGCCCAGGGCGCGATCCTGGAGACCCGGGATCGAATCCCACATCGGGCTCCCGGTGCATGGAGCCTGCTTCTCCCTCTGCCTGTGTCTCTGCCTCTCTCTCTCTCTCTCTCTGTGACTATCATGAATAAATAAATAAAAATCTTTAAAAAAAAAAATTTTCTGGCTAAGCAGCAAATCAGTTTTATTGCTGGGATCATTTTATCCTTGTGTCTAAGTCTCCCAAGTGTGTGGCCCATGGTTACCAGCAGCACTCTAGTGCTGTAGGAGGCATTAGTATAGTATAATGGTTGAGGGCGTGTATTTTGGAACCAGATGGATCTGACATCTAATCCTAGCCTCACCACTCTCCAGCTCTGCAATCCTTGGTTTTCTGAATTTTTAAAATGGGGTGGATGATACTACCTACCTTTATAAGATGATAGGAATTAAGTGTGATAATTAATGCAGAGTAAAGCCCTCAGCAAAGTGTCTGGTATATGGTAAGTAATTCATGGCTACTATTATTATTAGTCAAGTTCAGGGCTCTGGTATTTGCTCTTAGATTTTGTAGAGGCATCCTGCTGTTTGGAACTCTGCTGATTGCTCACCCTGATCATGTTTGGATAGGATGTTGGAGGCAACTTAATCCCTAAACTGATAACCTGGCTTGAAGTCTATTTTTCAAACTCTCATCTCAATCTACTAACTCTATTTGGGCCTTTTGCCTTTCTCCCATCACACAGGTCTGGCAGGGCTACTTGATCTCAGGAAGGTCAGACCCAACCTGATACTGGGCAACTCCTAGATATGCTTAATATCCTACAGGGCAAGTGAAGTTTTGCTTTTCAATGACTACAGGGAATCACTGTAGTTTCTCAAAGAGGGAAATTCTGTGATTCCTATAAGGAAAGCAGTCAGAGATTTAATGCCAAAAGTGATCTTTATGCTTTTAGTTGATTAAACTGGCAAGAATTTGCAAGAGCTATTGAACGGGATTGGTATACTACTTGGCATTCCATCATTCACTTCTTCATGTACAAATAATTTTTACTAAAGTTTTCCTGATGGGCAGGCAGCCTAGGGAGATTCGAGGCCATATGGCTTGATGAGTTCTCTATAATTCCCCATTCTACTCATTCACTGATGCCACCAAAATAACTATTGCCATTTATTGAACATGTATTAGTATGTACAGTTTAGCCTCATGAGTGACCTATGATGTATGGACTACTATAATTTCCATTTTACAGCTGAGAAAACTGAGGCTTATAGAGGTTTGCTGCCCAGAGTAACACATGTAGCATGGGGAACCCAGATGAGAACTTAAAATCCAAGCTTACTGCCAAAGTTTTTTTTCACATAGCTATGCTAAGTAATGGCTTATTTTTAAACAAAAGTAGTCCTAAAATGGTATAACAAATTAAGGAATTAAAAGTCTTTTAGACCTTCAGTGCAAATTAATTCAGTAGCTGAGAGCAGATTTTGACAGGGGAACTGCATGTGGTATATTAGTGTGTGTATGGAGGAGGTGTTGGCAGGAAGCTGGTGGTTGCTAGGGACCAAAGCCATCAATCCCTTGAGGGACAAAGGAGCAGGAGGTAGAAGAGACAATAAGAAAGTTACAGTTTTTCTTTTGGTTTTCCTACAAGTAAAAATGTTAGTGGATCCTGGCACACATAAAGAACCATCAGGGTGGTAGAAAGGGATGCATGGGTTTGGGGACCACTGAGATGTGCCTCTGACTCTCAGCTCTACCACTTTCATGGTGTGGAAAATTGGCAAATCACTTAACCTCTCTAAATCTTTGTTTCCTCATCTGTAAAATGGTGAACTTTGTGGTATGGCATTTATATCTCATTAAAAATGTTAAAGGATACAACATATATAAGATACCTAGGACAAAGCCTGGTACTGAGTAAATATTTTATAAATGGTAAAAACTATTATCTCCTAATTATGTACTATCCTTATCACTTTTATGATGATGATGATGATGATGATGATGATGATGATAGCAAAAAATATGACAACCACTATCTCTGATAGCTCTGAAGACAACCCCTATATCTTAGCAGGAAGAATGCATCTCTATGAACACATTAGTCAAGAGGAGGAGATGGGTGGGTAGTTTCTGGATACATTTAGATCACAGATGGGATTATAAGGCTAGAAGCTCATTTGGCATCTATAGGAGGTCTAAGAGACTCGAGCAGCTGGATCAACTTTACAGAATGAATTACAACTTCCCCCTTGGGCTCTATCAACACTTTTTTCAGGACCCTTGGCTATCTGTGGACCCATATGGATATTGGAGGATCTTTGACAAATAATAATAGAACTGCCAAAAGCCACCGACAGCCCAGCCAGTTGGAAAATCATGGCGACCTTTATGTGAATTGTGTATTTATTAAGCACCTACTGAAAGGCTTAAAAATAAGACTGTTATCAAGAAAAAAATTTTTCCATCCACGTTGAAGCAAATAGTGGGTATTTGTCATTTCTAATGGCTGAGTAATATTCCATTGTATACATAAACCACATCTTCTTTATCCATTCATCTTTCGATGGACACCGAGGCTCCTTCCACAGTTTGGCTATTGTGGACGTTGCTGCTAGAAACATCAGGGTGCAGGTGTCCCGGCGTTTCATTGCATCTGAATCTTTGGGGTAAATCCCCAACAGTGCAGTTGCTGGGTCGTAGGGCAGGTCTATTTTTAATTCTTTGAGGAACCTCCACACAGTTTTCCAGAGTGGCTGCACCAGTTCACATTCCCACCAACAGTGCAGGAGGGTTCCCCTTTTCCAAGGGAAAGGGAGAAGAAATGTGTGGGAAATATCAGAAAGGGAGACAGAATGTAAAGACTGCTAACTCTGGGAAACGAACTAGGGGTGGTGGAAGGGGAGGAGGGCGGGGGGTGGGAGTGAATGGGTGACGGGCACTGGGGGTTATTCTGTATGTTAGTAAATTGAACACCAATAAAAAATAAATTAAAAAAAAAGTTAATGATTTGGGTGCTGTAAGTTACAAAAAGTCTTTGGAGTTTTATGTAAGCTAGATAGGCTTACCCATGTGCAAAGGAGGTTGGTTACCACATATGAGCTATAATGCAAGTAAGCAAGAGTGTAGGTTCTGGGTGATCAGGGACTGGAAACCGATGGGTGTTATTTAATAGCATTTCTTAGGTTCTAAGCTGTGGACATTTTGCTTGAAGTAGGTGGTAAAAGAGAAAAGAAAAGGCAAGCTATCATATAATGCCATGGTTGGCAGTAGTCAATGGCATGAGTATTATAAAAACTAGACATTCTCTTTTCAAAGGAAAAAAGAAACTTGATGCAAATAGCCTATTTGATTACTACCTCTTTTTCACTCCAAATGCTGCCAAATTGGGATGCCTGGGTGGCTCAGTGGTTGAACACCTGCCTTCAACCCAGGGCACGATCCTGGAGTCCCGGAATCGAGTCCCACGTCAGGCTCCCTGCATGGAGCCTGCTTCTCCTTCTGCCTATGTCTCTGCTTCTCTCTCTGTGTTTCTCATGAATAAAAAAAAAAAGTTTTTTTTTAAAGAAACAAATGCTGCCAAATTATGTTATTAAAATGATCAGCAATATCTAATGGATGTTTTGAATGTTCACAAGTTTCCTAATAAGATTTGGGTTGTATGCTTTTTCTAATGGCTATCTATCCCTAAGGGACCAAATTCTCAATCTAATATAAATGCCACTTGCTAGTTCTTAAAGATAGTGGTAGGAGCTGATTAGTGTACAAAATTGTTCAAAGTTCAAGATGACTAAAAATGAAGTTTTAACCAGTCCCATGAGTAAAGTGGATTTATGTTGCTTACTCTGTCAAACCCAACAGATAAGCTCTTATCATGCTAACATTTGGCCACAGTCCCACTTCTCCCCCATACCTGGGAGAGGAGGATTTGGGATGATTAATGGGTGAGAACTGCTACTCCCTACATTTTATGGTCCCATCATTTATGAAGAGGAGAGTAAAAGTGGCTAGGATGTGACTCCCTTCTGGATGCTCAGGATTCCCATGAGCCTCTAGGCATGCACCACCACCTGGGTCAAGCTCTTACAAATCTGTTTCTCCTTTAAGGTCCTGCTCCAGTTTCATGCCCTCATCAGCAATTACTGTCCCTGGTAAAAGTTTTCTGAATATATATCCAGGCTTGAATATATACTCTTCCACTGAATAAAGTTCAATGCAAACAGATAAAAAACAAACTGAACATTGATCCTCTGCTTAAGGGCCTCAAAGCCCAGTAGGTGAGAATAATAATAATAATAATAACCATAGCATCAGTGATAACAGCTGTAGTGGTGATGATGATGACCAATTATTAAGGTGTCTAAGCTCTTCCCATATATTATTTTATCCTTACAATAAGTATTATTTGCTCCTTCATTCAACAGAACAAAACAAATCAGGCCAAGTCTCTTTCCACTTAGAGCAAAGGAAGCTGAGAAGCTTTCTCCACTGAGGTAGGAGGAGAATCAAAGGAGTGGTATCCTGGAAGTCAAGCAAAGAAAGTTTTTCAAGAGAGAATGAAAAGCCATTTTAAATGCTGGTGGTAGGCCAAGTAAGAAGATGGAGAGATGATCATTGGAATTAACAATGTGGATGTCACTGGTGACCTTTAAGAGAAAGGAGTGGTGGCAATGAAAGCCTGATTAGAGTAGACTTAAGAGAGAACGGAAAAGTGAAGATTTTCAGTACAAACAGATATTTCAAGGGGGAATGCTATAAGGGAGGCAGAGAAATGGGATGGTAACTATAGGAAAACATGAAGTTAAAGGAGGGTAATAGCTAATAATAGTAACAATTATAACAGCTAATAATTGAGCACTTACTAGGTGTTGCATTACACTAATTGCTTTATGTGTATTAATTAGCCTATGCAGCGGTCATAACAACCCTGTGAGATACTTACTACTACTCCAGTTCACAGTTGAAGAAACTGAAGCTCAGAATGGTTAAGCCATTTGTTTGATGTAGGGTTTCCCAACCTTGACATCTTGACATGTTGGGCCAGATAATTCCATGTTGTGGGGGACAGGTCCTGTGCATTGTATGATGTTTAACAGCATGCTTGTCCTCTACCCGCTAGATGCCAGTAGCACCACCAACTATAGCAATCAAAAATGTTTCTAGACCTGGCCACATATTCCCTAGAGTGCCCTTGGTTGTGAACTATGGGTAAAGATCACACATCTAGTAAATGATAGAGCCAGGTCTTAAAAGATTGGTTTATTTAGCTCCAAAACCTGTGCTCTCAACCAGTAGACTTATCTGTACTATGAAGATGATAAATTTCCCCCACCCTCTTCCAAGTACCTGCAGTTTTTTGGGAAGTATGATGAGTATCTGACCACTGGGCCAAGTAAGTGCATTCTGATCACAAGTTCTGTGCTTTGGGCTTGCATAAAGTCTCTGAATCTGACTCTCTCTCTTGTTCCCAAACAGACCACACACACACACACACACACACACACACACACACACACACACACACACCTGGCCTTCACAATCAAGGGAAGGAGTTTATTTTTTTAAAAAAACTCTTTAGAATTTTTCCTCACTCTGGACTCCTAAGTGTAAGATGAAGTGGTGGGACCAGATGATTCCTAAAGTACCTTCTGGCTCCAATGTCCTGTGAGTCTAAATGTCCTCCCTTTTTTTTTCAGGAGGTAAATGCTTTTTATAAGGGGGTGAGTGAGGGCCAAAGGATGCTTGAGGACCTTCAGCGTGGAAGCTGCTCCAAAGTTCCCAGGCTGTGCTGGTTTCCATTTCTCCCATTGCAGAGGGTCGAGAGCCACTCTGGTTTGGGCCACAGGCACGGTGGTTCAGGGTCACCCTCTGCTGCTTCCTGGCCGGGTGGCCACCTCCCCCCGGGGCTATAGAGGAGGTGCTGTGGCTCCTGCTGGGCTGGGTTGGGCAGGGCCCCCTCCCTTGGGTGGCAGCCTTGCAACTGAGCCCGAGGTTCCCTCAAAGACCTGACCTCTGGGGCCCTGTGGGGCTGGCTGGGTGTGGGAGTGGGTTCCATGCTCGGGGCTCTCAGGGAGCGGAGACTTCTGGAGACCATGTGAAGAACCCGTGCAGGCCCTTGGCTGGATCTGGGAAACTGGGGAGCCTGGTAGAGGCTCTGTGGGGGATGGCAAGAATGGGGACAATTTGTCATTAGGCTGTAAATGAGCCTGGCAGGGGCTCAGTGACACTCCATGCTCCGGTTCCTCCAAGGAACCCTGGAGGCCTTCATTTTTTTTTTTTAAAGATTTTATTTACTTATTCATAGAGACACAGAGAGAGAATGAGAGGCAGAGACACAGGCAGAGGGAGAAGCAGGCTCCACGCAGAGAGCCCGACGTGGGATTTGATCCATTGTCTCCAGGATCACACCCTGGGCTGCAGGCGGCCCCAAACCGCTGCGCCACCGGGGCTGCCCCCCCTGGAGGCCTTCAAACCCGGCTCCTCACTTCACCAGGGAGGAAGGAGACAGGCTTCCATCCTGCTCTCAGAACTCTAGTAAGGTTTTGATCTGATACAGAAGGTAAAGCTCAGAAGTTAGTTTGCCTTACTCTGGTGTCAGTCACTGGAGCCATGGGCTCATGTTTCCAATAATAGATTTTATGAGGTCACTAAACTCCCCATCACACATCTCAAAAACTAGCCCATGTTGGGCACCATGGGGCTCCTGGTGTCTCTGCCCTCCTGAGCCTCTCTGAGTCTCTGTTTCTTTCAAAGGGTGGGTACCTTTCAGCTTTGTGGGGATCAATATCTACATGGATATACAGGTTCAGGCACATTTCTGAGTTCATGGAGTGTCTGAAAGGGTTTTAAGAAAAATAAATGTTGGGCACTTGGGTGGCTCAGTAGTTGAGCATCTGTCTTTGGCTCAGGTGGTGATCCCTGCATCCTGGGATCAAGTCCCGCATTGGGCTCCCTGCAGGGAGCCCGCTTCTCCCTCTGCCTATGTCTCTGCCTCTCTCTGTGTGTCAATCATGAAAAAATAAAATCTTGAAAGAAAAATAAATGTTGCTCTATATGAGCATGTGTGGCTTTTCTCTCCAGGTATGCCCAGTTAATAATTCTTCAACTGAATTGCAAAGGCTATGTCTAACCCCGGGCTCCCTTCCCTCCCTGAGCTTTGTGAAGTTTAAGGCTCTATTCTTACAGCAAAGGGGCCCTGCCTGAGGAGCCTGTTTAGACCTGTATTTTCCTTTTGTTTGCTTTCTTTTTGTCTCTCTCTGGGAAACCTGGCTCCTGAACTCTCATTCCATACTGGGCCCCACAACATGTTTCTCCCAAGCTCCCTCCTTTGCTCATAGCTTTCCTGGCATTCTCCCAGCAATGTATGAAGGGGGCAGCATCACTGGTGTCAGCTCCAAGAGGGAGCCCAACTAAAACAATGGCATGCCAAGTCACGACAATTACTTGAACTAGCAAAGACATGCACAGGGACAGAGACCATTGTTTCTTTGATATGGACAGTAACTAAACATATACATTAATTTCCCCGGGGTCCAAAGGAATGAGCATTTTCCCCCTTCAGGTTTTCAAAAATTAAAGACAAAAACTAAGCTTGTAAAACAGAATTCAAAAGTGTGAAAGCCGTTCTAGCAATGCCAAGTGCTCAGTTAAGTCCATGGAATGAGCCTGCTATGGTCACAGCTGGTAAGGACACAATTCTGAGGTACACCATAGATCTCTCCACCGATCAAGCTTCAAAATTTGTCTTCAAGGAAACAATGGCTTCCTTCTTTCATGATTCCCAAGCCCTACCTTTCACTCATAACTCCTGTAACAAAATGTGTTGAATAGGAAACAGAAGCTCTTTCAGAACCTGCTGAGCTGGCCTCTCTCACTGGGCACTCCGGTGACTGCAGGAGCTTTTCGCATCCTGTGGAGAAAAGCATCACACAGTCTCCTCTGTAATCAAGACAAGGGTCACCTCAGTGCTACTGACTCCACTGGGTTTGGGGATGAATTTTCCTCATTTGATATCAGCAGGGACTAAGCAATAAAGACACGCATTTTCAAGGATTTAGAGGAATATGAGGAAAAAGAAGCTAGCTCTATCTTTCAGCTCATTAAAAAAAATGAAAAGGTGATACGTTAATCTAAAATGAAGCCCTCATTATCCAATCACTGTTTTAGGTGAATGTGTTTGTGTGTCCAAGGTTGGAGAGAATCATTTAAAGAAATAGGATCTGAGCATCAGAAAATGATGCAAACTTTCTTTTTTTAAAAGATTTTATTTATTTATTCATGAAAGACACACACAGAGAGAGGCAGAGACACAGGCAGAGGGAGAAGCAGGCTCCATGCAGGGAGCCTGACGTGGGACTCAATCCCAGGACTCCAGGATCATGCCCTGGGCCGAAGGCAGGGGCCAAACCGCTGAGCCACTCAGGGATCCCCTAATGTAAACTTTCCATTCTGTTGTGCTAGGAGATCTTGGATATGCCACTTGCCCTCTAACAATAGGGAGCATTCTACCTGTCTATCATGTCTCTCCACTCCAATCCATCCCGCACAACCCTTGCCAAACTAATCTTCCTAAAGAAATTTGTCTTGTTGGGATGCCTGGGTGGCTCAGCAGTTGAGTGTCTGCCTTTGGCTCAGGGTGTGATCCTGGAGTCCCATCAGGCTTCCTGTATGGAGCCTACTTCTCCCTCTGCCTGTGTATCTGCCCCGCCCCCCTCTCTCTGTGTGTGTGTCTCATGAGTAAATAAATAAAATCTTAAAAAAAACCTTGTCATATTAAAAAAATAGTTTGTTAAATCACTCTAGTCCATACCAATATCTCCTTTTGAGGATTTGTGCTCTGCCTTTCAGACTTTCAATCAGATGCAATGCATGTTGTGAAGCACTGCTTTGTGTGTGTGTGTGTGTGTGTGTGTATGTGTGTGTAGTCTTCCTAAATAGAGGCCTGGCCCTTGTAATAAGTTCGCATTCCCCACCAATATTTAGCCCCCTGAGTGCTTTCTTAAATCTTGTCTAATGGGCTTGAACCTCACACAGCACAATGAAAAAAAAAAAAAACAAAAACAAATACAGAACATAGTCTAGGACCTCTACCTCTATAAATAAAGATGGCCATTAAATAAATGGCCATGTGCTACATTTGTTAAAATAAAAGCTCTTTTGAAGAGATGACAGTGAAGCAAATTTCTGCAAAGCAATGCACATTTTTTCCCCATTGACTTCTACTATAGCTTAAGAAAGATGCCATGCAATTAATTTCCTTAAACATTCTTGGAAGACTTCCATTAATGCAAGTCTTCTCAGAATAGACACCAAATTACTTCTATGACATATACTCAGGAATTTCATCTACACATATTTCTAACTTCCATACAATGAGTGGCCTATACAGAGGGAGAAACCTGCAGCACAACTATAAAAACTGATATGACTCCTCACATAACTTGTAGTCACAGATGAAACCCAGCCTTTCCTAACATGTGCATTTTATTTCTTAACTTTTAAAAGACCGGAGTATTAGAAAAACATTGTAAAACGCAGATAAGGATGTAAAGAGATGCTAGATATGCAGTCAGGAGTTACTTCTCACTCAGGCAGGGGAAGGACTATGAATTTCCGATATCTCGTCTATGTCTTAGATTTTCTCCATTAGAAGGGTTCCTCCAACCACAACAAGCCAACCAAAATGAGTTCATCTGGTTATGGTCATGGGATTAAGAGGCCATTTGGCATGGCAGAAAGAACACTGGGCAGGGGGATGGAATAGTTGTTTCAAATCTCAGCTATGTCACTTCAAGGGACCTTGGGAAAGTCTCTTAACCTCTCTGAAACTGTTTCTTCTGTGAGTCTTCATATTTAAAGTGAGGGTAAGAGCCTTCACAGGCATGCTGGGAAAGGCCTTTTATAAACTATGATATGCCACTTGGGGCTTGGATCTGACCTTCTAAGCTTGAAATTGTATTATTTTAAATTTCTTTACTGTCTCACTTCTCCCAACTCCTGAGATTCCCATTGCTTTATGTTGTGTAAAGTTGCCAAGATGAAGCTCTAAAGTTGATGGCATGGCCATTCTATAGGGAAAGAGCAAAAGATTTTGACAGTTACTTTTCTCTTATTCAAAGTTCTTTTCCTTCTGCTTGTGGGTCCCCATCTATTATAAGTATGGTCTGGGACAGTGGCCTACAAATCTTTCTGATTGCATGCCTTTTTCAGTTTAAAAAAAAATTGAGCATGCTTCCTCTCTATCTCTCTCCAATACATCAATACATTATTATTAAAGTTATCTACATGCCCTCCTCTACATATATATTATGAAACAAAACATATAGAAAATGTAAAAAGGTAAAATAAATAGCATGTCAAATGCCTTGTCATGATGGCTTCATTATATTATTAGCTAACATTTCAAGGCACGATATATACTTAGGACAAGATTTTTCATTATTGAGAATGGGTGTAAATCCATATTTAATATAGTCTTCTTGATTATTCTTGCTTTACTTTTTTGCCAACTTCTTGTCGGGTATGATTAGATTGTTGTGTATTTTGTTGTGTATTTTTTAAGATTTTATTTATTTATTCATGAGAGACACAGATAGAGGCAGAGACATAGACAGAGGGAGAAGTAGGATCCCTGCAGGGAGCCTGACGCGGGACTTGATCCCAGGAACCTGGGATCACGACCTGAGCTGAAGGCAGACACTCAACTACTGAGCCACCCAGGCATCCTGATTGTCATGGTTTTTACCTTATAATGCAGCTGATGGAAAAACTCAGTCTAGGGCAGCCCTGGTGGCTCAGTGGTTTAGTGCCACCTTCAGCCCAGGGCCTGATCCTGGAGACCTGGGATCAAGTCCCACGTCGGGCTCCCTGCATGGAGCCTGCTTCTCCCTCTGCCTGTGTCTCTGCCTCTCTGTGTGTGTCTCTCATGAATAAATAAATAAAATCTTAAAAAAAAAGAAAAACAGTCTAGGAGTAGGAGAAGTGTGAGCGCTGCCATTTTTACATGCTCATATTATTAATTTTATCTTCAATATATGGTTTATTCGCAGGAATCTTCTTAAGCCATTTATCCATTTTGTGAGGGTTAATGTAGTTAGATAATATAATCCATAAATCCACTTAACTGGGCCCAAGGAAATACCAATATCTCTGGTAGAGATACAGGGAGAAATGTGAGGGCCCCAGGGTCACCCCTTCTATCTTGTGGGCCCTCACTCTTCCCTCAGAATACCTTATGGAGCATATGCAATGGGAAAGCCAAAGACAGATCCACCTGGTGAGGGTGTCCATGACAGTGTGCATATTACGTATTTAACAGGCTTAATAATAGGAGTGATAATGGCTAACGCTCTCATAGTGCGTAGTGTACCACACACTGTTGTAAGCACTTTATATAAATCAAATAATTTAATCCAAATTTTAATTGGTTTCTAGGCTTTCTTAATTTATTTTTTTAAATTTTATTTATTTATTCATGAGATACACACACACACACACACACACACACACACACACAGAAGGGCACAGACACAGGCAGAGAGAGAAGCAGGCTCCATTCCATGTAGGGAGCCTGACGCGGGACTCCATCCCGGGTCACCAGGACCACACCCTGGACTGAAGGTAGCGCTAAGCCACTGAGCCACCCGGGCTGCCCTGGTTTCTAGGCTTTCTCAATTTAAATCGGAAGTTCTAATAATTTCTATTATACCCCAATGGACTGACTTGTGTGCACAATCCCCCCAATTTTGGAGACCACTGATCCAGGTTTTGAGGGTGAGAATCTTTGAATAAGTAAGTATGCTTCTATAAAGTACATCACAGTAACTCTTTCTGATATCTTGCTTGCCTTTTGACAGATGACAAGACATGGGCTGGTGACACAGGAAGTGATCCTAGGCAACTGAAAGCAGAGGGGAGGAGGTGGGTGAGGAGGCCACGGTAGGGACAATGAGAAGGAGGGTGAGAGAGCTAGAAATGCTGGAGCGAGAGGGAGGGAAGCATGGGTGGGCACAGGAGGAAGTCAGGAAAGGGGTAAACAGCTGGCAAGGGAAGATGATGGCAGACTCTACAAGGAAGAACATATGTCACACTCGCGTGCCAGATGCTCACCCCTGTCTTGATACCCAAGGTCTCTGATATATGGGTTAGCAGGCCAGTCCAAGGAAAACTAAGTGGTCTCTAAAGATGTGCACACAACTCTTCCCCAGGCATGCAGGGTGGACCTGCTTTGTTTCATCAGAATGGCATATGTAATTTATTCAAGCAGTGCAAGGATAGAGCAACACCTAACCTAAAGAGTAGGACTATGAAGCCAGAATTGTAGGAAGAATGGTTCCCAGGCAAGGAAGGGAAGATATTTTGGGGGTATGGGTGGTGTGGAGATATCCCTGTGATTCTCTTCAAATCACACCAGCCAGATGACTAAGGGGGCGGGAGGACTGCACATCTTGCAGCCGTGTAACTTCAGCTATGAGGAGCTTCCAGCATCAGCAGCAAAAAGCTATGGCAAGTGATTTACATCCAAGGCAGCTGCCAAGACACCACTCCAAAGGGTAGAACACTGTCAAACACTGCCTCCCATATCTCACTGCAACATTAGAAAGCATGATAAGATGCTCTGAGGGCAAGAAACTGTCACAAGGCAGTACAGTAACAGTGTCTGACTTAGATGATCAGAGCTGGTGGGTTCTTGGAGATTACCCAGCATGAACTCCTCATTTTATGTGTAGGTAAATTGAGACCCTGAGAGGATAAAGCATCAGTCCAAAATCATCCAGTGAGCAAAACTCAGGCATGGCACTTGGGTCTCTGGATATCTAAAGCAGTACTCTTGACTTCACAGCTGTGTATTATCTCCTCCTCTGGCTCCTTGGCTCCTTTCTAACAGAAGCCTCCGTCACTAGTATGGATAATATGTTCCATAAACCCCACACTGCCCCAAAATGATCAAAGAAGGGATTAGGATAACCACAAACATCTGCTAGGTTATGACTGCATCTTGATTTGGTGCAGAGACACTAAATTTTAACCTTATCATCAATTATCCTCCATCTAAATAAGTACAGTATAAATACACAGAGACTTTTTTTTTACCTCCCCCCCCCCCTACTACCACCCAATGGCTATTGTGCTGCACAAAGGCTCTTACTCTCTTCCCATGAGGGAGAGGAACAAGAGACTCAAGACCATCGACTTTGCACAAAGCTAAGAGGCATTAAGCAAAAAAATTGGTGGAGAAGAGAGTGCAATCAATGTCAAAAGAAAGACTGTGATCACCTTTGACTTGCAATTATTCAAGAATATCCTCACCTTGGAGGAAGAACCAATGGCTGGTAGCAAAATATAAGCATTCTGGCAAGTCCCTTGCCTTGGCAGGCACAGCGTAAGAAGCAATCAGGCAAAAGAAGAGATGAGCATCAAAAACTCAGAAGAGTTAGGTAGAACAGAATTCTAAAGCAAGCTATATGAACCAGAGTGTGGGATAGACCAGGAGACCTTACAGCTAACAGGATCTAAAAACAATAGGAAATGACTGCCCTGGCTCGTTGCCTTCTTTTAGCAGAAGGGATTTCTCCTGAGACAGTGGACTCTCACCTGCTTCACAGCAGCCTCACAGCTAATCCAGGATGTGGAGAGTAGGGCTGGACCCATACCTATCCAAATTGGTTGGTCAGTTAGTCCTTCACGAAACAGCTTGTAGTGCCTACTGCCCCTACAGAATCTAAGAAGACCCAGTCACTGACCTTTAGGAGTTCATAAGCTAGTGGAGAGCAGACAAATCAATAGCTTGCTATAATTCAGCACCAGAGCAATGATGAGAAAGTAGAGAGACCCTCTGCCTTGTGGATCATGGAAAGCTCCACAAGGAGGTGAAGCCTTTGTTCAGTTTTAAAGGATGGGTAAATAGAAGCAAGTCAGCAGAGAGGGAAGAGCTGGTGGAAGGAGAGTACATGGAAATGGAGTAGCAAGTATAAAACCTGGAGCCTACTAAATAAATAACAGAGCAGATTCCGTGAACTATAAAGAGTTCAGTTCATGTGTATGGTTTGGTTCTGTTTCTGAAGGAGGAGGCTCCTGGTGGTGAGAGCTAATGTTGGTGAGGTAGTCAAGCACCAGACCACGGAGGATTTTATAAGCCAACTAGAGCTAAAGGTTTTTTTTTTAAAGATTTTATTTATTTATTCATGGGAGACACAGAGAGATAGAGACATAGGCAGAAAGAATAGCAGGCTCTCCACAGGGAGCCCGGTGCAGGACCCGGGGATCATGCCCTGAGTGGAAGGCAGATGCTCAGCCACTGAGTCACCCAGGTGTCCCTAGAGCTAAGGTTTTACTGTGAGATGGATTGGGAGCCATCAAAAGATTTTAAGCAAGAGTCTCAGGATCATATTCATGTTCTGGAAAGATTATGACAGTAGAGTGGCAAAGAGCCAGGGAAGAGTGAGACTGGTGGATGGAGGACCAGTGTGGGGGCTAGTATGGTAATTCAGGAAAGATAGCGTACAGACCTGGACTGGACAAATAGGTATGGAGAGGAGTGGATGGATTCGGGCTTTGTTGTGGAAGATTAATGGACAGGATGTGACGATGAATTGGAGGTGGTAGTGGAGAAAGGTTTCTGGCTTGAGCAATAAAGTGCTAGTTGGTGCCATTTGCAGAGATAGAAAAGACATAGCTAAGACTCAGGAAGGGATACATCTGGTGGGAGGGGGGCAGTGATGGTGGAATTCTGTATGAAATGGAGTTATGGTGCCAGTAAAAGTCCAACCAGAGATAGCCAATGAGGAATTGACACTGCTGACCTGAAGCTAAGGAGAAAGGTCTGAGCTAAGGGTAGAGATATATGTATCATTGTGTGGGTGGTATATAAACTAGGAGAGGCCTCCAATGAGCAGGGAAGTGGGATGAGGACAAAACCCTGGGGAATCCCAATCAGAGTAGGAAGAACATCATGAAATCCAAGGGAACAGAGGGTTTCAGGAAAGGAGGTGTCTGATGTAGAAGAGAAACAAAGGCCGATAAAGAATGAAAAATGTCCACTGGATTTGGCAATTAGCAGGTTACTGGTGACCAGTGTTTGCAGTGAGGCTAGCCTGCAGAGGGCTGAGGAGTGGGTGGGCAATGGAGCCAAGCAGCTTGTATACAGGCAGCTGGAGTAAGGCCCGGCCACCCAAGGAGCTCATGTGCAACATGAGCTTTGACTTGGGGGCAGGAGAGGATGAAGACATTGATATGTGTGGTAGTGGCAGGTCAGGGTAGGGGCATGGGGTGTGGGAGAAGGGAAAGATGTACACAATAATTGCCCAAATCAGGAGCCAATGGGAAGGCCTCTTGGTGGCTCTGGCTCCAGTCAGCTGACACGGGGAGCACCAGCTGTTTGCAGGAGGAGAGTCAAAAAACCAAACCAAACCCCCAAAAAACAAAATTCGTGGTTAATGCAACTGGGCCTGGAATTCATGGTATACACACAGTTTTTGACAGAAAAGTGGCAGGAAGCAGGCAGCAGATGAGGAGATAAGAGACCTGGGGTGTTTCACATAAAACTTTCTAGCTAGGACACAGCTGTAAAATGGGCAAACAGCCCTGATCTCGGGGTAGCGGGGAGGGATCCCAATATTCCCCATGGCTTGGGATTATCTATGATAATGCTCCTTTAGGTGGCATGAACAATGAGGAACTCACCATGCCATATACAAACACCAGCCAGAACACTCTTAAAATGGGGAAAAGTCTGAAACAGTATTAAGGAATATAGCAGGCTCTGAACAAAACACACAATCCCTCCTGCTCCCCACTCAGACAGACACACACTGATGCAGTACAATGCAGAGACAACTTGAAAATCCAAGTAGGGGAAACAATGAGAAGAGACAGAGATGGAAAACTGATATATTTTGTTCAATCTAATGCCCCCTCCCCCTCAAAAAATATACGGGGAGAGGAAAAACTTTAAAGAATGGTCCTCCCAAGGACACCTGGGTGGCTCAGCGGTTGAACGTCTGCCTTTGGCTTAGGCCATGATCCCAGGGTCCAGAATCGAGTCCCGCATTGGGCTCCTTGCAGGGAGTCTGCTTCTCCCTCTGCCTGTGTCTCTGCCTCTCTCTCTGTGTCTCTCATTAATAAATAAATGAAATTTTTTAAAAAAGAGAATGGTCTTCCCAGGTAATAAAACATACTACCCCCCACCCCACCCCAAGAGAGAAAACTAAAAGTCAAATAATAAGTCAATAATTCAATGTCAGGGGGGAATAAAAAAGAAACCCTTTCTTTAACATTAGCAGGTATGCTGTCTTTCAAAGTTGACATTCTCCTAAAGTATGCTAAGTAAGTTTAGCCAATAACAGGCTCGTGAGCATGGCCAAGACACTTAGCAGTGTCTTTACTTGTGGCATACAGATAATACAGACCCTGTGAAAAGATGCTTTGAAAAATACAAAAGCAGTACCCTAAGGCTAGGCAAAGGCTTTTACCATGCAAGGCAGGCATTCAAGAAAGCAGTTTGAGAGTGCAGGAGCCAGCAAGGGGTTGGACTGCTGTTGTGCAGGAGTGTTAGGTGTTGTGTAAACGTCTTAGTTCAAGAGGCCTCTGGCAAACAAAAAGTACACACTGCCCAGCAAACTATGTACTTGATGTTTTCCTCAAGGCAAGAGGCAGACCTGCCAAGGGCTGCAGCATATCTCAGGGGTGACCCGACGTTCCATTCCCCTCCCAGCTCTCAGAGCTGAGGGGGAACAGTTTGAAATCCAAATGGGGCCCGCTGCTCAGCTAAGGAAAACAGTCTCAAATCTTTCTGACATCTGCACAAAGGGGGTACCGAGGGGCTGCCCTGCAGGGTCAACAGTGCTGGGGCCAGTTTAAACAATCTCACTTTGCCCTGGGAACGCAGGAGGGTAGGGAGAAGGACTAACATGGATCTGGTGGCCCAGGCGGCCTCAAGCATCCTCATTCACAGGTCTGCCCCGAGCATGCTGGCCTCCTGATCTGCCTGGAAAATACGGCATCCCAGGTCATGACTCATGAAACAGAGCTTGGTCTGCTTCAATAACCTGGACAAACATTCCCAGCAACTGCAGACTTCACTGGTAAACTTTAGACCACATTTAACCATGTGGACTCTGAATCTATTTAATATTGAAAAAAAAATCAGTGTGGCGATATTGTTTCCCCCAGTCCCACAGCACTTCAGCCACTCAAGTTTTCAAAGGAGAAGATGGCCTAGGGCTCCAGATGTTTGGAACCCAAATGAGAGGGTTCCACTGCCTTCCATCTTCAAAGATCAAAATCTCAGCCAGAGGTTAAATGATGAGGTCATCTTCTGCATGTTTGCCTGGTGTGGGACTACCTTCTGTTCCAATATATAATAAGGTCATTATTGTAGAAATTGGATCTTGAAGTTGTTTGATTATATACATGTTAAAACACAATAAAAACTATTAGCTTTAAAAAAAAAAGTAAATAAAGGCTCTGCACCCCAACCAGCAACTTGGATCTGCTGATTCTCAGTTCCCTGGTTGTGGGGTCTAACCCACCACGCATATCCCCTACAACCTGCCAGGAAATGACTTTTTGTGTCAAACTGCAAATCTCATCTGCTTCCGCTTGGGCCACTTTTTTTTCTCTGCAGAGGAAAGGTAAGTCAATAAGAATCACTCATGAAAGTGGATAGAGGACATGTCCAGGAAATTGACAGAAAAAACATACATGTTGAATGAATATGTGGAAAGACACTTAAACTCACATGTAGTCTGGGAAGTGGGATGATTTTCACCCATATTAGGAAAAATATCAAGTGTTGGCAAGGGTGTAGAAGCATGGGCACTCCTGTACAATGCTGATGGGAGTGTGAATTGGAATATTTTATGAGGTAATTAAACAATAGGTTTGAAAATTAAAAATGTTGATTACCTTGTATCTGGAAATTTGATCCTTAGTACCTATGCTAGAGATAAGTCCAAGAAGGTTAGTTCAAGGATTTTCACTGTAGCACTGCCACTTTTTAAAATAGCAAACATTTGGAAACAACCTAAGTGTTCATCAAAAGGGAAGCGAATGTCTAGATTAAACTATGGGGTAGAGAAAAAGATCTTAAGGACATATTAAATGGCTATTTAAAAAAACCAAACAAAACAAGGCACAGAATATATACTTATGATTGTATTTTAGGGAAGAAAGACCAGAAAATGAAACTATGTTTATTCATGTTTCTACATATCTCTGAGTATTGTACACAGGAAAAGACTAGAAAGACAACAGAGGGACTGGAGTCTCAGAGGAGACTTCTGCTTCACCTCTATTGCTTGCATATTGTTTAAGAATGTGTGGGAAATATCAGAAAGGGAGACAGAACGTAAAGACTGCTAACTCTGGGAAACGAACTAGGGGTGGTGGAAGGGGAGGAGGGTGGGGGGTGGGAGTGAATGGGTGACGGGCACTGGGGGTTATTCTGTATGTTAGTAAATTGAACACCAATAAAAAATAAATTAAAAAAAAATAAATAAAGGACAATGAGGGATCCCTGGCGCAGAGGTTTAGCGCCTGCCTTTGGCCCAGGGCGTGATCCTGGAGACCCGGGATTGAATCCCACATCGGGCTCTCGGTGCATGGAGCCTGCTTCTCCCTCTGCCTATGTCTCTGCCTCTCTCTCTCTCTATCATAAATAAATAAAAATTAAAAAAAAATAAAGGACAATGAAAGAGAAAAAAAAAGAATGTATTCATATATTTATGATAGCACTATCTTTTTTTCTAAAGTGTTTCCTGGTTGAAGATCAGAGGCAAAGGCATGGGCCTTGGTGGCTACAGTGAACATGACTTCTCTGGGAGGCAACAGTAGGTAAAAGTAAATTGACATAAAATCAAAGGACCCAGGTAATAGGTAATAATCTGTCATCAATTTGCTGTGTGACCCTGGGAAGTCATTTTCCTTCTCAGAGTCTGTTTTCTCTGTACAATCAGTGGATAAGATGAGAAGCTCACTAATATACTTTCTGATATTTTAGGATTCTATAAGTCTATGCCTTTAATGTATAATGGGTCTGGTCCCTTTTGATGAGGAGATGGCTATTTCTCTTCCTTCAAATTCTGGCATAGTTTGATATGTCACTTTACCCCAAATGGAAGATAAAGAAAGAGAAGGTGGAGTGGCCACTCCATTCTCTGTTTGGCTATGTTTTTGAGGGTTTGGTTGATTCATTTATGCTCTCTCTCTCTTTGACAGTGTAAGCGCTTAGGCTTGTTTGAGTATGATCAGAGTGCAGACGCAATGCTGAAAGTCAGAAGACCTGAATTCTACAGAGTGGCCATAAATTCCGGGAACATAAATCATATTTTATTTTTCAAAGATTGAACCCTCTTGAATACTTTTTTTCTGAGTGACACTAAAGATGTAGGTTTATTCTGTGAGAATCAGAGGTACAAATCACCTGGTCCAATGTTTCCCATATACATATACAAGGGTTGATGGAGATGCTCTGCCAATGCACAGTGTTCATTGCACTTTGCACAACTTGAGCTGTGCCTTGCAAAGATGGAACAAGATATTGAATATATCCCATAATGTTTTTAAACAAATCCTAAATTTTAATATAATATCTATAAATCTTCCTTTATGTGCAATCTCTTGTATCTTCGAACTTTAAGGGTACCCTGATAACTTGCTTTTTGACAAGTCACACCCCTGGTCTGTAGATAACAAATGGACTGCTTGCTCCCCAGAGGGAAGAACCAAGTAGCTAAAAATGAGCCATGAAAATTTACATGTATATACAGACATTTTCTGGTTCTTCACAACCTAATTGGCTTTTGGAAATACTCCAGATGAAACCCTGAGGGAACACTGACATGAAGTCAACAAAGGAAACCTCTTCCTGGTCCCTCAGAGACCTTGACCAATCTAGTTCTGCCTCTCATCTGGTTAGCAAAGCTCCTTCCAGCTGCTCCTCATCACTTTGCTTGTACCATGAAGTCACAAGAGTAAATTCTAATCAGTTGAATTCTAAAGAAAACACACATGCTCCAGATCGTAACTCCTTTGACTATGTGTCTTTCAGCAATGGAAGAAGCAACTTACTCTCGCTCCTTTCTCAGGAAAGCATTTACAGCCTCCACTGCAGTCTTGGCCACCACATGGCTTTCCATAGGACTTCTTCTCTCCCTATTAAAAGAGAGAGAGAGAGGGAGAGAGAGAAAGTTAGTAAACCATGTGAACCAAGAAGCTATGTAGCCCCAGGGAATCTAACCTTTTGCCACACTCCTCCTAACTAAGTACATTTAGAGTATATTAATCATCTCATTTGATGGTGTCATGTGTCACTTTGGACTTGTGTATTTGGCATTCACTGAGAAAGCAGGAGCTGTAGCAGAGAACTTGAAAGTCAAGTGCTAGAAATGTAATGATAGATGAAAATGGCTACCCTGTACTCTGCTCTCAGAATTGTTCTCCTCAGGCTCTACTTTCAACACATCATTCAAACCTTACAGTAACATCTCTGTGCTCTAGTTAGTCATATCCAAATTCCTCAGTTGGTATCATACAGTATACCCTAAACTGTTCAATTTCCTTTTTTTTCTTATCTGCTTTATGATGATGATGATGACGACGATGACGATGATGATGATGATTACTAGCAGAATTTCTACAAAGCCCCTGCATGACCTGACATGTACTGACCCTCTGTAACCTCATCCTTTCACTGTCTTCCTGGCTCACTCTGCTTCAATCTCACTGGTATTCATTCTATGAAAACTTAAGCCTGTTCCTGCCTCAGGGCCTTTGCCCTTGCTGTTACTTCTGCCTGGAATGCTCTTCCCCTAGATGTTTTTTATTGCTGGCCTCTTTTCATCATCCAGGTCTTTGTTCAATTGTCTACTCTCAGAGAGACCTTTCCTGACTACTCAACCTAAGGCAGCCTGCAGTTACTTCCAATCATATCACTGTGCTATCCTTTCAACATTAAACATTCTTTCTCCCCCCACTAGAATGTAAGCTCCATATAAGTAGTTACCTTATCTATATTGCCCAATGTTTTATCTCCAATGTCTAAAAGAGCAGATGGCACATAGAAATTTTTGAGTACCACCTGAATGGAGCTGGGATTTGAACCCAGGTCTTACTAGTGCCAAAGCCCTGACCTTAACCCTTATGTCTTAGAGTTTTCCAAGTCCTCTGTCTACCAGAGCCTCAATGCAAGGGCTCAAAAAATAAGGAAACTGCCATTCTAACCCTATCCACCTTGGAGGAAAAAACGTAAAACATTAATTCTAACTATTATCTGTAACAAGAACTTTATCTCTGGGATGGATTTAGTATCATACAACTTTTTTTGTTTAATATTGGCTGTTTTTTTTTTTCAAAAGAGAAAGGCATATTTATGAGCCTGCCTCGTACTTAATCATTCTTGCCTCTTTGTACTGTGAGTCTTTCCCCAGTTTCCAGGGAGCACTGTGAATTTCTCAGATGGTCTCTTATCTCTTTAGACATTCCCTTCCCACAACACTTTATCACCACAACACCTCAGTAATAAGGTAGTGATGGCAGAGCTATGACAAAATATTGCTATTTTAGATTCCAAACACCTTCTTGATATGAGATACTTTATCTCTCTTATATGCCTTTGACGTGGTAAGTGCTATTGTACACTTTCCAGTTTGCCCTCCATTTTATGGTATATAGGACAGGCAAGTATTCATTAGGGTGAGATCAAGAGGTTCTGTGGGAGAAGGAAGCAGGGCGGGGGGGAGGGGAGGTGGGCTGGCATAGTGTAAAGAACAGAGACAGACCAGCACTGAACTTCACCTTCACCTATGCTGTCACCTCTGTCTAATGCTGAGTACTATATTTCTTGTGGGTAACAGATAATCTGTATTTGCTTCCACATATATTTCTGTATTTTTCAAGTAGTCTTCAGTGATCATATATAATTAGTAAGAAGAAAAACAGTTATGTTACTAAATGATAAAAGTCACAACAGGCATTGCCAGAGCTGAAGTGGTATCCGTCTGGAGCTATGGCCTACTTCCAAACAATGCCTGTTGGGTGTCCCATAAAATTTGTCTATCATGGACCAAAAGTTTCCAGATCACTAGTATGGAGCAAGGCAGCTGAATAAGATAGGGGATGAAATCCCATTCACAGGAGCTGAACAAAACTGTAAGGAAAAGAAGCTAAGGTTTCTTGTGAACTTGGCAGAACAAGGAGGCAAAGACACCCAGCTAACAGACAGGAAGCCATCATTGCCCTCTGTCACTGAGGAAAGTAACCAGAGAAGCCCCACTGGCCACAAGGCAATTTCCTGTAATTCTGGCCCTGGCAGTTTCCCCAGGAGTCTTCAGTTACAGGGAGGTGAGGGGATGGAGGAGGAATGAAAGGAGTGGCTTCCAGGGAACATGACAAGACCAGGCTCTGAGGAAGTTTATTTCCTATCTTGGCTTGTCTGGGGATACTCCAACCCCTGCTCAACCAGGCCACATCACTGGTGTCATTCCCATCCTGGAATGGTCTCTGCTTCCTCTCAAAACCCAATCCCTCCCTACAGCCACAGAAAATCAGAACTGGAAAGGCCCTGAGAGATCATCCAATACAGTCATTCTTAAATCTATCAGATCGTCATGCCATTTTTTATTCTAAGTATTTATTGTTCTTTCTTGCTATCCTTAAAGAAAATTCATCGGAATGAGTTATAATAAAGATGTAAACAGTATTTAAAAAAGCACAGATATGCCATAATTCTACAGCAAAGCAAAAAATTA
This sequence comes from Canis lupus familiaris, assembly GCF_011100685.1. NCBI lineage: Eukaryota > Metazoa > Chordata > Mammalia > Carnivora > Canidae > Canis > Canis lupus. The sequence continues at coordinate 82,457,973 of NC_049260.1, forward strand.
AAGTCATTTATAATGAAACAATATGTATGCCAATATGCAAATGGTCATACATTGCTATGTTAGAAGATGTGACAGGGATCCCTGGGTGGCGCAGCGGTTTGGCGCCTGCCTTTGGCCCAGGGCGCGATCCTGGAGACCCGGGATCGAATCCCACGTCGGGTTCCCGGTGTATGGAGCCTGCTTCTCCCTCTGCCTATGTCTCTGCCTCTCTCTCTCTCTCTGTGACTATCATAAATAAATAAAAAATTAAAAAAAAAAAGAAGATGTGACAAAGTTATCAGAGGATAGCAGCTTGGTACAGGATCACTATGAATGGGACCTTCTGAAGCAGAGTGACATTAGGGTGTGGTATTGGTGACTCAAGTACCATGAACACAGTAATAACTCATGGTAAAGTTCTGAAAAAAATTCAATATTTCTTTTGTTTATGGTGTAGTTTTAATCAATAAAAATAAAACCATGAAAAAATTCATCTCAATATGTAAAATGTGGTTATGTTTTGGGCTCAGGCATTTATAAACAGGGTTTTCACTTCCACGAATGTCCAGAGGTCCTCTAAATGTAGGGCAAAATACAAGACAATTTTTCATACTGTGCAGGACGCCTATCATTCCTGGCTCCTACTGAAGAGCCATCCACCAATCATTTTAACAACACAAACCGCCCTCACAATTTCCAAAATACCTCCACAGGGTAAGGCACTTCTGGTAAGAACTAGAAATCTAATCCACATCACTCATTTTCCAGCTAATAACACTGAAAGAAATAACTTTGGTCCAGGTCACACTGTTAGTGAGTGAACCATCACACTTCTGATCCTAATTCCATATATGTCCCACTGTTCCATACCTCTCAAGGCCAAGTTCAAGTTCCATTTCTTCCATGAGCACTCCAGCTCAGTAAAAAGACACAGCAGGCACTACATGCCCCCACCCATTGGGCAAGTGTCACCTGTTGCTGTGGGACCATCCTTGCAATGTTTCCTAGGTTGCATGGTTGAGAGTCTTGTTTCCTCAACCAAACAATAACATTGATAAGGGAAAGGCCAACCTATTTTACTTCTTTATATATTCCCACAGTGTTAGAGGGGCAACCTATGTTCTAGCCATTACCTGAGGTAGTATACCTTAGATAAGTTTATAAGTTCTGGAGTCAATGTGTACAGGTTTATATCCCAGCCTAGTTGGGATTGATCTTAGACAAGTTACTTAAAATGGCAAATGGAAATGGTGACAATATCTACTGTCTAAGAGTTGACTGAATGATTCAATAAGATAAAGCATTCAAAGTACAGTGCCTGGCTCACTGTAAGCACTCGGTGTCAGCTATTATTATTATTATTACACTAATATTAGCTATGTCACACTCTTCGGCATTCCTGTAATACCCTGGCCTCTCTCTGGAGCTGAGTCAAGTGCTATGCAATGAATATATCCATGCCAGTTTGTCTATCCAGTCAGCTTGGTTGGGACATCCATTTGGATTTGTTGATGTCTGTATATAATTGGTTGTTTAATATTTTTAATAGCACCAGTATCACATCTATCCATTTGCTGATGCTGGTTCTTTGTTCAAAATGCCTTCCCTACCCTGTTTTCCCATTTATCACAAACCAAACTTCTATGCATTCTTCAAAACCCAGCTCAAACACCAACGTCTTGGTGAAGAAACCCCCTACCCCTGCTGCCCCAACACCAATTTTCCCCTCTCAGCAATTTCAGGCTGAAGTTTTTACTCCCTCCTCTTTGCTAATGGTGATTTGCCATATTTGATTCAGTTCATTTGGTTCTGCCATCAGACTGCTAATGGAACTGTTTTATTCTTCTCTGTAGCCCTTACACAAGCAGGTACTCAAGTAAAGAACTGTGAAATAATTGCTCTCAGGACAATGGACTTAGAAGTGTTAGACTGGCTCCACTTAGGATCTTCCTTCTCCCTCTGGTTTTCTGAAATATAGATTTACATCACAGTTTTCCTTCCAGAAGCCAGTATGTTTCTCCAGGCATCACCAGTGCTTTCTGTCAGGAGTGGTGGCAGGGATGACAATGACACAAAAGGTAACCCAGGAAGCAAGAGATGTAATGTAAGAATGAAAGAACAGCTTAGTTGGACTGAATGGTCAGCAAAAGTGAGTTATTCTTGTGAGCGATTCCTCCAGAAGCTTCAATCACAGAAAACTGGCTGTGCAACATTTTGACTATTCAGTCCACAAATATGTATTAATCATCACTCTGTGTTAGGTATTGTGCTAGACATGGGAGCTAGAGGCTGTATCATACAACCACAGGTGAAACTAAATCCCTGCTGTTATGGTGTCTGCAATCCAGAGGGGGAGACAAACAGTAAACAAAGAAACACTGCATCCATATTTTTCAGATGGTACGTGTTATGGAGGAAAATAAAGCAGGGTAAGAAGGACATGAAGTGTTGTAGTCAGGTTATTTTATATAGGAAAGTTCAGGGAAAGTTTTCTTCATATGGGAACTTCTGAGCAGAGAATAGTGTTTCTTTTAAACATGGTCCTTGGGCCAGTGTCATTAGCCCTAGAAATGTAAATCACTGATTTGGATTTGGGTACTGTAAATCCAAAAATGTTGCAAACGTAAATCACTGCCCCCTCCTAGAGCTAATCAATCATAAAATTCAGAGTGGGGCCCAGCAATCTGTGTTTTAACAAGCACTTCAGGTGATTCTGCTGCACAGAAAATTTTAAGAACCCTGCTATAGAAAATGAGGAAGTGAGCTAGGTAGTTAATCTGGGGTAAGAGCTTTCCAGGCAAAGGGAAGAGCAAGAGCAAAGGCGGTAGATGAGAGAATATACTTGATGTTTTGGCTGAGCAGCAAGGAGGTCAGAGTGCTGGAATGGAGTAAAGGGAATAGAAATGATGATGAGGTCAGAGATGTAGTAGAAGCCAGATCATGAAAGATTTTAGAGAACACTGTAAGAACTTTGCCTTTGGAAACAAATGAGCAAAGGGAAAAGAGAGGCAGAGAGACGAATCAAAATACAGATTCTTAATGCTGATGGTCACCAGAGAGGAGGTGGGTGGGGGGATGGGGGAAACAGGTGAGGGGCTGAAGGAGTGAAGTTGTTGTGATGAGCAGCAGGTGTTGTATGAAGTGTTGAATCGCTATATTGTACACCTGAAACCAATATTACACCGTATGTTAACTAACTGGAATATAAATAAAAACTTTAAAAAATGGTTTTGAGCCCAGGAATGACATCTCCTGTTGGAGGAGCTGGCTCTGAGTGGAAGGTCAAGAATTCTGATTTTGAGGGCACCTGGGTGGCTCAATCTGTTAAGCATCTGCCTTTGGGTCAGGTCATGATCTTGGGGTCCTGGGATCGATCCCCACATAAGGCTCCCTGCTCAGCAAGGATTTTTCTTTTCTCCCTCCTTCTTCTCCTCCCCTCCCTCACCTGTGTTCTCTCTCTCTCTCTCCTCTCTCTTTCTCTCTCTCAATTAAATAAAATCTTAATACATTTAAGAATTCTGGTTTTGAGATGTCTATTAGACATCTAAGTGGAGAAATCAGATAGCTAGTAGATTCCATAGTCTAGCTACCTATGGAATCTGGAGTCCCAGGAAGAATGGCTACCTTGGATATATACATGTGGTGCTTTAGTCAGTACAGAATCAACTATGCTTTGGTAACAAACTACAAATCTCAGTGGTTTAAGACAGCTAAGATTTTTTTTTCCTGTCACGATCCAATGAGGGGTAGGCAGGTCTCCTTAGTGGCCTTTTTTCCAAGGTGACTTGGATTTTCAAGCTGCTTCTGTGTAGCAACTTCACTATCTCAGATGCTTATACTTTCTCTGAATTTCCCCCTACTGTGCTCATATTCCCCTTTGCAAGAACTAGACACAGTGCATGACCCAAGAGCATGGAAAGTAGGAGAGAACAGGGATTATTTGGTGAGCACCATCTAGCCACAATTGGTATGTATATAAAGACACAAGACTAGTGATACTCCTAAGGGAGTAAATGTAGGGAAAGAGTGACAGACTGTGCTAAATTGTTGATAAGTCAAATAAAATGAGGGATGAGAACATACCAATGAATTTAGCAATGTGATAATCTGGACCACAGCAATTTCAGGAAGGAGAACAAGGGAAATGTGGTAGGACTGCAAGGCAGCTCTAAGGACCCACTTGAGGTTAGTGGTCATGAACTTAAAGGAACAGCAGTTATCAATATTGTGAAGTTTTCTTTAGCCTTGTTCAGCCATGTGGGTGCAGATGCAGATTACTGGAAGAATTTGATTTAATCAAAGTTGGGTTCTGCTAGGTGAGAATGATAAAGGACAAGAAAGGCAGGGGATTCAAAGGCATGCGGAAAAAAGGAATTATTAATGGTGGACCATGGAATCTAGACTTCCTAAGAAGGGAAGTGAGTGCAGGCAGGGAGTGGGTAAGGGGCAGTGAAAAAGGCAGTAGAATCAATGGATGATTGATCCCGGTGAAGTTGAAGAAATGTGTGGGTTTTAGAATTGTGACTCGATCTTGGAAGAAAGAAGAGGTGGTTCTACAGAGAGCCCTGTTAACAGGTGCCTCAGCCCTGTTAATTCTCTCCATAGTGGAAAATGAGATTCCCCTTCGAATATAATAAATTACTCTTTGAGGTAACCCAGTAAATGGTTGAAATGGTTGCTCAATCCTGATTTCATACAACATAACAGAACTATTTGTTTTCATAACACGAGGTTTCTTCAAAACACCTTTCACACCAACTCTCATTTGATTTCCTACCACAAGTCTGAAATGGGTATGTCAGATATACAGGTATGTGTAGGAACATACATCCACATACAGTATTACATTGATTTCTTCATATCTTCAACTACCCTCCTAGACAGTAAGTTCTTCTGACATTGAAGACTTTGGTTTATTCACCATAAGGCAAATCAATTTAAAACCAACCCTCTAAGCCTCAATGTTGTCATCTATAAAATAGGGATAGTATTTTACTTCACAGGGCTTTGTGAGGTTAGAGATGATTCCCCTAGCAAAATGCCTGGCACATCTAGTATGCTCAACATATGTTAGCTGGTATTTATAGTTATGGTATCCAGTACTGTGCCTGCCATACCCCACGGGTGCCTATTCAATGATTGATTTGCATTTTCATTTATTTTTTTTATTTTTTTAAAGATTTTACTTATTTATTCATGAGAGACAGAGAGAGGCAGAGACACAAGCAGAGGGAGAAGCAGGCTCCATGCAGGGAGCCTGATATGGGACTCGATCCTGGGACCCCAGGATCACGCCCTGAGCCAAAGGCAGACGCTCAACCACTGAGGCACCTAGGCATCCCTGATTTGCATTTTCAAAATTAGGAAATGGAGGCTCAACTGTTAGTGACTTCCTTGATATAGGAAGTTCAGTGTCAGAGTTGGGATAAGTACTCTGGTGTCCTCACTGTCTATTTTGTTTTTTGTTTTTTCCCCCATCAGACTCACTGCTACTAGTTTCAGGAATTAGTCTGAAATTGAGGAGTCAGGAAATGAAAAAAAAAAAGGGTCAAGAAAGAGGTGTCCTTTTCCTTCTTTTGCATTTTTTAACATTGTTTTATTTACTTTACAATATTAGTTGTACCATTTCTATACTTTATAAACAACCTTCATATATGTTTCTCAAATATTTTTGGAACATACAAAAGAAGTTTTATATGTCCTTTTTTCAGATTAAAATAAATCTGAATCTCAGAGAGCTGGTGTTACTTGCTAGTTAAGTTACAAAGCAAAGACTCAAAGCCAGGGCTTCTCTTTTTAGTGCACAGCTAAACTTCTAAAAGGGAAAAGTGATACAAGACACACTGAAGTGCCATTTTTCCAGTTGTGGGTGGTCTCAGGGCCCAGAAACCCAGAGAGGCCTCTTTGGATGGATCAAATCTATTTTGGGGGCCACATTCATGACAATGACTAGTGCTTTTCTACCAAGCCATGGGCCTTTAGCATCAGTCTAGGTTTCTGAACTTTATGCTAATAATACAGAGAGCCTGTCTTTACTTTGAGAAATTTTAAAACAAAACCTGTTCGTTGAAATTTACATATATACACACATTAAACCAAGCTGAGTCTTGTCCCGTATTTAGCGTGCTTTTGCCTTTTAAGAACAGCTCCCGGGGATCCCTGGGTGGCTCAGTGGTTTAGCGCCTGCCTTTGGCCCCGGGAGTGATCTTGGAGTCCGGGAATCAAGTCCCACATTGGGCTCCCTGCATGGAGCCTACTTCTCCCTCTGCCTGTGTCTCTGCCTCTCTCTGTGTGTCTCTCATGAATAAATAAATAAAATATTAAAAAAACAGCTCCCTCTGATTTTATGAATGAAAGGCTCTGAGGAAAGAAGGAAGTGATCTGTGGGAGTTGGCTCCCTACCAGGTGGAACTTATCACCCACACTTTATTTTAAGGAAGAAGCTGATACCAGACATTACTGAGTAGTTCAGGAAGGCATTTCCCTCCAACATCTGTCTGTGTTCACAAACATACACAAACACAACTAATGGGGGTAGCGGGTAGGCAGGAAAACAGCCATGCTGGATTTCACTTGGAAAAACCCTAGCCAGCCAGAATGAACCAAGGCCTGCGGGGATGTACTGTTCAGTTAGACCTTGAAATGAATTTGCCAAGCAAATGCTTAACACACAAATAGACAAACTAAATGTTGTCCATAATGTTCTTAAAATAGATGCCTCCCTTTCCCTTGCCAGTAAGTACTTACCAAGCAGCTGTTGAAAGAACAGCATTTCCTAGGGCCAGTCACTAGAAGCAGGTGAGGAATCTTTAAGCTTTAAGGCTGGAAAGTGCCTATGGATGAGAGGTCCCACAGATCACACGTAGGGTGACCATATTTAGCAAACAAAATACCAAAAGCTAAGTTAAATTTGAATTTCAGATAAAGGAAACACTTTTTATAAGCATGTCCCCAGTTAGCATAAATATGTTCCATGCAGTATTTGGGATACACTTAAATGAAAAACCTATTTGTTATTTATCTTAAAATTAAGTTTAACTGTATGTCCTATTTTTTTTAAATTTGGAAATCCTACAAGTGGCACATGATATCACAAACTTGTGTGACATGGTCGGTTATAAGGTGTGTTAAAGGAATTGCTAGTACCAATATTTAAGGTACAAACTCTGCAATGTACTTTTTAGAAAATTAAGAGGGTACTCAAGTTTCTGTGATTGGGTTACTCTTCCTCATTTGCATTCTAATATCCAAAGCAAGAAGTAAAGGTAGAGTTATAACTGATAATGCGAGGATTAGATTTATTCATTTGCTCAAAGAATATTTATTGAGTGCCAGGCATTGTGCTAGGTAGTGGGAATATGATGATAAAAACATTGAATATGACTTGTACAGGAATGTTCATAGGGTTTTATTAATAATAACCCTAAAGTGGAAAGAGCTCAAAGTTCCACCAGTGGGTGAATGGGTAAACAAATTGTAGTATATTTGTATAATAGGACATTATTCAAAAATAAAAAAAACGAACAAACTATTGACATGTAACTGCATGGATGAGTCGCACAGATATTATATAAGCCAGACTTTTAAGAGCACATTTAGCATAAATCTATTTACACAAAGCTCTAGAGTAGGCAAAGCAAGTTTGAGAGAAAAGAAATCATTATAGTGGTTATCTCTGCAGGGGTGGGAGGGTGAAGTTGACTCAGGGGTAAAAGGGTGCTTTCTGGGAAGGCAGACATGTTCTATATTTTGTTTAGAGTGATGTTTATGAGTGTACACATTTGTCAAAACTCATGAAAGCATATGGTTTTTAAAAAACATTTTTAAAGTTTTGTTTATTTTTAGAAATAGAGAAAGAGTGTGCGTACACATGCACACAAGCAAGGGGAGTGGTGCGGCAGAGGGAGAGGAAAAAAATCTCAAGCAGACTCCCTACTGAGCATAAATCCTGATGTGGGGCTCGATCAATCTCACAGCCCTGAGATCACGATCTGAGCCAAAATGAAGAGTTGAACGTTTAACCAACTGAGCTACCCAGGTACCTGAAAGTATATGTTTATAATCTGTACTTTTCATTGTTTGTAAACAATAACTCAGTTTAAAAAAATATAGTCCCCCACTATCATGGAGCTATATTCTCATATGGAATACAGATGAATACTTATACAAATACTCAAAGAATAATAATTGTGAAAAGTGTGACAGAGAAAAACAAGGTGTTAGGAAAATCTGCAATGTTTAAGTCATTAAGACATAAACATTATGCTTTCATTCACTGAAGACTTACTGAGCACCTACCCTGTGCTAGGCACTGGATTATACCCTGAGAGTATACTGTTAAATAAAACAGACTTCCTTCTTTGCTGTATATTCCTGTAGAAGAGACAGGCATTGGGAGAGTAAACAATAATCTTTTCATCAAAACTGTGTTATATGATACAAAGGACACCAACAGAAGGACATGAGGGCATATAATAGGGCACTTGGCCTCCATGGTGGGATCAGTAAAGATTTATCTAAGAAAGTATAGTTTAACTAAGGTCCGAAGAATGAGATGGCATGAATTAAGTCAAGGAATGGGAGTGAGGCAGAGGATCTTCCAGGCAGAGGAGACAATATGGGCATATGCCCTGTGGTGAAAGAGAGCATGGCATGTATGGGAACATAAAGAAAGCCAGAGTGACTGAAAGAAGAAAGTAGAGGTGAGAGTGACATAAGATGATTCTATACAGGCAGAGAAATGCCTGCTCATATAGAGTCTTGAAGACCATGTTAGGGAGGTCAGTTTTTATCCTCAGAGCAACAAGAAGTCACTGAATAATTTTAAAGAAGGAAATAACTTGATCAGATTGATATTTGAGAAAAAAATGTTCTAATGGCAGTAAGGATCATGGACAGGAGGGGCAGGGAGACCAATTAAGAGATCGTTGAAGTGGTGGTGGCCTGAACCAGAGTTATGGAGGTTGGATGGGGAGAAGTGAGTGGCTCTAAGACATAATTAAATAGAGGGAGCATGGCTGGAAAGGGACAAGACTAGAACCAAGGCTTTCTTACACCAAACCCACTTCACTGACTTGAGGACAACCTTTAATGCACATCAGCTGTGTATCAAGGCACTCTGTTGGACACTATCGAAAAAGACAAATAGGGATGCCTGGGTGGCTCAGTGGTTGAGCCTCTGTCTTTGGCTCAGGTCATGATCCTGGGATCCAGGATCGAGTCCCATGTTGGGCTCTCCGCCAGAAGCCTGCTTCTCCCTCTGCCTGTGTTTCTGCCTCTCTGTGTCTCTCATGAATAAATAAATAAAATCTTAAAAAAATGAAAAAGACAAATATTTAGAAAACATTTATTGTACTCGAGGAACTTAAAACCTAATGTAAGAGTAACTATAATCAAAAGACCAAAGTGAAAAGTATCATTGGAAAAGGTAAAGAGATACCTTTCTAGAACTTAGATGCTACGCTATGTTCTGTCTTCTCTCAAAAACCTTTGATAATTCCTTCTTACCTGCAAAGTTGCAAAGCTCAAAATCCAAGTAGAACATTTAAAGGCCCTTCTAGATCAGGCTCAACGGACCATTGCAGACCCACCTATCACTTCGATTATTCCATTTCCTGAGGTCTATTTATCAGAGGATCCATTTTAATGAAATGCTTCCCATATCCCATCAATTTCTTTGAAAATTCCAGTCACATCCTTTCTTTTCCTTTTCTGAAACAATTTCAGTGAGATATAATTCATATATGATACATTTACACATGCTTTCTTAAATGTCATCTCTTTTCCAATAATAGCACTATTTTTGTTGCATTATGGTATTCATTGTCCACTCTAATAGCTTTCCCTTTTGATTACTTCATATAAATTGTGATGATAGTTTTTAAAATAATAATACACAAGATTATTTTGAGTGGTTAGGCTGATCCTCAGATTTTCCTCAGCTGTGCAATGCATGGTAAGGCTTCATATCCTCCTACTTTTTGTGAGCCTACTCTTGTTATTAGACCTTAGGTATACAGTGTCATGGGCTTTAGTGGTTTAACCCAGAGCCTTATTATTCATTTATAGAATGTCTTTAGGAAAATTTTTCCAAGGATTTGAAAACAAAATACTTTAGGGTTTCTGGTTGGGAGCCTAAGTTAGGATGGAAGAGTTGATAAGCTCTCTAAGATTCAAACCTACAGAAATAGGAAGGATTGGGACTTCTAGGACAGAGGCTGCATCTTGTTGGAAATACTCTGACAGACAGACTCATCTGTTATCAAGTCCAAATGATCAAGTACACTGCCATTTCTTTATTTTGTACTAGAGGAAGGGAGTCTAACAAATGCCCAGGTAAGATGGATGGTAAGTCCATGTGGAGTTTACCAGCAGTAGCAACTATGAAAAGGAGACAGAATGGGAGACAAATACAGGCTGTTTCCATAAAGATAATATATAGCTAGATATTTAGCTTATGTCTCTAAGGCCCACTGATGTAGATGAGGCTAATGTTTTGCTATGCTCAGAGAAGAGGAAAGATGAATGGGGAGTAGGATTTGAACCAGGAAAATAGTATGACTTGTAGCAAATCCATCCCTCATGACTAGAAGGAAAATGAGAGGGAAACCCCCTCCCCCAAAACCCAGTAAAGAGTAGACCAGGGTCTCTGTCTTCATTTGCCAAGAACAGCATGTTACTTTTACCTAATTTTATGGCTGCAGTTTTAAGCTGTAAATCCTTTCAGAAGTTAATTTTAATTTTGCTTGCAGGGTGAACAAGACAAACCAACTTGTCACGTATGCCTGCATTTCTAAAATTAGGAAAAACAGACCTAATCCCTTCTCATATGCAGAAAATAGAAACTAGTCAAGTAGTCTACTTGGTTGGTGGGAACAGACTTTAAAAAGAATCATACTTAAAAAAAGTACAGCACTATATGTCACAAGCAAAGTTCAAACTCTAGTTCAAACTTTCTGGCCTTAGCCAAAACACATAAGCAAAGGAGTGGTCCAGTGTTTCTGTCTCTGATTCTGTTTCAAAGCATTGAAACTCATCTACTTTTCTTTTTGTTTCTAGGCAAATTGAAATAAAAACTGATTTCAGAAAGCTCATCTGCGGCAAAGCCTCAACTGCATTTTTGGTAATTCCTTTGAAATATACAAACTATCAAAGCTCACTGAAGAAGAAATAGATAATCTGACTAGTCCTAACTTGATTCATAAAATTGAATTTGTAGTTAAAATCTCCTCACAAAGAAAACTCCTAGGCTAGTCTCCCTGGTGATATCTACCAAATATTTAAGGAATAAGTAATACCAATCCTATACAAACTCTTTCAGAAAATTGAAAGTGAGGGATTACCCTCTAACTCATTTTATGGGTCAAGCATTACCATTACAGAATATCTTTCAGGAGTATAATACAAAAATTCTTATAAAAATTTAGGAAAATTGAATCCAACAATATATTAAAAATTATGGTACATTATGACCACGTACAATTTATCTCAGCAATGTTAGGTTGGTTTAACATTCAAAAATCAATCAGTATAATTCACCATGTCAGCAGACCAAAAAGGAAAAAAGAAACATGATTATCTCAATAGATGCAGAAAAATGATTTGACAAAATTCAACATCCATTCCTGATAAAAATTCAAAGCCAACTAGAAAAGAAGGGAACTTCTTCAATCTGCTAAAGAGTATCTTTGAAAAATCCTACAGGTAACATTATACCTTATGGTAAAAGTCCAAATGCTTTCTCCACTAAGATTGGAAGCAGGACAAAAATACCCACATTTAAACATCTATTCAACATTGTACTATGGGTTCTAGCCAGTCTGATAAAGCATGGTAGGGAAAGATGTCCAAATTTGAAAGGAAAAAGTAAAACTATCATTATCCACACATGCTAATGTATAAAACATATGACATCTACAAAAAAGCTACTAGAAGTAATTAAGTATAGTAATATTTGATGATACAAGATCAATATACAAAATAAACTGTATTTCTAGATATTAATAACAATTGGAGGAGATCCCTGGGTAGCTTAGCGGTTTAGTGCCTGCCTTCAGCCCAGGGTGTGGTCCTGGAGTCCCAGGATCGAGTCCCACATCAGGCTCCCTGCATGGAGCCTGCTTCTCCTCTACCTATGTCTCTGCCTCTCTCTCTCTCTCTCTCTCTCCTTCTCTCTGTGTGTGTCTCACAAATAAATAAAATCTTTAAAAAAATTATAACAATTGGAAATTGAAATAAAAAATATGATTATGATGGCATCAAATGTATGAAACGCTTAGGGATAAATCTAACAAAACATATGCAAAACCTGTACACTGAAAACTTAATTACTGAGAAAATTAAAGAAGACCTAAAAAAAATGGAAAGCTTTTGTTAAAACCAGTTTCTCCCCCCCACTGATCATAATACATTCAATGCAGTTTTATTTATTTTATTTTTTATTTTTTTATTATTTATGTATTTTTAAAATTTTTTTATTGGAGTTCAATTTGCCAACATTTAGCATAACACCCAGTGCTCATCCTGCCAAGTGCTCCCCTCAGTGCCCATCACCCAGTCACCCCAACCCCCCGCCCACCTCCCTTTCCATTACCCCTTGTTCATTTCCCAGAGTTAGGTGTCTCTCATGTTTTGTCACCTCACTGATATTTTCACTCATTTTCTCTCCTTTCCCTTTATTCCCTTTCACTAATTTTTATATTCCCCAAATGAATGAGGCCATATAATGTTTGTCCTTTTCCGATTGACTTATTTCACTCCGCATAATACCCTCCAGTGTCCATCAAAAGATGAATGCATAAAGAAGATGTGGTATATATATGGAATATTACTCAGCCATTAGAAACGACAAATACCCACCATTTGCTTTAATGCAGTTTTAAAATATATATGGAAATTTAGAAGACCTAGAATAGCCAAAACCACTTAAAAAAAGATTTTAGGGGATCCCTGGGTGGCTCAGCAGTTTGGCACCTGCCTTTGGCCCAGGGCGTGATCCTGGAGTCCTGGGATCTAGTCCCACATCAGGCTCCCTGCATGAAGTCTGCTTCTCCCTCTGCCTATGTCTCTGCCTCTCTCTTTCTCTGTATGTCTCAGATTTTATTTATTCATTTGACAGAGAGAGAGAGAGAGAGACCAAGTAGGAAGAAAAGCAGGCAGAAGTAGCGGGAGAAGCGCGCTCCCTGCTGAGCATTGAACCTGATGTGGGGCTCAATCCCCGACCCTGGGATCATGACCTGAGCTGAAGGCAGATTATTAACCGACTGAGCCACCCAGACACCCCCCAAAACAATTTTGAAATGGAAAAACAAAGCTTTAAGACTTATAGGACTTGACTTTAAACATGGAATTCACATTTTAAAGGCATAAGCCTTCCCTAAAATACCCAGGGGTCAGCCTTTTTGATGGGTGGTTCATGCAGAGTCAGCACTGATAAAGCCTCAAAACTGAGGAGGCTATCCTGGAAACCAGGAGGTAGAAGGTTGGGGACAGGTTACTGTCTGGCTCATAGGTGCATTGTCTAATCTGGCCCAAATCAAGTTGCCAGAGAGACAAGAAGGCTGATCAGGAGCTTCCATGTGCCTGTTTTTCACTCCACTTGTCTCTCTGGCAACTAATCAAGCAACTTCTCCGTCCTTAGCCTCGGTACTAGAGATTAGGCCAAGATTAGGAAGGGGCCCTAGTAACTTTGAGGCTCCTCAGACCATCATCACTTTGTTGTTACACACCATGCATGAATCCATGATTCAATAATCTTTACTGAATTAATACATTCTTTTTTAAAAAAAGATTTTATTTATTTATTCATGAGAGACACACAAAGAGAGGCAGAGGGAGAAGCAGGCTCATTGCGGGGAGCCTGATGTGGGACTCAATTACCCTGGGATCATGACCTGAGCCGAAGGCAGACAATCACTGAGCTACCCAGGTGCCTGTTTACTGAATTAATAAATTCAATCAATAGATGTAAACTCTCAGAAGAGTCTAAGAGGAGGAGAATCTATTTTTGCCCAGTGTCAAGTTCTTTCCTTCAGAATTAACTGTCCCCTTACAGATAAAGCCTGAGTATCATTAGTATTATCAGCAAGTGTAAAGAGCATCAAGAAATACACCTCGATGTTTTCCTCGTGGCTTTGTTTCCCACCTTGCCCTACTTTAGTCAGTGTGTTTTCTCATTTTTTGCCATATTGTACAAATCTCTGAACAGAGACCTCTTTCTATATCCTCAGAGCCTGTATATTATTAAGTAGTTGTACTAGTCAGGTTCTCCAGAGAAATAAAACTAAAAGTGTGTGTGTGTGTGTGTGTGTGTGTGTGTGTGTGTGCATGTGTATGCAGTGCACATGTACGCTTATATGATTGATTGATTGGAACTGGCTCACACAATGTAGGGGCTTGTAAGTCCAAAATCTGCAGGGCAGGCTGGAGGTTGGAGACCCAGAGAAGAGCTGACACTGCAGTCTCAAGTCCAAAGGCAGTCTGGAGGCAGAATTTCTTCTTCCTCCGAGGACCTCAGTCTTTTTCTCTTAAGGTCTTCAACTGATTGGATGAGGCCTATCCATATTATAGAAAGTAGTCTGCTTTACTCAAAGTCTACTGATTTAGATATTAGTCATGTGTAAAAATACCTTCACAGCAACATCTAAATTGGTATTTGACCAAACATCTGGGCACCAGAGCCTAGCCAAGTTAACACATAAAATAAACCACCACAAGTCTTCAACATCTGATTAGAAAAAAGAATTGCAATCAGTTGTGGACTGCCTGCATTTACATACTACTTCTGAACACTGAGTAGCAAATACAGTGGACACATAAACATCAGGAATACCAGGGCACTGGTTCATTTCTGACTAGAAAAAAAGGTTTTCAATTAAGCCTGTGAAACATGAAATGGAAGGTACAGATGGAATTTATTTCCAGATTTGCTCCAATATTTTAATCATTTTTTTAACTGATGAATCACCACATTATTCATCCATTAAGAGGCAATAAAGCAACATGATCTGGCATTCTTGGAACTTGTTCCTAGCCCCTGCTTTATCATTAACTGGCTAAGTCACCTTGGGCAACTCATTTTACCTTTCCTGGCTCTTGCTTTGCTGCTTTTGCTTTGCCAACAGCAAAGCAAGATCTCAGAAATTCCTTAAAGCAAATGTGGTATAATAAGTTGAATGCTTTAGAAAACTCTGGATTCAAACCTTGGTTCTGACAGCTAGTAGTTCTGCATGAATGACTTTTGAGCCCATTTTTGCACCTGTAAGACGGGAATACGGATACTACTTATCTCACTAACAGGGTTGTTCTGAAGATCAGACAAGACAAATTGGGTGCACAGGGTACAATAGATGTTAATTCTTTCCACTGCCCCTTCCCCTTTCAGCTCAAATACTATATGATTCTGTTCTGTGTAGGTGGAAAGCTATTCTGTCTTGGAAAACACAACTTCCAACAGAGAGACTAATCATAACCAGGAAACTCAAAAGATACATTTGAGATTACAGAGGCTTGAGCTGCTTTTGTTATAATGGAATTTCATGTCATTTGTAAAGAATATTCATGTGGTATTCTTTCAGGTCTGGCTCTTTGGCTTGGGTCTTTGACTCCCATGGCTCTGACTCCCATGGGCTACTTTGATGGCTTTGTGGGGGTGCTGGAAAGCAAGGAAGGTCAAGGCTTTGGGTATCCCTGCAACAACAGAAGGTTGTGTGCTTGCTGTGTGCCTTATACTATGCTTACATTATCTCATTTAATACTCACAATAAGTCAACAAGGATAGGAACTATTATTAATATCCCACATTTACAGATGAGGAGAATGAGGCTCAGCAGGATGAGGTAACTTGCTGAAAATTACACATCTAGTAAACACAGAATTGGAATTTACTCTCACGTCTGTTTTGACAAGAACATAGGCTCTTTACTACATTGAATTGCCTCTTTTTAGCAAGTATCTTATAAAACACACACACACACACACACACACACACACACACACACACTTTTGACATTTTGAAGAAACCTTTTCCCTAGAATATGTAGTGTGTATATTGGGGAGTTAAGGAACCAAAGTTGCTCATTTTTCTAGAAATTCAGATCACTTCCTGAGTTCTGCAAGGTGGGGCAGGGGCAGTTAGCAAAGCCAAAAAGAGGGCTAGGCCTCTATTTAATCTGTGATGTTGGCTATATATTACATTTAGCATGAGACCAATTTAGGGAATTCTTTAGTAGCTACCATGTATCTAGTAGGATACTAGATATGTGCCAGGCACATATGTGCCAGGCATTGTGCTAAGAGCTTTATGCCCTATGCCAGGTAATCCCCAAAACAACCTTATTCAGCCAATGAGAAAACTGAGGCTCAGAGATTACATCACTTGCTCAAAGTCCTAGAAGTAGTAAGTAGCACAGCCATAATTCAACTCAGACAACAAAGCCCTTGTTTTTAACCACTATACTAGATTTTCATGAAAAGCATTGTTTTTCTTCAATAAATTATTATTATTTTTTAAAGATTCTATTTAGTTATTCATGAGAGACACACAGAGAGAGGCAGAGACACAGGCAGAGGAAGAAGCAGGCTCCATGCAGGGAGCCCAATGTGGGACTTGATCCTGGAACCCGGGATCATGCCCTGAGCTGAAGGCAGACATTAAACCACCGAACCACCCAGGCGTCCCATCTTCAGTAAATTAAACATAGAACTACCATATGATCTAACAATTCCACAGCTAGTTATGTACTCAAAATAAATGAAAATAAGTGTTCAAACCAAAATGTACACACCAATCTTCATAGAGGTTCTAGTCACAATAGCCAAAAGGTGGTAACAACCCAAATATCTATGAACAGATGAATAAACAAAATGTGGTATACTCATACCACAAAATATGATTCAGTCATAAAAAGAAATGAAATTCTGATACCTACTACAACATGGATGAATTTTTAAAATATATGCTAAGTGCCAGACACAGTAAGCCACATATTGTGTGATTACATTTATATAAAATATTCAGAACAGGCAAATCCAAAGAGATAAAAAGAGTCAAGTGATTGCCAGGGGCTAGGGAGAAGTGGAAATGAAGAGTGACTGCTTAATGGGTATGGGGATCCCCCTGGTGTGGTGAAAAATTCTGAAACTGGATAGTAGTGATGGATGCCCAGCATTGTGAGTGTACTTAATGTCACTGAATGTCACTGGTTAAAATGATAAATTTTATGTTATGTGTATTTTACCACAATAAAAATCAGTCAATCAACAATCAGCCCACTGGTCTCTGATTTCCCTTATGCCTAACTTTGTGGGGTTTGCTCCTTAAAGCATTTACAAGTATCTCCTTTCTGCTGGCCTATAAACACTCTAGGCTCATTTACCCCTCTCTGCCATACTCTGGCTATTCCTTCCTTATTCCTCCTTGAACCTGGAGTCTCCTCCTTCCTCCCTATCACTTCAAATTTTAACCATCCTTCATAGTCCAGCTCATCCATGAGAACTTCCTTGATCATTTCTTCACTTCTGCTTCTGATCAAGAAACCCAAAATAACCTAGGTAGGCATATTTTATTTTTGAATTCACATTAAAGGTTACCATTATGCAACTGTTTCTGAAAATAACACGTTTTGGTTCTCAGGCCAGTGTCCCTTCTATGAACACCTCACTGTCTCCCAGAGCACTTAGAGTTTTCACATGAGTTGGCATACTATTTTATGTACGTGTAAATATGTTTGGGAGGGTTTGCTGGGGGTTAGCACTATTTCCCTGGTAAGATACTCACTTCTTGATGGCAATACCTGTTTCTACATCTGCCTCAAATCCACTGCTGACATGCACAATAGGACAGTGGAACCCATCACTCCATCAGAAAAGAAACATCTGTTTATTCTACTTTCTTCCAGTTTCCAACAAATTAGAATCAGATGAGCTCTTACTATTGAAGCAAGGAGCAGACAGACACTTCCCAAGAGGCAAAATAATGTAGTATTTAAGAGCATTTGTTCTGAACCAAAACAGATATGGGAGTAAACTCCAGTTATGTGTTTACTGTCTGCATAATCTTGGGCAAGGTACCTTACCCCTGTTTCCTCATCTGTAAACATGAGACATTAATAATGGTATCTGCCTTTGTTTGGTTGTGTGAATATTAAATGAGATAATATATAGTGCCAGACACGTGGCAAGCACTCAACATATGTTAGTGTTTGTGATGATCAATTGCTTTCCTAAACCTCCTTCCTAAGGAAACAGTTTATTCATCAACCTAGGGCTCAGGGAAGCATTGAGCCTAGTAGTTTATAGTATGGTAAATTCAGCCATACAGTCCTGATACCATCAGGACTCAAAGATATATATTTGGAAGTTTCAGTAATCAAATCTGGGAAAATGCAGGCTGATGCTGTGATACTGTGATTATGACCTAATAAGTCCAATTAAGTGTGCCAGCCAGATTCCTTTTGGAATAACTGCAGCATTCCTAAGCCTGAGAACAAAAGTGGGACTTGAAAGAAGGGCTAGTTTTCATGCTGGCAGATGAACAAGGGATCTGTTTGTGGCTTACCAGCTGATAATAGAGAAATCAGTGGATGAGAATGAGATGGCATTCCCAGTGTTTAACCACAAGAATAAGCCTTTTAATTCCCTAAGCCCTATGGATCTCTTGGACACATGGTTATTCATCAATTTTCTTCAAACATATGATTGCCCATGCATGCCAAGACAGTTGCCCACATTTCAGTAGACTGGCTCATGCCTGGGCATAGGAATTTGAGGCTGAAGAGTGAGTGACATGAGCTGGAAAGAAATGGAGGAGTCAGAACAAGAAATGGCCTTGGGAATTAAAGGACTGTAATCTTTGTAAAGAATTAGCAATACACACACACACAGCTCTTTCAGACTGGCCTTGCTGGGGAATCCAAACCCCTGTCAGTATTGCTAGAGGGTATAGAAAGCCATTGGGAAAGATTTCTGGGATTACAAACCCACTGTTGGTGGACAGTTGGCTACTCTCATAATGCACAATCTCCACTTGAACAATTATTTTCCTAAGGTCAGGAAAATAGGGTTGTTTGCCCCTTTGGGTGAACTATCTCTAGCACCTCTAGTCCTTGGTTCTCCATTATTTAAAAACAGGTCTGTACTTCTGTAACCAAGCAAATAAACACTGTATTTGGTCTGGCCCTCCAATAGGTTTTACTTCTTTTGAAGGTAGGCACAGATCTGGTTATTGAGTTTTGAAAGTGGTAACTGGAATCTTAACTGCATTTGGACTATCTATAGTATGAGGTGGCCAGGAGAGAGAGGCTTTTTATTGTCAAGCTAAGCTTCACAAGATATCAGAGAATGACACAAGATATCCTTCTTGACTCGTGCACTTTACAATGGCTATCTCTAATTTTCCACTCATCCTCAGAGTTCCCTGTGGCCACACACCTGTCCCCTCCCCGCCAAAAATGAACCAGAATTTAAAAATCACTACCTCTAACTTGTGGAAGTGAACGGGGTAGGGGAGGTACAGAGGTGGGGGTGGGAGTGGGTGGCTGGAGAAACTTTCAGAAAAAGCCAGGGATGGACTACAGAGCGGCTCCAGAGCTGGACAAAAGCCTAAGGCTAGAACTGTACTTTCTGACTAAGTCAGGCCCATGGCTTCTGAATCTCATACCACATTCCTGCTGGTTCTTTTTTTAAATTTATTGAAAGACCTCTACAGTTAACTGAAAACCAATATTAAAACATATCTAATATCCTCTCTCACTGCATTCTGTCTTCGTCTGGCCCTTGCCCCCTTTAACTCCTTCTCCTTTTTGATCTGTTCTTTTACTACACTTGTGTCCTCTCTCCCTTGTCTCTCACTCTTCTTAGAGTAATTACACTCTCAGAAATGCAGTTCTTAGCAGCCAGGTGCAGTCCCCACCCTCACCCTTCCAAATGTTCACAGCTACTTGTTGTGGGAGCCAAATCCTAATCTTCCTCCACATTCTTACAGATAACCCTCTCCTCACCATAGCTTCCACTTAAAGTAGACAGGCCTCCCCCTCTTGTGAGTGATGGCAATCTGCTTAGGAAATGAACAGATTTTGATCTCAAAGCCAGGAGCACAGGCTTCAGAGCTTTGCATTTTTCACAGCCTCTGTCCTGAACTGCTCTCTCCGACCTGCCTTGACTCTACCTCTTGGCCTCATTTGAATCTTTTTGGCTTCTGACCTCATGACTCATTTTCCCCACTCACAGTCTTGCGTTGGATCCGATTCTTGCTACAGTTTCTCTGTTTCGGGGCTATCTGATTTCCTCCGCAATAATGATTCCAACTCCTTTTCTTGCTACGTTGCCCTAGACTGCCCTGTAAGTACAGTAAGTAAGTAAGAACGCCTTACTCAGTTCTCCAACCTCATGCACAGGGCCCTGAAACTCTGTTCAAACCCCATCCCCTTGAAACGTGGGTTAGCTGTTATTTCTGGAACTCAGCTAACGCTTACCATATACAGCCTCATTGTGTAATATTTTTACATCCATTCATTGCACAAACAACAAGTACTTTTTTGCATTCATGGTATCCTGAAAATATGCAAATGAAGTTATTCTCTGAGGCAACACTAGAGAGTTCAATAGAATGATGGAATTGCTCTGTATCTGTGCAGTTCAATTCAGTTGCCACCAGCCACATGTGGCTAGTAACCACCTGAAATGTGGCTAGTTCAACCAAGTAACTAATATTTAAATTTTCCTTCATTTTAGTTAATTAAAGTTTAAACAACCACATGTGGTTAAAGGCTAACATGTTGAATAGCGTAGATCTAGTGTACAGATCTAGGAATGGACTTGCTTGGGTAGAAGAGCATGTACATTTTCAACTTTACTAGATATTGCCCAATGGTTTTCAAAATGGTTATCTGTGTTATCCAAAAAAAAGGGGGGGAAATAATTTAAATATCCAACAAGAGACAAAAAAATTAAACTGTGATTATATGCATACAATGGGATACTATGTAACAGTTAAAATGAAAGAGAACTCTAACATAGATGAACCTTAAAACCTATGTTGAGGGGCAGCCCAGGTAGCTTAGCAGTTTATCCCCGCCTTTAGCCCAGGTCATGATCCTGGAGACCCAGGATCGAGTCCCACATCAGGCTCCCTGCATGGAGCCTGCTTCTCCCTCTGCCTGTGTCTCTGCCTCTCTCTCTCTTTCTCTCTCTCTCTCATGAATAGATAAATAAAATCTAAAAAAAAAAAAGAAAAAACCTATGTTGAATGAAAACAGCAAGCTGGAGAACGCTGTGTCTTACATCATTTACATGTAGTTTATAACATGCCCAGCAATACTCTATGTTTTTGAGGAATGTAGTAAAAATAGAAAGACGTGCATAGGAATGACAAATATCTGAGACAGTCCATTTAAAAAATCAAGTTCTTTCTCTTTCTGGGACTTACTCCCCCTACCAGTAGGGGGGATGGACAGGAGGGCAAGTCAAATATGTATATTTACATAAATAACTATACTTTGTAAAGGCCATGAGAAGAGAAAAAAACTTTGAGAAGCTTGTAGGGAAAGGACTCTCATATTTGTCATTGCATATTTAGAAGAGATTTTGACAGTTCAACACTCCAGGCTTGGCTGGTGTGCAGTGTTTCAGGCAGAAGAGTCAATAGTTGCTATGTCACAGAGGCTGACTTTGTAAGGCTGACTGAGGGCCGTGGGACAGAAGATCCTCTGAGTTCTCTGCCATTAGACTTCTCCAACTCCCAGTAGGCTGTGTTTTATTTACCCTAATACCTTATAGGTATGTGAGAACATTTGTACTCTTATATATATATTATATATAACATACAACATTGATACTTTGAGCTTACTTTGAACTTACCATATTCTCCACCCTACTCTCAAAAGATTCTAATTCGAGATTCAGTTCTAACGTCACCTCTTCTGGAAAAGCATTTCTTAATTGCACAAGACAAAATTAGTTACTCCTACTACTTAATAATCTTTCTTCTACCTGAAAAAAATGGCAGTGGGTCAGAAATGCATTTCACTTTCCCAACTGAGAGTTGTACTAAATTATATTAGGAATCCACAGAGCACCCACCAAACTCTAAAAATTTGATGAGCAAAATTAAAGCATGTTCGATAAGACCAGTGAGATGCAAAGCCATCTTAAAAGAAATTGCAGAGGTTCCTGGCTGAGAGCCAGTCCAGACAGTAACCCAATCAATATTATTATCATATCTAAAGAAAGAGAGTCCATTGGGAGGGAGAAGGTCAGTTGGAAATATTGAAAATGGGGATTTTTCAAAAGGAAATCCTTGGCAAGGCAGCACTGCCAAGGCTAGGAAGAACCTTTGGCTCAAGAAAGCTACTTTCCATTTACTGAGGTCAGCACATCCTAATCCTGAAAATGGATGGATCAGCCCATTAGCATTGGCGCCCAGCAAATATTGGGATTATACAACCAACTCGCCTTGCTGTGGTGCCTACACACCAAGCAGCCTTCCTTTTACGTTTTGGGTTCCCACATGGATTTTCCTGCAGGCTGAAGACTTAATCATGTGATTAGTTGGTTGTTCTTAGGAGTTATTTCTTCTTATGCTAAATCAATAAATTGGTATTCTAGTTTCCACTTCCACTTCTTGGGAACTTGGCTCTTGTGGGTGTGTCCTAAGAAGATGATACACTCCCTCTGGGTGTCCCTCTGGGACAAAATTCATTTCCCAAGTAGGCAAAGCTTAGAGCTAGATTCTGAAATGTGAGGAAATAAGTAAGGTGCCACCCAAAGGGCCATTTAACCTTCCCCCAAGAGCCCTCCTATGCTTTTACCCCTTCTGAGAAAAAAATACATAGTGTTCATTGAATGGGAAAAGAAATGACACATTTTATGGATAATTTTAGGCAGAAGTCTTGCTAGATAGGCGTGCCTTGCATCTCTATTTAAGCATAAGCTTTTCAAGGGCAGGCATGTTTTGGGATGCCTGGTGTTTCAGTGGTTAAGCATCTGCCTTTGGCTCAGGGTGTGATCCCAGGGTCCAGGATCGAGTCCCACATCAGGCTCCCTGCATGGAGCTTGCTTCTCCCTCTGCCTATGTCTCTGCCTCTCTCTGTGTGTGTCTCTCATGAATAAATAAATAAAATATTTCTTTAAAAAAGGCAGGCATAAAAAAAAGGGGGCAGGCATGTTTTGCTAAATTCTTTGGGCTTGCAAATTCTTTGGACTTGGACTAGGTAAGCACCCAATAGATAATCAAGGAATGAAACTTTGACTCTACATGCCCTCTAAATGGTAATAGTGAGAGAGCTGTATGGAGTTGGTTTAAGATGAAAAAAAAAGGACTTTGGTCATTAATTCACAAAAATATTTAAGAGTGCCTGATATATGTTAGACACTGTATTATATGCTGAGGATATAGTGAAAACAAGACAGATGTGGCTTTCACCCTAACGGAACTTACATAACTCATAGGGTTGTTCCAAACATATAGAAAAGTACTGAGCAGCAGTGTATGTATGTATATGTGCAGTTTCTATCAATCTATACATTTAGAAATTGTAATAAACACCGTGGAGAAAAAAGAGGAGGGCTACGAGGATTAATGAAAGAGTTTAAATTAGATGAGTACTTCAGGGATGATCAGCCTTCCTGAGTAAAGTCAGTTAATCTGAGCCTCGAGGTAGTAGTTAGTGGAAGAAACAAATGAGAGAAAGAGCATTGCAGACAATGGAATAAACCATGTGCAGGTCCCAGTTGGGAAATTATTTGGTACTGTGGAGGAAATGAAAGTAGAGTTAGAGGGGCACCTGGGTGGCTCAGTCAGTTAAGCCCAGGTCATGATCCCAGAATCCTGGGATCAAGTCCTGCATCTGGCTCCCTGCTCAGCAGGGAGTCTGCTTCTCTCTCTGCCCTTCCCATGCTTGTGCTCTCTCTCTCTCTCTGTCTCTCAAATAAACAAATAAAATCTTTAAAAAAAAGAAAGTAGAGTTATAATGTAGTAAGTGAGGGAAAAGGATGAGCTGAGTTGAGCCCAGAGATGGAAGCAGAGCCAGACCACGCAGAATCTTGAGGGCCATCCTGAAACTTGTGGGAAGCAAGTGAAGAGTTTTAAGCAATGACACTGAGTTGAGCCGATCTGCATTTAAAAAAGATCATTCTAACTGCCCTGCAGAGAATACACAAGAAGACAACAGTGGCTGTCCTGGCTAAGGAAGACCACTCAGAGGCAATTGCAGTAATCCAAGCTAAAGAGGATGGTGGCCTGAACAATGAGTAAAAAGAGAGGAAGACAGATTAGAGAAATTTAATATGAGATAAAAATCAGCAGGATTTAGTGAAGAACAGGTTTGTAGATGTGGGAGACAGGAAGGAATCAAGGATAAGTTGATTTCTCCTTGAGCACCTAGGTGGGTGGTAGAACATTCACTAAGATAAAAACCAATGGAGGAGGGCCAGGATGGGTGTTTGTAGGAATGGGGAAGCCAGGTGTCTTTTGTTGGGTTTGAGATACCTTTGAGACATCCAAGAAAAGCTATCAAGTAGACAATTCGATTGCAATAATTTCCTAGCTGGTCTTCCTCCATCTGTTCTTGCCCCTCTATACCACTCATCCTTTGAAAACATAACTGCATATCTGCCTTCTGCCCCCAGTTCTCCAAAGGCCCCCATTTTACTCAGACTAAAAGCTGAAATCCTTACAATGGCCTACAAGACTGTGCATGATTGACACACTCTATTTTTAAACCCCCTAACTTGGGATGCCTGGGCGGCTCAGTGGTTAAGCGTCTGCCTTTGGCTCGGGACGTGATCCTGGAGTCCCCGGATCGAGTCCCGCATTGGGCTTTGTGCATGGAGCCTACTTCTCCCTCTGCCTATGTCTCTGCCTCTCTCTGTGTGTCTCTCATGAATGAATAAAAATAAATAAAATATTTTTAAAAAACCCTCTAACCTCATCTACAACTCTACCTCCCATTCACTTTGTTCTACTCACACTGGCCTCCTTGCCAGATTCCCGGGGGGGGGGGGGGCGGCTTTGCACTGACTGGCTCTTCCTTCTGCTTGGGACACTTTTCCTCTAGATAACCAATGGCTAATTTTCTCATTTCCTTCAAGGGCTGGCTCACATCTCACTTTCTCAATGAAGCCAATCCTCACCACCTTATTAAAATTGCTACTTCCTTCACAGCTTTTTCAACCCCCTTTACCCTGCTCTATCTTTCCTTTTTATCATAGCACCTATGACCTTCTGGCATACTATACAAATAACTTCTTATATGTGTTGTCTGTTTCCTTTCTCAGTATAAATGAAATAAAAGCTGTTGTCAGTTCTATTCAATGATGAAACCACAGTGCCTAGAACAGTGCCTTACATATAGCAGGCACTTGATAAATATTTGCTGAATGAATGAATGCAAAAGTGGATCTGGAATTCAGAACAAAGCTCTGGACTAGAGGTATAATTTTGGAAGTCATCAGCATGTATGACATCACTAATGCCAGCCATGGAAATGCTTAAGATTGAGTAGGATACAAAGAAAAGAGAAGGCTTGGGGCCGAGTCCTGGGAGATTACAACATTTAGAGGTCAGAGGGAACTAAGCCACTAAAGTAGAATAGGAAAGAACTTCCAGAGAAGAAAGAATAGGCAACTTTGTTGAGTACTAAAAGGGGGTCCAATAATATGAGGGACAGGGGCACCTGGCTGGCTCAGTTCATAGAGCATGTGGTCTCTTGATATCAGGGTTGTGAGTTCGAGCCCCACATTGGGAGTAGAGATTACATAAAAAGGTTAAAAGAAATAAAATCTTTAAAAAAATAAGAGGGACAGAAGTTACCATGGGACTTGGGTACAATTTATTTGGTAACAGTACAGGCTCCTTATCTTTTACAGAGATGTTTGCAGCTGCCTGGCAATAACACCTTGTCCTCTGACTCTTCATTTTTCCCTTATATCCATTATACCAAAACCAGATTAATGCTCCTACAAAAAATTATTCAATATTTACGGAGAAAAGATGGGGAAGGAACAAAATAATTATAATCAGAAGACTACCAATGCATAACAGTATGTTCCTGGGTAAGCCAATTACCTTCCTTGTTATCCAGCTTATCCATCTAGAAAATGGGGATAAGAATAGCTGCTCTGATTCACAGGATTAGCACGGAGATCAAATTAAATGGTGAATGTGTCTGGGTCTTGCATCCATGCAATTTGACATTACTTTCATGGAATACAGTCTGGGCTGGCCTTCCTTTCTCAGCATCCCGGGGGATGTCTGAAATACAAAAACTTGTTTTTTCCACCAAGTTGCACTAAGTGGCATAATTAACACAATATCACACACGCACACAAAAGTTAGGTGAGGGATCTGCATCAGGACCGTGGGACTTCCCATGCAGTGTTCTCCTTTACAGCACGCCATTCCTGCTGTCCCTTTACCGTGTACTGACTACCATGTTTCTCCCCTGCACTGGCTTGCAAGACTGTGAGGAGGTGACAACTTCTCTGCTAGCAGCTTCTGAGCCTACCTAGTTAGAACTGACTTGAAAGAGCTGACTGGTTCCCTCTATGACCCCCCAAATGGGACTGAAGTTTGTTTCCTCCCCAGCTCCCCTTCTAGCACCCACCAAATCTTGGAAGCAGGTGGGAAATATTTATCTTCTTTCCGTAGTCACTGGCAAAGTTGTAGGGCAGGTTGGCGGTGGAGTGGGAATGAGGGTCTAGACAGGGTGAGGTTATGGGTACTCTGGCTGAGATCAGGCCCTCTCTGCTTCCCTAGGTCACAAAAGGATTGGTGGCTCCCCCTAGCCTTGCACATGCAAGGCAAGTCTGTGTAAGACTTAAAGTTGCTAACCCTTACTGGTTTCCCCAGAAGGAGAAAAGCTCATTCTCTTTCCCTGGCACTTGTTCCTTCTTCCTTCCCTCATTCAGAGTCTCACAGCCTCTTCTGGGGATCACCGTTTTCGAACTCCTGCCATCTCCTATAAATAATTGGCCTTGGATTTTCATTTATGTTAACATACATGATAACACTTTGGTAAGTATAAAGCCCAAATTGAAGGCATTATTACTAGTTGCTTATTAGGTGCATGGCACTGTGCTAGTTGCTGTCTTAGATGGCCATAAGATTCACTTACCCCAGAAAAGTGTATATGTTAGGGGAGGAAAAATTACACATGTTCATTCAATAATTATTTATTTAACACCTACTGTATATCGAGCATTGTTCTAGGCCTGGGGGATATTATCAATGAACAAAATAGACCCAGGTCCCTGCCCTCATGGAGTTTAAGTTCAGCTGAGAATACAGTTAGCTATAATACACACATGAGAATATGAAGTAATACATGTTAATAACGCACACTAATAAGTAAGATGCAAAAACAGTTCTGTGTTCAGTTAGCAGTAGCTGGAGAAATAGCACAGCAATGCAAGGGACAAGCACAAGTTTTGGGGTTGGCCTGGATCCAAGTTCCCCTTACACTATTGTATCACCTGCTATGCCTTGAATAAGTGATTTAACTTTGCTGAGCCTAATCTTTAAATTGAGGATAAATGATACAGATCATAGAGGGTTTTGGTGAGAATATGTGATGAATCATGCACAGGTGTGCCTAGAACATTTAGTCCTTTTCTTATTCTAAACAACTCTACCCATATCTCATGCCTTTAGGGTCTTCAGATTTTTCTTTTTTTTCCTTATTTTTTTAGATTTTTCTTTTAACTAAAGGTCTAAAAAAAGCAAAATATTTAATATCTCTGAATCTCAGTTTCTTTATTTATAAACTGGGGATTAGAATAATTAAGCCCTACGGTTATTAGAGAGTCAAGTGAAATACATAAAAAGTCCATAGCATAGTGCCCAGCTGATAGCAAGTGATTAATAAATGCTTCTTGGCCTCTTTTACTCCTCTTTCTGCCTTGTCCAGGTCACCTGCATAAACTCCTATCCAGTGTCCAAAAGTGACTCACAGAACTCAACTATCAGGTATTTGTTGATAAAATCTATTTGGCAGGGATAATGTGAGGATTAAAGGAGACAACTCATGTGCCTGGTCCAATATCCACACATAAGAAAGCTCATATTCCCCGAGCCCAAGAAATCTGCCTGAAAAACATACCCAAGCTCAGGACCCCACAATGGGTGATTGAGAAGCATTGGTCATGCTCCTTCAAAAACTGCATGAGACTCTCTTTTCTGGGGAAGCAAAAGAACAGAGTAGAAGAAGCAAAATAAAGGTAGAAGCTGGTAATTTTGAAAAATAGTTAAGAACATCTAACTTTTAAAATATATGGCTAATTTTTATAGTTGTGATAATACTGCAGTAATATTAAAAAGTTTTTTAGAGATACATACTGAAATATTTACATGAAAAAATGTAAAATTTTTTGATGTAAATATCAAAAAATGATGATAAAAAAATTTTAACTTATTGGATTTTTTATCTAAATTGCACTATACTTTTAAATTGAGGAATATGAATACTTTAGCAGTAATCTGGTTTTCTGGCAGAGTGTATATGGCTCAAAGGATACATCATAAATACATAAGCTTATTTGCAAGTTATATTCTAACCAAAGTAATTCTCCAATTCCTACCCTATTCCAGTTTGAACACACAGTATTACCTCAATTCACCAAGATTTATTGAGCACCTGCTATATATGTGCAAGGTGGGGATTGACCATATACCCATAGAATACAAGGTAGACTAAATTCAACTGAACAGACATCTGCTATGTGGAAGCCACCAAAATATAGCTCCTGTCTTCATGCCATATAAACACGGGGGACAGGAAAGCAGAGTGGCAGGATATTTGGGAAGACAATCTAGGGTAGCAAAAAATTGGCTTAAGTTCTCTAGGTTTATTTTTGGTTGTATGGACTAATTACACACTGGAAGTCACTGCTTTTCAAACAGCTCCTTTCTTTCAAGAAAAAGAAAAACAACAAAAAAACACATTACCTAAGAAGAATAAGCATTCCTAGCTATAGTGGCATATAGGTTTGGGATCAGAGATGAACAGGATTTGGAGATTGGAAGGGATCTCAAATTTGAGATTTGATTTCACTGATTAACTCTTAGTTGAAATAGAAAACAGAGGGTTCCTTATCCAGACACTCAATAAATGTTCAGAGTGACTGGTTTTATCCTTCCATTTCAAATTAGGATGAAATGAACATAATTCACCAGTTATTTTTAGCTGCAAAGGCAAAAAGCCAAAAAAGGTGGAGGGGGAGAGTTGAAGGAAGGACTGGGGAGAGTTAAGTTGCCTGCCATTTAAACATATCTAGCCATTAACCAAAGATGGCCCTATCAGGCAGTGTGGAAGGGCAGCAACAGTGAAATTGATTAGACAACCCTAACTTCCTCTTACCAAGTTGTAGGGATAAAATACAATAGCTTGATTTTTGTTTTTGCTTTCATGAATGTTCTGTCTATAAAGATCCACTTTACCAATTATGCTAGTAAGTACTGTACACATTTTTATTATACTCCAAGAATAAAATCAACTCCATTCCGGAAAGGAATGTTTCTTAAAGACTCAGATCTACATGAAAAGTTCCAAGGCGAGACTCCGTGTCTAAAGTCAGCCCCTCCAAACACCGAAAACATGAATTTCCACTTAGAACCTACTTAGAGGCAAAGCTGCCTCTGCCTTTCACTCCAAGGGAGCAGACTAAAGATGTCAAAACCCTTCCTTTGGAAGAACAGTCATCCCAGCCAAAGAACAAAGCAGCCCAGGACCTCTCTCCTGGCCACCAAGAATAAACAAGAAAAAGGGAACAGCTTTACAAACAAAACAAACCCAACTATCCTCCCTGCTTTCTTCATCCTACTTGGCAGAATCTCAGGGTTTGGGGGAAGATTTTGGAATACAAAAGATCTGTGCTTAAGATAAAACTTGAATTTTGCTGAGCCTCAGCACTAAAGCCCTTCCAGAAGGCATTTTTTTTAACATTTCAAAAAGATACTTTTAACTTCCCTTCAGCAATTGAAGTCACACGTTAAAAACATATGATCAAAAAATACAAAAATAAAAACCATATTATTAATAATTCACTTCCAGTGAATGTTTATGAGGAAAGAATTCTTTGAATTAATACAGTATTGTATGATCAGCTGTCATTTGTTTCTGGTCCAAGATCCTTTGATTGCAAACTGATTAAGTCATCTGCAACTAGGCTTTTTGGAGTTCAGATAGTGGCTTCATAAATCTTGCCCCTGTGTGAAAACCATATACATTCCCCCCCATCAAGGGCAATGAGACTTTTACAGGAAGAATCCAGGTGTAAATGTAAGTATTTGAGAGGTTATGATTTATATTTCCATCTTACATAGAAATTAACTGTAAACTGAGCTTGTTACCCAGATGAATACTAACCATGGAGGGTAAGTGGGGAAATTATTGTACCTATGATACTAATAGGCCCCACCCTGGATTAAGTGTCTACACTAAGGTAGAATACATCATAGACATATAGGGTGGGGACCTGTTCCTAACTGCTGCCCTCCCAAGGTAGGTTTTTGTTGCTTTGTTACCCTCCAAGCAAACAAAAGTTGTCCTACTTGTTTTTAATCCATACTTAACTAAAACCTCCTCAAGTGCTGCTCCCTCTCCTATATCCCCCATCCCATAAGACTTCATTAAACAGAAAAATCTGTTTTCAGGTGAGTTTTAGTATGTAATAATGAAGAGTGGATTTTACCACTTATCATCCACGAATGCGCCAAAATTACCAAAACAGTTGAAAGTCGGCATAATTACAGTTTATCTAAATAAAACACATGGGGCAGCTCTGGTGGGTCAGCGGTTTAGCGCCACCTTCAGCTCAGGGCATGATCCTGGAGACCCAGGATCGAGTCCCACATCGGGGCTCCCTGCATGGAGCCTGCTTCTTCCTCTGCCTGTGTCTCTGCCTCTCTCTGTGTGTCTCTCATGAATAAATAAATAAAATCTTAAAAAAATAAAACACATGTAGTCATCTTCTGGAACCGACAGAAGGGTATGAGTTATAGCACCATCTGGAATTGTGGACAAGGCAGATACATGTTGAAGCCTAAATTAATAAAAGCTGAGCAATAGCTAACAGCCCAAGCATAAGAGCTCGGCATTAATGAGATTAACTCTTAGATGACTGTCATATGTTTATTCAGCTTAATTATTATTATTATTATTTTTTTTTTTTTTTTTTTACAGGGAAGACTAAACATTTATTTAGAAATTACAGTGTTTGTTTTTACAGAGATAGGTTGCCACAGATTATTGATTCTGGAAGGTTTGTTAATGCTAATAGGACTATACACATCTTAGTCTATTCTCACGGGCATCTTCTGAAAACGTTTCCTGTAGTACCAGGTCTGGCTGTCTTCATGAGTATCTCCAGCCTGAGATCCAGCCTGAGTCCAGGTGTGAACTTTCTTTCCCCCCTTATCAAATTGGTTAGATTAAATAGAGAGGGGTACAGTGTGGCCAGAGGTGACATCTGGTAACTACAATGAAAATTTTGTGGATTGGTGATTATTGCCCTGGGTCAAGAGATTTGGGAAAAACTCATGATCAAGGCTGTAGATGCAGTGGTGGGCATGCTGCTGCCTTCAATAGCATGATGTTAATTTTCATCATCTTTATCACAGATGTGTAGCATCTGCTGAAAATCACGTAGTTCTCAACTTTTTTGATGTGCATTAGAATCACCTGGGGAGTTCTGAAAAACCCTATGATCCAGGCCCCACCATAAATGAACTAAGGAGGTAGAGCTCTATTCTGGAGGTAGGGCCCAGGCAACTGCATTTTTTAAAAGCTCCTCGGGTCATTCCAAGGCACAGCTAAGGTTGAGAACCACAGGTATAAATGTGGTTCACAAGGAATCAAAGCAACACAGTGGGGAAAGCTAACGACACCCCCCCCCCATGGCATCGACATTGAACTCCCTGCCTTGGGACTGCTACCTTAGAGGGGTTGAGGACGCAGCCTACCTCTTGTAGAGAACAGCCAGCCTTTAACGGGCATTTACTCTGTACCAGGCACTGTGTGTGAGGTACTTCAGGCACTCCATCTCACTCAATCCTCATAACATCTTTCTGAGGGCTATGTTATTTTTATTGCCTTTTTACTAAGGAGGAAAGTAAGGCCCAGACAGGTAAAGTGACTTTCCTAAGGTTACACAGCTACTCCTTAACAACTCTGAAATTAAAAACATACTTTCTCTTTTACGAAGTGTCCACAGGCCTGAGTTCTCTTTCTGTCATGTTTTCTGAGTGAAAAAGCTTTCTTCTCTCTGGAGAGAGCCTGGAAGTCTACCCTCACCAATCATGATGCATTGTAACAAAAACGTCAGCCTAAATCCACCAAAGAGCACCCATTTATATTTATGCAATTTACTGCAACTTGAAGAAGCTCCTAATTAAGAGTTACATTTCCCAAAGCACTTTGCAGTCATCCATCTATCACCTTGGGCCTCCCAGTAGGCAATCAAACTCAGGAAACATGACAGAAGAGGATCTGTCAAGAAAATCCACCTTTGAGACTGCAAGCCAAAGGAACCAAAGGCAAAGATTCCAGAGAGGTCAGCTACTTTACCTTACCTTTTGGCCACTCCTGTTGGCTGCTGTTCCCTAACTTAATAATGAGCATCTATTCCATAAAGAAATGTGCGTTTCCCAGAGTCAGGGATCTAGCATTGTTATCATGATGGTTACATTTTTCTAGGGTATTGTTTCCCTAAAATCAAGACTAAGTGGAGGGAATGAACAAATTCCATTCCTAACAGTGCCCCACTGGGCTGGACATGTGTGAAGGATGGATGGCCCCAGGACACCAGATCAGACTGTTGTATGGTGAGCTGTAGTGAGGCAACCCCAATGGGAGGGCAGAAGAAAACCCATTAAAGTGGCTCTGAGGCCCCACTTCAAACAATGGGGCCGAGCTGCAGGCAGCAGGAAACAAGCAGCAGGCAGGCCAGGCTGGATACAGCAATAAGAGAGTGCAGGAGGGGGTTGTTTTCTGAGCTCCAGGATGACCTCAGGCCTCTGAGGCAGAGTCCCAATCAAGAGCCATATCGGCACAGCTGCAATTGTAACTCAAAAACAGTCCTTGTGTGAACAGTGGGCTACAGACTGGAAAAGGCTGAGACTGTCACCCTGGTCTGTTTTAGCCCCATCTGTCCTGACAGATAACAATCCCCATTAGTAGTGTTATCTTCAAATGCATGTAGAACATCAGCATAAATATAGCTAACACATCATTTCCGTGAATACAAAGAGTGGCAGGACCTGTACGAGGAGGATAATAAGCTGTGATATCTTTTCACTTGTAAATGGATTTCCTTTACAGTAGAACCGTTAAAAAAATTTTATCTGCATATAAGAAGAGAAAAATATTAGAATTATCCACGCTTAAATGTTAACTTTTATCTCTGGATCTTAGAATAACAGATGATTTTTTTTACCTGCCTTCTTTTGTATGCTTGCATTTTCTAAATTTTCTAAATTTCCTAAAATAAACATGTATTCCTGAGGTTATAAGTTTTAAAAAGGCTTTTGGTTGTTGTAGAGTTATTTTAAGTAAAAACAAGCAAACAACGTTTTATGAGTGTTTTAGCTATCCTTAATCTCAAAGATACCATTTGAGAAAAGGGATTTGCATTTCTAAAGATAGAGCATGACACGATATATTCATGTATCCTTTGGGAAAATAAAGATTCTATAAATAAGTCACAAGAGGCCCTTAGAAGGGCCTCAATATCAGTAAGAGAGCCAGTCCTAAACTCTAAAAGAAGAACTGGCCAGAATACCAATTCTACTGAATTGCAGAATCCTGGCATATATAAGAAACACTCTTTTTTTTTTTTTTTCGCCCTTGACTGTTGGAATCTTACCTTGGAACAACACTCAGGGTTTGGTTTGTCATTCTCTATAAAGAGGGAGGCAGAGGTACACTAGAGCCAGCTCACATCAGTTTAAGACTTTGAAATTGTGTGCGTCTCTTCCCAAACTCTGCATTCGGTGACATCACATTGATAGCTTGAAATCGGCCTTGGTGGGAGTAAATTGGCAAATGCAACAAATCAGAGCGTTCTCTTCCTCCCACAGGGAGCTGGCTGTTAAACATGGGAATATCTAACTTCCCCTCCTAATTCAGCAGAGCCATTGTTTATTCAATGCTTGAGTTGGGAAATGAAACTTTTATTTGCACCAAAGCAAAAGTATATTGCTATAAAAACTGCAGAGGTTGGATTCAGCCCCAGTTTAGCTCTTCACTCTGCTATTAAGTCAGCGGGGGCATCTTGCCACCTCCTGATCCCGGATTGGGGGCCTTAGTTCCTTCATCTCTACAATGAGAGGACTAATGTCCCTTCCAGACAGTGACTAACTTATGATCCTGAGCTGAAGAGGCAGCAGTTAGAAGTTCAGACTGGAGAGAAGACAGCTCTTGGTTTAAATCTTGGCTCAGGTAGCTCAGGTGAGTTACTCTAATTTCTCTGGGCCCCATTTTCTCCTCTGCAAGATAATGATAATAATAATCATACCTTCATTATATAGTAGTTTCTAGGTTTAGATGAGATCATTCTCAGAAATCACAGTAGTAGGCACCAATAAACGCTATTATCATTGAACTTGTTCTTGCTTGTTCCTGACACGAAAATGCCTTTAAACTATAGAGAAAACTTCCTTTGCTATGATTGTCTTTGAATGTTGCCCAGGCTTTGGTAGATATTTATGACCTATTACAGATTAATCAGCACTGGAGATTGCAGTAGAGAATCACTTGCAACATAAATATCGATAATAAAAGGGGTATGTGGCTCTAACACTCATTGCCCCCATGCTAGACTTTTTATATCTTCTTTGTCTTGTCTAATGCTCATACTTCCTATGTGAGTCAGGTGTCCTTCTGTTTGTTTTGGGTTTTGTCCTTTTTACAGACGTGGACATTGAAGTTCTGAGATGGTAGGTAATTTGCTCAAGGATCTACAGCTAATAATCCCCCTGAGCCAGAAATCCTCCTCAAAAGAGACTAGCCCACGTTATTACCTGAAGGTACAGGAAGACTCTATTTTTTTTTCAGAAACACAAAACATAGAAACAATTTTGTTGATTACAAGGTAGGGGTAGATAAAAAGGAACTCTGGAACAAAAATGCTATCACAGACCTAAAAAATAAAATCTGCAATAGGCATGGAGTGGTGGAGTAGTGGTGGCTAAATCCAATAATTTTTAAAATAAAATTAGCCTGCACTGAGAATAATATTTTGGGAATTTGCCACAGTTTCATCTTTCTGAAATATTTTGGGATAGGACCATTGCTATACATTTTTGTGTGGCAATGCTATACATTTTTGACCAGTTCTTAAAATCTGGTCCTGAAACCAGCCAAATCAGCATCACCTAGGAACTTGTGGGAAACACAAATTTTCAGGCTCCCACTCCAAACCTACTAAGTTAGAAACTTGGGAGCAACCCCCTGCTTCTCCCAAGCCTTTCAGGTGCTTCCAAGGTTTGACAACCAGAGTTGTCTGGGTAGTTGGGAAAAAAAAATGGGGAAAAAATGAATTTGATTTAGGTGTCTATGGAAATCTTTACATATAAATATGTTGTCCTGAATGGTTATAGGTGGTGACAATATAAGTGAATACTTAAAGTGCTACAGCTTTAAGAAAGAT
The DNA here is from genome assembly GCF_011100685.1 of Canis lupus familiaris. NCBI lineage: Eukaryota > Metazoa > Chordata > Mammalia > Carnivora > Canidae > Canis > Canis lupus. The sequence continues at coordinate 82,493,592 of NC_049260.1, forward strand.
TTAAATAATTCATATTTCTAGAAGTAACAACTAAGTCTTGCAGAACATGGAGTTTTACGTCTTTTTGCCACACATCCTAACTCTCCCCCAAAAGCCCCAGTAATTGAGTGTTTTGAGAGTGGTTACTGAAAAATAAATGATGTTCAAAGGACCTTGGTACTTAGTGTTGACTTTGTTTCTGGTTTGGGGGCAGGTGACTCAAAATCTACCTCTTTGCTTCTCAAGAGCCAGAACTCAAGGTTTTAGCGAACAATGTGCAGGGAAAGTTTTGCTTATACTACAGAGCCTCCGCAAGGACAGTCAATCCCTCAGAAATGGCTTCTGTTCTGGCACTTAATTCTGTTTTATCCACCATAAATTTTGCTGGAGCCAAGATTAGCCTCAGGGGTTCCATCCAGCTCTCAGGTGCACATCTAAACACCCTGACTTTGTTCAATTGCAAGTTACATTACTGTCATCCCCAAAAGCACTATGCCCTACTGACAGCTTACTTTTCTTTACTAAAATGAAATTAAATGAGTTCGTGTTCTGGAAAGATAATAGCCACTATTCTAAATGTTAATGATGGCTATTTTTTTTGTGGGGAGGTGTCTTTTCTTCTTTATTTACCTGCAGTTTTTTAATTTAAAAATAAATTGCTTTGCAGTGAGTATGATTTGATTTTTAAAATTTACATTTTAAACATAAAAACAAAGCAGGATTTTTAAAAAAAGTTGATGGTTGTGTGTGTGTGTTGGAAGGGTGGCTGGGAAGACTCTCAGAGCCACACTTTGAGCAAATAATACCTGTAGTAATGATCTACTGCTAAAGGCATCTGGCTGCATTGCCTCTGTGCCAGATCCCAGATGGTAATACTCTTATAAGACTGTAGGTTGATCTTAAAGGCAGATGTTTACAGGATGCACAAGGATGCTTTGCTTGTAGAGGAGCAGAAAGAAGGGGAGAAAAGCAAGAACAACAAAATAAAGTCATTTCCGACTGGGATAAATAGTGCAAAGAGAAACCACTAAAGCTGTATTTTTTCAGGTAGCAGGAAACACATAAATTAGACACACACACACACACACACACACACACACACACAGAGGCAAGATAGTGAAACAAGCTATCTATATATTCACTGCACAAGGCTTGTAATCAGAGATCATTTCTGCCAGAGAGCATACTGGCAGATAAAATGTCCTCTGCAAATTGCCTGGATAATTGCCACGCTATTATAAAACCTCTTCTTCCCCATCAATGTGGCAAGGTACATAAGAATCTTGGTCAGAACGCTCTGGCCTACAGTCCTTGCTTTAGAGTTTGGTAAACATAGGTATTAGGAGGGGTTTTGGTGAGGCTATTATCAAGTGTGTGTATATATCTTTGTGCACATGCACACACATGAATGCATGCTCCTCACCTGGCTGTTGCCTCTGTTTCCCTTCCTCTATCTCCAGATAGAAAATAAGGGACACACCTGGCCCATCAGAAGCAAATGCTAAAAGTGTGTTTAATGTGAGTACAACCCAACATTTTACTCTGGAAGGTGTGAACAGCAAAGCACTCCCCTCAAAAGTGGGATTTTGCTTTGTCAGGAAGCAAGGAGCCAATGTGTTTTGCATACATGCTCCATAGAATCCCTGTAACAAACCTTTGAGGAAGATATCAATTGCTTAATGGGTAAAACACTGTACCCTGAGAGGAATTAACTACAGACAGGGTTCATGCATGGAGCACTTACTATGTGTCTGGCATTGGGCTATCTTTCCATACATTATCTCATTTAATCCTCACTACAGCAGAGTTAACGATACTCTTGTAACATTCAGCAGTGTGCCAGGTAATTCTGGGAGAGCCGCAGCATAAACCTAGGACACATCTTTGGAGCATCAACTTCAACTTAAAATATTATTTAAAAAAATTATTTTAAATACTCAAAAAAAGGGGCACCTGGGTGGCTCAGTCATGATCTCAGGGTCCTTGGATCAAGACCCACAGCCTTAGCTCAGGTCGTGATCTCAGGGTCCTTGGATCAAGACCCACATTGCGGCTCCCTGCTGAGCAGGGAGCCTGCTTCTCGGTCTCCCTCTGCTGATCCCCCTGCTTGTACTCTCTGGCTCGCTCTCTCTCTCAAATAAATAAAATCTTTTTTAAAATACTAAAAAAAACCCCACAATTATATTATGGAGGAGGCCACAAAATAGGTCTTGATTTTTAAGATAAAACATGAGAGTCAAATTTCTGGTACGTGGTTTGGAGCACCATGGCAAGGTCTCTAAGTGGTCTGTGCTTAGGTCTTCCATCATTGGCATTACCTTATGCTATACTACTTCTAAACAAGGCAATTCTTATCTACCATCTTATGAGATTTTCTAGAACTTGGGCTTCCTTGTGAGAATGTCTTTATTAAGGGGATAAATAGTGATTTTCTTGATTCTTATCAATCCCCTCCTTGTGGAATCCCATTACACAGTCTCTTTGGCATCAGGGGTGATAAGCCACTGGTTGAAGAGGTAATGGTAAAGGCATGGAATTTTCTGATAATATGGCTGAGCTACACAGGGTAATGGTGGCAAGAAATAAGAAACACTAAACAAGGCCCCAGTTCTCAGTGTTTCTTGGTTCTGATACTCTTCCCCATAAGGCCTGTGTTCTACTCCTGGGTGCAGTGACAAGCCCCATCTCAGAAAGTCCTTCCCAATTGTAGACAAGTGAGCCTTCTTTTTGCCTGATTATCACTTCTCAATCTCCAAGTTCATCTTCTCTTTTTATCATGGGAGACAATGTGAAAATAGGCTTCACTCCATAGCATACGTCTTGGCAAGCCTTGCTAGACAGCCATCATTTCTGCTGCTCTGGCTTTGGGATATATGTGAATCAGCCTACAGTTCATTTATGATTCCACAAATATCTGAATACCTGTATGGAGGCTTTGTGTTAAGCCTCAGGAGGATGAAAAGAAGATTAGGAGAAAAGGCTAGAAGAATGCAGGACACCAAAAGATCACTTCCCACTGAGGTGGCATTTAAATGAGCTTTAAAGGACGGGAAGAATTTCATTAGCTAGAGATTATAGGGTGAGAGAGAGGCATTCCAGGGGGAAGGAACAGTATAAGCAAACATTTGGTGGGGGAGGGGTGGTGGGAAACATTGAGCCAAAGGGCATATCCAGGAAATGCAAGATAAGTACTCCAGGATGTCTGAGATTAGAATATATTATGGAAGTGGTGAGAAAGTAAGCTAGAAAGATAGATCTTGAAAGGATTTTAGTGTCAGACTCAAGGGTTTGGCTTTATTCAACCAGCGGGGCAGGCCATTAAATGTTTTGATAGAAAGTGAAGCTATTGGAGAAGTGATTTAGAAAAATTATACCAGGGAGTGGAAAAAGAGAGAAAACCTTGCAAATGAAACAAAATAAGGTGCTATGCAGGATGCAAAAGGAGTGTTAATATATTATTTTTCCTCAAAAAGCATATACTCAGATAAACTAAAACCAAGAAACACCATAAAGTGATTCTATACTGCTTAGCACAGTACTACAAGTGCTTTATTATAGGACACTGACTGTAACAACTTCTGAACATGCATTTCCACTCCCCCCAACACACAAATATTATTTTCTGGGGCAACAACTACCGAGGGCACACTGCAGCCCTGAATTTTGAACCCAGTGACCAGAACCCTTCCTTCTTTCTCATGTTCATACTTCTCACTCACTAAAAGGGAAAAGAAGGGCTTTCCAACAATAGCTTTTCTTATAGGATGGTCTTTAGATTCTCTTTCTTCACTTCATTTAACAAATGAGGCCTTTATAGGGTAGCAAGGTCTCAAAGCGTCCATAGTCACCCTCTCCCCACTCCCAAATCACCTGTGCTAATTTGCTGAACAGACTTCTGAGATTACAAGCAAATATCATTGAGGAAGAAAAACATGCCATCTCTATGGCAACCTGAAAGTATGAGAGGGAGCCCACCTTTAAATCACCAAACAATGGTCTCTTTGATTAGTCTCTAAGGCCTGGTTTAGACAATCTTTTATTAAGAGGTTGGCTGTGGGGCAGCCCCGGTGGTGCAGCGGTTTAGCGCCTGCCTTCGGCCCACGTCGGGCTCCTTGCATGGAACCTTCTTCTCCCTCTGCCTGTGTCTCTGCCTCTCTCTCACTGTTTATCTCTCATGAGTAAATAAAATAAAATTTAAAAAATACTTTAAAAAAGAGGTTGGCAGTGGTTAGTGTATCCACTTCTTAAACCACAACTATAAGCCCTGACTCTTGAAATTCCTATGCAAGTGGTCTCTTTTCTTCCCACGTCGCATTAACAGGTAAAGCTATGATGCTGAAGAAAAAGTGAACATTCGTAAATGTAAATGGAGTGGTCAATTATTGAGCTCCTACTGTGTGCAAATCACGTGCTAAATACTTTAGGGATACTATCATAAAAATGTCAAAGTCTTACCCATTGAGATGTCAGATCTATCCAGGCAGACCCATGGAAACAAAAAAGGAAGCGACCAACATCATTAGGTACCCATTTTGCAATGATCACTGTGGAAGACACTACCATTGCTAGAGATCATACACTTGGATTTTCTACACCAACGCTAATGATATTTTCTGTCCTAGCCCCACCTAAACCATCAAAAATGTGCATGAAATTTCAATATTTTAAGATTCAAAGTACATCTTCCAACTGTTTCTTATACCTTCAGACATATAAAGGTTCTCAGATAAAAGAGGTGTCACAGTTTTGGTTCAGAAAATAGAATCACTGTAATTTTTATTCATTCAACACACATTAATTGAACACTGCCATGTGGTATGCACTACTATATGGATACATTGGTGAACAGGGCAGACAAGGTCCTTGTCCTCATAGAGCTTATGTTCTGGTAAGGGTACTCAGACAATACATAAATAAGGAAGCCAAATAATTTCAGAGACTGGATACAGACAATGAAGGAAACCACAGGGTGATATGATAGAGCATGGCAGGGAGGGATGTACTTTAGGTGGCCAGAGAATGACATCCTGATGAGATGACATTGGGGTGGATGCTGGCATGATGGTGAAGAGTCAGCCATACATATCCTTAGGGAAGAAAGTTACAAATAGAGGGAATGCAAATATGGAGTTTCAATGGTAAATAATATTAACCATGTGATAGGCACTGTCGGAATGATTTGCTTACCGAAATCTCTTCATTGTCGCTGCAACCACAAGAAGTCCATACTATTAATAACCCCAGTTTTCAGAGGGAGAAACTGAGACAAAGAGAGGTTGCAAGACCAACCCAAAGTTAATAGCTAGTGAATGGCAGGTCTAGGACTGAAATCTCAACATTCCTGCTGCAAACTCCATATCTCAACCATATAGCAGAGAGGTGTTTAAGCAATACCAGAATCTATCCTTAAGGTAGTAATTTGTATAGCACACACTGAAAAGTCTTACAAAGTAACCTAGATGGCTTTGGAGCTCACCTCATAACAGGGTGCGAGGAAATGGGTAGGGTCAGAGCAGTGACCAAATGCATTCCATGTTGAATCAGATTTGAAACATGGAATTTTGGTCTATGGAATTATGCCTGAGCATCCAGACTTAAACTTTTCCAAAATGTTCAGAAGCATCAGAAAAAAAAGGCAGGAAATACCACAGTGTAGGAATATTAACCCTCTTCATAAACAACTACCATAAATCCAAGTTTCCGTCACCTACCTAAAGAGCTCTCCAAGAAAAACAGCCTGATTAAATGAGATAACTGTGAAGAAGCTGGCAACATGTCATCAATACAGACAGTTGGTTCATGGGTGTAATCATCATTCTTCATTTCCCTGGAATTTTTCATCTGCAATACTTTATCTATTGAAATAATAAAAGCAGAAGTGACACCTTTAATCTGAAAAAAAAAAATGCCTGCAAGCATTGACTCATTGTTCTCAAGATATAGCCACAGAGTGCCGAAAAGTCTTTTCAATTCCTTGTAAGGAGGGAAAAAAAAAGAAGGATTTTGAACTGTAAATACTTTTTGTCCACACCACTCATTCTAGATTGTCCTTTATTCTTTTTTGGCTGTCACACGGTTTTTAGTATTATCTTCTTGACATACATACGTACAAACAGACAAGTATAGATACTTCATTCAGTGAATGCTTAACAATGATGGGCAGAGAGCTTGCAATATATAGGACTGGGACAAGAGAAAAAGGAATGTTAGAACTAGAAGACATATGGCAGAGTTTTATTATACATGTTGGAAATGGGATTATACAAGATTCCAAACACTGCAACAAATAAGCAAGGCCTCCTCTACTTGCTGTTTCATAGTCAATAGCCCAGAGCTGGGTGACTTCTCAGGAGAGACATTAGAAAATGACTTGACTCTGTAGAAGCTTTGGCCCTAAAATGTCATTCCAACCTGGAATTTGGTAAAAATTCCACTTATACTCCTTGCCTCAGTTTTCTTATTCAATAACCATTGAGATAGGACACTGGCAACACATAGATGGTCCCTCTTATGTAAACTGTTTTTCTGTGGTTTCTCATTACAGGGTGAAGTCCAACTTCCTTCTATGGTATACAAAGCCCTCTATGTCTGCTTCTACCACCTTCTCTTATCATGTCCACCAACCTTGTTTTATACTAAAAATTGCCCCTTTCATCCCAGTCCTTTTACATACACTGTTACTTCTCCCTGCAATGTGATCCTTCTCTCTCTCCTTACTTCTCCCTCTCCACCTTTTCTTGATAACTCCAACTTTCCAACTACACTTTGGGGACTTTGGGGAGAATAACTCTGGCGATGAAGTATAGATGGTCCAGAACAGGGCTAGCTAGGAACTGGAAAGGTTCCTAGTTTGAAAGGTATTTTATATAATATATATATATTTAAAAATTTTATTTATTTATTCATGAGAATACACAGAGAGAGAGAGAGAGAGAGAGAGAGAGGCAGAGACACAGGCAGAGGGAGAAGCAGGCTCCATGCAGGGAGCCTGACGTGGGACTCGATCCCGGGTCTCCAGGATCACGCCCCAGGCTGTAGGCGGCGCCAAACCGCTGAGCCACCGGGGCTGCCCTATCTTATATATTTTTAATCTTCATAATACATCAGTCTGTTAAAATCAGTCGCAGGGGGACGCCTGGGTGGCTCAGCAGTTGAGCGTTGGCCTTCAACTAAGGGCATGATCCTGGAGTCCCAGGATCAAGTCCCACATCAGGCTCCTTGCATGGAACCTGCTTCTCCCTCTGCCTGTGTCTCTGCCTCTCTCTGTGTGTCTCTCATGAATAAATAAATAAAATCTTTAAAAAAATCAGTCGTAGGCTATATCCAAATAATCTGTTACAAAGAATTATTAAAGTCCCCAAGTTTGCAAATGATTGAAAGCATATTCAAGGTCATTCCCATATAATATCACTAGTATTCAGGTTCCCCAAAAAGTCTTGCCAGACACCTCCCACACAATTTAGGGTGCCTGAGACTCCCACCACACCCCTATACCTAGCACTTCATACTCTGCACTAAGACTATCAGTTTTCTTACCTGTCTCCCTTGATAGACCATGAGTTCCTCAAGAGCAAATCAACATATCATTCATTTCTATATTTCCAGTGTCAGGCACAGCACATGGTACAGAGTAGGCATTTGCTGAATGGGAGCACAAGCACTGATAGGTAAAGTAACTAAGAAAACAGGAACAATTCCTTTGAGGACCAAGATGGCTCCACCTTATTTTACCTAACACATCTAAGCAGACCTAAGTTCGATAGATGCTTGCTCTCAAGAAACTGTCTCATCTTTTAATTCCATTGGTTATCATAGAACTTAATACTTTTTTTGATATGGGAGCTACATACATAATACGGGCAGAGGCTTGCCTTAGTAACCCTTTCTTTTTAATTCTATGAGCTGGCAACACAGCATAAGGTTAAATATGGGTGGAATAAAGTAGCTGAAATGGAAAGTTGGGACTCCAGATCCTTTCTAGAGGGCAGTGTTTCTAGATCAGGCATGTGGAGACCGTGTAAAGTGGAAAGAGCTTCAGAATCATAGGGATTGGATCCATAGTAGAGATATCCAGTTTGACATGGTTTAAGACAAAACAGAACCCTAAACCATTTTGGAAGCAGATCTATCCACTACAATCAAAGGATATTATCTCCAAGTTTTCTTTCAGCAGCGATTCCCTCCCTTTCCTATATCATCAGCCTCTCATTCTCTACTGGCTCTTTCCCCACCTCCTACAAAATGTACACATCTCCTGCATCATTTCATTTGATTCTCAAACCAACCCCATGAGGTAGGCAGTATCACTATCCTCAATTTAGAAATGAGAAAATCAAGGGCCAGGGAATGATATAAAATACCCAAGGCTATACAGCTAGTAAGTGACCAGATCCGGGTCTTTAATCCAGAGTTGCCTGATTCCAAGGTCCTAGTTTTTAACCACTCTGCTAATGTTTCCCTTCTTATCTAACTCAGGCAAGTTGCAACTGCAGGTTTGTTCCTATTTGCCTTTCTTCCAAAATAATGGAGGACAACTGCCTACACTACCCATGTTATACTCTACCTTGTACCAGGAGATTCATGATCATGTCTATCTCTGAGCATTTCTTCTTAGAATTAAACACACATGGTTTAGCCTTTAGGCTCTATTTAGCAGATCTTTAATTAAATCAGCCAAACCTGGAAAAATGTATTAAGTGCCTAGTAGGTACCCATTCTGTGTTTCAGAACCCAATACAAGTTCTTGGCTCAGAGCAGGAGAAATGTACAAATATGGAATGCAAGACAGTGCGGAGTAGGTGTGAGTGAGCAAATGTATGGGATTTATTTTAAATGTTCACATGTTCAGGAAATTTAAAGGACTGGTGACAGAGGCTGTCGCCATTTGCCTTTGGGAAGTGCAGGTTTCAGGAAATTACCACTTGCAAACATATTTGTAGTTACGGAAATTTAAAAAAAAGAAGCTCCATATACATATCTTACTTGTGTAGAGTCAACAGATGAAATCCAGAACTGCTATATTCAGAGCAGCTGTTAGAAGACTGGACACAGCTGGACAAAAGTCATTAACTTCAGGAATGAAGTATTTCTAAGCACACCAACAGCTGTGTCAATCATATTTGGAGGCAACCAGATGTTTTAGCCTATGTTGTGGCTCCAGAAAATGCCCTTACCCCACCACTAAATAATCCCAAACCCTAGAGATCTATCATTTTCTTTCATTTCAATTGCTAGGGTACCCATATCCTTTCATTCATGCCAATATCCAACTGCGAGTCTCACTTTTCTATTCTGTTCAACTACGACTCTCCTCAACATGAAGTTATTAACCTATCTAGTGTCTACTACACACATAGTGCTGTTGGGAACACAAGAATATATCATAAAAGGCAGCAATAGGCTCCATCTCTCAGGACCTTACAAACCACTAACATTTGGGAGACAAGAATAACATATGAGATTATTAGAATTTGCTACCCCAAACTGATGTAACAGATGAGAATGCAGGCAGGTGTTCAGGATTTCAGAAGAGAGGGCAGAGAGATGGATGTTTTTGGGTAAGACGAGTCAAGATTGTTTCATGAAGAAGTTGTCACCTGAATTCTTGAAGGACCACCATGGTTGTGATTTAAGAAATGGGGGAGGGCTTGATAAGCAATGAGGGATGAGAATGACTCATTGGAGAGAGAAGGAATGGATGAGCCTGGAAAACTAGTCTGAGGACAGATCAGGGAGGTTTTATGTTCCCAGTAAGCAGTCTGACTGTCATCCTATAGGAACCTGAAAGCCAGAGCTATCATGATGATAGTCTACAGGATATTGCAAACATTGATTTACCATTTTTAATTTTGTAGAAACCAGTCCCCATGACCTCTCTGTGCAATATTTAATTATTTTTCTGCTATCACTTTAAATTCTGTTTTCAAAAATCTTTTTTGCTGGTTGATTAAAATAATATATTTATGATATGAACTCCCCAGCTTCAAAGCCTTTCTTGGGCCCTTAGCACTCACAACCTGAAAAGTCACTAATGCCTATCCCACTGCACTCAGCTTAATTAACTGCACAAATAGATTGTTTCTCTAATATAAAAATTATCTGGAGAGAGAAATAAAAGGAGAGGGAAGGAAGCTATGAGAAGCAGAAGACAAATTTATCTCACTCAAGAAGCCACACTGGTTATCATAACAATAACAAATATTTATAGAGAGCTTTCATCCTGAAGAATCCCAGAGCCCCAGAGCAATGAACACTTGCGGTAAATAGATTAAAGGAGCTACTCAGCAATCCAAGAGAGGAATCCCTCTCTCCCAGGCTCAGGACACTAAGTCATTCCTGGGATAGCATTTCATTTTAGCCAAGGGATTTTAAAGGAAGCTGGATGGAACTTCCAAGTCATAAAACCTGGACAGCATGCATAAAGAACATCCCAGAATATTGTCACAGGAGAGAGCCTGGGAGCAACAGGAGTGTTCAGAGTCATCTTAAGTCTCATGCATTCAGATCACAGTAGCTTTAGAGGCTAGTGAAGCCTCACTGATTTGAGAGAAAAGAAGTCTAAAATACCATCAGATACTGTTTTATATCTTGAAACCATAGATTTACCTTACTACCATATACTTCCAAGTAAATTAATTCAATAAATATTTAGCAGGAGTACACTGAGGGAGAAGGGTTTTAAATCTTTTCAGAAATTCCAGCCACACTGTTAATAATTAAGAGCATGTTGTTCTGGTTTCATTTCTGGATTTTAATTAACATTCAGTAGCTGTATGATCTTGGACAAGTCATTTGGCATTTGTGGATCTCAATTTCATCTAACTAGGTGTGTGTGTGTGTGTGTGTGTGTGTGTGTGTGTGTGTGTGTGAAGGTGGGGGAGGAGGTAGGACACAGGTTGAGGGAGAAAGAATGTAACACATAACTATAATAACTTTAGTAACTGTGTGGAGTGGTCACAGGTCATTTGGCTCAAGTCCCCATTTGGAAACCTGAGAAATACAATCTACTAGACAGCACCGAGCTCCCTACGTAGAACAAGTTTAAGAAAACATTTAAAAAAAGGAGCAGTCCCAATAGTTCATTTTTGCTTTTGTTACTTTTGCCTTCGTGGATGTATCTTGCAAGAAGTTACTGTGGCCAAATTCAAAAAGGGTGTTGCCTGTGTTCTCCTGTAGGATTTTGATGTAATCTTGTCTCACATTAAGATCTTTCATCCATTTTGAGTTTATGTTTGTGTATGGTGCAAGAGAGTGGTCTAGTTTCATTCTTCTGCATGTGGATGTCCAATTTTCCCAGCACCGTTTATTGAAGAGACTTTTTTCCAGTAGATAGTTTTTCCTCCTTTGTCAAATATATGTTGGTAAATTGAACACCAATAAAAAATAAATTTATAAAAAAATAAAATTTGTTTTTCACTTAAAAAATAATAATAAAAATTTTAAAAAAAAGGTGCGGGTTGTGAAGAGGGTAGAACTTGGACAAATGGGTAAAATCACCAAGTATATTGAGGCATGATCATAGGATAAGCTAGTTGTAAAGGTCACCTGAACTGTTGGTTTTCAAATGACTCCATGAATTATCAAGGTTCCTTGAGGGCATGTCAGGGTCTACCAAACGGACCTGATTCAATGACGGAATGTCCTCTACAACATCCCTTCTATTTTTGAAATTCAGCTAATGTTGGAATAACTGCCATTACTGGCAAGTCCTTTCCTCCCAAAGGTGGCCTATCATACCTTTAGAGAGCTCAGATGGTTAGATCGCTTTTCTCCATTTTGAGCTGAGACTTATTCCCTGGAGCTTCAACCAATTGACCCTAGCTCTAGTCCTTGTGGCAACACAGCAAAAGGTGAATCCTCGTCCCCACCACAGCCTTCCCAGTCTTTAAAGGCAGCTAACCTGTCCTAGAAGTCTCCTCTTCTCCAGCGTCAACAGGCTCCAGTTCCTTCACTTGTACCTTTATGTCTCAAGTCAGTTGCCTTACATATGTGTTCAACCTCACAGCCCAGATCTCCCCTCAAACTGAGAGGGGGGGCACTTGACGGGATGAGCACTGGGTGTTATGCTATATGCTGGCAAATCGAACTCCAGTAAAAAATATACCAAAAAAAAAAAAAAAAAAAAAAAAAAAAAAACCTTTGCAGGACAATGCAGGGCAATCGAGTCTCTTGGTTTAGAGAGTCTTCTATCTTTATTCCTACTTATGCAATGTAATATTACAGTAGCTCCAAACAAGGGTGAACCTCCTCAAACTCAGGGCAGCTGAAGAGAATTACTGTAGCATAGGAGAGAACTGTATAGCTGGAGGTGATGTGGGTCCATTGGAAGAGCGTAAACACAAAATGAGATTATTACTTGGTAGGCACATATGGTAGAGGGAGTTGGGTGGGCTCAGCAATATTTTCCCCATTCCCTATGAGCCTTGAAATTCAGATTCTGGGATGCCTGGTGGCTCAGTTGTTGAGTGTCTGCCTTCAGTTCAGGGCATAATCCTGGGGTCCTGGGATCGAGTTCACATCAGGCTCCCTGTGGGGAGCTTGCTATTCCCTCTGCCTATGTCTCTGTCTTTCTCTGTGTGTCTCTCATGAATAAATTAAAAAAATATTTTTTTAAAAAAGAAATCCAGATTCTGTGAATCAACTGACATCCTGCAATCTCCCATAAATCTCTGTACCCGGGATGATCAGAACCCCTTCAGAGGGTCCTCAAAAGTCGAGTCAATAAAGCAAGTTCCTGCACGGAAACTAGTGCAGGCGCTAGTAGTATAACACCACAGCTGCCCTGAGGGTTCTATACAGGAAGATCTTTCCCAAATAGGGAAGAAGGTGATAAAAATAGAAAGTGTGGGCCTACTTTTAGCCCCCAAGCACAGGCATAACTTGCTGCAACATCACATAGCACCAGTAAGTAGAAAAGCAAGGCTTGAAAGTTGGTGTACAGACTCCAAACTACCAGTCTTTATCTTCGCAGCTGTGAGCTTATCTCAACACCAAGCACATGTACTTGCACCTTCACTTTACAGATACCTAAATGCCTGCTACCTGTAACGGAGGCCTTGAAGAGTTCTTTGTCACATCAGACATTCTGTCTGGGTTTCAATGACATAATAACCCATATTTTATTCAGATTAATTTGTTCTGAACCTACAAAGCTGTGCTTTGACTTTGCTATTCCGAAAGGGAGGTCTCTTCAGTCAGGCACATTTTCTTCCCCCATTAGGGCAGCCTCTTGACAATCCTAATCAAGATTGCAAAATCCAGAGCAAATTAAGGGACATTTTGCCTATACCCCTGAAGAGACTCTTCTCTCTTTCTACAATCAATTCAAGGAAGTTTATTGAGCACTTGCTACAAGATAATATCTGAAAAATCACTAAGAAATCCCCATTGTATAATGAATGGAGGAAAAAAGCCTTAAGTTACTTAGTGTGATACATGTTATATAGGCTTTTTTTGTATTGTGACTTTCGGCCTAATTTTGAGCCTTCTGTCCAGCCATCCAGGCTTCTCTGCCCCCTACCCCAGCACACACACATTTTCCACATGATGTAGCCACAATTGACTACTTGCTATTCCTTAAACATACCACATGTTTGTGTGTGTGTGTGTGTGTGTGTGTGTGTGTGTGTGTGAGGTGCACCCACTCATGCTGTTCCTTGTGTGGGAGACCCGTTTCCCTAGAGGCTCAAACTCAACTTCCAAATTTAACCATAATTTCTTTCTGTAGCCTTTCCTACCTCCTCAATTCCCAGATTAATCACTCAATCGCATGCTTCAGACAACACTGTTAGAGCATTAACAAACATTTGTTAAAGTTGCTTATGTATATGTATTTATTTACACTAGGCTCAAAAGCAGAGGTTTTGTCCTGGCTATCCTCATATTCCCAACAACTAGTGCAGTGTCTGGAACAGCATCATGGTTGGGAAGTGTTGAGCACTTGAACAAAGGAAATAAGGAAGGAAAGAAGGAAGAAAAGGAGAGAGTAAGGAAAGAGGGAAGGAAGGAGAGAAGAAAGGAAGGAAGGAATCCCTTCTTTTAGTAGACCTTGAACTTCTTCAGGGTAGGTAGTACATCTGACTCATTTTTGTACCCACAAATACACATGAAGCAAACACATAATAAACCTCTGTGGAATTGGAAGCAGTAAAGAAAATGATTTCTAAATATGAAATTATTAAATACATAACTGTCCCCAAGTACTTACAGTTTCACAGTTGAATAGTTTAACTGGAAAGCAATTCAGTAACAAGGCAGACAAGCCCAAGTATTCTAGAGATTCAGGGAAAGAAGTGAGTGAGGACTGGAGCTGTGTAGGATAGCACTTCTCAAACTATAATGTGCAGTGGGAAATTTGTAACAGTGCAGAAGCTGATTCAGCAGGTCTGGGAGGGGCCTGAAAATCTGCATTTCTTACAGGCTTCTAGGTGATGCAGATCCTGCTGATGTGAGTACCATACTCTGAGGAGTAGCAAGGATATAGAAAGCTTTCTTGGAGGAGGCACTTCTTAAGCTAGGTGCATTTCCTACCTGTTTTAGTTAGGTTACAAATAATGGAGGTGAAGCAAGAACAGCACAAATAAAGTGACTGAAGTAAGAGAATGTTTTGTTTGCAGGAGAGTAAATGGAACCATATAAACTGAGCAGAGAGGTCTTATAAGAGCATAATTAGTGATGAGGCTGGAAAGATTAGGTAGGGCCACATTATTAACCATACCAAAGACTCTGAGTGGGGAGTTTGGACTTTCCATTATAAATTCTTAATTTTCGAGGCCGGGGGAGGGGCAGTGGGAGAGGTGGACAGAAAGAGACTCTTAAGTGTGCTCTGCACCCAGTGTGGAGCCCGACCTGGGGCTCGATTTCACTACCCTGAGTTCATGACCTGAGCTGAAATCAAGAGTCAGATGCTTAACTGATGGGAGCCACCCAGGTGCCCCTCATTGTAAATTCTTTTTTAAAAAGATTTTATTTATTTATTCATGAGACACACACACACACAGAAAGAGAGAGAGAGAGAGAGGCAGAGACACAGGCAGAGGGAGAAGCAGGCTCCATGCAGGGAGCCTGATGTGGGACTTGATCCCGGGTCTCCAGGATCACACCCCGGTCTGAAGGCGACACTAAACCGCTGAGTCACCTGGGCTGCCCTCATTGTAAATTCTTTTTTTTAAGATTTATTTATTTATTTATGAGAGAGAGAGAGAGAGGCAGAGACACAGGAGGAGGGAGAAGCAGGCTCCATGCCGGGAGCCCGACGTGGGACTCGATCCTGGAGTTCCAGGATCGCGCCCTGGGCCAAAGGCAGGCGTTAAACTGCTGAGCCACCCAGGGATCCCTCATTGTAAATTCTTGAGCAAGAACTCGATATATCATCTTCCCACTGTATATTGTTGTCGAAATGTTCATTTTATAACAGACATTTTCCTAAGGATTATTATCATCTGATCCTTACAACATCCTCATCCAACAGTGTTAGGTCAGGTGTCTTGTTTTCATTCCCACTTTACAGGACAAGGAAACTGTGGCTTGTGGAGGTGAAGTTACTTTCCCATGGTTACTCAAACCTGGGATTAGAGACAGCAGCCACACCAAGTTTGTAGGACTCCCAGTGCAAAGTAATTGTTCATCAAATACTGCAGCAGATTGCTATTCTAAAACAGAGGGGCCTAAAAGGGGGCACTTACGAAATTATCTTCACATTACTCCAATCTTCTCTTTAACTGCAGCTCATTATCTGGCGAGTGGAAATCTGCCTTCAGAATTCTAATTCTCCGACCCAAAAGGCTATTAATTTCCTTCTATTAAGTCGTTGAGGAATTTATCTCTGCCTATTCTTATTGTATGTTGAAGAAGAATGACATTATCCACGTAAAAATATTGGGAGACACCTGCTACTCTATTTTGAGAAATTTAAAAGAAACCACTTTGAGTCTCTTAATAAGATCAGGATCTCCTCCTAGAGGTCTTGCTACTGTGGTTTCACTTGCCATGCATATTTTGTTTGTTTTCCCAACCTGGTGATGTGATCACTCTGTTGTTGCCTGTTATGATCCTATGGGAATCTACTGTTTCCCAAATTTCCTTTCTTTAGAGATTCTGTTTTGGAGATTTTCAGGGCCAGGGGACTGATAGTGTAACACCACTGTCATACTTTCCAATGCTTTCTTTTCACTTGTAGAGAACGGAGTTTTGTCACATTGGAATTAAGCGGGTCCAATTCCAACTAAGCTGCTCGGGGAATTAGAAAATGCTTTTTCTCGAAAGGAGATAAGAGAGACGAACTCAACTGAAAGATGTACAGAACTTGTATTATCAAACAGGTGCTAGAAACCTAGCAGGTTCTCAATCAGTGTTTCAAATTCGATGAATTTCTATCATGTCTCTTGAATGTTCAGACTATCAAATTGAGGTTATTTGTGTTTGTCTTGTTACTAATTATTAATGAAAAAAACTCCAAAACTCCTACTGGCTGTGTGACTTTGGGCTAGTCTTTTAACCCCTCTGAGCCTCAAATATATTATCATCTCAAAAGGGGAAGATGAATTGTACCTATTGTAGGATTGCCATGAAGATTAAATGGTATAATACACACAAGGCACTTTGTGCAATGTCTGGCACCAGAGTAAGTACTCCAGAAATGGTGGCTGGTATTCTCCCACTTACTCACGCTTTCTCTGAAAAGAACATAAATGAAAGGAAACTTAGAAAGATCCAAAGAACATATCCCACCATCTTTAAAGACTGGAAACTGGAGAACAACAGTGTTATCTGATAAATTGTAATTATACAGTTGACTGCTGAACAATATGGGAGGTTCAGGGTGCCAACCCCTCTGTAGTCGAAAATCTGCATATAACTTTGATTCCCTTAAAACTTAACTCTTAACAGCCTACTGGTAACAGGAAGCCTTACCAATAACACGAAGGGTCAACACATACTTTGTATGTTATATGATTATATACTGTATTCTTTTTTTAAGATTTTATTTATTTATTTTTGAGAGACACGGAGAGACCAGCATGGTCCATGGGAAACAGCAAATGTCTTAAAAAGTTTTGCAGCATTAATAATAAATGTATAGATGGAACCTCTGAAACATTTCCGAATTTCATAAAGGTTTCCAAGGTGAACCTAATGATTATGGATGATCTCATGTATCAAGCCTTTAGTAGCACAGATAATCACAGAAGGTCAAAGGTGGAAAAGACCTTACATACTAATCAGCAGTAAGCAAACTTTTTCTGCAAAGGGCCAAATAGCAAACGTTTTCGGCTTTGTATGTCATATAGTCTCTGTCATAACTATGCAATTCTGTTGTTGTAGTGCAAAACTACCATAGACAATACTTACATACAAATAGGTATAACTGTTTTCCAATAAAACTTTATTCACAAAACTAGGTAGCAGACTAGATTTGGCTGCAGTTTGCTGACCTTATCCAACTAATCCAACCCTAACTCAACTCCCACATATTTAATAGGTGAGAACAGAGAAGGACTGTTTCCCTAGAGGGGAAATGGCATGTGCGAGGTCACAGTGCTAATAAGTGACCAAGTGGAGACTTTCAACCTCCCACTTCAATTCCCATAACACCATGGCAGCCATTTTTTATGGTCTGTGTACTTTAAGTCCTGGTGTTGGTACTACACTGCCTTGTTTATTGATGCTAAGGGACTTAGATTTGATTCGTGTTGGTGTTTTTTAACTTTTACTTTTTATTCTGTCATCCATGTAGTTTAAAAGCCTTGGGGTCATCAGCTTCACAGAGAGAATATACAAATCCCTCAATTTTGTTCAGGTTCCTAGAGTTCTGCTTCCTTATATATTCAGAGAGAGCATATACTAGGTTCTGTTTGGCAAAATGTTCTAACTTCTGTGGCACTGAGGGCTAGATGGAGTGGGGGGAATAGGAAGTGACAGTTCTGTCATATTGTGCCCTACCTTACACAGCTCTCTCACAAATCATTCTGTAGCAGGGGTTCACCAAGTTCCCACTGTATATATGCATCACTAAGCTAGATGTAGGAAGGAATGAATGATAAGGACGAGAATATTAATAGCAGTTAATTTGTGTGTTCTGAGTATACACCAAGCATATTATATACAACTTCCCTAAAACTTCATCACAACACTTTAAGGAAGAATCAGGGGCACCTGGGTAGCTCAGTGGGTTAAGCATCTGACTTTTAACCAATTTCAGCTCAGGTCATGATCTCAGGGTCTTGGGATTGGGCTCTGTGCTGGGGATTGAGCGTGCTTAAGATCTCTCTCTCCCTCTGCCCCTCCCTACCCTAGCTCAAACGTACATTCTCTCTCTCTCTCTCTCTCTCAAAAAAAAATCAGATAGACTAAATTGCTTGGATTGGAACCCAGTTTGGTCCATGTTGCAACCCTGGGCTGTTTTTACTACTACTGTTCTCAAAGCCACAGATAGTTTTTTTTAAGATTTTATTTATTCATGAGAGACACACACACAGAGAGGCAGAGACATAGGCAGAGGGAGAGCCTGGTATGGGACTCGATCCAAGCACCCCAGAGGATCACTACCTGAGCCAAAGGCAGATGCTCAACCACTGAGCCACCCAGGTGCCCTAAAGCCACAGATTCTTGAACACTCTTCTAAGGATGGGAGGTGAAAAGCTGAAAGCACTTAGCCCAGTGCCTAGCACCTAAACACTGCATTAATGGAATAAATTATGCCTTCATCTGTTTTTGTTACTCACCAATTTCCTGCATATGCTCATGCACAGAGAGACACCGACCATACAGAACCTTTCAACACTTCCAGGTCAAGCCATGCCCTTCCACACACACCACTTTGCCTTTACATGTGCTGCCCATTCTTCCTGGACTGATTCCCACCATGTGTCCTCTGCTCTACTAAGTTTTGGCTCAAATGTCACCTCTTTTATGACACTTCCCTGATGCCTCTGGAGACACTGAATCCAGATATTGAAACAGTCATAGTTTTCCCTCCATGCTTCTCCCCATCCAGCACTTTGTTAAATCTCTATTATTGGACCTAGTAAAGCATCTGTTCTCTGATTTTTCACACTATGAACTCTACTGAGACAGGAGTTGTCTTATTGGTTTCCTTTGTAAAATAGCATCTATTGTGTGTTTTTAACACAGAAAAGTATAAAAAGGGAAAAAAAGACTATAATTCATCTCCCAGAAACCTCATTTAGTCCTTAAGAAAGTGAAGCAATATATGAACATGGTGAGAAAATTCAACTGTACAAAAAAGTACAAAATGAAAAGTAAAAGTCTCCCACTAGCCAACCCTCACCCAAGAAGAAATTTTTGATAACAGTTGATTCTTACCAGAAAAACATCCGTACATATATGTCAGAACTTTTATATATATACACCGGATCTTATTAAAATAGGTTTTTTTGCACAAGAGTTTTTTCTCAACACAGTATTATGTACCTTAATTTTTGTACTTAATTATATGTCACACATTTTTTCAAATTATTACAGATAGATCAATTTCATTCTCTTATGTAGCTTCATAGGGTATTATTTGGGATGAAGGCAAGTTACTTAACCAGTCTCCTATCCATAAGCATTTATACTTTTCTCAATATTACTATTACAAGTGACGCTGCAATAAAAATCCATATAGTAACTTTTTGTGAATATGTGAAAGTACCATATTGAATAAAATGCACCCAAATTTCAGAGATATTTAAATGTGCACAAAATACACATCTATAGGGAAGCCTGGGTGGCTCAGCGATTTAGCACCACCTTCGGCCCAGGGCGTGATCCTGGAGACCCAGAATGAGTCCCACGTCTGGCTCCCTGCATGGAGCCTGCTTCTCCCTCTGCCTGTGTCTCTGCCTCTCTCTCTCTCTGTGTCTCTCATGAATAAATAAATAAAATCTTTAAAAAACAATACACATCTATAAAATAAACGTGCATTTTGAAATTGATGAAATATGGTATATTTGTGAAGTAATCTGAGTGGAATTGATGGGTCAGAGAGTATGTAAATTTAAATTTTTTTAAAGATTTATTTATTTGAGAGAGAGAGAGAGAACAAGTGAGAGGGGCAGAGGGAGTGAGAATCTCCAGCAGACTCTGCTGATCGCGGAGCCCAACGCAGTTGCTCAGTCTCAGGACTCTGGGATCATTACCTGAGCTGAAACCAAGAGTCAGACACTGAACTGACTGTACAACCGGGTTCCCCCTGAATTTAAATTTTTGACATGTGTTGCCACATCACCCCCACAAAAAAGTTACATCAATTTCCACTTCCACCAGCAAGGTATGAAAGTGACCATTTCCCACACTCAACAACACTTGGCCAAAGCCAACATTTTAATTGCCAAAGAAAGAGATTATACCTAACTTACATTCATGAAGTACAATTTGAAAACCACTTAACTAAACACCCTCTTAAACTTTCAACCTTGAGATACTGATATCCTGTGAAATTTCAAAAATTGGCCCCAATAAATTGGAAGTTTTCAGGTGAAAGTCCATTCAAAGAGAAAGTTTCCCATTCAAAGCAGCATCTCTGAGCCAAAGCAAAGCAAGACAGTAGTAAAGCCAGATGCAGAATTAGAGATTTTATACAAGAAAAACACTCCATTCTTTCACAGGAGCAGCTGAAGTCACTCAGATTTGAAGTAAGAGTTCAGCTTTCTCTAAGCTTCTCCTGACCTTGCTTAGCCGATTGCCTTCTTAGGTTTCTGGACCATTGTTTCAGCCAGCCTCCAAATCTGTCCTGAATCATGTATCTTCTGGGAAAAGATCTATCTTCTCTAGGGAAATGCAGCCTCATCCTATCAATTTTTGGGGGGTGAGGGGCATGTACATATATGCGAGTGGGGAGAGGGGCAGAGGGCGAGGAAGAGAGAGAATCTTTTTTTTTTTTTTTTTTTTTAAGAGAGAGAATCTTAAGCAGGCTCCAGGCCAAGCATGGAGCCCAACATGGGGCCCATCTCATGGTCCTGAGATCATGACCGAGCCGAAAGAAATCAAGAGTTGAACACTTAAATGGCAGAGCCATCCAGGTGCCCCTCATCTTATCAAATGATCTTGACATCTCAATAACAAAAACCTGCATTTGAGAGCAATGCACTTTTAGGTGACTAAACAGCTTTGAATTGTTACTGTCATTGTTGGTGTTGAGGTGGGTGATTCCTCACCTTCCTGCAGGTCCAGTTGCCACCAATAGCGAGATGGCTTGGGGGCAGTTCCTCACTTGGAAGAAGTGAGCTCACTAAGGTCATCAACAGAGTATCCACTTAATCAAATGTCCCAGAGAAGAGCAAACAGACAAAACTACTTAATTTATTCAAAAAGTATGTACTGAGCAACTACCTAGCGTCAGGTACTATCCAAAGGGCTAATAGCACTGATACAGCAGTGACCATCCAAAACTCCTGCCTCTGCTTGGCCTACATTGTGTGTGTGTGTACAATCAAGAAACTAAAATATACGGCATGGCAGATGGCAACTAGTGTTATAAAGAAAAATAAAGCAGGGAAGGGGATCAAGAAGGGTTTAGCTATCAGTGACTGAGCACCTCCTATATGCTAGACTCAGCGCCAATCATGTTCTATACCTGTTGAAATGAGAGGGGGAAGAGAATGGGGAAAGGAGAGAGCAGCTCCACCTAGCTTAAGCTTCTCTTTCGAGTCAGTTTGAGGGCTGACACTGCCCAGCTTTACTGAGTAGAGAACAAAGAAGGGAGAAGGCAAAGTGAGCCCCTCTTCAGGTTTTGATGCTTTTAGATCTTCCTCATAGAATGTCTTCTGAATTTGTTTAGGTGGCTGTTTCAAGATCAGACTCTGAAATCAAGCACAATATGGTACCCGAAGGCAAACCTATATATCCTTTTGGGTGTTCTCCTGAATCCCAGTCCGGCACTTTTTTTCCCCTATAGCCTGCCTCTCCCTGCTTTCCCAACCTTTTCCTTGATTAAGCTCTCTTTCCCTGATTAAGGCCATTATATCTCCCCCACCAAGTCCATCCTATGTACTTCATCTTGTTCATTACTATCCAAAGCAAGGCCTCTACATCTGTCAAGCCTGTCTCCTTTTTTTTTTTTTAAGCCTGTCTACTTAAAGCCCACTTCAGTGCTCATTTACTGGAGAGTCCCTTCACACATATGCATAATGTTTGTGGCTTACAGTTTTTTGTAGCCAGCTTAACCTTCTCAGATCCATCATCTCCTTTAAAAATTTCTCTTTCATCATCTTTTGTATCCCCCAGAGGCCTTAAAGGTGCTTAGCAAACATCAGTTAAATTAACAAATATTGTCTCTTAAAAAACAAATGTTTTCTAAAATAATATATCCTCCCCTAAGAGAAGAGAAAACCAAGTAAGAAGACTCCTTATCAGTTCTCATTAGAATTTGACAAAGTATACACTATTTAATTAGCCCTTCGAAAAGGCTTAGCTAAGAGCCTGTGGATACTAATTAACCCCAAACCCCACACAGACCCAAGGCAGAGAAGGAGGAAAATATTTTGAGCAAATTTTGTTTTTAAGACAGTAGGGTTATAGGGAAACCAAGCATCGCTTATTTGCAACATTATACACTTAGCCGTTGTAGCAACCGAGCTAGACTAGAAGCAAAGAGATGACAAAAGAATGGTAGTTCATCTTTAAAGCAGCCCACTAACTGATTACTTATCAAAAGACCTCTCTGAGGAAGCAAAGTGTTACTATCACACTTAACCAACGGGGAAACTGAGACAGCCAGGCTAAAGTGATTTGTAGGGGCCTAAAGATGTCCATGGTATACATACCTGAAATGGATATTCTACACATTTGTAGGATTGTCTCTAAAACACAGGTGTGCCTCAAATTTTAGTCTTCAAAGGTAATTTTAAAAGGAGTATAAATCAAATCCTATTTTCAATACAGAGAGAATGTTCCCAGTGTTAAGTGACTTCTTTAGTAAACAACTCCCCTCATTTATCCATTTGGTAAATAACTTCCTGCCTTTTTAATCACTGAGTCCCTGGACGAGCAGTCTGACCCAAGAAAAAGAGCTAGAATCTACCAATATAATTCACAAAAGAGCAGCAATTTCGGGTATTTTTTGAGACGTTAATAACTACTTCATTCATTATACTGATTAGAACTTCACACTCACTATAAGGGTGAGAGTAAGGGTTGACCATCCCTGACACAGAAGGATTGTTATTATCAGTACTTGGCAGAATTTCATTCAGCTATTTGAAATCAGAAGAGAGCTCTCTGATCCATTTTAAGAAGGCTTGCAGCCTCTTTAATAAAATTTACAGAAGTGTTTCCAAAGCATTTAGTAAGTAAACTGGAAAGGAAGTGCAATGAAGTTGTCTTTTCTGAGTTGTCTGTCCCCTGGAAACCATTACCATCAATCTAAGTTAGCTCAAGTACTTAGTATCATTCTAAGTAATCAAGGGGAAGGCTCCAGGCTTTCTAATCTAATTGCCATCTCCAGGGAAGTGCCTTTTCTACTCAGCTAGGTTGTAGGGGAAGAGCATCTCTAGGGATTAAGAATTGAATGATTTGGACTGTAGTTTTTTCACTCATTTCAATGATGCTTGTCTCAGGAATTAAGCTTTTTTTTTTTTTTTTTCAAATGTGATATTTAATGAAAGATGCTCAACTCTGTGGGTAGGTGTTACAATCTACCTCTTTGGTGAACAGCATTAATCTGACATGCTTGGTATACTTCTCCTTAACATTTAAAGGACTACAAATTGCTGATCTCAAGAATCTGGACTAACCTTCCTGGAAGATGAAAGAAAAATAGTATTATCCTAAAATACTTTTTTTTTTCCTGAGCTACCTGGGGAGGAGACATTTTATAAGCAGGAACAGTGAGAGTTAAACTTAACATGAAAAAAAAAAATAAACTTAACATGATTATCTGGGATTCTTAGAAAATGGTATCAACGCCCTGCTTTTTAAAATTATTTTCAAAGGTTTTATTTATTTGAGGAGCAGGAGAGGTAGGAGAGAGAGAGAGAGAATCTCAAGCCAACTCTACACTGAGCACAGAGCCTGATGTGGGGTTCGATCCCATGACCCCAAGATCAGGACCTGAGCTGAAATCAAGAGTCTGATGCTCAAATTATTTAGTGACCCAGGGACCCCAACGATTTGCTTTTAATACCCTTCTTCATATGCTGGTATAGAATAGATAACCTTACCTACTCCGTACTACCTTTTCTTATCCAGTCAGGCCCCTACCTGGCTTCTAGCCTTCTCAGTCCTCACTTTTGAGGCCATTTTCTTTTCATCTGCAGCCTCAACTATGTTCCAACCCCTAGGATAAATCTAAATAATAGCTGAGACAGGGAGTATTAAAGAGGTCTAATTCAACTCTAACCTAACACTCAATGCAACATCCCCATCATTGCTGGTTTGGCCCTAACTGTATTCTGGTCCTCATAATTCAATGGCTCTTCTATTCAGTTAACTTCAGCAAGCTTTAATTAGCATCTATTATGTGCTAGGTAGTTTAGTTAGGCCTTGGAGACAGCTCAACTTAGTCAGGCTTCTGACATATCATCTAATATCAGCATGTGTTCAAAGCTAGACTTTTGCCTAAGGTGCTATGTAAGTCCAGAAGAGAACCCGTCACCACTTTGTAGCCTTTCCATCATGTTGCCTAAGTTTCCTAGTATCCTTAACTTGATATCCTCATGTATATAGGGTTGAAATAATGCATCTTGGGGTATATATCTACATATATAAAATGCATACATATTTTTATACACATATATAAAATACACAGGGGTGCCTGACTGGCTCAGTATTCAGAGTACAGGACTCTTGATCTTGGGGTAGTTGAGTTCAAGCCCTGCATTGGGGGTAGGAATTACTTTAAAAATAATAAAAAATAAAAAATATATAAAATCTCCTACCCTTCCCACAGGTACATTCTAGGCTCCTTCCTCAGAATGAGCCACTGTTAAAAATTTCTATGTGTCATGCATGTGAATTTTCACTGGATGTCATGGCTTATAAAGAAACATGATTGAGAAGAAAGCTTAAATCCTGGGGTTTCTAAACCCAAATAAGAATCACAGTCACTTGAGTTTCTTTTCAAGCAATGAAAATTTATTTTCTCTTATAGTTTCTGTGGGTCAGCTTATCTTGGTGGTATAGGCCCTGGGTCTCACACTAGACTGTAGTTAAGATGTCGGCTGGGGCTGCAGTCATTTGAAGGCTGGAAGATTCACTTTCAAAGTGGCTCACCCACAGGATTGATCTGCTGATGATGGTTGTTGGCAAGAGACCTCAGTTCTTTCCTAAGTTGGCCTCTCTGCAGGACTGCTTGACTGTCCTTGTGACATGGTACCTGGATTCCCATAGAGTGAGTGATCCAAGAGGTCAAAGTGGAAGCTGCAATATCTTTTATAACCTAGCCTTGAAAATCACATATTGTCACTTCTGCCATATTCTGTCGGTCACAGAGATTCTGAGTCAATGTGAGAGATAACCATACAAGGTTGTGAATAGCAGGAGCTGAGATTCACTGTATGTCATCTTGGGAGACTGTCTATTCCATAGGCACAGAACAAAACAAAGAAGGGTGAATATCAGAAAGCAACCAGCACCCACCATTGACCACTCGACTTAAAATATTATATGCATTCTTGCCATTCTATACCACATTACTCTATTATTTGTCTTCACAGGACTTAATACCAACTGACACATTATATATTTATTTGCTGATTATTTTACCTGCTGATTCCCTCTGCTCCCACTAGAATATAAACTCCATGAAATAAGGAACTTAGTCTATTTTGTCTCCTGTTGGCACTCAATAACCTTTAATTAAATATTTGCTTTCTTTTTGACCTCTCTTCATTATTGCCAATGACCAGAGACAGCTCTTCAGAGCTCTTCAAAAGGCTTGACCTGGTGGTCTGTCCTACAAATCCCTTTGCCACCAGTATTTGATAATGATCTCAAGAATCTGCTAACTGACTCAACACACTAAAGATTCAGTATGGAATCTCCTGGGTTTATGTATTATTGAGATTTTTCAGTAGACAAATTTCTACTTTACACTCAGCTAACCAGGCAATGGCATCAATCTATTTCCAGAACAGAAGCTAATGGATATCTTAATATATTTAGTTAACATAGATTAAATTTAAGAATGCTATTTTTTACTTCTGTGAATCAAGACCATTGTTGATATTCTTTCTTTTTTTTTAATTTTTATTTATTTATGATAGTCACAGAGAGAGAGAGAGAAACAGAGACATAGGCAGAAGGAGAAGCAGGCTCCATGCACCGGGAGCCCGACGTGGGATTCGATCCCGGGTCTCCAGAATCACGCCCCGGGCCAAAGGCAGGCGCTAAACCGCTGCGCCACCCAGGGATCCCTTGATATTCTTTCTATAAAAATTGCTTGCTCCAGTTTAAGGAGATTATCTGAGTAAACTAGTACATAAATAGCTGAATTGTCATTTAAGAAAAAAAGCTTAACTAAATCACTTTTTGGAAACTGGATTTCTTCAGAGCTAGACACATTGATTATGTACTAACCAGAGTGAATAGTGAGGTCTCCATTGGCCTAAAGGTTATTTACTGAGCTTCATAATGGACAGAACATTGGATACATATTGGGCCAGGAGCTTTTCCACAAGGCAATAACATCAATTTCAATCCAGAACAATCTGTGGTATTGATTAATTTTGGGGATCTCTTTCACCACTCCTGATCTGTCTCATCTTTTATTCAACAGTTCCCTGAAAGAAATTTAGAGACAATTCTGGTACACCTGAGACAAATCCTACTTGCAAAGTCTCAGCAACACTGTTACCACCTCAGTTTACAAACTGTCTATGAGAATGGGAAAACTGTCTAGATTCTCAACTCTTTTTGAAACTGTATTATGAAGGACACTGAAGTCAGGAGTTCAAGGTTCTTGAGTCACTGAGTAGCTGTGTGTCCTTAAATCGCCAAACTGGTATGGGCTCCAGTTTACTCATCCATAGAAAGAGGATAATAATCATCTACTTCTTAGAGCTGTTGAAAGGATTCAAAGAGATATAGGCATATAAAGCAATTACGTCCAATGACTGGGACATGGTGAGCAGCATTATTATTAGACTGTTACTTTCCATAAAGTATATCAACTCCACCTATGATTTTATTTTCATCCACTCTTCAGTGTAAGCCATCTGCTATTAAAATGCTACACTTCATCACTATCCCTTTAAAACGTTGTTACCTTCAATCATGAGTGTATTCTTCAATTTTCAGTTGTATAATTAATTATTTTTTGATCCATGTTTGTCTACCTCCAAAATTCCCTGAGAACTGTAGGTTAGTTCTTTTTTTTTTTTTTTTTTTTTGTGGGTTAGTTCTTATATCTTCAGGTTCATGACTCGTATCTCCAGAGGAATAGTCAAATAACATAAAGGAGTTAAGCAGGTTGCGTGTAGGTGTAGAGGTCTATGAAGGGGAAGCTCATTAAGCCCAGCTGAATATTGCCATGTGGGAAAGCAAGCCAAGGGTAGCTAGATTCTAGCATATTTTTTAAAAGAAGCTGAACAATCTGTACCTTTAAAAATGTGAATTGCCTTTCTGTCTACATGTAAAAAGCAAATTAATGTAAAAACGTGTACAGATCAAATAAAAGATAGCTACAACTTTAGGCTAGATTCAGCTCTGCTATTTACTTGCTTGGGTGATTTTAGGCAGTTACTTAACCTCCTTGTGCCCCAGCTTCCACAACTGCAAAATGAGAAAAACATAACTAACTCTTAGGCTGTTATGGGGGATTGAATGAGGCAATGTATGTAAAGAATACCATTAGAACAGTACCTAGCACACTGGTAGCACTTAGTAAACGTTAATCATAACCATATACATTTAAAAAGTTATTGGTAACAAGAGTGTCACTAACAATGCAACAATAATGTTATTAATGTCAACAGCATTGGTACAATGTCTAGCATATCTATGTCATTGTATGGAATTAATCATATTGCAGTTAATAATTGATATTATTACTTATTCTTCTTCAGTTTAGCACAGTACTAGGCACAAAGTAAGGACTTCTCATTCTCGAATTTACTCTTTTCTCTCTCTCCTTATAACTAATGCAATTCCAGGTTATATTGATTCTAGTGCATACTTTCTTACTTTCTCTTTTTCTCTTGAATGCGAATTTTCCTTTTCATCTCCATTCTTCCTGTCTGATTTTAGGCCTTCATCATTTTTCACCTAGGTGATAGCAGTGGTGTCTTCACTGGTTTCTCAGCCCTAGGTATGGTATCCTTCAATCCATTTCCAATCAGCAGCCAGAGTGATTTAAAATACAATTCTAGGGGCAGCTGGGTGGCTCAGTTGGTTATTGTCCGAATCTTGATTTTGGCTCAGGTCACAATCTCAGGGTTGTGAGATCGAGCCCCATGTCAGGCTCCCTCCCATTGGTGCTCTCTCTTTCTCTCAAATAAATAAAATCTTTAAAAAATATAATTCTACTCACATCTTGCCTCTCCTCAGAAATCCTTCAAACACACCCCAGCAATAATATATAACTTCTCTTTTATCTCCACTAGTCCACCAGTGTTTTAATCCTGGAACCTCTTCTTGTTCTGTGAACGTTAGAAGATTACCAAGCCTCAGTTTTCTCATATATACTCCATTAGGTGGTTGTCAGTATTAAATGATTTGGTTTAATGTGTATAAAGCAGTTAGCATAGTGCCTGGCACATAACAATACTTGATAGCTATATTATCATCAGTCCAGTCTGATTAATGGTTATATTAACCTCTACGTTAATCTCTGAGATCCTGTTACAAAGAACATCTTAGTTTCCAAACATGCCAGATTATTCCTCACCTCTCTACTCATGAAAATATATATTGTGATGAACTGTAATTGCTAAAGCAAGCATTGCACACAACCTCCCTCTTAAAAACCACAATAACAACAACAACAACAAAAAAACCCCACAATAACCAAGAGCCATAACTAAGAAGTGAATATTGTGAGGAGATAAAATGGGTCAAAACAAAATTTAGGGATGCCTGAGTGGCTCAGCTGTTTGGCGCTTGCCTTCAGCCCAGGGCATGATCCTGGAGTCCAGGGATCCAGTCCCACATCAGGCTCCCTGCATGGAGCCTGCTTCTCCCTCTGCCTATGTCTCTGCCTCTCTCTCACTCTCTCTCTCTCTCATGAATAAATAAATAAAATCTTAAAAAAAGCACAAACAAAACAAAATTTAAAAACACCCTTGATTAATTCAAAAGAAGACAGGAGTAGAAAAACAAAGGAACAATGAATGGGGGTGGGTAGCAAATAGAAAACAAATAGCAAGTAAGTAGACTTAAACCCAACCATAACAATTATCGTATTCAAAGTAAATGTACTAAACACTGCAATTTATTTTTTAAAATTTTTTTTTTATTTTTTTTATTTATTTATGATAGTTACAGAGAGAGAGAGAGAGGCAGAGACACAGGCAGAGGGAGAAGCAGGCTCCATGCACCGGGAGCCCGACGTGGGACTCGATCCCGGGTCTCCAGGATCGCGCCCTAGGCCAAAGGCAGGCGCCAAACCGCTGCGCCACCCAGGGATCCCTAAACACTGCAATTTAAAGGCAAAGGTTGCCACAATGGATAAAAAGCAAGACCCATCTGACTCAATTACAGAGTCACAATTTTAGTATAAAGAGCCACACTTTAAATAAAGAGAAAATCAGGTAAAATTGACTCTAAAACAGTGTTACTAGAGGTAAAGAGAGGGCATTTTATGATGATAAAAGGGTCAATCCTTCAGGAAGCTATAACAATTATAAACGTATATGCATTTTGACAGAGCACTAAAATACACGAAGCAAAACCTGACAGAAATGGAGAATTAAACAATTTGACAATAATAGCTGAAGACTTCAATTCCTCACTTTCAATAATGGATACAATGGTGCCTGTGTGGCACAGATGGCTAAGCATCTGACTCTTGGTTTTGACTCAGGCTGTGATCTCAGAGTTTTGAGATCGAGCCCAATGTCAGGTTCCATGCTTAGTGGGGCATCTGTTTGGGATTCTCTCTCCCTCTTTCTGCTCCTCCCACTAGTGCTCTCTTTCTCTCAAATAAGTAAATAAATACATATTTTAAAATATTAAAAAATTAATGGATACAAGTAGGCAGAAGATCAGTAAGAAAATAGAGGACTTGAAGAACACTGTAAGACAAATAGACCTAATAGACATCTATAGAATACTCTTTTGAACAACAGCAAAATGTATATTCTTTTTTAGTGCACATGGAACATTTTTCAGGACATACCATATGCTAGTCCATGAAACAAAACTCAGTAAATTTTAAAGGATAGAAGTAATACAAAGTATGTTCTCCAGGGATCCCTGGGTGGCGCAGCAGTTTGACGCCTGCCTTTGGCCCAGGGCACGATCCTGGAGATCCGGGATCGAATCCCACATCGGGCTCCCGGTGCATGGGGCCTGCTTCTCCCTCTGCCTGTGTCTCTGCCTCTCTCTCTCTCTCTCTCTCTCTCTCTCTGCGTGTGACTATCATTAAAAAAAAAAAGTATGTTCTCCAACTATAATGTAATGAAATTAGAAAACAATAGCTGGAAAGTATTTGGGAAAATCACAAATGTGTGGAAATTGAACCATATACTCCTAAATAACCAACTGATGAAAGAAGACATAAGAAAAGAGATCATAAAATACTCTGAGATAAATGAAAATAAAGACAAACTTACCAAACTTATGGGATGCAGCTTAAACAGTGCTTAAAGAGGAATTTATAACTATAAATTTATAGTTTTAATTTATAAATATAAATTTATAAATTTATAAAATATAAATATAATTTATATTATATAAAATATGAAATATAATTTATAAATATATAAATATAAATTGTATTAAGAAAGATATCAAATCAATAATCTAAATTTACATTTTTAAGGAATGAGAAAAAGGAAGTGTAAACAAAATTAAAATAAATCAGTGTAATATACTATATCACACGATTATCTCAGTAGACCCAGAAAAAACACTTGATAAAACCCAACACCCTTTTATGTTAAAAACACTCAACAGGTCAACTCACTGAAGATGGCGGAAGAGTAGGGTCTCCAAATCACCTGTCTCCACCAAATTACCTAGAAAACCTTCAAATTATCCTGAAAATCTATGAATTCGGCCTGAGAATTAAAGAGAGAACACCTGGAACGCTACAGTGAGAAGAGTTCGCGCTTCTATCAAGTACAACTTGCTTTTGGCCACTCTGCACTGAGCAAAATGACTAGAAGGAAAACCTCACCTAAAAAGAAAGAATCAGAAACAGTCCTCTCTCCCACAGAGTTACAAAATCTGGATTACAATTCAATGTCAGAAAGCCAATTCAGAAGCACTAGTATACAGCTACTGGTGGCTCTAGAAAAAAGCATAAAGGACTCAAGAGACTTCATGACTGCAGAATTTAGAGTTAATCAGGCAGAAATTAAAAATCAATTGAATGAGATGCAATCCAAACTAGAAGTCCTAACGACGAGGGTTAACGAGGTGGAAGAACGAGTGAGTGACATAGAAGACAGGTTGATAGCAAAGAGGGAAACTGAGGAAAAAAGAGACAAACAATTAAAAGACCATGAAGATAGAATAAGGGAAATAAACGACAGCCTGAGGAAGAAAAACCTACGTTGAATTGGTGTTCCCGAGGGCGCCAAAAGGGACAGAGGGCCAGAATATGTATTTGAACAAATTCTAGCTGAAAACTTTCCTAATCTGGGAAGGGAAACAGGCATTCAGATCCAGGAAATAGAGAGATCCCCCCCTAAAATCAATAAAATCCGTTCAACACCTCGACATTTAATAGTGAAGCTTGCAAATTCCAAAGATAAAGAGAAGATCCTTAAAGCAGCAAGAGACAAGAAATCCCTGACTTTTATGGGGGGGAGTATTAGGGTAACAGCAGACCTCTCCACAGAGACCTGACAGGCCAGAAAGGGCTGGCAGGATATATTCAGGCTCCTAAATGAGAACAACATGCAACCAAGAATACTTTATCCAGCAAGGCTCTCATTCAAAATGGAAGGAGAGATAAAGAGCTTCCAAGACAGGCAGCAACTAAAAGAATATGTGACCTCCAAACCAGCTCTGCAAGAAATTTTAAGGGGGACTCTTAAAATTCCCCTTTAAGAAGAAGTTCAGTGGAATATTCCACAAAAACAAGGACTGAATAGTTATCATGATGACACTAAATTCATATCTCTCAATAGTAACTCTGAATGTGAAAGGGCTTAATGACCCCATCAAAAGGCGCAGGGTTTCAAACTGGATAAAAAAGCAGGACCCATCTATTTGCTGTCTACAAGAGACTCATTTTAGACAGAAGGACACCTACAGCCTGAAAATAAAAGGTTGGAGAACCATTTACCATTCGAATGGTCCTCAAAAGAAAGCAGGAGTAGCCATCCTTATATCAGATAAACTAAAATTTACCCCAAAGACTGTAGTGAGAGATGATGAGGGACACTATATCATACTTAAAGGATCTATTCAACAAGAGGACTTAACAATCCTCAATATATATGCCCCGAATGTGGGAGCTGCCAAATATATAAATCAATTATTAACCAAAGTGAAGAAATACTTAGATAATAATACACTTATACTTGGTGACCTCAATCTAGCTCTTTCTATACTCGATAGGTCTTCTAAGGACAACATCTCCAAAGAAACGAGTGCTTTAAATGATACACTGGACCAGATGGATTTCACAGACATCTACAGAACTTTACATCCAAACTCAACTGAATACACATTCTTCTCAAGTGCACATGGAACTTTCTCCAGAATAGACCACATATTGGGTCACAAATCAGGTCTGAACCGATACCAAAAGATTGGGATTGTCCCCTGCATATTCTGAGACCATAATGCCTTGAAATTAGAACTAAATCACAACAAGAAGTTTGGAAGGACCTCAAACACGTGGAGGTTAAGGACCATCCTGCTAAAAGATGAAAGGGTCAACCAGGAAATTAAGGAAGAATTAAAAACATTCATGGATACTAATGAGAATGAAGATACAACCATCCAAAATCTTTGGGATGCAGCAAAAGCAGTCCTGAGGGGGAAATACATCGCAATACAAGCATCCATTCAAAAACTGGAAAGAACTCAAATACAAAAGCTAACCTTACACATAAAGGAGCTAGAGAAAAAACAGCAGATAGATCCTACACCCAAGAGAAGAAGGGAGTTAATAAAGATTCGAGCAGAACTCAACGAAATCGAGACCAGAAGAACTGTGGAACAGATCAACAGAACCAGGAGTTGGTTCTTTGAAAGAATTAATAAGATAGATAAACCATTAGCCAGCCTTATTAAAAAGAAGAGAGAGAAGACTCCAATTAATAAAATCATGAATGAGAAAGGAGAGATCACTACCAACACCAAGGAAATACAAACGATTTTAAAAACATATTATGAACAGCTATACGCCAATAAATTAGGCAATCTAGGAGAAATGGACGCATTCCTGGAAAGCCACAAACTACCAAAACTGTAACAGGAAGAAATAGAAAACCTGAACAGGCCAATAGCCAGGGAGGAAATTGAAGCAGTCCAAAAACCTCCCAAGACACAAGAGTCCAGGGCCAGATGGCTTCCCAGGGGAATTTTATCAAACGTTTAAAGAAGAAACCATACCTATTCTCCTAAAGCTGTTTGGAAAGATAGAAAGAGATGGAGTACTTCCAAATTCGTTCTATGAGGCCAGCATCACCTTAATTCCAAAACCAGACAAAGACCCCACCAAAAAGGAGAATTACAGACCAATATCCCTGATGAACATGCATGCAAAAATTCTCAACAAGATACTGGCCAATAGGATCCAACAGTACATTAAGAAAATTATTCACCATGACCAAGTAGGATTTATCCCTGGGACACAAGGCTGGTTCAACACCAGTAAAACAATCAATGTGATTCATCATATCAGCAAGAGAAAAACCAAGAACCATGTGATCCTCTCATCAGATGCAGAGAAAGCATTTGACAAAATACAGCATCCATTCCTGATCAAAATTCTTCAGAGTGTAGGGATAGAGGGAACATTCCTCAACATCTTAAAAGCCATCTATGAAAAGCCCACAGCAAATATCATTCTCAATGGGGAAGCACTGGGAGCCTTTCCCCTAAGATCAGGAACAAGACAGGGATGTCCACTCTCACCACTGCTGTTCAACATAGTACTGGAAGTCCTAGCCTCAGCAATCAGACAACAAAAAGACATTAAAGGCATTCAAATTGGCAAAGAAGAAGTCAAACTTCGCCGATGACATGATACTCTACATAGAAAACCCAAAAGTCTCCACCCCAAGATTGCTAAACTCATACAGCAATTCGGTAGCGTGGCAGGATACCAAATCAATGCCCAGAAATCAATGGCATTTCTATACACTAACACTGAGACTGAAGAAAGAGAAATTAAGGAGTCAATCCCATTTACAATTGCACCCAAAAGCATAAGATACCTAGGAATAAACCTCACCAAAGAGGTAAAGGATCTATACCCTAAAAACTATAGAACACTTCTGAAAGAAATTGAGGAAGACACAAAGAGATGGAAAAATATTCCATGCTCATGGATTGGCAGAATTAATATTGTGAAAATGTCAATGTTACCCAGGGCAATATACACGTTTAATGCAATCCCTATCAAAATACCATGGACTTTCTTCAGAGAGTTAGAACAAATTATTTTAAGATTTGTGTGGAATCAGAAAAGACCCCGAATAGCCAGGGGAATTTTTAAAAAGAAAACCATATCTGGGGGCATCACAATGCCAGATTTCATGTTGTACTACAAAGCTGTGGTCATCAAGACAGTGTGGTACTGGCACAAAAACAGACGCATAGATCAGTGGAACAGAATAGAGAATCCAGAAGTGGACCCTGAACTTTATGGGCAACTAATATTCGATAAAGGAGGAAAGACTATCCATTGGAAGAAAGACAGTCTCTTCAATAAATGGTGCTGGGAAAATTGGACAACCACATGCAGAAGAATGAAACTAGACCACTCTCTTTCACCATACACAAAGATAAACTCAAAATGGATGAAAGATCTAAATGTGAGACAAGATTCCATCAAAATCCTAGAGAAGAACACAGGCAACACCCTTTTTGAACTCGGCCATAGTAACTTCTTGCAAGATACATCCACGAAGGCAAAAGAAACAAAAGCAAAAATGAACTATTGGGACTTCATCAAGATAAGAAGCTTTTAACTCTGGGAAACGAACTGGGGGTGGTGGAAGGGGAGGAGGGCGGGGGGTGGGAGGGTGTTATTCTGTATGTTAGTAAATTGAACACCAATAAAAAAAAAATAAAAAAAAAAAAAATAAAAAAAAAAAAAAAAAAAAAAAAAAAAAGATAAGAAGCTTTTGCACAGCCAAGGATACGGTCAACAAAACTCAAAGACAACCTACAGAATGGGAGAAGATATTTACAAATGACATAACAGATAAAGGGCTAGTTTCCAAGATCTATAAAGAACTTATTAAACTCAACACCTAAGAAACAAAGAATCCAATCATGAAATGGGCAAAAGACATGAACAGAAATCTCACAGAGGAAGACATAGACATGGCCAACATGCATATGAGAAAATGCTCTGCATCACTTGCCATCAGGGAAATACAAATCAAAACTACAATGAGATACCACCTCACACCAGTGAGAATGGGGAATATTAACAAGGCAGGAAACAACAAATGTTGGAGAGGATGCGGAGAAAAGGGAACCCTCTTACACTGTTGGTGGGAATGTGAACTGGTGCAGCCACTCTGGAAAACTGTGTGGAGGTTCCTCAAAGAGTTAAAAATATACCTGCCCTACGACCCAGCAATTGCACTGTTGGGGATTTACCCCAAAAATACAAATGCAATGAAACGCCGGGACACCTGCACCCCGATGTTTATAGCAGCAATGGCCACGATAGCCAAACTGTGGAAGGAGCCTCGGTGTCCAACGAAAGGTGAATGGATAAAGAAGATGTGGTTTATGTATACAATGGAATATTACTCAGCTATTAGAAATGACAAATACCCACCATTTGCTTCAACGTGGATGGAACTGGAGGGTATTATGCTGAGTGAAGTAAGTCAGTCGGTGAAGGACAAACATTATATGTTCTCATTCATTTGGGCAATATAAATAATAGTGAAAGGGAATATAAGGGAAGGGAGAAGAAATGTGTGGGAAATATCAGAAAGGGAGACAGAACGTAAAGACTGCTAACTCTGGGAAACGAACTAGGGGTGGTGGAAGGGGAGAAGGGCGGGGGGTGGGAGTGAATGGGTGACGGGCACTGGGGGTTATTCTGTATGTTAGTAAATTGAACACCAATAAAAAATAAATTAAAAAAAAAGAAAAATATTAAAAAAAAAACACTCAACAAACTGGGAATAAAGAAAATTTCCTAAATCTAATAACGGATATGTACAAAAAATCCACAGTTAACATGAAACTTAATTGGAAAAGACTAAAGGTTTTCCTACTATGATCAAGAGCAAGATAAGGATATCTGTTCTTTTTTTTTTTTTAAAGGCTGTCTGTTCTTATCACTTCTTTCAACACTGTATTGAAAATTCTAGCCAGAGCACTTAGGTAAGAAAAAGAAATCAAGGTCATACACATAAAAGAAGAAGCAAAATTATCTCTAATCACAAATGACATAATCTTGTACATAAAAGTCCTAATTAAGCCATTAGTACTAGTAAAAAAAATAAGGGTGCCTGGGTGGCTCAGTTGGTTGTGTCTGACTCTTGATCTCAGCTCAAGGGTAGTGAGTTGAAGCTCTATGTTGGGCTCCACGCTGGGTGTGGAGGCTACTTCAAAGAAAAAACCTGGTAAAAGAGAAACTATTAAAACTAATAAAGAGCCCAGCAAAATTGCAGGATACAAGATCAATACATAAAAACCAATTATATTTCTATACATTGGCAATGAATAATTGTAAAGTGAGCAATTAAGAAAGCAATTCCATTTGTAATAGCATCCAAAGAATAAAATACATAGGAATTAATTTTATAAAAAATTATACTCTAAAATCAATAAAACATATTTGAAAAAAATTTAATCTAAATAAGTAGAAAAACATCCATGTTCAACGATCAGAAGGCAGTATTTTAAGATGGTAATATTCCCCAAATTGATCTACAGAGTCAATTCATATCTCATCAGAATCCCAGCTGGTGTCTTTGTAGAAAACTTCAAGCTGATTCTAAAATCGATATGGGGGAAGACCTGGTGGCCTTGCGGTTTAGTGCCGCCTTTGGCCTGGGGTGTGATCCTGGAGACCTGGGATCGAATACCACATCAGGCTCCCTGCATGGAGCCTGCTTCTCCCTCTGCCTGTGTCTCTGCCTCTCTCTCTCTCTGTGACTATCATAAATAAATAAATAAAATCTTTAAAAATAAATAAATAAAATCCATATGGAATTGCAAGGATCTCAGAATAGACAGAATAGTTTTGTAACATAAGATCAAAGTTGAAGGTTTCACACTTTCTGATTTCAAAACTTACCACAAAACAATAGTAATTAAGACAGTGTAGTTTTGGTGTAAAGATAGGTATATAGATCAATGGAATAGAATTGAGACTACAGAAATAAACCCATTCATCTGAGTCAATTTGTTTTTGACAGTGTCAGGATCATCCAATGGGGAAGAAGTCTTTTCAACAAATGATGCTGTGACAACTGGGTATCCACATGCAAAAGAATGAAGTTGGATCCTTACCTCACACCAAATACAAAATTTACCTGTATATGGATCAAGGTCCTAAATGTAAAAGCTAACACTATAAAACTCTTAGAAGATAACAGAAATAAATCTTCAGATTTGGCAATGGATCCTTATATATGACTCCAAAAGAATGAGCAACAAAAGAAAAAAAATAGATTGGACTTTGTCAAAATTAAAAACTCTAGCACCTCGAAGGACATTATCAAGAAATTGAAAAGACAACCCAGATAATGGGAGAAAATATTTGCAAATTATATATCTAATAAGGTTTTTGCATTTAGAATATGTAAAGAACACTTACAACTCAATAAGAAAACAAATAACACAATTAAAAATGGACAAATGATCTGAATAGACGTTTCTTCAGAGGAAATATATAAATGGCCAATAAGCACATGGAAAGATGCTTAACATCATTTGCTTTTAGGGAAATGTAAATCAAAACCGCAATGAGATACCTCATACCCACTGGAATAGCTGTAATCCAAAAGTCAAATAATAACAAGTACTGACAAGGACGTAAGAGTTGAAACCTTTACATTCTGGTAATGTAAAATGGTGTAACCACTTTGGAAAATAGTTTAACATTTCCTTAAAAAGTTTACATTGAGTTATCATTTGATCCCCCAAATTTTACTCCTATATATATATGCTCAAGACATAGACATGTCCACACAAAAACTTATATATGAATGTCCATAGCAACTCTGTTCATAATAGTCAAAAAGTGGGAAAAATCCAAATGTCTTTAAACTGATGAATGGATCAACAAAATGTGGCATATCTGCATGATGTTACATTATTCAACCACAAAAAAAGAATGAAGTACTAATTCATGCTACAAATTAATGAACCTTGAAAATATTTATGCTAAGTGAAAGAACCTAGTTAAAAATGTCACAGTCTGTATGATTCCATTTATATCAAATGTCCAGAATAGGCAAATTGCTAGAGTCAGAATATTGATTAGTATTTGCTTAGAATTTGGGCAGATGAGATCATGGGAAGGTGCTTCCTAATGGATACCAGACTACTTCTGAGATGGTGAAAGTGTTTCAGACTTGACTGTGGTGATTGTTGCATGTATTTGTGAATATACTAAATGCTATGGAATTGCACACTTTAAATGAGTAGAATGCTCTTACACGAAATATACCTCAATAAAGCTGTTACCTAGTAACTATAAAGACATAGGTCACTTGAAAATAAAAGGATGGGAAAGGTCCCCCTTGCAAATACAAATCCCAAGAAAGCTGATGTGGCTATAGTATCATTTTTAACCTATCTTACTCATTAAAACTGTGAGTTCCTTGAAGGCAGGGGCCATATATGTCTGGGCTATGGATTTCTAGTACCTAGCACAATTTAGCACTAAATGCTACTTAAAATAATATGAATGAATCTCACAGACCTGATGAGATCAAAAGTGAGACATATATGAGTACACACTCTGATTCCATTTTTATGAAGTTTAAGAACAGTCAAAATTTATTTATGGTGATAGAAGTTAAATGGAAACAAGTCTTTTAAAAAAATTTCTTTTTACTTATTTATTCACGAAAGACACAAAGAGAGAGAGGCAGAGACACATGCAGAGGGAGAAACAGGCTCCATGCAGGGAGCCCGATATGGGACTCCATCTCAGGACCCCAGGATCACGTCCTGAGTCGAAGGCAGACGCAAAACTGCTGAGCCACCCAGGCGTCCCAATAGAAACTAATCTTGTGCAGCTCTAGAAATGTTCTATATCTTCACCTAAGTGTTTGTTTTATATGTTAAACTGAACAGTTAAAGTTTTTATATTTTATTAAATGTGTATTATTCCTCAATAAAAATTTGACACTAGGGATCCCTGGGTGGCGCAGCGGTTTGGCGCCTGCCTTTGGCCCAGGGTGCGATCCTGGAGACCTGGGATTGAGTCCCACATCAGGCTCCCGGTGCATGGAGCCTGCTTCTCCCTCTGCCTGTGTCTCTGCCTCTCTCTCTCTCTGTGACTATCATAAATAAATAAATGTAAAAATATTAAAAAAATTGACACTAAAAATGATCCATATACGAATTCAGGTTCTGAGGTTCCGTGTTGCTAAACGCCACTTTCTTTTCTTGTTTTTTTCTTAAAGATTTTATTTATTTATTCATGAGACACAGAGAGGGAGAGAGAGATAGAGAGACAGGCAGAGGGAGAAGCAGGCTCCATGCAGGGAGCCCGACGTGGGACTTGATCCCGGGTCTCCAGGATCAGGCCCTGGGCTGAAGGCAGTGCTAAACCACTGAGCCACCTGGGCTGTCCTAAACACCACTTTCTTTAGAGAAGTATATTTATGCAGATTATTGAGGAAGGCTTTTTTTCCCCAAAGATTTATTTATTTTAGAGACAGAACATGAGCAGGAGAGGCAGAGGGAGAAGGAGAGAGAATTTCAAGCAGGCTCTGTGCTGAGTGTATAGCGCCTAATGCAGGGCTCGATCTCACGGCCCCGAGATCATGACCTGAGCTGAAACGAAGAGTTGAACACTTAAGTGACTGCACCAGTCAGATGGCCCAAAGCTTGCTTTTTATATTAATATTATCACCATTCCCACCTGAACATCATCCAATTTACTACTGCTTGTCTTTGTCTCTTAATGTGTTACAGAAAAAAGTAAGGACAAGGTTACCCTTTACTAGCAAAGTTTATAAACAGCTCTTCCATCAAAGGCTAACAACGTGTTACTAACCTTCCACATGCTACCTCTGGAGCATCAGATTCTGACTTACGGTCTAAAGAGGAAAGAATATACATTTGAGGGTTGGGGGAGACTATTCTCTATGATGGCAGATCCTGCATGAACTATGAAATGTGCTCCCTCAGCTAAAAGAATCAATCTTGGGATGCCTGGGTGGCTCAGTGGTTGAGTGTCTGCCTTTGGCTCAGGTCATGATCCCGAGGTCTTGGGATCGAGTCCTGCATCAGGCTCCCTGTAGGGAGCCTGCTTCTCTCTCTGCCTATGTCTCTGCCTCTCTTTGTATGTATCTGTCATGAATAAATAAAATCTTTAAAAAAAAAGAATCAGTCTTTATGTGAGGAGCGAAAGCCCCCCGACAGTATTCATTCACAAAGAAAAATACTATGGAAGGGAACAAAAACACAATCAGCAGATAGTGTAACTATAGGTATCTCACATTTTTCTTTAACCTCATATCTAGAAAGCATTATGTCTGATAAAATAGAAGCAACTTGACTTCGGTTTATCCTGTTGTTCTGATTAAGGACTTTGTGCATTTCCCTTACTTTTTTATGTGCCCTGAATGAT
The DNA here is from genome assembly GCF_011100685.1 of Canis lupus familiaris. Taxonomy (NCBI): domain Eukaryota; kingdom Metazoa; phylum Chordata; class Mammalia; order Carnivora; family Canidae; genus Canis; species Canis lupus. The sequence goes on from NC_049260.1 coordinate 82,534,636, forward strand.
ATTTTACATTTACCCTTACAGTTTGCCTGGCCACATGAACTATGCTTGTGCCAGCAGACACTTTGAAGTTCCTAAACCTAACTCCTGACCCAAGAGTCTCTCACTAAGACAGTTCAAAATACATTAATCTAGCTTTTCCAAAGGATTTTTAATAAGGGGGGCTGACCTCAGTTTCTCTCCCAGTTGCCTATCTTGTAGTTTTGTGATGAATCAGAATGAACATGAGTCATGTTCTTTGTCTTCCTCATTTAAACATGGCTGATCCAGGACAGCTTTAACTAGCATTGAACCATTCACATCGTCATTCTAGAGATATTTAGAACTGTTTTATTTTTATTTTTTTTAATTTTTTTTTATTTATTTATGATAGTCACAGAGAGAGAGAGAGAGAGAGAGGCAGAGACACAGGCAGAGGGAGAAGCAGGCTCCATGCACCAGGAGCCCAACGTGGGATTCGATCCCGGGTCTCCAGGATCGCGCCCTGGGCCAAAGGCAGGCGCCAAACCGCTGCGCCACCCAGGGATCCCTAGAACTGTTTTAAATGTTATTTCTCTCTCCTCCCTTTTCATAGCACCCTCTCCCAGTCCCCAAAACTCTGGGGAAAAAGAAGAAAAGAGTATACACTCTAGCAAATCGTCAACTGTCTGTGGAGTAAATGGGAGTTGGATAAAAAGCTGCTTTCCCTAGGTATGTGAGAACACTAGCCTGTACCTGTGCTCTCACTGTTCACACATTCTTCTGTTGTGGAATTCAGGTCAGAAACTCTGTATCCCCCAGGTCTCCTCCTCCTACTACTCCTTCTACCCTCCCTTCTCAAGGCCTCCCAAGAATGAGTTCATATCATTGGAATGAAGAAAGTGAACGGAGCTTTTTCTTTACTCATCTTAACGTCTCTGCTGTGCCCTGGCTTGGGTTTTCCCATATTGGGGGAATTCATCAAATGTGTTGGGATGGAGGTGCTCTCTCTTAGTAAGTGCACTCCAGCACAAAGGCATTTCTTTTATGGAAAGTCTGTGGCCCACTGCCTGAACTCCTGGCAATGAGATACCTATAGGAGCCCTGTTAACTCTTTCAGGACAGAAAGGGATGGTCCAGCTTCAGCTCCCAATGCTAAATCATCATTCACCAGGCTGGATTTGGGGTTGGTACATAAGGCTCATGGCTCAAAAACAATTCAAGGCACTGTTCACTTAAGGTTTAGAAAATGATGTCATTCAGAAGGTGAGTCACAGGGGGATCCTTGGGTGGCTCAGCGGTTTAGCACCTGCCTTTAGCCCAGGGCACGATCCTGGAGTCCTGGGATCGAGTCTCACGTCGGGCTCCCGGCAGGGAGCCTGCTTCTCCCTCCTCCTGTGTCTCTGCCTCTCTCTCTCTATGTCTATCATAAATAAATAAATAAATAAATAAATAAATAAATAAATAAATAAATAAATCTTTTTTTAAAAAAAGAAGGTGAGTCACAGGATTAGAGTTCAGTGGTGACTGAGAAGTCAGAAAAGACAATCAAGGTAAATCGACCTGGGCTCCCTCTTCTGTCTATTCAATTTCCATGTCTATTTTAAGGCCTAGCTAAAGTTCCATCTGATCCAGGAAGTCTTCCCCTGACCACCAAGGCAAATGCTGAGTGCTTTCTCCTTTGATCACTCATCACCTGAACTTAGCATTTATTTTAAAATTCTTTCTATTTGCAATGATTTTCCATGTAGATATGTCATACCTTTTCATACATGTTACAACTCTCTTGAGACTACAGAAACCTTGTGTTCCGCATTATATTTTCTGCAAAGGTGGTTATGCACCCAAGCAGATTCCGAATCCTCAACCAAGAAGAACCTCATCCCTTCACTAAGCCAGACGCCATCTATTCTCCAAGGTCTACTACAAATAAACATATCGAAAAAAAATAAACATATCATCCACATAAGAATATTGCATTTGCTAATGTAAATGCATCTTGAAGCCAAGTCCTTCATCCCACTGTTTTCTTATCAGACTATTACCCCCTGAGCCTCTCCCATATGGAAGTCCTGGATCAGCCACAATGGTGATGATCTATCTCTTCGTTGAGGTTTTTCTCCAACCTCCCACAAAAGAGATTATTCACTTAACATTCAATGATTTTATTGTCACTTATTATTGTTGCTTAAATGTAGTCAGCCTTACACATTCTTTAAGCTCTTTTTTATTATTTTATTTTGTTTCTCAAACTAGGTATTAAATTACTGGATGATAGGGTCAGCATCTTCTCTGTTTCATCTATCACAGCCCCTGAACGCAGTGCTATGTGCATAGTAAATACTCTAAAAATAGCATTGAATATGTGTAAGATGTTCAAGACAATAAAACTGCTAGGCAAAAAGAACATGCAGATAGGAGCCATCTAACTCCCAAAGCAAAACACATGGATAAGTATAGTGATGTATTCATGTCATGAAAACATTGCAAGGAACTGATGCTCATTTGTAGCTTTTCTTGATCAGGTAAATTAGTCTCTGCTTATACTTGGAGATCTATCCTCAGTGCAAACATATTTCCCTACAACAGACACCAAGCCAACAAATTCCACTGGTTTGTTTAAACACAAATACACATACACATACACACACTGCCAATTAGACAAGTTTACCTTTTTGAAAGGTTTAATTGGCTGACATTTTGTTTCAGGATGGCCAACTGAAGCACAAAATAAATAATCAGATATTTATTGAGCTCCTTTTACATGGAAGACCCTGGGCTAGATGGAATAGCCACAAAACAGGTGACAATACTGAAAATTATTTTGAAAGAAAAAACACACAAAGCCATGAGCAATATATGATAAAATAGTTAAATAAAGCTCATTTTCCTCAGTCAAAAAGTACTCTCTCCACCCTGCCCTTACAGCAAGAACTAACTTAATGATGAATCAATCTTTGCAAACCTTAGGGCACTGCCCATCTATTTTAGGCATTATCAGATTCTGAGTCACCGTACTTTTGCAATTAGTTCTGCAATTTTCCCCTCATTTTATGTAAAGATCAGACTTTTAGAAATCTAGAACTAGGAAGATTGATTGTCAAAAGATTGTCCAGGGGTTCTGCACTTTCATGTGTGTGTGCAAGTGCACGCACACATATGCATGCACTATGGCCCTTTTGACTATCTGGCAAAGGCTTTGGACACCTTTTCAGGATAATGTTTTTTAGTGCATAACTAAAACACAAAAAAGTGGTTCTTATCATTTAAAGTTCAAGAACAGGCAAAAGTAATCTATGGTGTCAAAGTCTGGATAAGTATTACTCTTGGGGGTTCTTTTTGGAACGAGGCATGAGAGGCCCTTCTGGAGTGCAGCAAAGACTTTTGTTTCTTGTTCTGGATGCTAATTATATATAGTTATGTTCACCTTGTAAAAAATTCACTGAGCTGTACATTTATGGTTTGTGCATTTTTTATGGATACATGTTCTATTTTAATGAAAAAATTCAGAAATAAATAATATGTAGCATTACAAAAATATCTGTCACATTGAAATACAGTTCTGGGATGCTTGGGTGGCTCAGTGGTTGAGTGTCTGCCTTTGGCTCAGGTGGTGATCCTGGGGTCCTGAGATCAAGTCCCGCATTGGGCTTCCCACAGGAGTCTGCTTCTCCCTCTGCCTATGTCTACACCTCTCTCATGAATAAATAAATAAAATCTTAAAAAAGAAAAGAAATACAGTTCTATCCACAGACCATTAAGGGATTCCCCTCTCTAGGCTAAGAAGCCAGAAAAAAAGAGGTGGAGAATCTAAAAAGATATGAGATAGAGTTCCTCATTTCTAAGAGTTAATAATCTGGCTGAGGGGAAAAAAAACCCTGGAAAGCCTGAAAATTGAAGAAACCAAGAAGGACACATGATAAGAGTCAAACAATTGGGAAAGCTAAAAGAAAAGTGGGAATAAAATACTTTGGAGCTAGAGTATCAGGGCAGAATAAGTAGAGGATGTGGAATCCATGCTGTACATAGAAGATGTGAAGTGTTTGGATAAGTTGAAGGGAGAGTGTTCCTCTTATAGTATGGCTAGTAAAGGGCTTGAAAGACTTTTTATCTGTTTGGCCATGGTGAAGGAAGCATGCCAGTAGGCAGTATAAAATAAAGCCAGTAACTACTGCTAGGTATGGAATGGGAAGAGGATTTTGAACTTGCATTTCTTATTAATAGGAAACCACTAAAGATTGTTTAGCAAGACACTAAGAGAAAATGCTGTTTTATGGTTTCATTCAGTTTGATATAGCAAACGTTTACTAAAGGCCTATTAGTTTCAATGTACTATGCTAGAGTCTGCCCCAGTTGATTGTTTTCAATAGTCTCTAAGATTCTGTTTTGTGCCTTTCATAAGTACTAGACCTGTCTAATTTGCAAATTGCCAAATTACATTTACATTCTAGGTTGGTATAAGTTAGACTGCAATTTATTCAAAATTCCAACTCTTTAGATATTATAAATCAAGCAAAACTAGGGCAAAAAGACAATAGGATATGTTCCTATTTGGGTCAGGAACATGCCTCAAAGTTTTTAGTTGGATTATTTCCAAGCATACTGTTTGTCCAAGTGTTTCCCCTTCAGGCAATGTTCTTTTCAACACACAAAATGCTATGGCTGGATAGAAGATGAGACACCCAGGGAATGCAGCAGATTTTAATAACTATTGAATAGCCCAATGATTCACCCCAGCATCTTTCATTATTAATCATTTTGAAAGCTTGATAATGAAAAAGGATCATGGAAAAGTCCATGCAAGTATATAAACCCAGATAATGGAGACACTTCCAAACTACCCAAGCCTACTCTGTTTTCCTACTTCTTTAATATAGAGGTCATACTGATTTGTAAGTTAGGGATAGTCAGTATCACACAGAGGAAGATAGTGGAGATGGCAAATTTCAGGGAGTTTTCTGTGCTCCTTTCAGTGCCTGAAAGCTATTCTATCATTGTCATCATTACTACCAGTCAAGGCATGCTTTATGGTTTCTATAAGACATTCTATCCAGACTACATGGCTGCCAATAAAACATTTCTTTTCTGAAGACCAACACTAAGCCTCCTTTATTATGAGATGAAGGTTAGTAAAAGTTAGAATTTGCTAGGCAAATGTGTTTAAGACAATTTTGTAAGAAATGCTTTCTCTGTCACGTTTACTGCCTGGCTAATATTTTGTGGTTACTACCCCTAGGAAAAGTCTCTAGGTTTGTAGATTGACTCTCCTCTCCTATCCTCTTCTTTCCCCTCTCTCGTTAGAGTGCCTTAAAATATAAGACTTCTCGTTTACAGTGAGTGTATAAAGACTTTGGCCATGCAAATCACATAGAGGTGGTACTGTCTCATTGCTCATTTTAGCTTGGAATAGATTATCAGCATTTAAATAATCACTCCCAGGGGCGCCTGGGTGGCTCAGTAAATTGGGCATCTGCCTTCAGCTAAGGTCATGATCGTAGGGTCCTGGGATCGAGCCCCGCATCAGTCTCCCTGTTCTGTGAAGGGCCTGCTTCCTCCTCTCCCTCTGCCTGCTGCTCCCCCTGCTTGTGCTGTCTGTCAAATGGATATGAATTAAATCTTTAAAAAATTTTTAAAAAATAAATAAATAGTGACTCCCAGATTTTCATAGCCCACTTATTTTTGCCCTTAGCTCAAGACTGGAGCTGTAACTCACAGCAATGATGAAAGAAATATGCCTTCTATATGGGCTTCGAGTATAGCAGGGTGAAACTGCTATGCCTCACCTCACCAGAACGTCAGAGTAAGAAACCTTTTGTAATATACATTTTAGTCTCAGAAATATCTCTTCTCCAGCTACGAGCCTGAAAAAGGCCAAAAGAGAAAGCTGACTTCTCTTCCTTGGAAAAGACCCAAGCAAGTATGTGTGCATGTATGTTTATATTTACAAACACACATGAACATATAAATAATAGGTAGCCTTCAGCTTGTTACACAGTGATAAATTAATTATGCTTTTCTTTTGCAACGTGAATGTTTTCTGGTACATGGCATTTGTCTAATTTTTTTCATGACATATTTTTAAAACAAAAAGTTTAGAAAGTGATCAAATATATCAATATTTTCCCTTATGCTTTCAGATCTTTATGACAATAATTATCTCCTACTTTACGCTTATGAGAATATTTCTCTACATTCTCTTCTGGGAGTTTTGCAGTTTTTATCTCTTACATTTTTTTTAGAAGATTTATTTATTTATTCAGAGAGAGAGAGAGAGAGAGAGAGGCAGAGACACAGGCAGAGGGAGAAGCGGGCTCCATGCGGGACTCGATCCGGGGTCTCCAGGATCATGCCCTGGGCTATAGGCGGCGCTAAACCGCTGCGCCACCAGGGCTGCCCTATCTCTTACATTTAAAACTTTACTATACCTGGCATATATCTTCGTGCATTGTACACAATACAGATTTGAATTTTTCAAAATTATTAGTAAACTATCTAAAAAACTGATTTGAAAAAAATAAAAATAAAAAAATAAAAAACTGATTTGAGATGTTATCTTCATATCTCTACTTGGATATGTGTCTGAAATTGCTTAGCAATTAGCAATTAGCAATTGCAGATTAGCAATCTGCTCAAGTTCTTGAATCTTTAGAAATGTGCATATCCGCACATCCTTTTAACTTAGCAATTTTACTTGCAGTTATGTATCCTAAGAAAAATCATAAATAAGTGTAAAGCCTCAGGTATAGAGATGTTAATCAGAGCATTAACCATAAGAACTTATATTTAAGACATCCTAAAATGTCTAAAAAAGGAGAGTACCTGAGCACATTATGGTATAGCTATTTTATATGATACAATGTAGTCATTACAATACTATGTATAAAGCCATGAGGGGTATAATCTGAAAAATATTTATAATTTTGGTAAATGAAGATAAGAGGTTATAACAAAGTAGTATGTAACAGTTAAGATTACATTGATGTAAATTACAAGCATACACACATACACAAAAACTATTGGAAGAATATGTACTAAAATGGTGGGGATTATGGAATTTTGGGTGATCTCAGTTTTCTTGTTTGTGCTTTTTGGTATTTTCCTATTTTCTATAGCAAAGATATATATTTTGCAATCAGGAAATTATGTTTTATTTTTAAATAAAATAAAAATTCACAGTATATACATGTTGACAGAAAGTAACCAAAGTGAAATTTGAGACATGAAGTTTATTGCTTGTTGCTTTAAAAATGTTTCAACTTCTAAGAAGGTCAAATCAATTGTCAAGAAGTTATCCATGTATTATTGTATGAAAATCTCTCTACTGCGAAGAGCAGAAAATTTTTTCTTCTTTAATCTATTAATATGGTAAGTTACATTTATATATGTCCTGATGTTAAGAATACTATTGCATTCCTGGAATCAACTGAACATGTCATGAGATTTTTCTTTGTTATATCCTGATGGATTTAATTTCCTGATGTTTTGTTTAGGACCTTTACATCTGTGTTCATGAAAGAAACTATCCAGTAATTTTTCTCTCTCATTGCCATTATCTCTTTTTTCCCTTAAAGGTTATCCTGATCTCATCGAGTGAGTTGGGTATGGGGGGCATACTATTATTCTCTGGAAGGATTTGTATAAAGATTGGGACAATCTGTTTCATGACAATTTGGTAAAACTTTTACTACAGAACTCATTTTTAAAATAATTAGTCTTCTAGGAATTTATCCATTTCATTGGGATCAAAATTTATTGGCATAAAGTTGTTTATAACATCCTATTATTATATTTTTCATATCTAGTGCATCTGTAGTTACATGCTCTTTTTACTCATATTTGTGGACCTTTTTTCCTTGCCAGAGGCTTTTTAGTTTTATTATTCCTTTCAAAGAACCAACTTTTGATTTTAATGATGTTCTCCACTGCCTGTTTATTTTATATTTCATTAATTTCTGTTCCTACTTTTATTTTCTTCAAACTTTTAGATGTATTCTGTACTTCTTTTTTTGACTTCTTAAGATGAATGCCTATATGATTAATGTTCAATCTCTTATTTTTTGTATTATAAGCATTGAATACTATAGATTTCCTTCTATGTATACCTTTCACTACATCTCACAGTTTTGATGTGTAGAATTCTCATTATCATTTAATTCTCATGTTTACTTTACTAATGATCTCCTTTTTAATGTGTGTTTTCAATGCTTAAATGTATGAAGATGACAAAATTATTTTTTTGTTATTGGCTTCTAGCTAAATTTCAGTGCATCTAGAGAACATGTTCTGTGGATAAAAATTTCTTTGAATTATGTCATTATTTGCTTTAGGGCACAATATGAGGTCCATTTTTACATATGTTCTATGTGTGCCTGAAAAGAATATGTATTCTCTAATTGCTGGGTACAGTATTCTACAACATTCATTGTATTTAGCTTGTTAATTCACTGTAATCAGGCAGGTTATTCAAATGTTCTCTAGTTTTGCTAAGTTCTTAGGTGCTTTAAGTTCGATAATTTAGGGAAGTATTTTGTAATCTACCTCTAAAATGTTAAATTTGTGAATTTCTTCCTACATCACCATTAAAGTTTGTATTCCATTTGGTTGGTAAGTGATCTGCTATCACCCTAACTATAGCTTCTTTGTAAATGATCTGCCTTTCTGCTTTTAAGTTTTTTTTGTTGTTGTTGGTAGTGCCCTGAAGATTCACTACATGTATCTCATCACTACATGTAGGCTAGGGTTCTCACTCTCTCTCTTTCAGTCTATTTCTGTATCTGTCTACCTCCCTCATCCTGTTTGGTATATGCTGTGCTTCCTGAATTTGAGAATTCATGTATTTCATCAGTTCTGGAAAATTCTTAGTGATTATGTCTACAAATAGTACCTCTCCTCAATTCCCTCTATTCTCTTCTTCTGGGGCTCTAATCAGATGTAAGAGTTCTCATTCTATACTCCGTATCTCTCTTTTTTTAATTTTTTTATTTATTTATGATAGTCACAGAGAGAGAGAGAGAGAAAGAGAGAGAGGCAGAGACACAGGCAGAGGGAGAAGCAGGCTCCATGCACCAGGAGCCCGATGTGGGATTCGATCCCGGGTCTCCAGGATCGCGCCCTGGGCCAAAGGCAGGCGCCAAACCGCTGCGCCACCCAGGGATCCCTCTCATTTTTTTTCATACTCCAACTCCTTGAATTTAGTGTCCATTGTTGATAAATCTTCTAGATTTTTCTTCTAGTTCAGCAATTGTCTCTTAACCTATGGTCTGAAATGTTATTTTAACAATTCACTGTATTTCTTATTTCGATCAATATATTGTTCATTTTTAAAAGTTCCATTTAATTATTTTTCAAAATTTCTTGGTAATTTCTTAGTCTCTTATTGCTTGTTCATCTTTGTGATATATCCTTAATTTTTAAAAACATTTCATGCATAGGTATTCTGAATATCTTCAGTCTTTAGGAATACAAATTTGCTCATTATTGTTTCTACTGACTCTTGCTTATGGCATCTTGTTTCATCGGGTGCTTGGTGATCTTTGATTATTGAGAACTCACAGATGCTTGTCTATAATGTGTTATAGAACTGCAGGCCTAAATTGGGGATTTTTTCAAAGGGTGTTCTTGTCTGCTTCTCCTGGGGAGGAAGGACTCTACTAACCTGGGACCATGCTGGCGGTTCTGCTTTAATAAGGGAGTCTCAATTTCAGAGTCCCCTTCTCTGTGCCCCCAACATTGCTGCTATTCCAGGTCTTAGTGAAACCAAAGCAGAACTACAATAGGTATTTTCACATAAGGCAATTTCTATATGTCTGGCTTTCTTATTGCTCTTACTCTCAGCTGTTGTTTTAGTTCATGGTTTATTCTTTTCAATTTGGGGAACTGAGGTGGTTCTTGGAATCCCAGAAATGCATAAAACTATATTTTATCCAGGACCTTATTATTTTTGGGGTTAGAGAGTACTCCCAGTCTGTGTATTACATCATATGACTAGGAGAAGAAGTGTAGGCAATGTAGATTTTTATGCCCAATAACTATATTAAATGCCTTTATTCTTAGGCTCAGATAGATTACTACAAACTATTATGTTCTGACCACTAATAATCTAAAATTCATAATTTGTTTTCCCTTAATCTTATGTAAATTACTAAATTTAAAGAATTGACAATTCAGCAACAAATGTCATCTGCCTTACCTGGATATTTGACTTGGCAGAGAGTCATATAAAAGTTATTTGCTCTGAGCTTATCAAACCCAAGCAAGTAAAAGTTGACTCCCTTTTCAGCTGCCTGCTGAGAGTGGATCTTTTCCCCACCCTACTCCTCATGGCCCCCTTCAAGTTCTCCCTCTGCTCCTGCTACAATATTTGATCTATGAAATTTCATTTCACAACCAAACTGACTAGAATACAGGTTTTCCACAAATGGAGGGAAACTTAGAAGCTTTCATGATAATAATATAATAAATAAGCACACTTATTTTTCAATGGATCAATTATACCTTATTATAATAAATAAAGGCTTGGCAATAACTTCTTTATTTTTCACTTTTTATGTATGTAAACTCTATTAATCTATTCTTATCAAAGAACTATAAAACTAGAAGACAACCTGCAGAATGGGAGAAGATGACATATCCAATGAAGGACTAGTATCAAAAATCTATAAAGAACTTACAAAATGCAACACCAAAAAACAAATAATCCAATTCATAAATGGGCAGAAAGGGTGCCTGGGTGGCTCAGTGGTTGAGCATCTGCCTTGGCTCAGGTCAAGATCCTGGAGTCCTGGGATCAAGTCACGCATCAAGTTCCTCGCAGGGAGCCTGCTTCTCCCTCTGCCTATGTCTCTGCCTCTCTCTGTGTGTCTGTCATGAGTAAATAAATAAAATATTAAAAAAATAAGAAAATAAAAATGGGCAGAATACATGAACAGACATCTCTCCAAAGAAGATATACAGATGGCTAATAGACACATGAAAAGATGTTCAACATCACTCGTCATCATGGAAATACAAATCAAAACTGCAATGAGATATCACCTCACACCTGTCAGAATGGCTAAAATAAAAAACACTGATTAAATGTTTAATTTTAAGAGATTTAGTTCCTCTGCTGATAAAATATAAGCCTGATATACATCTTGATGCTTAATTACTGGAGTGGGATGGAGAGGAGACAGAAACTATTGCCTGCATATACAGCTTATCCTTGGTTTTCAATAGAAACACTAACATTCCAGCAGAAGTTTTAGTTTCTGGAAATTTCAGCATTTAGGAATGGTAATTGTTGGGACGTCCAGGTGGTTCAACAGTTTGGCACCTGCCTTTGGCCCAGGGTGTGATCCTGGGGGCCCAGGATCGAGTCCCATGTGGGGCTCCCTGCATGGAGCCTGCTTCTCCCGCTGCCTGTGTCTCTGCCTCTCTCTCTCTCTCTCTCTCTCTCATGAATAAATAAATAAAATTTTTTTAAAAAGGAATGGTAAATGTCAATCGACCTTATGCGTCACATGTGGTGAGTGAAAAAGTTAAACTGATCATTCTAAAAGACACATAAGGCAGAAGCCCACTAGAAAACAAACGCTTCTAATTATTCATCTAATCACACCCAAATTCAATAGTGTAATATTTAAGAATCTACATTGCTTGGCCTGTCTCATGTACCCAATACTTCATCTAGCAGGTGCCTTCTAACAAATATGTATTTCACCTCTCATACATTATTTCATAGTTAGCGATATGTGATTATTTTTTTAAAGATTTTATTTATCTATTCATGAGAGACACACAGAGAGGCAGAGACATAGGCAGAGGAGAGAAGCAGGCTCCCTGCAGGGAGCCTGATGTGGGACTCAATCCCAGGCCTGGGGATCACGACCTGAGCCAAAGGCAGATGCTCAACCACTGAGCTACCCAGGTGCCCCAATATGGGATGATTTAATGATGCTGAAGTGAATAAAATAGAATGGAATGCCAGACATGTATCATTACCAATTTTTAACATTGATATCATCCCTCTTTTTCATCAAAAGTAGAGTGTGAAACATGTATCCATTTCACATATTTTGGGTTTTGATTATTATTTTTTCAAAGATTTTATTTATTTATTCATGAGAGACACAGAGAGAGAGAGTGAGAAAGAGAGAGAAAGAGAGAGAGAGTGGGAGAGAGACAGGCAGAGGGAGCAGGCTCCATGCAGGGAGACTGACGTGGAACTTGATCCCGGCTCTCCAGGATCAGGCCCTGGGCTGAAGGCGGTGCTAAACTGCTGAGCCACCCGGGCTGCCCTCGGGTTTTGATTACTTTTAAATCAGTCCTTTAGAGAGTTGGTGGCCACATTTCTCTTTTTCTTTAATTTAAAAAAATTTTTTTTCACATTTCTCTTTTTTTAACAGTAGGGTTCTTCCTACCCAATCCCACACAAGCCAAGCTTACAATGAAAAAAAAAATACACGCACATGTGTGCATACACACATACACACAGAAGTTAAGCATGCTTTATGGAAACATGTTCTAGTACGAGTGAGAGGGCTGCTCTGTCTTTCCTTGTCCCATGTAGTCGCCTGGATGGTAGCTGCACGGAATCTTGGCACTTTGAGGAGCAGTCTGAAATTCAGTATCATCTTTAACTAGGTTGTGCTTGAAGTCAGGGCACTTTATGTTCATCATAGACATCCCTTCTTTTTTTTTAATTTTTATTGATTTATGATAGTCACAGAGAGAGAGAGAGAGAGAGAGAGAGAGAGGCAGAGACACAGGCAGAGGGAGAAGCAGGCTCCATGCACCGGGAGCCCAACGTGGGACTCGATCCCGGGTCTCCAAGATCGCGCCCTGGGCCAAAGGCAGGCGCTATACCGCTGTACCACCCAGGAATCCCGACATCCCTTCTATAGTTAGCATAGACACTCAGGAAATATTTGTTCAATACTGGTGTTGCACCAGGATTCTAGTCTTAGATTTCTGTCCTTTATCTTCCACATGTTCTCCTTGGGTAAGCTCATCTGTTACCATAGTTTCAATTACCATCAAAATATCCACCATTCCTATATCCATATTTAGCCCAAACCTCTACCAAGAACTAGTATTTCCAACTGCCTATGGCTATCTCTGCTTGCATGGAGCAAGGGAGGGAGGTTGGGCATCTCTGACTTCTAAAATGATGTCAGGTTCAATTCCTTCTACATCTCTTCGTCTTACCATGTTGTCCATGTCAGTCATTATCACAACTAAGCTTGATACCTAGGACAGGAGTTTCCCTTAGTAATTCCCTCTTTTCTGGCCCCTTGTGCACTAAATCACAGAATCCTGCTAATTATATCTCCTAAGTATTTCTTGAGTCTATTTTTTCCCCTCCACTTCTACAATCCTTGCCCACTTCTTGCTCTTATCACCTCTTACTCACTGGACCATTTGCAAAAATAGTCACCAAACCATTCCATGCACCTTCCAGTGTCCATCCTTATACTAGAATCTTCTAGTAGATCACTATCATTTACCTGATAAATTCCAGGCTTATGTTATCCAAGGTCCTTCTTGATCTTCTGCATACTTATTCCAGCTTTGTTTTGCATTGATTTCTAATGGTACATCATACTTCTCTAACATCAAACTGCTTGTGGTTTTCCAAACACACCATGCTGGTTCTTGCTCTGGTTTTATACTTAGTGCAACAACCTCTTGCCTTAAATAGTCTTTCTTTACATCTTCACCTCTTTTCTTGGGAAACTCCTCTTTATCTTTCCAGATGTCTTATCAAGGCTGCTTTAGATACCTCCCTCCCATGTGCTTTCACAACATCCTTTGCATATCTCAATTAGAATGCCATGCAATGAATGAAAAGGAAATCTGTGGTTTCTGTCTCTCCTGCTAGATCTTTACTCCTCGAGCAAGGACTGAATGGTGGTGGTAGTGGTTGTGGTTACACAACATCTGTGGAAGGAAGGCAGAAAACGAGGCAGGACTTCTCTAACTCTGAGCAATGGCAATCTAAATTTGCCTCTTGGATCGTAAGGGCAGGTTGTATTAATACACAGCACTCAAGATTTTATGGCATCTGTGATTTTACTATGGGAAACTTCAATTCTGGAAATAAATCATATACGTAATCAAATGGCTTTGCTATGACTGCTAAAAGAATCTTTGATAACTAGAAATGGTCAAGTAAAAAATACAATGTTTTTGCCTCTCCCGTGAGAGATTAACATTAAATGACAAACTCTCAGATGGACACCAAATTGTGATGTGAGAAGGTGGGCCAGTGACCTTTCAGTGACTGTTAAGCACTGATACTTCGCTTCACTTATTTAGAAGATATTTAGGACTTCACAATCTGGAGGTTCCAGCTGAGAAACTGAGGAAATCTTTACCTACTAAAGGGCTGAAACCCTTAATTCAGAAGACAACCAAAAAATGTATAGCAATGTTAGAAAAAAATAGTGAGGGGGGGGCCCCAAGAAGAAAATTTACTTTTAAGTGAGAATATGGCTAGGGATGATAAGTTTATTTAAAACCCAGAGAAAGAGGGCAGCCCCGGTGGCTCAGCGGTTTAGCGCCGCCTGAAGCCCGGGGTGTGATCCTGGAGACCCAGGATCGAGTCCCACGTCAGGCTACCTGCATGGAGCCTGCTTCTCCCTCTGCCTGTGTCTCTGCCTCTCTCTCTGGGTGTGTCTCTCATGAATAAATAAATAAAATTCTTAAAAAAAAAACCCAGAGAAAGAGGACTTAACAATCATCAATAAAGAGGACTTAACAATCATCAATATATATGCCCCGAATGTGGGAGCTGCCAAATATATCAATCAATTAATAACCAAAGTTAAGACATATTTAGATAATAGTACACTTAAACTTAGGGACTTCAATCTAGCACTTTTTACACTCGATAGGTATTCTAAGCACAACATCTCCAAAGAAACAAGAGCTTTAAATGATACACTGGACCAGATGGATTTCACAGATATCTACAGAACTTTATATCCAAACTCAACTGAATACACATTCTTCTCAAGTGCACATGGAACTTTCTCCAGAATAGACCACATACTGGGTCACAAATCAGGTCCTAACCGATACCAAAAGATTGGGATCGTCCCCTGCATATTCTGAGACCATAATGCCTTGAAATTAGAACTAAATCACAACAAGAAGTTTGGAAGGATTTCAAACACGTAGAGGTTAAGGACCATCCTGCTAAAAGATGAAAGGGTCAACCAGGAAATTAAGGAAGAATTAAAAAGTTTCACGGAAACTAATGAGAACGAAGATACAACCATTCAAAATCTTTGGGATACAGAAAAAGCAGTCCTGAGGGGGGAATACAATGCAATACAAGCATCCATCCCAAAACTGGAAAGAACTCAAATACAAAAGCTAACCTTACACCTAAAGGATCTAGAGAAAAACCAGCAAATAGATCCTACACCCAGCAGAAGAAGAGAGTTAATAAAGATTCGGGCAGAACTCAATGAAATAGAGGACAGAAGAACTGTGGAACAGATCAACAAAACCAGGAGTTGGTTCTTTGAAAGAATTGATAAGATAGTTAAACCATTAGCCAGCCTTATTAAAAATAAGAGAGAGAAGACTCCAATTAATAAAATCATGAATGAGAAAGGAGAGATCACTACCAACACCAAGGAAATACAAACGATTTTAAAAACATATTATGAACAGCTATACGCCAATAAATTAGGCAATCTAGAAGAAATGGACGCATTCCTGGAAAGCCACAAACTACCAAAACTGGAACAGGAAGAAATAGAAAACCTGAACAGGCCAATAACCAGGGAGGAAATTGAAGCAGTCATCAAAAACCTCCCAAGACACAAAAGTCCAGGGCCAGATGGCTTCCCTGGGGAATTCTATCAAACGTTTAAAGAAGAAACCATACCTATTCTACTAAGCTGTTCCGAAAGATAGAAAGAGATGGAGTACTTCCAAACTCGTTCTATGAGGCCAGCATCACCTGAATTCCAAAACCAGACAAAGACCCCACCAAAAAGGAGAATTATAGACCAATATCCCTGATGAACAGGGATGCAAAAATTCTGAACAAGATACTAACCATAGTCTCCAACAATACATTAAGAAAATTATTCACCATGACCAAGTAGGATTTATCCCTGGGATGCAAGGCTGGTTCAATACTCGTAAAACAATCGATGTGATTCATCATATCAGCAAGACAAAAAACAAGAACCATATGATCTTCTCAATAGATGCAGAAAAGCATTTGACAAAATACAGCATCCATTCCTGATCAAAATTCTTCAGAGTGTAGGGATAGAGGGAACATTCCTTGACAACTTAAAAGCCATTTATGAAAAGCCCACAGCAAATATCATTCTCAATGGGAAAGCACTGGGGGGCCTTTCCCCTAAGATCAGGAACAAGACAGGGATGTCTACTCTCACCACTGCTATTCAAATGGTACTAGAAGTCCGAGCCTCAGCAATCAGGCCACAAAAAGAAATAAAAGGCATTCAAATTGGAAAAGAAGAAGCCAAACTCTCCTTCTTTGCCGATGACATGATACTGTACGTAGAAAACCCAAAAGACTCCACCCCAAGATTGCTTGAACTCATACAGCAATTTGGCAGCGTGGCAGGATACAAAATCAATGCCCAGAAGTCAGTGGCATTTCTATACACTAACAATGAGACTGAAGAAAGAGAATTTAAGGAGTCAATCCCATTTACAATTGCACCCAAAAGCATAAGACACCTAGGAATAAACCTAACCAAAGAGGTAAAGGATCTATACTCTAAAAACTATAGAACACTTCTGAAAGAAATTGAGGAAGACACAAAGAGATGGAAAAATATTCCATGCTCATGGATTGGCAGAATTAATATTGTGAAAATGTCAACGTTACCCAGGGCAATTTACACATTTAATACAATCCTTATCAAAATATCATGGACTTTCTTCAGAGAGTTGCAACAAAATAACTTAAGAGATGTGTGGAATCAGAAAAGACCCCAAATAGCCAGGGGAATTTTAAAAAAGAAAACCGTAGCTGGGGGCATCACAATGCCAGATATCAGGTTGTACTACAAAGCTGTGGTCATCAAGACAGTGTGGTACTGGCACAAAAACAGACACATAGATCAATGGAACAGAATAGAGAATCCAGAAGTGGACCCTAAACTTTATGGTCAACTAATATTCGACAAAGTAGGAAAGACTATCCACTGTAAAAAGGACAGCCTCTTCAATAAATGGTGCTGGGAAAATTGGAAAAGAATGAAATTAGACCACTCTCTTTCACCATACACAAAGATAAACTCAAAATGGATGAAAGATCTTTTTTTTTATTTATTTATTTATGATAGTCACAGAGAGAGAGAGGCAGAGACATAGGCAGAGGGAGAAGCAGGCTCCATGCACCAGGAGCCTGAAGTGGGATTCGATCCCGGGTCTCCAGGATCGCGCCCTGGGCCAAAGGCAAGCGCCAAACCGCTGCGCCACCCAGGGATCCCTGGATGAAAGATCTTAATGTGAGACAAGATTCCATCAAAATCCTAGAGGAGAACACAGGCAACACCCTTTTTGAACTTGGCCACAGTAACTTCTTGCAAGATACATCCATGAAGGCAAGAGAAACAAAAGCAAAAATGAACTTCATCAAGTTCTTATCATCAAGATAAGAAGCTTTTGCACAGCAAAAGATACCGTCAACAAAACTCAAAGACAACCTACAGAATGGGAGAAGATATTTGCAAATGACCTATCAGATAAAGGGCTAGTTTCCAAGATCTATAAAGAACTTATTAAACTCAACACCCAAGAAACAAACAATCCAATCATGAAATGGGCAAAAGACATGAAGAGAAATCCCACAGAGGAAGACATAGACATGGCCAACAAGCACATGAGAAAATGCTCCGCATCACTGGCCATCAGGGAAATGCAAATCAAAACCACAATGAGATACCACCTCACACCAGTGAGAATGGGGAAAAATAACAAAGCAGGAAACCACAAACGTCGGAGAGGATGTGGAGAAAGGGGAACCCTCCTGCACTGTTGGTGGGAATGTGAACTGGTGCAGCGACTCTGGAAAACTGTGTGGAGGTTCCTCAAAGAGTTAAAAATAGATCTGCCCTATGAGCCAGCAATTGCACTGCTGGGGATTTACCCCAAAGATGCAGATGCAGTGAAACGCTGAGACAACTGCACTTCAATGTTTATAGCAGCAATGTTCACAATAGCCAAACTGTGGATGGAGCCTCAGTGTCCATCGAAAGATGAATGGATAAAGAAGATGTGGTTTATGTATGCAATGGAATATTACTCAGCCATTAGAAATGACAAATATCCACCATTTGCTTCGACGTGGATGGAACTGGAGGGTATTGTGCTGAGTGAAATAAGTCAATCGGAGAAGGGCAAACATTATATGGTCTCATTCATTTGGGGAATATAAAAAATAGTGAAAGGGAATAAAGGGGAAAGGAGAAAAAATGAGTGGGAAATATCAGAAAGGGAGACAGAACATGAAAGACTCCTAACTCTGGGAAATAAACTAGGGGTGGTGGAAGGGGAGGTGGGCGTGGGGTGGGGGTGACTGGGTGATGGGCACTGAGGTGGGCCCTTGACAGGATGAGCACTGGGTGTTATTCTATATGTTGGCAAATTGAACACCAATAAAAAATAAATTTATAAAAAAATAAAGCAGTACATATAAAATATAAAATAAAAATAAAACCCAGAGAACTTGAATGTAATCCATGAAGTAGTTTTTGAACATCTGCTGTCCCAGGCATCACAGAGAATATACAAATAAATAAATAAATGAGACCCTGCCCTTAAAGAGCTTATAACCTGCCAGGCAAGGACTTTGCAGAAACTGTAGCAGTCATCTCTATCAGTGGTTTCCAAATTGTATACCACAGAAGCTAAAGTTAGTATCTGACCTAGCTGAGCATTTAAGGTTAAGCATTTTCAATGCTGTATGATTCATTTGAAAAAGTGTTTCCTGCCCAACAGTGAAGAGCTAAGGAATTTATTGACTAAATTTTATTGCTGTATGATTTAAGGAATCCAAGCCAATGTTGCTGCTGCTGGTGGTGGTGATGGTAATGATCATGAGACTGCCAGGTAGTATTTACTGATTGCTTATCATGTGCCAGGCATTCTGAAAAGTCTGCAAAATCCTCAAAGACTTGGTATACAATATCTTACTTACACCACCCTTTGAGATAGGTACTATTAGACGAATAAGGAAATCAAGGCTCAGGGAAGTTAAGTAGCTTATACAAGGCCACACAAATATTTTCTAGTAATATTCTTTTAAGCTTCTGGATCAATTGTTGAAACAAACCCTGAAGCCATTTGCAATTACTACATCTGTATGAATTGCACGTTTTAAATACTACTGGACAGAAAACAAAATGCAAAAACAAATTGTATTGGAGACACTGATAAAAGACTACAACTGTTATCCATAGCACTAGTTTAATTTTGTGCACCGAAAATCATACAGTTGATCCTTGAACAATACAGTTTTGAACGGCATGGGTCTACTTATACACAGATTTTTTTTCTGATAAATACAGTACAATACTATAAACGTATTTTCTCTTCTTTATGATTTTCTTTTTTCTTATGACTTTCTTTTTTTTTTAATTTTTATTTATTTATGATAGTCACAGAGAGAGAGAGAGAGAGAGAGAGGCAGAGACATAGGCAGAGGGAGAAGCAGGCTCCATGCACCGGGAGCCTGATGTGGGATTCGATCCCGGGTCTCCAGGATCACACCCTGGGCCAAAGGCAGGCGCCAAACCGCTGCGCCACCCAGGGATCCCTCTTATGACTTTCTTAATAATATTTTCTTTTCTTCTAGGTTCCTGTATTGTAAGAATACACTACACAGCACATACAACCTACAAAATATGTTTTAATCAACTGTTTATGTTATCAGTAAGGCTTCCAGTCAAACTGTAGGCTATTAGCAGTTAAGTTTTGGGGGAGTCAAAATTATACATGGATTTCTCATGATGCAGGGGATCTGTACCTCTAACCTCCACATTGTTCAAAGGTTAACTGTACAAACACCATATATATATATATATATATATATATATATATATATATATATATGAACCTATGAAAAATTTCACACAAATAGAATACTACATTTACACACTTTATGTATTGTGATTCTTTGTATGGTTTCACTTGGGGAAAGATGGAAGTTTTTGTTCCAAAGCTTTGAAAAACACTGGTCCAGGCAGCCCCAGTGTCTTAGTGGTTTAGCGCTGCCTTCAGCCCAGGGTATGATCCTGGAGACCCAGGTTCGAGTCCCACATTGGGCTCTGTGCATGGAGCCTGCTTCTCCCTCTACCTCTTTCTCTCTGTGTCTCTCATGAATAAATAAATAAAATCTTTAAAAAAAAAGAAAGAAAAACATTGGTCTGCACCATTTAAGGACTGGACTTTGGGAATTAAGAAGGGATGCAGCCTAACTGAAAAGTGTAGGATGTTTGGTCTCCATAGCTGGGAACTCTGTGGTTGCAATGCCTAACATTTAAATAATCTGTATGCACAGAAGGCGTAATTACCTTGGGTAGAAGCAACTTGGCCAGAGTATGTGAGGAGAGGAATCTAGCAAGCTGTTCTTCATAAGCCATGGCTAACAGAGCTTCCTGGAGACCCTCCATAATGGCCACAAAGAGAGGAAGTTATTATATATTATAATAATTATAATGAAACTATGACATTGGGAACAACTATCAGCAGTAATCAAGTGATTACTATGCTAAGTGATTTAAATCTATTATCTCATTTATTCTTCAAAACAATCCCATATGTGGGAATGGATCCCAGGTCTGTCCAGCACTTCCTCCTCTGCCTTTAACCACTATGGCAAACAGCCTGTTGCCCCCAGTCAGCTATATAAAAATTCCACTATGCAGCTCTCTTTAATTTAAGCCCCTCAAAAGTAGTAGGAAAAGATGGCATCAGGCAGAAAATGGGTTGAAGACCAAATTTCTAGTGGAAAGCTATGCTCTTCTCAAAGATAATAGTGGCAATATATATGATTAAGGGTGGAGAATGATCTTCGTTTTTCCATTGAAAGGCTAATGACATTGCCCCCAACAAGGTTTCTCATGAGTTGGGCATGATCAACTTTTCTGTGTATCTCAAGCAGCTTATTCCAGGCCTGTCCCTTAAAGTCTTCTCCAGGATCCTCCTTTTATCATCCAGGAGAGTGCTCCTTGGGGAAAGTGAGAAGTTGAAAATAAGGAAAGAGTTTCTCAAGTGGCTGTCAAGCAGCATGTCTGAGGGTGTTTCAGCAGTGATCAATATGTTCTCCGAGGGTTCTGAATACATGCATAATTAAAATAATTGATCAATAAATACCTCTTCAACAACTGGTTATCACCATTTTAGGGTGAACAAAAGCTTGCTTTGGGCCCTCTCCAGCAAGACGCCAGCCATTTATGTCACTTCACTACCCTGTATTTCCATTTCTCAAGTGACATTTGCACCAAGAACTTAATTTCCATCTTGTATGAATGAAAACTGAGATGTGCTTCTTTAAGGCTTAAACAGAGAGTGTTTTCTCCTAAACAAACCATACACCAGCCCGCCTAGGACAACAATCATTTCCCCAATTTTTAATAACTGCTATCTGTCTAGACATCAACTCATACTAAAGGGAGGGGGGAATCTGTCGGAGGGTAAAACAATCAACATCTGCAAAGATTTGGGCACAGCAAAGGTGGATAAAAAATAAATAAATTGCACTTCAATATGATGATTAATGCACAAGAAAGATAAGCCCAGGCGTGGGCCAATGCAGGCACTAGTAAATATCTTCTCTTAAAAATCTTGCCAGTAAATCATAATTACATACCAGGATCATAAAGTCTTTCTGAGGAGGTATCTTTCACTTGGCAAGTGGATAGGGCCTTAAAAATATAATAAAGCTACAGGAGAGACTGATGATTATCATAAGTGTACCCTTTAATTTCTTCTAGTTGCCAGTTGATAGGAAATGGTATGCAATTTTGTCTACTCTGTGATAGGGAAGGGAGTTGTCTGAAATAATGTAATTTTTGAAAGTTCTGTGGAACCTTGAGTACATGTCTGTTATTACGTGAGAACTTGCCTACAACTTTGGGAGGTGCTCAGGGCAGATACTGTTATTGCCGTTTTGCAAATGAAGCAACTCAAAGAGTTGAAGTGAATTGACTAAGGCCACCATGGTTGGGCCAGAAGTCCTTCAATTGGTACCCAATGAGTTTCTATTACCTCTGTTTCCTCAAAACAAAGGGTTAGATAATGGTACTAGGTCATTTTTTGTCATTTATGGATTTAATTTATCCAAGATATTCTATATTAACAGCAGAAATAAGAGTGAGATGCACTTGAACAGCTTTCAAACTGTAAGTATTGGAGACCTGTATATCCAGGGCATCTGTGCATGCCAAAGCTGATGGCTTAGAGCATTTTTTCTTTTAAAAGCTGTAGGCATTTCAAGTGCATCTCCTTAATTTCATTTTTTCCCCTCCACTGCTTTTCAGAAGGAGGGGATGCTCAATGTTGACCATAGTGGTAGGAAGGGAGGGAAGGAAGAGAGAATCTGGAACCCATGCAAAGGAGACAATAGGAGTGCCTGCCGTGCTGGGGGGACTGCATTTCACATGCTAAAATAGGCATTTTGACAAAGGCATACCTAGATCTTAACGAAGAGGAGCAAGAGATAAGCCTTATCAGGGAAAAAGAAAATACTCACAGGAATAACATTAGTGTTTGTTTTAATAGAAAAGCAGGAAATGTGTTTTGGGGCCCATCCAAAATGCTTGCCCAGGAAAAGGAGTGAGAGATGGTGTCAGTAGATTTGTAGGCTTATCTAGCTGTCCCCAAACAACTATTGTATGTAAATACTGGTTTATTACTACTGACTCTAATTATATTAGTTAGAGGATCTGGAACAACACAGGACAAACAAATATTTATATTCTCTCAGAAATATCAGATCCAGTATTAACATACTGGCCAGAGTTTCTCTGTCTCTCTCACTGGAAATCTGAAAGCAGAGAGAGTTTCTCACTGCTTAACATGTCTTAAGCCTATTATGTGAAGCAGCACTCTACCAAATCCAGGACTGCCATAAATTCAGAAGGAATGAGGAAGCACAGGTAAGAGGTCAGGGAGCATCATCATCATAATGTGCCATTTGAGGGCCATTTTGGGTTTGTAGATTTGTGGGGATCACTCCACTCCACCCCTTCCCCCACTAATTTAACTTTGCCTTTCCTGTGACTTTCTGGCGCCCAACCACCTCAGAGACCAACTTCCCTGAATGAAAAGGCAGCCCAGTTGACATAGAAAAGTTTCTGGGATTCTGACAGCCAGGATATAATGATTCAAGTGGGTACACACCTGTTAACCAAACAATCACACATAACAGAGGCAGTTCCCTGATCTAGGAAAGAACGCAGTGAATTTCATGTTACAGCTGATTCAACAAAATTCTGGCACAGCCAAAACATCAGCACAGCCTGGAGTCCTGTGAAATTGATTTGAGGTGTGCATGCCAAATAATCAAAGCTAAGAAAGTGACTTTTCTTTTGAAAGATCTTGTTAGTCACTGCTGGGCAGTCTATTATTTGACCCATTAGCTCTTATTTGGGGGAAAGCTGAAGTTGGTAATACCTTATTATGGAATTGGAAGAGTAGAATATATACTTGGAATATTTAGTAGCCTTAAAGGCACACAGGAGGATTACTACATCCATTAAGGTAACACAAGGTAAAAGGATTTATTTGGGGATTGTCATGTTAGAAAATCACCACAATCCCACACACAATTATTGTGTAAAAACGTGAATCTCCAAATGAAAGTATGAATGTTAAAATTCAGATGTAAAAAGACATTTAATTTTTTAAAGATTTAGTTATTTATTTGAGAGAGAGAGAGAGAGAGAGAGAGAGAGAGAGAGAGAAAGTAGGTGAAGCAGCAGGCACAGGGAAAGAGAGAAGCAGGCTCCCTGTTGAGCACAGAGCCCAATGCAATGCAAGGCTTGAGTCTCCATCTCAGGACTACAGGATCAGACCTGAGCCAAAGGCAGACCCTTAACTAGCTGAGCCACCCAGGTGCCCCAGTAGATATAATTTTAACATATTTTTAAAGAAAGAAAATTATCTATTTGTGGGAAATGAGGATTGCCTGGTTTACAAAATTAATCATAACACTGGGATCTAGGGTCAATCCAGTCCATCTGAGCTGATTCAGCATGCTCTGCAGGATCCCAAAGTGAAGAAATAACCTGATCTGCCATGCTTCTAACAGCATTTAGGCAGTTTCCCCTGTTTTGCTAGCAATACGATGTACTGGCTTTGCCTGGTTCCTGTGTACTCAAGGCAGAACTGGATTTCCAGCCTAGGTCCATGGGCACTCTGGAGACTCACAAAGACTAAATCCAATGTAGGAGTTGAACATCTGTGACTACTGGTTTTCAGGAAGTGTGGATAGTATCTAGTGGGTCTCACCTATGCAAAGCTGTTCAGAGCCATCAGGTTCTCAAGAGACACTAATGAAAGGTTTCATTCTTTCCCCATCTCATTTGCTACAAAGTATATGGGTGGAGGGTTAAGTTTATGGCCACTGCACTGAGCAAAGGGAAATTCATAAAGACATGGAAAATGCAGTGTATGATGATTTTTAATAGAACTCTCTAATCAAACCTCTCAGAGTTATGCTCAGTAGTCAGTGACTAATAGGTTGAGGAGGAAAAGATTATATTCAATCTGCCTGTTAACTACAAGACTTTAATCAATTTCAGTGGAAAATGCTCTGAGGCAGAAAGAAATAAATATAACAGGACAGTGATCTAATCTCTCAGAAAGCTTGATACCATTTTCTGTTTTCTCTCCAATTGGAAAGACACTGATACTGAGACAATTCCCAAGGATATTCTACATGGATGCTGAGGAAGTAGAGGGTCATCTTGCTCAGCAAACCACTTGTGTCCTTAGCTATGAACTGCTGAAATCTGAATACCCTGGTAGAGTTGTGTTTCATCACACCAGAGCATTTGGAGGGCCTTGTGGTCTCAAAGGTCTGCCCTCCTCTCCAAGAAAGCCAATAAAGTCCTACACTAGCACACATCACTGCCAGGGAAAACAAAACCTGTCTTTGAACCATGGGTCACTAGTATGTAACCTCTAGTCTAGATTGCAGTTATTAGAGAATTTCAGAGAAAAGAATGGTTATAGCATGCTTTGCCAAGGTAATGCAATTCGAATGGATATTGGCATCTGAGTAGGATTTCTCTTCTCCCCAACTACTTCATTTCATGTAAACCTACTTTTGAAAGATCTACAAACATCCCCCCCCCACACACACACTCAACATTCCCTATCAGCACATACCTATAACCCATCAATTTAGAATCAGGAAAACGGATCCCTTTTCCACCTACAGGATTTATCAGAGAAGGATGGAACTTGATAAACCATCCCACAACTCAAATTTTATTTCCTCCAAGGAAACTTTCCTGATTAACTTCTTCCTAAATGAGCTCTTCCCTCAGTCACCCTAACTGACTACTCTAGGACTCAGTTGCCTGTACCATTTATTTGGTTCACAGAGAGGCTTGCAATAACATAGCAGATCTTTTTGTGCAAATGTGGGGTTGTTGGAAGACCACAGGATTCGGGCTACCTATCAGCCAGATGACCACTTAAAATCAATAAGCCTCAGTCCCTTCCATCTATAAAATGGGCATAATAATCCCTACCTATCTCATATAACTGGTGAGCAGCTCAAATCAGATAACATATGAAAGCTCTTAACATAAGTGTAAAGGTGATGCCATTATTATTATTATTATTATTATTATTATTAATCATTCCAGTGTGTAAGAATGAGTTGTTTAAAGTTCACTCTGAGAGAACAACCTTTCAATTTACTAGTTGCAAAAAGCAACTCTCATTATGTATTATTATTCAATGCTCCTGGTTGCCTTGCATGAAAACTTGTAAGTAACACATTTTGAGCAGCACCTTGGAGATAAGACTTATACAAAGGAGATCTGACTATATTGTTCAGGCTCCACTTGAGAAGCAACAACAGTGAAGACCAAAGAGAGTAACCAAATAAGCACAAATAAAGGCAAAGTAGCCAGTAATGCTGGAAGAGAGGGAGGTGATTACTTACAAGTATTCAGGCCAAAATACCTGCCATAGGACTTAAGTTCACAAATTTGCAGTCTCCATTGTGACTTTAGTAAATGGCTATGGTATCTTCCTAGCAACCACTTATGTATTCTTTTCCATTCTTCTTCCTTGCCTCTCTTTACTCCCACTGATTAGGTAGTGCGGAGTAATGATTAAGAATGGCAGATTTGGGTTAGCCAGACCTAGGTTTAAATCTCAGTTCTGCTGCTTGCTAGCTTTATGACCCTCAGCAAACTGTACAACTTTTCTCAATCTCAGTATCTCATTTGTAAAATGGGGAAATAATAGTAAATAAGGCAGAATGTGGCACACATTTGTTCTTAACAAGTATTAGTTATTGTTGTTATAGTAGATAATAAACAATCTCTTAATATACTTTTCACAACTCTGCCCAGTAGTGATCCATGCCCCCAAACGGTCCTTTACCTCTTTCCAAACTAGTCTGGCCAGATCCTCAGCAAAAATTTAAAAGCTATTTTGTACTAATGTGTAAATGACCTATACTTTCCAGATATATATTAAGATAATGTTTAGGGGCACCAGTGGCCAAAGGACTGAATTTATAATAGTCTAATTTTAGACAGAGTGTAATTAAATGGCAGGTAAAATATTTGGGACCTTTGTGTAGCAAGGAGTTCCTAGGAATATTTAAAGATTATTCAGCTTAATAAATAGCCACATGCTAACATCACGCCTTACCTAAATTTTAATTTATGCTCCTAGCCCTTCCTCCATTTAAATATAAAATCTAACATGTCAAGTCAACAAGCATTTAGTACATGCCTGTTGTATGCCTGACATCATGCTGGCTGAAGGATATAGTAAATAAAGATTAGTTTCTTTCTCCCTCTTAAGTGATGAAAGAAAGAAAGAAAGAAAGAAAGAAGAAAGAAAGAAAGAAAGAAAGAAAGAAAGAAAGAAAGAAAGAAAGAAAGAAAGAAAGAAAGAAGAAAGAAAATATACTTTCAACAGTTCAAAAGAACTCAAGGGTCAAGATTGAGTATAACAGTAGCAGAAGGTAATGTGACGAAGACTTCTACCTTGAGCAAATATAAGGTACCGGAGCCTCTATTTTTCCTTCCGAAATGAGTGTAGCACTCCATAAAATTTTCCTTTCCTATTTCATAGTGTTCTTGGCCGGGATCAAATGAGATAGCACACATAGAAAAGATTTGGTTAACTGCATATGAATATTAGATGTTGACGAAATGCTCATACTGTGATATGGGAGTGAGTATTATGGAAGTAGCAACCCACACCAGAAGATGAGAAAGGAGAAACTGCCAGAATGAAATGCAAACAGATGAGCTCTAGGAGCTTCCACTAATGTACATTATCTGATATCAACAGCACCTCAAGCAAACAAAGAAGGAAAATCCTACCACCCTACTGCCCTTGGGTTGTTGTAAGGATGCAATAAAATTGTAAATAAGGTTCTTAGTACAATGACTGGCAGATGCATCATCTTTGTTTTGCTATTGTTATCATATTGGTAGTAGTAGCAGGCATTCCCATACAATAGTTTAAGCTATGGTCTTGTTTTTAAGAGCTCTGTAGTCCGAAATGAAAGCACTAGTAAGTTTCCATTCCAAAGCCTGCTTGGAATCCTCTGACTGCCACTAAGTAACCTATGTGTCTGCAGAGGGGAGTCCTCCCCCTAGCTGATTATTGTTCCCTGTAACATAGGTATAAAATTAAGATAATGTTCAGTTCTGGATGACTAAAAGGGACTAAAGCCTTCACTGTTGTCAATTTCAATGCTTTGTTAATGGAAACAAAAATAAAGTGAATGTTATTTTACTTATACATTATTAAAACCTGGTACAGAATCCTACCTAAATTTTTGAATCAGGCCTCTACACTGTACATGCAGAGCAGCAAATGACTTCCAAAATATTCTCCTACTAAACTTACCAAGTTTATAGAACCCACATTTACAACATCCCTTATTCATCTCATATAAAACAATATCTCACTGATAGAAAATACAAAAGTACAGTAATCTTACAGTAAAATGTCATGTTTTGATTTAAATAATACAGTCCCAATATACCTTTCTAATCTTATTTTCCACCTCTTTCAACCTCATATTCTTCAGAAAGCTTTTTGCTTCACCAGAATGTCCACATTCTGTTTACTGAGGACGCACTAGTATAAACTTCGGGGCCTATGTATTTGTTTCCATAGCAACGTGTTTGATAAAACTCTATGTTCTTCCCTTAGAGTGGTATTTCTCATCCTTCAGAATGCCAAGGAACTCTAGAATGGATTCATGGATCTATTTGAGAAACAATGACATAAGAAAGTCAAATTTTACTAGGGGTGGTGGAAGGGGAGAAGGGCGGGGGGTGGGAGTGAATGGGTGACGGGCACTGGGGGTTATTCTGTATGTTAGTAAATTGAACACCAATAAAAAATAAATTAAAAAAAAGCCTTCTGATTATGTATTGACATTTTAAAAGACAAGTACTGGTGGGGCACCTCGGTGGCTCAGCCAGTTAAGCGTACAGCTCTTATTTCTGCTCAAGTCATGATCTCAGGGTTGTGAGATTGAGCCCCTCATTGGTGGGGAGTCTGCTTGAGATTCTTTCCCTCTGCCCCTCCCCCTGCTCATGCTTGCTCTCTCCCTCTCTCTCAAATAAATAAATAAATCTGTAAAAAAATATAAAAAAAGACAAGTACTGGTAAAATGAATCCAACATGAGTGCAAAAGCAAACACTCAGAAGGATTATTACCATTTTGACATTAGAAGAATGTTTCTTAAACTTAAGAACTTGTAGATCCCCAAGAATACATTTGCTGACACCCAAAGGTTGACAGACCACAATATGAGAAGCAACAGTACTTTTCCAGCTTTCAAGCAATTTGATATAATGGATAGACCCTAACAGAAAGATGTTGGGTCTAAGAATTTCTTTCTTTTCTTTAATTCAAGTGTAATTAACATAGAGTTTTATACTAGTTTCAGGTGTACAATATAATGATTCAACAATCCTATACATTTCTCAGTGCTCATCAAGATAAGTGTACTCTTGGGATGCCTGGGTGGCTCAGTGGTTGAGTATCTGCCTTTGGCTCAGAGCATGATCCCTGGGTCTTGGGATCAAGTCTTCTATCACGCTCCTTGCAGGGAGCCTGCTTCTTCCTCTGCCTATGTCACTGCCTCTCTGTGTGTGTCTCTCATGAATAAACAAAATCTTTTTTAAAAAGATAAGTATACACTTAATCCCTTTTCTATATTTCACCCATCCTCCAATTCACCCTCTGGCAACATAAGCCTGTTCTCTGTATTTGATTTTTTTGTGTGTGTGTGTGTGTCTTTTTAAATCTGTGTGTTTTTATTATTTCTTTAATTCCATATATGAGTGAAATCATATGGTATTTGTCTTCCTCTGACTGACTTATTTCATTCAGCATTATATCCTGCAGATCCATCCATGTTGTTGCAAATGGCAAGATTTCATTCTTTTTTGTGGCTAAGTGATATTCCATAGTGTGTGTGTGTGTGTGTGTGTGTGTGTGTATAGACATATGTATATATGCATATACATATATATCACATCATATGTGTGTGTATATATATATCACATCTTCCTTATCCATTTACTCACTTTTTAATTTTTTTTAAAGATTGTATTTATTTATTCATGAGAGACAGAGAGAGAGAGAGAGAGAGAGAGAGGCAGAGACAGAGGCAGAGGGTGAACCAGGCTCCATGCAAGGAGCCGGACGTGGGACTCGATCCCAGGACTCCAGGATCATGCCCTGAGCCGAAGACAGGTGCTAAACTGCTGAGCCACCCAGGGATCTCCCATTTACTCACTTTTTAAAAAGATTTTATTTATTTATTTATTTATTTATTTATTTATTTATTTATTTATTTATTTATTCATTCATGAGAGACACACAGAGAGAGGCAGAGACATAGGCAGAGGGAGAAGCGGGCTCCCCTCAGAGCGTCCCATGTGGGACTCGATCCCAGGACCCCAGGATCATGCTCTGAGTTAAAGGCAGACGCTCAACCACTGAGCCACCCAGGCAGCCCTATCTATTTATTCAACATAGTACTGGAAGTCTTAGCCACAGCAATCAGATAGGAAAAAGAAATAGAAAAAAAACTTTCACTACTTTCAGATGACATGATACTATATAGAGAAAATGCTAAAGACTCCAAAAAACTACTAGAACTGATAAATGAATTCAGTAAAGTTGCAGGACATAAAATTAACACAAAAGAATCTGTTGTATTTCTATACACTTAATGATGTTGCAGAAAAAGAAATCTAAAATTTACTTAGGAAATTGGTTGATAATATCTGTGGTTGGGGTATTATAGTGACATAAATATTTTGAATATTATTTTCTAATGGTGTGAATAAATCTTTCTTTATGTAGAAACCTAAAATTTATACATACAGTTGTTATATAAAGTGAAAAGGCATTAAGATACAATTCACAGCCATGAAATGCAAATGGTTATAATCCTCCTAACAGTCTCATAGTAGATTGGCCATGAGTTGGTAACTGTTGAAGTTGGGTGATAGGAACACAGAGTCATAGTATACTGTTCTCTCTGCTTTGTGTATGAAATTTTCCATAAGGAAAAAAATGGACTTGTTAGTTAAATGACTATAGCAAAAGACTGTGAAGAAATATTATGGAAGATATTCTATCATCATAGATATACAATGAGTGAAATTGACTTTGACTTTTCACTACTGCCTACTGTCCTCAGATATCTAGTCTTGTGCTTCTATATATGACAATAATCTCAGGTTTTACTGTCAGAAGAGTAATCAAGATCACCTGATGCCAGAAAACAAAGTATTAGAACAATTCAGAACATCATTCTAATGGGTTCTGTGTGGCATTCTTTACATAGGTTCTTTCTTCCTATGTACAATTTATATTATTGAATGTAAAAACTCAATGGTCTATTTCTCTACTAAGCCCAGGCAGAGGTTTGTGGCACCTTCAGATACTCCAGACCACTCATATGTTATTTGGTTGATATCTTAACAAGAGCTCTGTGCATGTGTGTTAAGATTTGCTTTTATATTAGAGATGTTTCCTTTATCATCATGATTTTTAGTGACAGTCTCATTGGCTAGGGCTTTTTCTTAAGTCATTCGCAATAGTAAATTTGGTTAAGACAAGAAGCATCAGGGATTCCTGGGTGGCTCAGTGGTTGAGCATCTGCCTTTGGTTCAGGTTGTGATCCCTGGGTCCTGGGATGGAGTGTCGTATCAGGCTCCCTGCAGGGAGCCTGCTTCTCTCTCTGCCTATGTTTCTGCCTCTCTCTGTGTCTCTCATGAATAAATAAATAAAATTTTAAAAAAGACAAGAAGTATCATTGTAGAGCTTTATGGCAAACTATACATGAGAAAAGTCCACAGCAGTTCACACAAAAAGGACCTCCAAATTGAGGCGGGCTGACACAGCATACACACTAGTGCTGTCACTACATTTTTTATTAAAGGTTTTATTTATTTATTCAGGAGACACACACACACACACAGAGTCAGGGACACAGGCAGAGAGAGAAGTAGGCTCCATGCAGGGAGCCCAATGTGGGACTCAATCCCGGGACTCCAGGATGATGCCCTGGGTGGAAGGTAAGCCCTCAACCACTGAGCCATCCAGGCGCCTGCCCCTGTCACTATGGTTTTGATGCTATTTGTAGTTTTTAATTTTTGCACATTGTCTCACATCCTAAACACTAGTAAGAAACAAACCTGCAATAACACAATGCATGCAATGCCTTATTTTAGATTGAAATGCAGCAGGGGTGGTGAAATTCCTGATTTTTTTGAGTTTCACAGATAGTCAGGATCATGTCATTGATTCATTTACGGCTAGTTGTTTGTTTGCTTCAAGAAAGAATACAAATGTACTGGCAGAGGAATCCCAGGAATCTGATTTTATGACATAGAATTCATCAAAATATTCAAAAGGAGACAGTTAAGTGGAAAATTCCTTCTGTTCAAGATTAAAGACCAAATTCTGTTGTTACTAGTCATCTCTGGGAGTAAATTACACAGCCATCAGTTTTACAGCTTTCTTTATAATAGGAGTAATAGGTGTAATAAAAAGAAAACAGACTCTGAGTCAGAAAACCTGAGTTCTAGTTCAGGTTCCTCTAATACCAACTACCTACCTACCCTTGGGCAAGTCATTTAACCCCATCCTTATGGTCAGAAATCACAGACTTATAGCTATTCTGTTATTCTAACAGTAAACAGCAGGAGGTGAGGAAGAGTCCAAAAGAGAGCATTTCATTGAAACAAAACTATTCTAGATTAACACCTGTGTATATCACTGCAACACACAGCTACAGGACACCAAAGAGGCAGAAGGGATTCAAATCAAGGGTGGGGGCATTAAAACACCTTGCATTAAACAACACTGCCTACACTTAGGACAGTAATTATCTAATTCATAATAAGTAGCTTGACTTCTGCAAAAGCGAGAAAACAGGAATGAGCGCAATTGAAAGGCATCGATTGAGCAACATGATCCCAGGAAAAGGGATAGGGCCACAGGGCACATTCTGATCTGAATATTTCCAGTTCTCCACCTTCAGGGGATGTGGTAGGATTGTACTTTCTGGCCTTCAACTGATCTCTGATCAAAGCTGACCAATGATAAATGAAAAAAGTGACATGCATCAGCGGCAGAAATAAGATTTAATCGGTGGTGCATGATGAGACCCTCAGAGCTCTCTTTCCCTCTGCCACAGCAATCAGCAGTGTTACAGATGGTGGCTGCTCCATCTGGGTCTGAGGTTGAGGGCTACATAATATCCCCTATGTGACCCATCATGGACACGCAGTGTAAACAAAAAAATAATCCTTTGTTATTTTAAGCCACTGTGATGTTGGGAGTCGTTTGCTATAGCAACATAACCCATCCTATCCTGACTGAAGGGATGGCAGTTATGAGGTCAAACACTCTACCCAACAGAGGGGAAAAATAGCTTCACGGCTTTTTGCTTGGCAGATGAACCTCAGTTAAGGGCCTTGGTGCTTCTGAG
This sequence comes from Canis lupus familiaris, assembly GCF_011100685.1. NCBI lineage: Eukaryota > Metazoa > Chordata > Mammalia > Carnivora > Canidae > Canis > Canis lupus. Next base: position 82,567,809 of record NC_049260.1, read on the forward strand.
AGACTTGCATCCTGAAATATTGGAAGGTTCTATTATGGATCTAAACAGAAGTATGTCACTGTTACTGGCAGCTAATAGTACGTGAAAAATAAAGAGGACAACTCAGGACAGGGCAGGTTCAAGGGACTGGTAACTTGATATAAATCCTTCCTCTCATTCTGTTCCAAGTAAATAGTTACTAAAAATCATACGGCTCTTCAATGGCCTGTTCAGAATAGCAGGCTCTAGGCCAGTTTGAAGCCAGCAGGTGTCCTCCATAATAGAGTTGGCACCTTCACTAGTCCATCTATTTAGTAGCAGAGTAGGCAAAAAGCTGAATGAACAAGGAAGGAAAAACTACCTTTTCACCATTTGAGGCCTTCAAAGGTGACCAGGCTGAGAGGAATATTACAAACTTTGGGGGATGAAATTAAAAGTGTGTCCCTATATTAATGTAAGGCTAACTCATCTCCATATAAATTATTTTATCCTTGAGTGAAAATATCAGTGAGGGGGACAAAACATGAGAGACACCTAACTCTGGGAAATGAACAAGGGGTAGTGGTAGGGGAGGTGGGCGGGGGGTTGGGGTGACTGGGTGATGGGCACTGATGGGGGCACTTGGCAGGATGAGCACTGGGTGTTATGCTATATGTTAGCAAATTGAATTCCAATAAAAATAATAATAAAAAATCTAAAAAAGGATAAAAAATAAATTATTTTCTCCTGAAGATTCTAAGGATCACTGATCCTACCCTACCCAGAACTATTAATAATAGGTATAGGGCTACGAGGAGGCTAGCAAATAGCACTGCAGAAACTGGGGGTAATTAGAAGCTGTCTTCTTGGCATGACCTCTGTCCATTAGCAACATTTTATTTTATTTTATTTTAAAGATTTTATTTATTTATGATAGTCACAGAGGGAGAAGCAGGCTCCATGCAGGGAGCCCGACGTGGGATTCGATCCCAGGTCTCCAAGATCGCACCCTGGGCCAAAGGCAGGTGCCAAACCGCTGTGCCACCCAGGGATCCCATTAGCAACATTTTAAATGGGGGACTGAGATGATGAGCTGCACCACAGCACTATGAGAATGAACTTCCAGTAATAGCTACAATCCACTGAAGCCCATACAACCAGGTGCTTTATGACCATTATAGCAAATCCTCACAACCATATGAGGTAGGCATGATATTTTTCAAAAGAGGAGACAGAAGAATGTTAAGAAAGTGCAGGAGGGCAGCCCTGGTTGCGCAGTGGTTTAGCGCCGCCTGCAGCCCGGGGTGTGATCCTGGAGACCTGGGATCTAGTCCCACGTTGGGCTCCCTGCATGGAGCCTGCTTCTCCCTCTGCCTGTGTCTCTGCCTCTCTCTCTGTGTCTCTATGAATGGATAAATAAAATCTTAAAAAAAAACTTAAAAAAAAGAGAAAGTGCAGAAGGAGAGAGTCTAGAAGGACAAATGGGTCAAGAGTTAAGAGGCTACTGGTAGTTACATAGAGGACTCAAGAGTAGCAGTTCAATTTTGGTGATTAAGAAGTGACTTTAAATAAATTCATTTCAGTGAGTTGGTTGGGAAGAAAGCCACAATACAGAGAGTGAAATAATAAATGAGTGGTGGAAAAGGATGTGCACTAACTGTAAACTATTTTTTCATGAAATTTGGTACTTTGCACACACTTTACCTATATCCATGTAAATCTCATCAAAGCTATGGATCTTTCCACCAGAAAATTTTACATACAGTTTTAGGGCACTCATACATCCGCCTGAAACCCACATAGAAACTCCAGGTTAGGAATGAATGATATATATTAAAATTTAAGATGGTGGAGGTGAACCTATGGGAGTGATTCACAGGTGGTTTCAACTGCATTGGTAATATTATTTCTTTTTTCTTTTAAGATTTTATTTTTAAGTAATCTCCACACCCAACGTGGGTCCTGAACTCACAACTCCAAGATCAAGTGTTGCATGCTCCATCAACTGAGCCAACCAGGTGCCCCAGTAATATATTATTTCTTATGCTTGGAGATGCTCACTTAATTTATTATGTTATGTCCATTACATTATTTTTAAAAAAAATTTCATGTATTTACTTGAGAGGGAAAGCATGAACAGGGAGGCAGCAGAAGGAGAGGGAGAAGCAGACTCCCTGCTGAGCAGGGACACCCCCCCCCCACCCCAGATGGGGCTCGATTCCAGAACCCTGAGATTATGACCTGAACCTAAAGCAGACGCTTAACCAACAGAGCCAGCCAGTTGCCCTGTCCATTACATTATTATGCATGTTCATTTTATCATTTTATGTAATATTTTACATAAAACATTTTGTCTTGTTATTCACTTTTTATTTTTTAAAAGATTTTATTTATTTATTCATGAGAGACACACAGAGAGAGGCAGAGACATAGGCAGAGGGAGAATCAGGCTTCTCTGTGGGGAGCCTAATGTGGGACTTTATCCCAGGTCTCTGGCATCACAACCTGAGCCAAAGGCAGACACACAACCACTGAGCCACCCAGGTGCCTCATTTTTTTAAATGGAAAAAATGATTATATAGAAGAATATCTTTGTAGGAAATGTACACTGAAGTATTAGGGAGTGATGTGGCATTGCATTGGCAAATTACTTTCAAAATGTTAAAAAAAATTTTTTTCTTGCACCATACTTGAAACTTTTCTGTAATACTGAGATTGTTTCAAAATTAAAAAAAAACAGTAAATGATGCTTAACCCTAAAAAGAAAAACAAAAAAACTTTCAAATAAAGACATATTCTCACAGGTATACAGGAGGGCATAACCAAACTTACAGAGAAATATCCACATAAAAATGCATGGAGTGATCCTTCAAAACAGAGAAAGGAACTGTTTTCAGTTTGGCTCTACAGAATAATGCTTTATGTCAAAACTTTCTTTCCCCACTGACTTAAACTCTGACTTGGAGAGTATAAATGGAGTCAGTGGTCAAAGAAGCAGCAATCTCTCTCAGCCTCAAGCTTCTCTCATGGCTTCAAGACTGGAGAGCTCAAGCTGAAGGCTTCCAAACAGATGCTGGGCATCAAACCAGAAAAAGCTATGGATTTTTTCCAACTTGACCACTGTGCCTTCAATTCTGGTAGTCCAGTAGGGAGAAATTGGGGGGGGGGAAGGAGGAGAAGCAGAGTTTTTTAATTGAGTAGGCATCTAGGTAATGTTTCAACTTTTTAAGCACAGGAAGGTTAAAAGTGGTGATTTAGGAGCACAGTATAGAGAGGAAGAAAACTAAAGACAAAAAAACAAACCAAAACAAAACAAAAAACAAAACTCAACCACCATTTAGAGCTAGTATTTGTCTTTATAATAAACAATGTAAATAAAGAAGATTCTTATTATGTATGTTTATGTTTGATGTATAGGACATAGGGGATTATATGTACAGGCAAATTGTCTGACATAAGAAGAACGAGCAAAAGATCCACTGATTATAGCATTCAGAACAGTACTTTGTAGCCAGGTAGCTCTTCTCACTGTCCCCCACTTAAACATATTCATTCTTGCTAGGGCCACAGTGTATGATTGCTCATAGGGTCCACTGCAAAAGGAAGCTTGATTGAGGGCACAAGTGGGAATTGGAATCTAGACTGCTCACCACTCAGCAAGCAGTGAGACATGGCAGGGAGCTGTGACTGCTTAACAAAAGGGCCTTTTCCTAATTGCCTGAAAGATGCTGCACCCTGTTACCGCCTCTGTCTTCTTGCTCATGCTCTGATCAGCTTGTCTACCTGATGATTCAACAAGGCTACCTTTTTAAATCAAAGATGAATCATTTTTTCCGACAAACATATTTATAAAGACTTAGAGAAGAAAATTTGCAATCAGGGATGTCCTGGAACATGGAGAACAAACAGTATCCACCCTTAACACTCATTTTCTGGTAGTCCCTTAAGGCCTGGCACAAATCCTACTTCTGTGAAGCCTTCCCCAACTACAACCTGTATGGACCTCTTTCATCTTTCACCTCATTCTGTCCTATGAACTTTAATGCCCAATTATTATGTAATTTGGTGTTTTTAAATCATGAAGGTGAGGCGCCTGGGTGGCTCAGCTGGCTAAGCGTCTGCCTTCGGCTTGGGTCATGATCTTGGGGTCCTGGGATGGAGCTACTACATTGGGCTTCCTGCTTGGTGGGGAGTCGAATTCTCCCTCTCCCTTTGTCTGCTGCTCCCTCTGCTTGAGTTCTCTCTCTGTCAAATAAATTAATAAAATCTTCTTAAAAATAAAAAATAATAAAATCGTGGGGGGTGTTTTAATAGTTCTGCAACATTTGATTTTAATTTCATTTGAAAAATATATTTTAAACTATTTAAAAACTATAATAAAACAAAGCATGCAGCATTCAAATGGGTTGCATAGCAAACATTAACTCATCGGAAATCACCACTGATTGTGTTAATGCATGTTGCCAAGTTAACAATGTGTACTTATACGCATGTGTGAGAGAGAAAAAAAGAGAAAGCAGTGTCTGTTGACGAGGAAACACAGATTTTCTTGCTACATCTGTTTAACTGGGGTGTATCCTGACAGCAGACTAAGCGTTAAACAAAAAATTCCTCACCCTACAATGTCCACTATTTATTTTTTTTATTTTATTTTTTTTTTTAATTTTTATTTATTTATGATAGTCACACACAGAGAGAGAGAGGCAGAGACACAGGCAGAGGGAGAAGCAGGCTCCATTCACTGGGAGCCCGACGTGGGATTCGATCCCGGGTCGCCAGGATCGCGCCCTGGGCCAAAGGCAGGCGCCAAACCGCTGCGCCACCCAGGGATCCCTCCACTATTTATTTGGGTGCATCAGTATGTTCTCCATACTATATAACCAAAAAAAAAAAAACAAAACAAAACAGTAACTGGAGACTAAGACTACTAATAGCTCTTAATTTCAGATTTTTATGTTTTTCTCTCAGTTTCTTCCTTTTTTAAAAAAATTTTATTTATTTATGATAGTCACAGAGAGAGAGAGAGAGAGAGAGAGAGGCAGAGACATAGGCAGAGGGAGAAGCAGGCTCCATGCACTGGGAGCCCGATGTGGGATTCGATCCCAGGTCTCCAGGATCGCGCCCTGGGCCAAAGGCAGGCGCCAAACCGCTGCGCCACCCAGGGATCCCTCAGTTTCTTCCTTTTTACTGACTTTACAAATAAATAAACATTTAAAAAATAAAAACCAACCTTTGACTTACTGGAAAAACAGCTATTTTGGTTGGGATTTTATATTGGGAGTCAAATGAATTTTTGTTTGGGGAGAAAAGGGTCAACTGCTGTAAATCTTGAAAAATGCTCTAGTAATTATTTTTGTTCATCATTATCAACATCAACATGAACATTATTATATCTGAGCATGCTCTGGATATCTACTTGCATGCTAGATGCTGGTACGTATTTATGCAACTTAATCTTTTCTCCAAGGCAGGGTCACATAAATCTTATAAGTCTAAAGTTAATTCTCATCTTTAAGGGATCTGCTACATTCACAAACAGAATTTAGAGATTCTAGGCATTTTAGATTTTTCTCTGCTAACCCTCTTCTCTCTGGGTCAGGAAAAGTAGTCACTCAAGGCTTTAGAGAGCAAGAGAAATACTACTTAACTTTCATTCCCTCCTCAACAGAAAATCTGTCTCCCAAAGGACCATTTCAGCCTCTTGGCCAGCAGTCCCAGACATTTCTGGGAAAGCCTGATCTCATAGAGCTTTATGGCCAGGGAAATTTCCATTGATGAGCACCAACTCCCCCTCGGTACGAGTGAATCAGGTTGAAAGATACTGGCCTACTGTTGCTAGACAAAGGGGAACTGGGACTTCAAGGATGCCTAGGTAGCTCCCTTCAGACATAATCTCCAGTTGAGACCCTGTTCTCCACAGAGGGTCACAAAGGTAGGGCAGCAGAGGTAGAGGTAGCTTTAAGGAAAATGGCACAAGTGTAACAATTCTAACTCTTCTCCCCTAGGAAGCTTGAAAAACAAACTCAACAAATAATTAAGCAATGTGCTCTCAGATGTCCCCCAAATGGGCTCACCACTCATTTTTCGTACACAGGCAGTCACAGTGAGTGATTAGAGAAGAATAACAATAGTAATAATTTTACAGCTAATAATATATTTAGTGATTTGTCCTAAGGCCATAGTTGGTGTTGTAGTCTACATTTGAACCTAGAAACATTTGGCTCCAGGTTTGGAGGTTTAAAAAAATTTTTTTAAAGACTTTATTTATTTATTCATAAGAGACAAACAGAGAGAGGCAGAGAGACATAGGCAGAGGGAAAAGCAGGCTCCCCATAGGGAGCCTGATGTGGGACTCAATCCCTGGACCCCAGGATCATGCCCTGAGCCAAAGGCAGACACTCAACCGCTGAGCCACACAGGTGTCCCTTTTAAAAAATTTTTTTAACTGCACTATAATCCATAAAGGAAAAAAATCAGGAAATAGACCTCCAGACGTAAACATGGAATTCAAAAAGAGCTTGAGAAAAGACACATACCTTGTGGCCTTCCTAAATTTTATGAACCTGGAATGAGCAGATGTGTGCCACAGAAGTGAGCCCTCCATGCATAAAAAGTTTGCCAGTGCTGGATACCGAGTAGGTGGCAGCAATAACTATAATGCCTATCATCCCCCACTTAGAGAAATATACCTTACCATAGGCATTAGGTAAATGCTCTGGAGAGTCAGGGAGTAAATCAGAGTACAGGGTAAGTCTAGCTCTTTCCTGTTCCTATTTCCTATTCCTATTCCTCTAGTGTCATCTGACACCATGCTCTGCCAGCCTCCCTCTACTTCCCCTTCCCCATATTCCACCCACACTGGTTTAGTACATGCCATGGTTCTTCAAACAACAGGGATGACCACAGTGTTTGGCACCTAGTAGGCACTAAAGATTTTTCTGAAGGAAGGAGTAAAGGAAAAACAGAGGGAGAGACAGAAGAATAGAAAGGAGACAATTCAGAAAAATATTCCCTAAAGTGGGCCTTAAGGAAATAATAATATGTCCATCTGCAAAGACAGGAGGAAAACAAGATGAGAAAATAAGGGTGTTTCAAACAGAAGGAATAGCAGGAAGAGTGACTATGCATGGCATGTTGAGCCAACACCAAAAGCATAACTGTAATCTAAACATCAGTACGAGAACAGTAACAGCAGATGGAGTGGGATGGGTGAGCAGGGCCAGATGATGATGGGTACAGGGAGCTTTCACAAACGGTGTAGTGGCACTATCATATTTGTGTTTTAGAATAGGTCCCTTGCTGCACAAAGGATGGCTATCAGGAACGAAAGATAAGAGGCAGTGGAAGACTGAAACAAGAAGAACAATCAGGTCTGTTGTAGGAGTCCAGATAAGTGATGATAAAATGCCTGAATTTGAGAGACAGCACACTATAGTGGGTTTTAACCCCAATTCTGCCATTGACTGGATTTGTGATCTTGAATAAATCAGTTTTGCCTCTCTAGGCTGAGAATATTTGCCCTATATATTTCGCAGGGTCGCTTTGAGCAGCTAATAATATAATTGAGAAAATACTCTGGAAACTTAAAGCGCTAGAAATCATATGTCATTACTAAAGAGGTGGAAGAGAGAAAAAGAGATGAAGAGGACAACTGAGAAACAGCGATCTTCCCAGACGTACATTCTATGGATGAGAGAGTCTTCTTTGACATCTCCCTTTTTCTCATTTTGTCATATATCAGTTGACAAAATTGGGGATTTTTAAAAATTTTCCCTCAGCAATAAAAGAAATAAAGAATACCTGTAGGGGTGACAGAGTAGGAATTTCACACCTACGTTGTGAATGGTAATCTTGCATATGCTATTTCTTCTAATTGCACAATACTCTCTAGAGGAAGGTATTATTATCCTATTTTTACTGATGAGAAAACAGTCTCCAAAAGGTAAAATGAACCCTAAAAACTACAGAACACTTCTGAAAGAAATTGAGGAAGACACAAAGAAATGGAAAAATATTCCATGCTCATGGATTGGAAGAATTAATATTGTGAAAATGTCAATGTTACCCAGGGCAATTTACACATTTAATACAATCTCTATCCATATACCATGGACTTTCTTCAGAGAGGTGGAACAAATCATCTTAAGATTTGTGTGAAATTGGAAAAGACCCTGAATAGCCAGGGGAATATTGAGAAAGAAAACCAGAGCTGGGGGCATCACAATGCCAGATTTCAGGTTGTACTACAAAGCTGTGGTCATCAAGACAGTGTGGTACTGGCACAAAAACAGACACATAGATCAATGGAACACAAGAGAGAATTCAGAAGTGGAACCTCAACTTTATGGTCAACTAGTATTTGACAAAGGAGGAGAGACTATCCACTGGAAAAAGGACAGCCTCTTCAATAAATGGTGCTGGGAAAATTGGACAACCACATGCAGAAGAATGAAACTAGACCATTCTCTTACACCATACACAGAGATAAACTCAAAATGGATGAAAGATCTAAATGTGAGACAAGATTCCATCAAAATCCTAGAGGAGAACACAGGCAACACCCTTTTTGAACTCAGCCACAGTAACTTCTTGCATGATACATCCATGAAGGCAAGGGAAACAAAAGCAAAAATGAACTATTGGGACTTCATCAAGATAAGAAGCTTTTGCACAGCAAAAGATACCTTCAACAAAACTCAAAGACAACCTACAGAATGGGAGAAGATATTTGCAAATGACATATCAGATAAAGAGCTAGTATCCAAGATCTATAAAGAACTTCTTAAACTCAACACCCAAGAAACAAACAATCCAATCATGAAATGGGCAAAAGACATGAACAGAAATCTCACAGAGGAAGACATAGACATGGCCAATAAGCACATGGGAAAATGCTCTGCATCACTTGCCATCAGGGAAATACAAATCAAAAGCACAATGAGATACCACCTCACACCAGTGAGAATGGTGAAAATTAACAAGGCAGGAAACAACAAATGTTGGAGAGGATGTGGAGAAAGGGGAACCCTCTTGCACTGTTGGTGGGAATGTGAACTGGTGCAGCCACTCTGGAAGATTGTGTGGAAGTTCCTCAAAGAGTTAAAAATAGAACTGCCCTACAACCCAGCAATTGCACTGCTGGGACTTTACCCCAAAGATACAGATGCAGTGAAACGCCAGAACACCTGCACCTCAATGTTTATAGCAGCAATGTCCACAATAGCCAAACTGGAAGGAGCCTCGGTGTCCATCAAAAGATGAATGGATAAAGAAGATGTGGTCTTGTACACAATGGAATATTACTCAGCCATTAGAAACGACAAATGCCCACCATCTGCTTCAACGTGGATGGAACTGGAGGGTATTATGCTGAGTGAAATAAGTCAATTGGAGAAGGACAAACATTATATGGTCTCATTCATTTGGGGAATATAAAACTTAGTGAAAGGGAATAAAGGAGAGAAAATGAGTGAAAATATCAGTGAGCGTGACAAAATATGAGAGACCCCTAACTCTGGGAAATGAACAAGGGGTAGTGGAAAGGGAGGTGGTTGGGGTGTTGGGGTGACTGGGTGATGGGCACTGAGGGGGGTACTTGGCAGAATGAGCACTGGGTGATATGCTATATGTTGGGAAATTGAACTCCAATAAAAAAATTAAAAATAAAAGGTAAAATGAGTTGCCTTAAGTCACACAGCTAGGAAGTGTCAGAGAGCAGAGGCAGCATTCAAGCAAAAGTCTGATTCTGGAGTCCATTCTCTCAAACATTATACCATGGAAGAAGTTTGTTATTTTGCCATCAAAGCAGTTGTTATTAGAATTGATATTAGTAATTGTTAAGATATACAAGAAAAAGGCATTTGTTGCAGGCCACTAGGAATAAATCTGCTTATTTGTTTGGAAGTCGTCTGTTGATCACCTACTATGTGCATGGCCATATCCTGGACATTGTATGTACAAGGCTGAAGAGGGCAACACAGACATATAAGCACAAAATGTTCATGACTACATAGACATTGCAGGTGCTACCAAAGAGGCCCAAAGAAACTTGGAATCACAGGTTAAGGAAGAATGAATTCTTTCTGAGGAGGTCTGGGATGGTTTCCTGAAGAAATAACATTTTATCTGGGTATTAAAGATTGAGTAGGAATTCACTAGGTAGAGGAGTGTAAATACTGGAGATAGACATTCCAGATAAGGAGGACACATAAGCAAATGCAAAGAGATAAGAAAGAATATAAGGTAGTTTGGAAATGGAGAGATGTCCAATCTGAATGAAGTGTACTGTACACTATGAGCTTGAGAAGGAAGGTTGACAGGAAAAAACACATGGACATGAGGCTGGAAAGGTAGTTGGGGCAAGATAATTAAGGCCCTTAAACGTGCCAAGCTAAGGAGTATGTACTTTCATACTGGAAGAAACAAGAAACCAACAAAGGTTTGAAATCAGGAGATAATATAATTGGATTTACTGCTAGTAAAATAACTCTGGTGGCAGAGTAGAGATTAGAATGGAGTCAGGAGGTAGACAAACTAGTTAAGAGGCTATTGATATATGATTATGAGGTTTGGAACCAATCTAGATTCCACAGATTTTTGGTAAAACTAATGGAGCTTGGTGAGAAGGATGGAAATAGTGAGAATTAGTGGCTGATTTTATAGTTTCTTGCTTGAAACTTGGTAGATGGTGATATTTAACAAAGATTAAAAAATGAGAGCAGGAAGTTGGAGTGTCATGGAAAGGATTAGAAATCAGTTTCATTTTTAGACACATTGTATTTGGGGCAATACAAAATAATAATAGCTGGCATTGATTGAGTGCTCCAGGTATTGTTTTATATATATTTTTAAATAAATTAACTTAAGAGAGAGAGAAAGACCTATAGAGTGAGCGAGTGCTAGGGGAGGGGCAGAGGGAGAGAGAGAGAGAGAATCCTAAGTAGGCTCCATCAGCAGCACAGTGCCAGACGTGGGGCTCCATCGCATTACCCTGAGATCATGACCCAAGGCAAAATCAAGAGTCCATGCTTAAACCAGCAGAGCCACCCAGGCACCCGCAGGCATTGTTTTAAATGCTTTGTATGTATCATTGTATGTATCAACTACTTGAGATCCCCGCTGACTAGGTAATTGGAAATATAGGTTTGGAATTCAAAAGACATGTCTGGGCTAGAAATATAAATTGTACTCTACATCAATGTATAGGAGTTATAGTTAAAAACTGTTGAGGCAAGAAGAAGGCAAAGTATAAAATGCTGAGAAATAAAGCACCATTTTAGGACCAGGGAGTAATGAAGTTTATAAGCTCCATGACATCAAAGATCATACTTGCCTTGTTCACCACTGTGTCAACAGAGTCTGGCATACTATTTAGAATACAGTGTTTGCTCAATAAATAAATATTGGATGAATAAAATAAAAATTTCAGAGAAGTATTAGGAGCAACAATGAGACACAATGTCTTGAAAGTCAAAGAAGGAAAGGTAGTTTCAGAATGATTGGAAAATGCAAAACATTGCAGTAGAGAGATCAGAATTGTGGCTACCAGAGGTGGAGGATGGAAGGAGGGAGAATCGGAGGAAGGTGTTTCAAAGGCACAAAATTTCACTTATAAGGTGAATCGGTACTACGGATGTAATGTACAACATGATGACTCCAGCTAACACTGCTGAATAGTGTTAATAGAATAAATCCTAAGAGTTATCATCAGGAGAAATTTTTCTTTTTCACCTTTTTAATTTTTTTTCAATTGTATCTATATGAGAAGATGCTAAATGTATTGTGGTAATCATTTTGCAACATATATAAATCAAGCCATCATGCTGTATGTCTTAAAGTTATACAATGATATAGGTCAGTTATTTCTCAATAAAATGGGGGATAACCCCAATAAGTAAGTCAGATAAAATGAAAGGAATCCATTCTGCTTGGTAGTTAGGAAGCCATTAGTAACTTGAAGGAGGGCAATTTTGGAGAGTAGTCTCAGTCTAGACTGTAATAGGCTTTACCCCTAAGGGTAAATGGTTGTTGAAGAAAAGTAGACAATGAGCAGGAATTTGATGGTAATTGGATGGAGGCGGTTAGAGTTATGGAGAAAAAAGCTATGGTTTTTTATTATTACTTGTTTTTATAATGGAGGAGACTTTACTATTGTTTGTAGAGCAGAAAAGAAGTCAAGGAGAGGGATCAATTAAAGATGGATGGTAAGAGAGTGGATAATTGCTCTTAGCTAATTTTCCCATCACTATTTTCCTTTGAGCACGCTTTTCCTTTCATGTACATTTAATTAGATTTTATTTTATTTATTTATTTTTTAAAGATTTTATTTATTTATTCACGTGAGGCAGAGAGAGAGAGAGAGTCAGAGACACAGGCAGAGCAAGAAGCAGGCTCCATGCAGGGAGCCCAACGTGGGGCTCAATCCCGGATCCCCAGGATCACACCCTGGGCTGAAGGCGGTGCTAAAGGGCTGAGCCACCTGGGCTGCCCTTAATTAGATCTTAAAACAAGTTAGAGCCCTATGATCTACCTCACTGGGACACTTAGCTTAAAAGGACTGGATAGTTTAATACAGTATGGCCCTTTCCTAATACATTCTTTCTACATACGCATGTCCTGTCATCTATAGAGGATAGGACAAGTCTGTACTCCAAGCATGGTGGGTGAAATTATGGAAATATCTCCATAATCGAGGCAAGTGAAAACCAACACGTATTGATAACTGGTGTCAATCTATTTGCTTCATTCTTTTAAAAATTTTTATTCAATTTATTTAAACTAAAAAAAAAAAACAGTTCACCCATTCCTCCCACCCCCTACTCCATGCCTCTTGCAATCACTGATCTGATCTCTGTATCTATGAGCTTGGTTTTTCTTTTTTTAGGTTCCACATATAATAAGATAGATCATATTATATCTGTCTCTCTCTGTCTGACTTATTTCATTTAACATAATGTCCTTGAGTTCCATCCATGTTGTTGCAAATGGCAAAATTTCATTCTTTTTGGCTGAATGATATTCCATTGTAGATATATATACACACTACAAATTCTTTATCCACTCAGAATCAATGGATAATTAAGTAGTTTGCACATCTTGGCCATGGTAAATAATGCTGCAGTGACTATGAGGGTATATATGTTTTTTCAAATTTGTGTTTTCATTTCCTTCAGGTAAATACCCAGAAGTAGAATTCCTGGATCACATGGTGGTTCTATTTTTAATTTTTTGAGGAACTTCCATACTGTTTTCCATAGTAGTCACACCAATTTACATTCTTACTAATGTTGCACATGGATTTTCTTTTTTCCACACCTTTGTCAGCACTTGTTATCTCTTGTCTTTTTGATACTAGCTATTCTAACAGGTGTGCAGTGATATTTCTTTGTGGTTTGAATTTGCATTTCTCTGATGTTTAATGATACTGGGCACCTTTGTATGTACTTGTTGGCCATCTGTCTTGTCTTCTTTTGAAAAATGTCTATTTGGATCCTCTGTCCAGTTTTTAAATAGGATTGCTTGTTTTTTTGTTTTTTTGTTTTTTTTTTGCTATTGAGTTGTATGAGTTCTTTGTATTTTTTTGGATATTAGTATGTATGTATGACTTGAAATTATTTTCTCCCATTCAGTAAGGTACATCTTCATTTCATTGACGGTTTCTTTTGTTGTGCAGAAGCTTTTTTTGTTTGATGTAGTCCCACTTGTTTATTTTTAATGTCAGATTCAAACAATCATCTCTAAGAGTTATGCCAAGGAACTTACTGCCTGTGTTTTCTTCTAGGAGTTTAATGGTTTCAAATCTTATATTTAAGTGTTTAATTCATTTTGAACTAATCTTTGTGAATGCTCTAAGATATTGATCTAGTTCCATTCTTTTGCATGTGGCTGTCCAATTTTTCTAATACCATTTATTGAAGAGACTGTCCTTTCCCCATTGTATATTCTTGCCTCCTCTGTCAGAGATTAATTGGCCATATATGTGTGAGTTTATTTCTGGGCTCTCCATTGATCTATGTGTTTTTATGACAATATCATACTGTTTTAATTACTAGAGTTCTATAATATAATTTGAAATCAGGGCATGTGATGCCTTCAGCTTTGGTCTTCTTTCTTGAGATTGCTTTGACTATTTGAGGTCATTTGTGGTTCTATACACATTTTTTAAAAATTTTTATTTATTTATGATAGTCACAGAGAGAGAGAGAGAGAGAGAGAGAGAGAGAGAGAGAGAGAGGCAGAGACACAGGCAGAGGGAGAAGCAGGCTCCATGCACCGGGAGCCAGACGTGGGATTCGATCCCGGGTCTCCAGGATCGCGCCCTGGGCCAAAGGCAGGCGCTAAACCGCAGCGCCACCCAGGGATCCCTCTATACAAATTTTAGAATTGTTTGTACTATTTCTGTGAAAAATACCACTGAATATTGATAGAGATTGCATGGAATCTGCATATTGTTTGGATAGTATGGAAATTCTAACAATAATAATTATTTTCAATCCATGAGCACTGAATATGTTTCCATTTATTTGTGTCTTATTTAATTTCTTTAATGTCTTGTTTTCTTTTTTTTTAAGATTTTATTTGTTTATTCATGAGAGACACAGAGAGGCAGAGAGGCAGAGACACAGGCAGAGGGAGAAGCAGGCTCCATGCAGGGAGCCCGATGTGGGACCCCATTCCAGGACTCCAGTATCACACCCTGGGCGTGAAGGCAGGCACTAAACCCCTGAGTCACCCAGGGATCCCTAATGTCTTGTTTTCAATGGACAGGTCTTTCACCTTGGTTAAACTTACTTCATGGTATTTGACTCTGTTTGATGTATTTGTAAATGGGATTGTTTTCTTAATTTCTCTTTCTGATAGTTCTTTAATAGTGTAAAGGAATGCAACATACTTTTGTGTATTAATTTTGTATCCTGCAACTTTACTGAATTCATTAGTTCTAACAGTTTTTTGATTGAGTCTTTAGGGTCTACATATATCATCATGTCATCTACAAATAGTGACAGTTTTACTTCTTCCTCTCCATTTTGGATGCCTTTATTTCTTTTTTTGCCTAATTACTCTGGCAAGGACTTACAAGATGATGTTGAATTGTTTCATTCTTATATTAATGAAGTCATTAGGGAAATAGCATACTTAGCTCCTGTGATCTGGCTTGATTATAAGATTATAGTACCTAAGGGAATATTTGCTGGAGACTCCATAATGTACCTAAAATCTAACAGACTATTGGTATTCATAGTCAATACAAATGCCCTCATCCCTGAACAAGCCTTAGAAAGTGACAACTTGTTTATTCTAAAATCTAACACTGGGCAGCCCTGGTGGTGCAGTGGTTTAGCGCCGCCTGCAGCCCAGGGCATGATCCTGGAGACCCTGGATCGAGTCACATGTCAGGCTCTCTTCATGGAGCCTGCTTCTCCCTCTGCCTGTGTCTCGGCCTCTCTCTCTCTGCATCTCTATGAATAAATAAATAAAATCTTTAAAAAAATAAAAATAAAAAATAAAATAATATCCAACACTATAACTAGGGTTTTTTTTAATGTCACAGATTACTTTGGCAGTCTAGTGAAGCCTATGGACTCCTTTTCAGAATAATATTTTTTAATGTATCCAATAGAATACATAGGATTACAGTGGAAATGAATTATATTGAAATATAATCATCAAAACATATAATAAAACAAATTTGTGATATGGAATTATATATCTCCTTCTTTAGTAGCATATTAAATAATATCTACTTCCCCTCCTCTCCTGTTTCAAAATATGTTTGTATTTGACCTGTCAATAATGTAGCTACATTATCATCTAAGTGTTATCCACTTATGTAGTCATTTGAAGATTCATTTGATGATGTACTCATACATATGGATCAGTATTCTTAGTCATCCCAAGATAATATAGTCTGTATACACACACACATATGTTATATATTGTGATTATTCATAGCTAACTGATATAGGACATTTGCTAGCATGCAAAGCAGAAGACTACTTTAAAATTTCATATTAAGAAAATGAAAAGACCAGGCATCAGCTACAGCTTGGGAGAAAATATTTGCAAATTGTAATGTATGGCAAAGGACTTGTATACAGTATGTACAAAGAACTCTTACAAAAAAAAAAAGAACTCTTACAACTCAATAAGGAGACAAGCCAATCTTAAAATGGGCAAAAGATTTAAATAAACATAAATATAAATTTTTCATATGACCTAGCAATTCCATTTGTATATATCTCCTCAAGAAAAATAAATTGTATGTCCACACAAAGATCTGCATGTTAATGTTCAAAATAGCATTATTCATAATAGCCAAAAAGTGGAAAGAACCCAATGTCCATTAACTGGTAAATGTACAAAAAATGGGGTATATACATAATGGAATACCTATATTAAAAGCCAATACCAATAGAGTAAAATACTGATGCATGCTACAACATGAATGAACTTCAAAAACATTATACTAAGTAAAAGATGCCAAACACAAAAGATCACATATTATATAATCTATTTATATGTAATGCCCAGAAAAGACAAATCTATAGAGGTATAAAAGTAGATTTATGTTTGTTTGGGGTTAGGGGTGGGAATGAGGATTAACTGTGACTGGATATGAAGGATCTTACTGGGGTGATGAAAATGTTCTAAAGCTGGATATGGTGACAGTTGCACAACTTGGTAAATTTATTAAAAATCATAGACTTGTATACATAAAATGAGTGAATTTATGGTATTTAAATTGTATCTCAATAAGTTGTTTTTCAAAAAAAAGAAAGAATTATTAGAGACACAGCCCTAAACAAGGCAAATACTCCTCTTGATCCTTAGAGTAGGAAGAAACTTTTTCCATCTCTGATAAACTCGAGCACTCTATTCATACTTCAATGGCTGTAATTAGGACTGAATATCACAGTGGAAAGGACCAACTTGGGCAAATTACAACTTTAAGGAAAGAAGTTTGTATTTCAATCAGACTTTGATATGAATACGGCTAAGGCATTTTATGTATGCTCTTTACAGAACGGGATAACCAGACATATATTTTCTCCCTTTTGCCTCTTCTCCACCCAAATAACTCTTGCTAGGCTTTGGCTTTAATGATGCTTGGTTGTATTAGAAGTTTCATGAAAGTAGATTAGGGGCAAAGTGGGAAGAAAAAATAAGGACCCTGACTACTTTGGTCACATATTTTAACTGCTAGACATGTTGGCCCATGGTGATATACAAATCTTTCTAGTTTTTACATTAACACAATGCAGACACATACAGATAGTAATTTATCATTAGGTATCTTATCTTTTAAGGAAC
Source organism: Canis lupus familiaris (assembly GCF_011100685.1). NCBI lineage: Eukaryota > Metazoa > Chordata > Mammalia > Carnivora > Canidae > Canis > Canis lupus. The sequence continues at coordinate 82,585,077 of NC_049260.1, forward strand.
ATAATGACCATCATTGTCTGAGAAAGTAACATCCTAGAGAGTTAGAGACTATGTTTGAATAAATCTTTGTGTGCTGTGTCTCAGGCACTTAATAACCAAAAACGATTATGGATATTCTGAAATCCTAGGCTCTATCTCATTCAGATAAATTGTGCAAGTAGTTTACCTCAAAGAAGATCATCACTCTTTTAAAAGAAATTTAATGGAAACTCATTCTTTAATCCCAGATTTTGACATTTAGCTTCCCATCCCCTTGAATAACACTGCTTTATAAACTCTGACAAAGAACAATCAAAAGCACCTAAAAGACCCCATCTCAAATGCTCACCAATATTCTATTATTGGCATCCAAACTCTCACAGCAAACAAATTTTCTTTTTTTTAAGATTTTATTTATTTATTCATGGAAGACACAGAGACACAGGCAGAGGGAGAAGCAGGCTCCCTGCAGGGAGCCCGATGTGGGACTGGATCCGGGTCTCCAGGATCACGACCTGGGCTGAAGGTGGCGCTAAACTGCTGAGCCACCCGGGCTGCCCGCAAACAAACTTTCTTATAGAGAAGCACAACCTAGCTCCGTGTAAATCTATTTGTAAGTTATTTTTCATTAATATTAGTTAAACAAGGTACAGAGAATTAAAAGAACTAAAACCATTTGAAAGGTGAAAAAACATTACAAACCAGAGGATAAACTGGAACTGAGAGGAGATGAGAACCATCTAATATATATGAGAATCCACTACAAAGAGTAAATGGGAACAAAAAAACTTCCCTTCAAAAAAGTCACCTTTTGGGGATCCCTGGGTGGCTCAGTGGTTTAGCGCCTGCCTTTGACCCAGGGCGTGATCCTGGAGTCCCGGGATCGAGTCCCACATCGGGCTCCTTGCATGGAGCCTGCTTCTCCCTCTGCCTGTGTCTCTGTCTCTCTCTCTCTCTGTGTCTCTCATGAATAAATAAATAAAATCTTTAAAAAAAAAAAAAAAAAAAAAGTCACCTTTTGGGGCAGCCCAGGTGGCTCAGCGGTTTAGCCCCGCCTTTCAGCCCAGGGCCTGATCCTGGAGGCCCAGGATGGAGTCCCATGTTGGGCTCCCTGCATGGAAACTGCTTCTCCCTCTGCCTGTGTCTCTGCCTCTCTCTCTCTCTCTCTCTCTGTCTTTCATGGATAAATAAAAATAAAATTCTTAAAAGAAAGTCACCTTTTGAGATCTTATCCTGCGGTACTCCTCTTTTTCTTTGCCATTTTCCCCAAAATGAAAAAAAAAAAAAAAAGCTTTACACTGCCAAATATTCAGAAGTAACAGTGAATGAAGCAGCTCTGGATGTAAATAAGGTAAAAAATATTGTCAGTGTAGTTCAAGGTTTATTTTAGTCTTACCAGGGTCACTCACACTGACATAGCAGGTGAAATCGTAAAACAATGAGACAGAATCTGAAATCCACAGACCAAAGCAGTGCTTGATTTTGGAGACACACTTCAATACTTCTAAGAATTAAAGCACAATCCTCCAGTGACTTTTAAGGATATCAACTGATAAGATGCAGTGTTTGGGAAGTCTCTAGCCATCTAGAATGATTTGTTAATGCTTTTCCCCAAAAGTACACTGAATACAATCATCTAGAGTCTGAAAATAGTCTTTGCTGGAAGGTATGCTGCCCAAGCATAACATTTTTACAAGTGGCAAGATTCCCAGACAAATTGTTAACTAATCAAAACCTGGCATTTCCAATAAATGCAGTATTAAGCCTCCAGGTAACACATAACTAAACTCGTGTACTGGGGGAATCAGAGAAGTACACAGAACCCTAGATCAATAATCCTGTTGACAAAGTCTAGAATTTACTTACATAAGAGCTGATGTCCTGAGTTGGGGGGCTGGTAGAGGGTGTCACAATATGTTAAAAGTCAAGTATTCCGGCATCATTTTCTTTTCACAAGATAAATCATTTCACTTCATTCTGACATGTTCTTAAAGATATCTGCCAGGACAAAGTAATCCGCCCCCCTCCCCCAATAAACATATTAGCTGATTTTATTGGGTTGAATTAAGTATGGCTCTATAAATAGTATTTAAAATATTTAAGTATTTGAAATACAGCCAATCATTATAAATTGTCAAACCCACAAGGTAAATATTTGGAATATATATTAATCTGTCATCTATAGGGAGCGTGACCCTGGCTATTATCAGTTTATTAAATACAGCAGTGAAATAGGACTCAATAGTCAAACAACTTCATGTATGAATTCAGCGGTTAACTTTATTTCTGCCAGCATAAGTAGCTAGTGAGACTGGAAAACTGCACTATCTCTGATTATTCGGGTCACCCCACCTTTGGTAAAGTATCCTCGTAATTGCACTGGAGATGTCTTTACTCTCTGGGGTCCATTAACTTTTCTTGACCAAATGTCTACAGAAATTCCTTTGCCTGCAGTCCCTAGCTGATTTGATGGATGATGTCTAAGCAGCCTATGAAACGTTAACTTTCAAATATTTTTTTTCTATTCTAAACATTACCTTTTAACTTTCTTTTTTTTAATTTTTATTTATGTATGATAGTCACAGAGAGAGAGAGAGAGAGAGAGAGAGAGAGAGGCAAAGACACAGGCAGAGGGAGAAGCAGGCTCCATGCGCGGGGAGCCCGACGTGGGATTCGATCCCGGGTCTCCAGGATCGCGCCCTGGGCCAAAGGCAGGCGCCAAACCGCTGCGCCACCCAGGGATCCCTACCTTTTAACTTTCTGATGACGCAGAAAACCCGTGAGAGGTAACAGCAGATAGAAATTGAACATCATCATGTGGTATTATTCTGTTCAGGTAGTTAGAGTCTAGATGTTGTCATCTGGTACTATCAAAGGACTCCCAAGCAAATACTTAAGTTTAACTTCCATATCTTTCCTGGCACTTTCAAGTCCCACTCCTTGTGCTCTCCTCCCACTCTCAAACTTGTGTGCCAATTCATGTTCATGTAGACCAGGCAAACTCACATTTCTTCTGCCTTGGAGATAGATGCTGAGAAAGGCATCATATGTCAGTTATCTTAAGTCATCTGGGAAGAGGCTCAAATATGTGTGCCTGCCTCTTGTGTCTTCTACTTTTATTTTCCCCACGCATTAGGAAGTTTTGTGGCAGAAGATGCCTGAGTCACCAAGGCATAAGCGTGACACTGTGCTATCCCTCTCTAAGAACCCCATTAACTCCCACTATAAAGGAGAGTGATGGGAGCTCTGTTTCACAGTGCAACCTTCGGCAACCCCCTAACACAAACACAGGAGCTGGAATGAAGAGGGGGTTCAAAGGAGGAGGGGGGAGAGGGATCGGAAAAGAGACTCACGGCTCCTGCCAGTTCCTCAGTCAGGCACAACGTAACCAGGAGCAGCCACAACCTGAAACAGGAGGAAGGGTGAGTAACATGGACTCTCTAGGTTCCGGGGTCCTCCTATGTCCATAGTCCCCGACCCCTTTTTGCTGCCTGCCCCGCCCCCACTTTCTCTGCAAAGACATAAGTACAAGTATAGTCCCGGTAGGCAAAGTAGCTCAAAGTAGGAAAGAGGGAGGGGAACTCAGCGCAGCAACAGCTCACCCAGGGTGCATGCTTGCGGCTCCTCCGGAGCTGGGTCCCGAGAGACAGCTAAGCGACTTCACAGCCCAGGCTCATCAGGGCTCCGCTGATGCTTGGCGGTTGCTTCCTTATTCAGGAGGACGGGCCAGGGGGACGAAGTGGCTCATTTTGGAAGAAACTAACTCAGCTTCTAGATAGAAGTGCCCAAAGGAAAACAGCGGTGCCCGCTACAACTTGCCGCACTCAAAAGATAGTTCCCTACACCAGGAGAGGAAGGAATGGAGGGGAAAGGGGCGGGGCTGTCTGCCGTCAATCATCCCCCCTACCTTGGGCTGCCAGGCGTCTTTCTCACTTTCAGGCACCTCTGCACTTAACGTTCCCACGCATCTCCATAGCTTCAAGCGCAGGCCCATAGAGACCTATACACTAAGTTCTAAGCAACTATGCAGCTTCCATGAACCACTGTTAACTATTACACATAAATAGATTTAGGGCATAGGACTCCTGCCAATGGGCCCCAAAGTGCCCATGCACGCTAGCCCAAATGCATACAACACTTATTCCAATTGATTGTATGTATATTCAGCTCTTGGGGGTGCTGCTGGTGGTGGTAGCTTCTGGAGTTTTAAATCTACCCAAAATTGATTAGAATCTATGGATAAGTAGGCCCCCATGAATAGGTCCAAAGCCTTGAAAGCCTCTCAAGCGGCAGATTCGAGTCTGAAATAAGAGAAATGTTGTGAAGAAATATTGAGCAAATTCCTGGCAGACCCTCCAAGGAGTCCACACAAAGTATTTTCTGGCCTGTTAGTACTTTAACAGATCTTTGAATCCGGATTACCAAAGTAATGCTCAAGTCTACTTTATTTCGGAAACATCAATTCAACTGCTCTTAACTCTCTATATATGTTTCCAATTCGGTGTGTGTGTCAGTTTTAAAGAAAACTGCGCGAAAGTTATTTAAATCCTTCTGAAACGCAACTGCAAAGAGAGTCAGTATCTTTTACATTAGTTCAATATAAAAAGTAAAAATTATAGCATTTAGCAATGTAGTTAAATAAAAAGATGTGACTGTATTACAATAACATGCAACCACATAATAATTGCAGTATCTACTGAATGTTTCTCGATTTTAGACGTTTATAACACGCATCAAGTTTTCATATACACACAATTAGGTTCATTTTCTTAATTCTTCGGTTGCAAGAATACATTTGATTACATAAATATATTTCTACAGTTCTAACATATTCACACATTCTACCGTATGTAGAAACTGTCCTGCGACCAGGTGGGTGGAAAGCACACCAGCAGCCCAGGAAGTGGCGACCAAAATTTGTTTCTAACCATTAACAATAAAAACTCTCAGTTCTTCTAAGACCCATCCGCTAAAAAAATAGTCCCAGCTCAGGTCTATTTGTAATTGGCTTTGGTGCTCTCACCAATGAGAGTGGGACTGGGCAGGGAAGAGTATGCCAACGGAAGGTGAAAGTGAACGAATAGAAAAGCTTCCCGATTGGAGTCAGAGTGCTCAGCCAACTGATCTGGAAGTTTCCCTCCCCCAAATAACTGAGCGTCACTCCCTCGCAGGTTGCTGGTGCAGTCTGAAGCGGTGGCGGAGTGATCCTCAAAAGTGCTGGTGGGGAGGGGGCGGTGCGGGAGGAGAGAGGGCGGAGAGTTGAGCTGTGCGACTTGGAGTGAGGAAAAAGTTTCCACGTTCAGACAGAAGGGAAAAGTGTTCCCGAGAGACTGGCTTTGGGGAGGGGAGGAGGGAGGGAAGGAGAGCGTCTCCTTTTTTATTCCCCACCCCCTCCACTCTTAAAAAGCTTTCTCCTCACCTAAGCCGACGGGCACAATTGGGACACCCTCGCTGCTCCTCTCTGCCTCTAGCTCTCTCCCCACGAACTCAAGATTATGTCAGTTGGTCAGAGCTAGCCAGAGATCTCGTGCGGGTGCTGAAGGAGCTGCGGGAGCCGGAGAAGAATGAAACTGCGTGGAGTCAGCCTGGCTGCCGGCTGGTTCTTACTGGCCCTGAGTCTTTGGGGGCAGCCCGCAGAGGCTGCGGTAAGTCCTTCCTTCTTCCCACCTCCCTCCCGCTCCTCCCCGCCCCCCACCAGTCACCTCACTCTCAGGGCAGAAATTACTTCTTAAAATTTTTTTTAGATTTAAATTTAATTTTTTTTTTTTTTTTTTTTTTTGTCCCTTTACCTTCCTCTCTCCTCGGCCTTGGCTAGAGAATTCCAATCTGCCCTCACTTGCTTAGGAAGAAACATTATTTACAACTCTGGTAACTCAAGCCTTCTCCAGCCCAAGGGAGAGGTGTACGTTTAAAAATAGGGCTGCTTGCTTTCCAGCAACTTCCTGCTCTGGGGGCCAGAGCAGAGCCTGGGTGGGGGTCCGCACGCTGGTAAATCGCTAGGCTCCGGAGGGTGGCTGAAACTTTTCCTTCCCAGCCTCCGCCCTCGTATGGTTTCCCTTGCCTGCCGGCTAACCTTTACACTAGCTGTACCCAACCCACGCACTCTTTAAAGCTGGCCTGTAGTTTACTATTTTGTCTTTTTCGAAATCCAGCTTACATCAAAGTGGGGCGCGCCCGTGAAGTGCTTCCCTTTTGCCCCTTCATCAAGCCACAGGAGCCCACCTCTTGACACTAAAACCTGTGTAGACACTGTGTCCCCCTTTTGACATCCTTAATGGCAAATGATCAGGTAACAACAAAGAAGCAGGTAAAGACTGATGGCCTCAGGTTCAGGTTTTCTGCAGCTTTCCTTCTTTATTTCTTCCTTTGAAATTTCTGGGTGTTTGTTGTTTACTTTTTTTTTTTTTTTTAAGAAACTTGTTAAGGCACCTAAACAAATTGAGAATATGCCCATTACCTATTGAAAAGAAAAGAATTCTCTGTTTTGAAAGGAGATTGAGTGTACTGATTTAAAGGACAGTGGAAGGAGGATGCACCTGTGACATGACAGAGCAAAAAGTTCCACTCAGTTTTAGGAATGTACAGTAAAACGCCAAAGGATCTCTGGGTAGTCCCACTCACTATCTTTCTGGGAATGAGGCAGATGTAAAGGAAAATGGCCTTGTTAAAATATTCTCCAGCCTGAAGCCCATCATCCTTCATTTCACTTAACCTCCAAAGAGTGAAGTTTGGGACAAACGATTAAAAAGTTATATTTGAGTGATCATAATGGTTGATTTTAAAAACATTTTAATGTGGGGATCCCTGGGTGGCTCAGCAGTTTGGCACCTGCCTTAGGCCCAGGGCATGATCCTGGAATCCTGGGGTCGAGTCCCACATCGGGCTCCCTGCATGGAGCCTGCTTCTCCCTCTGCCTGTGTTTCTGTCTCTGTCTCTGTGTGTGTGTGTCTCTCATGAATAAATAAATAAAATCTTTAAAAAAAACATTTTAATGTGAGATCATGGCTTAGGCCTTCTGTGGTTGAGTGACTTACCAATTTTTTATACATGCAGCTGCTATGTTATGGATTATCTGGGTTCACTTTTAATTTAGCTGTTGGGTTTCTCTATACACTCAGCATACCTCAGATTACATTGTCCTTTTATCCTCTAGAAAATGTGTACTCAAGGCATGAAAACCAACTTTCATATTACTCTAAGCACAACATAATTATAATAGCAAATCTGCTGGAAAACCATGAATTTCAACTACACTTGTAATTTTTCCTCTGAAAAATTAGAGATAACTTAGAATCGCTTTTTTTATAATTGTTTTTTTTTGATGCAGAGCATCTTAATAGGGTTTTGCTACTCAATAGTGCTTATAGAATCCCCTCCCTGTCCCCTATAAAACTACAATTGTGTTGTTGAAAATACTTTTAAAAACATCTTTTTGGTGCTTACTGCTTATATTTGGCACAGGGCCAAAGGTTTTGTGGATGTTTGATTAAATATTTCTGATTTTTTTCCTCTGATGTTGCTATTAGTAAATGTGTACCCGATACCAGTCATACAGGTATGTATAACAATACCATACATCCACTTGTATTAGATCAATTTATATTAAAAGTGAGATTTCTTTTTTATGGTTGACAAACTGTAGGATCAAGCTTGTTTTCTTGGACTCTAATGATTGAGTATTCATGAAGTAGTTACAGAACATACCATGCAGTTTTTTACCTTTTTCTTTCTATATAATTTTAAAAGAACATTTTATATCCCATTTCTCTATCATTAGGACATTGTACCTCTAAGAAAGCCAGTTTTTTTTCTGCTTAACATATCAATATCCTAGTTAGATGAAATGTTTTAATCATCTCAAAGATATGGATGGTATCTTCCTCCATATTAGTGCTGGGGATATTGGTGAACTTCTGAAGAGTAAAATGGATGGTGGTGGGGTTGACTGATGGTTGACTGAAGTAGTCTGGTACTGGTACTTTTATATCAGGAAGAACATTGATACTTAAATTGCTTTAATTTTTCATAGTTAAATGATTTATCTCTGAAGTCATGCCAAATTGGGATATCACAAATATTTGGAAGATTTTTTTTTCTTTAGGTAGAGTGTTTAGTAGGTGGGATAGAGTAACCTTTAAGCTGAAAAGGTTAGCTGTAAGAGAAAAAGGCAGGTTTACGTTGTAAAAGTCATTTCTAATGGTGGAAATAACATACTTTTATGTAAAGGTAATTATACCCGCACTTACTGTCAATAGGATATGTGCTTAGATTTATAGGTATGGTCTGTAAAATTGTATTACTCCTGCCATACAAATACAAATGATTTTTTGTGCAGTGGATAGGTTTCTCTAAATGTACTATCTTTTTTTGTGACGAGTGGCAACAACTCATTGAGTGTAGTAGTGTCCTTTGTTACCAGGAACAGTTTTTCCTCTGAAGTCTACTATGAATTAACTGCTCTATAAGAAGTTTTTTTGTTGACACTGTGAGCATAACATACATTGTTGAGTGTTTACTAAGTGCTAAGGGCTGTGGTAATATGGCAATGTACATTATCATATTTAATCTTCACAAGAGACCTATGAGATACATATCATTGTTATCCCCGCTTTACAGATCAAGAAAGCTATAGAGGTTAAGTGACTTTCAAAAAATCACATAGTTACTAAGTTGTAGAGCTGGAAATTGAGACAGTTTGACTTCAAATTCTTTACCCTCAATGCCAGTATTATACTGCCTCCTTTGCATGTGGTCTATAGAGATTTATTTGATCTTCAGAATGTTTGGATCTCTGCTACTTTTTTTTTTTTTTTTTTGGTGGAGGAGATACAGGAAGTGAAATGAAAATGATAATGGATTACATCTCTTCCTGCTGATGTTAAGAAAAGTAGCATCTTTTTGGAAATATATAGCATCTATAATGGAAATAGATTTAGAATAAGGGATCATAATAGAGATCCATTTGATTTCTGTGCATATGTCTACATATACAGAAATAATTTAAAGGCAGTCTAGAAACAATTGTTGTAGATTGTATGATTTATACAGTCACATATAAAAAGTTAGAATTATAAAACAACTATAAATTGTGGTGGATGAATATTTTGAATAAAGATGGCTTTATTCTTCTTTTAATTAGTCAGTTTCCATAATAATTTTAAATATACTGATCTTTTCATTAGCATGTCTATTATGATAAAACAGGATATGTGTAAATGGTGGCACTGTGCTTAAGATGCCCAGTTTACTTTTGTTGTTTTTACCAATTTACCTACCCATCATATCCAATTCTATTTAGTCAACTATCTATATAACTTTAGTCTCATGCATATATTTATATACATATATGTCCTTTGACTGTGTAAGAGTGTGTATGCTTTTTTCTGTTTTTATTTGGCTTTTGATGTCTGTATATGAAACACATGAAATTCTTCACCTTGAGTTAACCTTGATAATTGATTCAGGTTATGTCTGCCAGGTTTATACACCATAAAGTCACTATTTTTTCTTTTTGTAATTACAAAGTGAGCTGATCTTGTAATACTGTGTGAGGCAATACTGTGAGACAATGTAAATATCCTGTTTCTCATCACACTTTTGCCTGCTTAAAATTAGCATTTATTGAAGATTCTGGCCTGAATAATTATTACTGTGACATTTCTAAATGTTGGTTTTCAGTTTTTAACATTTTCTGCTTTTATGTCACAAAGTACTTTATCTTTTCTACTATTTACTTATCTATTCAGTTATTTAAAGTGGTATGGAGTTATGGATATTTGTTTTATTCTATGAGTTACAATGAATTTTGCTATTTTTAATTTTTGCTGAAATTAACCCAGATTTGGCCCATAGGAGCCTCTTCCAGTTGGATCCTGTGTCTTTTCAGTGTGTCTCTCATTTTTTTAGCATTCTCTTACATTCTGGTACCACAAGATGTTCTAGCCTCAGTTTTCTACTTTCCCTGCCCCAACTCTGGAATGAGCCATTTCTCCAGGGAGCTCTGATTCTTTTTATTGGATAATGGTATTTAGAGGTAAAGGTCTGGTTGCTTGGTGTGCTCATTGCTATTGAGATGTCATTGTTTCTATGCCTTCTCAGCAGACAAAATTAAGAAACATATGTATACGCAGATGCATACCCACATCTATATCTATTTTTTGCAATCTCTTTTTATATATATTTGTATTAAAAACCATGAATTCGTACTGACATCACTGATATAAATCTAAGACCACAGAATAAAAATACATCTTTGATGCTGTGGAAGATCACTGCTTTCTGGTATCCCTCCTCAGACATGTTTTGTGGGCTTTAGAGAGGTCTTATGTGGAGTTTTTAAAAGCTTGGCCACTGGAGTCAGATGTGGAATCTAACTGGTAGATGTGTCACCTTCAACTAAGTGGTAACCTCTAAGCTTAATTCCCTTATTGGCAAAAGGGAGTGGGTGGTACCTATGTCAAGGTTGCTTTGAGGATAAAATGAGAGGACTTCTATAATCATTTAGAATAGTACTTGACAAATAGTGAATTAATTTAGGATTTCATTTCTGTTATTACAAACTATTGACTTGCCTTTTCTTAATGCTTTAATTCTCAAATTTTCTGATTTTCAATGTCTAGCATGATCTTTCCCTCCATCCAACCTTATTTTTTTTTACATTTTTCAATATATGTTCTCCATGCTAGCCTAGGTGAGCTTTCCTGTAATCCCGTGAGCACTACATACATATTTTACCTCTCCATTATTTTATGTTTTCATTTTGATTGGAATCCTGTGGATCCAAATCTTTGCTCAGTTTTAGTGTGATATTTATATTTATCCAGCAGATAGTTACTCAGCACTTGTAAGTTATTAAGGATTGTATGTGTTGTTTTATTTCTACCATCTTGGATATGTGCTTTTCACAAAATCATTTTGTGGTAGAAACTATGGATAAAACCAAATAAGACTAGTTTCTTGCCTTCATGAAGTTTACATGCTAGTGAGAATAGTCTTTCTTGAAACTTTGCCTTCCTGTTACATGTCAGTGGTTGATTTTACCCTTCTTTGAACATTTGTAATATTTAGCCTCTTCCTGTCTAGTACCTAAATGTACTTGGTCTTTTTTAAAAAAAGATTTTTATTTATTTATTTATTCATGAGAGAGAGAGACAGAGAGAGAGAGAGAGACAGGCAGAGGGAGAAGCAGGCTCCATGCAGGGAGCGCGATGTGGGACTTGATCCCAGGACTCCAGGATCATGCCCTGGGCCCTGGGCTGAAGGCAGGCTCTAAACTGCTGATCTACCCAGGCGTCCCTGTATTTGGTCTTATAAGCATTTTTTTTCATGAAATTTTATCTGTTCTCCCTATTAGATTATACACAAGAATTGTGTATTTGTTCAATCATTCAACCAATTTACATGTTGATTTTGTGCAATAGCAAAAGGAATACACAATCATTATTGGAAACTTGAAAAATGCGGAAAATTATAAAGAAGAAAATAAAAATGTGTCTACAGTTCTATCAACAGAATGGAAATAACCTTGATTATTGTTTTGATGAATTTCCTTCTCATGTATCTCTTTTTTTAAGGTAAATTGGTTAAAAATTTTAAAAGTTGGGATTACTTTATATACAGTTTTATATCTTAATGCTTTTTTCACTTATGCATTTTCCCATGTTATTAAAATTCTCTGTTTAAGGATACTAGTTTTAAGGCCACCTTGTTGGTGCAGCTGGCTAAACATCTGACTCTTGGTTTTGGCTCAGGTCATGATCTTGGGGTCCTGGGATCAAGCCGTGCATAAGGCTCCATGCTCAGTGGAATGTCTGCTTGGATTTCTCTCTCCGTCTGCCCCTCCTGCTCTCTCTCTCTCTGTTTCTCAAATAAATAAATGTTAAAAAAATAAAGATACTAGTTTTACATAACTGTATACAATTTATATTTGTACACACCACAATTAAATTACCTATTCACTTTTCTTTTTTCAAAATTTTATTTAAATTCAAATTAGTTCATATATAGTGTAGTATTAGTTTCAGGGGTAGAATTTAGTGATTCATGAGTTACATATAATAGCCAGTGCTCATGCCATCAAGTGCTCTCCTTAACTCCCATCACCCAATTACCCCATCTTTCTACCTACCTCCCCTCCAGCAACCCTCAGTTTGTCCCCTATATTTAAGAGTCTCTTATGGTTTGCCCCCCTCTCTGTCTTTATCTTATTTTAGTTTTCATTCCCTTATTTACTTTTATCGAGTATTTTTAAAGATTTTTTTTAAGTAATCTCTGTACCTAGTATGGAGCTTGAACTCACAACCCCGATATCAAGAATGGCATGCCTTACTGACTGAGCCAGCCAGGTGTCCCTATAGAATGCATTTTGAAATTTCAGATTTTTAAAGCCATTGTAAGAAGAACTGCCATGAACAAGTTTTATTCCATATTTTGTATTCTTCTATTAGTACTGCCTCCTTTCTGGGGAATTAATGGGTTAAAGGCCATTAGTATTTTCAAAGTCTTTGGTATATGCAGTAGACCCTGACATCTAGAAAGGTGATATCAACAGATTAATTATGATAACTAACTTTTTTACTGGTTACTATGTTATACCTGTTAGGTAGATAATACTATTCATTTCAGGAATCTGAAGTCTACAAGGTAGTTAAATAACTCGTCCAAAGTCATGCAATTAGTAAGTTAATTGGGCTAAGATTTGAATCAGAATGGTCTAGCTTTAGAACCTGCTCATGAGATTTTTCCTCAGTCCCTATTTCATACATGATGGATAATATAGAAAAATAAAGTCATGTTGAAAAAGTTGAATAATTTCCACTGCCCTGTCTATAACCCCTTCCTGTGACTGGTCACTTGACTTGATTTTAGTTACACTCACCACTGGCCCATTCTTTAATAACTTTTTACTGTAATTGCCTAGGCTATCCATCCTCAAGGGCATAAATTTTAATTTTGTAAACTATGCATTCCTCTGCTTTTCTTCCCTGGACAGAAGGTGGAGCCTGCCCTTCATGAATACTGCCCCCCCCCCCCCCAACACCTCTTCCTAGCAATAGCAAGGATATAATACACTCCAAACCCATTGATATTTCTCTTTCCCTAGGAGAGTTTTGGAATGCATCCGAAATGGGAGCCCCTTCTGCTCTCCCTTCTCACCCTCTTCACCAGCCCTTACCCCATAGCTGCCTATCATGCTTAGACTTAAATGGCTGTGTCTTTGTCTAGTCCTGTTCCTTGCTTTCATCTTTCCCTTAGTGTTGCTCCAGGACCTTTCCTCCATTAACTGCTAATCTATTTTTCTCATTTTGAGGTGATGCTATTCCAGCCCCCATCTCCTCTTTTGAGAAACAAACTTGTAAGTATATATGGGATCAGAGGTCCCCCATCCATTTTGTACCACTCCCACTTTACCTTCTTGCGTTTCCTCACTAGCTAAGAGACATCATTGCCTTTATGCCAGCCTGTAGCTTGTGTGATTCAAATGTATTCCCTGTAAAATCACAAACTGTTACACATTATGGCTTTTCCAGGTGGCATCTGAATAGCTGAACTTTAAGCTTTCTGAATGATAGGGATCTGCTCTTGCCGAATTACTTTCCAGAATGGTTTTACCAATTATACTCCTATCAGTAGTGTATGAGTGCTTATGAGACAACCTTAATAATTTTTTTTATCTAGTACAGTGACTATGGAATTGATGCTCAGTTGATTGCCAGTTGGTTGGTTGATTTGGTTCTATCCTCTAATGATTTTCTTCTTAAAATTTAATGATTCCATTATTGTATCCCCTTTTGACAGTAGCAACCGTGGAACAGAAGTAATTTTTGAAAATATATTCTCTCTAATTAACATTATAAATGAACCACCCAGCCACTTAACTAAATCTTCATTACAAAGATTTGTTTTTAATAGCAGTAATTCTTGAAGTTTTTGGGAGAGGCATCTTTAGTTTGATCTCTGATACATAGGCTCCTTTAATTTTAACAAACCAGATTCTCATTTTATACCTCAATGCTTGAGTTTATTTACCTTCATAATCTATCCAGGTCCAACTGCCCTTTGTTCCTTTAGCAGCTCCTGCTGGTCTTTTTTTTTTTTAATTTTTTTTTAAATTTATTTATGATAGTCACACAGAGAGAGAGAGAGAGGCAGAGACATAGGCAGAGGGAGAAGCAGGCTCCATGCACCGGGAGCCCGACATGGGATTCGATCCCGGGTCTCCAGGATCACGCCCTGGGCCAAAGGCAGGCGCTAAACCACTGCGCCACCCAGGGATCCCCTGCTCCTGCTGGTCTTTAACCAAAAGTGTTGTCTGTGATGGTACTTGTTACACTGTTGAAGTGGGAACCTTAAATCAGTTGCTATGTGCTAACCAAAGGCAAATGTTATGAGGAAACAGGCTTTCCCTAAATTCGTTTCTTGATTCATTTTCTAAAAATTTTACTGAATCTGATATAAACATTACATTTATTTATTAACCGGAGACTTAAGCACCACTTATGAACAAATGCTAGTCGGGTTAATGGAATTGGTTTTATGACAGTGAGTACAAAAATAAGACTATAAGAAATCCTGTTGGCATTTGCATCATCTTATAATTCAGTCAAATAGCACTCTTCCTATATGTTATGAGAACTGGCTGATTTGCTTCAAAAATTTCTTATAAAAATTTCTTATATATGACATGTATATATGATATGAATGGAATACTGAAGGAGATCTTGGAACTTGGGGAGGGAAATGATACAAAGAGTGGGACCCTAGAGAAATATCGTTTAGTGTATTCTGCATTTTGAGCTCTAGGACTTTGCTAATGAGGGATAGGTCCTTCTCTGTCCATAATTGCACAATCTAATTGGTTTAGTAAAACATTTTATGTATGAAAGATAGTCATAATAGTGCCTGTTTATATTAGATAAGTTTTTTTTTCTGTTGAAGGTGGTAGAAAACACTAATTCATCTGTCTTTTTTAAGATTTTATTTATTTATTCATGAGAGACACACAGAGAGAGAGGCAGAGACACAGGCAGAGGGATAAGCAGGCTCCATGCAGGGAGCCCAACGTGGACTCGATCCCGGGTCTCCAGGATCACGCCCTGGGCTGAAGGCAGCGCTAAACCACTCAGCCACCCAGGCTGCCCTAATTCAGCTGTCTTAACAATAAAGAAAAATTTTAGTTCACTTAACAAGAAGTTTAAAGTAGAGTATCTCCAAGGTTATCAGTTCAGCGAAATAATGACCTAGGTTCTTTCCACCTTCTGTTCTGTCGTACTCTGCCTAGCAGCTTACTCAGATTAGTGCCGTTCATACCAGCAGGATGGCTACTGCAGTTCCAGAGATCACATGCAGACACCATAATGACCAGTAAAAGAAGAATATGAACTGTTTGTTCATTTATTTCCTCTCAAGTCCCATACCTCCACCCTGAAAACATTCCTTATGCCACATTGGTTATAACTAATGTATGTATATATTTATGCTAGTACATTGGCAAGTGAAATAGGACCATAAAAGCAGAGTTAGACCAGTGACTTAACACCCCTGCTTCCAAAGTACATTGGTGCCTGGAAAAGTTGGAGGATGGGAAACTGAATAAAAGCAAGGTTCTTTTAGGAAGGAAGAAATACTTCCTGTTTCATGACTTTGTGATTTTGTCCTCGGGATTACTTGAGTAATAGATTTGTAAGAAATCGATGTATTTGTTAAATGTAAGATATATTACTTCATAGGGAAACTAATGTTTTATAGAGTTGTACAAATAAAAGATGTTGAGTATTTACATAATTATGGACATTTTAGAGCTAGAGGGACATTAAAGATCTTTTAGGTCAGTGGTTTTAAAAGTGTGGTCTCTGGACCCCTGAGATTCCTAAGATCCTATCAGGAGGAACGTGAGGACTATTTTAACAAGTGTATGATGACTTTTTTGCCCCTTTCACTGTGTTGGCACTTCCACTGATGTGTAAAACTGCTAGTGCAGTCTATCAAATTGTCCTAGTAGTTGTATTCTTCATATGCTCAGGGGATAAAAAGCCAATTTTACTTACGAATGGTCTCAATGTAGTATTAATTTTATTAATTCTTGACCCTTGAGGGCACATCTTTTTAATGTTCTATATGAAAAAATGGGAAGTATACACAAAACACTTCATATGTTGAAGTAAAAATCTTATTTTAAGAAAAAGCAAGTGTGTGGCTAATTGAGTTGTAAATTGAACTAACTGATTTTTGCATGTAATACATTTTTATCGAAAGAATAACTGAGACAAACTGGTTATTCAGACTTGGGTACTTGGCGGGCATTTTCTCGAAAATAAGCAAAGCGCCTCTATCACTTAAAGGAAAGCTACTGGCAGTATTTGTTGCCAATAAACACAATTGAACTTTTCAAGTAAGAATTAGAATTAGAATTTGAATCAACTACTATGAGCTTGATAGTTCCCCAAATCTTAGTGTTTTCAAATGAGTTAGGTAATCATTTAATGTATATGATTTTTTGATACTGTATAGTGAAATGTGTTAACATTCGGAAGTTGTACAAATCTCAGTGAACTAATATTTTCCAAATGACTAATACATGGTGTTACAAAATCATGCATGGATAAAAGATACATTCAGAGGCAAGATAGATCAATGAGTTTTAATGTAATTGAGTACAAATAGTTAATTGATAAGGTTTCAGATTTTGTGTTGCAATTAACTTTAGAGTCTACCATTTATAGAGCTTTGGCATAATATAAAAATATCCACAATTATCTTAAAAGGCTATTAAAGTATTCAATTTTCCAAATATATAACTTGATGAAGCCAGATTGTCTTCATATATTTCAACCAAAACAACATACTGCAACATAATGAATGCAGAAGCAGATATGGAGATCCAACTATTTCAACCAAAACAACATATTGCAACAGAGTGAATGTAGAAGCAGATATGAAGAAGCTCTTCTATCAAGGCAGACATTAAAGAGATTTGCCAAAAATAAAAAAAAATCCAAATAATCCCTCTTTACACTTTTCTTGTACTTTTGAGAAATGTAATTAGTTTTCATGAAAATATATAACATATGTTAACATGTAATGGGTTCATTATTGTCATTTAAATTTTTTTTAATTTAAAATTTACTTACAGTGCATAGTATTGTTACTTTTAAATGAATGAATAAATAAATATTTTAAATATCACTCAGTTTTATTTTATATGGTACACATTGATAGATATAACCCACCTAAACAAAAGTTCTTGGGGTCCTCAATGATTTTTAAGGCAGTAAAAGTATCTGGAGACCAAAAAGTTTGAAAGCCACTACTCTACAGAAACCAACTCCCATCATTTTATAGGAAAGTGAAATGCTTGATGAAGGATGCATCTAGTTAATTGCAGATGCATAACAGGAATTTTATTCTAGTCCTCTTTCCAGTATACCACTTTGGTTTAAGGATTTGTGCACTGTTAATATGATTTTGTTATTTTATTCAAAAGTAGACACAGTTAAACTACCAAATAGAAAATGGTGATACTAGATTGTACTCATATCTTTTCTACTATCTACAGTCTAATTGCCAAGTCAGAAG
Organism: Canis lupus familiaris; assembly: GCF_011100685.1. NCBI lineage: Eukaryota > Metazoa > Chordata > Mammalia > Carnivora > Canidae > Canis > Canis lupus. The sequence goes on from NC_049260.1 coordinate 82,602,630, forward strand.
CATTCTCACTATATAAACCACAGCAAAGGAGACAATGATGAAGTACAATGAATTAGAGTTATTTATTTTTAGGTACAAAATTGGAAAATCCATGAAATCAGGGTCCTTGTCTCACATATCTTTGTATTCACCCACCACAGCATATAGAGTGGTTGCTTATATATAGTTGGTTCTCTGTAGCTAGTTGTTGAATGCATTTTGAATTTGGGGGTAGGTAGATTTAGCACCAGAGACAATACCTAGAATCAATGGATTGAGTTACAGGAGCTCTTCGTATTAATAATTTTCTAGCAATTAAACTATTTAATAATGGAAATGCCCCATTACTAAAAGTGCTCAAATAGGGAATGTATGCTACCCTGTCAGCAATACCCGTTAAGTGTCTTTTAACTCTAAAATTCTATTGTTCTGATTGTTAGAAGGAAAGTTCTTTCTTATTAAGCTCAAATCTGCACCTCTATAGTTTTTAAGCAACTTTGAGGTATAACTGACATACAATAAAGTGCACATATTTAAAGTGTACAATTTGAGTAGTTGTGAGCTATGTAAATGCCTGTGAAACCATTCACACATTAAATATAATGTATATTTATATACATTATAAATAGTATATATGTTTATATCACTGATATATAAACATATATAAGATTTCCATACCTCTTTGTAGATCCTCACTCACTTCCTACTTCCATTCTTCACCCCTAAGTAACCACTGATCTGCTTTTTTACATTTGTTTCATTTTCTAGAGTTTATATAAATGGAATCATATAGTATGTACACATTCTTTGTTCTGTCTTTTTTCTCTCAGCATTTGAGAGTTGTCCATGTTGTGGTATGTATCCATAGATCATTATTTTCTTGCTATGTAGTGTTCCATCCTATGCATATGCCATACTTTGTTTTTCTGTTTCCTATTAATGGACATTTGGGTTGTTGGCTTTTACAGGTGAAGCTGCAGCGAACATTTTAATGTTTGCATTTTAACCCTTGTTTTATTGAAGTGTAATTTACAAAAAGTTATATGCACTGATCTAAGGTGAACAGCTTGATTTTTTTTTTTTTTTTTAACAATTGCGTATGCGGTAACCACCAACCAGGGCAAGATATAGAACTTTTCCATTACCCCTACCTTCCTCATACCCCTTGCCTTTTGGTGTTTGTGTCTTCTCTAAGAAATCTTAAACTCCAAGATTATAGTAATATTATCATATGTTTTCTTCTACAATCTTTATAGTTTCAGATTTTGTCTTTAGGCCCATTTTTTTCTATATAGATAACCATTTATTCCAGTACCATATATTGAAAAAGACCTCATTTTTTTTTATTTACTTTGATGACTTTATTGAAAATCAGTTGAATATGTATGTACATGTCTTGGTTGGAACTCATTAGTCTGTTCTGTTGATCTTTTTGTATATCCTTATGCCAATATCCTATTGTCTTAATTATTTTGGCATTTTAACAACTTTTTAACCCTTGTAGTGTGACTCCTTTGAATTTGTTCTTCATGATTATCTTGACTAGTGTCTTGGTTATTGATACCATATAAATTTTATTTATTTTTATTTTTTGATCTTTAATATTAAATTTTTATTACTATTATTTTTTAGTATTTTTTTTGTTTCAAGTTCTTAAATTCCAGTTATGTAGCATATAGTGTAATATTAGTTTCAGGATTAGAGTTTAGAGATTCCTCACCCAGCACTCATCACAAGTGTGCTCCTTAATACCCATCACCTAACTCACCCTACCACCCATCTCCCCTCCAGCAACCCTCAGTTTGTTTTCAAGTTAAGAGTCTGTTTTATGGTTTGTCTTTTTCTACCCCCTCCCCATTCATCTCATTTGTTTCTTAATTCCATATAAATTTTAGATTCATCTTACCAATTCCTACTAAAAAATTTTTTTTAAGATTTTGATAGGAACAAATCTGTGGATCAATATAGGAAGAATTGAAATCTTTTTTATTCTTTTTTTAAATATTTTATTTATTTTTTTACATATTCTTTTAAATTGGAGTTCAATTTGCCAACATATAGCATAGCACCCAGTGCTCATTGAAATCTTAAAATCTGTGAATTTTCCAATAAACACAGTACATCTCTAGATTAATTTAGATATTCTTTAACTGGGTCATCATAGAATCATGCACAGTATTTGCTCAGTTTCTTCCCATGCATTTGATTGTTTTTAGAGTAAGTGCTGTTGCTTAAAAATTGTATTTTAAGTTGCTTGTTGCTAAGATACATATAATTCACTTTTATATTGATCTTATTATCCTAAGATACTACTAATTTTTTCTTTTTTCTAGGATTTGATTTACATATTGTGAAATTCACCCATTTTACACACAGTTCTGTGAGTTTCGATAATCAATACAATAGTGTAAGTGTAATATATAATCAAGTTATAAAACAGTGTTGTTGAATTTATTCATTAGTTCTAGTAGTTACTTTGTATCTTCCATGTACATAATTATATTATAGGCAAATAAAGAGAGGTATAATTTTTCCTTTTCAATTCCTATGCCATTTTGGGCTGACTGCCTTATTGAACTGGCTAGGACTTCCAGTACAACTTTAATAGAAATGCTAAGAAGGCATGTAGTTTTATACTCCGTCTTTTGGGGAAGATATTCAGTATTTTGCCCTTATGTTTGCTTTAAATTTTTCATACTTACAGATTGAGGAGGTCCTTTTCCATTCCTATATCCTGAGATTTAAAAAAATGTTGAATTTTAACAAGAAATAATTTGCACCTATTCAAATGATCAAATTAGGAGCTCAGCTGAGCTTTTAAGTTTGAGTAACCAACTAAAACAAGTCAAAATGAAAGTTACAGTCAAGTCTTTAATTGCTTACTATTATTTGTATAAGCAAGAGACTAAACCAGGAACAGTACCTACTCCGCTTCCCTCCCATTTACATTTTTCTCAACGAGATGGCTCCAGATCCTGTGGATAAGCATGAACTTGAGGGTCAGGTCATCTCACTGATGAAGAAGCCTCAAACAAAAGCTCCCACAGTTTTATGGACCTAGGGGCCGGGGCAGAAGAAAGACTAGGAGTGGAAAAGTACTGAATATTGAGTCAGAATGGAGAAAAGCATCTTCAAAGTTTCCCCACTTCTCTGCTTATGAATGTGGCAACAAGTGTTTGTGTGGACATGTGCTTTTATTTTCTTGGATAAATAATCAAGTAATGTAGTTGCTGGGTTGTATCATAAGTCTACATAAGTCTACAATGTACCATTGTACATTCCACCAGTGTATGAAAGTTCTAGTTTTTCCTCATCCTTGCCTGCATTTGCTATTATTATAGTTACTTTGTATTTTTAACCATTTTGATATCTGAGTATTGCAATCACCTGGTAGTTTTATTGTAGTTATCTTATTTATATTTATAAAATTTACTATATTTGGTGTACTATTCTGTGAATTTTGATAAAAGCATACAATCATGTAACTACCATCATAATCAAGATTCAGAGAGGTTTCATCACCTCAAAATATGTCCTTATGTGGCCCCTTTATAATAAGCCCCTTCCTCCAATCTACTCTCAGTTCCTGGCAATCACTCATCTATTTTCTCTTCCTATGATTGTACCTTTTTTTTCATTATGTCATATAGATTGAATCATCCAGTATGTAACCTTTTGAGTCTAGATTTTTTCTCATTAACATTATACATTTGTGTTTCATCCATGTTGTGTTCTGTAGGCCATTTCTTTTTTTTTCTTATAGGTGCATAGTAAGAGCTCTTTATGTATTCTGGATACAACATCTTGTCTAAACTAATACATACACATTTTGTGGATATGTTCTACTTAGTGGCTGCCTTTTCAATTTTGTAACTGGTATTTTCAGAGAGTAAATGTTTAATTTTGGCACAGTCCAGTTTATCACCTTTTTATGGTTATGGCTTTCTGGGTCCTTTAAGAAATCTTTGGCTGCCCTCAGAGTAATCAAGATTTTCTCCCATGTTTGCTTCTAAAAGTTGCTTTTATAATTTTAACTTTTGACACATTTAGTAATTTTCTGTATGGAATTTGATAAGAAAACTAGTTCAGTTATTTTTTTCCCATTTGTTTTTTTTAAATTTTTTATTTATTCATGATAATCACAGAGTGAGAGACAGAGGCAGAGACACAGGCAGAGGGAGAAGCAGGCTCCATGCACCGGGAGCCTGACGTGGGATTCGATCCCGGGTCTCCAGGATCGCGCCCTGGGCCAAAGGCAGGTACCAAACCGCTGCGCCACCCAGGGATCCCTTTTTTCCCATTTGTTTAGCTAGTTCCAGCACCATTTATTGAAAAGATGATCCCTTCCCACATTGAATTACCTTGGTACCTTTGTTGAAAATTAACAAACCATATATGTATGAGACTATTTTTGGACTCTAATCTGTTCTATCAACTTATGTCTATATTCTTAATACCACACTATCTTCATTACTATAGTTTTATAATAAGGATTAGCAGTGCAAATTCTCCAGATTCGCTCTTTTTCAAATTTTTGGTTCATTTCCTTCTCCTCCATCTTCTCTTCCTCTTCCTCCTTTTCTTCCTAATCTTCTTTTGCATTTCTATATAACTTTTATAATTAGCTTTTCAATTCATACAAATAAAACTGGAATTTTGAATGTTATCGTGTTTAATCTGCAGATCATTTGGGGGGAAAATTGATGTCTTAATAGTATTCAGCATTCTAATGAATGAACATTATATATGTTTGTTCATTAAGGTCTTCTTTAATTTCTCTCTCTAATGTTTTGTATTTTTCAGTGTGTAGGTCTTATATATACTTTGTTAAATTCATCCCTAGAATTCAAGTGTTTGAATAGTATTATTCATGGCATTTTTTTTCTTTTTTCAGTTGTTTATTGATAGTATATAGAAATACAATTGATGTTTTTATTGACTTGTATGCTGTGACCTTGCTAAATTATTTTACTATTTCTGGTAGCTCTTTTATGGATTACTTAGAATTATCTGAAAATGTCCTTATGTATTTTGTGAATTAGGATGTATTTACTTCTTTTATTCTACTCTGCACTCTTTTTTCTCCTCTATCTTATTGTTAGGGCCTTCAGGAGAAAGTTTAAAATAAATATTGAGACCACAGTCTTTGCTAACTTTTCCCAATGTCTGAAAATATTTGTTCCACATATTTTGCAGTTTTCTGGTAGTTTATGGCAAGAGGGTAAGTCCAATAACGATCCAACATAGCCTGCTTTTATTTTTTTATTTTTTTTAAAGATTTATTTATTTATTCATTCAGAGAGAGCGAGAGAGAGGCAGAGACACAGGCAGAGGGAGAAGCAGGCTCCATGCAGGAAGCCCAATGTGGGACTCCATCCCGGGTCTCCAGGATCACACCCTGGGCTGCAGGCGGCGCTAAACCGCTGCGCCACCAGGGCTACCCATAGCCTGCTTTTATTTTTTAACACAGCTGTCAAAATTTTTGAACAAAAATATTTGAATTTCAGATTATTTCCTTTGCAAAGACTTCTAAAACTAGATTTTGTCATCTATTTACCTATGTCTCTACCTATGTATCTATCCATCCATTTATCTATCTAAATCTACAATATAAGAGTTATCTCAGAGCAGTGATCATTTTCTACTTCTATACTTCACATCATCTAGCAGAAAGCCTTTCATATAATTAATGGAAAGTAAAGTCTTTAGGATTAATTAATTTTGTCATACTCATACTATCCCTTTAATAATAATATAGAGCTATTTCTTATCTTTCCTGTGAAGTTTAAGGGATGAGAAATTAGGATAATTATGATAGTTTTTATTTTCTGTTTATTTAACTGTCTTATTTGATAATATTGTAGGAAACAAAGAATTCAGCTATAAGAGGTCCCAGATTTGGCCATTGATAAAAATATTTTAAAAATACAATTATTTTGAAATGAGGAAGACTCTTTTTCTACCTTCTTTCATTTTGACTTTGTAGGAGAAATGCTTGAACAATGACCCTATTTAAAATGGCCTTACCCATTCTGAGTTAATTTAGTTTCAGGAAGTCTTTTGAAATGTGAAGCATTTATTAAGCTTTGGTATCCCTTCTGAGTAGTTTTCCTAGCTGGCTGTTAATGAGCCAATTTGCCCTGGCTTTGAGGTCATGTTAATTTTCATTGTTTTTTTTTTTTTCAAAGTGAAAGAGTCAATTCTTATTATGTTGTGATTTGTAAAATAAGCTGTATACTTTCTTCACATGTGGGTATGTTGAAAGTTTCCACTATCTGGTAAAATCTATCTCCATAGGTTGTGGATTTCCCCATCTTCCATTCCCCTCACTCCCTGAAGATATACTGGATACATTTTGGAAGAAGGAAAATAACAGCTTTTTTCCCCTAGTTCTTATGGTCAGTTGAATTCCCGGGTTTTTAATTTTTAAAGATGATTTTATTTCAGAATGAGTATACTCAATTTATAGTAATTTGGTTAATAGTGGATAAATTCATTTCTTGCTCTCTCAATTCTATTTGCTTGCTTATCTTTTACAGCCTGTTTGGGCATTTCATTTTTCTCCACAGTTGCAGTAGACTTCTTTTTGTAATGTCACAAGCTTATTAGACCTTATCACTGCCTTCATGCCTTCATTTGTGTATACTGTATAATGGAAAAAACCACAAACTAATGTTGTAAAAATAACAAATGAGACTAAACTGAAAAAGGTCACCTTTCTTAGAGATTGGAAAAGAGTTTCATCTTCAGGGGCTTGGATTTGTTTTCCTGACTAATTTGACTGACATATTTTAATTTATAGACTGACAACATTTATGTAAAAAACATTGTCTTATAAACTTACCTGTTTCTTAATAGATTTTCGCACCGATATTCTCATTTTTCCCCTCTACTTCATGATACACACGTAAGAAAAGGGAAATATTTTTTTCTCCAAATGGTTAAATCATTACAATTTGAATTTGTCAGTATGCTAAAAAACAATGGTGAGTTCAAAATCAGGTCTTTCTGATTTTCAAGAGACATTGTAAACATTATTTACCCAGGTTTTGTTTGTTTTTATTTGAGTAGAGTTGACATATAATGTTACATTTGTTTCAGGTATACAACATAGGGATTCAATAACTCTTATGGTTATGCTCTGCTCACAAGTGTAGCTGCCATCTGTTACCATACAACACTACTGCAACACCATTGACTATATTCCATATGCTGTACCTTTTCTTCCAATGACTTATTCATTCTATAACTGGAAGCCTGCATCTCCTACCCCCCTTCACCCATTTTGCCCATTCCCCTACCCTCTTCTCCTCTAGCATCCATCAGTTTCATCTTTGTATTTATAGGTCTGATTCTGCTTTTTGTTTGTTTATTCATGTTTTGTTTTATAGGTAACAGATATAAGTGAAATCACGTAGTATTTATCTTTGTCCAATTTATTTCACTTAGCGTTCCCGGGCTTTATTTTATTTTATTTTATATTTTATTTTTTCCTGGCTTTGTTTTAAAATCAGGTCCTGATTTAATCTGAATAAAACTGAAAGTTTTAAAATCAGGTCCTGATTTAATCTGAATAAAACTGAAAATATTCAAGAGGTGGAAGGGATTAAATCATTTCAGATTATAACCTTTTCTTAATTTTTCTTAACCTGTCTACTTTTCCATCTGTATTCTTACCTCATAGTACTTAAAAATTCTATAAAGATTTTTATTGGGTTTAAACATTAATAGAAATGTAAATTATTTTGGAAAACAAGAGTCTAGAAATAGGTTCTGTTTACATCACAATTAATAGAAATGTGTACTACTAGGAACATTAACTTGGTTCATTTTGGGTAGGATACTTGAGGGCCTAACATTTCATCTCCATGATAAATGTTTATTCCAAATTAATAGAGAAAAAAAGACTTAGAGTATGACAGTGAAATTACAGGATTTTTTTTACCTGTATTTCCTCAGCTATCTATAGTAAATGTTTATTACTTTTGCAATAAAAATGTTTTAAAAATATTGAATATTAGTTTACTACTGTATATTTTAACATTTTTGGATTTAAACAGGTTAACATATTTTAGAGTTAACTATTTTTATACCATCATTATTAAAGGAAAAAAGGCTAGGTGAATTAATGAAACTAAAACAAGATTTTATTATTTTAATAAACATTTCATATTAATTTTAGAGTTTTCCTTTACCTGCTTTTCTAGAATAGAACTTCAGTGGGTTTTTAAGTAGAAAATTCCAGAGGCTGACAGAATAACCTAAAACCAGTAATAATTCTGTCATTGAACACAATGAAGAGGAGTCATCTTTACTTTGTACTCTTTCATGTAAAGTGTAACATGTATTCTCCTTATCTTTTCCCTCCACTGAGTAACAAACACCTTTCCATTTTTACTTTGTCAATGCTAAAAAAAGTGATATTTTGAATACTGGATCCAACTTTTTCACTTATATTTGGAGCAAAATATGTAATATATGTATGAAACCTATGATTTTATTTTAGGTTCTTGTGAATGTATCCAAAATCTTTAGATAAATTGACACCAAAGTTGCTATAAAATACAAATTCCTTCCTGGTTAAGAAAAAAAGGAATTTCAGGGGTGCCTGAGTGGCTCCGTTGGTTGAGTGTCTGACTCTTGATGTCAGCTCAGGTCTTTATCTCAGGGTTGTATCTCAGCCCCACATTGGGCTCCACATTGGGTGTGGAGCCTACTTAAAAAAAAGAATTTTAAATCTTTATGTTTTAATTGAGTGTTTTGTAGTTGAATTAGGATATTCAGGATTTGTAAAACATGTAGTTACTCTTTACTAAACGCTTCAAAAATGTGTCTTAGTTTTTAATTACTTGTGAGTTTTATAATTTATTCCAAAGACTTAATAAAATCATTTTAAGTAGTTTATGCTTTTTATCCCAATATTGATTGGAAATATTGAATCATATTTCCTGTTGCTGTCCCGATACCTACCCCCAAGTTATAATTTGAAAAAGAAGAAAATTGTGTCAGCCTCAGTGGTTGAGAGTTGACTCCAACCTAGCTGAAAGAGACGGAGTTGTAGAAGGGAGGTACACTCTTAGGGTTTGTATTACTGAGAGGATGGAGATTTTTCTGATTTTGTTTAGAAGATGGTATAGGTGATTGCAGTTAGGTACAGTGAGGGTGGCATGCCATTAGACATGTTACATCCATCCTCTTTAAAGATTCTGCATCCTCTTTTTTTTTTTAATTTTTTTATTTATTTATGATAGTCACAGAGAGAGAGAGAGAGAGGCGCAGAGACACAGGCAGAGGGAGAAGCAGGCTCCATGCACCGGGAGCCCGACGTGGGATTCGATCCCGGGTCTCCAGGATCGCGCCCTGGGCCAAAGGCAGGCGCCAAACCGCTGCGCCACCCAGGGATCCCTTTAAAGCCATTCCTTTGTCAGGTAGTCAAAGAGTAGTGTGGGAGGTACGTTTAGCTCCTTCTCATTGTTGCTTTAATGTAGCACTTTATCACAGCAAATTAGTGGAAGGAGCAGAATTTGGAAGTTAGGTTACATTTCAGAATTGGGGTAAAGAGAGAATGCTGCAATAGTTTAGCCTGGACACCAAGGGGCCTGGAGTTGGAATGATAGACTACTTTAGCATTTTAGTGTTTGCAGTAAGCAGGACAAATTCTTCTCTTTTAATGGCAGTACAGAGCCCCTTCAATAGTTGGTTCTAAAGTTACTCTAGTAGAAGAGTGTAATGATTTGTTTTAGAGCATGGCCATTGACATCAGGCTTGGTTTAAGTCATAACTTTTCCACCTACTAATTAGGCTAATAATGCTAACCTAAAGTGTCTTAATATGTACCACATAGTAAGTGTTAAATAATTGATAACTCTAATTTTCCACAGGATCTGTAGTCTCTTTTAATACAATTCAGTGAAATCTAATTGCTTTTCCTTAAGCATAGTAATTTGTTTTTCCTTTTTGATTATTTTTCTTCATCTTTGGTCTTTACCACAAAGTAGAAAGATAAAAGAACTTTTTTAGTCTATTTCTAAAGGTATTGGCTAGACCTATGTCAGTTAAATATGCATACACCAATATTTGGTATATTTAAAAAACAGATACAATTCCTTAAATAGTGTGATCTGACTAGAGATGAAATGGACCAAAAGAGACGGGAAAATGGGGAAATGGAAGTAGTTATAAAGGAAAAATTAAAAGTAATGCATAAACAAGAAAGCAAGTTTATCTGTAGTCATAGGGGAGAACTGTTAAAACTGCTTTGAGCACTTTGATTTCCTAGGAAGCTTCTTAAGGTTTTTAAATATTAAATTATTTATTGGGTTAAAACTAAATATTTTGATAATTACAGTATGTGTATGTATATTGGTATGCATATGTTACATATATGTAAGTTTATTATTTCTAAACTAATTTCTACCCAAAGGAAATTTAAATAAATACTTTGAATATTTCAGGAAATACAGCATGCCATTTAGTAAATTTAAGGGAACAAGTGAATAACTTAGCTATTCCAACAATGTTTTGCCTCCGCATTCCTTGGCGCAAACAGGGACCTCAGTGAAGCGTCCCTCATGGGAGTTGCCTGTGGAAATCTTACTGAAGAGGTCCAAGTCCCAAATCAGGCTGCCCTCCCTTCTATTTTTTTTTTAAATCAAATTTTTTTGAAATATTTTTATTTCAAAATTTTTATTTCAAAATTTCAATTTATATTTCAATATATTTATTGTATGTAAAATACTTTACATACAATAAACTGCATCCATTTTAAGTGTACAGTTCCTGAATTTTGACAAATGTATACACCGACAATAGGTAAGGTATTGAATAGTTTCATTACCCCCCAAAAGTTCACCTCTGTCCCTTTCCAGTAAAATCTTGCCCTGTCTTGGTACCCTGGAAGCCACTGATCTGCTATCTTTCACTATGAACATTTGTGTACAAGTCATTTTATACCCATAATTTTCATTTCTTTTGGGTAGATATAGAGGAATGGAGTGTATAATGTGTTTAACTTCACAAGAAACTGCTGAAATATTTGTCAAAGTAATTATACTATTTTACATTCCCACCAGCAGTGTATTGGATCTTTTTAATCATAGCCATCCTAGTGGATATGTTGGAGTACCTTGTTTTATTTTGATTTTCCTGATGCTGAACATATGTTCATGTAGTTGTTGGCCGTTCAGATATCTTCTTTTGTGAAGTGTCTTCTGTAATCTTCTCCTATTTAAAAAAGTGTATTATCTTCATAAATTAAAAAATTTTGTATTCTGGATACATATTCTTTGTCAAATGTGTACACACACACACACACACACACACACACACACACACACACAGTAGTTTTATAATTCTGTGGGTTGTATTTTATTTTCCTTAACAGTATGTTTCAATTCAGGTATTTAAAATTTTTGATGAAGTTGAGTTTAACAATTTTGTCTTTTATTATTATTGCTTTTTGGTCATGTATAAGAAGCCTTTAACTACATGCAAGTTCTCAGTTTCACTTATTTTCTTCTATATATTTGATACGTTTAGCTTTTGAACCATTTAGAGTTATTTTGTGTACAGCACATAGGATTCTGGTTCAATTCTTTAAAAAATTTGTTGTGAATTTCATTCACAAATTTCATGTATTACGTGAATTTATTGTTACATTCACATAATGTAAAATTCACATAACTATACAATTCACATAATATAAAATTAACCATTTAACATGAATAATTCAGTGACATGTAGTACATTCACCATGCTATGCAACCACCACCTTTATCTGGATCCAGACATTTTTAATGTTCCAAAATAGAACCTCATACTTGAGCAGTTTCTCCCTATTTCCACCCCTCCCCTCCAGCCTCTAGAAACCGCCAATCTGCATTTTTTCTCTGTGGAGACAGAGCCTATTAACCTATTCCAGATATTTCATATAAATGGAATCCTACATTACGTGACCTTTTGTGTCTAGCTTCTTTCACTTAAAAAGGTGTTTTCATTTCTTCTTTCACAGATTTCTTTCATTTAGAATGATGTTTTTGAGGTTCATCCCCATCATATCATCTACCACCACTTCATTTTTATATTTGAATAATATTGCATTTATGAATATACTACATTTTATTTATCCATACATCTACTGATGGACATTTGGGCTGTTTTCCCTTAAGCAATTGTGAATAATACTGCTATGAACATTGTGTGTGTGTGTGTGTGTGTGTGTGTGTGTGTGTGTGTGTGTAGAGAGAGAGAGAATACTTGTTTCCAATACTTTGGGTTATATACCTAAGAGTAGAATTACTGGGCCATATGGTAATCCTGTCTTTTTGAGAGGCCACCAAGCTGTTTTTTACAGGGCTGAACCATTTTACATTCTTATCAGCAATGCATGAGCATCCCAATTCCTCCATCTTTTTTAAATTTTGTTTTATTGCCATCTATTATTATTACTATGGCCATCTTATTTTGTTCATGAAGAAATTCTTCATTGTAGTTTTTTTTTTTTGATTTACATTTTCTTTAATCACCAGTGATGTTGAACATCTTTTCATGTGATTGTTCCCTGTTTGCATATCTTCTTTGGGAAATTATCTATTCAAGGCCTTTGCCTATTTTTTGATTGGATTGTTAGTCTTTTCCTTGCTGAGTTATAAGACTTCTGTATATATTCTGGATACTAAACAAATACATGATTTGCAAATATTTTCTCCCGTTCTGTAGGTCATCTTTTCACTTTCTTAATAATATCCTATTATGCACAAAAGTTTTTAATTTTCATGAAGTCCAATTTGTCTACTTTTTGGTGTTGTTGCTCATACTTTTGGTGTCATATCTAAGATTCCATTGTTAAATCCAACATCATGAAGATTTACTCCCATGATTTTTTACAAGATTTTTATAGTTTTAGATTTTGTATTTAGGTCATTGATCCATTTTGAATTAGTTTTTGTAAATGTCATGAGGTAGAGATACAACTTTATTCCTTTGCATGTAGATATACAGTTGTCCCAGTACTATTTGTCGAAGAAACTGTTATTTTCCCATTAGATGGTCTAGGCACCATTGTCAAAAATAAATTCATCATAGATGTATGGGTTTACTTCTGGATTCTCAATTCTATTCCACTAGCTATTAGTTTGTCCTTATGCCAGTACCAACCATAGCTTTATAGTAAGTTTTGAAACTGGGATGTGTGAGTCCTTCAACTTTCTTTACCTTTTCTAGAATATTTTGGCTATTTGGGGCCCCTTGTAATTTCATATGAATTTGAGGATCAACTTTTCCATTTTTGCTCAAAAGGCTGTTGAAATTTTGTTAAGGATTTTACTGAGTCTGTAGATTGCTTTACGTGGCAATGCCATCACGATATTGTTGAGTCTTCCAATTCGGGAACACAAGTTGTCTTTCCATTTATTTAGATCTTTTTTCCCTTTTATTTTTAAAAATAAACTCTACCCTCAATGTGGGGCTTGAACTCATGACCCTGAGATCAAGAGTTACATGCTTTACCAACAAAGCCAAGCATCCCTATTTAGGTCTTTTTAAATTTCCTTCATCAATGTTGTCTACGTACATGTCTTTCATTTACTTGGTTAAATTTATTCCTAGACATTTTATTATTTTGGATGGTATTATAAATTGTTTTACTAATTTCCTTTTCAGATTGTTCATTATGATTATATAGAAACAATTTTTTTTGTTCATCTTGTACCCTAAGACTTTGCTGACCTCATTTATTAGCTCTAATATTTTATTTGTAGATTCTTCAAGACTTTATATAGAGGATCACATCATCTGAAACAGACATAATTTTTTTTCTTCCTTTCAAATTTGGATGCATTTTATTTCTTTTCCTTACCTGATTACTCTGGCATTGGCTTCTGGTACCAAGTTGAATAGAAGTGATGAAAGCAAACATTCTTATCTTCTACCTGATCTTGGAGGAAGAGCTTTTAATCTTTCACCATTGAGTATTGAGTTAGGTGTGAGTTTTTCATAAATAATTTTTATCATGTTAAGAAAGTTTTCTTTCTATTCCTAATTTCTGAATGCATTTATCATGAAAGGGTGTTGGACTTTGTCATATGTATTTTGTATAACAATTAAGATGATCACATGGCTTTTGCTTCTTGTTCTGTTAATGTGGCCTGTTATATCAATTAATTTTCTTATGTTGAACCATTCTTGCATTCCTGGGATAAATTTCACCACGTCATGGTGTATAATCCTTTTAGTATACTATTGGATTTAGTTTGCCAGTATTTTGTTGAGATTTTTTTGCATCTGTTTTTTATAGGGAGTATTGGTCTGTAGTTTTCTTGTTTGTCTTTGTCTGGTTTTGGTATCAGGATAATATTGGCTTCATAGAATGAATTAGGTTGTGTGACCTCATCTTCTACTTTTGGAAGAGTTTGAGAAGAATTGGTGTTAAAGTTTTCTTTAAATATTTGGTAGAATTTGCCAATGAAGCTATCTGATTATAGATTTTACTTTTTTGTGAGTTATTTTTTATGACTAATTCAGTTTCTTGTTAAAATCTTGTTCAGATTCTCTATTTCTTTTTTCTTTTTCTTTAAGTATTGAAATATAATTCACATATGAAGTTATCTTAGTTTCAGGTGTACAACATAGTGATTCCACAATGTTATATATATTCAGTGTTCACCAGAATAAGTGTAGTCACCATCTGTTACCATACATTATTATAGTATTATTGACTATATTCCTTATGCTTATTTTCATCTCTGAGATTTATGTATGTTATAACTCTTAAGTTTGTATGTTTAAATCTCCTTTATCTATTTTGCTCATCTTCCACCTCCCCTTTGGCAACCGCTAGTTTCTTCTCTGTTTTTTAGATTCCATGTATAAGTAAAATCATATGGTATTTATCTTTCTTTGACTTATTTCACTTAGCATAATTACTCCTAGGTCCATACACATTGGTGCAAATGGCAAGATCTCATTCTTTTTTATGGCTGTTATCTATTTATTTATTTATTTAAAGATTTCATCTATTTATTCATGAGACACACACACACAGAGAGAGAGAGAGAGAGAGGCAGAGACACAGGCAGAGGGAGAAGCAGGCTCCATGCAGGGAGCCCGACATGGGACTCGATCCCGGATCTCCAGGATCAGGCCCTGGGCTGAAGGCGGCGCTAAACCACTGAGCCACCCGGGCTGCCCTAGTTATTTATTTATTTATTTATTTATTTATTTATTTATTTATTTATTATTTTTTTAAAATTCAAGTTCCGTTTGCCAACATATATTATAACACCCGGTGCTCATCTCATCAAGTGCCCTTCTCAGTGCCCATCACCCAGTTACCCCATCCTCCCGCCCACTTCCCCTTCCACTACCTCTCTAATTTTTCCCACTCATTTCCCCTCCTTTACCTTAAAACCCCTTTCACTATTTCTTATATTCCCTGTATGAATGAAACCATATGATCATTGTCCTCCAATTGACTTACTTCACTCAGCATTATACCCTCCAGTTCCATTCAAGTCGAAACAAATGGTAGGTATTCGTCCTTTCTAATGGCTGAATAATATTCCATTGTGTGTGTGTATATATATATATATCTTCTTTATCTATTCATCTGTTGAAGGACATTGAGGCTCCTTCCACAGTTTGGCTATTGTGGACATTGCTGCTATATAAACATTGGGGTGCAAGTGTCCTGATGTTTCCCTACATCTGTATATTTGGGGTAAGTCCCCAGTAGTGCAATTGCTGGGTCACAGGGTAGCTCTATTTTTAACTCTTTGAAGAACCTCCACACAGCTTTCCAGACTGGCTGTACCAGTTTGCATTCCTGATCAAAACTCTTCAGAGTATAGGGATAGAGGGAACATTTCTTAGTATCCTAAAAGCCATCTATGAAAAGCCCACAGCAAATACTATTCTCAGTGGGGAAAACCTGAGAGCCTTTCCCCTAAGATTAGGAACACAACAGGGATGTCCACTCTCATCACTGACATTCAACATAGTACTAGAAGTCATAGCCTCAGCATTAGACAACAAAAAGAAATAAAAAGGATTCAAATTGGCAAAGAAGAAGTCAAACTCTCCCTCTTTGCAGATGACATGACACTGTACATAGAAAACCCAAAAGACTCCACCACAAGATTCCTAGTACTCATACAGCAATTCAGCAATGTGGCAGAGTACAAAATCAATGCCCAGAAATCAGTGGCATTTCTTTACACTAACAATGATACTGAAGAAAGAGAAATTAAGGAATCAGTCCTATTTACAATTGCACCCAAAAACATAGGGTACCTAGGAATAAACCCAACCAAAGAGGTAAAAGATCTATAGCCTAAAAACTACAGAACACTTTTGAAAGAAATTGAGGAAGACACAAAGAGATGAAAAAATATTCCATGCTCATGGATTGGAAGAATTAATATTGTGAAAATGTCTCTGCTACCTACGGCAATTTACATATTCACTGCAATCCCTGTCAAAATACCATGGACTTTCTTCAGAGAGTTGGAACAAATAATCTAAGATTTGTGTGGAATCAGAAAAGACCCCAAATAGCCAGGGGAATATTGAAAAAGAAAACCAGAGCTGGGGGCATCACAATGCTGGATTTCAAGTTGTACTATAAAGCTGTGGTCATCAAGACAGTGTGGTACTGGCACAAAAACAGACACCTAGAGCAATGGAACAGAATAGAGAACTGAGAAATGGGCCCTCAACTCTATGGTCAACTAATATTTGACAAAGGAGGAGAGACTATCCCCTGGAAAAAGGACAGCCTCTTCGATAAATGGTGCTGGGAAAATTGGACAGCCACATGCAGAAGAATAAAACTAGACCATTCTCTTACACCATACACAGAGATAAACTCAAAATGGATAAAAGATCTAAATGTGAGACAAGAATCCATCAAAATCCTAGAGGAGAACACAGGCAACACCCTTTTTGAACTTGGCCATAGTAACTTCTTGCATGATACATCTGTGAAGGCAAAGGAAACAAAAGCAAAAATGAACTATTGGGACTTAATCAGGATAAAAAGCTTTTGCATAGCAGAAGAAATAGTCAACAAAACTAAAAGACAACCTACAGGATGGGAGAAGATATTTGCAAATGACATGTCAGATAAAGGGCTAGTATCCAAGATCTGTAAAGAACTTCTTAAACTCAACACCCAAGAAACAAACAATCCAATCACGAAATGGGCAGAAGACATGAACAGAAAATTCACCAAAGAACACCTACACATGGCCAACAAGCCCATGAGAAAATGCTCTGCATCACTTGCCATCAGGGAAATACAAATCAAAACCACAATGAGATACCACCTCACACCAGTGAGAATGGTGAAAATTAATAGGATAGGAAACAACAAGTGTTGGAGAGGATGTGGAGAAAGGAGAACCTTCTTGAACTGTTGGTGGGAATGGCTAATTTTTAATTCTCTATACCACATCTTCTTTATCTGTTCAACTATTTTTTAAGTTTTTATTTAAATTATAGTTATTTAGCATTCAGTGTAATACTAGTTTCAGTTATACAATATAGTGATCCAACACTTCTGTACAATACCCAGTGCTCATCACAAGTGTATTCCTTAATTCCCATCACCTATTTCACCCACTTCCCCATCCACCTCCCGTCTGATAATCATTAGTTTGTTCTCTAGAGTTAAGAGCCTGTTTCTTGGTTTGCCTCTCTCTCTTATTCCCCACTCTCTTCATTTCTTTTGTTTCTTAGATTCCACATATGAGTGAAATCATATGGTATTTGTCTTTCTCTGACATATTTCACTTAGCATAATACTTTCTAGCTCCATCTCAATTTCTTTTTGAGTTAGTTTTGGTAGTCTGTGTTAAGAATTTGTTCATTTGATCTAAGTTGGCTAATTTTTTGGGTGTACAAGTATTTATAATATTCTTTTATGACCTTTTTTATTTCTGTAAAGTTGGTAATAATGTTTCATCTTCCATTAATTTCAGTTATTTACATCTTCTCTAATTTTTCAGTCTAAATAAAGTTTGTTTGATTTTGTTGATGTTTCTAAGGAGTCAATTTTGGTTTCGCTGTTACGCTCCATCGTTTTTTCTATTTTCTATATAACATATCTCCACTCTAATTTTTAGAACTTACTTCCTTCTGCTAGCTTTGCATTTAGTTTGCTCTTCTTTTCTGATATTTCTAAGGTATAAAGGTAGGTTACTGTTTGAGACCTTTCCTCCTTTTTTTAAAGATTTTGTTCATTTATTCATGTGAGACACACAGAGAAAGGCAAAGACATAGGCAGAGGGAAAAGCAGGCTCTTTGTAGGAGCCCGAAGTGGGGCCAGATCCCGGATCCTGGGACCCCAGGATCATGCTCTGAGCCTAAGGCAGATGCTCAACCACTGAGCCTCCCATGTGTTCCTGTTGTGTTTTCATATTCATTCTCTGTTTTCTAATTTCCTTTGTGATTTTTTTCTTTGAACTTTGGTTGTTTAAGAGTGCATTGTTTAATTTTCATGTCCAGTTTTTCTTCTTTTATTGAAATCTAGCTTCATTCCATTGTACTTAGAGAATGTACTTCATAGGATTTCAATATTTTTTAATTTATTGAGGCTGGTTTTGTGGTCTGTATAGGTTCTGTCTTGAAGAATGTTCCATGTGCACTTGAGAAGAATGTGTAATTGCTCTAGAGTGAAGTGTCCTATATTTGTCTTTTAGGTCTAGGTTTAAGATATTGTTCAAGACCTCTATTTTCTTATTAATCTTTTTTCTAGATGTTTTGTACATTTTTGAAACTTGGTTATTAAACTCTTCAGCTATTATTGTACAACTGTCTAATTCTGTCTTTTAGCCTGTCAATGTTTGCTTCGTATATATGGGGCTCTATTGTTTTGTGTGTATGTTTATAATTTATAAATTATTTATGCATTAATGTAAGAAATATGTGTATGTAATGCCATTGTTTCTTTCTTGTAGCAGGTTTTGGATTAAATTCTAGTTTGTCTAATGTTATAGCTAGATACTCTAGCTTTTTTTTGGTCGTTATTTGGAGGAAATATCCTTTTTCTTTCTATAACTTTCAGTTCCTTTTGCCAACCTCTGCCTTTTGATAGAGAGTTTAATCCATTTACATTTAAAATAATTACTTTTAAGGATGCCTGGGTGGCTCAGTGGTTGAGCACCTTCCCCTCGCTCAGGGCGTGATCCGCGGTCTCATAAACTAGTCCCACATCAGGCTCCCTGCCAGGAGCTTGCTTCTCCCTCTGCCTACGTCTCTGCTGTTCTCTCTCTGTGTCTTTCATGAATAAATAAATAAAATCTTTTTAAAAAAAGGATTTACTGTTGCTGTTTTGCTGTTTATTTTCTGTATGTCTTACACCCCTTTTGCCTTTCTTTTTCTCCATTCATTTCTTCTTTTGTGTTTGATAGATTTTTTTGTATTGTACTATTTTATTCTCTTATCATTTCCTTTTATTTATTCATTTTACATATTTTCTTAGTAGTTACCCTGGGGAATAAAATCAATGTACTAAATTTACAAAATCTGATTTGAGTGGACATTATATTGTTCTTCTCATAAGTTGTATCTTTGTACATTGTGTATCCTTTAACATATATTTATAATTATCTTTTTATGCATTTGATTTTTGAATTATATAGGAAATAAAAAGAGGAGTTACAAACTGATAATATTATGTACTGGCTTTTTTTTTTCCAAAGACTTGATTTATTCATGAGAGACACAGAAAGAGAGAGAGGCAGAGACACAGACAGGGGGAGAAGCAGGCCCCATGCAGGGAGCCTGACGTGGGACTCCATCCTGGGTCTCCAGGATCATGCCCTGGGCTGAAGGCAGCACTAAACCACTGAGCCACCTGGGTTGCCCCTATATACTGGCTTTTATATTTACCTGCATAACTACCTTTACCAGAGATCTTTATTTCTTCATCAGGCTCTGGGTTGCTGTCTTGTATCCTTTCATTTCAGCTTGAAGAAATTTCTTTAGCATTTCTTGTAAGGCAGTTCTGTTGGCAATGAATAGCCTCAGATTTTATTTACTTAAGCATGTCTTAATTTTACCTCCATTTTTGAAGGATGGTTTTTGCTAGATAGGGAATTCTTGACTTTCAGCATTACTTTACTTTTAGTACTTTAATATGTCATTACATTGCCTTTTGGCCTCCATGGTTTTTGATGAGAAGTCAACTGTTAACTTATTGAAAATCTTTTCTTAGTGTTGAGTTGCTTCTCTCTTACTGCTTTACACATTCTTTGTATTTGTATTTGGCAGTTTGATTAGAATGTGTCTTGGATCTCTTTGAGTTATCCTACCTGGAGTCCATTGAACTTCTTGAATGTTTAGATTCATGTATAATCAAACTTGGGAAGTTTTCAGCTACTGTTTAAAAAATATTCTTAGAAAGAATAGTTAGGGGCACCTGGGTAGATCGGTTGCTTAATGTCCAACTCTTGATTTTGGCTCAGGTCATGATCTCAGTGTCGTGAGATTCAGCCCCACATCAGGCTCTGGACTGAGCGTGGAACCTGCTTGAGATTCTCCCTCCCTCTCTCCCATTTTCCCTCTGTACCCTCTTGACGTGCACCCTTTCTCTATCTCAAATTTAGTAAGTAAAAACATTTTTTAAAAAATATTTAAATATTCTTTTCTGTTTTCTTTGGTACTTCTAAAATGTAGTATTTTGTTCAAATTGGTGGTGTTCCACAGGTCTCCTGGCTCTGCTTGTTTGTCTCTCTTCTTTTTTTTCTGCCACTTAGACTGGATAATTTCAATTGTTGTATCTTTAAGTTTATTGATTTTTTTCTTCTGCCTGCTGATATCTGATGTTAAACACCTCTGCTGAGGTTTTCATTTCAAATATTGTGCTTTTTATTTTTTTATTTTATTTTATTTATTTATTTATTTATTTTTTATTGGTGTTCAATTTACTAACATACAGAATAACCCCCAGTGCCCGTCACCCATTCACTCCCACCCCCCGCCCTCCTCCCCTTCCAACAGCCCTAGTTCGTTTCCCAGAGTTAGCAGTCTTTACGTTCTGTCTCCCTTTCTGATATTTCCCACACATTTCTTCCCCCTTCCCTTATATTCCCTTTCACTATTATTTATATTCCCCAAATGAATGAGAACATATAATGTTTGTCCTTCTCCGACTGGCTTACTTCACTCAGCATAATACCCTCCAGTTCCATCCACGTTGAAGCAAATGGTGGGTATTTGTCATTTCTAATAGCTGAGTAATATTCCATTGTATACATAAACCACATCTTCTTTATCCATTCATCTTTCGTTGACACCGAGGCTCCTTCCACAGTTTGGCTATCGTGGCCATTGCTGCTATAAACATCGGGGTGCAGGTGTCCCGGCGTTTCACTGCATCTGTATCTTTGGGGTAAATCCCCAACAGTGCAATTGCTGGGTCGTAGGGCAGGTCTATTTTTAACTGTTTGAGGAACCTCCACACAGTTTTCCAGAGTGGCTGCACCAGTTCACATTCCCACCAACAGTGTATGAGGGTTCCCTTTTCTCCACATCCTCTCCAACATTTGTTGTTTCCTGCCTTGTGAATTTTCCCCATTCTCACTGGTGTGAGGTGGTATCTCATTGTGGTTTTGATTTGTATTTCCCTGATGGCAAGTGATGCAGAGCATTTTCTCATGTGCATGTTGGCCATGTCTATGTCTTCCTCTGTGAGATTTCTGTTCATGTCTTTTGCCCATTTCATGATTGGATTGTTTGTTTCTTTGGTGTTGAGTTTAAGAAGTTCTTTATAGATCTTGGAAACTAGCCCTTTATCTGATATGTCATTTGCAAATCTCTTCTCCCATTCTGTAGGTTGTCTTTGAGTTTTGTTGACTGTATCCTTTGCTGTGCAAAAGCTTCTTATCTTGATTAAGTCCCAATAGTTCATTTTTGCTTTTGTTTCTTTTGCCTTCGTGGATGTATCTTGCAAGAAGTTACTATGGCCGAGTTCAAAAAGGGTGTTGCCTGTGTTATTCTCTAGGATTTTGATGGAATCTTGTCTCACATTTAGATCTTTCATCCATTTTGAGTTTATCTTTGTGTATGGTGAAAGAGAGTGGTCTAGTTTCATTCTTCTGCATGTGGATGTCCAATTTTCCCAGCACCATTTATTGAAGAGACTGTCCTTCTTCCAATGGATAGTCTTTCCTCCTTTATCGAATATTAGTTGCCCATAAAGTTCAGGGTCCACTTCTGGATTCTCTATTCTGTTCCAGTGATCTATGTGTCTGTTTTTGTGCCAGTACCACACTGTCTTGATGACCACAGCTTTGTATTACAACCTGAAATCTGGCATTGTGATGCCCCCAGATATGGTTTTCTTTTTTAAAATTCCCCTGGCTATTCGGGGTCTTTTCTGATTCCACACAAATCTTAAAATAATTTGTTCTAACTCTCTGAAGAAAGTCCATGGTAGTTTAATAGGGATTGCATTAAACGTGTATATTGCCCTGGGTAACATTGACATTTTCACAATATTAATTCTGCCAATCCATGAGCATGGAATATTTTTCCATCTCTTTGTGTCTTCCTCAATTTCTTTCAGAAGTGTTCTATAGTTTTGAGGGTATAGATCCTTTACATCTTTGGTTAGGTTTATTCCTAGGTATCATATGCTTTTGGGTGCAATTGTAAATGGGATTGACTCCTTAATTTCTCTTTCTTCAGTCTCATTGTTAGTGTATATAAATGCCACTGACTTCTGGGCATTGATTTTGTATCCTGCCACGCTACCGAATTGCTGTATGAGTTCTAGCAATCTTGGGGTGGAGACTTTTGGGTTTTCTATGTAGAGTATCATGTCATCAGCGAAGAGGGAGAGTTTGACTTCTTCTTTGCCAATTTGAATGCCTTTAATGTCTTTTTGTTGTCTGATTGCTGAGGCTAGGACTTCCAGTACTATGTTGAACAGCAGTGGTGAGAGTGGACATCCCTGTCTTGTTCCTGATCTTAGGGGAAAGGCTCCCAGTGCTTCCCCATTGAGAATGATATTTGCTGTGGGCTTTTCATAGATGGCTTTTAAGATGTCGAGGAATGTTCCCTCTATCCCTACACTCTGAAGAGTTTTGATCAGGAATGGATGCTGTATTTTGTCCAATGCTTTCTCTGCATCCAATGAGAGGATCATATGGTTCTTGGTTTTTCTCTTGCTGATATGATGAATCACATTGATTGTTTTACGGGTGTTGAACCAGCCTTGTGTCCCAGGGATAAATCCTACTTGGTCATGGTGAATAATTTTCTTAATGTACTGTTGGATCCTATTGGCCAGTATCTTGTTGAGAATTTTTGCATGCATGTTCATCAGGGATATTGGTCTGTAATTCTCCTTTTTGGTGGGGTCTTTGTCTGGTTTTGGAATTAAGGTGATGCTGGCCTCATAGAACGAATTTGGAAGTACTCCATCTCTTTCTATCTTTCCAAACAGCTTTAGGAGAATAGGTATGGTTTCTTCTTTAAACGTTTGATAAAATTCCCCTGGGTAGCCATCTGGCCCTGGACTCTTGTGTCTTGGGAGGTTTTTGATGACTGCTTCAATTTCCTCCCTGGTTATTGGCCTGTTCAGGTTTTCTATTTCTTCCTGTTCCAGTTTTGGTAGTTTGTGGCTTTCCAGGAATGCGTCCATTTCTTCTAGATTGCCTAATTTATTGGCGTATAGCTGTTCATAATATGTTTTTAAAATCGTTTGTATTTCCTTGGTGTTGGTAGTGATCTCTCCTTTCTCATTCATGATTTTATTAATTTGAGTCTTCTCTCTCTTCTTTTTAATAAGGCTGGCTAATGGTTTATCTATCTTATTAATTCTTTCAAAGAACCAACTCCTGGTTCTGTTGATCTGTTCCACAGTTCTTCTGGTCTCGATTTCGTTGAGTTCTGCTCGAATCTTTATTAACTCCCTTCTTCTCTTGGGTGTAGGATCTATTTGCTGTTTTTTCTCTAGCTCCTTTATGTGTAAGGTTAGCTTTTGTATTTGAGTTCTTTCCAGTTTTTGAATGGATGCTTGTATTGCGATGTATTTCCCCCTTAGGACTGCTTTTGCTGCATCCCAAAGATTTTGAACGGTTGTATCTTCATTCTCATTAGTTTCCATGAATCTTTTTAATTCTTCCTTAATTTCCTGGTTGACCCTTTCATCTTTTAGCAGGATGGTCCTTAACCTCCACGTGTTTGAGGTCCTTCCAAACTTCTTGTTGTGATTTAGTTCTAATTTCAAGGCATTATGGTCTGAGAATATGCAGGGGACGATCCCAATCTTTTG
Organism: Canis lupus familiaris; assembly: GCF_011100685.1. Lineage (NCBI taxonomy): Eukaryota > Metazoa > Chordata > Mammalia > Carnivora > Canidae > Canis > Canis lupus. The sequence goes on from NC_049260.1 coordinate 82,626,886, forward strand.
GTATCGGTTCAGACCCAATTTGTGACCCAATATGTGGTCTATTCTGGAGAAAGTTCCATGTGCGCTTGAGAAGAATGTGTATTCAGTTGAGTTTGGATGTAAAGTTCTGTAGATATCTGTGAAATCCATCTGGTCCAGTGTATCATTTAAAGCTCTCGTTTCTTTGGAGATGTTGTGCTTAGAAGACCTATCGAGTATAGAAAGAGCTAGATTGAAGTCACCAAGTATAAGTGTATTATTATCTAAGTATTTCTTCACTTTGGTTATTAATTGATTGATATATTTGGCAGCTCCCACATTCGGAGCATATATATTGAGGATTGTTAAGTCCTCTTGTTGAATAGATCCTTTAAGTATGATATAGTGTCCCTCTTCATCTCTCACTACAGTCTTTGGGGTAAATTTTAGTTTATCTGATATAAGGATGGCTACCCCTGCTTTCTTTTGAGGACCATTCGAATGGTAAATGGTTCTCCAACCTTTTATTTTCAGGCTGTAGGTGTCCTTCTGTGTAAAATGAGTCTCTTGTAGACAGCAAATAGATGGGTCCTGCTTTTTCATCCAGTCTGAAACCCTGCGCCTTTTGATGGGGTCATTAAGCCCGTTCACATTCAGAGTTACTATTGAGAGATATGAGTTTAGTGTCACCATGATATCTATTCAGTCCTTGTTTTTGTGGATTGTTCCACTGAACTTCTTCTTAAAGGGGAATTTTAAGAGTCCCCCTTAAAATTTCTTGCAGAGCTGGTTTGGAGGTCACATATTCTTTTAGTTGCTGCCTGTCTTGGAAGCTCTTTATCTCTCCTTCCATTTTGAATGAGAGCCTTGCTGGATAAAGGATTCTTGGTTGCATGTTCTTCTCATTTAGGACCCTGAATATATCCTGCCAGCCCTTTCTGGCCTGCCAGGTCTCTGTGGAGAGGTCTGCTGTTACCCTAATACTCCTCCCCATAAAAGTCAGGGATTTCTTGTCTCTTGCTGCTTTAAGGATCTTCTCTTTATCTTTGGAATTTGCAAGCTTCACTATTAAATGTCGAGGTGTTGAACGGTTTTTATTGATTTTAGGGGGGGATCTCTCTATTTCCTGGATCTGAATGCCTGTTTCCCTTCCCAGATTAGGAAAGTTTTCAGCTAGAATTTGTTCAAATACATATTCTGGCCCTCTGTCCCTTTCGGCGCCCTCGGGAACCCCAATTAAACGTAGGTTTTTCTTTCTCAGGCTGTCGTTTATTTCCCTTAATCTATCCTCATGGTCTTTTAATTGTTTGTCTCTTTTTTCCTCAGTTTCCCTCTTTGCTATCAACTTGTCTTCTAGGTCACTCACTCGTTCTTCCACCTCGTTAACCCTCGTCGTTAGGACTTCTAGTTTGGATTGCATCTCATTCAATTGATTTTTAATTTCTGCCTGATTAGCTCTAAATTCTGCAGTCATGAAGTCTCTTGAGTCCTTTATGCTTTTTTCTAGAGCCACCAGTAGCTGTATAATAGTGCTTCTGAATTGGCTTTCTGACATTGAATTGTAATCCAGATTTTGTAACTCTGTGGGAGAGAGGACTGTTTCTGATTCTTTCTTTTGAGGTGAGGTTTTCCTTCTAGTCATTTTGCTCAGTGCAGAGTGGCCAAAATCAAGTTGTATTGGGAAAAAGAGAAAAAGAGAGGAGAGAAAGAAGGAAAGAAAAGAGAAAGAGAAAAAAAAGGGAAGAAAAAAAACGAAAAAAAAAAGAGAAGAAAAAGAAAGGAGAAAAAAAAGGGGGTGGGGGAAGGAAACAAATCAAAAAGCAAAACAAAACAAAACAAAACAAAAAAAGAACCACGGGGGAGTATCTTCTGATTCTGTGTACTTTAAGTCCCTTGACTTCCCCTGGAACTGGTCCGTGTAGCTGGTCTTCTGGGGGAGGGGCCTGTTGTGCTGATTTTCAGGTGTTAGCAGTTGGGGGAGCTGCTGTGCCCCTGCCTGGTGCAGGGCTCAGTGGGGGTTGTTTACCCCGTGAGGCCGCAGGAGGAACAGCCCCAGTGGCGGGGCAGCTCTGGAAACCTGGATTCAGCTCCGGCAGGAACTCCGTCTGCAGGGCCTGGAGGCTCCGGGGCGGGGCCGCTGATCTGCTCAGCTCAGGGCAGGAGCGTCCTTGCTGTCCTGGGCCCTCCCGGCCTCTGCCTGTCCCGGGGGAGGCGGGATCCTGGGCTGTGTCCCGGCGCCCTGTGCTCTGGGGCCTGCGCTGTTGGATTCGCGCTCCCGGGCCGCGCAACCCCCTCCGCGGAGCTGCCGCCCGAGCCCCTCCGAGCTGCTCCTGGAACCGCGCAGCCCCCTCCGCACGGAGCCTCCTCCTCTGCCCGAGCCCCTCCGAGCTGCTCCCGGGGCCATGCAGCCCCCTCCGCGGAGCCGCCGCCCGAGCCCCTCCGAGCTGCTCCTGGAACCGCGCAGCCCCCTCCGCACGGAGCCTCTTCCTCTGCCCGAGCCCCTCCGAGCTGCTCCGGGTCCCGCCGGTCCCGCCGTGCGCGCTGCAGCCCTTAGGGAGCTCGGCGCACTCTCCCGGGGCGCAGGTGTCTGTTACTGTCCCGGGGAGCCCGAGGGCATCCCCGCCCCCCTGGGTCCTGCTCCAACTCCCCGCGAGCCCCTCTCCGCCTGGGAAGGTCGGTGCAGCTCCTGTGTCTCCGGGACGGGGCTCTCCTGTCCTGGGGACACTCGCCCCGGCCTCAGCCCGGCTCCTCGCGGGGCCCCTCCCCCTTGGATGCCTTTTGTTTCTTTATTTCTTTTTCCCCGTCTTCCTACCTTGATAGAAGCGCGAACTCTTCTCACTGTTGCATTCCAGCTGGTCTCTCTTTAATTCTCAGGCCGAATTCATAGATTTTCAGGATGATTGGAAGGTTTTCTAGGTAATTTGGTGGAGACAGGTGATTTGGGGACCCTACTCCTTCGCCATCTTGCTCCTCCCAATATTGTGCTTTTTAGTTCTAGAAATTCTACCTGGTTCCATTTTGTACATCTATGTCTTTGTTGATATTTTCCTTTTGTTCACATGTTGTTTTTCTGGTTCCCTTTAGTTCTTGGCCCAGAGTTTTCTTTAGCTTTTTGAGTATGTTTAAAATAGTTGTTTTGAAGTCTTTGCCTAGCTTTTTCACAATGAGTTTGCCACCAGAACACAGGTGTCATGAAAACCCCCACTAAACCTAAACCAAAATGGGAAAGGAAAAGACTCATATCAACATTGTCATCATTGGACACATAGATTTGGGTGTCTACCACTACTGGTCATCTGATCTACAAATGTGGTGGGATTGACAAAAGAACTATCAAAATATTTGAGGATACAAAGATTTTAATGAAAACATGATTACAGGCACATATCAGGCTGATTGTGCTGTCCTGATTTTTGCTACTGGTGTTGGTGAATTTGAAGCAGGGATCTCTAAGAATGGGCAGACCCATGAACATGCCCCTCTGGCTTACTCACTGGGTGTACAGCAATTTTAATTGGTGTTAAATGGATTTTGCTGAGCCACCCTGTAGCCAGAAGCAATATGAATAAATTGTTAAAGAAGTCAACACCTATATGAGGAAAATTGGCTATACACCTGACACAGGTACCATTTGTGTCAATTTCTGACTGGAATGGTGACAACATGCCGCAGCCAAGTGCTAACAAGCCTTGTTTCAAGGGATGGAAAGTTACCCATTGGAACACTTGCATGGTTTAGTGGTTGAGTATCTGCCTTCAGCTCAGGGCATGATCCTGGGGTCCCGGGATTGGGTCCTACATCGGGTTTCCTGCAGGGAACCTGCTTCTCTCTCTGCCTATGTCTCTGCCTCTCTTTGTGTCTCTCATGAATAAATAAATAAAATCTTAAAAAAAAGTAAAGTCCCTCATTCAGATGGCAATGCCAGTGGAACCACACTGCTTGAATCTCTGGATTGCATTCTGCGACCAACTCATCTAACTCACAAGCCTTTGTGTCTGCCCCTGCAGGATGTCTACAAAATTGGTGGTATTGGTACTGTGAGCTGAGTGGAGACTGGTGTTCATAAACCTGGCATGGTAGTCACCTTTGCTCCAGTCAGCATTGCAACAGAAGTAAAGTCTGATGAAATACACCATAAAGTCTTCAGAGAGGGTCTTCCTGGGGACATTGTGGGTTTCAGTGTCAAGAATGTATCTGTCAGAGATGTCCGTTGTGGCAATGTGGCTTGTGACAGCAAAAATGACCCACCAATGTAAGCAGCTGGCTTCATGGCTTAGGTAATCATCCCGAATCATGGAGGCGAAATCAATGCTGGATATGCACCTGTGTGAGATTGTCACACAGCTCACATTGCTTGCAAGTTTGCTGAGCTGTAGGGGAAGATAGATTAGTTATTCTGGAAAGAAGCTGGAAGATGGTCATCTCAAATTCTTGAAATCTGGTCATGCTGCCATTGTTAATATGACTCCTGGCAATCTTATGTGTGTTGAGAGCTTCTCTGACTATCCTCCTGTGGGCCATTTTGCTATAGGTAACATGAGACAGATGGTGGCTATGGGTGTCATGAAAGCAGTGGACAGGAGGAAGGCAGCTGGAGCGGGCAAGGTCATCAAGTCTGCCTAGAAAGCTCAGAAGGCTAAATGGATGTTATCCCCAATACCTGCCACCCCATTCTTTTTTTTTCTTTTTTTAGTTCTTTAAGATTTAAACATTTTTAAAAAAATTTTTATTGGAGTTCCATTTGCCAACATATAGCATAACACCCAGTGCTCATCCCATCAAGTGCCCCCCTCAGTGCCTGTCACCCAGTCACCCCCACCACCCCCCGCCCACCTCCCTTTCTACCACACCTTGTTCGTTTCCCAGAGTTAGGAGTCTTTCATGTTCTGTCTCCATTTCTGATATTTCCCACTCATTTTTTCTCCTTTCCCCTTTATTCCCTTTCACTATTTTTTTTCCTTTCACTATTTTTTATATTCCCCAAATGAATGAGACCATATGTTTGTCCTTCTCCGATGGACTTATTTCACTCAGCATAATACCCACCAGTTCCATCCACATTGAAGCAAATGGTCGGTATTTGTCGTTTTTAATGGCTGAGTAATATTCCATTGTATACATAGACCACATCTTCTGTATTCATTCATCTTTGTATGGACAGCGAGGCTCCTTCCACAGTTTGGCTATTGTGGACATTGCTGCTATAAACATCGGGGTGCAGGTGTCCTGGCGTTTCACTGCATCTGTATCTTTGGGGTAAATCCCCAGCAGTGCAATTGCTGGGTGGTAGGGCAGATTTATTTTTAACTCTTTGAGGAACCTCCACACAGTTTTCCAGAGTGGCTGCACCAGTTCACATTCCCACCAACAGTGTAAGAGGGTTCCTTTTTCTCTGCATCCTCTCCAACATTTGTGGTTTCCTGCCTTGTTAATTTTTACCATTCTCACTGGTGTGAGGTGGTATCTCATTGTAGTTTTGATTTGTATTTCCCTGATGGCAAGTGATGCAGAGCATTTTCTCATGGGCTTGTTGGCCATGTCTATGTCTTCCTCTGTGAGATTTCTGTTCATGTCTTTTGCCCATTTCATGATTGGATTGTTTGTTTCTTGGGTGTTGAGTTTAATAAGTTCTTTATAGATCTTGGAAACTAGCCCTTTATCTGATAGGTCATTTGCAAATATCTTCTCCCATTCTATAGGTTGTCTTTGAGTTTTGTTGAAGGTATCTTTTGCTGTGCAAAAGCTTCTTATCTTGATGAAGTCCCAATAGTTCATTTTTGCTTTTGTTTCTCTTGCCTTCATGGATGTATCTTGCAAGAAGTTACTGTGGCTAAGTTCAAAAAGGGTGTTGCCTGTGTTCTTCTCTAGGATTTTGATGGAGCCTTGTCTCACATTTAGATCTTTCATCCATTTTGAGTTTATCTTTGTGTATGGTGTAAGAGAATGGTCTAGTTTCATTCTTCTGCATGTGGATGTCCAATTTTCCCAGCACCATTTATTGAAGAGACTGTCTTTTTTCCAGTTGCCACCCCAGTCTTAATCAGTGGTGGAAGAACGGTCTCAGAACTGTTGGTGTCAAGTGGCCATTTATGTTTAATAGTAAAAGACTGGTTAATGATAACAATGCATAGGAAAACCTTAGAAGGAAAGGAGGATTTTTTTGTGGGCCATTTGTTTTGTGTGTGTATGTGTGATTGGCAGTTTTAAATTATTAGTTTTTACAACCAGTACTTTGTAATGGAAACAACTTGATCAAAAATCTGTCACAGAATTTTGAGACCTATTAAAATAAAAGTTTAATGAGAAAAAAAATAAAGTTTTTGTCTGATAACCAGCATCTGGACTTCCTCAGTGATCATTTCTGTCAATTATTTATTTTTTTTTACTTAAAAAGACTACACTTTCCTTTTAATTTGTAATATTTGGTTGAAAACAAAATTTGATTAAGTGTAGTAACTAAAAAATCAGACTTTGCCATTTACCAGTTTCCTCTTTTTCTTGTTTAATGACTTTTACAACCTATTTATGTAGAAACTCTATCCCTTGTCATATGTGGTACTGAAATCTGTGTTCCTTTAACTTGTGTTCAGATAGTATTTGGATAGATATATCTCTGAATGACAGGAACCATGAAAGAGAGAGAGAAAGGGAAAACAAAAAAAAAAAGGAGGGAAGAAAAAAAAAATCTCCTGTCTCTGTGCATTGGTTCTGTGGTATGACATTCCTTCAAAAATTTGCCAGGACATTTGCAACTCTGCCTTAGCTTTCACTTCCTGGTTATATTGTGCTTGGAGACAAGCTAGAGTGAAAGCTTCAGTTTTTCTTAGGTCTTTCCTGAGAACGGGTCCTCCCCTGGGCATATACCTGTCTTTTTAAATTCCTCAGTATATATGGACATTTTTCAATGTCCATTTTTTCCCAAAAAGCTCCACTGCTTTTCCTCCCAGGCTTTTGGCACCTTATCCATATGCCTCACCTTCGATCTTTTGCCCCAGGCAATTGTGGGCTGTTTGTTCAGCCTACAGTGTTTATTCACAGTGCCTACAGCTCTACTGTCCTGAGTCTTTTCCAAGTTAGGTGAGACAAAGATAAATGCCTTGCATTGGTCCTTCAGGTGGTCCCCAGATAGGTTAGCCCAGACAAACAATTCTTTGTGAACGAAATCAACTCTGTTGCCTCTGGTACCAGGGACAAGGGTCCCACAGTGTGAATGTGGTTAATTTCTTGAAAAGTGCCACTGAGCCAGGGAGGCAGTTGGGTAAGGACAAGCAAGAGCACCTTTTCAACCACTTTTAGTTTGTATTTTTCTTGATTCAACATTTGTTTGGTTGTTTGCAACTTTGGATCAGTTTCCGGAGTTCTGACAGATTTGGTTTTGACAGTTCCTTCTTGATGTTTCTGCAGAGGGACAGGTGCTTAGAGTTTCCTACACCATTTCATTAATGTCAAAAAATTTGTTTAATATGAAAATCCAGTTATTCTTTCACTGTTTTTTGGGAAATAATCCTTTCCCTATTGTGAATTACTTTTCACTTTCTGGACCCACTAGTCTGTTTGGCTAGTCTTTTTGCCAGTCCTTACAGTAATAACACACTGTCTTGATAATTGTAGCTCTGTGATAAGGCTTGCAATCAGGCAGTGCAAGTTTGGATTGTATTTCAACTATAGACTAATTGACATTAATGTTTTTGGATCTTTCTTTACGTTTCAATGGTATAATTAATTGTATTTTAGGTATTTAATTTTTTTGGCAATGACATATATTTAAGTGTACCAGTTTTATTATTTTAGTAGTTACTTTCTATATATTCTTTAGGATTTTTTATATGCCATTTTTGAAAACAGACAGTTTTACTTTTTTCATTCTCTCTGCCTATTAATTGTTTAACTTTGTCTGTTCTGGATAGGACCTCCAGTACAATATTCAATAGAAGCAGAGAGATCAAAGTGTTAACATTAGTCATCTCTGCTTTGTTCCACTTATTAGGGGGAAAGCATTCAGTCTGTTACCATTAAATGTGATGGTGATTCAATGGTTCCGAAAAGGTGGGGAAATTGCCCACAGAAGACAATTGGCAATGTCTGGAGACACTCTTGGTTGTCATAATTGGGGGCTGATATTGGCATCTAGTGGGTAATGATCAGACAGAGATGTTGCTAAGCATCCTATAATGCACAGTACCCCCAACCCGTGTAGTCTGCATGACAAAGAATTATCCAGGCAAAGATGTCAATAATGTCACTGCTGAGAAACCCTGTATTAGTTGTGGGTTTTATGGGCTGCCTTTTATCAGATTAAAGAAGTTACCTTTTATTCTTAGCTTGGTGAGCTTTAATCAAAAATGGCTACTAAAATTCTGCATCTACAGGGATAATTATATAGTATTTTCTCCTTTATTGTATTTATAGAGTGAATTACTATCTTAGTCCATTCAGGTTGCTGTAACAAAATATAGACTGGGGGAGAAATTTATTTCTCAGTTCTAGAGGCTGGAAAATCCAAGATCAATGTACTCACAGAGCCAGTGCCTGGTGAAGGCCCCTCTATGGTTCACAGAAAACTGGATTTGGATCTTGCCTCAAAATCTGGGTCATGGAAATGCACTTGATTTATTTGGAATCTATGTGAGTAAACTGGCTCAGAGTGTCACATTGGGAAATGTTGAAAATAATTTTTATGCCTTTGTTGATTATCTCATTACAATTGGGCTGGAAAATACTATGTAATATGACTTGGTTTTAACTTGATTACATCTGCAAAGACCCTACTTCCAAATAAGGTCACATTTTGAGGGTCTGCATGGACATGAATTTTGGGATGACTATTCAAACCAGTACACTATGCATAAGAAATTTATTTTAATTTAAATTTTACTTAGTTAACATACAGTGCAATATTTGTTTCTGAGTAGTAGTATTCAGTGATTCATCACATACAATACCCAGTGCTCGTCACAACAAGTGCCCTCCCTCTTTTTTTTGAGGTGGGGGTTAGAGAAGGAAACTCTTAAGCAGGCTCCACACTCAGTGCAGAGTCCAATGCAGGGCTCAATCTCACAACCCTGAGGTCATGACCTGAGCTGAAATCAAGAGTCAGATGTTTAACAGACTGAGCAACCCAGGTGCCCCACAACAAGTGCCCTCTTTAATACCCATCACCCATATAGCCAAGCCCCCACCCACCTCTCTCCAGCAACCCTCAGTTTGTTCTCTATCATTGAGTCTCTTATGGTTTGTTTCTCTCTCTCCTTTATCCCCTTCCCATATGCTCATCTGTTTTCTTTCCTATATTCCACATATGAGTGATATATGGTATTTGTCTTTTGCTGACTGACTTATTTCACTTAGTATAATACACTCAAGCACCATCTACACCACTGCAAATGGCCAGAATCCATTCTTTTTGGTGGCTGAGTAATATTCCATTATATATACATACCACATCTTTATCCATTCTTCTGTTGATGGACATTTGGGCTCCCTCCACAGTTTGACTATTGTTGATGATGCTGCTGTAAATATTGGGATACATTCCCTTCAAACCAGTATTTTTGTACCCTTTGGGTAAATACCTAGTAGTGCAATTGCTAGATCATAGGGTTATTCTATTTTTAATTTTTTTGGGGAATCTCCAGAGTGACTGGACCAAGAAAATTTTTTATTTATGCTTTCAAAAAGGATACCTTGAAAATATTTTCATTTTAATGTCCATTGGTTTAAATGCCAAATCTAAATAGTCCAATATGCAAATGTTCAGATAGACTAGGATTTCCCAAAGTTTTGAAAACAAGAAAGTTTGGAAGGATATGATACCACTGTTATTTTTTCTGATTTAATTGGAATAAGCAAATGATCATTACATTAGAAAGTGTTTGGAGAGATGGCTTGTGAGACACTCATCAAGCATTTGCCTTCCACTATGTATGCAAGATTGACTAGTACATAGTCTCCTCACCCTGAAAGAGCCCACGGTTCTGTTGAGAGACAAATTACAGTATAGATGATGAGTGCAATAATGGAATTGTACATAGGATACAGAACAAAATATTTATTTTTATTGAGTTCTAAAACTGTGTGTGTGTGTGTGTGTGTGTGTGTGTGTGTGTGTAAGACAGTGGCAGAGAAAGAGGGAGGGACTAAGGGAGGGTGTGAATGAGAGAGAGAGAAAAGAGAGTTAACTGATAGTCTTCAAAGGAAAAATAAGTAAATCAAAGTTGTTTATTCCATATACACTAATTCGAAACTAATCACCCTCACAGTGTTGTAATACAGTTCCACTGTATGTCCACAGTATTGATTTATTTATTCCAAAATGTCAATTCTCTGACCAGGTATTCTCTTTAGGATCTGGAGAATCTGCTGAAGGTAAGGTGCTCATATAGCTAATTGGGAAACTTCAGTGGAGAAATACTTACAGTACTTAACAATAATTATAATAACTTGAAAAATTATAATACCATGAAATAAACATCAGCCTGATTAACTGCTGATTTTGTAACTGAAATAAATTGGTTCCCTTGGTTCTTACCCTACCCCAAGGTGTTTTTTAGACAGTAGAAATTAGCTGTAGTAATTTGCTTTGGAAGATGTGCTGTGCTGCTTTGGATTGTTTTTCTTCCCCTGCCCCCTCACCTCTGCTTACATTTATTTTTGATTAGGTAATACATTCAGGTTCAAATTTTGATAGTCATAAAAGTCTATACAATTAAAAGTTTCCCACTCTTTGTGGTCAGCCTCATAGTTCTCCTTCACAGAGGCACCCTGTGTTAACTTTCATTGTTTTTACTTTTAGAGCTATTTCATGCATATTTAAGAATGGGCATTTGCAAACATACACACACTTACTTATGTTTCCTTATATTTACACAATTTCTGTACTTTGCTTAAGATCATTCCATATTAGTACATAAAGAGCTATGGCTCTGCAGTATTATTCAGTTGTATGGATATGCCATGATTATTTAACCAATCCTCTATTGAAAAATATGTAGCTTGTTTCCTGACTTTTGCTATTACATTTCTGCAACGAATAGCCTTGTGATAGGTCATTTCAGATGTGTACTATCTGTAGGATAAATTTCTAGAAGGGAATTGCTGGGTTGGATGGTATGTGCCTTTGTCATTGTGATGGAAATTGCCAAATTGTCCTCCATAGAGGTTGTACCAATTTATACTCACACAGGCAATAGATAAAAGTGCTTGTTTCCCCAACCCTCACCAACACATTGTGCTATCAAACATTGTATCTCTGCTAATATGATAGGTGAAAAATGGTATCTCATTGTGGTTTTAATTTTCATTTATGTTCTGAATAAGGTTGAGCATCTTTTCATATATTTAAAACCCTGTGATATTTATAAAATATAATTCCCTTTTTATGATGTTTGGGATGCTACTGGATAGATGGCATAATATCTTTTCTCCTTAGCTTATACATATGGGCATGTTTTTTTTACATAAGAGAACTAGGGTAATTCCAAAGAGCACCCTTAGGTCAAATAAACCCTAAGCCAGAACATTTTATGTGTTTTTAAAAATCACTAGCTTTTTACAGTTAACTCATTATACAGCTAACATAGTTGACAAACAACTGAACCAACATCCCCTAGTAATTTTATTTATTTTATTTTATTTATTTATTTTTTAATTTATTCATGAGAGACACAGAGAGAGGCAGAAACACAGGCAGAAGGAGAAGCAGGTTCCATGCAGGGAGCCCACTGTAGGACTCGATCCCAGGACCCCAGGATCATGCCCTGGGCAGAAGGCAGGCATTAAACCATTGAGCCACCCAGGGATCCCCCTGCCCTAGTAATTTTATTTTATTTTTTATTTTTTAAAAGATTTTATTTATTAATTCATAGAGATGCAGAGAGAGAGAGAGAGAGAGAGGCAGAGACACAGGCAGAGGGAGAGAAGCAGGCTCCATGCAGAGAGCCTGACGTGGGACTCGATCCATGGTCTCCAGATCACACCCTGGGCTGCAGGCGGCGCTAAACCGCTGCGCCACCGGGGCTGCCCAATTTTAAATGACTTAAATCACTCATAAGAAATTTAAGTCAATATTTTGTTACTTCTTAGTGTATATTGTACTTTAATTTTTTTATATCTTAAGAAAAATAAAATTATTCTTTTCTTAGAAACATCACTGTTAGGATTTACATGGAATTACTTAAAATTATGATATTTCTCATTTGAAATATGTATTTGCAGTTTCCTTTCTCAATGCCTAAGACACATTATAGGAAGGTTAGAAGTTTAGTGTATAGTTAAATGTGTTGGCTGATTCATAAATAGCTCTGGACTTTTGCATCATACAACAGATTGTTCACAGAGCTTTGTCTATGGCATTGTATATGACTTCTGTTATAGCACTTATCAATGTCTGCCGTGTATCATCATTAGTTATTTATGTGTCTGCTTTTCTCACTAGATTGTGAACTTCTAGAGAATATAATTTGCATTCCCCTTTATCACTAGCTTAGAGCTTTGCATAAACTCCATACTCATAAAATGTTTGTTGAATTGTATTGAATCATATTTACATTGAGATTCTGAGTTTGCATTTTTAAAAATACTTTTCCACATATTTTTTATTTCATTTTTATGTAATGTCTTATTCTAATGCTGCTGGAGTTTGCTTTCTGCTAATATTATTGACTTTGTATTGAAAAGAATTATGCAAAGTGCTTCTCTAATAATAGCATTGAAGAGGTAGTTTTTTTTTAATTGTACCTATTTCCTTACTGTTCTTCATTTTCTTCCTTCAAAGTCCTGTTTTAGTTCTAACCCCAGTCACTTCTAAATATTACTGGGCAGAGATGCCTAGGTGGCTCAGCAGTTGAGTGCCTGCCTTCAGCCCAGGGCGTGATCCTGGAGTCCTGGGATCGAGTCCCACATCGGGCTCCTTATGCATGGAGCCTGCTTCTCCCTCTGCCTGTGTCTCTGCCTCTCTGTGTGTGTGTGTGTGTGTGTGTGTGTCTTTCATGAACAAGTAAATAAAAAATCTTTTTTAAAAAATAAATAAATATTACTGTGCAGTGGTGGGTAGATTGGACACTGTGTTAAGGTATATTCATAGATTCATCTCACTAAGATTCCCAATTTATGTAGGCAATTTGAAATGTGCAATAAAAGTTATAGTCATTGCTGATATTAAGTAATTTAAGAAGATTCTATAACAGAGTAAGCAGCTTTTCAAATGGCTTTTTAAAATTTTAATATTTATTAAAATAATTGTGGATTCACATGCAATACTAAGAAATAATATGGTGAGATCCTTTGTACAGGATACCTATTTTCTCTCAGTAGTGATATCTTGCAAAACTATTGTATAATATCACAACCAGGATATTAATATTAAAACAAAATACTAGTCTATTCATATTCCATGTTTACTTGTGTTCATTTGTGTGTTTTAGTTCTATACAATTTTATTACATATATAGATTCATGTATCCTCTACCACAGTTAAATTGCTGAACAGTTCCAATACCACAAGGATATCTGTATTATGCTTTTATAACCACAGACAGCCCCATGCCCCACCCCCACTAACTTAACTCATGGCAATCCATGAGTTTTTAAAAATTTTAAAAATTTTATTTCTAAAATTTTGTCCTTTCAAAAATGTTGTAAATGGAATAATATGGTACATAACTTTATGTGATTAGCATTTTGATCAGCATAATTCCCTGGAAATATATCCAAGTTTTTCTGATTATCAATAGTTTATTCCTTTTTATTGATGAGGAATATTCCATGTTATGTATGTATCACAGTTTGTTGAATCATTCACATATTGAAGGAAATCTGGGCTGATTCTAGTTTGGGGCTATTACAAATAAAGCTGCTTTGAATATTACTGTACAGGTTTTTGTGTAAGTAGAAATTTTCATTTCTTGGGCTAAATGACCAAGTGTATAATTGCTGGGTCATATTGTAGTTGCATGTTTACTTTTCTAAGATATTATCAAACTGTTACATAGTAGTTTTCTTATCCTAAATGAATGATCCAGTTTCTCCTCACCCTCAATTGGCATATACAGTTGTCACTATTTTTTTTTATTTTAGCTGTTCTTATAGATGTGTAGAGAGCTCAATTTGGTTTCAGTTTGTGATTCTCTAAGGGCTAATGATGTTGAACATCTTTTGATGTGCTTGTTTGCCATCTTTGTATCCTCTTCAGTGAAATGGCTCTTCATTGTCTCTTGCCCATTTTCTATTTGGACTGTTTGTTTCTTTTTACTATTGAGTTTTTGAGTTTTTTATATATTTTAGATTCTAGTCCTTTGTTGAATATGTGGTTTGTAAATAATTTTTTCCCAATCCGTAGCTTGTTTTCTCATCCTGTAAACAAGATCTTTTGCAGAGCAAAAGATTTAAAATTTGATGAAGTCCAGTTATTCAATATTTTCTTTTTATGAGTTGTGCTTTTGTTGTCATCTAAGAATTCTTCACCTAGCCCTAGATACTAAAGATTTTTTGAAAGCTTTATAGTTTCATCTCTACCATTTTAAGTCCAAGATCCATTTTTAATTTCTCTAGCACTGTTTATTGAAAAGGCTGTCTTTTCTCTATTGAAGTGCTCTTTATACTTTTCTAAAAAAAAAAAAATCACCTGAATTTATTTGTGTGGATCTATTTCTGAGTTCTTTACTCTGTCCCATTGATCTAGGTGTCTGTTTTTTCACCAATAAAATACTGTCTTGATTACTATAGCTTATAGTAAGCCTTAATATTAAGGAGGCTGATTCCTCCTACTTTATTCATTTTTCTCAATGTAGTTTTAGGTATTCTAGAGCCCATGTTATATAAATTTTATAATTTATTTGTGTCTATAGATCCTTGCTGGAATTTTAATTGAAAATAAACTTAAAAAAAAAAATGAAAAGAAACTTAGAGGGACACCTGGGTGGCTCAGCAGTTAAGCGTCTGCCTTCGGCTCAGGGCGTGATCCTGGAGTCCTGGGATCGAGCACCATATCGGGCTTCCTACATGGAGCCTGCTTCTCCCTCTGCCTGTGTCTCTGCCTCTCTCTCTCTCTCTCTCTCTCTCTGTCTCTCATGAATGAATAAATAAAATCTTTAACAAAAGAAAGAACGAAAATAAACCTATAGATCCATTTGGGAGAACTGGCATATTTAGTATGTAGAGTCTTCCAATCCATGAGCATGGTATGACTTTTTTTTTTTTTTGGTATGACATTTATTATTTAGAAATTTTTCTACCTAGAATAGTCTCTTTTGTGTTTTTCTTGCTTTGATGTCAGATGAGATTGCATGCATTAATCTGGATTTCCAATTTTTAGGCTTGCTGAGAATGATAAAACTCATTAATATTCATTTATTATTTGTTTACTTATTCATTCACTCATTCATAATGCAGGTATATTTATCTTGCTCCATTGCAATTAACAGATAATATTTTGTTTGCAGTATTAATATTGATTTTAAATAACCCTGTAAATATGTGAGAAATTCGCTGTGTAGTAAAGGAAGGACATTACTATAAACTAAGGAATTTTTGTAATGACATTTACTGTAAAGATTTTTATCTCTGGCACTAAGTAAATATGATGGGCAGAGGGAGGGATTACTAACAGAATAGGACTTATTAGAGGGAGGGTGTACTCTGAAAAATTTCTTATTTGGCTATTTTAACCCCATATTCAAAAGAAATTGAGGGTATGGAGTGAGTCAACTCAGGAGGTACAAGTAAGTGATGATTTAGGAGAGAGTAGAAATTTAAGAGCTGTACTAGAGAGATCTCTTTATGGAGAAATGGAAACATTTAGGTAAGCTTATAACTCTTCCTTGAAATAGGAATATTTATTTTGCTTGAGTTTTCTTAATTATTCATTCAACAAGTATTTTTGGAGCCCCGACTACTTTCCCTGCATTTTCCTGGGGCCTGTCAATATATAGCTGTTAAAAAGTCAGTATCTAAAGACCCAGCATTCACTGGCTCTCTTCTCAGTACCTGCTCCCTGTAGCCCTGAGGGCATGTGAGCCAGGGGTGGCCCTAAAGAATAGGAGGCAGAGAGGGATCAGGTGTATAGGTCTAAGTGTCTTGGCAGTGCATTCTTGGAGATATTTGGGAGGAGGAGAATGCATGGATAGGCCCAGAAGTGATGATGTCCAAAGAGAAACAAGCAGTGAAAAATCTCAATGTGGAAAATGCTCAGCAGGAAAATGAAAGAGAAGAACAGGGCCTCGTGCAGAATGCAAAGAAATCATGAGATTGGAGAGAGGGGTGAACGCCAGAAGCCTGGAGGAAATGTCAGGCTGAGGTGAATGAGGCGGCTTGTCTCTAATTTTCAATGAGCCATACCTAACAGACATATTGACCACAATGAAGTGGGAGATGATGTGGAAAAGTTCATAGGGCAGATGATGGGAATCAGGAGAAAGACTAAAGAGCAGCAAATGAGGCATCATAAGTGCTTCTAAACTCCTGAACCTGATAATCATTATGACTTTTGCCTTATACCTTGAATCCTAAGGTTTTCCCTGAGGTTAATAATGTGGCCTCTACTCTACAAGCATGTAGTTTTGTAAGTTACTTTTTCTGTAACCTTTTTGATATTTCCACTTAGAAGTTTGTAATCAAACACTGTTTTGTCTCAGTTATGTAAAACTTTCTGTCCAGTAGGGCAATTTCACCCAGTTTTAGGAAAAACTATTTTTTTCATAACATGAAATCAATAAAGCAGTTTAAAAAGCTAAAAAATAGGGGCAGCCTGGGTGGCTCAGCAGTTTGGCACCTGCCTTTGGCCCAGGGCCTAATCCTGGGGACCCGGGATCAAGTCCTGCATCCGGCTCCCTGCGTGGAGCCTGCTTCTCCCTCTACCTGTGTCTCTGCCTCTCTCTCTCTCTCTCTGTGTCTCTCATGAATAAATAAATAAAATCTTTAAAAAAGCTAAAAAATATAGGATCCTTGAGTTCATGGAATTTATAATGTAATATGATATATAATATAGCAATAACAGCATCTATAGATGTTTTTCCAACAGGTAAATGGCATGATATATTTATTATTTGAATGGGCCTATTTACAGATATTAGTGGCCAGTACAAAAAGGAATACCAACCTTGTATATCACAGGGGATAGATAAGATTCGGGGATATTTCTGATTTTACTATATTTTAAGGTTTTGGAATCTACATATCTGAAGTTACTGATTTGATTGGCAAATGAATTAATTATGACTTAAATAGGTGTTTTCTGAGCCTTTAATACCCAGCATTTTAAATATATTTGGTGAATTGAAAATATACGTCAAATAGAAAGGCATGGGGTGCCTGCATGGCTCAGTATTTTAAGCATCCAACTCTTGATTTCAGCTCAGGTCATGTTCTCAGGATCCTGAGATCAAGCCCCACATCAGGTTCCCTGCTCAGCAGGGGTCTGCTTGAGATTTCTTTCCCTCTAGGTCTACTCCGACCTGTACATCTGTGCGTGCATGCTCTGTCTCTGTAAAAGTAAATAAGTAAATAAATCTTTTAATAAAAAAAAGAAAGGCATGTACAACCTTTGGTATGAGAAATTTGATATAAATAAATGGCTGATAATATTAAAAATATGAGTTGCATTGTATTTTCCTTCAGATTCATAAGAGACCAAAGAGTCTATAGAAGCCTGTGTAAAGTTCATATTAAAATAGACATCCTGGATGGGACGGATGCCTGGGTGGCTCAGCAGTTGAGCTCTGCTTTAGGCTCAGGTAGTGATCCCTGGTTCAGGGATTGAGTCCTGCATCGGGGTCCCTGCAGGAATCATACTTCTCCCTCTGCCTATGTCTCTGCCTCTCTCTCTCTGTCTCTTCTGAATAAATAAAATCTTTTAAAAATAGGTATCCTGGCAAGCAAAATAAGCATGCTTCCTGACACGTTACAGTTGAAACCCATTTTAAGATATGTTGTAGACTGACATGTTAATAGGAATATTTGAAACTATATATTTCAAACCATTGATTTCTTTGTATAATTCATTTGTTAGAGCACAAACATTTTTCAGTTTTATTTTTTAGTTTTAAAAAATATTTATTTGTTTTATTTTAAAGAGAGCATGAGAGCATAGGAGTGGGAGGAGGGGCAGAAGGAGAGGGAGAGAATCTCAAGCAGACTCTGTGCTGAGTGGCAGAGCCACTGTTGGGCTTGATCTCAAGACCCTGACATTGTGATCTTAACTGAAACCAAGAGTCAGATGCTTCTGACTGAGCCACCCAGGTGCCCCAAAACATTTATAATCTCTTTCAAACAAAATAATGAATGCCATGTGATTTGTTTGAATCTTTTTTTAAAAAGATTTTATTTATTTGAAAGAGAGTGAGCAAGAGAGAAAGCACAAGCAGGAGGAGGTGCAGAGGCAGAGGGAGAAGCTGACTCCCTGCCGAGCAGGGAGCTCAACAAGGGGCTCCATCCTAGGACCCCTGGATCATTACCTGAGCCAAAAACAGATGCTTAACTGACTGAGCTACCCAGGAGCCCCATGGATCTTTTATATATATATATATAAAGATTTTATTTATTTGAGAGAGAGAGCACAAGTGGGGGAAAGGGGAGAGGGACAGGCAGACTTCCCACTGACCTGGGAGCCCAATGCAGGACCTTATCCCAGGACCCTCAGATCATGACCTAAGCTGAAGTCAGAAACTTAACAGACTGAGTCACCCAGGTGCCCTGATATGTTTGAATATTGATTAGAGAAACAGTCTGTTTATTTTAGGAAATAGTAGGGATACTCTGGATTATGAGATCTAGATATCCAGTCTATCCCAGGATATGAATGGGTTGGTTATTGAAGAATGGAACTATAGAACATTCAAATAGTGAGCCAGCAGAGAGAAGATAACTTGTTTTTGAGCTTCAAGATTTCATTTATCTATATGTATTTATTTTGTTCTTTCTTCTTGTCCTCATACTTTTAGTTTCCTCTTAATATTGGCTTGCACGTGGCCAACATAGCCTTTGAGGCCATTCTGTATCATGACCTCTTGGTTTCATTCCCATTGCTACCTAGGTTAATCTCTTGCTGTTTTCTAGTTCTTTTTTTTTTTTTTTGTTTTCTAGTTCAAATAAATGGGAGAAAATTTAATCAATCTGTTTGGTATGTTTATTTTTTTCATGCTGGCCGCCTCCTTGTCTACTGGCCAACCAAATTTTGAATTACCTTGCTCCTTCATGTTTTATGATTACCTATAATCATGTATGAGTATTCTGGATCATGTAGTATAAAACATGACTGCTTGCGGCTGTCCTTGTGTAGGGACTGTGGGCAGGCCATTTTACTTAGCAAGGACTTTAGTTGTCACTATGATTAATAATAAAGAGTAATTTATGAAAATATGCTACCTTTAAGTTGGTTTATGTAGGCCTAAAAGCCATTTTTTTAGAAAGAATATCTATACTGTGTTAGAGTTATCTGTGGTGTAATGTTGATTTGGAGTTGTCTTAGGTCTTGTTTTTATAAATTTGCTAATACCCTAACATTTACATTGCACCTATTACTCTTGGAGAAACGGAAAAATTTCAGATCTCCATCTTACAATATTTACGTATATTGTGTAAATATAATAAAGTATAAATCTACCATTTGTTCATTATCTAGTTTGAACCTCATTGACTTTGCAGAGATAACTGATTGTTTTGGCTTATCTATTCAGGCCTGTGTCAACATTTGTGTAGACTGAGCCAAGAATACAAATGCAACTGTACATACCATATGTGTAAAACTTTAATTTAAACCAAGTTAACAAACTATCAAATAATGTTGTATCCTCATATTTTGACATATGCCTTTATAATAAACTGGAAAGTTAAATTCCAGTTTAGAATCCTCCAACTCCACATAGTTTAACACAGGAATATGATTGCCCTGGAAAATATGACTTCTAGTGCTTGACTGGCCTCCTCTTTTGATATTCGACTCTGTCTTGCATGGGGGGCCTCACTCTAAAAATGTATGTTTCCCTCCAGTTTATGCATTCAAGCTCTGTCCATGGTCCGTACCCCCAGTTTGCTTTGACAACCCTTTGGACCTAACAGTGGGCACATAGATAGCAAGATCCTCCCTCCAAAACAACACTTCAAAGTGAGTTCCAAAAGAGAATTAAACCATCAAACCCTAAGGCATTCATTGGATAAAAATAATAAAGTGTTACTAGTCTTGTACCATATTTGAGAGAATGGGGAAAATGGTTACATGAATAATTTTCTTTAGGGTTTAAGAAAGGCTAGTGGGCTGAAAAAGGCTGGTGGAGAGTAGACCTGAAGGAGAATTTTTGCGTGGGCTCATGAAATTGGCTTGGGGATATTTGGACGGGAATTTTCAGATCTTGGGTACTCAAATTATGATCTAGAAAGGGGGAGGCACAGGCTTCTGATGGCTTTTTCCTTTTGGCCCCACAGACTCTTCTGTCCTAGAACTGGGAGCAGCTGAATAACGGCTAGAGCGAACTGGGAGCAGCTGAATAATGGCTAGAGCGGAGTCTGCTAAATTATGGGGCCCCCTTGTCCATATCAAAGTGTGGCACTTCATTCATTGTTTTTCATGTTTTTAACTAATAGATGCTATGCTGATTTCTTTGGCTTGAAAATGTGTTTAGATGTAATCAGGCTTGATTCCAATGAACATGGCAGAGTAGATAATGCCAAAAATTCATCTTTCCACAAAAGCAGCAAGTAAACTAGCAAATATTCTCAGAATCAACTTATTGGCATTTTGGAAACTAATAAAAAATAAAAAGCAACCAGGCAAATGCTTAATTAGGGAAAAGGCAGTTGAAACTCAGTGAAAGAGCTTTGTGGCATTTTAACTTAGTTTCCATTCCCTTGCTCTCTAGTTTGGCAGAAGCTTTGCAGTGGCCTCATTCTTAAAGAACTGTGGTGGTTTATTTTGACCAGTATGGTGGGTCCCTGAAGGACTAGCTCAAAAGATTTGCCCTTATTTTGCCTGACTCATAACTCTCCGAAGACCGAGGCAGCTACTTGGGGGGCACTTGTGGAAAACACTTAAAGACAAATATATTAACCACTGCCTCCCAGGGCAAGGAATAACATACAAACAATAAGATCAACTGAAAATAATATTTGAGTGTATAGGTATCTCTTTGAGGCTCTGCTTTTAATTCTTTTGAGTACTCAGAAGTGAAATTGTTGGATCATATAGTGATTCTATTTTTAATTTTTTGAGGAACTACCATATTGTTTCCCATAGAAGCTACACCATTTCACATTTCCACCAACAGTGTTCAAGGGCTCCAATTTTTCCACATCCTCACCAAAACATATTATTTTTTCCTAGTACTCATCCTAATTGGTGTGAGAGATGCTGTCTCATTGTGGTTTTTATTTTTAATTTTTTTTTTAATTTTTTTTTAAATTTATTCATGACAGTCACAGAGAGAGAGAGAGAGAGAGAGAGAGCGAGAGAGGCAGAGACACAGGCAGAGGGAGAAGCAGGCTCCATGCACCGGGAGCCTGATGTGGGATTCGATCCCGGGTCTCCAGGATCGCGCCCTGGGCCAAAGGCAGGCGCCAAACCGCTGCGCCACCCAGGGATCCCTCATTGTGGTTTTTAATTTGTAATTCCATAATGATCAGTGATGTTGAGAATTTTTTCATGTACTTCTTGGCCATTTCTATATCTCCTTTGGAGAAATATCTATTCAAATCTTTTGTCTTATTTTTAATCACATTGTTTGTTGTTGAGCTGTAGAAGTGCTTTAAAATATATTTTGGATTTTAATCTTATATCAGATTAAATTTGCACATATTTTGGTTGCATTTTCACTTTGTTGATTGTGTCCTTTAATGC
This sequence comes from Canis lupus familiaris, assembly GCF_011100685.1. Taxonomy (NCBI): domain Eukaryota; kingdom Metazoa; phylum Chordata; class Mammalia; order Carnivora; family Canidae; genus Canis; species Canis lupus. The sequence goes on from NC_049260.1 coordinate 82,648,664, forward strand.
ACACAAGCTATTACATTTGATATAGTCCAATTTATATATTTTTACTTTTGCTGCCTGTGCTTTTGGTGTCTTATCCAAGAAATCATTGCTAAATCCAATGTAATTCATGAAGATTTTATTTTATGTTTTTTTCTAAGAGTTTTTAGGGTTTTAGTTCTTATGTTCAGGTCTTTGGCCCATTTTGAGTTTTTTTTTCCATTTTGAGTTTGTTTTAATTTTTTTATTTTATTTTATTTTTAATTTTTTTAAATGTAACATTCATCATTAAAGATGAAAAGGAAGTATGGAAATGGTAGAGTGGGAGAGGTTTAACCTGTTATACATAGCTAATTGGACAAGTTAAAAGGACAAGTAAAATATTTAACACAACTAGAGGGATTCCTGTGTATTAGTAAAATACACTTTTATAGAGATTGAAAACTATTCTAAAAATGGCCATTTTTATAACATTATACCCTATAAATAAATTTTATTCTATTTATTATGATATGTTTCTACATATAGAACACAAGGGAAAAAGACTCTTGATTTATTAACTTAATGTATTTAGTGCATATGAATCAATTTGAGTAGAATGAATTCAGAGGGAAAATGATGTCAAAGAGGAGAGTAACAATTTTACTTCATAAATTGCTAACTCAAATAGTGAGCATTTAGGAAATGTACTGGTATAACCTATAGATGAGTTAAAGTTTTTTATTAAGTAAGCCATCTTTGGAAGAGTTGAAATTAGTGAGTAGGCTGCTTTTTATGTATTGTTTTTTTATGTTGGTTTTTGTTTATATACTCCATGTTGGTGAGTGACATCATCAGTAGAAATCGTATGGCAATAGATATTATATATATACTGTTGTATAACTCTAGTTCTGATTTTCTTAAAAACTAAATGTGTGTACAGTATGATTTCTCTGTTATCCGGGGATTAGAGGGACCTAATACTTGAGTCTACATATCCATCAAATAAAGTACCATATTTCACTAGAGGGAGTTTCCGGAGTGCAGGGGAGGATTAACCAGCATTTATAGATTTTACCTTATATCTCCAACATAAAAGAACTGATGCAATGAATTGTATCATGTAAGTGTTCTTTGATATTGTAATCAACTTTCACTTTAATTGTTTTGTAAATTATTATTTTTCCAGGAATAGGATAAAGATGTAACTGAAGCACCTTAAAATACAATGTTAAATTATGACTATGCTTTGTTTACATTGTAATTTATTTTGATAATTGCCTGGTGCTCAGAAAATAATAAAAAAAATCTCAATAAGAAAATAGATTGCAGCTCTTTAAGTCTACAATACTTCTTTCTTGTTTTTGTAAATTAATTTTTAAGCAGAAGGCTTATATTTAAGGCTGTTTTTGACTGAAACAATGATAATACTGAGATCTCTGTGTAGTTTTGCAGAATTTCTCTGCAAATCCAAACAGATACAGCACTATGGAGACTGCATAAAAGAAACTGCTTCAAGGTATAGCAGGACCCATTATTGAATTGCTGGAAATTATTACTCTAGAAAAATATTTCACTTTTACACATGGATTTTCTTATAAGACAACATTTTATATAAGGGATCCTTATGGCAGATGGGTGATAGGAAGGGCAAAATAGGAGGAAAGATCCATAAGTAAAGATGCAATCAGCTTCAGTTAGTAAGTACAATGGGCAGGATGTAAGAGGATATCTGGTTCTTTTATTTTGACACATGCTAAATCTTTTATACACAAGAAAATATTCTAGTTTCAATATATTTATGCTATTTTCTTAATTTGTATTTCAGCATTCAATAAGCATGTACTTCCAGAAGGACTTTGGTCTGTCGTTATAAATTAAACACATGTCTTTTCAGATGTGTTTTTCAGTGCATTTTATAGCATAGATAATATAGAGAGAGGTTGATGTGGAAATGATTGTTTTTTTTTAAAGATTTTATTTATTTATTCATGAGAGACACAGAGAGAGAGAGGCAGAGACATAGGCAGATGGAGAAGCAGGCTCCGTGCAGGAAGCCCGATGTGGGACTCGATTCCAGCATCCTGGGATCACGCCCTGGGCCAAAGGCAGATGCTCAATCGCTGAGCCACCCAGGTGTCCCGGAAATGATTGTTTTTATATTCATCCAATGAGTCACCAACATGTTCTCAAAATGACTTATATGTATTAAGATACATGCATGACAGATTCTATACTGCAGAAATAATGTTGATTTTGTAATAATTAACATAAAATTAAGCTTTTCCATTCTCTCATCCTCTCTATCCTCATGATTGAATTTCACATCTTTGGCGATGAGTACTTACTTAGACGTTGAGTACGTAGACATACAGTTGATGTGTTCAGATTCTGGGTTAGAGGAAGATGCTTAGAAACTCAGTTGTGAGTCTTTTTTTAAAAAAAGATTTTATTAATTTATTCATGAGAGAGGCAAAGGGAAGAGAAGCAGGCTCCATGTAGAGAGCCCGATGCAGGACTTGATCCCGGGATTCCAGGATCAAGCCCTGAGCCAAAGGCAGACTCTCAATCGCTGAGCCACCCAGGCATCCCAGTTGTGAGTCTTTAAAAAGAATAAGGGTGGGGTAATCACACTACCTGATATTAAGTCCTGCTATATAGCTACAGTTAGTTAGCCTAGCTGTGGTATTGGTAGAATGGTAGACACATGGATTAATGAAACAGAATAGAGAATCAGAAGATAAACCTGCATAAATATACGCAGTTAATTTGTAACAGAAACAAAAGCAGTTCGATGAGGGAAGGGTAACTTTTTCAACAAATGATGTTGGAGCAGTTGGATATCCATAGCCAAAAAGTTGAACCTTAGACCCAAACTTTACACTTTTAAAACAACTCAAATGGATCATGGACATAATTGTAAAAATAAAAAATTAATAAAACTTTTAGAAAAAAAATAAGAAAATCCCCAGTACCTAGTGCTAGGTGGAGTTCTTGCACTTGATACCAAATACTAATTATGAGAGGAAATACAAATAATTTGAACTTCATCCAAATTAAAAATATTTGTGCTTGTATTTTCAACCTCTTTACAGAGACTTTCACAAAACAAATATTTTTAATTTGGAAGAAGTTCAAATTATTTGTATTTCCTCTCATAATTAGTATTTGGTATCAAGTGCAAGAACTCCACCTAGCACTAGGTACTGGGGATTTTCTTATTTTTTTTCTAAAAGTTTTATTAATTTTTTATTTATACAATATTTATGTTTTTGCAAAACACATATCCCACAAAGGGTTCATATCTAAAATATATAAAAACCCAAAACTCATCATTAGGAGAAAAATCCCATTAGAAAAGGAGTAAAAGATATGAACATACATTTCATGTAAAAGGATACACAGATGTTATAAAATTATGTTTAGCATCATGAGCCATTAGGGAAATGCAAATTAAAACCACAGTAAGATACTACATACCTCTAAGAATAGTTAAAATAAAAAATAGTGACACTACCAAATGACAAGTATGTAGAGAAACTGAATTATTCATATATTATTTCTCCTTTGTAGTGCTATTTCATCATGGTTTTAATTTTTATTTTCTTATAGTTCATGACATTGAATGTCTTTTCATATGCTTATATGTATAACTTCTATTGTTGTTTTGTGAAGTATCTATTCAAGTTCTTTGCCCATTTTTAAATGGGGACATTTATTTACTGCTAACTCTTCAGATTTCTCTGTATGCTTGGAATACAAGTACTTTGTTTAATGTGTGATTTTCAATGTTTTCTCCCAGTTTATAGTTTTTCTTTTCATTCACTTCATGGTGTTTTTCAAGATAAAAAGTTGATGAAGTTCAGTTAATCATTTTTCTCTTCTATAGAATGTGATTTCTTTGTCATGTCTCTAAGGATTTGTGTGTGTTAGATAAATTTTATTTTCTAAGAATTTTTTGTCTAAGGAAGATTTTTTCCTGTATTTTCCATTTTGTGTTAATTTTTGCATAAGATTTGGAATTTCATTTAAGGTTCATATTTCTAAGGACTTCCAGTTTGAATACCATTTGTTTAAAAGATGATTCTTTCTCCATTGAATTGCTTTTGTACCTTTGGTAAAAATTTCTTGACCATATTTGCAAGGTTTTATTTCCTTTCTTTTATATTAATCTATGTGTATATCCCTTCATCAGTACCACTCTGTGTTGATTACTGTAGCTTTACCATTAAGTCTTGAAATCCTTTAATGGGTTTCTTACACATTATTGCATTACAATGTTTTAGCTATTCTACTTATATTGTTTTTCCATATAAATTTTAATGCTAACCTTTCTATGTCTACAAAAGTTCCTGCTATGATTGTGATTGGAATTATACCAAGTGTAATATCATTTTGAGTAGAATTGACATCTTTATTGCGTCTTTCAGTCTACAGTTTGCATTTCCATTTATATTGTCTTTAATTTCCAGTATGAGCATTTTATTGTAAAAATGATAAAAATCATATAAAACATCTCATTTTGTTAATTTATATTAAGCTATTTTATCTGTTAGTTGTTAATGATGTCTCTTTTTTTTAGTTTCAGTTTTCAGTTGCACCTTGCTAGCATAAAGGAATACATTTGATTTAAATTGATTTTTGCATGTTATTCTTTTGTGCTACAACTTGATACATTCACTTACTAATTCTAGATGTTTTGTAGATTCTCTGGAATTTTTTATGTAGAAAATCCTAATCTGTGAATCGAGACATTCTTATTTCTCCTTTTCCAATATCGTAGGGTTTATTTATTTTTTTAATTTATTTTTTATTGGTGTTCAATTTACCAACATACAGAATAACCCCCAGTGCCCGTCACCCACTCACCCCCACCCCCCGCCCTCCTCCCCTTCCACCACCCCTAGTTCGTTTCCCAGAGTTAGCAGTCTTTACGTTCTGTCTCCCTTTCTGATATTTCCCACACATTTCTTCTCCCTTCCCTTATATTCCCTTTCACTACTATTTATATTCTCCAAATGAATGCGAGCATATAATGTTTGCCCTTCTCCGACTGACTTACTTCACTCAGCATAATACCCTCCAGTTCCATCTACATTGAAGCAAATGGTGGGTATTTGTCATTTCTAATAGCTGAGTAATATTCCATTGTATACATAAACCACATCTTCTTTATCCACTCATCTATCGTAGGGTTTATATTTTTCTTTCTTCTCTACTCTGGCTACGACTTGAGTGAGAGATATTCTTCTTTCCAAAAACATTCAAACTTTTGCCACTACATATGCACTTTTCATGGGTGCTTTTTATTAGGTTGAAGAATTAGTTTTACATTTCTAACTCATTGTTTTTATTATGAATGAGTATTGAATTTTGTTAAATGCTTTTAGTACCTGATGTTTTTATTCTTCAGACTATTAGTTTGTAGGATTATATTGATCGATTTTCAAATACTGAATCAGTCATGCATTCCTGAGACATACCCCATTTAGTTCTGATATATTATCCTTTATTTCTGGCTTCAGTCTACTAATATTTTTATTGAGGATTATTGCATTTATTTTCATGAGGGATATATTGGACTGTAGTTTTCTCTTTTTGTACTTAGTGTGGTTTTGGTCTTAGCCTAATGTTGGCCTCTTAAAATAGGTTGGGAAGTGTTCCATATTCTATTTCTCAGAAGAGATTATATAGAATTGGTATTATTACTTCTTCAAATATTTATAGAATTTGCCAATGAAAGTATCTGGGCTTAGTGATTTTTTTCAGGAGGTTTAAATAGTGAATTGAATTTCTTTAAGGACAATTCAAGTTATGTGTTTCATTTGCGGAGAATTTTATAGTATGTAGACTTTTAGGAATTGGTTCCATTTCATCTACATTGTCAAGTTTATGAACATAGAGTTATTCATAGTGTTCCCTTTTTCTCATGTTAAGGTCTCTTGGATTCATAATGATTTCTCCTCTTTCATTTCTGATACTGATCATTTAGGTGTGTGGTTTTTTTTTTTTTTTTTGTAGTCATCCTGGGTAGAGGTTTATCAATTATATTGGTGTTTTCAATGAACCAGCTTTTGTTTTCATTGTTTTTCTCGATGTTTGTATTTTCAGTTTCAATGATTTCTGTTCTAGTCTTTTCTTTTTGCTTGCTTTGGCTTTATTTTGCATTTTCTATTTTTAACTTCTTAAGATAAATGTTACATTTGTATTGATTTGAGGGTTTTTTCTCTTTTTAGAATTTTATTTTTATAAGTAATCACTACAACCAACGTGGGGCTCAAACTCATGACCCCTAGATCAAGAGTTGCGTGCCAGGCACCTGAAGACCTTTATTTCTAATGCCTGCATTTAATGCTGTAATTTTCCCTCTAAGAAGTGTTTTAGCTATACTCCACCCATTTTTGACATGTTGTGTTTTTATTTTCATTTACTCAAGATATTTTTTTTATTTTTTCAAGAATTCTACTTTGATCCATAGGTTACTTAGTAGTGTTTTGTTTCATTCCAAACATTTGGAGAGTTTTCTAGTATCTTTGTTTCTGATTTCTTTTTTTTAAAGATTTTATTTATTTATTCATGAGAGTCACAGAGAGAGACAGGTAGAGAGAGAAGCAGGCTCCATGCACGGAGCCCGATGTGGGATCTGATCTTGAGTTTCCAGGATCAGGCCCTGGGCTGAAGGCCCCGCTAAACTACCCTGAGCCACCCGGGCTGCCCTGTTTCTGATTTCGATTTCATTGTGTTGTGGCCAGATAACTTTGTGTGATTGTTATTCTTTTAAATATATACTTTTTCATTGCCCAAAATTTGTTCTGTCTTGGTCAGTGTACCATGTACACTTGAGAGCATGTATCTTGCTGTTGTTAGATGAAATATTTTATAAATATATAGTTTATAAATATCCTTACTTGATTTCTTCATGTTTGTTCTATCAATTACTGAGGAGAGGACTGATGAAGTCTCAAAATAAAATTGTGGATTTGCTCATTTTTCCTCTCAGTTATATCAAGTTTTGCCTCATGTGTTTTGAACCACTGTTGTTATTTGTATACATGCTGAAATGTTATGTTCTCTTGGATAATTGATTATTTATTATTATGTAGTGCTCCTCTTTATCTCTGATAATATTTCTTATCCTGGAGACTTTGATGTCAAAATTTAATATTGCTGCTGGAACTTTATTTTTTGATGAGTCATTACTTTATTAAAATAAAAAACTTTATTGAGCTGCTGTAATTGACTGACTTAGAACATGCAAATCAATGCTTTTTAGTGTATTCACAGATTGTCATACATTTATATCCACAATCTACTTTGGGAAATTTTTCATTGCCTCCTAAAGAAACCCCATATGAGTTGGAAGTTAACTCTGTTCTCCCCTAGTCCCCTAGACCTAGCAACCATTAAGCTACTTCTGTCTCCATAGATTTCCCTATTCTGGATGTTTCATATAAATGAAATCATACAATATGTGGTCTTTTGGGTTTTTTATTTTTTTAAGATTTTTATTTACTTATTCATTAGAAACACACAGAGAGAGGCAGAGACATAGACAGAGGGAGAAGCAGGCTCCCTGTGGGGAGCCTGATGTGGGGCTCCATCCCAGGACCCTGAGATCACGCCCTGAAACAAAGGCAGGTGCTCAATCACTGAGACACCCAGGCATCCCTGTATGTGGTCTTTTGTGACTGAATTTGTTAACAATGTTTACAAGGCTCAGCCATGTTGTAGCATAAATCAGTACCTCATTCCTTTCCATCATTGAATCATTTTCCATTATATGGATACAACTCATTTTGCTTATCACTTCATCAGTTGATGCACATCTTGGTGGTTTTCTCATTTTGGTTATTATAGATAATGTTAATATGAACATTTGTCTAAAACTTTTCGTGTAGATGTGTATTTTCATTTATCTTTTTAAAGAAGATTGGTTTACTGAGAGAGAGAACATGCAGCATGACAGGAGAAGGAGAGGGAGAGAATCTCAAGCTGACTCCACTCTAAGTGGGGAGCCCAGTGTGGGGCTCAGTCTCAGGATTCTGAGATCATGACCTGAGCCGAAACCCAGAGTCAGATGCTTAACCAACTGCATCGCCCAGGTGCCCGTTTTTGTTTATCTTTGACATAAACTAGAAGTTGAATTTCCAAGTGACGTGGTACTCTATGTTTAATTATTTGGAGGACTAACATTCTGTTTTCTAAAGTGATTGCATCATTTTACATTCCCACCAGTATCTGGCAGGATTCCTGGAGAAGGCTGTTAGAGAATGTGAGCTCCTCTATGTTGCTAGCTCCCAGAGTTTTCATACTTATGCTACTAGTATGCTTGGCCTTCAGCATTTAGTTAAAATTTCTAATTTAATCCTCTTCCTGCCTTATGTGGCATTCAGTATTGTCTTCCCCAGGTAAAGCAAATGCCTTAAACTTGTTTCTTTGTAGAGATTTGGGCTTGCTGTTTGTCCTGTGATCTCTATTATCTGTGATAGTTCCAAGAAAAGTTCTTAATCTACAGGTTGCTTAGCTTTTTACTTGTTGCAAGTTTAGGACTAATGTCTTTCTAGTTTTCTATATCTTCAAGCTTAAAATGCCATTTAGTGTTGAGCTTTAGCTGTTCTTTATATATTGTGGATACCAGTCCTTTATTATAAATGTTTTGCAAAAATTTTCTTTTAGTCTGTTGCTTGCCTGTTCATTTTCTTAATGGTGTTTTTTGACGAACAGACGTTTTCAAGGTTGTTTTAAAGATTTTATTTATTTATTCATGAGAGAGAGGCAGAGACACAGGCAGAGGGAGAAGCAGGCTCCATGCAGTAAGCCTGATGTGGGACTCGATCCCAGGACTCCAGACAATGCCCCGGGCCGAAGGCAGGCACCAAACCACTGAGCCACCCAGGGATCCCCCAGAATTTTTCAGTTTTAGTGAAATCTAGCTTACTGTTTTTTCTTTTATTGTTTATACTTTCTGTAACCTAACAAATATTTTCCTATGCCTAGGTCACAAAGATATTTACAGTATCTTTCTAGAAGCCTTAAAATAATATATATTTAAGGGCATTTTTGATCTTGAACTTTTCTGGTACAATTTTTGTAAATCATTTTACTTTGTGTGTGTGTGTCTAATTTTGGGTTCTCCATTTTGTTCGACTGATCTATCCACTCACTAACACCATACTGTAGCATTATAGTGAATGAGTCTAAAATTAGTAGGATAATTTTGACAACTTTCTTCCTCTTTTCAATATTTTTAGATAGTTTATGTCCTTTCTATTTCCATATAAGTTTTATTTTATTTTTAAATTTTTTAAAAAATATTTTATTTATTTATCCATATAAGTTTTAGAATTAGTTTGTCCATTTCTACAACAAAGACTCCTAGGATTTTGATGGGGGTTCAGTTGAATCTATAGATTAATTTTGGGAAGATTGATAACAGTATTTAGATTCCAATATAGGAAGCTAGCACATATTTCCCTTTGTTTAAGGACCCTTTAATTGTTCTCAGCAATGTTTTATTATTTTCGCTGTACAGGTCTTGTACATCTTTCATTAACTTTGTCTCTAATTAATTATGATTTTAGAAGCCATTGCAAATGATATTATTTAAAATTTTTTCATTTTATAATAATTAAGTGATCACTAAATGATTAGCATTTAGTGCTAATTTGATGTATGTATATAATTACTTTTTATACTGTGATGTTACAAAATTCACTTAGTTTTCATAGTTGTTTTACAGATGACTTGGAATTTTCTAACATTTTAACAATTATGTTATCTTCAAATAAAGACCATGCTATTTTTCCCCTTTCTATTACTTTGCTTCTTAATTTATTTTCTTATTACAATGTCTAGACACAATGGCAGAATGTTGAGTAGAAGTGATAAGAGATGGCATTTGTATCTGTTCCTAATCATAAGAAGAAACGTCTTTGATATTTCATTATTTTTTTAAAAGATTTTACTTATTTATTCATGAGAGACATGGAATGAGAGGCAGAGACACAGACAGAGTAAGAAGCATGCTCCTCACAGGGAGCCCGATGTGGAACTCGATCCCCAGACCTGGGATTATGCACTGAGCAGAAGGCAGACGCACAACTGCTAAGCCACCCAGGCATCCCTGATATTTCATTAACTATACTGTTAGATATGTATTTTTTTACATGCAAATCATCAGGTTGAGGAAGTTCCCAATTGTCCCAGGAGACAATTTTTATTAGGAATGGTGTTGAATTTTGTTCAATAACCATATAATTTTATTCCTTTAATCTGTTAATGAATAGGGTTGTATTTACTGATTTTTTTTATTGCAAAGCCAATCTTGCATTTTGGGAATCAAACCCTATTTGAACAAGATGCAGTATCCTTTTTATATGTTACTGTATTTGATTTGGTAATATTTTATTAAATATTTTCACATGTGTGAAATGAAGGATATTCTATTGTTCATATGTTCTTGAAGGATATTTGTCTTCAATTATAATTTCTTATAATTCATTTGTCTAGCTTTGTATCAGGATGTAATAGAGGTCTTCTAAATGAATATTTTCTCTTACTGCATTTTCTGGAAGTGTTTGTAGCATTGATATTATTTTTTTACTTAAATATTTGATCAGATTCACTAATGAAGCCATCTGGGCCTATATTTTTCTTTGTGTTATCATACAGTTTTAAATTGTGCTTATTTAATGAACATTATGTCATGAGAACTTTCCTTTTTCATTAAATATTTTTCAAGAATCAAAATTTTTTCAGTTGTATAATTATTTGACTAAATATACTGTAATGGATGTAATTAGTCCCCTGCATTTGAATATTTTGGTTGTTAAATATATTCCCTTATTGATCTCTTATTATGAAACAGTAAAACAAATTATGATGCTTATTTCTCTAAAACATACATCTATGTGTATGAATATTTATATTACATTATATACTATATAAAACTATATAGTAGAGTATATTGTACACATTGTGTATGTACATAATAAATATATGTGTATATGCATGCATGTGTATGCACACACACATGCTGAGAGAGATAGGACGATTGACAGACTCTGGTATTAGATACATTGGAATGTTAACACAGTCCAACGTTAGATGTTGAGAGTTCAGGAACTTCTTGTGCTCTTTTCATAGTTTTCAGTATTTCAATATTTTTTTCCAGACTGTCAAAGTCAGTTTTTTATTAGGAAGGAAAAAAACCTAGACTGTTCTTATTCTTGGGAATTAAAAAATAAGGGATTTCTTAAGCTATTACAGGTTGAGAAATTACTAACATACTATATAGTAAATCAAATTCTGGCAATGTTCACATTTGAGATTTTTTCCCCCCAACATTCGAATGTTAAATGATATCTAAGTTGGTATAGTATTTCAGGCTCCCATGGGAATTGCCAAATGATTAAGAGGGTACTTTTGCTCTTTGGGAATAGGTCCAGCTTTTATTTTTTCTTCTTCTTCAAAGTCTTAAAGAGATGAAAATATTCAAAGCAAAAAAAAAAAAAAAAAAAAGAAAATATTCAAAGCAAAGGTGTTTTCTTATTGTTGTTGTTCCATTTGGTTTATAGTGTTGAAGGCTACACAATGTTAGGAGACACCAGAGAATTGACTTGAAGTTTTAAAGTTGTTTGAGAAGGGGAACAGAGAGATTAGGAATCATTTTGAAGAATTATCCAGGCAATTGGTTTAATGTGACCAATGATAGGATAAAGTAAAAGTTTTAGAACATGTAATTCATTGCGACTGATGTAGTGTTTCAGGATAATTAAGAAATAAACTTTATTGCTCTCTCTCAAGAAATATTGGAGAAAAAACATATGGTTACTTCATCAGGTGCAGGTAGAATGATTAGGGGGTGACAGTTTAAAGGTGTTACCTAAACTCCTTGACTGATTATTTGGGAAGTGACAGCTTATAAGTTTTAGAAGAAATATTGAGAGAATGAAAACTAGAGGGTGTTTTAAAAGGTGCATGTATAGAAGCAGAGATCCAGTACTAACCCTTCCCTTTCAACAAAATTGGGGAAAGAAAGATAAAATCATTAGAAGTCTAAGATTATTTAGGTTGTTCAGAGCAACCTTGAGGGATGAGTATAGCAGGAGGAATGGGACCAAAGAAGAATGAGAGTTGGTTGGGAGTTCAAGAGAAATACTAGAAATGAAGTAGAGAAAAATCTGGAAGGGTACTGGGCATAGGGTGAGGAAGGTGTTTGTTTTTTTACATTCCCAAATTTGTATGATTCCAGAATGTCTGAAGTATGTTATTTTTGCATCAACCTAGATTTAAATGATGCTAGGAACAAATAATCAGGCTATTAAAATGATGAAGAACAGGAAGGTTTGAGAACCACTGCTATCTAGTGTAAAAGGCTGATTTGTTCTCATTTTGTCCTAATCCATAACCCCCTTCCTCTTCTACCCCATCACCCTGTCCCCTTAAACACATATGTGGATCATTTCCTTCATCTGGAATAGATGTCACTAATTTCAAATTTGTTTTGTCTTATCACTCCTTTTTTCAGTACTGAACTAAAAGTACACTATTTATAGCTGTTCACTGTTTTGTTGAGGTGCCAAATTGAGTAATGCACCTTTAGCCAGTACAGAGCAGGTCACTTAGTTTGTAAATGAGCCTAGGCAACTGCCTGCTGGACAGCTATATTCTGGCTTATTTCTTCTGCTCATTATGAGGTACACTTTGTGGTCAAGTTATAAATGGTATGAATGTATGTATATATGTATATATGTATGCATTTTTAGTCAGAATGAACCTACCCAGAAAGCTATCTGTGAATGATTGTGATAGAAGTGAAGTAGTGTGAAAAAGTTACCTTTGATCATGACATAGTTGTGTAAATGAACTTCCAGTTACATAATACTGCAATTTGTTTGGAACATTACATATCGTAGTGCTTTTTGTAATTTGAGGATTTGGTAGTTTGAAGATTTATGGAAAGCATTTGAAAATTTATGAAAGCATTCTACCTGTCTTCTCTTTTTTCCCCATTTAGGCAGTGATCAAAGTCTTTTTTTTTAAAGATGTATGTATGTATGTATGTATGTATGTATTTATTTATTTATTTATTTATTTATTTATTTATTATAGACATAGAGAGAGAGAGATAGAGGGCAGAGACACGGGCAGAGGGAGAAGCAGGCTCCATGCCGGGAGCCCGACGCAGGACTCGATCCCAGTATTCCAGGATCACGCCCTGGGCCAAAGGCAGGCGCTAAACCGCTGAGCCATCCAAGGATCCCCAGTGATCAAAGTCTTGTTGGGTTATTTGTGTTTCCATATTTGATTATTTGAAAGGTAGGAGACCAAAGGAGAAGGAACTGGAGCTCCTATGGTGGGACAAATTGAAGTATCACGTGTGTGTGTGTGTGTGTGTGTGTGTAAGTGTGTTTGTAGTAAGATGTGTGATGAACATGGATAGGACTTAGAGAATATAGACCAGAACCAGGAGAGGAAGCAGGTTTTAGCAGTAGGCAGTTTGTTAGTTCAGTTACCTGTATAGACAGCATGGTTGAGTGTGGTAGGTAATGCTTACAGATGAGTTGAGTACAAGAACCAAGGTAGCTGGTAGGAGGCAATGTGCAAAAATCCAAGTCAACGTGATAGGTCTGACAGTGGGATTGGAGTAAAGTTGAAAGGGTTTTACAGTGACCACTCATGTAGCCACTACCTAGATTTTACCATTAAATTTTGCTATAATTGTTTTATCTCTGTCATTTTATTCATTTCATTACCTGTCCGTTAATTCATACTAATTATTCGATGTATTTAATTGTAAATTGTGGATTTACATCTTATGATTGTGCATCAGAAAAATTAATATTGTTAAGATGGCAGTACTGCACAAATTGATCTAAAAATCCAGTGTTGTCTCCATAAAAATTGCTGCTGACTTCTTTGCAGAAATTGAGAAGCTGACATAAAATTCATATGAAAATACAAGAGACCCAGAATAGCCAGAATAATCTTGAAAAAGAAGAACAAATTTGGAGGATTCAGACTTCCCAATTTCAAAACTTACCAAGTTGTGGTAATCAAGACTATGGTATTGACATAAGGAGAGACATATAGATTAGTGGAATAGAATTCAGAGTCCAGAAATAAACCCTCATTTTTATAGTCAGTTGATTTTTGACAGGGGTGCCAAGACAATTAGATGGAGGAAAGAATAGGCTTTTCAACTAATGGTCTTGGGTCTGCATGCAAAAGAATAAGGTTGGAGCCCTACCACCACTATGTAGAAAATTTAATTCAAAAATGGGTTTTGTATATGAAATGCAAAGAATAGACAAATTCGAATAGACAAAGTAAATTAGTGGTTGTCTAGGGCTGGGAGGGGGTTGGAAGAAAATAGAGAGTGACTAATGAGTACAGGATTTCTTTTTGGGATGATAAAAATATTCTAAAATTTATTGTGCTGATGGTTGTAAAACTCTATGAATATACTAAAAATCATTGAGCTGTACAGAAACTATGGCTCAATAAGCTGTTGGAGAAAAACAAGTAAATTGCGGAAATAAGTACATTTCCTTCTAAACATTTCAACATATATTATTAATATATATTCAGAAGTCAGTATTTACATATTTTGTATAAAAGTATATAAAGTGAAATGCATAAATCTTAAGTGTGCATTCACTGAATTTTGACAGATGCATACACCTGTGTAACCCATTCTCCTATCATGTAATAGAATATTAACATCACCCCTAGAAAGTTCCCTTTTCTCTTACACCCTATGAGAGGCATACTTTGTTCAGATTTTTTCTACCACAGAATCATTTTGCCTCTTTTACTATTTTTATATATAAATGGCATCACATAGGTACTGTTTGGTGTAAGATTTTCACTCAGTATGCCTTTTTTGAGAATAATCCATGTTGTATTCTTTTTATGGCTGACTTGTACTACATTATATGAATTAATCAAAGGTTGTTTATTCATTATCATGATACATACCTAACCTCTTTCCAGTGTCTTGATATTATGAATGAAGCTGCCACAAACATATCACAAGCCTTTTTGTGAACCTATGTTTTTATTATTTCTCTTGGATAAATGCCTAGGAAGGGAATTTTGGGGTCATAGGGAAGATGCACGATTACCTTCATAAAAAGCTACCAGTTTTTCCAAAATGCTTATGCCATTTTACATTACTATCAATAGTATATGAGAGTTTCAGGGCAGCCTGGGTGGCTCAGCGGTTTAGCGCCCCCTTCGGCTCAGGCCCTGATCCTGGAGGCCCGGGATCCAGTCCCTCGTGGAGCTCCCTGCATGGAGCCTGCTTCTCCCTCTGCCTGTGTCTCTGCCTCTCTCTGTGTGTGTCTCATGAATCAATAAATAAAATCTTAAAAAAAAAAGAGTTTCAGTTCTTTCGCAACGCCTCCAGTATTTCATGTTGTCAGTCTTTTTAGTCATTCTGCTGATTGTACAGTGGTACCTCATTGTGCTTTTAATTTGCATTTCAATGATAATGAATGATGTTGGTCACTTTTTCATGTCCTTATTGGCCATTTGTATGTCTTATTTTGTAAAATGTCTGTTCAAATCTTGTGCCTCTGTTTCCATTAGGTTGTTTTTATTTATTTATTTATTTATTTATTTATTTACTTACTTATTTAATATTTTTATTGAGTTGTAGGTATCTTTTTATATTCAAGATATCAGCTCTTTGTCAAATATAGTATATCTTCTTCCATTCCCTGGCTTGCTTATTCATACTGATAATGATGTCTTTCAAAGAATAGACATTTTGAGTTTTCTTTTGTTTTTGTTTTACATTTTGAGTTTTCATGAACTCTTTTTTTAAATAATAAATTTATTTTTACTTGGTGTTCAATTTGAAACATACAGAATAACACCCAGTGCTCATCCCATCAACTGCCCCCCTCAGTGCCTGTCACCCATTCACCCCCACCCCTCGCCCTCCTCCCCTTCCACCACCTCTAATTCATTTCCCAGAGTTAGGAGTCTTTACGTTCTGTCTCCCTTTCTGATATTTCCTACCCATTTCTTCTCCGTTCCCTTCTATTCCCTTTCACTATTATTTGTATTCCCCAAATAAATGAGAACATATAATGTTTGTCCTTCTCTGATTCATTTATTTCACTCAGCTTAATACCCTCCAGTTCCATCCATGTTGAAGCAAATGGTGGGTATTTGCCATTTCTAATGGCTGAGTAATATTCCATTGTATACATAAACCACATCATCTTTATCCATTCATCTTTTGATGCACACCGAGGCTCCTTCCACAGTTTGGCTATTGTGGACATTGCTGCTATAAGCATCAGGGTGCAGGTGTCCAGGCGTTTCATTGCATCTGTATCTTTGGGGTAAATTCCCAGCAGTGCAATTGCTGGGTCGTAGGGCAGGTCTATTTTTAACTCTTTGAGGAACCTCCACACAGATTTCCAGAGTGACTGCACCAGTTCACATTCCCACCAACAGTGTAAGAGGGTTCCCTTTTCTCCCCATCCTCTCCAACATTTGTGGTTTCCTGCCTTGTTAATTTTCCCCATTCTCACTGGTGTGAGGTGGTATCTCATTGTGGTTTTGATTTGTAATTCCCTGATGGCAAGTGATACGGAGCATTTTGTCATGTGTGTGTTGGCCATGTCTATGTCTTCCTCTGTGAGATTTCTGTTCATGTCTTTTGCCCATTTCATGATTGGTTTGTTTGTTTCTTGGGTGTTGAGTTTAAGAAGTTCTTTATAGATCTTGGAAACTAGCCCTTTATCTGATAGGTCATTTGCAAATATCTTCTCCCATTCTGTAGGTTGTCTTTTAGTTTTGTTGACTGTATCCTTTGCTGTGCAAAAGCTTCTTATCTTGATGAAGACCCAATAGTTCATTTTTGCTTTTGTTTCTTTTGCCTTCGTGGATGTATCTTGCAAGAAGTTACTGTGGCCGAGTTCAAAAAGGGTGTTGCCTGTGTTCTCCTCTAGGATTTTGATGGACTCTTGTCTCACATTTCGATCTTTCATCCATTTTGAGTTTATCTTTGTGTATGGTGAAAGAGAGTGGTCTAGTTTCATTCTTCTGCATGTGGATGTCCAATTTTCCCAGCACCATTTATTGAAGAGACTGTCTTTCTTCCAGTGGATAGTCTCTCCTCCTTTGTCAAATATTAGTTGACCATAGAGTTGAGGGCCCATTTCTCAGTTCTCTATTCTGTTCCATTGATCTAGGTATCTGTTTTTGTGCCAGTACCACACTGTCTTGATGACCACAGCTTTGTAGTACAACCTGAAATCTGGCATTGTGATGCCCCCAGATATGGTTTTCTTTTTTAAAATTCCCCTGGCTATTTGGGGTCTTTTCTGATTCCACACAAATCTTAAAATAATTTGTTCTAACTCTCTGAAGAAAGTCCATGGTATTTTGATAGGGATTGCATTAAACGTGTAAATTGCCCTGGGTAACATTGACATTTTCACAATATTAATTCTCCCAATCCATGAGCATGGAATATTTTTCCATCTCTTTGTGTCTTCCTCAGTTTCTTTCAGAAGTGTTCTATAGTTTTTAGGGTATAGATCCTTTACCTCTTTGGTTAGGTTTATTCCTAGGTATCTTATGCTTTTGGGTGCAATTGTAAATGGGATTGACTCCTTAATTTCTCTTTCTTCAGTCTCATTGTTAGTGTATAGAAATGCCACTGACAAAAAAAAAAAAAAGAAATGCCACTGACTTCTGGGCATTGATTTTGTATTCTGCCACACTGCCAAATTGCTGTATGAGTTCTAGCAATCTTGGGATGGAGGCTTTTGGGTTTTCTAAGTAGAGTATCATGTCATGTGCGAAGAGGGAGAGTTTGACTTCTATTTTGCCAATATGAATGCCTTTAATGTCTTTTTGTTGTCTGATTGCTGAGGCTAGGACTTCCAGTACTATGTTGAATAGCAGTGGTGAGAGTGGACATCCCTGTCTTGTTCCTGATCTTAGGGAAAGGCTCCCAGTGCTTCCCCATTGAGAATGATATTTGCTGTGGGCTTTTCGTAGATGGCTTTTAAGATGTCGAGGAAAGTTCCCTCTATCCCTACACTCTGAAGAGTTTTGATCAGGAATGGATGCTGTATTTTGTCAAATGCTTTCTTTGCATCTAATGAGAGGATCATATGGTTCTTGGTTTTTCTCTTGCTGATATGATGAATCACATTGATTGTTTTACGAGTGTTGAACCAGCCTTGTGTCCCAGGGATAAATCCTACTTGGTCATGGTGAATAATTTTCTTAATGTACTGTTGGATCCTATTGGCTAGTATCTTGTTGAGAATTTTTGCATCCTAGTTCATCAGGGATATTGGTCTATAATTCTCCTTTTTGGTGGGGTCTTTGTCTGGTTTTGGAATTAAGGTGATGCTGGCCTCATAGAATGAATTTGAAAGTACTCCATCTCTTTCTATCTTTCCGAACAGCTTAGTAGAATAGGTATGGTTTCTTCTTTAAACGTTTGATAGAATTCCCCAGGGAAGCCATCTGGCCCTGGACTCTTGTGTCTTGGGAGGTTTTTGATGACTGCTTCAATTTCCTCCCTGGTTATTGGCCTGTTCAGGTTTTCTATTTCTTTCTGTCCCAGTTTTGGTAGGTTTTGGCTTTCCAGGAATGCGTCCATTTCTTCTAGATTGCCTAATTTATTGGCGTATAGCTGTTCATAATATGTTTTTAATTTTTTTTTTATTTATGATAGTCACAGAGAGAGAGAGAGAGAGAGAGAGAGGCAGAGACATAGGCAGAGGGAGAAGCAGGCTCCATGCACCGGGAGCCTGATGTGGGATTCGATCCCGGGTCTCCAGGATCGCGCCCTGGGCCAAAGGCAGGCGCCAAACCGCTGCGCCACCCAGGGATCCCCTCATAATATGTTTTTAAAATCGTTTGTATTTCCTTGGTGTTGGTAGTGATCTCTCCTTTCTCATTCATGATTTTATTAATTTGAGTCTTCTCTCTCTTCTTTTCAATAAGTCTGGCTAATGGTTTATCTCTCTTAATAATTCTTTCAAAGAACCAACTCCTGGTTCTGTTGATCTGTTCCATAGTTCTTCTGCTCTCAATTTCTTTGAGTTCTGCTCGAATCTTTATTAACTCTCTTCTTCCGCTGGGTGTAGAATCTATTTTCTGTTTTTTCTCTAGCTCCTTGAGGTGTAAGGTTAGCTTTTGTATTTGAGTTCTTTCCGGTTTTTGAATGGATGCTTGTATTGCGATGTATTTCCCCCTCAGGACTGCTTTTGCTGCATCCCAAAGATTTTGAACGGTTGTATCTTCATTCTCATTAATTTCCATGAATCTTTTTAATTCTTCCTTAATTTCCTGGTTGACCCTTTCATCTTTTAGCAGGATGGTCCTTATCCTCCACGTGTTTGAAGTCCTTCCAAACTTCTTGTTGTGATTTAGTTCTAATTTCAAGGCATTATGGTCTGAGAATATGCAGGGGACGATCCCAATGTTTGGTATCGGTTCAGACCCGATTTGTGACCCAGTATGTGGTCTATTCTGGAGAAAGTTTCACGTGCACTAGAGAGGAATGTGTATTCAGTTGAGTTTGGATGTAAAGTTCTCTAAATATCTGAAATCCATCTGGTCCAGTGTATCATTTAAAGCTCTCGTTTCTTTGGATATGTTGTGTTTAGAAGACCTATCGAGTGTAGAAAGCGCTAGATTGAAGTCACCAAGTGTAAGTGTATTATTATCTAAGTATGTCTTAACTTTGGTTATTGATTGATATGGTTGGCCGCTCCCACATTCGGGGCATATATATTGAGGATTGTTAAGTCCTCTTGTTGGATAGATCCTTTAAGTATGAGATAGTGTCCCTCTTCATCTCTCACTACAGTCTTCGGGGTAAATGTTAGTTTATCTGATATAAGGATGGCTACCCTGCTTTCTTTTGAGGACCATTTGAATGGTAAATGGTTCTCCAACCTTTTATTTTCAGGCTATAGGTGACCTTCTGTCTAAAATGAGTCTCTTGTAGACAGCAAATAGATGGTTTCTGCTTTTTTTTATCCAATCTGACACCCTGTGCCTTTTGATGGGGTCATTAAGCCCGTTCACGTTCAGAGTTACTATTGAAAGATATGAATTTAGTGTCATCATGATATCTATTCAGTCCTTGTTTTTGTGGACTGTTCCACTGAGCTTCTTCTTAAAGGGGAATTTTAAGAGTCCCCCTTAAAATTTCTTGCAGAGCTGGTTTGGAGGTCACATATTCTTTCAGTTTCTGCCTGTCTTGGAACCTCTTTATCTCTCCTTCCATTTTGAATGAGAGCCTTGCTGGATAAAGTATTCTTGGTTGCATGTTGTTCTCATTTAGGACCCTGAATATATCCTGCCAGCCCTTTCTGGCCTGTCAGGTCTCTGTGGAGAGGTCTGCTGTTACCCTAATACTCCTCCCCATAAAAGTCAGGGATTTCTTGTCTCTTGCTGCTTTAAGGATCTTCTCTTTATCTTTGGAATTTGCAAGCTTCACTATTAAATGTCAAGGTGTTGAACCGTTTTTATTGATTTGGGGGGGGGTTCTCTCTATTTCCTGGATCTGAATGCCTGTTTCCCTTCCCAGATTAGGGAAGTTTTCAGCTGTGATTTGTTCAAATACATATTCTGGCCCTCTGTCCCTTTCGGCGCCCTCGGGAACCCCAATTAAATGTAAGTTTTTCTTCCTCAGGCTGTCGTTTATTTCCCGTAATCTATCTTCATGATCTTTTAATTGTTTGTCTCTTTTTTCCTCAGTTTCCCTCTTTGCCATCAACTTGTCTTCTATGTCACTGACTCGTTTTTCCACTTCATGAACCCTCGCCGTTAGGACTTCTAGTTTGGATTGCATCTCATTCAATTAATTTTTAATTTCTGCCTGATTGGATCTAAATCCTGCAGTCATGAAGTCTCTTGAGTCCTTTATGCTTTTTTCTAGAGCTACCAGTAGCTGTATAATAGTGCTTCTGAATTGGCTTTCTGACATTGAATTGTAATCCAGATTTTGTAACTCTGTGGGACAGAGGACTGTTTCTGATTCTTTCTTTGGAGGTGAGGTTTTCCTTCTAGTCATTTTGCTCAGTGCAGAGTGGCCAAAAACAAGTTGCATTGGGAAAAGGAGAAAAAGAGAGGAGAGAAAGAAGGAAAGAAAAGAGAAAAAGAAAAAAGAAAGAAAAAGAAAGAAAGGGAAAAAAGGGTGGGGGAAGCAAACAGAAATCAAAAGCCAAAAAAAAAAAACAGGGGGGAGTATCTTCTGATTCTGTATACTTTAAGTCCCTTGATTTCCCCTGGAACTTGCCCGTCTAGCTGGTCTTCTGGGGGAGGGGCCTGTTGTGCTGATTTTCAGGTGTTAGCACTTGGGAGAGCTGCTCTGCCCCCTGCCTGGTGCAGGGCTCAGTGGGGGTTGTTTACCCCGTGAGGCCCCAGGAGGAACAACCCCAGTGGCTGCGGCAGCTCTGGAAACCTGGATTCAGCACCTGCAGGAACTACTCCGTCTGCAGGGCCTGGAGGCTCCGGGGCGGGGCCGCTGATATGCTCAGCTCGGGGCAGGAGCGTCCTTGCTGTCCCGGGCACTCCTGGCCTCTGTCTGTCCCGGGGGAGGTCGGATCCTGGGCTGTGTCCTGGCTCCCTGTGCTCCCGGGCCTGCGCTGTTGGATTCCCGCATCCTGCCGTGCAGCCCTCTCTCCGTGTAGCCGCCCGAGCCCCCCCGAGCTGCTCCCACCCCGCACCCCCCTCCGCCGGAGCCGCCGCCCGAGCTCCTCCGAGCTGCTCCCGGGTCCAGCCTTGCGCACGCTGCAGCCCTTTAGGGAGCTCGGCGCACTCTGAGTTTTGATGAACTCTTGTCAGTTTTTTCTCTTTGTGGTTGTTCTTTTCTTGGTCCCGTCTAAAAAAAAATCTTTGCCTAACTTCACCCCATAACAATTTGTGGTTTTTAGCATTTTGTGTTTTTGTCCATGATCCATTTCAACTAATTTTTATGTTTGGTATGGGGTAGGGATTGATGCTAATTTTTTTCCCATAGTGATATTCAGTTATCTTAGTACCATTTTTGCAGATATTTTCCCTATTAAATTGCTTTGACACCTTTATTGAAAATCAAATATACTACATTCTGTTTTATTGATTTATTTGTTAATTATGATGATGATACCACACTTTTTTTTTTACCACACTGTCTTAATTATTGTACATGTATACTAGGTCTTAAAGTCACGTTTGTGAACACCCCTACAAAGATTTTTTCAAGATTTTATTTATTTATTCATGAGAGACACAGAGACAGAGACAGAGACAGAGACAGAGGGAGAAGCAGGCTCCACACAGGGAGCCTGACGTGGGACTCAATCCTGGGACTCCAGGATCATTCCCTGGGCTGAAGGCAGGCGCCAAACCGCCAAGCCATCCAGGCGTCTCTGCCCCTACAAAGACTAAGCAAAAGATCTAAATAAAGAAAAGCAAGATTTTAACTAAGGATGAATGTCCTTTCCTGATATAAATAATGATTCACTTTGAGTATTTTCAACTTGGTTAAATAAACCATTATAATTTTCAGAAAGTCACTACTATGGACAGCCCCAGTGGCTTAGCGGTTTAGCGCTGCCTTCAGCCCAGGGTGTGATCCTGGAGACCCGGGATTGAGTCCCACATCAAGCTCCCTGCATGGAGCCTGCTTCTGCCTCTGCTTCTCCCTCTCTCTCCCTCTCTCTCTCTCTCTCTCTGTCTCTCTGTCTCTCTGTCTCTCTCTCTCTCTTGATCCTGGAGACCCGGGATTGAGTCCCACATCCAGCTCCCTGCATGGAGCCTGCTTCTGCCTCTGCTTCTCTCTCTCTCTCTCTCTCTCTAATAAATAAATAAAATCTTAAAAAAACTCACTACTGTTTATTAGGGAAACTAATGATATGTGTAATTTGGGGCATGATATTTGGGAATATTTGAACCCAGCATTATTAACCTTTCCTGGAAATCTTAGTCGGACTCAGACATCTAGGGCCGCTGCACTACTTTTGCATTGTTCACCTCCTGGGGACGCCATTTACAGTGGCATTATTGGTACAATAGTAAAAGCAAGAAAGAGATTAATTAGAACAGAGAGGAAAGATACAGAAAAGAGATAAGAGAAATAAATGTGGTGTAAATGGCAGGTCCTCACACGTCTGGTATCCTTTAGATATACTAGAAGTGACAGGTTCAATCATTTTATTTTAAAAGTCTCAAAGAAATAGAACAAATAGGGGCACCTGAGTAGCTCAGTCCTTGGAGTCTTCCTTCAGTTCAGCTTGTGATGCAGCTCCTGATTTAGCCTCATGTGGAGCTCCCTCCCCAGTGGGGAACCTGCTTCTCCCTCTGCCCCTCCTCCTCCTGCTGCTTGTGCTTTCTTTCTTTCTCTCAAATAAGTAAAATCTTTAATTGAAAAAGAAATAAAGCCGATAAAAGTAGACTTTCTCTGGCTACAGGGTATGTAAATAAGATGACCAGAGTTCATTCCATTCACATCTCTGCTTCTTCTACCCACAGTCCCTAAAGGTGAAATCTAGCATATAATGCTGTTATGTTGCTTTTTAAAATTGGGACTTTGAGAAGTTATGGTGGTTAAAAAAGAGTATTGTGCTACACATCAAAGTGGAAACTCTATGTTTATAATCCTTTGAACTTTTTTTTGCCTCTAAAGCAATTAATAGTTGTCTTAATTGTCTCCCGATTATTGTGTCTCTGATTTGACCATTGGGGATCCTGTATATAGGATTAATTAAATAATTAATTAATTAAAAGATTTTATTTATTTATTCATGAGAGACACAGAGAGAGGCAGAGACAGAAGCAGAGGGAGAAGCAGGCTCCACTCAGGGAGCCCAATGTGGGACTCAATCCCGATACCTCAGGATCACACCCTGAGCTAAAGGCAACGCCCAACCGCTAAGCTACTCAAGTGTCCCAAGATAGATTTATTTATAACCATATATATTTGAGGTTGCTAACATCTATCTAGTTAAACTTAATGTAGTGAATAAAGTACAGTTCTGCATATACATTTACAAATATTTCCTTTATTTCTCCATTTCTTCCAATTCCTTTCCATATTCCAATAACTAAAAGGTGTGCTGTAAAGGTTGATATCTGCCTAATAACCTCAATCAGAAACTATGGCTTTCTCCTAATGGTTCAAAATTTAAAACTTGTCATTTGTTCCTATTATGTAAGTGGGAGAAGGTAGAGCAATTTGCTTACTTTTGTTACTGTTGTTACCTATTTTTCTCTTCATTAGATGTTTTGGCAGGTCATCTGAAACTATGGAGGTTTATTGCAAATGTATTCAGTGATAGCATTGCAGGTAATAGCGTCATGCTGGTTTTCAGTACAACAGTAATGATTTGGCTGCTTAAAGTGAAGAGCAATGAAAATAAAGAGTTCACACTCTTTGATAGTAATTATCTTGATGATATAAATAACAGATCTGGTATTAGAGTAAATATAAACACAATTTAAAGGAACTAGCCATCTTATTATGTGTGTGTTCAAGAAATTAGACTGAATTAAGTAGATTAATAGCACTTTAGTGAAAAAATAGTTGACTCACATATACTTTGGTTTATTTATTTTCTCTAAATCATGAAAGTCTCTTTGAAATGGTAATTCACATTTTTTATGTTTTCATTACAGATTTTACCTGGCAATCTTTATTAATTTTGTTTTAGAATTGTCATTGTTTTTTTCTGAGAATGTTAGAGCCTTTAGTAGGCAGCTCAGTTTTAATACTTGTCTAGTCATAGAGGTATCATAAACTACAGAGAAGCAAAAAAAAAAAGCAGGGAGCAACTTCAGATTGCATTGAAGGTCTGACATCTGTGAAAGAACAGGAGGAAGAGAAAGCTGAGTAGGAAGCATGTCAGACTGCAGTGCAGTTCTAACAAATTTTAGCCAGGCCAATGGAGAGTCCTTGAGCCAGTCACCTCTTAGTGGAGGCCCCTGTTCTATAGGAATGGGTCTGTACTAGAATTCCTGTATGTTCAATCATTGGGAGCAGCCTGGGTAAAGCATAGCCTTGTTCTGAGCATGTTGTTGGGCTGTATATCAACCATGACCCTATATTTTCATGTGTTGTGCACATCCACTTCATGATTTGGGAGCAATTTGTCAGTGCCTGGTGCCTATGGCCCTGTATTCCTGAGGGGCAACTTAGAAGACAGAGGTTGGTTGGATGAGCCGTGGTCTCTCTTCACCACACACACACACACATACACACACACACACATCACATGGTTATAAATACAAAGAAAAATATGAAATAGAAAATGATGGTTTTGCCTTTTTAGGTAGAATTATCAGAGCAGAATTCTCTGAAGAGATAATATTTGACCTGAAACCTGATTGGAGTCAGTGAGTGAGCCAGGCATATGCATATATGGAATTTGGGGCATTCCAGCCAGAGGCAACAGCAAAAGCAAAAGCCCCAAAGCTTGAACATGAACACTCTTTGACACATTTGAGGCAGAACGTGAAGTTAGGCAATAGGACAGTGCAAGAAATAAGGTCAGAAAGGTAGGAGGGGAGTCAGATATTGTGGTCTGTGGACAGGACTTCATGGAATCCATGTGACTAAATTCAGATTTCATCTAAGCATATTTTGCCATTTTAGCTGTAAGTATATTGTGTTAAACATCTTGCTGAAATTCAAATCACTATGGTATTCCATTTCCCTTATCTAAAAACTATTCTCTTAGTTTGTCCTATTAACTTTTCTGTATTTCCTGTAATTCTTTTTTAACAATACTGAAAATTTTCCCATTTGAGTCATCTTAACTACTTTCTGTACATTTAAAATTTTTCCTAACAGTGGTTATGAGAAAGTTTGCATTAGCTCAGTGCATCATTTATTTTACCCCTGGAAACATGAATATATTCAGCAATTATGATGTTGCCTGCCCTTAAGTAGAGTCTCAACTTCTATTCCTTCTAGTTTGAGACCACCTTTCTTGTTGGAGATGAAGAAAACCAAATGTTTCCCAAATAGCAGAGGAACCACTCCTCTGCTACTTTTGTTCTTTTCTAAGCATTTTTCCCCCCTGAGCTTTGGTTCCTTTCAGGTTTTAGTTTTCTTGTGATTGTTCTTACCTGTTTACATTACTCATTTGTGCCTGTCTTCATTTTGTTTTCCCCTTTATTCATCTTTCACATGTTTTAAAAGTCTGATTTGGTTGGAGAGTCTGCTGTGTTGTACCCCTGGTTTATTCCCACATCTCTATTTTCTTTCTCCTTGAGTTCTCATACTTGTTTGATGAATTTTACTTTTTTAGAATTGCACATAATCACTTTCCTATTAGAGTCTTTGCTCATGAAATCATAGTTATAGTTTTGAACTTTCAGAAATTGATTTTTTAGTGTACAGGGTATGAAGTTAAGTGTACTCAGCTTTCTCTTCCCTTATTATTAACCACTCCAATCTGACATTATAGTTTTTCATCCTTAGGTTCCTTTTACTGCCAGATGTCAATCAATTCAACTCTGTTCCTCAGGCTTAAAGTCCAAAATGCTTTTGTTGGAAATAATCTGATTTCAACCATCTTCTCAAGGCTATGAGTCTTCCCAAATTTTTTAAACACATTGGTTCTCAGCCCTGGATGCACATTAGACTTCATTGGTCTGGATTGTGGACAAGGCAGTCAGATTTAGGACTACTATTATAGTGGAAAAAGAAGCTGTGCAGAACTTTTTCTGTTGCCCAGGTGATGAGAAGATTTATTTTTGTTTATTCATTACCATCTTCTTAATATCTCCACTTAACCATGAGATAGTTTTTTCCACCCACTCTTCAAATTATTCTTTTTTCCTTGGTCCTCTGTCTTGCCTAAGAATATTTTATTCTCTAGAAGAATAACTCTTTGCGCTTACAGCCCAAATATATCTTTCAAGTAACCACCACAGTTGTCATTATTTTTGCTTTCTAGATCAACTTTATTCAATAGAAAAGTCACAGCATGTCATGTGTATCATTTTAGATTTTCTAGAAGTGAGATTAAGAAAGCATAAAAAACAGGTGAAATGAACTTTAGTAATGTGTTCTTTAATCCATTGTATCCAAAATAATGTCATTTTAACATGTTATATATAATAAATATATAATTTACTAATGAGGTATTTATAGTCTTTGAAAGCCGATATGTATTTTACATTTATAGAACATCTCAATTTGGACTGGCCACATTTTAAGTGTTCAGTAGGCACATGTGGCTAGTGGTGACTGTATTGGACAGAGCAGGTCCAAGTAAATAATTGTTCATATTATTTTCCTTTGATATCTGATTAGAATTAATCCTTTATCTTTTTATAGTACTTTATTTATACTTCCATCATAGTATTTTTATTTCCTATTGTTTTTATTATATTGTAATAATTGATTTGCTTTGTGTGTTTCTCCAACTAAATTGACAGGTCTCTGAAAGCAGATCCTGTGTACCAGTATTCATCCTTGTACCATCTTTCCTCATCCCCAGCAGTTCTCTTTGTATAGTAAAGCATGCAATAAATGTTTATGGAATTGAGCTGCATCTCTTGATGTACCCACATACTGCAGAGGGTTAGTAACCAGGAATGTGGTTGGTATTCCCTCAATAATAAAGAGAGGTTCTATTTTCAAAACTCTAGCCACAAATCTAGATAGCGTACATTCTGTTTTGATTTGGTCTACTCACATATGTGTAGCTCTTGTTCTACTAGATGTACCACTTGAATGTCCTTTTATGATTTTCTGGTATGCAATATTTATTTTATTCTTTTTGTTTCAAATTCAGTGTTGCCTTGAATTATGTGTGTAGAAGACTAGCCTGATAGACTTTGGTTTTTAAAATTATTTTTGCTAGTTTATGTATGCTTCTTAAAGCTTTTCATCCAGCACTCTACTCTTCACTCACTAGAAATGGGCTGGTGATAGAACTCAGGTATAATCCCTTGTTAACAAATTTGATTAAATAGCACATTGCCAGGTTGTTGCTATTTTTATTAAAATGCTAATTGATTAACTATGTATGAAAGGTATATTGTGGACACTTTATGCTTGTAGAAGGTTTTCTGTCTTCATCTCCCAGATGTTTGTTAAATCTTCCTTTCTCACCTATAATCTCCCTAAAATGAGGCTAAGTTAAGGACAGATTTTTGTCATGACAGGAGCATAAAGTAACAATGTATTTTGAGTAGTATATAAATTGAAGCTGCTTTGGACATAACTGCTGTATTTGAGTGACAAATATTGAAAAAGTACTGCCAGCTTTAATATTAGAGGAAGTTGGAAGTTTTCTAAATATTGACTGCACAATTACCAGACTATTGCACAGAGCTGCAATGATTTAGAGCTCTTATGATTTGTAAGGGGCTGTGGTGGTTATGGTTTACTATTTCCCACCTTTGGTAAGGGATTTTATGTAATCAGTGTCCCATAATCAAAAACATTATTAAGAGAGCATTGTGGGTCTTTTTTTCCTGTTGATTATAGGTGAAACACAGCCATAACTGAAGCATTCCTGCTTTTTGTGATTATACTAAACTAGGATTTTCCTGATTTCTGCCCATGCTGGAAAAT
Organism: Canis lupus familiaris; assembly: GCF_011100685.1. Taxonomy (NCBI): domain Eukaryota; kingdom Metazoa; phylum Chordata; class Mammalia; order Carnivora; family Canidae; genus Canis; species Canis lupus. The sequence goes on from NC_049260.1 coordinate 82,677,183, forward strand.
ACCATGGACGCTTTCATACAGAACACTTGCTTTACTGAAAGTGGTAGTAGGGTTTCCTGCTTTGCTGCCTGTGAAATAAAGATCATATTAGCTTCTCCTACCATGAATACCAGCTGCTGAGATGATCAGCCAGTAATTCTGTTAGAAATGCACAGGAAATGTCGGTCTACTCAGTGAAGAACAAAAAAACAATTTCTTCTTCTTACCTCCCTGCCAGCAGACAACAGGGAGGCCTAGGGCATGTTAGTGCATTTTTGCACTGGCATAGAGCCCTGGAGTTGTACTCACTGAATCTTAAATGCACTTAGAACACAGATTGACTGCTTTATAGGAGACATTCCAGACATATTTATGCTCAGCACAACTCTGAAATTTTTATTCTTATTATCATGGTGCTGTGGTCTTTTTGTTTGTTTCTTTTATCTGTGATGTTAGTACTTTTCCAAGGCCAAGTTAAAACAAATAACTACAGATAAGTTCAACCTGTGCTATTATCTTTACATTTATGGAACTGCATTACTGCCATCCAAAGAAAGATGTTGAAACTCAGGATATGTCTGTACAGGCCTGGTAGAATGGAAAGTCACAGTGCTGTTAGTAGCCAGTCCATAAAACCTTCTTGCCACAAAATCAAGTATTCTTTTCTCATTGAACCCATAGCTGTGATTAACTTATTTAACAGAAAATAAACCATTTTAAGTGGTGTTGGAAGTTTTCACAATACACAGAAGTAAGTTATAACTTTAAACCCAGTGATTTTATTGTGTTATTCATGTTTATCATCTCATCATTCTGAACCACTAATTTTTAGTTGGAAGTTTTGGATACTTTACTTCTAGAGTTAGTAGTGGAAAGAATGGCATTTAGAGGCAAAAGACAAAAATCTGAGTTCAAGTGTTAGCTTACTAAATGGTCCTAATTCAAGTCATTTAAGCTCTCTAAACCTCAATATCTACATCTGAAAGCATAAATATACCTGCATATATCACAGCATTATTACTGAGAGGACCAAATATAATATATGTTATACTGTTTGTAAATTGTAAAGAGCTACACAAATGCTGTGCATCATTTTTATTGTTTTGCAGCCCTTTTATCTCTAAATCTTTAATATATCTATGGCATGTATATAATCCCTTAGTTGCAGGTTAGATATGATGGTGTCACTTGAGAATGTATGTTTCATTTTATTGATGAAAACGTGTGTATCACTAGATTTTCTTAACAAAGCTTCGTATTAAAAATGAATAATAACCATTACAACAGAAACCATTTACGTATAAAGCCCTGCCCATCTCCCTATACCCCTAAAGTAAAATAACTGCCTTCAATTTAAATACAGAAATTAAATGTTTCTTTTGCTGGTTATATTTTTAAAGAAACAATATAAAGTGATTGGGGTTGGGTTGATATCATTTTAAGATGATTTTAATCTGTTATTTGCTTGAGTTCTCATTGCTGAATTTTCTTTGTAAGGGATTTAAACAGGTTAAATCTTAATGCAAAAGTATCTTAAACCTTAGTATCATAGGCTACCTTTTGAGTTCATCATCGCTAGAGGTATAACCTAGGTGAGACTGGATGGCTAGAAATGTTTTTGGTGGATATCATAGATCATATAGAGCTGAGGACTGAAAGCTTCTAATTGGGCTATGTTGTGATCTTTATTTGTGTTTATTCTCAAATTTAGGTAATTAATGTGTCTATATGCTTATTTCCTTCAAATATTGCTTATCCCACTTAAAAGCTTTGGAAATTCTTACTAGGGAAAATCTACTAGAGTAGCATGTGAAAAATAATACATTTTGTGTTTGTTACCAGCTTTCTAAACACTTTTTCTCTTTTGAATGCTTTATGTTAAAAAAAATGAATGCTTTATGTTCATCTTATGTCATTTATTTCATTCTGTCTAATAAATACTATTTGCTTATTTCTCTAATTACTCATTTTAGGTTATAAAATTTTCCAGGGAGATAAGATATTTAATAATCTCCGTATATCCCATTTAATTTGTACAGAGCCAGACTCAATAAAAACTCAATTAAGTTTTGGTTACTTGCACCTAAAATTGGGGTAAAATTGCTCCTGTTTAGTGTAGCTTATACTTTATTTCTTTCTTATCTGGCAGTCATAGAAAGTACTCTTAACAAATGCCATTCTGGTTTAGGATAACTTTCTAATGTAAAAACCCCATTTACACAAATGGCATTAAAAACATCTAGTAACTCAATTATTTAAAAAGCTCTGCATGGAGGCTGCTACTCCCTCTGTTTGTGTCTCTGCCTCTCTCTCTGCATCTCTCTGTGTCTCTCATGGATAAATAAATAAAATCTTTAAAACAAATTTTCAAAAGCTCTCCATTTCACATATTTTCAAATGGTATCCAGAAGTACTTGGAAATAAAGAATTTACCCAAAATAAGCATTGCTTCCTCATCCTAAATGTAAAATCACTAGAGCTAATCTGAGTTACTCATGTATGGATTTTTAATGTTGCAGTACTTAATGATAATGACATGTTTGGTAATTTGTCCAGATTAGATACCAGTGTCTGATAACTGATGACTTTAAATCTTTGTACTCATTTTGAACAGTGTTAGTTTATAAGTATAAACTTAAAGTCCAGCATACATCTCTTTGTTTTTATTTAGACCTGTTACCTCCTTTCCCCAACCTTCTTCTATCCCAACTGAAAAAAGATAGGTTCTTGAAAACGAAATGAATGTATCTTTATTCTTTAGTTATCTTGAAAACCGTTATGTTTTTAATCAAGGAAAAAATCATTAACATGTTAGTATTGGTGAATAACAACATGTTGTAGTCATAATTTATTGAGCCTCCTCATATTTTAAGTTCTGTAGAAAGTGGTAGCTGCTGCTTTGGTTACAAGGCTTTCAAACTGATTAATGTGTTCATCTATAATTTGATTTTTAAGAAATGCTTTTATGATAGAAGAAAATGTTTCCTCTTTGTAGAAAATCTGGCAAAATATCTTGGCTTTTGTTCAGATTTGGGAAGTGAATAGGAATCAGTTTAAAATATTGGAAATTCAAAAAAAATCTCATTCTAGCTCTGGCTGTCATTGACTGGTCCTCTATTTCTTTTTTAAAATGAGGGGAATAGGGGCAGCCCAGGTGGCTCAGCAGTTCAGTGCCGCCTTCGGCCCAGGGTGTGATCCTGGAGTCCCAGGATTGAGTCCCACATCAGGCTCCCTGCATGGAGCCTGCTTCTCCCTCTGCCTGTGTCTCTGCCTCTCTCTCTCTCTCTCTCTCTCTCTCTCTGTGTGTGTCTCTCATGAATAAATAAATAAAACATTTAAAAATAAATAAAATGAGGGGAATAGATTAGGTGATTTCTAAGATTTCTTTAAACTCGGCTAGTAAGGAGCCCCTTGAACACCCTCAGGGGAGTCAGAAACAACACACTGATTGCACTCATGACAAAGCAACAGGATGGGATCAGAAGAGCATGGAGAAGGGAGGCTCAGTGGTTGAATGTCTGACTTTGACTGGGGGCATAATCCCAGGATTCTGGGATTGAGTCCCCCCCATAGGGCTCCCCACAGGGGGCCTGTTTTTCTCTCTGCTTTTGTCTCTGCCTCTTTCTCTGTGCCTCTCATGAATAAATAAATAAAATCTTTGGAAAAGACTCTGCGAGTATTCTTTTATTGATAACATTTATTAGGAAAAATAGCATGATCTATTTATGGATTGTGATAGGATATGAAATAAAGGATGTAACAAAAGATATGTTTTAGCCTTGGACTGTTAAAGGATGGTAAATTCATGCCGTCCAAATCAGAGGTTCTGTGTTAAGAGTTGGCAGGTTAAAGATGACTTCTGTTTTGAAATGTTAATTTAAATTAGTATCTTCCAAGAATTTGTGAGACTCACAAGAGTAGCCATTGTGTAATAATATGACATAGTATTATATTGTATGTATATGGCTTAAAAAATACAACTTATAGTAAAAAACATGTTGCTTTCCTCATCCCCTTTGACTTCCTAGATCAGTTCCTTAAGTATAAAAACTTGCAATAAGTTTTTTTTTTTTATCAACACATTATCTACTTTGTGTTAGGACAGATGAAGAGCTCTTTCTGCTACCACCCTTATATCTTCTACCTCCTCATTGTATGTCATGCTGTCTTCAGTTAAATCACTAAGCAATGTTTCAAAATTTGGCAAATATGAATATTATGAATATGTTGCTTATTGTAGAACCAGATAAAAACTCTATGATTACCTTTCTTTCTTTCTTTCTTTCTTTCGTTTGTTTTTTTTTTTTTTTTTTTTTTTGGTGTTGATCTTTTCCCCAGAGTCTCTAATTACATTTCATCTGTTCTTTTTTTATTTTTATTTTTATTTTTTTCATCTGTTCTCTTTTAAAAAAGATTTTATTTCTTTGTTCATGAGAGACACACACAGAGAGAGAGAGAGAGAGAGAGAGAGGGAGGGAGGCAGAGACACAGGCAGAGGGAGAAGCAGGCTCCCTGTAGGGAGCCCAATGTGGGAATCATCCTAGGACCCTGAGATCACAATCTGAGCCGAAGGCAGACACTCAACCACTGAGCCACCCAGATGCCCTACATTTCACCTATTCTTAACATGCATTTCTCATACACTTTGTTTTCTTGAAATGCCCATCATATTTAGTTTCTTTTTTTTTTCCTGGGAGACTGTACTAGGGACACCATTGTCTTTTTTTTAATTTTAATTTTTGATTCTCTGATGGTATATAAAAATGTACTTCACTTTAATATCCAACAACTTTGCTAAACTTTGTTATTTCTTTTTTTTAAAATACTTTATTTATTTGAGAGAAAGAAAAAGAGCATAAGCTGGGGGAGAGGGACAGTGAGAGAGGGAGCAGCAGAGGCAGAGGGAGAAGCAGACTCCACTGAGCAGGTAGCCTGATGCGGGCTCTATCCCAGGACCCTGGGGTCATGACCTGAGTCTGAAGGCAGAGGCTTAACTGACTGAGCCACCTAGGCACCCCAATTTCATTATTTCTATATATATATATTCTTTTAAATTATCTTTTTATGCAATCATATCATCTGTGAATGACATTTTTGTTTCTTTTTCAAACCTTTTCTTTCCTTTCAATGATGGCTAGGGCCTAGGTTAAATCCAACTCTGTCACATTTTATTTAGAGTTTTTGCACTTACATTCATTGTTAAGATTGATCTCTGATTTTCCATTTGTACTCAGTCCTATTTAGATTTGGTATCATGGTTATGTTAATTTTATTCCTCCTCTTCTGCTTTCTGGAAGAGTTTGATTATATTTAAATTGTTTGTTCTAACTTAATTGCATTATGGTCAGAGATCATGTTCTGCGTGAATTCTATCCTTTGAGGTTTGCTTAGACTAACCATGAAGCCCAGTGTATGTATGGTCAGTTTTTATAAATATCCAAGGTGTGCCTGATCTAAATGTCTGTTCTTCATTTGATGAGTACATTGTTTTATGTATGTTCACTAAGACAAATTTCTAATCATGTTTAAATCTTATACATCTTTACAGATCATTTTGTCTCCATATTGTATCAGTAATCAGAGATCTGCTTAAAATTTGCAGCTAAGACTGTGGATTTATCTGTTTCTCCTTGTAGATCTGGTACTTTAAACTGTGCACATTTGAAGATATTACTAGTGGATACAACTTTAGGTGTTTTTAAAGTGTATTTCTTGTGAACCAAACCTTTTTTCATTTTGAGGTGATGCTATTTTATCATTTATAATGCTTTTTCATCTTTTATTTAAACCTTTTCATGTAACCTTACGCTTTTGTTCTCTCTGGTAAATAACATACATGTTGCAATTTGACCCATTTTTGCAGTCTGAGGATACTTGCCTCTTAAACACTTTTATCAATGTAATTACCTACCTAATTTTTTAGTGACAATATTTTCAAAAATTGAAAGAAGATATGAACACCACTATATTTTCCCGCTAAATTCAATACTTATTAGCATTTTGCCATATTTGCTTTATATTTTTTTTTAATTTTTTTTTAATTTTTATTTATTTATGATAGTCACAGAGAGAGAGAGAGAGGCAGAGACACAGGCAGAGGGAGAAGCAGGCTCCATGCACCGGGAGCCTGACGTGGGATTCGATCCCGAGTCTCCAGGATCGCGCCCTGGGCCAAAGGCAGGCGCTAAACCACTGCGCCACCCAGGGATCCCATTTGCTTTATATTTTTATGTCTCTTGCTCTCCAGTGTCTTTGTGTGCAAGTTTAATGATTAAGTACTTGTGTGTATATATACATTTTGTTTTTCCTAAGCCATTTAAAAGTAATTTGCAGACATCACATATGTTTTATACCTGAATACCCCAACATGATGCCTCACCAAAAGAAAAGGATATTATACTATGTAAACCTATTGTTATCGCACTTGAAAAAATTAAGTGATTTTATTTTATTTTTAAGATTTTATTTCTTTGAGAGAAAAATCACAAGTGTGGGGAGGGGCAGAGTGAGAGGAAGAAGCAGGCTTCCCATTGAGCAGGTAGCCTGACACTAGGCTTAATCCCAGGACCATGATCTGAGCCAAAAGCAGACGCTTAACTGACTAAGCCACCCAGGTGCCCCAACAATGATTTTAAAGTATAATTTAATATTCAAGTCATATTTAGATGTCCCTGATGGTCCTTAAAAGTCTTTTATAGTAGTTCATGTACTACATTTTTTTTTTGCTTTCTTAAATTTTTAAAAATCTAGAGTATGTTGGAAGAAAATTTACAATAGATCTCTCATATCTCTGTATGTCTTGAGAGGAGTTGTGTTGGCTCTTTGATCTGTAATATTTTTTTTAATTTATTTTTTATTGGTGTTCAATTTACCAACATACAGAATAACCCCCAGTGCCCATTCACTCCCACCCCCCGCCCTCCTCCCCTTCTACCACCCCTAGTTCGTTTCCCAGACTTAGCAGTCTTTATGTTCTGTCTCCCTTTCTGATATTTCCCACACATTTCTTCTCCTTTCCCTTATATTCCCTTTCACTATTATTTATATTCCCCAAATGAATGAGAAAATAATGTTTGATCTGTACTATTTTTTAAGGGTGTTTGTGTAGTGAACAACTTGGAAAATAGAAATAGTAATTCTTTTTGGAGGAAAAACGAGGTTTGTTTACTGTCCAGTATAATAAAGATAATATCTCAGAGCAAAGGTCAAGCAAGCTTAATGCCCATTATAAAATATGTGGGTTTTCTAAACATTTAGTTTATCTACTCTAACAGTAATGTGTATCAGAAGGCATTACTTTGTCTTCTTCATGTCACCCCGTGGGAACTGTGGATCAGGGAAACCAGGGCTATTGCTATGAATAATAAATTATTGTCTGGTCAAAATGTCTTGTATTTTCTGCCAGTATCCAGGAATCTACGGCAGGCTAACTTGTTAGCTTCCAACTAGGGAAAAATCTCAGAAACTTGACTATTCTTGACAGAATGGTCATCCTACAACTTTTTCATGACACTGATTTTTTTAACAGCTTCATTGAGATGTAATTTACATACAACTCACCCACCTAAAGTTCAAAATTTAATACTTTTTAGGATATTTACAGACTTGTACAACCATCACCAATACTAATTTTTGAACATTTTAATCAACTCCCAAAAGAAACCCTTAGCTTTCTTATTTCTTATTTCTCCCCAACTCCCCAGCCCTAGGCAACCACCAATCTAGTTGTTGTCTCTATAAGTTTGACTATTCTGAACATTTCATGTAAATTGAATCATTCAACATGTAGTATTTTGGGATGCTTTGGGTGGCTCAGCGGTTGAGCATCTACCTTCAGCTCAGGGCGTGATCCCGGAGTCTTGGGGTCGAGTCCCACATTGGTCTCCCTGCATGGAGCCTGCTTCTCCCTCTGCCTATGTCTCTGCCTCTCTCTCTGCATCTCTCATGAATAAATAAATAAAATCTTTTTTTTTAAAAAAAGTAGTTATTTTGTGTCTGTTTTTTTGCACTTAGTGTAATGTTTTCAAGGTTCATCCATGTTATAGTGTGAATCAGTACTTCATTCCTCTTTATTGGTGAATAATATTCCTTTGCATGCATATACTACATTTTGCTTGTCAGTCTACCAGTTGATGGACATTTTGGTTGTTTTATCCTTTTTTAGGCGGCTCTGGATAATGATACTATGAACATTCATGTATATGTTTTTGTGTGGATATATGTTTCTATTTTACTTATGTATATACTGAGGTGTGGAATTACAGATTTACTGGGTCATATTTTTATTTGAAAAACTACCAGATTTTTTTCTAAAGCAGTTGTACCATTTTGCATTCCCATCAGAAATATATGAGGGATCTAATTGCTTTGGAATCCTTATTAATACTTGCTATTGTCATTTTTTTATTATAGCTATTCTGTGTGTGAAGTTATATTTCATTGTAGTTTTGATCGGCATTTTTTCTGACTGCTAATGATCTTGAGCATCTTTTTATGTGCTAACTGGACATTTGTCTATCTTTTTGGAGAAATGTCAATTCATATTCCTTTGCCCATTTTTATTTTAATTTTATTTTCTTATGGTAAAAAGGTTCCTATATTACTTTCCTACATTCTCCTCCTACCAGTTTCTCTCAGCTATGTCATTATTTTGTTATCAGAGATCATAACTCTTACATGCTGTTCTATCATGATAATTAATTCTCCTAGAATTTGCCTTCAGAGTTAATCTAAAATTTGATAAAAAATGGATAGCAAAAAAAAATGGATAGCAATATAATTATGTATGTATCAGTCACACTTAGAACTTCATATTATGATTGGACTCAGACAAAAATTTTATAATTATAAGCCACAAAGCCTTTGGAGCTCAAAGAAGAATCCTGAATTATAGTCAAATGTAGTCTTATAGATTCATTTGGTTTTTTTCCTATTTGGACCATGACTTTCTTTCATAGATTTTTTTCCTGAAGATTTTGTCTTTATTTTTCTTTTTATCATTAAGAAAACCTTCTTCATCACATCACTAATTTTTAACTCAGTTTCTTAATTATCCTCCTCATTGGATATAAGTATTAAAATACTTCCAAACTCACATATAAAGATACACAAATTCATTTTCCTAAGACCAGCATATGACATTGCATTTTCTTTCTTACCCTACCACTAGGTTTTTTTTTCATCTTTGCCATTCTTTATATATTTAAGAACTGTTTCAAAATTGAATTGATTTAATTACCAATAATTCTAAACTTTTTAATTTTTTTCTCTTCTCATTTATTTACCTGTTTATGTAGAAGTATAATTAACATACAGGGTTGTATTAATTTCAGGTGTACAACATAATGATTCAACAATTCTGTACATTATACTGTGCCTCCATATTAAGTATAGTCATCATCTGTCACCAAACAACATTTGTACAATATTATTGACCATATTCCCTATGCTGTACAAATATTTTCATCTCCGTGACTTACTTATTTTGTAACTAAAAGTTTGTATCTTTTAATCCCCTTTATCTATGACACCCAGCCCCCAACCCACCTCCCCTCTAGCAACCACCTGTTTGTTTTCTGTATTTAAGAGTCTGGGGGGGGGTGGCCTGAGTGGCTCAGTCTGTTAAGTGTCTGCAGTTGGCTCAAGTCATGATCCCAGGATCCAAGGATTAAGCCTTGCATCAAGGTTCCTGCCTCTCCCCACCCCCCGCCCCCCAACTCCTGCTCTTTCTCTCTCTTTCTCTCAAATAAATAAATAAAATATTTTTTAAAAAAGTCTGGGATTTTTTTGGGTATGTTTTATTCTATTTTCTTTGTGCATTTGTTTTGTTTCTTAAATTGCACGTATGAGGGAAATCATATAGTATTTCTCTTTCTCTGTTTGACTTATTTCACTTAGCATTATAACCTCTAGGTCCATTCATGTCATTGCAAATGGCAAGATCTTCTGATTCTTTTTAATGGCTTTATATATACACATACTCCATTATGTGTATATATTACACTTTTTTCTATTCATCTATTGATGGACACTGGTTGCTTCCTTTGCCCATTTTTAAATTGGGTTATTTGTCAGTAAGTTAATAAGAGTTCTTTATATATTCTGGATATAGGCCCCTTATTATGCACATGATTTACAAATGTTTTCCCACTTTATAGGTTGTCTTTCACTATATTGATAGTGTTTTTTGAAGCATAATTTTTTTAACTTCATGAAAATTTTAAAAAATGAATTTTGGAGGTGCCTGGGTGGCTCAGTTGGTTAAGCATCTGCCTTCGGCTCAGGTCATGATCCCAGGGTCCTGGAATGGAGTCCCACATTAGGCTCCCTGCTCGGTGGGGAGTCTGCTTCTCCCTGTCCTCCTCCCCCCTGCTTGTGATCTTTCTCAAATAAATAAAATCATAAATAAATAAATTTTTATGAGATTTAAAACATACCTATTTTTTTCTTTTGTCATTTTTGCTTGATAACATATCTACAAGGCTTTGACTAATCAAAGGTCAGGAAGATTTACTTACATTTTCTTTTAAGGGTTTTATGATTTTAGCTTTTGCACTTAATCTATCCTCTATTTTGGTTTAATTTTTATGTATCATATGAGGAGGAAGTCCAAATTCATTCATTTGCATGTGAATATCCAGTTGTCTCAGCACCATTTGCTGAAAAACCTGTTCTTTTCCTTTAGTAACTGTTTTTGACCCCCTTATAAAAACAAATTCATCATAGATGCATGGATTTAGTTTTGGAGTTTCATGTCTATTCTGTTGATTTAAATGTCTGTCCCTATGCTGGTACCACACCGGTTTGATTACTGTAGATTTGTAGTAAGTTTAGAAAATGAGAAATCTGAATTCTCCAACTTGGTTCTTTGTCAAAACTGTTTTGACTTTTGATGTACCTTGCAATTTCATATAAATCCCCTATCAATTTTAGAGTCAGCTTGTTCATTTCTGCAAAAAAGGCAGCTGAATATTAATAAAGATTGCTTTGAATCTGAAAAAAATCAGAAGTATTACTATCTTTGCAATATTATGTCTTCTGATCTGTGAACATAAGTTATTTTCCATTTATTTAGGTCTTCTCTAAATTCTTTCAATAATATTTTATAGTTTTTAGAGTAAAAGTTTTGTATATCATTAGTTATCTTTATTCATGAGTATTTTATTATTCTTCACACTGTTGTAGAGGATTTTTTACTTAATTTCATGCTAGTGTATAGAAATACAATTGATTTTTTTGTATATTGATGTGCCTTATAACCTTATGAACTTATTAGCTTTAATGATTTTCTATGTAAAAGACTATGTTATATGTGAATAGAGATAGCTTTACTTCTTCCTTTTTAATATGAATGGCTCATCTTCCTGTCTAATTACCCTGGTTAGAACCTCTAGGATGGTGTTCAAAGGAAGTAACAGATGAAACATCCTTGCCTTGTTTTGTTCCTGATATGTAGGGAAATGATTCAGTCTTTCACCATTAATTATTTCACCAATGTTAGTCAAGGGTTTTTTGTAGATGCTTTTTTTTTTTTTTTTTAAAGTACAGAATTTTTTTTTTGAATTTTTATTTATTTATGATAGTCACACAGAGAGAGAGAGAGAGAGAGGCAGAGACACAGGCAGAGGGAGGAGCAGGCTCCATGCACCGGGAGCCCGACGTGGGATTCGATCCCGGGTCTCCAGGATCGCGCCCTGGGCCAAAGGCAGGCGCCAAACCGCTGCGCCACCCAGGGATCCCTGTAGATGCTTTTTATCAGCCTGAGGAAGTTCCCTGCTATCCTACTTATTTTGATAGTAATGTCCCCTCTTTCATTCCTGATTTTAACAATTTGAGTCTTATCATCAAAACTCATTAACTTGAGTGTCTCTTTTTCTTAGTGGCTTGTCAATTTTGTCAATCTTTTCTAAGAAGCAACTTCTGTTTTTTTTTTTATTTTGTCTATTTTTCTATTTTCCACTTAATTGCAACTCACGTATTTATTATTTTCTTCTGTTTGCTTTAGGTTAGCTTGTTCTCATTTCTAATGTCTAAAGGTAAAAGGTTAGTTTATTGACTTGACATTTTTTTAAAACAGGCGTTTACTACTATAAATTTAAGCAATACTTTAAATGGTTCCCATAGCTTTTGGTATTTTGTGGGTTTAGTTTCATTTTTTCTCAAAAAATTTCTAATATACCTTGTGATTTCTCGTTTGACCCAAAGGTTAATTAGGACTAAATTGTTTATTTTTTACATACTTGTGAATATCCCAAATTTCTTCCTATTTGTTATTTCTAATTTCATTCCACAGTCATAGGAAAATATACTTTGTATGATTTTAATCCTTTCTAAGTTTATTAAGATTTACTTTATGATCCATCATATATAATGTTCTATAAAATCTTGAGAAAAATGTATATTATGCGATTTTTGGGTAGAGTGTTGAATAGATGCCTGTTAGGTGTAGTTGTTTTATACTATGGTTCAAATTCTCTATTTCCTTGTTGTTCTTCTGACTTGCTGTTCTACTCATTATTGAAAGTTGGGTATTGAAGTCACCAAGTATTGTTGTTGAGTTGTCTATTTCTCACTTTAATTCAGTTTTTCCTTCATATATTTGGGGCTGTCTTGTTAGGTATGTCTGTGTTTATACTTGTTATGTCTTCCTGATGATTTGACTCTGTTATCATTATAAAGTGTTCTTCTTTATGTCTAGTAATGCTTTTGTTTTGCATGTATTTTGTCTGTTACTAGTATATCTACTCCAGCTTTCCTGTGGTGCTATCTTAGTCACTTCATTGTGCTATCACAAAGTACCACAAATCTGGTGGTTTATATAAAACAGAAATGTATTCCTCACAATTCTGGAGACCAGAACTCTAATATCAGGCTGCCAGAATGGTCAGGTTCTGGTGGGAACCCTCTTCTGGCTTGCATACTACTGATTTCTTGTATCTCTTTACATGCCAGAAAGAGAGATAAGTAACTTTTTGACCTTTTCTCATAAGGACACTAATCCAGCTCTGAGGGCCATACCATCATGATCAAGTTACCTCCCAAAGACTCCGCCTCCAAATACCATAAAATTGGGATTAAGATTTCAGCATATGGGGACATCTGGGTGGCTCAGCAGTTGAGCATCTGCCTTCAGCTCAAGGCATGATCCTGAGATCCGGGATCAAGTCCCACATCGGGCTCCCTGCGAAGAGTCTGCTTCTCTCTCTGCCTGTGTCTCTGCCTCTCTCTCTCTCTCTGTCTCTTGAATAAATAAATAATAAAATCTTAAAAAAAAGATTTCATCATATGAATTTTGCAGGAGTTGGGTTGCTGGGGATGAACATTTATTTAGTCTATTACTGTTGCTATTTACATGACTATTATTTCCATTCTTTTATTTTCAAACTTTTTGTATATTTTAACCTAATATGTTCTATAGACATCATTTGATCTTACAGATAGTCTGAAAATCTGCATTTCGACTGGCTTGTTTAATGCAGTCACATTCAGTGTTATCATTGATATAATTGAATTTTTGTCTGCCTTTTTCTGTTTTCTATATTTCTCATGCATTTTTGGTTCTTCTATTCCTTCTTTATGGTCTTCTTTATTATTAAGTGAATATTTTCTAGTTAAATGTTATAATTCCTTTAATGATTTTCTCCACTGTATATTTTTAGTTGCACTAGTGCTTACCATGGATATCATAACCTGTCAGAATCTACCTAAGATTTATAGCAACTTAATTCCAGTAAGATATAGAAATACTACTCCTCTGAAGCTCTATTCACCTATTCTCCTTTTTATGCTATTATTTTTATACATATTACATCTATATATGTTACAAACTCAGAAATACGTTGTTACAATTAGAATGTCCCCAATAAACTCAGATCCCTTAGGGAGAGCTTCAAAGCTCTCTGGTTTTATGGTTCTCCCCCACCACTACCCTGATTAAACCTCTGTGACAGTGTTCCAGAGTCAAGTGCAGGGGCAGGAACAGTGGCCTGCTTCTTTTGAAGTGACACTCTCCTTTATGAGCAGGGTCACAGGGAAGGACAGCAACATTTGGTCTCCTCAGCTTGTTTCTGCTATCATCAACCCTATGCTCTGTGGATGAGCTGTGGTTAGGCTGTGGTTAAGGTACTCCATCGCCATGCCTGAGGTAGAGCCTTTTTCCTATGAATTGAGGTTGTGTGGAAAACAAAAGCCTTAGAATTCTCAGCTGTTTTAGGTTTGAATAGAGCTTCTACAACTTGGAACTCGGAAAGAGGGAGAGTGAGAAATGCTGGTGACCTTTTCCAGTGAGATGCTATAGTGCTCAGCTAGGAACTGGAGGGAGAAAGAGCTCTGGGTTCATGTCTGCTTCTACCTTGTGTGGAGCTTTTGTCAAGCTAAACGGGGAAGGGAGAAAGAAGGGAGTGGGTCATGGCTACAATGCCATAGATTCTTGCTGTTCATACTGAGATTTAGCTGTAGGTTCTTAGGCCAATACCCAGAGACATAAATTTTATTTTTTCTAAGTGTTACCAGCTATTGTTGTTTTGCTAGTGAGACCATCCACAGAGGTCTTCAAGCTGTCATTCACAAAGCCTCAGCATGGCATTGATTTTTTGAAGAGTCCAAGGTAGTTGTGCTTCCTATGGCCCACATTCCACATTTGTCTGATTATTTCCTTATACCATGTCATTTCACAGTTAATTATACTTGAGATAATTTTTTAAAGATTGTATTCATCTATTCATGAGAGATACACAGAGAGAGGCAGAGGGAGAAGCAGGCTCCCTGTGGGGAGCCCAATGTGGGACTCAATCCCAGGACCCCAGGATCTGTGACCTGAGCCAAAGGCAGACACTCAACTGTTGAGTCACCCAGGTACCCTATACTTGACATAATTACTGACATACTTCTTTTACTTATCCTGCCTTATCTAAGATACCACTTTCTTTCTTTCTTTTGCCATTTTTGGATTTATTGAATATTGTCCCCTCCACTCCTTTGGAATTAACACCTCACTTATCTTCCTCTAAGGTTTACTCTAGGAATTAGAATATCTAAGCTGTATACTTTATCAAAGTCTAAAGTAATCAATACTCATACCCAATTTCTACACAATTACAGTGATCTTACAATACATTCACTCATCCTCCCCTAACTTACATTGTATTATCATTGTTTTTCTTTTAGTTCTATTTTTTTGAACACTGCATCTCTTTTTATAATTGTGTTTTATAGTTGCTATTTGTTCAAATTCATCCACAAATTTACCACTTTTTTCCCCATTACTTTTGATATTTTATACCTTACATTTCAATTTCATTTCTTTCATAAAAAAGAAGATACTCAAAAGATTTGGATTTCCTTTTGTGTAGTCTTGCTGGAGGCATACTTTCTCAGTTTTTATTTGTCTAAAAAATGTCTATATTTTTACCTTGTTTTTGAAAGGTATTTTTACTGTGTAAGAAATAAAATTTGACAGTTTTCTCTCAGTATATTAAAGGATGTCATTCTAGTCTTCTAGCTTCCATTGTACTTCTGAGAACTAATCTATAAATTAATTGTCATTCCCTTAAACACAATCCTTCTTGTCTTTCTTGATACTTTTAAAGTCTTGTCTTTGTTTTAGGTTCTGAGGTTATACTATTTTGTGTCTAGTTTGAGGTTTGATTTTTCTTCCATTGGATCTGTTAGACTTCTTGAATTACAGATATCTTTTTTTTAAAGATTTTATTTATCTATTCATGAGAGACACAGAGAGAGGCAGAGACAAAGGCAGAGGGAGAAGCAGACTCCATGCTGGGAGCCCGACCTGGGACTCAATCCTGGGTCTCCAGGATCACGCCCTGGGCCGAAGGCAGCGCTAACCTGCTGAGCCACATGGGCTGCCCGAATTACAGATATCTTTATTTCTTGAAAACTCTTTGCCATCATTTCTAACTCTTGTCCCTATCCCATTCCCTCTTTTACCTCTTCTGTAAATCTAATTACCTGTATGCTATACACTTCCTCACTTTTTCTTCTATGCTTCTTAACTATTATTTCACATTTTCACATTTTGTATAGAGTTTTATATCTATAGTATATTATAGACAATTTCTTTTTTAAGATTTTATTTATTTATTCATGAAAGACACAGAGACAGAGGCAGACACAAGCAGAGGGAGAAGCAGCCTCCCTGCAGGGAGCCTGATGTGGGACTCGATCCCAGGACCCTGGGATCACGACCTGAGCCAAAGGCAGATGCTCAACCACTTGAGCCACCAGGCATCCCTATTATAGACAATTTCTATTAACTTTGTCATGTTTTAAACTTCACTGTCTCTCTTTAGCTGTATTTAGTCTACTGTGAAGCTCATCCACTGAGTTTTAAATTTCATAAGTTTTACTTCTAAAATTTATATTTTATTTCAGTTCAGCCACAGTACTTTTTTTTTTTTACAATTTCTTGGTTCATTTGTTTTTAGATTTTAAAAATGTCTTTCATAATTGTAAAAATAGTTATATATTTTGTGTCTAGTAATTTTGATATCTGAAATTTTTGTCAAGCAGTTTCTGCTGTCAGGTGTTCCTCTTGTTTTTTGCTTATGATATTTTGCTTCCTTGTATGCTTAGTGATTTTTGAGTAGCATATCTTATTTTCCTGTCAAAAATTTTTTTTAAAGTTTTAATTTATTTATTCATGAGAGACACAGAGCAAAGGCAGAGACATAGGCAGAGGGAGAAGGAGGTTCCCTGCAGGGAGCCCAAAAGCAGATGCTCAACCACTGAACTACCCATGGGGCCTCCAAAAAATTTTTTTTAGAATTCTTTGAAGTTTACTATGAAGGTATTCTTCTACATAGGATTTGTGTGTATTTCTACCCAGCCTCTGGGAGGTTAAAGCAAATTGAGTCTACTCTAAGCAAATTTGCATTTTGAGGTTCCTGGGCCACCCAGCTAAATGATAATTTGGATTGCAAATTTGTATGAAGGCCAGTTTGTGGTTATTCGCTCTCAGAGATGTTTTTCCTATGTATTTCTCTGCTGAGTGCCAAGATAATCTTTATTAAAGGTTCCTGGGGATGCAATCTTGGGGTACTTTTTAATGTATGAAACACCTTTACACTGAAGAAGTTGTGAAACAAGAATCTCAAAATCTCAGTTTGGTAAATGCCCTTAGGACAAAAGTAGTTTCATTAGTCGGTTTACTGTTTGTTTGTTTTTTTCTCTAGGGTTTGGCCTGATAAATCCTATTGTGCTTCTCTCTGATGCTTTAAGATAATTTCACATTTTTAAAGCATTTTTAGTTTTTTTTTAAAGCAGTCCTAATAAAATAAATAAATAAAAAATAAAACAGTCCTAATAGGGGTGCCTGAGTGGCTCAGTGGTTGAGTGTATGCCTTCGGCTCAGGGTATGATCCTGGAGTTCCAGGATCAAGTCCCACGTTGAGCTTCCTGCATGGAGTAGGCGTCTCCCTCTGCCTGTGTCTCTGCCCCTCTCTCTTTGTCTCTCATGAATAAATAAATAAAATCTTTAAAAAAGCCCCAGTCATATCAGTTGGGATACTTAACTAGCCACACATTGGAATATTTCTTTTTTTTTGGCATTTTTTTTAGCATTTTCTATGTCATTATTTTGTAGTGTATATATTTTCAATCACTGAATCAGAATTACCTAGAGATGTTTGCCAAATTTTCAGAATCCTTTAGCCAATTTCAAGCTTACTGAAACAGCATCTCCAAGATGGAGTCCAAGTACCTGAATTTTTGTGAGGTTCTTTGAGTGATCACAATGCATATAGAAGTTTGTTCTTATTTTTACTTTTAATTCTCATAGCTGTTTTTTTTATTGTAGGAGCCTAAGATCTGAAGTTACTGTTTTCTATACTTTCCCTAGCACCGTATGTTGAACAATCCATTATTTTCATATTTATTTGATATGCCAACTTTTATCATATAGTAAATGTGTGTGTGTGTGTGTATGTTTCTGGCCTTTCTATTATGGTTCATCAAGCTGTCTGTTCTTTGAATGATACCATACTGTTTTAATTACTGTAGTTTCATGATGTGTTTTACTATGTCATAATAAAAAATCTTCTATACTTTTTACTATTTTCACCCTAAAAATTACTATGGTTACATCATTTTCTTTAACAGTGTTCAGTGACTTTGCAGAATTAAATAGTTTTTCCAGTTTTTAAAAAGACTTTTTTTTGGCCTTATCTCCTACTATACTTTTTTCATATGGACTTAAGAAGCCCTTAGACTGAAGTACTTAATGTTTACTTTACCTGGCTCTCTGCCTACAAAAATTTTGTGTTTTAATCTTAGTACTTGTCGTGGCCATTTTTCCTCTAGATATCTTTCTCTCCATCCTTCAGAGTTGAAGTCAAGTTTTTTACCTTCTTTCTCTACAGATCTATTATGAACACTCCCAGGCTCAAGGGAACTCTCTTTCTCAATTTTGACAGCAATTATTGACTATACTACTGCTTTTTACTTGGTAAATCCTACTGAATCACAGACTAAAACCTGGATGCATCCTAAAGAGATTATATTGTCCATCTTTGTCATTTTACCAAAGAGAAAAAACTAAGACCTAGGGTATGTGAACGATTCAATTATAGTCTCCTAATGATTCAATTATTGAGGTAAACTCAGAATGTATTTCTTATATTTTAGCATTCATTCTATTACCATTGTCTCCTACATCATTATTTCATTGTATTTACTTAGGCATAGGGTTTTTTTTTAAAAGCCTTGATTTAAAAAAAAAAAAAACTAGAATGGAAGTTTCTTAAAGGTAGCACTCATGTCTACACATTTTTTAGTATGACTAATAGCCCTAATACTGTGCTTTGTGCTTATTGGGCACCTAATTAAAAGTGGCTGTTGGTAAAAAACAAGTTGCTTCATTATCCAAATGTCAAATTGGGACTCTTTCCTTGTGGGCATCACTGTTATAACTGTATGGAAAGTGGCATCTAGTGGTCAGTTTGTGTATTACAATGTCTTTAAACACCCTCTACCTTCCCTCAACCAGTGTCATTATCATTATGTAGGAGGACTAAATAGAATACAAATTAAATTTTAAAATTGAATTCAAACCATATATCATTTGTTTTAAGTAGCGACCTCTTTAAAGTATAGCTACATGTTAAGTAATAAAGAAGTGCAAAAAGACATTACTAATTTTAAAGAAAAATACTGTATAAAATTACTTCCAAAATGACATGCACACATATTTAAAGTTATGTTGTTTGTTTACAAATTATATTAGGAGTTGGAGGATTTTGTTGGATACTAAGAAACCAGAAATGTAATTATAAAGAAAATTCACATAGTGTCGTCTTTATATTAACCAAATCCTCTCTTTCTATTACTTTGCATTATTCTCAGGAACTTAATTTATATTTTAAAAAGAAAGATTTCTTAGTGAAAGATGAAAATGGAGAGTTATACCATCTTTTACTTGTAACACCAGAAAACGATGCTCATATATTTACATTTAAAGTATAAACATACATTCCAAAGTCAAATGTTATTTTTAGATAAACAACCATTTTGGAGCATCATTATCCTTTACTCCTCCATTAATACTTGTAACTGATTATTGATAATATATACAATCTGATTCAGTGAGTATGACCATTGACAATTCTTAACTTGTGAATCAGTATCCTCTAAAATTTGTAAATTTGTACTTTGAAGTCTAGAATTCATGTTTACGCAAAAACAATATTGCATCTCTTAAATTAACCTTTGTTCCTGACACAGTTTAATGTAGTTTTTCTGTATGGAGTTATCCCTACCATTAGAGAGCAAAAATGTACTGTCTTTGTATCTTCTACCTGCACCTAACATTAACAGTGGCTGGCACATAACTGGTGATCAGTAAGTATTTGTTGAATTAGTTTTATATGTTGGAAGGAGCTGAGTCTTATTCATCTGTAGCAGCTAACGAGTTTTCTGGCCTCTAACAATGCTCAATTCATGTTTGATGAGGGAGTCTGTATAAATCCATTTAACTTGTAATGTAGTTGCTGTATAATATTAAAACCAGTGTATTATCACGTATGTATGACAAATAATAGCTGCATAATAGACTTTCGATTAGAGACATCAGGAGCATTTTTTTGTTGGAACAACATATTGCAGTGTAAGAGGTTGACTCCCAACATCAAGCTACTTTGTTTGCTTTTATCAGGAAAAGGAATGCGAGCATGTGGCTGGCTTCTAGTTGCAGCTGAGTGGGTTAGGAGTTATGAGTAGAAGGATGAGGTCAATAGCTTGATAAGTATTGGGGAAAGTATTCTGGTAGTGGTTGGAGTACAGGAACACATGGACATTGCTGCTATAAACATTGGGGTGCAGGAGTCTCAGCTTTTCACTGCATCTGTATCTTTGAGGTAAATCCTCAGTAGTGCAACTGCTGGGTCTTAGGGTAGCTCTATTATTAACTCTTTGAGGAACCTCCACACAGTTTTCCAGAGTGGGAAAGTATTCTAGTAGTGGTTGGAGTACAGGAACACATGGAATGTTGGGAAGGAGGCTAAAGTACTTTTTAAGTCACAGTCTTCCAAGGCCAAGCATTGATACACATTATTTGGTATTTACATCACATAAAAGTTTCTCTTATTTAATGAGAAGCATTATACTATATTGCACATAAATGGTGAGCTATCTACATATGTTAAAATAATTACTTTTTGTTTTTCTAAGCATTTCAGCTTTATGCCAGAGTATGAGGTAGATCTGGATGGCAGAAGTCATCTATTGTCTTCTTCTCTTATGGGTTCTTATTTTATGTTATTATTTTATTTTATTTTATTTTATTTTATTTTAAAGATTTTAATTTTTTAGTAATCTCTACACCCAGCATGAGGCTCAGACTCACAACCTCAAAACCAGGAGTCGCATGCTCCCCTGACTGAGCCACCAAGGTGCTCCTCTTGTGGGATATTATTTGAGAGCAGGATATTTTTTTGGCTTCAAGATCTCAATTCTTAATATGAGTTAATTAACTTATTAGTAGTGGTTCCTTAGAATATCTAGGCTGTGGGAAAATTTGTGGCAAAACTGTTGGGAGTCATTATAGACTGAGCTACTAGTGATGAGAGAGTGGAAGCAAATTTTAAAAAGTTGGTAAAAGATAGTACTATGTATTTTATGCCTGTGATTGCTCATAAATGTCAAGATACAAGCAACTTCAGCCAGTAGACATCTTTGGTTAGTCCAAGGTCATTCCTAATATAGATTGAAAGATCATTTCTTGCATGTGATGTTAGGACAAAAAGAGGAGTTCCTAAGAGCTTGGACAAGTGGCAAATCATATTACTGGGAAGTTGTTTGAATTACTTTTTAATTTTTCATATCTTTTTAAAAAGATATTTTTCACTTTAAAATTATAAAAATTACATCTGCTTATTGTAAGAAGATCAAATGGAAGTGTGTACCATAAAAGGTGAAAGCTTCCCCAGAGGTAACCATTGTTTGCCTTTTGGTATATATTCTTTCAGGTATTTTTGTGCTATTTGGTTTTTAAGTCTGGATTGTTTAGTTGAGAAGTAAGTCAGATTAGTTTTCAGGCTCAAAATATTATTATCATTATTAAATAATTTTCCTCCCTTTTATTCGTCCTTATAGGCTTGCTATGGGTGTTCTCCAGGATCAAAATGTGACTGTAGTGGTGTAAAAGGAGAAAAGGTAAGACTTTATTTATTTTTTTTTAAAGTAAGACTTTAGACAAGCTTTTGAAAATTTAGTAAAACTAGTAAAATAGTGTTTTAATATTTTTTTAAACAAAATAGAGCTTCTACCTCAGCGACTAAGTAAATAAAATGAATTCCAGCATACTGCTTATTTTAGATAGCTGTAAGGATTAGACTATATCTCAGGGATTAGCAAACATATTCTGTAAAAGACTATAGAATAAATATTTTAGGCTTTGTGGACCACATAAGGTTTGTGTCATACATTTTTCTCTCATTGTTTAAAATAGCTCTTTAAGAGTATAAAAAAATTTCTTGGCTCTTAGACTATACAAAACAGATTTCTTATTGCATTTGGTCTGAGAGCTATAGTCTGTCAACCTATGATCAATCTTGTTGAACTCACTGACTTAAGAGGCAAAAGAAGGGAAAAACACTTAAGAAGGAACCTAACATCAGGCTACTAATCTGTGTTGGGTAGCATGCTAAGCAATTTCATATATTTTTATCTAGTCCATGTAAGTTAATGTTTGGTGAATCCTTATTTTTATCTCACTTTTCCCATAGCAGAACCCCTATTGTATATATGTGATAATTACAAAGTAAGTATTGGTGAGGATTAAATAGCATAAACCGAGCCACTCTGAGTCAGTGACTGATAGTGAAATTAGAAGATTAAAAAGGGATACTGAATTGTGGCCTAAAGAAAATTATGCTAGGAAAAACAGGTTCATACTCTATTCTCCATTGTCTGAACTTTGTATGTATAGGGAAAGATTCATACCTCCCACCAGAAGGAACAGCTGGAAGGCTGCAATAACTGAATATAGATTTAACTGCTGTCCATTGAAGGGAAAACAAAGCTTTAAGTTTTAGTTCACTTGAGTTAACTATTTTTGAAAACAAAGTTCAATACTCTTTGATAAAGATAAAAGAATCTAGGATGACTATAATATACAATGTCTAATACGCTATTAGAACTTACTAGGCATAAAAAGTAACAGGTAAAAGTGATCCATAGTTAAGAAGACGACTCATGAATGCAAACTAACTCTGAAATAACAGAGATATAAGAATTTATACACAAAGATTTAAAGGAGATAGGATAAATATATATGTTGATTTAAAAGGAAATGTACTTCTATGAATGATTTAAAGGGAAATGTACTTCTATGAATGAAAAAATATAGAATCACAATAGAGCACTAGAAACTAAAACGAAGAAAATCTAGATTTATAAGAAAGAACATTTAACCACTTGGACTTTTAACAGCAGAATCATCACAATGTAAGAAAGGGTCAATGAATGTAAAGATGAATCAGAAGAAAGATCCAGTCTGAAGAAAGAAAAGAGAAAAAAAGGAAACAAAAAGATAGGGCCTCACTGAGGGGGTGGGGATATTCTCAAATGGTTTAATGCAAATGTAAATGGAGCTCCATTTACAGGAGAGAAGAAAACAGGAAAGAAAAATGAATGATAATTAACGGGACAGTAGTAATGACAAGAATTTCTCACACTTGATAAAAAATATAAATTTACAGATATAAGAAACTCAGCACACCACAAGCAGAATAAAAATAAGACTATACCGAGGCACATCATAATGAATCCACTGAAAAACAGAGATTAAAATAAAATCTTGAAAGAAGCCAGAGAAAAAATACCTATTACATACAGGAGCTCAATGATATGAATGATGATGGGCTTCCAATCCAAGAGAATGGATATTATACAATACTGTAAACACATCATTAGAGAGTTGAAAACTCTGCAAACATAATCATTACATATAATGAAAATGTACATAAAAATAAAGACAATAAAAAAACCGCACTTTTTTGTATATTTTTTATTGGAGATTGACCTGCCAACATATAGTATAACACCCAGTGCTCATCCCGTCAAGTGTCCCCCTCAGTGCCCATCACCCAGTCACCCCATCTCTCCACCCACCTCCCCTTCCACTACCCTTGCTCATTTCCAAGAGTTAGGAGTCTCTCATGTTTCGACACCCTCTCTGATTTTTCCCACTATTTTTTCTCCTTTCCCCTATGATCCCTTTCTCTATTTTTTATATTCCTCATATGAGTGAAACCATATAATGATTGTCCTTTTCTGATTGACTTACTACACTCAGCATAATACCCTCCAGTTCCATCCACATCGAAGCAAATGGTGGCTATTCATCATTTCTAGTGGCTGAGTAATATTCCATTATATACATATACCACATCTTCTTTATCCATTCATCTTTCGATGGACACCAAGTGTTTCCATAGTTTGGCTATTCTGGACATTGCTGCTATAAACATTGGGGTGCAGGAGTCTCAGCTTTTCACTGCATCTGTATCTTTGAGGTAAATCCTCAGTAGTGCAACTGCTGGGTCTTAGGGTAGCTCTATTATTAACTCTTTGAGGAACCTCCACACAGTTTTCCAGAGTGGCTATACCAGTTCACATTCCCACCAACAGTGCAAGAGGGTTCCCCTTTTGCCACATCCTCTCCAACATTTGTTGTTTCCTGTCTTGTTAATTTTCAGCATTCTCACTGGTGTGAGGTGGTATCTCATTGTGGTTTTGATTTGTATTTCCCTGATGGCCAGTGATGCGGAGCATTTTCTCATGTGCTTGTTGGCCATGTGACAGCTGCTCATAATATATTTTTTAAATTGTTTGCATTTCCTTGGTATTGGTTGTGATCTCTCCTCTTTCATTCATGATTTTATTTGAGTCTGTTTTCTTTTTAATACGGCTGGCTAATGGTTTATCTATCTTATTATTTCTTTCGAAGAACAAACTCCTGGTTTTGTTAATCTGTTCTACAATTCTTCTGCTCTCTATTTCATTGAGTTCTGCTCAAATCTTTATTTTCTCTCTTATTCTGCTTGGTGTACGTTTTATTTGCTGTTCTTTCTCCATTTCCTTTAGGCAAGGTTAGCGTGTGTATTTGAGGAACGGAGCATTTTCCAATATTTTGAGGGATGCTTGTATTGTGATGCATTTCCCTCTTAGGACCGCTTTTGCTGTATCCCAAAGATTTTGAACTGTTGCATCTTCATTCTCATTAGTTTCCTTGGATCTTTTTAATTCTTCTCTAATTTCATGGTTGACCCATTCATCTTTTAGTAGGATGCTCTTTAACCTCCACGTGTTTGAGTTTCTTCCAAATTTCTTCTTGTGATTGAGTTCTAGTTTCAAAGCATTGTGGTCTGAAAATATGCAGGAGACAATCCCAATCTTTTGCTATTGGTTGAGACCTGATTTGTGACCCAGTATGTGGACTATTCTGGAGAAAGTTCCTTGTGCATTTGAATGTGTATTCAGCTGTCTTTGGATGTAAAATTCTGTATAAATATCTATGAAATCCATCTGGTCCAGTGTATCATTTAAAGCCCTTGTTTCTTTGGTGATTTTATGCTTAGAAGATCTCTCATTTGCAGAAAGTGCCAAGTTGAAGTCTCCTACTATTAGTGTATTATTATCTAGGTATGTCTTTACTTTGGTTATTAATTGATTGATATACTTCTCACCTCCCACATTAGAAGCATAAATATTCATGATTGTTAGGTCTTCTTGTTGTATAGACACTTTATGGATGATATAGTATCCCTCTTCATCTCTTACTATAGTCCTTGGGATAAACTTTAATTTATCTGATTCCAGGATTGCTACCCCAACTTTCTTTTGAGGACCATTGGAATGGTAAATGGTTCTCCAACCTTTCATTTTCAGGCTGGAGGTGTCCTTAGGTCTAAAATGAGTCTCGTTTAGACAGTAAATAGATGGGTCTTGCTTTTTTATCCAGTCTGAAACCGTGTTGATGGGATCATTTAGCAACACATTCAGAGTAACTATTGAAAGATATTAATTTAGTGTCATCGTGATACCTATTCAGTCCCTGTTTTGTTGATTATTTCTTTGGGGTTCCTCTTTCTTTTACAGGGTCCCCTTAATATTTCTTGCAGAGCTGGTTTGGTGGTCACATATTCTTTCAGTTTCTGCCTATCTTGGAAGCTCTTTATCTTTCCTTCTATTCTGAATGAGAGCCTTGATGCATAAAGTATTCTTGGCTGCATGTTCTTCTCATTTAGTACTCTGAATATATCCTGTCCACCCTTTCTGGCCTGCCAGGTCTCTGTGGAGAGGTCTCCTGTGAATCTAATATTTCTCCCCATATAAGTTAAGAATCTCTTGTCTCTTGCTGCTTTAAAGATTTTATCTTTGGAATTTGCAAGTTTCACTATTAAATGTCAAGGGTTTTATTGATTTTTTGGGGGGCAGCTCTCTATATCCTGGATCTGAATGCCTGTTTCACTCCCCAAATTAGGGAAGTATTCAGCTATGATTTTTCAAATATGCTTCCTGTCCCTCTGTCCCTCTTGGTGCTTTCTGGAACCCCAATTATATATAGATTCTCCCTTCTGAGG
Source organism: Canis lupus familiaris (assembly GCF_011100685.1). Lineage (NCBI taxonomy): Eukaryota > Metazoa > Chordata > Mammalia > Carnivora > Canidae > Canis > Canis lupus. The sequence continues at coordinate 82,703,258 of NC_049260.1, forward strand.
CTATTATTTATTTCCTTTAACCTTTCTTCATGGTCTTTTAATTGGTTTTCTCTTTTTTCCTCAGCTTCCTTCCTTGCCATCAACTTGTCTTCTATGTCGCTCACTCCTTCTTCCACTTCTTTATCCCTCGTCATTAGGACCTCCAGTTTGGATTGCATCTCACTTAATTGATTTTTAATTTTGGCCTGATCAGATCTAAATTCTGCAGTAATGAAATCTCTTGAATCCTTTATGCTTTTTCCAGAGCCACAAGTAGCTTTATAATTGTGCTTATGAATTGGCTTTCTGATATTGAATTGTAATCCATATTCTGTAACTCTGTGGCAGAGAGTACTGTTTCTGATTCTTTCTATTGTGGTGATTTCTTCCTTCTGGTCATTTTACTCAGTGCAGAGTGGCTGTATGAGTGGGCTGAGTCAAGAATATCAAGCACAACTTACAGAAATTTCACCCTAGATGATTCTGAGGGGTTCTAGAGGATGATCCTCTTGGTTCTGAGTGTACTAAGTTCTGTATGTTAGAAGGTGCTTGGTCCCAAATTTTTATAAAACAGTAATAGTTAGAAAGCCCCAACATTGGCCACCAAAACATAAACGAGATCAAAGAGGGGGGTAGAATGGGAATGAAGAGAGAATATAATCTCACAGAATGAACGAGCACAGTATACCACTTGGTTCTGGGTGCATGCTGGTCATGTTTTAGAAGGTATTAACTTCCACCATTGAAACGAACTAGGGGTGGTGGAAGGGGAGGAGGGCAGGGGGGGTGGGGGTGAATGGGTGACGGGCACTGAGGGGGGCACTTGACGGGATGAGCACTGGGTGTTATTCTGTATGTTGGTAAATTGAACACCAATAAAAAATAAATTTTTTATAAAAAAAATAAAAATAAAACTGGTTCAGGAGGGAAAAAAAAAATTCCGCCATTGTAGAACAAAATGAGGCAGAAAAAACACAAAACAAAACAAAACAAAACAAAACAAATCTCATATATCTCCCAATTAAATTGAGCATGTTGAAGGGAATCTAGAAGTGGAACATATATGTAAGACATGTAATTGTAGAAATATGAAAGTCAAAAAGGAAGAAACTTGCTAGAAGCGAAAACCCTTCTCTCTGTAGCATTCTGGTTGTTTTCTCTTTAAATCTCTGGTTGAATTCATAGGTGTTCAGGATGATTTCAAAGTTATCTAGGTAAGTTGGTGAGTCCAGGTGAGTTGAGGACCCCTAGTCTTCTGCCATCTTGCCCCGCCCTCAAAAACCAGACTTTTAATTACAGAGGAGAAACTGGTGTCTGCCAGAAGGGAGGATGGGGAGACAGGGAAGTGTTTAAATAATTGAAGGGGATTAAGATGTTCAAATTTCCAGTTATAAAATAAACAAATTGTAGAAATGAAAAGTACAGACTAGGGAATATAGTCAACAATAATGTGATAATGTATTGCTCACAGATGGTGACTTCACTTAGGGTAAACATTGAGTAGTGTATAGAATAGTTGAACCAGTATACTGTACACTTGAAACTACTATAACATTGTATGTCAATTATACTTCAAATTTTAAAAATTAAAATTTTTAATTAAAAATTAATTAAAAATTAAAAATTAAAAATTTAAAAATAAAGTCAAATTTATGACATTAATAAAATGAGATAATTCTTCATCAGCATATTTGCACTAAAAGAAATATAAAGAAATTTTTTGGGGATCCTTGGGTGGCTCAGCGGTTTAGCACCTGCCTTTCGCCCAGGGAGTGATCCTAGAGTCCCAGGATCGAGTCCCACATTGGGCTCCCTGCATGGAGCCTGCTTCTCCCTTTGGCTATGTCTCTGCCTTTCTCTCTCTCTGTGTGTGTCTCTCATGAATAAATAGATAAAATCTTGTAAAAAAATAGAAATTTCTTCAGGCTAAAGGAAATGTTACTAGGCAGAAATGTGAATTTCCAGGAAGGAATTAAAAGCACTAGAAATGGTATATATGTCAAAAAACTGATATATGTGGGTACATATAAAAGCTAGTATCTTTTTACCTCTCATTTAAAAGACATAAAACTTTAATTTTTTAGGAATCGTACTATTTTATTTTTTTTTAAGTTTTAGTTCCAGTTAGTTAACATACAGTGTTATATTAGTTTGAAGTGTACAATATAATGATTCAGCAATTTCATACATCACCCATTGCTCATTATGACAATTGCACTCCTTAATCCCTATCACCCATTTCACCCATGCCCCACACACTCCTCCCCTCTGGTAACCATTAGTTTGTTACCTAATATAATGAGTCTGTATCTTGATGTCTCTCTCTTTCTTCCCTTGTTCATTTGTCTTGTTGCTTAAATTCCACATGTGAGTGAAATCATATGGTATTTGTCTTTTCCTGACTTATTTTGCTTAGCTTGATAGTCTCTAGCTTTATCTGTATCATCTGTATCATTGCAAATGGCAAGATTTCATTCATTTTTATGGCTGAATAATACTCTAATACACACACACACACACACACACACACACACCAACCTCTTTATCCATTCATCAACCAATGGGCATGTGTGTTGCTTCCATATTTTGGCTGTTGTAAATTATGCTGCTATAAACATAGGAGTACATGTATCCCTTTGAATTGGTGCTTTTGTATTCTTTGGGTAAATACTCAGTAGTGTGGTTGCTAGGGTAGATTTAGGATAGTTCTATATTTAACTTTTTGAGGAATATCCATACTGTTTTCCAGAGTGGCTGTACCAGTTTGCATTCCCATGAACAGTCCAAGAGGGATCCATTTTTTTCCACATCTTTGCCAACACCTTTGTTTCTTGTGCTGTTGATTTTAACAATTCTGACAGGTGTGAGGTAATAGCTCATTGTAGTTTTGATTTGCATTTCTCTGATGGTAAGTAATTATGAACATCTTTTCATGTGTCTTTTGGCCATCTGGATGTTGTTGGAGAAATGTCTGTTCATGTCTTCTGCCCATTTTTTAAAGTATCAGCTAATTTTATTTATTTATTTTTCAACCCAACAGGTGTCCTCTTTAATGCCAATCATGCTTTTATTTTTTTAAAGATTTTATTTATTCACAGAAAGAGAGAGAGGCAGAGACACAGGCAGAGGGAGAAACAGGCTCCATGCAGTGAGCCTGACATGGGACTCGATCCTGGGTCTCCAACATCAGGCCCTGGGCTGAAGGCAGTGCTAAACTGCTGAGCCACCCAGGCTGCCCACCTATTCATTTCATCCTCCCATCTATGTCCCCTTCATCAACTCTCAGTTTGTTCTCTTAACTATACAGTCCTTTATGTTTTGCCTCTCTCTATGTTTTTATCTCATTTTATTTTTCCTTCCCTTCCCCTAGTCATCTGTTTTGTTTCTTAAATTCCACATGAGTGAAATCATTTGTCTTTCTCTGACTGACTTATTTCACTTAGAATAATACCCTCTAATCCCATCCCTGTTGGTGCAAGTGGCAAGATTTCATTCTTTTTGATGGCTGAGTAATATTCCATTATATGTATACATATGTATATGTGTATATATACTATGCATAATACATAAGTATATATAATATAATAATATAATCCATTCATCAGCTGGTGGACATTTAGGCCTTTTCCATAATCTGGCTATTATTTATAATGCTGCTATAAACATTGAGGTGCATGTGCCTCCTTTATTTATTATTATTATTATTATTATTATTATTTTGATTTTTAAAAGTTTATTTCAACATAACTATGCTTACAGAAGTACACTTATATTGTTTAATAGAATGCAATTTAAGTTTAACCTATCCTACACAATTTGGACCAAAAACTTGGTACATGGTTTAAGGTTTTTTTATAAAAAGGATTTGCAGTCTAGTTTATTTTTCATCTATTACAAATGTATATAAAAGATCGTCCCTTCAAATTCTGGTAAAGCAGGCAGCAAGAAACTTGAGAAGTTAACCTTTCATTTGTCTCGGAAAAATAACATGTATTCCACTGTAAAAGTTTATAAAATTGGTGCAAAAAAACATTGCTGTAATGTTTCAATGCCAGTTTACAAAGATCAATTACCTAATGGATGTTGGAAAGGGTGGGGAGAGCCTATGTACAAATTGAAAATGTAAAAGCTATCTGATTTAGTTAAAATTGCATGTAGATTGCAAGTCTACACAAACCAAGATTCAGATAATTTCGCAAATCTGAAATAACACTATCAGCTCAGTTTATCTGCTGAGGTCAATAAGGAAACTGCACACTAGCGGTTTTTCTGGTTTATGCAAAAAAGAAAATTTTCTTCCCCAGCTTTTCAGTCCAGAACTGATACTATACTACAAGCAAGGTATTCCTTCCATTGTCAACATTCATGGGGTGATATGTGATGAGGTCTACTTGGGTTTAAATTTATTTGCATTAGCACTTATATGCAAAATAGTCCCCAAAGTTAAAGACCACATGACTTTAGAAGTGACTCTAAAAGATAAAATGGCCCTACTTTGAAGGCTAGAACAAAACACCCAGCCATAGTTATAAGAAGCCTTATCAGAAAAATAGCCCCTTATGAATTGCACCTCAATAAAAAGCCCCCAAAGAAGCAGCTCTGAAAAGAGGAAAAAATACAACTTAAGATATCTTGAAGAGTAATGTGAATATAGATAGGTTCAAAAGATAAAAACAGATACATTTTCATAAGACTACCTAGGATTAGGCTTATAATGTATTCTAGTATTTCAAGTTCATCTCTAGTTACTAAACATCAATTTACAAATAACATATTCACTTTTTATTCCTTTAACAAAAGGAAAAATTCTAGTTTCAATTCTATCCAGTGGAGGGGAAACTGAGAAAACAAAGATTCAAACAGTTCCATGCAAATATCACATTTTTCAAATGGAAGAATTTGAGAGACGGGGCAAGATGACAGAAGAGTAGGATCCCCAAGTCACCTGTCCCCACCAACTTACCTAGGTAACTTTCAAAGCACCCTGAAAACCTAAGAATTCGGCCTGAGATTTAAAGAGAGAACAGATGGAATGCTACAGTGAGAAGAGTTCGTGCTTCTATCAAGGTGGGAAGATGGGAAAAAAAAAAGAAATAATAAAGCATCTAAGGGGGAGGGGCCCCCACGAGGAGCCAGGCTAATGCCGGTTGGCGAGTGCCCCCAGGACAAGAAAGCCCAGCCCTGGAGAAGCAGGAGCTTCACCAATCTTCCCAGACGGAAAGGCAGGATTCCAGGAGGGGCAGTGATGCCCCCAGGCTCCCAGGGGCACTAACAGAGGAACTACACCCCAGGGAAGAGCGTGCCACACACCGAGGGCAAAGCTCCCTAAAGGGCTGGAATTCATGCCAGGCAGGGCCTGGGAGCAGCTCAGGTGGCTGCTCAGGCAGCAGCACTGCGCGGAGGGGGATGCGTGGCCCTGGGAGCGGCAATTCCAGCAGTGCAGGCCCCAGAGCCCAGGGCGCTGGGGGACACAGACCAAGATCCGGCACTACCCCGGAGGCCAGGAGGACACAGGACAGCAAGGAAGCTCCTGCCACCGGGCGGCCCTGAGCTATGCAGATCAGCGCCCCCACCCCCCAAAGCATCCAGGCCCCTGCAGATTGGGAGCTGCGGTAGCTACTGCAGGAGCTGACTCCAGGGCTGGAGAGCTGGCCACCACCAGTGTTGTTCCTCCTGGTGTCACCTTGTGCCTGGGACTGAGCAGGGCCACCAGGGAGCAGGAGCCTCACAGGATAAACAGCTCCCACTGAGCCATAGACCTGGCAGGGGGTTGGGCAGCTCCCCCAGGTGCACACACCCGAGAATCAGCACAGCAGGCTGCTCCCCCAGAAGACCAGCTGGAAGGACAGGGGAAAAGCAAGTTATTGAACAAGCAGCACTGGAAAGTTCCAGGGGAAGTAGAGAGATTTACAGTATATAGAATCAGAGGATACCTCCCCTTGTTTTTTGTTTTCTGTTTGTTCCCACCCACCTTTTTTTCTCTCTCTTTTTCTCCTTTTTCCAGTACAACTTGTTTTTAGACCCTCTGCATTGAGCAAAATGACTAGAAGGAAAAACTCACCACAAAAGAAAGAATCAGAAACAGTACTCTCTGCCACAGAGTTACAAAATTTGGATTACAATTCAATGTCAGAAAGCCAACTCAGTAGCACAATTATAAAGCTACTGGTAGCTCTAGAAAAAAGCATAAAGGATTCAAGAGATTTCATGACTACAGAATTTATATCTAATCAGGCCAAAATTAAAAATCAATTAAATGAGATCCAATCCAAACTGGAGGTCCTAACGACGAGGGTTAACAAGGTAGAAGAACAAATGAGTGACATAGAAGACAAGTTGATGGCAAGGAAGGAAGCTGATGAAAAAAGAGAAAAACAATTAAAATATCATGAGGATAGATTAAGGGAAATAAAAGCCTCAGAAGGAAAAAATCTACATTTAATTGGGGTTTCAGAGGGCGCCAAAAGGTACAGAGGTTCAGAATATGTATTTGAACAAATCATAGCTGAGAACTCCCCTAATTTGGGGAGGGAAACAGGCATTCAGATTCAGGAGATAGAGAGATTCCCCCCCTAAAATTAATAAAAACCATTCAACACCTCGACATTTAATAGTGAAACTTGCAAATTCCAAAGATAGAAGATCCTTAAAGCAGCAAGAGATCCCTAACCTTTATGGGGAGAAGTATTAGGTTAACAGCAGACTTCTACACAGACCTGGCAGGCCAGAGAGGGCTGGCAGGATATATTCAGGGTCCTAAATGAGAAGAACCTGCAGCCAAGAATACTTTATCTAGCAAGGCTCTCATTCAGAATAGAAAGAGAGATAAAGAGCTTCCAAGATAGGCAGAAACTGAAAGAATATGTGACCACCAAACCGGCTCTGCAAGAAATATTAAAGGGGGACTCTGTTAAAGAAAGAAGAAGTCCAAGGAAACAATCCACAAAAACAGGGACTGAATAGATATCATGATGACACTAAATTCATATCTTTCAATAGTAACTCTGAACGTGAATGGGCTTAATGATCCCATCAAAGGCGCAGAGTTTCTACTGGATAAAAAAGCAAGTCCCTCCTATTTGCTCTCTATAAGAGACTCATTTTAGACAGAAGGACACCTCCAGCCTGAAAATAAAAGGTTGGAGAACCATTTACCATTCAAATAGTCCTCAAAGGAAAGCAGGGGCAGCAATCTTCATATCAAATAAATTAAAGTTTATCCCAAAGACTGTAGTCAGAGATGAAGAGGGACACTATATCATACTTAAAGAGTCTATCCAACAAGAGGACCTAACAATCATGACTATGCACTGAATGTGGTAGTTGCAAAGTATATCAACCAATTAAGAACCAAAGTTAAGATATACTTAGATAATAATACACTTATACTTGGAGACTTGAACACAGCGCTTTCTACAATCAATAGATCTTCTAAGCACAAATCTCCAAAGAAACAAGAGCTTTAAATGATACACTAGACCAGATGGATTTCACAGATATTTAGACGACTTTATATCCAGACACAACTGAATACACATACTTCTCAAGTGCACATGGAACTTTCTCCAGAATAGACCACATACTGGGTCACAAATCAGGTCTTAATCAATACCAAAAGATTGGGACCGTACCCTGCATATTTTCGGACCATAATGCTTTGAAACTAGAACTAAACCACAAGGAGAAGTTTAGAAAGATTTCAAATACATGGAGGTTAAGGACCATCCTGTTAAAAGATGAAAAGGTCAACCAGGAAATCAGAGAAGAATTCAAAAGATTCATGGAAACTAATGAGAATGAAGATACAACCATTCAAAAACTTTGGGATACAGCAAAAGCAATCCTGAGGGGAAAATATATCTCAAAACAAGTATGCATCCAAAAACTGGAAAGAACTCAAATGCAAAAGCTAACCTTGCACCTAAAGGAGCTGGAGAAGGAACAGCAAATTAAACCTTCACCATGCAGAAGAAGACAATTAATAAAGATTTCAGCAGAACTCAATGAAATAGAGGCCAGAAGAATTGTGGAACAGATTAACAAAACCAGGAGTTCGTACTTTGAAAGAATTAATAAGAAGGATAAACCATTAGCCAGCTTATTAAAAAGAAGATAGAAAAGACTCTAATTAATAAAATCATGAGTGAGAAAGGAGAGATCACTCCCAATACCAAGGAAATACAAACGATTTTGAAAACTTATTATGAGCAGCTATACGCTAATAAATTAGGCAATCTAAAAGAAATGGATGCATTTCTGGAAAACCACAAAATATGAAAACTGGAACAGGAAGAAATAGAAAACCTGAACAGGCCTATAACCAAGGAGGAAATTGAAACAGTCATCAAAAATCTCCCAAGACACAAAAGTCCAGGGCCAGATAGCTTCCCAGGTGAATTCTATCAAATGTTTAAAGGGAATTCTATCAAACGTTTAAAGAAGAATACATGCCTATTCTGCTAAACCTGTTCAGAATGATATAAAGAGATGGAGTACTTCGAAAATCATTCTATGAGGCCAGCATCACCTTAATTCCAAAACCAAAGACCCCACCAAAAAGGAGAATTATAGACCAATATCCCTGATGAACACAGATGAAAAATTCTCAACAAGATACTAGCCAATAGGATGCAACAGTATATTAAGAAAATTATTCACCATGACCAAGTGGGATTTATCCCCAGGATGCAAGGCTGGTTCAACGCTCCTAAAGCAATCAATGTGGTAGATCATATCAACAAGAGAAAAAAACAAGAACCATATGATCCTCTCAGTAGATACAGAGAAAGCATTTGACAAAATACAGCATCCATTCCTGATCAAAACTCTTCAGAGTATAAGGATAGAGGGAACATTCCTCAGCATCTTAAAAGCCATCTACGAAAAAAAAAAAACAAAAAAACAAAAAAAAGCCATCTACGAAGAGCCCACAGCAAATATCATTCTCAATGGGGAAACACTGGGAGCCTTTCCCCTAAGATCAGGAACAAGACAGGGATGTCCACTCTCACCACTGCTATTCAACATAGTACTAGAAGTTCTAGCCTTAGCAATCAGGCAACAAAAAGAAATAAAAGGCATTCAAATTGGAAAAGAAGAAGTCAAACTCTCCCTCTTCGCTGATGACATGATACTCTACATAGGAAACCCAAAAGACTCTACCCCAAGATTGCTAGAGTTCATACAGCAATTTGGCAATGTAGCAGGATACAAAATCAATGCCCAGAAATCAGTGGCATTTCTATACACTAACAACGAGAATGAAGAAAGAGAAATTAAGGAGCCAATCCCATTTACAATGGCACCCAAAAGCACCCTCCCGGCCTCTGCCTTTCCGGGGGGATGTCGAATCCTGGGCTGTGTCCCGGCGCCCTGTGCTCCCGGCCGGCACTGTTGGATTCGTGCTCCCTGCCGCGCAGTCCCCTCCGCGGAGCCGCCCCCGAGCCCCTCCAAGCTGCTCCCGATGCCGCTCAGCCTCCTCCGCACGGAGCCTCTTCCTCTGCCGGAGCCGCCACCGAGTTGCTCCCGGGACCCGCGCAGCCCCCTCAGCACGGAGCTTCTTCCTCTGCCCGAGCCCCTCCGAGCTGCTCCCGGGTCAATGCGTGTGCGCCTCAGCTCTTAGGGAGCTCGGCGCACTCTCCCTGGGGCGCAGGTGTCTGTTAGTGTCCCAGGGAGCCCGAGGGCATCCCCGCCCTCCTGGGGTCCTGCTCTAACTCCCTGCGGGCGCCTTTCCACCCGGGAAGATTGGTGCAGCTCCTGCTTCTCCGGGGTGGGGCTCTCCTGTCCTGGGGGCACTTGCCTCGGCCTTAGCCCGGCTCCTTGCGGAGCCCCTCCCCCTTGGATGCCTTTTGTTTCTTTATTCCCCCCCCCCCCCCCCCCCGTCTTCCTACCTTGAGAGAAGCGCGAACTCTTCTCACTGTAGCGTTCCAGCTGTTCTCTCTTTAAATCTCAGGCCGAATTCGTAGATTTTCAGGATGATTTGAAGGTTATCTAGGTAATTTGTTGGGGACAGGTGATTTGGGGACCCTACTCTTCCGCCGTCTTGCCCCTCCTCTTATTGTGGTCTTGATTTCTTTTTCCCCGGAGATGAGTGATGTTGAACATTTTTTCATGTGTCTGTTAGCCATTTGTATATCTTCTTTGTTTTTTTTTTAAGCTTTTATTTATTTATTTGAAAGAGAGAGCATGAGCAGGGAGGAATAGCACAGATTGAGGCCGACTCCCTGCGGAGCACGGAGCTGGACATGGGACTTGATCCCAGAACCCTGGGAAGCAGATGCTTAACCAACTGAGCCTCCCAGGATCCCTCTATGACTTCTTTGGAGAAATGTCTGTTCATGTTTTCTGACCATTTCTTAACTGGATTATTTATTTTTTGGGTGTTGATTTTGATGAGTTCTTTATAGGTTCTAGATACTAGCCCTTTATATCATTTGCAAATATCGTCTCCCATCTATCAGTTATCTTTTATTTTGTTGATTGTTTCCATCAGTGTACAGAAGCTTTTTATATTGATGAAGTTCCAATAGTTCATTTTTGCTTTTGTTTCCTTTGCCTCTGGAGATGTGTCTAGCAAGATGTTACTGTGGCTGAGGTCAAAGAGGTTGCTGCCTGTATTCTCCTCTAGGATTTTGATGGTTTCCTGTCTCACATTTAGGTCTTTCATCCATTTTGAATTTATTTTTTGTATAGTGTAAGAAAGTGGTCCAGTTTCATTCTTCTGCATATCACTGTCCAGTTTTCCCATCACTGTTTGCTGAAGAGACTGTCCTTTTCCATTGGATATTCTTTCCTGTTTTGTCAAAGATTACTTGGCCATATAGTTTTGGATTTATTTCTGAGTTTTCTGTTTTTTCTCTTGATCTACATGTCTATTTTTGTGCTAGTACCATACTGTTTTGGCTACTATGGCTTTGTAATATAACTTGAAGCCTGAAAAATAATAACTTGAAGTCTGGAATTGTGATGCCTCCAGCTTTGTTTTTCTTTTTCAAGATTACTTTGGCTATTTGGGATCTCGTGTGATGGACAGAAGACTGTTTAAAGCATAACAATGGAACTTCAAAATGCATGAAGCAACAGTGACAGAATTAAAGGGATACATAGACAAATCCACAATCATATTTGATAGACCCTAACACACCTGTCTTAGTCATTGACAGAACAACTAGAAAAAAATCAGTAAAGGCAGAGATGATATGAATTTCATTAACAACTTAGACCTAATTGACATATATGAAGTCCTACATCCAATTACAGAATGTGTTTTTCTTCAAAGGCAGATGGAATTTTCTCCAAGGTAGACCACATGATGTGCCATAAAAGATACCCTATAAATACCCAAAGATTGGAAACATCAGTGTATATTCTTTGACCACATATGAAATCAACAATAATAATATATGTAGAAAATTCCCAACTATTTTGAAATTAGAAAACACTATTCTAAATAACTGATATACCAAAGAAGAAATCACTAAGAAAATTAGAAAATACACTAAATTGCATAATGATTAAACTGCAGTATCCTGAGGATTGTGGGATGGAGGTAGAGCAGGGCTTAGTGGAAAATTGCTTTAAATACCTATGTTAGAAAAGAAGAAAGATTTAAAATCAGTGACCCACATTTTCCATTTAAGAAGCTAGAAAAGGACAAGTAAATCAAATTTAAAATAAAAAAAGAAGGAAATATAAAATATACAATTCCAAGACAGTATAAAACTATATAATAAATATGATAGTATATTAATAGCAAAAGAATAGACATATAGATTAATGGAACAGAAGAGTCCATAAATAGACTCACAGATGTAAAATGAATTGATGTTTTTTTTACAAAAATGCAGAGGCAGTTAGGTGGAGAAAAGGCAGTCTTTCAACAAATAGTACTGGAACAATTATATATGCATACACACAAAAATGGACTTTGACTCATTGCTTGCACTGTACACAAAAATTAACTCATAATAGATTATAGGCTTAAATATAAAACCTAAATCTATAAATATTTTAGAAGAAAACATAGGAGGAATTCCTTATGATCTTGGGTTAGGCAGATATTTCTTAGAATACCAAAATCATAATCTATAAAACAAAGATTGATAAATTATTTTTCATCAGTAATAAGAACTTATTCTTTTCTCTTTTTTTAAGGATTTTATTTTATTTACTCATGAGAGATACAGAGCGAGAGAGAGAGGCAGAGACACAGGCAGTGGGAGAAGCAGGCTCCATGCAGGGACCCCGACGTGGGACTCGATCCCAGGTCTCCAGGATCACGTCCTGGGCTGCAGGCAGCGCTAAACCGCTGTGCCACTGGGGCTGCCCAGAACTTATTCTTTTCTGAAGACCTTATTCAGAGAATGAAAAAATGCAGTCTGGGAAAAAACATTTGCAAATTACATAATCATAAAAAGACTTATATACAGAATATGTAAAGAAATTTCAAAACTCAATAATAAAACAAACATCCCAAAATAAAATTAAACTAGAAACAAAGTGGCAAAATATTTTAAAGCACTTCACAAAATAAGATATGTAGATGGAAAATAAACACATGAAAAGTTACTCAACATCATTAAATAGGGAAATGCATAAAAAACCATAATAAGATACTACCATAAACTTCCTAGAATATCTAAATATTAAAATATATCCATATTAATATAGATGAGGATGTGGATCAACTGGAACTATTATAGATTGCTGATACAAATATAAAATGAAAACCCATATTAATAAATTTGACAGTTTCTTTAAAAGATAAGCATAAACCTATCAGATGATTGTCTTTTCCTAGGCATTTACCTAGGAGAAGTGAAAGCATATGTCTGTACAAAACTAGTACATAAGTTCATGGTAGCTTTATTTGTAATAACCAGAAACAGGAAACAACTCAATTGCTGTTCACAGGTGGATGAATCAACAAAGTGTAATATAATTTATACAGTGGAATACTACTCAGCAATAAGAAGGAAAGAACTATTAACATGTACCATAACATGTCTAAATCTCAAATAATTATGCTGAATGAAAAGTTAGACAAAAGAGTTCATTCTGTATAATTCCATGTATATAAGTTCTAGAAAAATAAAATTAATTTATAATGACAGTAAGTCAGTCATCACCTTGGGGGAGGATGAATAGAAGCATGAGGAAAATATTATATAAAAGGGAACACAGAAAAAATTTTTTAAATTTTTATTTATTTATGATAGTCACAGAGAGAGAGAGGCAGAGACATAGGCAGAGGGAGAAGCAGGCTCCATGCACCGGGAGCCTGATGTGGGATTCGATCCCGGGTCTCCAGGATCGTGCCCTGGGCCAAAGGCAGGCACCAAACCGCTGCGCCACCCAGGGATCCCAAAAAAATTTTTATATTTATAATGTTCACTTCAATATTGTTATTAATTAGATACTTATTCTTTAGAGCTATTTTAGGCACCCAGCAAAATTGCAAGAAAGATACAGAAATTTTGCATATACCCCTGGCCCCACACATGCATACAGGCATAGCTTCCCTAACTATCAATTCCTCCACCAGAGTGTTACATTTGTTGCAATTGATGAACCTACATTAATACATCATTATCACCCAAAGTTTGTAGTTTAACTTAGAGCTCACTCTTGGTGTTGTACATTCTGTGGATTTGGGCAAATGTATAATGACATGTATCCATCATTATCATTTGAGTATTTTCACTGCCCTAAAACTCTTTTGTGTTCCATCTGTTCATCTACCATTCCCATCCCTGGCAACCAGTGATCTTTTTACTGCCTCCATAATTTTGTCTGTTCTAGAATATCATATAGTTAAAATCATACAGTATGTAGCCTTTCCAGATTGGCTTTTTTCTCTTAGTAATACACGTTTAAAGTTCCTCCATGCCTTTTCATTACTTAATAGTTCATTTCTTTTTAGTGCTGAATGATATTCCATTGTCTGGATGTACCAGTTTCTTTATCTCTTCTTCTACTGAAGGGCATGTTGGTTGCTTCCAAGTTTTAGCAATGATGAATAAATCTGCTATAAGCATCCACATGCTGTTTTGTGTGTGTGGCGATATAAATTTTAAACTCTTTTGGATAAATATCAAGCAACATCGTTGCTGGATCATATGAGTATATTTAGTTTTGCAGGAAACTGCCAAACTGTCTTTCAAAGTGGCTGTATCATTTTGCCTTCCCACCAACAGTGAATGAGGGTTCCTGTTGCTCCATATCTTTGCCCTCATTTGGTGGGTTTTTTGTTTTGGCCATTCTAATGGGTATGTAGCAGTATATAATTGTTATTTAAGTTTACATTTCCCTGATGATGTATTACATGGAACATATTTTCATATGCTTATTTACCATCTGTATATCTTCTTTTTTAATTTAAATTCAATTAATACGTAGTGCATTATTAGTTTCAGAGGTAAACTTCAGTTGTATATAACGCCTAATTGTATATTATGCTCAGTGCTCATTACATCACGTGCCCTCCTTAATGCCCATCACCCTGTATATCTTCTTTGGTGAGTATCTGTTAAAGAAGTCTTGGCCCATTTTTAAATCAGGGTGTTTGTTTTCTTATTATTGAGCTTTAAGAGTTCTTTGTATATTTCAGATACTAGTTCTTTATCAAGATGTTTCCTTTGCAAATATTTTCTCCCTGTCTGTGGCTTGTCTTCTCATTCTCATTAATGCTGTCTTTTACAGAGTAGAAGTCATTAATAAAGTCCAGCTTATTAGTTATTTTTTTCAAGGATTGTGCCTTTGCTGTATCTGAAAAATTATCACCATACCCAAAGTCATCTAGATTTTCTCCTATACTGTCTTCTAGGAGTTTTATAGTTTTGTATTTAGGTGTATGATCCATTTTGAGTTGATTTTTATGAAGAGTGTGAGGTTTCTGTCTATATTCTTTTTTTGCATATGGATGTCTACTTGTTGGAGCGACATTTGTTGAAAAAAAAAGGAGATTCTTGTGAGTGGTGGCTATGTTCATTATTTTGGTTGTTACAGATGTAAAAAAATTCAAATCGTATGCTTTAAATATGTGCAATTTATTGTATATTAATTGTACCTCAATAAAACTGCTTCTAAAAAGTAAGTTTAACACACAAATAATAAAATATGTCAATTCTGCCAAAGAAATGTGTCCAAGTGCACATTGCCAAAAACAAAACTTGCTAGACTCCTGATGACAAGAAATTAACCATCTGACAACAAAAATTCATGTCACATAGATAGTAACTGCTTATCATGGTGAACATGTATAGAATTGTCAATTCACTATGTTGTACATCTGAAACTAGTATAACATTGTATGTCAACTATACTTCAGTAAAAATTATAAAGTAAAATAAAATCAATGTCACACTCAAACATTACCTAAACAAGGTGTTCCTACCAGTGGCATCAACATTTTCTGGGAGCTTATTAGAAATGCAGGTTCTGAGGCTCCTAGCAGACCTACTCAATCTAACTCTAACCAGGTAATCTGTGTTTTAACAAGTTGTCCAAGCAGTTTTGATGGAAGCTAAGGTTTGAGATCATCTGACCTACATTATCTCCATTTGGCAGTTGTCAAAGATCCATATTCTTGTTCTCCTAACTATATTACATCAAATATATCTTTGTACTATATAATTACAAAAACAACATAGAAATTATTCAAAAAGAAGACAAAATTGCCCATAATTGCATTTTTTCAGTTCATTATTTTCATTAGTCCATTATGGTATTGTCTTGCCCAAATGTTTATATAATTTTTACATTTTTGCGATACTATAATCCCAAAATAATTTTAATCTCAATGGTCATTATAGCAGTTTGTACCACTTTTAATTTTTTTCTGACTGCAGAAATCCAGTGTTTGGTGCCTGGGTGGCTCAGTTAGTTAAGCATCTGCCTTCAGCTCAGGTCATGATCCCAGGGTCCTGGGATCGAGCCACACATCGGGCTCCCTGCTCAGGGGGGAATCTACTACTCCCTCTGCCTCTACTTGTGCTCCACTTTGCTCACTCTTTTTCTCAAATAAATAAAATCTTAAAAAAAAGAAATCCAGTGTTTTTCCTGTTAATTTTGTATCTTTCTTAAGAAACTATTCTTAAAATCTTTTTTCAATCCCATAATCATGTAATTTTCTTACTGTGATTATAAAGTGCCCTTCATGTAAAATTGTAACATTATTATGGGTACCTTTGGCTCATAATGTAGATTTTCCTTCTAAGTAAGTCAGTCTGTTATTCTTTTTAATACTAGCTTGTGGTATATAAGAGACCTTTTTTTTTCTTTTTTTAAAAAAATATTTATTTATTTATGATAGTCACACAGAGAGAGAGGGAGAGAGAGAGAGAGAGGCAGAGACATAGGCAGAGGCAGAGACATAGGCAGAGGGAGAAGCAGGCTCCATGCACCGGGAGCCCGACGTGGGATTCGATCTCGGGTCTCCAGGATCGCGCCCCGGGCCAAAGGGAGGTGCTAAACCGCTGCGCCACCCAGGGATCCCTAAGAGACCTTTTTAAAGATTTTATTTATTTATTCATGAGACACACACACACACACACACACACACAGAGAGAGAGAGAGAGAGAGAGAGAGGCAGAGACACAGGCAGAGGGAGAAGCAGGCTCCATGCAGGGAGCCCGACGTGGGACTCGACCCTGTCAGGCCCCAGGCCGAAGGCAGCACCAAACCGCTGGGCCACGAGGGCTGCCCAAGAAACCTTTATCATAAAAAGTTATCCTTTGTATAATTTCTCCTAACCCTAACTTATATTTTTTCTGTATTTGGGGCAAAAATATATGCCATAAGTGTTATATAATCCATTAAGGAAGTTCATTCATTGAATGGATATTTTGTATTTGTTTTACTGGGTACTAAGAATGAAATGATGGAGATAGCATGATTGACTAGATGAAAGAGTAATGGAAAGAGTAGAGGCAAGATTATTTCAAATTTCTGGTCTAGGTTGTGCTATTTCCTGAAATAGGGAAGATGGTATAAAGGTAGTGAACTCAGCGTTTCTTATGTTAAATTCGCCTTAGGAAAATTACACAATTCGTCTGTGTCCCAACTCTTCATCTGTAGAATGGAAATAATAGTAATATTTACCTTATATTGTCATTGGGAGAATTAAATAAATAAAACATGGAAATAGTTTAGAATAGCTCAATACAGGGGATCCCTGCAGATGAGTTTTAAGGAGTGGATGATTGCCTTGCCACCAGTAGCAAACAGTAGGCAAACAACAAATGTCAACCTTCATACCATCTGCGGGAATTAGGTAGAAGACTCCCTCACCCTACCTCATGGCAGGTTTCTATAGTTTCTACTGCAGGAAACTTTCTACCCTTTAAAGGCTGGGGATTGTGCTTGCAATTATTTTGCTACTGTCCAGTAGGTACCCTTCTCTCTTCCTTGGTATAATGTCAGTCAGTCAGCTAGATAGGCCCACAACATTATTTGACTATATTATGAGGAGATTTAAGGATATATAATTTATAGGTCTACGGTTATATTAATAAAAACACATTAAGCTTTCTAGCACTCTCTACTTGGAATTTCTGGTTTATTCCTCTCTTATCTATTGCCCAAACAGCAATTTTGCTTCTGAGAAAATATAGCTCTCTTCAAACATTATACTCAAGTTTTGGCAGAGAAACGCTTTAAATACCAGTGGAGATCCCAGAATGTAGCTCTGTTTTCCACTTACGGAAATCTACTTGAACTAGATTTTTTTTTTTCCTTTTAGCTTCCTTTCTGACTTGTGCTTGCAATCAGATTTCTACTACCAACTCTGCCAGAAGTGAGCTGTGTAGTAATATGAGACAATCCAGATCTAGAAATTTTGAACTTTTTATTTTTCCGCTCTTGCTCTATTCCCTTCAAAGTAATTGATGACATTAATACTAAGTTATCATAATTATATGACTAATTAAAACAACAAAGAAATATTTATAACAAATAGGAAGCATGTTAATATATCAATAATAATTGTTGCCAAGACTATGGGAATGTTTCAACCTACTATTAATTATCTAACATTTGCTTCATTTGCTTTGAAGTAATGAGTGGAAACTGACCATAAGTAGTCTTTTCAAAGTACTTATAGTTGTTATGACTTAACACAACAAGGAATTATTTAATACAAAATTATCTAAATTGTCTAGACTAAACTTAGTACCACACACTCATCCCCCCCCACACACACACACACACTGGGGGTATAATAAAAGCCTACCTTAACCTCTAGGGATATGCACTTCCAATGGCCCATTAGTTAGTTGCTTTATAGATATGGATGCTTTCTCTTTTGCAGGTGCTACTTAGGCTGTCACTGTGGTTAGGATCTAGTGAAAGCAAGCATTCCTACAATGAGGTCCAGAGCCTCTGGCCAGAGACTCAGCCCTCAAGCCTTAGAAAAATCGAAGAATTTCTTACAACCCTGCAATTGGGAGCACATGCCATGGAGCTGTGAGCCCTCAGGGTTCTTAAACTTAATAGTGGTGAATTTGCTTTCTGTGATTGTATCTCCTAGGGGTGTTGGGGTTCACACTCTTTCTATAATTGGCTATGTGCAAGTTAACTAAGCCTAACATGTTATATAATGATATATTAGTATAGATGGCAGGTCTACTACTCCCATATATCTGTCTGTACAGATGTGCACATCAGGCAACCTTATTGCATAGATGCTGATAAAATTTGGTGAAACCTTACTGGTAGGTTGGCAGTCCTCCTGTGCTAGTGTTGATAAGTGCTGTGGTCAGAACTAGGACTTGAGTGACATTATAGTTCAATTAGTAATTATGAATAGAGGAATTACTGGTAGTTTTTTTCTTTGTATGTTTTTTAGTCTTCTACAATAACCATGTATTCCTTTTTGTAGTATTTTTACAATCAGAAGAAATATAAAATTTTTTGATGTTCTAGAGCCCTTTTCTGACTAATTTATCTGCAGTCAGCTAATGAATTTCCATTCTGGATAATCCCGCAACTTCCTATTCTGCAACAAATCTGAAAACTTCTCAGATGGTTTTCTTTTACACTTCATCCCTGCACCAAACTTACTTAATGTAACCCTTACAGACCTGGTTTCCTGGACTTATTGCCATCTTCCTTGTTAAACTCTTGATGTCAATATGTTTAAAACCTCACTCTATCTCTGATATGCCTTTTACTTTTACAAGAAAGCAAGAAACTATATTACTGTATATGGTATAAATTCAGAATGTTTTGCAGTTTTCCCACTTAGATCATGTAGGTTTTCTCATGTTAGCAGATACTATGAATTTAGTATCATTAAATTAATGCTCTTTAGATAGGCTTTTGGTCTTTTTGAATCTCAACCATGTCCGTGCTTGAAAATTCACAAATAACTTCATCAAAAATGACATTAACTCTTGTTCAATTGCAGGGGGAGAGAGGATTTCCGGGTTTGGAAGGCCATCCAGGTTTGCCTGGATTTCCAGGTCCAGAAGGGCCTCCAGGGCCTCGGGGACAAAAGGTATGTTCCAGGTTGTCAGCCAGTAATACTAGAAGCATTAGGCCATGCTAAATGTGGGACTAGGTGTCAAATCAACTAAGAGGTTACTGAGTTATAGCCAGAAATTAATATAGAAAAAAAACAATAGAATAGCTAAGAGTCTGTATTTTATTGTTGGCTAAAAAAAACCTGAATATTGCTGCCATATTCAGATGTTTTTGGAAGATGCTGTTAGTTGGATATGGTTATTGGGATCCTTAACAAAAATTAAGTTTTGTGAGGAGCTCAGCTGAGCTGGAGAGAGCTAAACTGCCAGGTGTCAGAGTAGCTGATTAAGAGAACAAGCCAAAATGAAAGAATGGTCAAGCCATTTACTGTGGCAGTATAATAAGCAAAATGTTTAACCAGAAAAAGCACCAACTTCCCCACTGTTCCATTTTCCCTATGGAACAGTACCAGTGAGGACCTTGCCTTGGTTGGCCAGCAAGAAGGTAAGGGCTGTGCTGTTATCCAACAGTATTTGGGCCAAGGAATTTGAGGCTAGTCTCTTCAGCTTCCAAAACTGAAGTAGTGTCATTAATGAGTTAAGTAAAAGTCAAAGACATATTGCAAACAACTTTTTGGAATTGGATGACCCTGAGTGAGAAAAGTTGGCTGGAGCATGCACATGAGTAGAATCAGTAATACCACATGACAGTTTGCCTCAGTAACTAGAGTACCTGGTTTTTTTTTTGTTTTGTTTTTTGTTTTTAAAGATTTTATTTATTTATTCATGAGAGACACAGAGAGAGGCAGAGACATAGGCAGAGGGAGAAGCAGGCTCCATGCAGGGAGCCCGATGTGGGACTCGATCCCAGAACTCCAGGATCACTCCCCGAGCGGAAAGCAGATGCTTAACTGCTGAGCCACCCACACGTCCCATGGTTTTGGAATTCTTACTCTGTTTAGCTTGATGTGCTCAATAGGAAGGGCTATCTTGAATACTTGACAGTCTCTTATCAATGCCCCATATGTATATGTTACATTGGTAAGAATGTTGAAGGCCTGGCTTATAGAAAATAAATAATAACCCTAGGGAGACACACACACAGTGCTGGTAGTATAAAAGCTAGTGATTACCATGGGGTCAACTAGCCAGGAGTCCCTTCTGGTGGGTAGAGTACTTGAGTAGAATTGGAAAGTTTGTGTAAGGTGTGCACTGGTATTGGAGGCAGGAGGCCAGCACTATTGAGGTCAAAATAGGCCCAGTGGCAGATCCCATTTCCCTTTTGCCAGATGCTTCTCTTAATCCCATCTCAGACAGGAGCAGTTTGACCTGTGAGGAGGCATTTTCTTTCTGTAGTGTCAGAGTCCAACAGTGGGAACACATCAGGCCCAGTGTAATAAAGTTGAGGTATCTGAAGTACTAAAAAGTTCTGTGTTTAGAGAAATGTCCATTCGTTGTATTCAGTGGTATAGCAGTCAGGTATTTATCTATGGGATTGGATGGTGGATGACATATTGAGCAGTTTGTCAAATTCAGAGTGGTGGCAATTTGCTGGGACAGGTCTATCAGTGAATTGGGTGAGGTAGCAGTCACATAGGCTGTTCTCTGGGAGAGAAAGATGAGATGATAGATCCATACAGCCTTTCTTTTCTATACCCAGGTTCATAGATCCAAAGGTGCTGTGGTCCTATCAGTTGGGAAGACTTTTCCCCATTGACTGCAGTGCACACAGTCTCTCCTAGACTATAAACAAGAACAACATCTTAGGTGTATGTTAAGATAGGGAATGGGAGTAGATAATAGTGAATGTGAAGATTCAGAGAACTTTCTTGGTTTTCTAAAAATATTTCTTTTGATTGGTTGCCCTTTGCCATCTGTATTAGGTAGACTGATGAGCTGATAATGAAAGGGCCAGTTCTGTTCATTTGCCTAGAAAGAAAAAAGTAGTTTAAAACCTTTTTTTTCCCTAATTTTATTTCATGTAATAGTGGTACATTATGCCATTAGATTATTAAGGAGATCAAATGGATACTCATCAGGTAGTTTTTCCAATAAAGGAGGAAATTAATTTAAATACATAAGTACTTTTAAACACTTAACTATATCAGAGCATAGATTGTGGGGGGTGTGCTTGGGCATGATCTCTGAGGAGGTGACAGTACATCATGGTAGTTTTGTTAGATTCAGGGGCAGAAGGGACCTGTGCTAAATTTCCTGAGCAGAACTTGTATGCTAAGGAGAAAGCAAGACTCTAAATGACTGCATAGAAGTTAAGTAGATGGGACATTTAACAGAATTTCTTATGTCTAATGAGGTGTAAAATAGCAGAATGTTTCTTGTGCACCCAGGAGTGGCACAGAGTAGCAGAGAGATCTGAAAGAGTCAATATTTGTGACTCTTTGTGTGTGATGGAATTGAGCACTAAGTCAGCAGTAATCCATGTAAACTACTGGTGCGGGACATCTCAGTTAATTCTAGTGTGGACGGGACTATCCCACCCCTCAACAACTTGGAATTCTTAAGCTCTCCGTAATTTAGACACAGTCTTATGAAAATGAGATGGGGACTCCTGTTGACTGAAATTAAATTTCAGTCATGTTAGTGAAGTAGGTATTTTGAAACAGAAATTAAGCTGAACCATAGGAAAGTAAAGTTACATTTCTTGCACCTGAGTTTACCCAGGATTGGGACCAACTTTCTTGTGCACCATGCTTGCTGAGGGGTAGCACTTTTAATAAAGCTTTGTGACAGATTATTTGTTTTAAGATTTTATTTATTCCTGATAGACACAGAAAGAGAGAGGCAGACATAGGCGTAGGGAGAAGTGGGCTCCATGCAAGGAGCCCAATGTGGGACTCGATACCAGAACTCCAGGATCATGCCCTGAGCCGAAGGCAGATGCTCAACTGCTGAGCCACCCAGATACCCCAGATTTGTGGCAGATTTTTAAAAAGTTAAATACATATGAATCTCTTTGAAATGATTTAGCATTAACTAGGACTATTGTACTAGAGTATTGTACAAAAATTATTGTGCACTAGTTTTTAAAAGTGTGATGGTATGAATTTTAAATTTAGAAAGTAGTCCCATCTTTTGCTGTGATTCCATGTCAATCTCTGTATAATGAGAAGGCTACACTGCTTTCTAAACTTTTGGGATTCTAAATTTGAAACACTTTGTGCCTCTATCTCAAGTATGACTTCATGCTTTCCAGAATAGCTGAATTTATACTTTTTATGTGATTGGGTATTCTAATACATGCATATATATGTTAATATATATGCTCAGTCAAAAATTTTGTAGGATTGTTCTTTAATTTGTATATTCTTATATACGAAAGTAAAGCTAGGACACCTGGGTGGCTCAGCGGTTGGGCGTCTGCCTTTGGCTCAGGTCATGTTCCCGGGATCCGGGATCGAATCCTGCATCAGGCTCCCTGTGCGGAGCCTGCTTCTCCCTCCGCCTGTGTCTCTCCCTCTCTCTCTCTGTGTCTCTCATGAATAAATAAATAAATCTTAAAAAAAGAAAGTAAAGCTATATAAAACAAGTACATAATAGGAATGTGTATCTAAAATTTTCCAAAAGATTTATTTATTCTTAAAAATAAAATTTAATTTTTGATAGATAATATATTCACTTTATTGAAAATAAATTAACATAAGAAGATGTATAGTGAGAAATATTTCCTTTCTACCTGTATCCGTTAGCCACTGAGTTCTGCATATCCCTGATAGGTACCAATTTCTAATACTTCCTTGTGAATATGTTCAATGATTTTTTTGTATATGCACACAGATACAAATATACACTTGCACATACATGCTTATATACACACAGACACACTTTTGCCTCCCTTTGTTTATAAAGTGGTAGCATATTCAACATGTTTGACCTTTGTTTTTCACTTAATACACATTGTAGATATCTCATATCAGTATACACAGAACTTCTTCATTATCTTTTATAACTGCATTGTATTCCATTGTGCATATAAATCACAATGTTTAAAGCCAGTCCCCTGTTGAGGATCATTTAGATAATTTTCAATTTTTTTC
Source organism: Canis lupus familiaris (assembly GCF_011100685.1). NCBI lineage: Eukaryota > Metazoa > Chordata > Mammalia > Carnivora > Canidae > Canis > Canis lupus. Next base: position 82,726,752 of record NC_049260.1, read on the forward strand.
TTCTATAAACAATGCTGTAAAGATGTACAATTTTTTTCTTTTTTTTATAAATTTATTTTTTATTGGTGTTCAATTTGCCAACATACAGAATAACACCCAGTGCTCATCCCATCAAGTGCCCACCTCAGTGCCCATCACCCAGTCACCCCCACCCCCCACCCACCTCCCCTTCCACCACCCCTAGTTCTTTTCCCAAAGTTAGGAGTCTTTCATGTTCTGTCTTCCTTTCTGATATTTCCCACTAAAGCTGTACAATTTTAATAGACTTTCGTTCCTCAATAAGAAATTATCTCTGTAAAGTTACTAGAAGTGATATTACTAGCTCAGAGGGTACATGTATTTATATATTTTTATGGATATTGCCAAATTGCCCCTTAAGAAGTTGTATAATTTATCCTTGGTTCAGCAATATACAAGAAGATCAATTTCCCTGTAGCTTTACCAGCCCTATTATGAAACTTGGCTTTTTATCAAGCTAATACGTGAAAAATGGTCTCTCAATGCCTTTAGTTTGCATTTCTCAAGAGTGAGATTAAGGATCTTTTCACAGGCCCAAGAATCAGTTGTGTTTTCTATGAGCTGTCATATATGACATTTAATTTGCCCATTTTTCTATAGTATTATAGGTGGTTTTATGTGTTAATGAGCTATTTATATATTAGGGTGATTACTCTTTGTGTTGTGAGTTGCAATTATTTCCCCTACTTGTAGTGTCCTTGCTGAATATGTGTATGTGTGTATGTGTGTGTGTTTGTGTATTTGTGTGTCTGTGTGTTTTTCAAGAGGTCCTTTATAGCATTTGAATTTTGAGTAGGAAATGCCACTATAAGATTATAAAGTAATTGTCCTATTTTTTTCTTCTAGTATTTTAATAGTTTCATTTCTTTATGTAATATTTTATCTATTTCTAATTCATCCTGCTGTGTAGTTTGTTATATAAGTTCCACCTTAATTTTTTCCCAGATGTCCTCACAAATGTATCCCAATGTAAATTTACCCATTGATTTACAGTGCTACTTCCAGTATAAACCAAATTCATGTGACTATATGGACTTGTTTTTAGACCTTCCATACTCTTTCGATGATGTATTCTGTATTTTTGTATCTGACAGAGCTAGTGTTCCCCTTACTGTTCTTTTTTTCCAGAATTTTCCTCAATGTTCTTGCTTGTTTATTTTTCCATACGAATTTTAGAGTCACGTTACTTAGTTAAAAAAGTAACTCATGTTATTTATATTTTTATTATGTCAAATTTTAACTAAATTTGTTGAGAATTGACTATTTTTTATGTTGACTTCTTTTTTAAGAAAGATTTTATTTATTTATTCATGAGACACACAGAGGGAGAGAGAGAGAGACAGAGACAGAGAGGGAGAGAGAGAGAGAGAGAGGCAGAGGCAGAGAGGCAGAGACACAGGCAGAGGGAGAAGCAGGCTCCACACAGGGAGCCCGACATGGGATTTGGTCCAGCCTCTCCAAGATTATGCCCTGGGCTAACGGCGGTGCTAAACCGCTGAGCCACCCGGGCTGCCCTATTTTTTATGTTGACTCCTATTATCCAAGAACATGAAATGCCTTTCCATTTGTTGTTCTTCCTTTTTGAACTTCAGAAATGTTAACTTTTCTTATGAATCTTGTACATTTCTTATTAAGTTTATTCCTAAATATTTTACCTTTTTTGCTGCTGTAAATTACATATTTTCTTCCATTATGTTTTCTAATGCATCTGTGTGGAAAGAGTAGATTATTAAACTTTTTATAAAAACTAAGGTGTAGTAGGCCCACCCCCAATGATGTTTATGATGTAATCCTCAGGACTTGTGAATATGTTAGATTATAGAGACAAGCAAAACTAAGATGAATTAAATTTGCTAATCAGCTGGTCTTAAAGTAAGGAGATTATTCTGAATTATCTGGGTGGACCTGATGTAATCACAAGAGTCTTTTAAGTGTGGAAGACGGAGGCAGAAGAGTCAATATCAGAGTGATGCAATGTTAGATTTCTTCAACTATTGCTAGCTTTGAAGGTTGAAGGCCATGAGATGAGGAATGCTGGCTGCTTTAGAAGCTGGAAAAAAGGAAATGGATTCTCCTCCTAGAACCTCCAAAAAACATCAGGGTTTTTCAGCTGAGACCACTGTCATACTTCTGACTTCCAGAACTGTAAGATTGTGTTGTTTTAAGCCACTAAATTTGTAGTAATTTATAACAGCAGCATAAAAACTAATATATCAGGTAACCCTTGTACCAAATGAAAATTTTCACGGAAGCCCCACATAAAACATAAAAATAGAGCTGCATTGATGGAAGGAGGGCTGTGACATAGGTTTCAAGGAAAGTCCAGTGGAACTTCTAAGGTTATGAATTGTGTAATTTAGAAATCACCTGTATAAAGCAAGATGTCCCAGCTTAATAAAACCTATCTAAAGCCTCAGGTGGTTGGGATGCCTAGGTGGCTCAGCGGTTGAGCATCTATCTTTGGCTCAGGGTATGATCCCAGTCCTGGGATTGAGTCCCACATACATCGGGCTCCCCGTGAGAAGCCTGCTTCTTCGTCTGCCTGTGTCTCTGCCTCTTTCTGTGTGTCTCTCATGGATAAATAAATAAAATCTTAAAACAAATAAAGCCTCAGGTGGTAGTCTACTAGCTGTATGGTCCACTGAAATTCCCATCTTTTGGAGCAGAATTAGGTTTTCTTTACTCCATTTTTTAAAAACTAGTTTATAAAAACAGTGAGGCAAAACTTAAAAAATTCTCAACAATGTGACTGTAACTTAGACATGGCACATAGATTAACACACATGTGGGCAGCCTCTTTTGCATGGAGTCTACAGAAGAAACTTAGAAAGGAAAGTCTGTGGTTCTTTCTTTTCTTTCCTGAGCTCTGCCAGTAGAGAGTGCCTTATAAAGCAAAGCAAAGGTTTAAAACAGCAGAATCAAGAGCAGCACATATTTGGGCTCAGAAATGATGCTATTTATTACCAGCGTGGCAAGCAGATTGACACAATATAGAAACTGCCCAGAATTTCAGCTTATATTTGGCTTATCTATAAATGACTTGAAGAGTATCAGTACTACTATTTCATCTTTGTTTTGTATGATTTTCATAGTTCACTTTTTAGGTACAAAGTTTTTGCTGCATGTTAGCAGTTTTCTTCTCAGTAAATAAAGACCTTTCTTATTTTTTTATCATATAACTTTCCTCAGTGCTTTCAGTCTCAATGACAAATACTTCTGCCTTGGGTTTGGAAGTTTCTCACTCTCACAGAGATTCACAAAAATTTAAGTCTCTTATTGTTATAATGTAAAATTAGTAAGGAGGTGTGCGGGGGGGATGGGGTAACTGGGTGATGGGCACTGAGGAGGGCACTTGATGGGATGAACACTGGGTGTTAAACTATATGTTGGGCAAATCGAACTTAAATAAAAACAAATGTAAAATAAAATTAGTTATTTGAAGGTGATTTTTGGAGGAACAAGAGCTAAATGTGTTTTATTTTTCAGGGTGATGATGGAATTCGAGGGCCACCAGGACCAAAAGGGATCAGAGTAAGTGATATTTGCTGTATATCAAATGTTTTTTGTTGGTCAAAACAGAGAAAAAGCAAATGAAGTATTATGAGATAACTGAAAAAGACTCATATTAAAATACAAAAAGAAAAATACAATCTTTAAAAAGTTAAGTGTAAGAGTAGATATATGTCTACAATTAGCCTTTCTTTAGTACTTTGGTAGTTATCTTTATATATCCAGATATCTATTTAAACTAATTTAAGAAGGTTTTAAATTAGTTTATGGATAAGAAGTACAAAAGTGCTAAATTCTAACAATTTGTTAGTATATTACAAATAGGTATCATACAAATTATTTTCAATCAGAACTTCCCAACCATGTGACCATCTCAGTCCTCTGGGTTCAGAGGGCCAATTACCTCACATTATATACCCTTCCCAGTATACCACACACAAATATTATAATTTTCTTTGTGTATTTTGAAGAGAGCCAGTTTGGGAAGCACTAATTTAAACCACGATAGTAAAATGTAGCTACTTTGGAAGTATACAACATCTTCTCATTTCTAAGATGTATAATATTTTCATTTTAATGTTCTGAAAACCAGGATTTGTCTCAAAATGGAAGTGCACATTTAGCGTAATTTTTCTGAAAAGCTTTTAGGTTGATCTATATCTTTCAATGTGTTTTATAATTGGGAGGGAACTAGAGTTTTTTTGTTTTTTGATTTTTGTTTTTGAGGGAACTAGAGTTTAAAAATAATCCTGGCTTTTGAAAAATCATATTTAACTTTTCTGAGCCTCAGTTTCTTCATTTGTTAAATTAAAGAGTCAAGCAATACAATCTCCCGGGTGCCTTTTAGCTCTAAAATTCTGTGTTCATAGATTGATGAGACTCCATAATACAAGTATAAAATATACAAGTGATGACAAATTATGTTTATTTGTGTGACAGAGTTAAACATTGTAATCCCTTGATCTCCAGAAATTTAGTAGATGTAAAAATTTTACATAAACATTAAAAACACTCTGTTTGCTATATACTTCTTAACAACATGTAGCTTACATGTACTACTCACACCTGGTATTTGTAGGGACCTGGAGATGCAGGAAAGAAACTCAAAACCCTTGGTTTTTATTAGCACGTCTTTATGTTATTTTGTAATAAATGGATATCAATATATTGTTAAAGCTTTCATAAGAATCATAATGTATCTCATAATAGCTATAACTACCATTAACTAGGTTGCAAGGACTGCTGAGACTAAAAAAATGTCCATTCTCTCAATTCCTATTTGCAAGTGTCTGGGAGTGCCTCAACTAGAACTTCAGAAGTACCTAGGAATAGGTAGCCTGATAGTTCCAGCATCTTTATGTCTCAGCCCAGAGGAAACTCTTGACATGCAAATTTTAAAAGACTTATTATTATGGAAGATTTTAAACATTCCTAAATTTACAGAGAATATAGTACAATGAACCCCCATGTATACATCATTCAGCTTCAAAGTTAGCAACATTTTGACAAGTTTGTTTCATCTATACCCCACCACTATTTGGGGGGAATATTTTTAGGTAAATCCTTCATATCATTCATTTCACCAATGAATACTTCAATATGTCTCTCTAACTGATAGCCACTCTACCATTATAACACCTCAAAAAATTAGCAATCTTTCAGATATACCTTAAAACAGTCCTTATTCAGATTTCCACAATGGTGTCTTTTTACAATTGGTTTGTTCAAACCAGAATCCAAGCAAATTCCACATATTATTTACATTTGGTTGCTATGTTTCTCAAGCCTCTTCTATTATGCTATAGGAGAAACTGGGTCATTTGTATTGTACTGCATTCTACATTCTGTATCTGACTGTTTCTTCATAATGTCATTTAAATTGTTCCTCTGTCCTCCATATTTCCTACAGACTGGAGGTTGCCTTACAAGAGGCACTAGAGAACTTTCTGGGGATGTAGGAAGCGCTCTATACTTAAGATTTGTGTATTATACTGTATATAAATTATACTGCAAAAAATTAAAATTAAAAAGAATATACATAGTGCTACGTACTTAACTATTGAATTACATCTTACGGCACAAATATCTGTTACCCCACTTTTTTTTATTTTGGGCTTTATCATTGGTCTCAGGTATATGATCTTAATTTTGCCATCAGAATTTCCCCATGAACTTTCACCTAATGGTTTAATATTCATTGATGATCATTGCCTAGGTCCATTTTTTGTTCAGAGTTGCAGAGTGGTGATTTTTAAAATTTTATAAATCCTTCATTTATCAGGTAGAATTCTGATTTATCAGCTGGAATTCTAATAGGGTAATGAGTTAGTACACCAGCAACTTTGAGTGATAGGAAGATTTTTAGAATTTGTTATCATTATAAACACATAGAATTTATGTGATGCAATCAGTTGTACTCATTATTCTTTTTGAAGCCAAAATTAACCTGTTATTGGCTTATGGGAGGCCTTGTAAATTGGCCCCCATCCTGTGTTCTTTTGACAAAACTATATCGATCTTTGAAAACTTGCTTTCTCACAAAAGACTCATCAGGCTTGTCTTGTACATTCCCTCTCCAGATCTGAAATTGGCCATATATCTGATTCTAGGTTCTTTTTTTTGTGATTGAAGTACCATAGTCTAATGTTAGGGGTTTTCATAGCTACTGGTAGTCAATTGTTTTGATGTCTTTCAGTTGACAGAATTAGAAAATACAGATCTTTTTAAGAGAAAAAATATCATGAGTTTATATTACTTCCAATTGAAATTTAAAATCAAAAGAGGTTTGTATGTTTACTCTCTCTCTTCCCTGCCTCCTATCCCTCCCTACACTGAAAATCTTAATTCCTAATGACATTAATATAATTTATGTTCTTTATCCTACAGTATACCCGTGATAGCTTCAAAATAGCAATTTGCAAGTGAACAAAATAACAATTTCAATTTTAATAGTAATAATAAAATTCTTAAATGCCATTATTATCTTTTTTTACCTCTTCTTAATTTTTAATTATTTAAAATATTTACATTGTTCTCTAACAGCAGTATGGTCAGAGATGCTTCCCATCCATTCTTGCTTTCCCCCTATTTTTGTTTTGTATCACTCCCCTTCTTATAAAAGTGTAATATAATATATTCACTGCTTACATTTTGTTCCTTTTACTTAACTTTATGTCCTACAGATTACTACATATTTCAGTACACAGATATTTTTCTCATTCTTTTAAAGGGCTGTATAGGTTTACATTATGTGGATGTACCATAATTTATTTAGACATGTCCCTATTGTTTCTAGTGTTTAGCTGTAATTGTGGTTATATGGTCTTTAGTTATAAAATGCTGCAGTCAATAACCTTGAAATTCAGATTTCGTTTCATAATTTCTAGTGTACCTTTGGAATAGGTTCTTAGAAACGAGTTGCTTCAAAGGGTAAAAATATGTAATTTTGCTAGATATTTCAAATTTCTCTCTATGGTGTTTGAATCTCATTAGCTGTGTACAAGAGTACATTTTTCCTAGAGCCTCACCTATAGAGAATATTGTCAAACTTGTATTTTGCCAATTCTGACAGGAAAATTTGATTGAAGAATTTTTGGAGTGATCACATTTATGTTCTCAGGAGCAGATATATTTGCCACTTACCCATCCCCTGCTAAATTCAGTATTCATTACAGACCTGGGAGAACCACTTTATCTTTTAGGAAGGGCCACTTCCACTAATTTGCCTGCTTCTGCTAAGTGCAATGAAGATAGTGCTCCCTCCAATAGGAGTTTCTTCTATAGTTTCCTATAAAAGAGATTTAAACACTGTTGTGGGAGGTTTTTTTCTATAGAGAGAATGTTTGGTAATAATCAATGAGACACATTTGTCCATTGATATTCTAAATGTAATTTTCATAATTCTCTTACATAGGATATAATTTTATTCTCACTGATTATTGTTTGATTCAAGGAGTTTATTTCTCATTATAGGGTCCTCCTGGACTTCCTGGATTTCCAGGGACACCGGGTCTTCCTGTAAGTAGAATTTGGCTTTAAGGGATCCCTGGGTGGCGCAGCGGTTTGGCGCCTGCCTTTGGCCCAGGGCGCGATCCTGGAGACCCGGGATCGAATCCCACGTCGGGCTCCCGGCGCATGGAGCCTGCCTCTCTCTCTGCCTATGTCTCTGCCTCTCTCTCTCTCTCTCTCTCTCTCTCTCTCTGTGTGTGACTATCATTAAAAAAAAGTAATCAAAGAAATATTATACATGTGTTATATCCTTTTTCAAAGGGAATGCCAGGCCATGATGGGGCCCCAGGACCTCAAGGTATCCCTGGATGCAATGGAACCAAGGTGAGATTTTTTTCAACTTAATCTTAGGCAATATGCTTGATAATAATAGATTTTAAAATTTAAACAAATCAATATGAAGAACATTAGAGATATAGTAGCTTCGTGTCTAAGAGATACATAGAATATGTTCTGAGTTAACACTTTCAATATATTTAAAAGATCAATGATTCTTTAAACATGTAATCAGCTGGGATATGCATTGGATTGAAGGATATTTATTAAATCCTATTTTGATTTTAGTGTAAAGTAGGATGAAAGTTAAAAGGAATTAGGATGTATATGTTTCAAATATTACATCAGTTGTTAAGAGTAATACTTATGAATGTCATTCATTAGCTTTGCCCTTTCTAAAACTAGGTTCAATGTAAGTTTTCAAAAAGTTATGTTTTTGAAATTTTTTTACCTTGCCTAATAGCTTCTTAAGAAAAATCTTAAAAATCTACTTGTAATACAGGACATTAATTTTTACTATATACTTTAGTATGAAAATGGAAACTTTTCTTCATCAGCAAAAATGATTAATTTAACAGTTTAAAAAAAATAAAACTTTACACATGAAAAATTTTTTCCCAGACCACTTTTCTTGTCTTTCATCAACCCTTTGGATTTATTATAAAGTGATAGCAAGGAAAAAAAGATGAGGAAAATTTACTTTTTTGACTGTTTTTCCTAGCCTCTGTTCTTATTCCTTCACTTTTCTCCTTTTCCTTTCTATTAATGCAATATGTTATTATTTTCTGTATATCCTTTTGGTGTTTTCCATTCAACACATGATATTCTGGGATCCCTGGGTGGCGCAGCGGTTTGGCGCCTGCCTTTGGCCCAGGGCGCGATCCTGGAGACCCAGGATCGAATCCCACATCAGGCTCCCGGTGCATGGAGCCTGCTTCTCCCTCTGCCTGTGTCTCTGCCTCTCTCTCTCTCTCTCTGTGACTATCATAAATAAATAAAAATTTAAAAAAAAAATTAAAAAAAAAAAAAAAACACATGATATTCTGTGAAACTGTTCACGAAATATCTACAATCCATCTAACTAATGGCATGTGTCAGATTTTATATTAGTATATATATTTAAAATAACTTGAACAAACTATTTTGTATTATGAAGGCTATATATTTCGTGTTAATTATTGTACTATATACTTTATGACAATAAAATTATTTTAACCTCCATTATTTCTCCAGGTCAGTGTGACCCTTGCCAACAACAAGTTTTTTACCTTCGATTTGTGAGGCTTACTTGAATTCTTCATTTCAGCTGGGGCAGACTTCTAGTGATAGGACCAATGTGGAGTAGTTTGCCTGGAACATTGCGTTTTAATGTGGGCAACATTCTTGTGCCTATTCTGGTTATTTGTTTATTTATTTGCCAGCATGCCTTAAGCAACAAAAAGACCACTAGCCAAAGTTTTAAATTTGAAGACTAACGTATCCACAATGTGTATAGTATGCCATATGATGGAAGGGATCTTTTTCTTTCTTTTTGTAAAGCAGCACCTTAGCAGATCTCATGATTAGTTTATGTTTGAAGCCCCCAATTATGTGAGCATCAACTTTTTGAATGGGATTTATTATGTATACTTTCAGATTAAATATTTTTTAAAAAATATTTCTTACTATGTAACTAATAGAATGAGCCCTAGAAATGGAATCAGAATATATGTGTTCTTTTGTTTTCTGTCTTCTAAACCTGATGTACAAGACTATATCCTTTCTCTCTGGGCCTATTTTTTCCATATGTAAAAAGTGATGGAGACAGGAGTACTGGACAAAACAACTCAAAGACACACAGCTGCAATAATCATACTCTTTCAAGCTTCTGACATGGATATCTCTAGGATTACTATGGCATGTAGGTATTAGAAAGGAGGTTGCATTGGGGTTCTTCTGCAGCAATTTTAGCCTTTGTTTTCTAGACCAAATGTCCATATTGGTATTTTACAATAGTGAGTGAGAAAAATTGGGTACCTAGAAAAACATAATGACCTGCAGTTGCTAGAACTATTGCTATTATTGTCCTCTTGGTGATATTAATGGCATTCTTTCTTACCATCTTTTCCTCTTTACAAAAATAATTTGCAATAGTTTACAATAAAAGAAAAACGCAATAGGGCAGTTAAAATAAGAATCTATATAATGCATGGGCCGGAAATTGAGACAAATCATTAATTATGATGATGACCAGGAATCTATGGTGTGATTGCCTCAAAATGAATTTGTCAGAAGAAAATGACTGGGATAGAAGATTTTTTTCTTTATTTCTGATTAGGATTGATGACTAGGGATAAAGGTATCTTAGAAGGCTGAATTGGTATGGGCAGTTGATATTGAAATAATTGGAAAGTGAAGGCTAATGAATTTTTGGCAACCTGGCAAGTTTCAGAATGGCTTTTACAGAAATCTTTTCAATAAGTTATTGTTTGTTGGTATACCTATGCTTTCTTTCTTGTTCTTCCAAACTCTTATTTTTAACTCCTTCTAGGGAGAACGTGGATTTCCAGGCAGTCCTGGTTTTCCTGGTCTAGAGGGTCCTCCGGTAAGTTATACAGTTGGGATTATAATGAATACAGGAATTGACAGAAGAAGCAGAAGTGTAGAAAGTGAACTCAGTGCATTCATGTGGAGCAAAGTAGTACATTTTAAACTAGTAAAGTATAAAAATATTTTTTTTTTAAAAAAGAAGTCGGTAGTATGGCTCTGTGCTGGGTAAAAGCAAGGATTCTATTGTATTTAATATAAATGTCATCTCTAAGTATCCTAAGATACTTTTTACTTAGAATGACCTTACAGTAGTCTATATAATTGACTCCATTTAGAAAGCAGTGTGTTGTTTTGCTCTCACCCCTCTCATATATATAAAATAATCTTTTTCTTTTTAATAATAGGGACCTCCTGGGATCCCAGGTATGAAGGTAAGCATCTCATGCTAGGAAAGTAAACATTTTGAATAAGATATTTGGAAAACTTGCAACTTTGATCAGATAATGTCTCTGAATTCTGCCTTAAAATAGATACTTCCAGAAGTTATGCAGGTACCCACAAGTCTTCCTTAAGTAATCTCCTTTATGCCCATGGCTTTAAGTATCTTCTGTGTGCTGATATGTTTGTAAATATGCATATAAGATTCAAGTTTCTTTTTTCTTTAAAGATTTTATTAGAGAGAGAGAGAGAGAGAGAATGAGCAGGGAGTGAGGTAGAAGGAGAAGCAGATTCCCTGCTGAGTAGAGAGCGTAACTTGACTGGGCGATGCTCAATCCCAGGACCCTGAGATCATGACCTGAGCCAAAATCAGATGCTCAACCTACTAAGCCATCAAGATGCTTCTCAAGTTTCTTTTCTAATACTTTCAGTTCCCATTATATTTTGATATAGTTGGCCATCTGATACCTCTAGAAATGCTTTTTTTCCCTGACTTCTGTGACACTACCCTTTCATGATTTTTATTCTATCTGATCACCCAGTCTCCCATACAAGCAGGTATGAGGACACAGTTCTGACCCTTTTTTCTCTTCTATGCCTAGCAGAATTGTTATAGCTCATGGTATTGCTTACTGTCCAGCTACTGAATACCTGTATTTATATCTCTAAAATAGACTTTTCTTCTGAGTTAAATGCATGTATTAAACTGCCTCCCTTGACAGCTCTACTCAGATATCTCTGAGGCATTCAGATTAACATGTTCAAAGTTTACCCAGACCCCTAAAAACTTAGAGTTAGCATTTATATTTTCTACCCCTTCACACCTCCTCACTCCATTCTGTCACTAATACTGTGAGTTTTGCTTATAAAATTATCTTAAAATCATCCACTTTCTCCATATCCACTGCCACCACACTAACCATAATGTCTCATCTGGACTATTGTAATAGCTTCTTCTAAATAAGTCTTTTTCTCTTCACTACTATCTCCTCACCTCCCAGCCTGACTTATTCTAGATTAGGTAGCCAAGAATGATCTTTTAAAAACATAATTCTAATTTAATATCACTATTTATAAACTTTCAAGGGCTTCCCACTTCATCTAAGATAAAGTCCACATTCTCTTTCAAGGCCTGTAAGACCTGCATATTTTGGTCCATGCCTACATTTCCAGACTTATCTTTTTTTTTGACCATTTTAACCATTTAATAAAGATAGAGTCACAAGGTTGTGGACCCATCACTGCCTCAGAACTTTCCCATCACCCCATATAGAAAACCCATACCCATTAGTAGTCACTCCCTGTCTCCTCCTTCCTCCAGCCCCTGGAGCCGTGGATCTACTTTCTGCCTCTATGGATTGGCCTACTTTGATATTTCATAGAAGTAGAACCATACAATATGTGACCTTTTGTGTTTGGCTTCTTTCATTGAGCATATTGTTTTAAGGTTCATCCATGGATCGACTTCATTCTTTACTGTTTAAGGTTCATCCACTTCATTCCTTTCTGTGGCTAAAGAATACTCTATTGCATGGATATTCCACATTGTGTTGGTCCAGACTTATCTTTAAACCACTTTTCCTTTGGCTTGCTGATCACACTGGTCTGAATTAAGTTATTTGAATGTACCAAACTCTTCATTTTTTGGATCCTTTGTATATGTTACTTCAACTACCTACTACTCTTTTTTTAAAGATTTTATTTATTTATTCATGAGAAACACAGAGAGAGAGAGGCAGAGACATAGTCAGAGGGAGAAGCAGTATCCCTGCAAGGAGCCTAATGTGGGACTCCATCCCGGGACCTGGGATCATGCCCTGAGCTAAAGGCAGATGCTAAACCACTGAGCTACCCAGGTGTCTCTAACTACTGACTACTCTTAACCCATTTTTACCTGGCTGACTCATTATCTTTTAAATCTCAGCCTGAATGTTGCCTTCAAGGATTGCCTTTTTTGACTACCCAAACTAATTCCTCCACTATTTCTTTTTTTAACTGAAATATATTTGATGTAAAGCATTGTATAAATTTAAGGTATTTAACATGTTACTTTGATATATTTATATATTATGATTGCCATTGTAACAATAATTAGCACCTCTATCATGTCATATAATTATCACTTCTTTTTAGTCTTCCACTATTTCTTTATCATGTACCGTGTTGCTTTTCTCCATAGCTTTTAACAGAACTTTTGTTGTCTTACTTGTTTACATGTTATAATCTGCATTTCAAATCCAGTACATTGTTAGCACAATGAGGACAGAGGCCTTGTTTATCTCCTTCACTGCTGAGTAACCAGAGCCTAACACAGTTCTTGGCAAATAGTAATATTTAATAACTGGTTTTTAATGAATGAGTAATGGAAGGTACCACAGTCTCTTAATAAATTGATTGTAATTCAGTGTATTGTGGCCATTTCCCCATTTCCCTTTAAAAGGTAAATTTATTCATGGTAATTACTGAGCTCTCCTAATCTTTAGGACATTTATATGACAGATTTAATTCTGAGATCATTTTTTATGCGCTTGACTATTTTGTGTGTCATAACTGTAACTTAAAACTTCCACTGATGATTTCTTTCAGGGAGAACCAGGTAGTATAATTATGTCATCACTGCCAGGACCAAAGGGTAATCCAGGATATCCAGGTCCTCCTGGAATACAAGTAAGCATCCAGTGATTTTCTTCTTTACTATATTGATTAAATCAGATCACAGCATCACCTTTTTCCCTTCAGTTTTTTAATACACTCTATTTTAGTTACAGAAATTATTATTTGAAGTTTGATAGACATTGCAGGTACCTCATACCTGAAAATAAAAGCAGTCTGGACCAGGAAGAATTTACAAAGGACTTCTTTGTTCTTTTATCTTTCTATCTAGTTTCCATGGAAATTTTTGTTTTGGGGTTTGGCAGCAGAAATATGCTTCTATATTCTTATTCTTGTGCTATGAGGATTAGTAGGTGGTAGGAGTAGTCATGATAATTGTAAATAGTCTGATTAAAAATAAAAATTGAAGGTCTCCCATTTAAGATATTAGAAGACATCATTTGTAACACTGTTAGTTATGTATAACATATGGATATATTTTGAAGGCTGAGGGAATAAAATTTATGCATGGTGAACATCAGGTATAATCTTAAGAAAAAAAAGTTATGTTAGTCTGTAGATAACATCCCTAGAGACAGCATTATCTGTTGATCAGGTAGTCAATTTCTTTTTTTTTTTTTTTGTCAATTTCTTGAAGTTTATATTTCACAAAGATTGATCCCTTTACCAAAAAAAAAAAAAATCAGTACTTTCTAGTATTTGACGACTAAGGTGCAATGTTGGGGAATTTTTTATTAACTACCAACTCATTCCATGCTTGATAACACCCATCCATTTGTTCTTAAGTACTCTTTTTAAAAAGTATTTTATTTTTTTATTCATGAGAGATGCAGAGAGAGAGAGAGAGAGAGAGAGGCAGAGACACAGACACAGGCAGAGGGAGAAGCAGGCTCCATGCAAGGAGCCCAAGATGGGACTTGATCCCAGGACTCCAGGATCACCCCCTGGGCCAAAGGCAGGTGCTAAACCGCTGAGCCACCCAGGTGTCCCCTTAAGTACTCTTAATCTTGCCCTTTATCCCTTATAATTTGTTGTTATGTAATATTTGAAAATGCAGCAGAATACATGCAAAATATATGTATGTTTTGAAGCATAACCATCAATTGAACACTTATGGATCCAAAATACCATTTAAGAAGTAGAACATTTCAAATAATTTTGAATCAACTTGGGGTTTCCTTGGCAGTCACATCCTTCTGCATTCTACCAAGATAATAAGTACCATTTTGAGTTTTCTATTGCTTCTTATACTTTTGTTATATATACATGTATCTCTAAACCAGAGTTTTTAATTTTGCTTTTAAAATAACATAACATTTATGTAGTTTTCTACTTAATATATTAAGATACATCCATATTCTTGCATGTGGCTGTAGTTCATTCAGTTTCACTTCTATGTAACATTCCGTTGTGTGAACATACTACATACTACAGTTTGTTTCTCTGATCTCCTATTATTGAATATTTGGTTGTTTTTAATCTTTTAATTACAAAATAATGCAGGATTTATACCTAGATAGAGAATTGCTGGATTTCATTGATGTCAAATTTTCAGCTTTTTAAGATGCCAAATTGGGTGCCAAAATAGTTGCATCATTTCCTTGTCTGTTGTCCCAGTTATTCTCACTTTCTTCTTTGTCTATACTCTTATTTATTTTAATTTAATTTAATTATTTTTTGTATCTTTTAAAATTAAAGTTTTTATTTTGGTATAATTAACGTACATTATATTAGTTCCAGGTGTACAATATAATGATTTCACAATTCTGTACATTATTCAGTGTTCATCACAATAAGTGCACTCTTGATCCCCTTCACTTATTTCACCCATTTCATCTCTCTCCCCTCTGGCACCACCAGTTTGTTCGCTTTATGTAAGAATCTGTTCTTTTTGTTTGTTTGTTTCCTTAATTTGTTTGTTTTGATTCTTAAATTCCACATATGACTGAAATCCTGTGGTATTTATCTTTGACTTGACTTATTTCACTTAGCACTATTCCCTCTAGATCGATCTGAGTTGCAAATGGCAAGATTTCATTCTTTTTTATGGCTGATATTCCATTGTGGTGTGTGTGTGTGTACACACCACATCTTCTTTATCCATTCGTCTATGGATGGACATGTGAGTTACTTCCATGTCTTGGCTATTATAAATAATGCTACAATAAACACAGGGGTGCATATACCTTTTCAAATTAGTGTTTTCATTTTCTTTGGATAAATACGTAGTTTTTACTTTAGAGAAGCCACTTTTCACTTCTACCATAAAAGCCCCACTAAATGCCCATCTTTATAATTTTATTTTGTAAAACTTCCGTACTATGTATTTGTCCTACATTTGTTACCTACCACTGTAAAACATAAGTTTTCTAAAAGCTGTAGCCATTCTTTTTAGTTAAATTTCTTTATAGTTACTTAATCCTTTTATTCTTATACATTTTAAAATTCTGTTTATAATACTGCAGAATTGTAGAATTGTGTAACCAAATTTGGCAATTGCTTAAGTTAAAATTTCATTCATTTAGTTCTTTGTGTGATATAGTGAGAGGTTTTTTTTTTTTATCTTTCTCTTCCTTTATAACAGGGCCCAGCTGGTCCCACTGGTTTACCAGGGCCAATTGGTCCCCCAGGACCACCTGGTTTGATGGTAAGCTTGCTTCTATAATTGTATTTTTCTTACTTGAAAAAAATTCAGGAATAGTAATATTATTTCTACTACTTGAAAGTATAATACATTTTCAATGTTTACAATCTATATATTTTTTATTTTTTATTTTTTTAAGATTTATTTATTTATTTTTATGATAGAGAGATGGGGGGCAGAGACACAGGAGGAGGGAGAAGCAGGCCCCATGTCGGGAGCCCGACGCGGGACTCCATCCTGGAACCCCAGGATTACGCCCTAGGCCAAAGGCAGGCGCCAAACCGCTCAGCCACCCAGGGATACCCCCTATATTTTTTATTTTTATTTTTTAAAGATTATTTATTTATTTGACGGGGGAGCACATGTGCACAAGTGGGGTGAGGGGCAGAGGTAGAGAGAGAAGCAGACTCCCTGCTGAGCAGGGAGCCTGACTCCCAGGAGTCCAGTATCCTGACCTGAGCCCAAGGCAGATACTTAATGGAATGAGCCACCCAGGCACCCCTATATCTATTTTTTTATTTACAGTATATTTTACAATGCTATGGTGAACAAAATATGTGCTAAATAATGGCTTCATTTTATAGATGGAGGAGAATGAGGTACACAAAAGGAAAGATTTAAAACAAAATATTGTGTTGGTTATCTCTTGATGTGTCAGTGTTGAAGTTGATCCTGGCCGTTGCATAAAGTCTTTTAAGGCAGTTCTCTAGTCACTTTATGAAACATGTTTCTTCAAACTGCAGTTTTCTGTTTAAGAAGAACAAAAGCAGGTATTCACAACAATATATTGTCTCTCATTTCTAAGGGGCCACCATGTGACAAAACCGTAGGGTTGGTGAGGGTAGTGAATCAATCTGCAATGGGATAAGGATTTTTGTACTTCAGGGAAGAAGCAAAAACTTCTAAAGACTTTGACTGTGTAGCCAGTTCTCTTACTTTACTACTTTTATAGTCACTCATATTTTCTACTGTAATTAAATTCTGAGTATTTTTGCCCCTGAAATACTTAGATTTCATTCAAGTCATGTTTTGGACTTAGAGCTTTGCTATTGCCCTCTTTAAAAAGCAGAAAATTGTACTTCAGTCAAAGTAATTTCTCATGTGCCACTCTATCTCTCATCTACCATATATTTAAGTGACAGTTTTCATTATACCTTTAGAGATTGTACAATTTTGCTTGTGACGATTGGTCCTCTATTCTTGAATGAAGGAAATAACATTTGGTAAATACTAAAAGAATATACCAGAAAAGATCATGATTTCTGCTTTCCTGGAAATATCTACAAGAGGATTAGAAATAGAAAACCCTTTTGTTTAGTCTATTTTAGTTGTAGATGTCCTGCAAAGCATGAGATTCTGGACTATCGCACTTTTTCCTAATTTTGTTGTTATATCAGACTACCCTAGGTGTGTTGTTACATCTTAAATGTCCTCAACTCGTGTGGCTGTATAACTGATTCACTCAGCACTTTGGAATGTTCCTTCAATTAACCCTGATTCAAAATGTGAAGCAAAGTCTTAGAAATGCCACCAGGGTACAATGTGTAAATAAATACATCCATTGAGATCAAAGACTTGATATACTTGTGCAAACAAATGCCTATATAACTTTTCAAGCCTTGAAACACTCTCATACAGAGTCAGGTCACATAAAAATAAAACTGAACTAAAAAAGTAAACACATGTTTTTTAGAGCTAGAGTGTTAATTGCTTTATGATACCTAAATTATTTACCTATAATTCTGATATGAGAAATTTGATGTTTGTTGGGATTAACTCTTGTATTGATTTTTGGTACTGGTGTCACCCCTCTGCCTCTATTCACCCTTGCATTTCTTCCCCTGTCCACTTGTACGCTGTCACAGAAGTCTCCACATTCATCTAGTTTGTTAAAATCAATTCAGATGTGAGAAAAAACCAGGAAAATATTATTTTGAGGGGATTTTTCAGTCCTTGCTTTTTGTGAAACCAAATATTTTTTTGGAAACCGAATAATTTTTAAATAAACTTATTAGTGTATCCCTGTTTCCTTTTCTGTGTCTTCTATTCTTAGGGCCCTCCTGGTCCACCAGGACTTCCAGGACCAAAGGTAATTTTCTTTTTCTTTATATTTTTTATTTGGTGTGACTTCTTTTTGTTAGTGTCAATGAGATTTTAAACTAAAACCTCTCTCTTCAGGGGAATATGGGCTTAAATTTCCAGGGACCCAAAGGTGAAAAGGTGAGTAAAGAAAGAAATTGATTATTCAGCCCTCAGTTTTTTCCTTTCCTCATCATTTGAACTCATATTTTTGGTCCTTGCAACTGACTTAGCTTATATTTTATATTATTGTCTGTGTAAACTATGAAATATTACTTACTTGTTAAATCTTGCAAACAGGGTGAGCAAGGTCTTCAGGGTCCCCCTGGTCCTCCTGGGCAGATCAGTGAACAGAAAAGACCAATTGATGTAGAGTTTCAGAAAGGAGATCAGGTGAGTATATAGAGAGGAAATCAATGAACATTTTGCTAAAAAGTGGCATTCCATTAACATGCACTACAAGCTGGAATATAATTATATGTGAAGGTATTTTTAAAAATAACAAAGATTTGGGCAGCCCTGGTGGCTCAGCAGTTTAGTGCCACCTTCAGCCCAGGGCCGGATTCCGGAGACCCGGAATCGAGTCCCATATCAGGCTCCCTGCATGGAGCCTGCTTCTCCCTCTGCCTGTATCTCTGCCTCTCTCTCTCTATGTCTCTCATGAATAAATAAATAATCTTAAAAAAAATAACAAAGATTTGAGGTAATTAAATTTTTCAAAGAGCCTTATTGAGATATAATTTACATGCCATACAATTCACCCATTTAAAGTATACAATTCCATTTTTTTGGTATATTCACAGGGTAGTGAAACCATGACTATAATCTAATTTAAAACATTGTCATCAGCCACCCTCCAAAACCCCATACCTATTTGTTGTCACTCTTCATTTCTCTCCAAACTCTTAGCCTTAGGCAACCACTAATCTAATTTGGCTCTGTAGATTTGTCTACTCTGATCAATTCACATAAGTAGAATCATATGATATATGGTCTTCTGTGTCTGACTTCTTGTACTTAGTTTGTTTTCAGGTTTATCTATATTATAGCATGTATCAGTACTTCATTTCATTTTGTGGCTAAATAATGTTCCCTTGTATGAATATACCACGTATTATTTATCCATTTATCAGTTGATGGATATTTGGATTGTTTGCATTTTTGGCTGTTATGAATAATGCATTCATGTATGAAATTAGGTCATGGTAAGGTCTATTGTCATTGTCCTGATGACCGTCTTCTCTATATTTCACTGATATACAAAGCGAAAGATGGTATTATTCTATAAACCCTTGTCGTGTTTAGAAATAATTATCTGATACCTAGGGTAGATGAGATCATACATATCTTTTATAGCATAGGAGACCACCTTGAACAAAGTGTGTACATTGTTGTTTCACTGAAATGCTAACTAGAAACTTAAGAATAAAGAACACATTGTACTGAAATTCTACCATCAATATGGATTGGGTCATTTAATTCTCTGCCAAAATGTATGTGTGTTATGTAACCCCTATATCTCCTAGTTTTAGGTATTCTTGCTTTTTTTAACAACATATCATTAAAGACTCCTAACTCAGAAACGAACTAGGGGTGGTGAAAGGGGAGGAGGGCGGGGGGTGGGGGTGACTGCATGACGGGCACTGAGGGGGCACTTGATGGGATGAGCACTGGGTGTTATTCTGTATGTTGGCAAATTGAACACCAATAAAAAATAAATTTATTATAAAAAATAATAATTTCCTTTTAAATGTTGTCTTTTTACTTATCTTAAAACTCAGCTTGTGCATACATTAGAAAATAACTGAAGAAAAGATAGCTCCAAATTCTTTAGCCCAGAAGATTTCAACTTTGAATTAGAAACATCACATCCTATTATCTTTGGTTATCCTGCATGAGTCTATAGTTCAGCTTGTTAACAGCGTCTTTAGCTAGCTCTAGTATTAATGTTGCTTTCCTTTCCCCTACTACTGCATAGGGACTTCCTGGTGACCGAGGGCCTCCTGGACCTCCAGGGATACGTGGTCCTCCAGTAAGTAACCTAAAATTCTTTAGTATCATTTAATGTAAATTGGTATTGATACATAGCACTCCATGAACCAGTGTAAAACTACTTTTGTGTGTGTACAGGGTCCTCCAGGTGGTATGAAAGGTGAGAAGGGTGAACAAGGAGAGCCTGGCAAAAGAGTAAGTGTTATGACTACTAATTTTCTTTGGAAAAGATTTTAAACGTTTGTGAGCGTGCTCGTGTACTTTATTCTTTCCTCTTAAATCCTACTTTCTTTGTCTCAAAATGTAATATCATTTATTTATTATAATATTGAAGTCTGAAATGTATACTTAATAATCCAAGGCAGGAATAAAGCTTGTTATATTCTTTAATCTCATACATCCTAAATAACAAATTTATATTCTTGCAATTATTTGAATCTTACAGGGTAAACCGGGCAAAGATGGAGAGAATGGCCAACCAGGAATTCCAGTGAGTAGATAAAGCTCATCCCCTCACCTAACCCCCCCAAATAGCAACACTTTTATGTGGTGGAGAGAAGCAGGATGGCAAACAGGCTCGGGGTTGGAAATAGTTACTATAAATGGAAGTGATACTATCTCTTTTGAATATGAATTTAAAATTTCTTTGTTAAAAAAATGAAGTTCAGACCTTAAGTCCGATTTATTGAGATACAACTTGTATACAGTAAAATGGACCATTTTCAATGTAAAGTTCTATGTTTTGACAAACACTTACAGTTGTAAAACCAGCTTTAAGGGCAGCCCGGGTGGCTCAGCAGTTTAGTGCTGCCTACAGCCCAGGGTGTGATCCTGGAGACCCCGGATCAAGTCCCAGGTCAGGCTCCATGCAGGGAGCCTGTGTCTCTGTTTCTCTCTCCCTCTCTCTCTCTCTCTCTCTCTCTCCTGTCTCTCATGAATAAATAAATCTTTAAAAAAAACAGCTTTAAAATAAAAAGTTCCATCACCCTCAAAAGTTCCCCCAGTGTTCTTTTGTATTTATTTTCTTCCCTCCCTACCATCCAAAGCCCTTGGCAACAATTGATCTGTTCTCCATCCCTATGATATTCCCTATTCTAGAATGTCATTTAAATGGAGTAATATTGTATATAGTTTTTTGATTCAGGATTCTTTCACATAGCATAATAATATTATGCTACTATAATAAATTGATAGTTCATTTCCTTTATTGCTGAGTAGTATTTGATTATAGAGATGTACCAAGATTTGTTTATACATTTATCCACTGGAGGATATTTTGGTTGTTTCTGATTTGGGCCATTATGAATAAAACTGCTTAAAACATTCACATACAATATTTTGTGTGAACATACATTTTTAAGATTGATTGATTGATGATAGAGAGAAAGAGAGAGAGAGGCAGAGACACAGGAGGAGGGAGAAGCAGGCTCCATGCTGGGAGCCTGATGTGGGACTTGATCCCGGGACTCCAGGATTGCACCTTGGGCCAAAGGCAGGCGCCAAACCGCTGAGCCACCCAGGGATCCCTGAACATACATTTTTAAATAAAAGTTATGACAGATCATTCTAATTACTACAAAATAAAGAGGAAAATAAAAACCTGCAAGGCTAGGAATATTATTCCAGGCAGACTCAGTAACAAGAGTATGCACAGAGATGTTAAAAGAGGTTTTCAAGGCCAGAAAATTTGATGAAATTTTGGAGACCATTTTGAAGGGATAATTCTTAACAAAACTGGAATTTGGAAGTAATAAAATCAGATAAATTGGTTTCCAGGTGATTTTGCTAAATAGGCAGTCCTCAATTTGTAAACTCTAGAATCACAAATTAATTTAACATTAAATAGTTTAAGGGGAGGTAAATTCAGGGCATTAGTTCCTGGCTTTTGGGGGAACAGTTGGTCTTTGTTTCATGATTTAGGCAGCTGTGATGGTCAATAATTTCCTCTGAGTGTTTTTGACAGGTATCTTCAGTGGAAAGACTGTTCTTTGTTTTCACTGGGAGAACTCAAGTCAGGTCAAATAAAGATAGTCACCAGACAGGTCAAATAATGACAACTGTTTGGGAATGGGTCTTTGAGAAAGCTCCAGCCCAGTTCTATCCCTTCCATTTGCTGTGAGTCTGCTGATTTTCACCTTGATTGTGAGCTGTTGGGTTTTCAAGGATACCATAGAGCTGAGGAAGGGTGATAGGACTAAAGCAAGTTAAAATGCTACTAAGTTCTGTGTTCTTATCAAGATTCAGTCATTTTCTTTTCCCCAACAAATACTTCCTGGATTGCTACAACTCTTTGATTAATTTCTAGTGTTCTAAAAAAGTTGACTCTGACCATTTTTGCCAATGTTCTTTGTCGCTTTTATGGAGGTGAGGATGTTTGGACTTCCTTACTCCACCATTTTTGCTGATGTCACCCTAATCTCTATGTTTTAAAGGGTTTACCTGGTGATCCTGGTTACCCTGGTGAACCAGGAAGGGATGGAGAAAAGGTAAGAATTTTAATACTTTGAAGTGACTGGTTTTATTCTAAACATAATCCTTTTCTCTCCCAAGGTTGAGCTCTAAATTAAAAAATTCTAAATAACTAGCTTTTGTATTCAAAGCATACATTCTTTATTCATCTTTTGGTGTTGCTCCTTTTTCTTTTGTACCGGTTCCTCTAAATTTTCATTCATTGTCCTAAATCACAATCCATGTGGTGGAAATACATGAAGAATTGTTTAACTTTAGCATTTCAATTGTGAAAAGTTGGTGCTTTTATTTTGAGCATGTATCGGCAAGACTTTTATTCTCCAGAAAGTGGTTTCAGCACTATTTTAGTGAGGTCCTCATACTAAAAAGGCTTGTACCTGTGAATTTAGGATGTCTCCACTAAAAATTTCCATTCTCTGTGCAATTATTGTCTGAAAGGCTGTGGCTAATTTTTTGTCAATTTTTTTTTCATTTGGCTATACAGCCTGACTGGAAGTCACTTATTTAGTTATCTATTTTAAAAGTGACTTTGAAAGAATGTATGAAGCACACATTTCCCTTATTTATAGCAGAGCACAAAATATCCGGTTTTCCAATCTCTGTGGTCTTTAATTGCTTTATATGAAAACCAATACTGAAAAGCTTTGTTTTGCAGGCAGGGAGGAAAAGGTGTTGCAAACCTGAATGTACCCAGAGGGTGTATATTTTAATGATGGCTTATTTCTAAATTAGATCCAACTTCAAGCTTGGACTAAGTGACACAGCTAGAATTAAGGAAGATAATAAATACTCAAAGAGTAGGACTTTTTTTCAAGTAGTAAATAAAGTGATAGGACTGAATAACTCTTTAAAGTAAAAGAAGCTTTTAGATAGATGAAAAGTTCCTATGAACAAGTCTAGAACAAGAACTGAGGGCTGAGAGAAACATCTATCCTTAGGTCTTGGCCAGTAGAATAACAGTTGCATACTGTGTTTTTCATGCTGTTGTAGTTACTGGTTAAGAGTAACAGTTTTTGTCTCTGAATTTGTCTTTCATTGGTTTCTGAGAGCTCTCAAAAGCAATTATAATTAATTAGCTGTTCCTGATTATAGTTAAGTCCATCAGCTCTAAAATATCTGCCACTAACGTAAATAACACTAAATTTATGCCCTCGACAAGTTTTATGAAAAAAAAATATGGCTACAAGTTAAAAATATAATGGTTTTCACTGATTCTAGTGGTGCCAATTTTTTTATTCAGTATCTTCTTTATAGAGTATTCATAATTTACTAGAAAATAGGAATCTTTAAATCAAAGGATGTTGCATCTAGAAATACCTTAGAAGTCTGGTCTATATAGAAGGCAGATAAGTTAATTGATTTGATCAAAATCATATAGCTAGTAAATCTAAGACAACATCACGGGTTTCCTAGACTTATTTCAGTACTGTCTCATTACCTTGAGTTGAATTTCTCTTTGAGATATTTTATTATCGATTCCTTGGTCTTCACGAAAGTTATGTTATGTTTTAAGGAAATGGATATTTTGGTGTAGTTTTTACTAATCTACTTTACACTTTTATTAAACAGGGCCAAAAAGGTGACATTGGCTCAACTGGGCCTCCTGGACTTGTAAGTTTTTATTTTAGTCTTCATTTATCAAATGTATGGATGTATTTTTATTTTTGTGCCTTGATATACTCTGTTCCTTTTCCTCATAGAATACAAAATTCCAAGTCATTAATTAGTAACTTTTACTGGCTTAAAAGCCTACATCTAAAAACTTCAGTAATGTTGACTTCAAAGTCTTTTTATTGTTCTTCCTATTACTTCTCCATAGTAAAGATCCAAAATTGTGGCATTGGGTTGTTTTGCATCATGAATGCCAAATTATTTCTCAAGTAACCAGCAGGTGGTGCAAGTGTTGCTTATAAAGTTTCAATAAAAGAAATTTTGGGAGCTAAGGATTGGCCCTGCAGAGCTCTGGAAAGATGGATTTGGTCTCAATAGATTTTTCCAATTGTAATTGTCTGATTCATACCTCTTTCTTCCCTGGGTATGTGCTTTTAGGGGCTCTTAATCAAATGTTGGAAACTGTTCTATGAAAGAATAATTAGGAGGTTTGCAGATTTTGTCATGTTTGCATTCACCATGAAATTTAGGTCAAATATATTTCCAGTGTTAATAAGAATAAAATATTATTGCTACATTTTGTCATATTTTTGGTTGAAATTTGGTAAGACTCTTGGTTCTATACTGCATTGAATCTACAAAGATGCAAATGTCATAAAGTCTGTATGTTCAGACATTTGAGTAACATTAATTCTTTCTGTCCATAGTCTCAGGTATTGATACTTAGTAATTAACAGATCTAATGAGGATATACTTAGAGACCTTATTTAATTTTTACTCACTTTCATTTTAAAATCAAATACTAGATCTCTAAGAAATAGTTTCTTTATAAAATGAGATAATAACATTTTGATAACTATCAGAAGTGGAAATTTTGAGAGTGCAGTCCTATCCAGCAGCCTCACTATCCCTTTTGAACTATATCTCCATTCTAGGTCCCACAACTTCCAGTCTCCTTTTGTCTGAATATTTCTTATATCCAATAGAGCCTGGATGAAACATTGCACTTTTCCAGTAGGTGTTGCTTTGTACTTCAGTCCAACAGGCTTTTAAATCTAAAGCTTAATTATCATTATAGCTCTATGAGATTAATTTCTTTATATTTCAATTATTTAATATGAACGTCTTTAGGCACTAAGATTCTAAGAAGACCAAGAGAAAAGGAATAAGTTAGTTGATTCTAATCAATAAAGCCCTCCTGAAAGTGATGAGTTTGTTTCATTTTGTTTTCGAGGAAGAAAGAAGTATGGGTTGATAAAGGGAAAGATTGGAAGAAGGCATTATAGATATCTGAAATGGCATATTCAGAGCAGAAGATACATGTGCAAGATACATGAAGCGGTTAGAATCAGACAGACCTCACTCTCCTAAAAATTCACTGCTAGAAATAACAGGAGGTGAAATAGGTGAGAGAGGTATTGGAAGTGAGACGAGATTTGACAAAGTCCAGGGTGAAAAGTAGCATCAGACATAGTAAGAAGTAGTGAGCAATTTTGAGTCCTTAAATAGGATAGCTAACACAAAGAAATTGATTTTTGGGGAAGTATATCCTAGCAGTAGATTTGGATTTAAGGGGAGAAGCTCAGAGGTGCTTCTGCTAGTCCAAGTGTGAGATGGAGATAGTAGCTGTGGCAACAGGAAAGAAGGAAGCAAATTAGAGAGACATTTTCAGTAAAGAATTATCAGGCTTATGTATTTGGAATGAATTGAATGTGGTAAGAGACATCAAAAATAATTCTAGCTCTGTAAGCCTGGGGCTCAGGAGGGTGGTAATATTATTACTAGTATTAAATAGTTTATAATCAGTTGAAGGATAGGAGTGATACAGAATGTGACTCATAATCTGTGAAGCAGTCTTAATGATTTTGCATTTGAGAGCTTTGTGAAAATGATGGCACTGTAATTGTATGTAGCCGCTAGGTTATTTTTAGGAGAACAGGGCTTTTCCTCTTTGAGTTCATTTATTTTTTTCTTTCATAATAAAGGTAATTCCTAGGCCTGGGACCGGTGTAACTGTAGGAGAGAAAGGAAACATGGGGTTACCTGGCTTGCCTGGAGAAAAAGGAGAGCGAGGATTTCCTGGAATACAGGGTCCACCTGGCCTTCCTGGACCTCCAGGTAAAGGAGACTGTACTTAATGTTCTTGTGTTTATGGCATCTTTACTAATCCACATGTCCAGTATTATCATACTAGTTCCAGGATGAGCATGGCAGTAGAGGACATGAGTATTTTTTAGTTGACAGAAACTTCTCAAATCTTATATAGATTTTCTCACCAAACTTCTCATTTCTACTTTTTAAAAAAAGCCTAGTCATTTCTACCTTTTGTTACTAATAAAGTGCAATGTTTCTGTGATTCAAAAATTAATCATTAAGTTTTTCATGCTGCTATGGAAAGGGATGCTATTCTAATGCCTATTTTTATAAGATTTACTGTATTAAAATAGTAAATGGCGCTATTCACTTAAAAATCCAGAAATATCTACTTAAAAATCCCCATAGTGATTTTGCTTTGTAATAAAATTTGAGGGCTCAGGAGTGAGCATTATATCATTCCCTTGTTGAAGATACACAACATAGTAGAGCATTTCTGTTTTGGCCATGGACTAAGTACTACTCTTGTCTAGCATGTTTATTTGAATGTTTTCTAAAAAGAAGTGATGGTATGGATTTATGTAAAATATGAAAAGGCATCTAGCATAGCACCTGGCAAACATACATGTTTAATAAATTATTGTTCCTTACCCTTCAAAAATGTGACTTATGAATTATTAACATGATGAGTGACACTCAGTGATCCCCCCAAGGGGAAATAATAAATGTGGGTTTCATTTCATTCTAAGTATACACTTTGAATTTCTAATTTCAAGATAGTACACTAAACACCTACTATGTTTAGAAAATTCAGATAAGAAATTCTCCCAAGATGCAGCAAAAAAGTTATAGAATTAGATCATATGAAAGAAAAATTAAGAGACATAAAGGATAAACCTAGAAGTTCCAAAATTTACCGTGGAAGATTTCAAGAAGGAAAGAATGGGACAACAGGCAATATTTGTGAAATTAATGACTGAGAACGTCTGTTTATTGAAAGAAAACATGAGTCCCTATGAAATGGTATATGAATTACCAAGCAAGAATAAAATAATGATAATACACAAATACATAATGACATATTGTAGGGACATTTTAGAATTTAAGGATAAAAAGAAAGTTTTAAAAACTCTCTGAGGGAAAAGGCAGATTACCTACAAAGCAGCGAGAGTCAGAAGAATATAATGGAGAATTTTCAAAGTGATAAAGCAAAGTAACTATGAATTTGGGATTCTGTATTACATCAAACTGTCATCCTAGTATGAAGATGTAATGCTTAGAAAGTTGACTACCTCCAGGACTTCTCTGAAATAGTTACTGGAGGGTTTAGGCTAAGAAGGGAATGAATTCAGGATGAACCTGGGGGTGGGAATTGGTAAACTGCAAGAACCAACAGTTGGGAAAAGGTATTTCGTGGAACTATAATTATATGCATTATTGCTATAGGATGTAGGAATGCAGAGAGAAGAGAGGGGAGTCAATGTAAGTTTTTTTGTCTTATTAGAGAGAATACTAATACTATTAACCTTATGTTTTTAGAAAAATAGAAGTTTAAGTACATAGGTTAGAATTTAGGTAATAACCACTAGAGAAGAATATAAATAAAATACATGACTTACACATCCTTTGAAAGAAAGAAAATGACCAAAAATCTTGATCTCCATCATATGAGTTAGAATTGGGACAAAACAGACACAGATAAACTTTGGTAAATAGAAAAATAAAATATAAGATGACAAGAAAAAGTCAAAAACAAATCAGTAACTCCCCAAAAATGTGAAAGGACTAAGTACTGATTAAAAGATAAAAACTAAAATAAAATTGAAATAAAAATATATACTGTGCGTAATAGGCCTATTTAAAGTAAAAGGACGGGGCACCTTAGTTGGTTAAGCATCTGCCTTAGGCTCAGGTCATGATTCCAGGACCCTGGAATTAGAATTGAGCCCAGCATTGGGCTCTCTGCTCAGTGGGGAGCCTACTTCTTCCTATCCTGCACCTCCTGCTTGTGTTCTCTCTGTCAAATAAATAAGTAAAAAATTTTTAAAAAGTAAAAGAACATAAAAAATTTTTTAATAAAGCAGTTGAAAGATATTAGGCAAATGCTATCTAAGAGATAGCTGATTTAACACTTCTAATATGAAATAGAATTCAATTCAAGAAATATATTAAAAAGGAGACATTTCATAAAGACATTTCATTTGGACAGATATAGATAAATTATGCCACAATGGTGTAAAAGTCATGAGACTTCATACATCTAAAAATACAGCTTTGAATGAATAGAGTGAAAACTGATAAACTGCAAGTGACAAATTGGTAAATCCTTAACATATTAAGGAAATAAAAAACAAATCAGGATATAAATGATTTGAGCAGCACAATCAAGCTGTGTATGTGGGAGAAAGAAAAGCTTTGTGCAGCAGAGAATATGCGTTCTTTTCAAACTTAAATGAAACATTTACAAAAATTGACTCTATTAGATCAGAAAAAATATATATTTTTTCTTTTTATTTTTTAATTTATTTTTTATTGGTGTTCAATTTGCCAACATATAGAATAACACCCAGTGCTCATCCCGTCAAGTGCCCACCTCAGTGCCCGTCACTCAGTCACCCCACCCTCCACCCACCTCCCCTTCCATCACCCCTAGTTCGTTTCCCAGAGTTAGGAGTCTCTCATGTTCTGTCTCCCTTTCTGATATTTCCCACTCATTTTTTCTCCTTTCCCCTTTATTCCCTTTCACTATTTTTTATATTCCCCAAATGAATGAGACCATATAATGTTTGTCCTTCTCTGATTGACTTATTTCACTCAGCATATTTTATTTTTTTAAAAAAGATTTATTTATTGTTAAGAGAGAGCACGTGCAAGTTGGGGAGGGGCATAAGGAAAATCTTTGAGCAGATTCCAACTGACTTACCACTGATCATGAGCCTGGTGTGTAGCTGGATCCTATGACCCATTAGATCACAACCTGAGTTGAAACCAAGTGTTGGATGCTTAAACAACTGAGCCACTGAAATGCCCCCTCTCTTAAAATTTTTTTTTTAAATTATATGCAGGCCATGCTCTGTGACCATAGTGATATGAAGTTAGAAATTAACAACAGAAGGCCCCAAATATCTTTACATTTGTATATTAACATAGACATGTGTAAACAACTCTAGAGGTAAGGAAGAACAGAAATGGAAATGACTGAATGCTAAGCAACCTTATATCAAAACTTATTAAACATAGCGAAAGTGGTACCCTTAATTTTTTTTAATTTATTTTTTATTGGTGTTCAATTTACTAACATACAGACTAACCCCCAGTGCCCGTCACCCATTCACTCCCACCCCCCGCCCTTCTCCCCTTCCACCACCCCTAGTTCGTTTCCCAGAGTTAGCAGTCTTTACGTTCTGTCTCCCTTTCTGATATTTCCCACACATTTCTTCTCCCTTCCCTTATATTCCCTTTCACTATTATTTATATTCCCCAAGGTACCCTTAATTTATCACAAAATTAAAGATACTAAAATAAATGAGCTAATTTGAAAAAATAATAACTGAAATAAGCATAAACAAAATAGAAGGAGAAACTTGATAAAGGTAAAAATAAGAATAAAATATGATCAAGAGGAAAGCAAGAGAAGGCATAAATAATACCAACAAAATATTTTAATCATAGCTACAATTAATTTTTTTAAATTACAAGAAAACTATAAAACCCTATCAATATATTGGAAATTCTAAATGAAATATGCATTCCTCATGAAACAGAAAACACACATTACTAAAATTTTCCTGAGAAAGTAAAAAACGGGAATGCCTGGGTGGCTCAATGGTTTAGCGCCTGCCTTCAGCCCAGGGCGTGATCCTGGCATCCTGGGATCGAGTCCCACGTCGGGCTCCCTGCATGGAGCCTGCTTCTCCCTCTGCCTGTGTCTCTGCCTCTCTCTCTCTCTTTCTCTCTCTCTGTCTCTTATGAATAAATAAATAAAATCTTTTTTTTAAAAAAAGGAAAAAGTAGATTACTTACCATGGAAGACTTGGAAATGTTAAAGAATTCCATGAAAAAGAATTAAATGAATGGTTATATAATTTGTGGGTGAATTCTACTAAGTTTTTTTTAAAAGATTTTATTTAGGGATCCCTGGGTGGCGCAGCGGTTTGGCGCCTGCCTTTGGCCCAGGGCGTGATCCTGGAGACCCGGGATCGAATCCCACATCGGGCTCCCGGTGCATGGAGCCTGCTTCTCCCTCTGCCTGTGTCTCTGCGCCTCTCTCTCTCTCTGTGACTATCATAAATAAATAAAAATTAAAAAAAAAAGATTTTATTTATTTATTCATGAGAGACACAGAGAGAGAGATAGGCAGAGACACAGGCAGAGGGAGAAGCAGGCTCCATGCAGGGAGCTCAACGTGGGACTCGATCCCGGGACGCCAGGATCCCACCCTGGGCTGCATGCAGCACTAAACCGCTGAGCCACCAGGGCTGCCCGTGAATTCTACTAAGTTATTGGGTGAATAATTCTGATTTTTTACAGACTTTTTCAGAACTTTTTTTTTAGAAGAACATTTAATTTAATAGCATTGATACCAAACCACCAAGGAGATAACACTAGAAATAACTATAGTTCAATCTCATTTATAAGTGTAGAAACAAGTATCCTAAATAAAATATTAGCAAATCAATTCAGAAGTATATTAAATAATATGATGATATGACCAAGTAGATTTTACCCTAAGATTTCAAGGATGGTTCAACATTACTATAACTGCCTACATTGACAGATTAAAAGAGAATAGGCCAATATTTGCAAAGAAAACAGTCAATAAAATTCAATACGCATTCATTTTTAAAAGGTAAAGAAGTTATCAAACTAAGTTTAAAAGGGAACTTGATGAAGCTGTCTGCTTCATACAGGAAGTACAGGACTGTACAGGGAATGTCATACTTTGTCATAATTTTGTGGTGAAACATCAGGAACATTCCCATTCAAGTCAAAAATAAGATACATGTACTCAGAGTTGCCTATAGTGTTTGTCCTTGAACTGGAGAGACCAGCCAGTACACTAGGTCTGGAAGAAAAAAGAGGTGTAAGGATGGAACAAAACCACAAGCTTTAGTTATTCACAAACTTTATTATAATCTAGCTAGAAAATCTAAAAGAATCAAATGACAAATTACCAGAATTTCAAACGTTTGCAAAGTGGCCAGATATGATAGTTGAATACTTAAATAATTTGCCTTTCTCTTCACCAGCAATAAAAAATAAGAGAAAAAAATCCAGTTAACAATAGTAATAGCAGTAAAATTCATTGGGGTAATCAAATAAACCCATGAATAAACCAAAGATGTATAAGACCTTTTTTCAGAATTCTGTAAAATATCATTAAATAATATAAAATTAATAAATAAATGGAATGATATGTTTAATTTCTTGATATGAGAACTCAATATTATAAACAGGTGATTCTTCCAAAATTGAATCTATTTTCTTTAAAAGATGTTATTTATTTGCTCATGAGAGACACAGAGTCAGAGACACAGGCAGAGGTAGAAGCAGGCTCCCTATGGGGAGCCTGATGCGGGACTTGATCCCAGGACACAAGGATCATGATCTGAGCCAAAGGCAGACGCTCAACCACTGAGCCATCCAGGTGCCCCAAAATTTAATCTTTAAATTCAAAATTGTCTCATTCAAAATTCCAGTGTTGTTTTATTTTTTAAGATTTTTATTTATTTATTCATGAGAGACGAGAGAGAGAGAGAGAGAGAGAGAGAGGCAGAGACACAGGCAGAGAAAGAAGCAGGCTTCATGCAGGGAGCCTGACATAGGACTCGATCCCTTGTCTCCAGGATCACACCCTGTGCCGAATGTGGCGCTAAATGGCTGAGCCACCGGGGCTGCCCTCCAGTGTTGCTTTAAAGTGAAAGTGACAAACTGATTCTAAAATGCATTTAGAAGATAAATTTCTGAGTCTAGTAAATATGGTTTTTAAAAAGAACAAAGATGGGTATATTTTCCTTAACAGTTTTGAAAATGTTACTCAAATAGGGGTGGTAGAAGGGGAGGAGGGCGGGGGGTGGGAGTGAATGGGTGATGGGCACTGGGGGTTATTCTGTATGTTAGTAAATTGAACACCAATAAAAAATAAATTAAAAAAAAAAGAAAATGTTACTCAAATTATATATAATTATATAGTTATTTTTATTATTATAAAAAGATATGTTCATGGTATAAGAATAGATAGTGGAACAGAAGAATGTCCAGAAATAGAGCCATGTTTACATGAGAACTTTGAGGTGCCTATTTTTCTCTTGCTAATGCCTTTCTAGTATTTCTTAGATTAAAAAAGATCATAGCCTCAAAAAAAAATCATACGATCAAATAAGAGCAGGTAGAGGGTTATTAGTACACTTCCAAAAGTAGTAAAGCTACCTTAAATTATTCTTTCTTACACTCAAACTGGTACTTACATTATTTAAAACTTTTCATGCTTTTCCAGATGTTGATTCTCATAGAAAATATAGAAACATAACTGGAATTATACATTAAAGGAAGATCCTATTATTTATGTCTCATTGAGAACTAAAGTAGTATCTCTAAAATAAGATCATTTTGATCACCTTAATTTTTTTTAATCTTAGGGACTGCAGTTATGGGTCCTCCTGGCCCCCCTGGCTTTCCTGGAGAAAGGGGCCAGAAAGGTGATGAAGGCCCACCTGGAATATCTATTCCTGGATTTCCCGGACTTGATGGGCAGCCTGGGGCTCCTGGACTTCGAGGGCCTCCTGGCCCTCCTGGCCCTCACATCTCTCCTAGTAAGCTATACTTTTTCCCTAAATTCTGTGGTTTTTGTTTTGTTTTCATTTGTAAATAGATCCAGCTGAAGATTGGCATTATTCCACTGCTTCTTCTACTTTTGATTTTTGGTAATTCTTTGATGCTTAGATTTTCTCTTCATATTATCACCAATATTATATCTTCTTTTTGCTTATAGGTAGTTGTATTACTGCAGAGAAGTAACTGAAAATAGATCTTTTTTCTAGCCTGTCAACTTTCTTTTTGCTTAGTCTTCTGGATATTTCGCAACAATTAGCTTGCTATCCTTTATCTTAGGTGATGAGATATGTGAAACAGGCCCTCCAGGCCCTCCCGGATCTCCAGGTGATAGAGGACTCCAAGGAGAACAAGGAGTGAAAGGTTTGGCTCTCCCTGCTCCCCCGCAGTCATTCCTTCATTCCTTCAGATCTTCAGCCAAATGCCACATATCTTCCACTCTACCTCATCCACTCACTCTCATGGTCTTACTCATAAGACCATCTCATTACCAGTAGTGCATACTTCCATAATCTTGATTTCATGAATACCATTTTCTGACCACTTTATCCTTTCTAGCTCACTACCTATAACCTGACTCCAATATTACTTCAACCTCACTGATACCTGCCAACTTTGACTCTCCTTCAACCTTTTGATGTCCTTTCTTCCCTCTTAACCTATAAATGCATGATCAATCATTGTAAACAATCCCAAACATAAAACCTTGCCTCCTTTGCTCTCTTCTCACTTCATTATACACACTTGGAACAAAAGCCTGGTTTTGGTACTTCTAGATTACCACATCTTCTAACCCTACACCTGCTCTTTCCTCCTCAAATTTTTAATACCTCCTCTTCCATTCTCATTTTAAGATTGTGACCTGCTTCCTCTTTCATTGACCAACTGAAAAAATAACAGAATTTTCACAGATTGCCACTACCACATTCACCTACCTACATGTATCTATGCACATATATTCTACCTTCCTGCCTATTACTGTTACTATTCCAATCTAAAACCAATTCTTCTATTTGTACAATAAATTCCATTCCCTCTTGTTTTCCCAAGGATTTCATTCCAGAAATTCCTGCCTCTCCCACATCATCAGTTTTTCCCTTTTACTGGGTCACTTCCAGGAGCATACAAATATACCTTTTTTTCAGCTATATAAAAAATACCTTATCATAATCCTACTTCCCCTGCCAAATCCTGCTCTATTTCTCTGCTCCCATTGCAGCAAAACTCCAGAATTTTCTACTCTTTGTCTCTGGATACTATTCACTTCAATCAAGACTTTACTGCCCTAATCCACCACTCCATAGATGCTATTTTTTCCAAGTGACCAGCAGCCTATACTCTGCTAATCCAGAGTATCCAGTTTTTTACTATATTTTTCCATTTTTTGACACCTTCTTCACTTGTTCTGATTTTTTTTATACCTCCTTGGAATATTACATCTATTAGATATAGAGGTAGTGATAGAGATTGACATGTCTACATTATCTATC
The DNA here is from genome assembly GCF_011100685.1 of Canis lupus familiaris. NCBI lineage: Eukaryota > Metazoa > Chordata > Mammalia > Carnivora > Canidae > Canis > Canis lupus. The sequence continues at coordinate 82,761,354 of NC_049260.1, forward strand.
ATCTATCTATCTATCTATCTATCTATCTATCTATCTAATCATCTATCTATCTAGATTGATATAGATACGGATATATAGATATCGATAGCCCGTTATATATTTGTCTCTCTATATATTTCATTCTCTTTATATGTATATCAATTTATCTATATAATCTCCCATGCAATTGCCATCTAAAACAAAATATATAACTTTTCCAAGACTTTAGAAGACTCTTATGTTCCCTAGTCAGCACTCATAAAGGTAACCATCATTTTATCCTCTGTCATACAGTAATTTGCCTAATCTTGAACTTTGTATAAATGGAATCATACCGTATAGGCTCTTTTGTGTCTGGTTCTTTTACTGAATATTATGTCTGTAGGATATACCTATATTTTTGTTTGTAGCAATCTTTTTCAATGCTCTTTGGTATTTATTGTATTTATATGTCTAAATATTCATTCTAATGTCAATGGATATTTGGTCTAAGGCTATTATAAGTAAACCTGAACGTTCTTATATATATTTTTTGTAGGATATAAGCATTCATTTCTGTTGTGTATATACCTGGGAATGGAATTGCTGGGTTCTAGGGGTAGGTGCAGGTTTTGTTTCCATAGATATCACCAACCATTTTCCAAAGTGGTTTTAGTTTCCTGTTACCTTATGACTTACTGATATTGAACATCTTTTCTTATAGTTCATATATTTTCTTTGTAAAATGCTTTTTTCCTATTTTTAATTGCGTTGTTGGATATATGTATCACAGCTATCTTCTCCCATTCTGTGACCTGGTTTTTTACTCTTTTTTTTGCATAAGTTATTAATTAAAAGAAATCCAGTCATTAATGTCTTCTTTCATGGCTAGTGTTGTTTATATTCTGTTTTAGAAATCTTTGCTTATCCCAAGAACCTGATGATATTTCTGTGTATTTTCTTCTAGAAGCTTTATCATTTTGACTTTTACAGTTTGATCTTCGAAGTGTCAAGTAATTTTCGTGTATAGTTTGAAGCAGGCATCAGTTTTTTCCCCATATATCCATATGACCCAGTACCGTATATCTATTTGATCCATATTCCCATATATCCAATTGACTCAGTATTGTAGTACAAAAGACCATCATTTCTCCAATGAATTACATTAGCACTGTTATAAATCTTACGAGACTATATATGTGTCTATTTCTGACCTATTTTGTTCATTGTTCTATTTGTTTCTCCTTGCACCAGTGCTAGACTATATGAATTTTGTAGCTTTATACTAAGTCTTGGCTTACTTTCCATTTCCATATGTATTTTAAATTTATCTATCCAACTTTTAATTTTGGAAGCCCTGAGCATTTTAGTCCTTGTTCCTCCTCTGTATTCGAACTCACTCAGTCACATGACTTTAAATACCACCTATTTGCCAATGACTTTCAAATTTATGTCTCCTGTCAAAATATAACTCTTTTCCTCTATATTAGTATATCCAACTATCTACCTAACATTTTAAACTTGACATCTTGATCAAGCTAAAGTCCTGATCTCTGCTACCTCTCCCCCATAATTTTACCACTTATGTCTTCCCTTTTTTAAATGCAGGCCTCCCTAGCCTTTTGGTTGCTTGGGCTAAAAATACATTGGAGTCATCTTTGATTCTCTTCTTTTGCATTCCATGTATGATCCATGAGAAAATCCCATTAGCTCTATTTTCAGATATATCCAGAATCTAACCAGTTCCCGTCTTCTTCATTTCCATCACTCTGGGATTAGCCATCATCTTTCCAAGATTACTACAGCAATAGCCACTTAAATGGTTACCCTATTTCAATCATTGCATTTCCATTCTATTCTCAATATAGCAGCCAGAGACATCCTTTTAAACTTAAGTCATATCATCTTGCTTTTCTGTTTACCTATTCTATTGGATTCTCATTTCACTCATAGTAAAAACCAGGATTTATGGTGGCCTATGTGACATTTTATTATACTTCCAATCACTAACCTGTGAACTCTCTGACCTGCTTCCCCTTCCTCTCTCTACTTAAACAATGTGGTATCCTTGATGTTTCTTAAATATGCCACACATGACCATTCTTTCTTCTTAGGATACTCTATACTCATTAGGTACATGCCCTTGCGTTAAGTTTTTTTTTTTTAATCATATATCATCATCTCATTTGACCACACTGTTAAAATCGCAAACTGCTACCCATCCTTAGTATGTCCATTTGCATTTAACCAGGTGTAGTTTTTCTATAAATATAACAATCTTTATTTTTTTCTTTTTTTAAAATTATTTTATTGGAGTTCAATTTACCAACATATAGCATAACACCCAGTGCTCACCCCGCCAAGTGCCCCCCTCAGTGCCCATCACCCAGTCACACCAACCCCCCACCCTCCTCCCCTTCCACTACCTCTTGTTCATTTCCCAGAGTTAGCTGTCTTTCATGTTCTGTCACCCTCACTGTTATTTTCACTTATTTTCTCTCCTTTCCCTTTATTCCCTTTCACTAATTTTTATATTCCCCAAATGAATGAGACCATATAATGTTTGTCCTTTTCCAATTGACTTATTTCACTCAGCATAATACCCTCCAGGTCCATCCACATCGAAGCAAATGGTGGGTATTTGTCATTTCTAATGGCTGAGTAATATTCCATTGTATACATAGACCACAGCTTCTTTATCCATTCATCTTTTGATGGACACCAAGGCTCCTTCCACAGTTTGGCTATTGTGGACATTGCTGCTATAAACATCGGGGTGCAGGTGTCCCGGCGTTTCACTGTGTCTGTACCTTTGGGGTAAATCCCCAGCAGTGCAATTGCTGGGTCATAGGGCAGATCTATTAACTCTTTGAGGAACCTCCACACAGTTTTCCAGAGTGGCTATACCAGTTCACATTCCCACCAACAGTGCAAGAGGGTTCCCCTTTCTCCACATCCTCTCCAACATTTGTTGTTTCCTGTCTTGTTAATGTTCACCATTTTCACTGGTGTGAGGTGGTATCTCATTGTGGTTTTACCTGATGGCCAGTGATGCGGAGCATTTTCTCATGTGCTTGTTGGCCATGTCTATGTCATCCTCTGTGAAATTTCTGTTTATGTCTTTTGTCCATATCATGATTGGATTGTTTGTTTATTTGCTGAGTTTAATAAGTTCTTTATAGATCTTGATACTAGCCCTTTATCTGATAGGTCATTTGCAAATATCTTCTCCCATTCTGTAGGTTGTCTTTTAGTTTTGTTGACTGTTTCTTTTGCTGTGCAGAAGCTTTTTATCTTGATGAAGTCCCAATAATTCATTTTTGCTTTTGTTTCTCTTGCCTTCATGGATGTATCTTGCAAGGAACTGCTGTGCCAAGTTCAAAAAGGGTGTTGCCTGTGTTTTCCTCTAGGATTTTGATGGAATCTTGTCTAACTTTTAGATCTTTCATCCATTTTGAGTTTATCTCTGTGTATGGCGTAAGAGAATGGTCTAGCTTAATTCTTCTGCATGTGGATGTCCAATTTTCCCAACACCATTTATTGAAGAGACTGTCTTTTCCAGTGGATAGTCTTTCCTCCTTTGTCAAATATTAGTTGACCATAAAGTTGAGGGTCCACTTCTGGATTCTCTATTCTGTTCCACTGATCTATGTGTCTGTTTTTGTGACAGAACCACACTGTCTCTTTATTTTTTTTTTGTATACATTTTTGGAGTTCAAAATTTCCAACATATAGTATGTCACCCAGTGCTCATCCCGTCAAGTGCCCCTCTCAGTGCCTATCACCCAGTGACCCCATCCCCTCACCCACCTCCCCTTCCACTAACCCCTTGTTCGCTTCCAAGAGTTAGGAATCTCTCATGTTTTGTTACGCTCTCTGATTTTTCCCACTCATTTTTTCTGCTTTCCCCTATGATCCTTTTCACTATTTTTTATATTCCCCATATGAGTGAAACCATATGATTGTCCCTCTCCGATTGACTTACTTCACTCAGCATAATACCCTCCAGTTCCATCCAAGTTGAAACAAATGGTGGGTATTGATCATTTCTAATGGCTGAGTAATATTCCATCGTATATATAGACCACTTCTTCTTTATTCAGTCATCTAAAAATGGACAGCAAGGCTCCTTCCACATTTTGGCTATTTTGGACATGGCTGCTATAAACATTGGAGTGCAAGTGTCTCAGCTTTTCACTGCATCTGTATCTTTGGGGTAGATCCCCAGTAGCACAATTGCTGGGTCATAGGGTAGCTCTATTTTTAACTCTTTGAGGAACCTCCACACAGTTTTCCAGAGTGGCTTCACCTGTTCACATTCCCATTAACAGTGCAAGAGGGTTCCCCTTTCTCCACATCTTCTCCAACATTTGTTATTTCCTGTCTTGTTAATTTTCACCATTCTCACTGGTGTGAAGTGGTATCACATTGAGGCTTTGGTTTGTATTTTCCTTATGGCAAGTGATGCAAAGCATTTTCTCCTATGCTTGTTGGCCATGTCTATGTCTTCTTTGGTGAGATTTTTGTTCGTGTCTTCTGCCCATTTCATTATTGGATTGTTGGTTTCTTGGGTGTTGAGTTTGGTAAGTTCTTTATAGATCTTGGACACTAGCCCTTTATCAGATATGTCATTTGTAAATATCTTCTCCCATTCTGTAGATTGTCTTTTAGTTTTGTTGACTGTTTCTTTTGCTGTGCAGAAGCTTTTTATCTCGGTGAAGTCCCAATAGTTCATTTTTGCTTTTTTCCCTTGCCTTCATAGATGTATCTTGCAAGAAGTTGATGTGGCCAAGGTAAAAAATGGTGTTCCCTGTGTTCTCCTCTAGGATTTTGATGGATTCTTGACACACATTTAGGTTTTTCATCCATTTTGAATTTATCTTTGTGTATGGTGTAAGAGAATGGTCTAGCTTAATTCTTCTGCATGTGGCTGTCCAGTTTTCCCAACACCATTTATTGAAGAGACTTTTTCCAGTGGATAGTCTTTCAAGCTTTGTCAAATGTTAGTTGACCAAAGAGTTGAGGGCCCATTTCTGGGTTCTCTATTCTGCTCCATTGATATGTGTCTGTTTTTGTGTTAGTACCACAATGTCTTAATGATCACAGCTTTGTAGTACAACTTGAAATCTGACATTATGATGCCCCTGGCTCTGGTTTTCTTTTTCAATATTCCCCTGGCTATTCAGGGTCTTTCTGATTCCACACAAATTTTAAGATTATTTGTTTCAACTCTCTGAAGAAAGTCCATGGTATTTTTTTAAAATATTTTATTTATTTATTCATGAAAGACACACAGAGAGGCAGAGACACAGGCAGAGGGAGAAGCGGGCTCCAGGCAGGGAGCCAGATGTGGGACTCGATCCCGGGACTCCAGGGTCATGCCCTAGGCCGAAGGCAGACACTTAACCACTGAGCCACCCGGGCGTCCCAAGTCCATGGTATTTTGATAGGGATTGCATTGAATGTGTAAATTTCCCTAGGTAGCAGAGACATTTTCACAATATTAATCCTTCCAATCCATGAGCATGGAATATTTTTGATCTCTTTGTGTCTTCCTCAGTTTCTTTCAGAAGTGTTCTGTAGTTTTTAGGGTGTAGATCCATTACCTCTTTGGTTAGGTTTATTCCTAGGTATCTTATGGTTTGGGGTATAATTGTAAATGGGATTGACTCCTTAATTTCTCTTTTTTCAGTGTCATTGTTAGTGTAGAAAAATGCCACTGATTTCTGGGCATTGATTTTGTATTCTGCCACACTGCCGAATTGTTGTATGAGTTCTAGTAATCTTGGAGTGGAGTCTTTTTGGTTTTCTATGTACAGTATCATGTCATCTGTGAAGAGGGAGGAGTTTGACTTCTTGTTTACCTATTTGAATGCCTTTTATTTCTTTTTGTTGTCTGATTGCTGAGGCTAGGACTTCTAATACTATGTTGAATAGCACTGGTGAGAGTGGACATCCCTGTTGTGTTCCTGATCTTAGGGGAAAGGCTCTCAGTTTTTCCCCATTGAGAATGATATTTGCTGTGGGCTTCCAATAGATGACCTTTAAGATGCTGAGGAATGTTGCCTCTACCCCTACACTCTGGAGAGTTTTGATCAGGAATGGATGACGTATTTTGTCAAATGCTTTCTCTGCATCTATTGAGAGGATCATATGGTTCTTGTTTTTTTCTCTTGTTGATGTGATCTATCACGTTAATTGTTTTATGAATGTTGAACCACTCTTGCATCCTGGGGTTAAATCCCACTTGGGCATGGTCAATAATCTTAATGTACTATTGAATCCTATTGGCTAGTATCTTGCTGAGAATTTTTGCATCCATATTCATCAAGGATATTGGTCTATAATTCTCCTTTTTGGTGGAGTCTTTGGTTTTGGAATTAAGGTGATGCTGGCCGCCTCATAAAAAGAGTTTGGAAGTATTCTGTCCCTTTCTATTCTTTGGAACAGCTTTAGTAGAATAGGTATTATTTCTTCCTCAAACATTTGATAGAATTCCCCTGGGAAGACATCTGGCCCTGGACTATTGTGTATTGGGAGGTTTTTGATGACTGCCTCAATTTCCTCCCTGGTTATAGGCCTGTTCAGGTTTTCTATTTCTTCCTGTTCCAGTTGTGGTAGTTTGTGGTTTTCCAGAAATGCATCCATTTCTTCTAGATTGCCTAATTTATTGGCATATAGCTGCTGTAATACGTTTTTAAAATTGTTTGTATTTCCTTGGTATCGGTTATAATCTCTCCTCTTTCAATCATAACTTTATTAATTTGAGTCTTTTTTCAATAAGGCTGGTAATGGTTTATCTATCTTATAAATTCTTTCAAAGAACCAAATCCTGGTTTTGTTGATCTGTTCTATAGTTCTTCTGGTCTCTATTTCATTGAGTTCTGCTCGAATCTTTATTTTTTTCCCTCTTCTGCTTGGTGTTGGTTTTATTTGCTGTTTTTTTGTCCATTTCCTTTAGGTGCGAGGTTATCGTGTGTATTTGAGTTTTTTTCTAGTATTTTGAGGGATGTTTTATTGCAGTATATTTCCCTCTTAGGACTGCTTTTGCTGCATCCCAAAGATTTTGAACCGTTGTATCTTCATTCTCATTAGTTTCCATGGATCTTTTTAATTCTTCTCTAATTTCATGGTTGACCCATTCATCTTTTAGTAGGATGCTCTTTTACCTCCCGTGTTTGAGTTTCTTCCAAATTTCTTCTTGTGATTGAGTTCCAGTTTCAAAGCATTGTGGTCTGAAAATATGCAGGGGACAATCCCAATCTTTTGCTATTGGTTGAGACCTGATTTGTGATCCAGTATGTGGACTATTCTGGAGAAAGTTCCTTGTGCACTTGAATGTGTATTCAGTTGCCTTTGGATGTAAAGTTCTGTAAATATCTATGAAATCCATCTGGTCCAGTGTATCATTTAAAGCCCTTGTTTCTTTGGTGATTTTATGCTTGGAATATCTGTCATTTGCAGCACGTGCCAGGTTGAAGTCTCCTACTATTAGTGTATTATTATCTAAGTATGTCTTTACTTTGGTTATTAATTGATTGATATACTTTGTAGCTCCCACGTTAGGGGCATGAATAGTCATGATTGTTAGGTCTTCTTGTTAGATAGACCCTTTAAGTATGATATAGTGTCCTTCTTCATCTCTTACTATAGTCCTTGGGATAAACTTTAATTTATCTGATACCAGGATTGCTACCCCAGGCTTCTCTTGAGGACCATTTGAATGGTAAATGGCTCTCGATCCTTTCATTTCCAGGTTGGAGGTGTCTTTGATCTAAAATGAGTCTCTTTTAGACAGTAAATAGATGGGTCTTGCTTTTTTATCCAGTCTGAAACCGTGTGTCTTTTGATGGGATCATTTAGCCCAACACATTCAGAGTTACTATTGAAAGATATGAATTTAGTGTCATCTTAATACCTATTCAGTCCCTGATTGTTATTTAGATTATTTCTTTGGGCTTCCTCTTTCTTTCCCTTTTTAAAGATTTTATTTATTTATTCATGAGAGACACACAGAGACAGAGAGGCAGAGACACAGGCAGAGGGAGAAACAGGCTCCATGCAGGGAGCCCGACATGGGACTCGATCCCGGGACTCCAGGATCATGCCCTGGGCGGAAGGTGCCACTAAACCGCTGAGTCACCCAGGCTGCCCAGGCTTCCTCTTTCTTTTACAGGTCCCTCTTAATATTTCTTGCAGAGCTGGTTTGGTGGTCACATATTCTTTCAGTTTCTGCCTATCTTGGAAGCTTTCTATCTCTCCTTCTATTCTGAATGAGAGCCTTGCTGGATAAAGTATTCTTGGCTGAATGTTTTTATCATTTAATACCCTGAGTATATCCTGTCAGCCCTTTCTGGCCTGCCAGGTCTCTATGGAGAGGTCTTCTGTTAATCTAGTATTTCTCCCCATAGAAGTTAAGACTCTCTTGTCTCTTGCTGCTTTAAGGATTTTATCTTTGGAATTTGCAAGTTTAACTATTAAATTCTGAGGTGTTGAATGGTTTCTATTGATTTTTGGGGAGGTACCTCTCTACCTCCTGGATCTGAATGCCTCTTTCCATCCCCAAATTAGGGAAGTATTCAGCTATAATATTCAAATATGCATTCTGGCCCTCTGTCCCTCTCAGCGTTTTCTGGAACCCCAATTATATATAGATTTTTCCTTCTGAGGCTATCATTTATTTCCCTTAACATTTCTTCATGGTCTTTTAAGTGGTTTTCTCTTTTTTCCTCAGCTTTCTTCCTTGCCATCAACTTGTCTTCTATGTTACTCACTCTTTCTTCCACCTCTTTATCCCTCATCATTAGGACCTCCAGTTTGGATTGCATCTCATTTAATTGATTTTTAATTTTGTCCTGATTAGATCTAAATTCTGCAGTCATGAAATCTCTTGAATCCTGTATGCTTTTTTCCAGAGCCACCAGTAGCTTTATAATTGTGCCTCTGTATTGGCTTTCTGATATCGAATTGTAATCCATGTTCTGTAACTCTGTGGCAGAGTGTACTGTTTCTGATTCTTTCTTTTGTGGTGATTTCTTCCTTCTGGTCATTTTTGCTCAGTGCAGAGTGGCTGTATGAGAGGGATGAGTTAAGAATATCAACCACAACCTAAGTAAACTTCACCCTAGATGATTCTGAGGATGCCAGAGACCAGAAAATGAAAATAAAGATCAGAACAAAATAAAAGGACTACCAAAGTGAAAAATAAATTTAAAAAAGAGTAGTAAAAAATAAAAGGCCAAGAATCCCAAAAGAGAAGAAAAAAAAAGAAAAAGAAGTGAAAAAAGCAAAAGTAAAGAGGAGGAAAAAGAAAAAGAAAAGAGAAGACAAGGGGTGGGACTAGGACATAATGATGGTGAAGAAGAAGATGATGGTGAAGAAGTTGGAGAGAGAATGTAGAGGGTTATCTTCTTGGTTCTGAGTGTATTAAGTTCTGTATGTTAGAAGATGCTCAGTCCCAAATCTATATAAAGCAGCAATACTTGTAGAAAGCCCCACCATTGACCACCAAAACACAAACGGGATAAAAGAGGGAGGCAGAATGGGAATGAAGAGAGAATATAATCTCACAGAATTAACCAGCACAGTATTCCACTTGGTTTTGGGTTCATGCTGGTCATGTTTTAGAAGGTATTAACTTCCACCATTGTAGAGCAAAATGAGGCAGAGAAAACAAAAAACACAAATAAAAAAAAACATATCTCGTGTATCTCCCAAAATTAAATTGAGTATGTTGAAGGGAATCTAGAAGTGGAAAATATGCCTAAGACATGTAATTGTAGTAATATGAAAGTCAAAAAAGGAGAAACTTAAAAATGTAGAGGTGGTAAAACATTGTGTTGAGGCGGGAAATGAGAAAAATATTAGAAATTTTTAGTCTGGGGCAGCCCCGGTGGCGCAGCGGTTTGGCGCCGCCTGCAGCCCAGGGCGAGATCCTGGAGACCCTGGATCGAGTCCCACGTCAGGATCCCTGCATGGAGCCTGCTTCTCCCTCTGCCTGTGTCTCTGCCTCTCTCTCTCTCTCTCTCTCTCTCTCTCTCTCTCTGCATCTCTATGAATAAATAAATAAAATTTTAAAAAAAAGAAATTTTTAGTCTGATATAAAAATAGTTGTACTGGAAAAGGGGGAGAAAAGGGGGGTACCCTCTAGGTCTATATACTATAAAGTCCTTGAATTCCCCTGGAGCTTTCCAGTGCTGCTTGGTGAAGAACTTTATCTTCCCTGGTTCTTCCAGCTGATCTTCTGGTGGCGGGCCTACTGTGCTGATTCTCAGGTGTGTGCACCTGAGGGAGCTGCCCCGCCCCCTGCGGGTACCGAGCTCAGTGGGAGCTGTTTACCCCATGAGGCCTCAGTTCCCTGGAGTCCCCACCCCTCCCAGGCACAGGGTGAAATAAGGAGGAACAACCACACTGGTGGCAGCTAGGTCTCCATCCCTGGAGTCAGCTCCCCACAATAACTACCACGGTCTTCCAGTCCGCACTGACCTAGATGCTCCCTGGCAGCGCTGTTGCGCTGATCTGCGCCGCTTGTGGGCGCCCAGCGGTAGGAGAGTCCTTGCCGTCCTGTGTCCTCCCCACTTCTGCCTGTCCCTGGGGGCAGTGCAGGATCATGGGCTGTGTCCGCTCTGGAATCTCACTGTCGGGGGGCGGGGCGCAGCTCCCGAAGGCAGCAGGGTGCAGACCCCTCTGTCCCGAGTCACCCGTCTAACTGACTGGCTTCTCCCCGAGGCCCGCCTGGTTCATGCTTCAGCCCTTTACCGAGATCCGTCCACAGTTTGTGGCGTGCTCTCCTTCGGGCGCACTTCCTCTATTAGTGACTCCGGGAAACTGGAGCCTTCGCTGCCCCTCCTGCGTTTCTGCCCAATTTCCCTAAGAACTTTTCCATCTGGGAAGAATCCGGTGCGTATTTTTAAAATTCCTGTTTCTCAGAGGCTGGGCTTTCCTATCCTGGAGGCTTCTGCCCGGCATTAGCCCAGCTCCTCATGGTGCCCCTTCCCCACTTGATTCTTTTATTTTTTTCCGCCTTCCTACCTTGCTAGATGCGAAAACCCTTCTCTCTGTAGTGTTCCGGCTGTTCTCTCTTTAAATCTCAGGTTGAATTCGTAGGTGTTCAGGATGATTTGAAAGTTATCTAGGTAAGTTGGTGGGACCAGGTGAGTTGAGGACCCCTACTCCTCCACCATCTTGCCCCCTGGAAATATTATAACACCTTTATATATATCTGACATATATAAATATAACACTTTTATATATTTATATATATATATATGTGACATATATATGTTAATAATGTGCTACCTTCAGTGTTTATTATCCCTTTCCACTGACAGAATGTAAACACCATGAAGGCATAGATTTTTGCCTGTTTTGTTTTGCCTGTTTTGTTTTGTCTGTTTGTGTACCAGTATATCATAGACACCTGGAAAATTACTTGGCAAATAATAGCAAATATTTATCAAATGAATTGATACTAATATAGGCTTTTCTAAACTATACTGTTGGGTAGGAATGTTGCCCCTTGGTCCTAACTTCTTTAGAACCTATCTAAAGGAGATAGACATACCCCTTTAAGTAAAATTTATTTCTCATTATGGTTTTCTCTAGGTGACAAAGGTGATACCTGCTTCAACTGTATTGGAACTGGCGTTTCAGGGCCTCGAGGTCAACCTGGTCTCCCAGGTCTTCCAGGTCCTCCAGGTAAAACATTCTGCCTCCAGGCAATCTTTGTAAAGTATTTCTTGGCTATATTTTAGTGAGCTCATAGTTTTATAGTGATGCCAGCTTCTCACTTTATAGCAAGTCTCTCATATCCATAAATAATTAAATATGAAATGCCTGTATCTGCTATGAAATAAATTATGCTCTTGTTTCTAATACCTGAAAGCTACCAATATTTTCTATTAAAGCATTTTGACAATATTATTCTAGGAAATATATCTTCCCTGTTTTCCATATGGTGGAGAAAATAACTCTTACAGAGTCAAACTTCTTCCTTCCAAAAAGCTGGGGAAAAAGTTCATAATGCCTGGCCCTTGAGTATAGTTTCCAGTGGCAGAGCTTTGAGTCTTTGAAGATGTATCACATGTTGTCATTAAGGGACAGAGCTTCCACTGTAGTTTGGCAACCAACTACCCATATTCCTCTTTCTAATATAACTCCTCCTTCCCTGTTTCCAATCAAAATTATATTTGATATCCATCAGACCGACAACTGTCTCCCAACTGCCTCTTGGGATATTCCAGTATTATAGACTCTTAAAATGACACTTTGTTTGTGTCAGGACTGAGAGCAGACAGATCTCTTACCTTTCTGTCTGGTATGTCTTCCAAAGAAACTAATTCATTTAGCGCTTGGAAATAGATTTTTAGCAGGTCTTATAGCTGCCACTGGAAATTAATAATTTAGCTTTGAACCTCCAGTCTGTTGGTTTTCAAATTTGGGAGTAGGTCAGAGTTATCTGGAGGACTTGTTAAAAACCCATATTGCTGGGTTCTACCCCAAAAGTTTCTGATTCAGTAGATATGGGGTGAGGGCCCACGAATTAGGATATCTAACCAGTACCAAGGTGATGTTATACAGTTTATTGAGTGACCAATTTTGGGAACTACTTCTTTAGTAATATTTCCTCTAGTCTTTGAGTACCAAATGTTCCTCATAAACCAAATTTTACAAAGTGATAAACCAAAGAAAGGACTGATAAGGATCTGTGAAAACTGTTGCAAAGAAAGATATCAGACTGTATCCTTATCTCTTTCTCCCTTTGGCAAGAGGATGGTTGTAGGGACCTTAGCACCTCTGTGCCTAGCAATTGGTAGCTGTGAGCTCTGACAGGCTTTGTAGTTGGAAGCACCTAAGGATACAATATTGTATGTAATATGAAAGATTAATCTAAGAGAAAGGATGATTTGCTCATTTTGAGAGCATAAGACAGGAACATTAAAATATGATTTGTTAAATGCGATTGAATGGGGTTCTTATTTTAAAACTTGACTTCCTGACTTGATGCTTTTTATATGAGCTTTGTTAGGGACTCAGGGTCAAAGTTCACATTATTTTGTGTGTGTGTATGTGCATGTATTAGGATCTCTTGGTTTCCCTGGACAGAAGGGAGAAAAAGGACATGCTGGTCTAACAGGTCCCAAAGGATTAACAGTAAGTTTTGAGTATATTATAGAACAAAAAAAAAAAAAAAAAAAAACCTGGAAGAAATCCATTTACACTTTGGTTTTCTCTTGTGGATATACATAATAAAAGAAATTTAGTTTTTTATTAATTTGTGTTGTTTTTTATACCTTGACTCTCCCTGGCTCACATGCCTCACTTTGTTCATAGCTTTGTACACTAAATCTTATTGGGTGGGTTGATAGGACAAACTGGAAAAAGAAATGTGTTGGAAAGAAAGAATCTGACTTTTTCTCTTCTTCTTTTTCCCTTTCTTTCTTTTCCTTCCCTAAGGGCATACCGGGAGCTCCAGGTCCTCCAGGCTTTCCTGGATCTAAAGGTGAACCTGGTGACGTCCTCACTTTTCCAGGAATGAAGGGTGACAAAGGAGAGTTGGGTTACCCTGGAGCCCCTGGGCTTCCTGGTTTACCTGGAACCCCTGGACAGGATGGACTGCCAGGGCTTCCTGGCCCCAAAGGAGAACCTGTGAGTTGGTTTGATATTCTTGGTTCTGTGATATCAAATTGTTACTTAGGGATGTTTCCTAGGATGGGCTTTGTGCTAAGATGAATACCCAATTAGTGCTTAAAAGAATGTGACTGTAGTAATGGTATATTGTTATTGACTATATGGGGTTTCTTTACCACTCTTTTCTCTCAGTTTTATAAATTCCTTCTTCTTAACCTATTAATATATTGAGTAATACTGGCTGTGAACAGATGAGCAGGAGGTTAAGATGCTTATGGATTAGTACGAGGCTCCCCTTCTCTTGTACTACGTATCGTTGTCTCATTTTTTTTTTTGATCTGAGAACAAAAGTCTAACTTGATTTTATATATAGTAAGCTTAGAGATTAGTGTGAGTAGATGGCCATGTGTTAGCTGGACTACAAACTTCTTGACTTATTGCTAGAATGTAAGCTTTGTGAAGGCAGAGATTTTTGTCTATTTTTGCTCTTTGCTGTATCACCAGCTCCTGATACATATTAGGAACTAAAAAACATTTGTTGAAGGAATTAATGAATAAGGGGAATGATCACACATCATATCCCATAATAACACACACTTATACAGTTCTAAGAAGAACTTTTTATGGCTGTATCATTTCTTTAGTTGTATTCAGTAATACCAACATACCAACCTATATCTGTATGTTTCTATATTAAATGTTTCCCTTTTTAGGGTGGAATTGCTTTTAAGGGTGAAAGAGGTCCCCCTGGGAATCCAGGCTTGCCAGGTCTCCCAGGGAATAGGGGGCCTATGGGCCCTGTGGGTTTTGGCCCTCCAGGCCCAGTAGGTGAAAAAGGCATACAAGGTGTGGCAGGAAATCCAGGCCAGCCGGGAATACCAGGTGAGTTTACTACAGTTGTTTTGGTTTTAATTTGGCACTTAAAAGCAGAAATATAGTATCTTTTGGCTATTCTTGGCTTCCTTGCATAAGAGATGTGTTTCCCTTGCTGTTTATATTTGGGCTTTTAAGAGCTTCATACCAAGGGAGCACAGTGTCTGTGTTTCCTCTAAAGGGGGAGGTTCCTTCTTTAAATTTCTTCTGTCTTCTTTGTTACTGTTTTTTGTCTTTAAGTACATTGTACATAAGGTTTAACAAGTAATTATAATAGGAACACACATGTACCTACCACATATGTCAAAAAACAGAACACTGCCATCATCCTAGAAACCCCCATCTTCCTCTCTGTCCTTTTGTGATCATAATCCCCTTCCATTCTCTAGAGGTAACCACTGTCCTGACTTTTGCCTAATTTCCTTCCATTTACCCCTTAGTTTTATCACCTAGATATGGATCTCTAAATAAAGTACCTTAATTATACTTCTTTTTGAACTTCATAATAATGGAATCATAGGGTAAGTATTCTTTATATTAACTTTGTGTATAGCTATAATACATTCATTTTCATTGCTGTATAGTATCTTATTGTATGTGTATTTTGTATTGTCAGACATTTTACATTTTTGTCAGTTTGCTGAGTGTGATTTATCTCATAACAGTTTTATTTTGCATTCCCCTGATAACATTAAAATTTAGCACCTTTTCATATGTTTGACTGTTTCAATTTCCATTTGTGAAATTCCCATTCAAGTGTTTTTTTTTTTTACCATTTTTCTACTGGATTGTTTATTTTTCTTACTGATTTAGTTTTTTTTTAAATATATATATATATATATATATTCTGTGTATTAGTTGTTATCTGTTCTGCAAAATTTTCACTCTTTACAGCTTGCTATTTTCACTCTCTATATGGTGTCTTTAATCAACAAAACCTAATTTGAATGTAGTCAAATGTATCAATCTTTTCTCTCATGGTTAGTGCTTTTTATGTCAGATTTTAGAGATCCATCTTTATCCTGAGCATACTTCCAGTTCTTATTTTAGTTAATGGCAAGTAGGTGCACTTGGACTTTGCACAATACCACCTTAAGTTACCATTAGTTAACCAAAAAGAATATTTCTTTTTTACTGCAGTTTGAGTTTTGTTAGGCTCCTTTGACCTATATTTTAAAGTATTTTTGTAGATGCTGTCTTCAATCCTGGAAGCTCTTAAAACTGTCATCTACTTTTTCTTTTTGAAAGTTTATCCTTCTGTTTGGTATATTCCTTGAATATATAATACGGGGTTATGTTTCTTGTGGGTTCTTGTTAGTGTGCATTTTCAAAAGATTATCGATACTTTCTTGTTCTGTTTTTAATTAAAGAGATCTTTAGTCAACTGAACACTTCTCACCCACTTTTGATTCCCTCTTATTCGTAGGTCCTAAAGGTGATCCAGGTCAGACCATAACCCAGCCAGGGAAGCCTGGCCTGCCTGGTAATCCAGGCAGACATGGTGAAGTAGGGCTTCCGGGTATGTGAGGAATTTATTTGGCCATGTCTTTATTACTTATTAGCTTCTTTCTTTTAAAGTATCCCTTTAAAAAAAAACTGTTTCTCCATAGGTGACCCTGGACTTCCCGGCCCGCCGGGCTTGCCAGGAATACCCGGTAATAAAGGAGAACCAGGTATCCCTGGAATTGGGCTTCCTGGACCACCTGGTCCCAAAGGTATGTGGGACTGGGCAGCATGCAGGCTAGTTAACTAGTTAATATGACATTATTCTTTGATATAATTCCCTCAACAAATAAAATATATTAATTGTGCCTCTTTTCTAGGTACCATAAATAATGTAAGTAAAAAGTCACAGTGTATATGCAATATTATTTTATTGTTTTTATCTAAAACAGTCCAGGCAAAAAAAATAACTAAATCATAGATATGCAAAAATGATATATAAGCTTTTAAAATTACAGAATTATTGTCTTTTATGTTCACCATTGTATTTCTAGGGTTTAGAAAAGTTCCTGGCACATAGTAAGCACTCAATAGATACTTGTTGAATGAATGGATTGTGTTAAGTAGAAAACATACTTATTTCACACATGTATCCAAGTAACATTTTATCCTAAATCATATTCTCTTGATTTACTGAAATTTTGTAAGGCTATTGCTTCAGTTCTGTTTTTTTCCTCTTAGAATTTATTCTCATGAATGTCAAGCATGCATTGGTCTGAGAACAGTGCTTAAACATGGCCTTGCTCATTTATACTAAATGACTTCTAAAGAGTCAGATTTGACTATATATTTATATTTGTGTATAATATTTATAATTCTTTTTAGCTTATTTCCAGAAATATATAGTAGGCCTTTTATCATACTATATTCAGATATAAGCAGAACAAAGCTTTTCTGCATGTTTGTGTGGGAGTCATTCCTTATGTTTCGTTCTATCTCATTAGCAATAACTCTTATTTTCCTTTAGAAGAGTATATCTTCCACACATATTAGCCCTATATGAAAATGACAGGACCATAAGGTGATTGAGAGGGAATATCAGGTATTTATAAGGCTTGATCCTGAGAAGTCATCTAGAACATCAGTGTACTTTTAACATCTCACTCTAGTCACTAATTAAGCATGATTGGACAGGGTAAAAATATGGGTTTGGGAGTTTGGGTATCTTTTTTAAGGTATCTTCTCTTTGGAGATTAAAAAATAACTGATCATGTCCCACAGGTTTTCCTGGAATTCAAGGACCTCCAGGAGCACCTGGGACACCTGGAAGAATTGGTCTAGAAGGCCCTTCTGGGCCACCAGGCTTTCCAGGACCAAAGGTCTGAGACATTTTACTTTATTCTTTCCCCTTTTCCTATTTCTCTTATTAGCCCTAGGTTTCTATTTTGATGTAGACAAAGTCTTATCCCAAATCTTCACTATATAAATACAGTTATCTGATTATATTTTCACTTAAAAATATTTTACCTGGAGCACCTGGGTGGCTGAGTCGGTTAGGCATCCAACTCTTGATCTCAGCTCATGTCTTTTTTTTTAAGATTTTATT
This sequence comes from Canis lupus familiaris, assembly GCF_011100685.1. Taxonomy (NCBI): domain Eukaryota; kingdom Metazoa; phylum Chordata; class Mammalia; order Carnivora; family Canidae; genus Canis; species Canis lupus. Next base: position 82,778,863 of record NC_049260.1, read on the forward strand.
TTTTTATTCATGAGAAACACAGAGACACAGGCAGAGGGAGAAGCAGACTCCATGCAGGAGCCCGACGTGAGGGATCCCTGGGTGGCGCAGCGGTTTGGCGCCTGCCTTTGGCCCAGGGTGCGATCTTGGAGACCCGGATAGAATCCCACGTCGGGCTCCCGGTGGATGGAGCCTGCTTCTCCCTCTGCCTATGTCTCTGCCTCTCTCGCTCTCTCTCTGTATGACTATCATAAAAAAAAAAAAGGAGCCCGACGTGGACTCGATCCCAGGACGCCAGGATCACAACCTGAGCCGAGGGAGGTGCTAAACTGCTGAGCCACTCAGGAATCCCCTCAGCTCAGGTCTTGATCATAGGTCGTGAGTTTGAGCCCCATGTTTAACCCAAAACAGTCTTTCATTGTTCAAGAGGTCATATTTGAAGCAACAAAGTTTCTGAAATTGTTTTGGAGTGAAAGGTTACCTGATGAGATGAGATTAGGTGAGAGAATACAATCAGCTCCCCTTATACTTCTCTATAGTATCAACATACCATTTAATCTCTGTCCATGACTATGTGATGACTGGTTGAATATCATGTTTAGAACTTCCCATATTGTTTCCCAGTCCCAATTCCATCCCACTTACACAATGCAAGCCACTATTATTAGCTTAATAATAATAGTAATATAATAATAATAATAATAAAGTACTGTGTTTGAGTTTCTTTCTATTCTTTTTATTATATCTTAGCTAATTTACAATTGCCCTTAGTCAACCTTCAGCAAACTGCTGTAGTTTATAATTTTCCTGAATGTTCTTGAATTTTCACTGTATTTAATTAATTTAAACTTTTGTGTTTTCATCATTGCTATTTCTTCCATGGGAAGAACAATTGACCATGACCACAGGTCTCATGAGAAACCACTTCTCTATTGTCTAATTGTTCTTATTTTATTATGAACCTTTAAAATGAACACAAAAGTAAAAAGAGTAATACAATGAAGTTTCATATATCCATTACTCAGATTCCAAATGATCAAGATTTCATCACATTTATTTCATCTATTCCCTTTTTCTTTGCTAAAGTATTTTAACACAAATCTCAAAATCGTATTATTTTACCTATAAATACTTCAATATTCATCTCTAAGTAAGTGGGCTTTTCATACAAAAACCACAATGTCATTATCATACTTAATCAAATTTAAAATAATTATCTAATACAAAGTCTGTAATCACAGTTCCTCAGTTGGGTCCTTTAATCTCATGCTCTCAGTTATCTCTTTCTTATCTTATAACCAAAATTTTTAAAGATTTTATTTATTTATTCAAGAGAGACACAGAGAGAGAAAGGCAGAGACACAGGCAGAGGGAGAAGCAGGCTCCATCCCGGGAGCCTGACGTGGGACTCGATCCCAGGTCTCCAGGATCGCACCCTGGGCCAAAGGCAGTGCTAAACTGCTGAGCCACCAGGGCTGCCCCCAAATTCTTTAATTTGTTTCTCATCCTTCCAGATGTTCTCTCCAATTTGCCAATTATTTTTCATTTAGTTATCCTATTCCTTCTCCCATAGGGAAAAAAAATTACTACTTTGTATTTTCTGCTTTACATTCTTCATGGTAAACAATAAACACCAAGAAAATCATTGGAGTTTTTGTATGTTTTCTCATGTGTATGCCTAAGGGAGAACCAGGACTTGGGCTGCCTGGGCCACCTGGACCCCCAGGACTCCCAGGTTTCAAAGGAACACTTGGTCCAAAAGGAGATCGTGGTTTCCCAGGACCTCCAGGTCTTCCCGGACGTACTGGCTTGGATGGGCTCCCTGGACCAAAAGGTAAAGAAGTTATAGCTATTTTTCAGTTTGCTTTTAACTTTTATAGAAATTGAAACTGTTAGGAAAGTTTATGGGTTATAAGTCCAATTAAATGAAAGTCTATGCTCCCACTCTGTCACTGCTTTTTTTCATCTTTCATTGATGTTTTTTACATTTTATTTTATTGAATAGATGATACAATCATATACGTATGAAAGTCGAACTGAGAAGTCTTCCTTTTACCCCATCTCCATCCACTCTGTTTTCCCCATCCCATATGTAGCCAATTTTTGAGTAATTTATTGTTCCAATATTTCTTCATACAAATTCAAGCCAATAACATATATATTTGTATTTCCTAACTTTCTTAAAAGCTAGAATACTACCTTTTGACTTTTTGCTGTTAATTATTTTGCTTAATTTTATATCCTAGAGATCACCTTATGTCAGTACTTCAAAATCCTGATTTTTTAAAAAATAGCTACCTAGTAATAAACTGCTTGAGTTTATTGTAGCTTGTTCTGCCAGTTGCTAGTTTCTAGATTGGGTTGTTTTTTTAAGATTTTATTTATTTTATTTATTTATTCTTGAGAGACAGAGGGGAGGGAGAGAGGCAGAGACACAGGCAGAGGGAGAAACAGGCTCCATGCAGGGAGCCTGACATGGGACTCGATCCCAAGGATCACGCCCTGGGCTGAAGACGGCACTAAACCGCTGAGCCACCCGGGCTGCCCTAGGTTGGGTTTTTGACAATCTGTTCTTAATTAGAAATAATGTCACAGTGAATTGTCTTGCATTTATGCTATTTCATATATGTATAGTTGTAACAGTAGAATAGAGTAATAAAAATACATTTTCTAAATTAAAGGCTAAATGCATCTCTAGATATTGTCAGTTTCCTCTCTCTTTTACCATACACACATTCCTATCAGCAATGAATGAGTGTACTTGTTTCTCCATAGCTTTGGTAATTGAGTATGTTGACAAATTCTTTAATTTTCACCAATCTGATAGAAGTAGGTATTGGTAGAGTTTTATAAACATTTTATTGTGAAAATTTTCAAACACAAAATTAAGAGAATGGTACAGTGAAAACTTCTATATCTACCATCAAGATTCTACAATTAACATTTTATCTCTGCCAACATTTTCTTTTTTAAAATTTCATATAATCAGCAAAGTAGAATTTTTCAGTGACTACTATATACCCATTATTGATATTCTATTATCAACATTTTACTCTACATGATTTGTCACATATCAGTTCATCCCTTTCTTTATCCATTGACTTATTTTTTGATGCATTTCGAAGTAAACTATAACAACAGTACACTTCTCACTAAGTACTTTAGCATGTATATTATAACTACAATTCTGTGGTTGTTTTTTTTTCTTTTGACAAAATTCACATTAAATGACATACACAGAGACATTTGCTGGATTTCGACAAATACATATACCTGTGTAACTAATCCCCTATCAAGATATAATTCCGGAAATTTCCCTTTTCCCCCTTCTCAGTCCGTACACCAACATCCACAGTGGCATCTGTATAGTTATGATTTTTCCTTGTAAATTAATTCTACCTGTTCTAGAACTCCGTATGGAGTCACACAGTGGGTACATTCTTTGTAAGGCTTCTTTCACTCAGAATACTATTTTTGAGATCCATTCATGTGTATTTATCAAGAGTTTTATTTTTTATTATTGAGTATTTCATTGTATAAATATACCAAAGTTTTTTAGTCCATTCTCTGTTGATGGACACCTGTACTGTGTTAAGTTTTTGGCTATTATGAGTGAAGCTGGTAAGAACATTCTTTTACAAATCTTTTTGTGGATATGTGCTTTCATTTTGCTTGGTTAAATACCTACAAGTAGAATTGTTGGGTCAAATAGTAGGTATATGTTAGTTGTATGAGAAGCTACTAGACCTTTTTCCAAAATTGTTTTACCATTTTAAACTCAAACCAATATGGTATGAAAGTTTCAATTGTTCCACATTCTCTCCAACATTTGGTGTCATCAGTCTTTTCATTTTTGAGTTTTAGTAGGTGCGTTGGTGACATATTTTGGTCTGAGTTTTCATTTCCCTGATGATGACTAATGATGTTGAACTCTTTTGTGTCCTGGTGGATTATTTTTCACATTCAGATATTTTTCGCATTTTAAAATTTATGTTTTTATTGTTAAGTGGGAAGTGATGTTTATATATTCTACATACTGGTCTTTTGTGAAATAGAGATCTATGAGTATTTTATCCCCATCTGGTTTGCCTGTTTTTAATCAGCGTATTTTAATGATAAAAGTTTTGGTTTTATTGATGTTTCATTTATCTATTTTTTATGTAATTATTGTCTGTGTTATATCTAAGAAACCTTTCCCAAGGTTGCAAATATAACTTTTATTTTATAAATTTTATAATTTTAGCATTTATGTTTAAGATTATCATCCATCTCAAATAATTTTATTAAACACCATTTGTTCAAAATGATCTCTCCCCATTGGATTACTTTGGCATCTGTGTCAAAAATTAGATGGCAATATAATGTGTAGGTCTATTTTGTGCTATCATTCCTACTTATCTATTTTACTAGCCTTAAGTCAATACCAACTGTTTATATTACTGTAGCTTTATAATAAGACTTGATATCAGGTAATGTAAGTCCTCCAACTTTATCAACTTTATTCTTTTTTTAAAAATTCTTTGGATATACAGTATCCTTTGCCTTTATTCTCAGGGTCTTTAAATTTGTATTTCCATTATTATGAATAAAATTGAACATCTTTTCATATGCTTAAAGGACATATTTTTCCTGTGAACTGCTTATGGCCTTTGCTTATTTCACCATTGGTTTCTTCTACCCTCTTGATTCTGATTCCCCTTATTATAAATAGGAATAGATTTGGCAATTGTGTTTTCCTTACTGGTTTTCAAGGAACAGGACTCTCCTGGTCAATATTTTGGCCCCCAGAGAATAATCTAAACAGCTTTGTACTTCTAAACATGTTGGATTGATTCTCATTAAAGCAATATGACAGCATAGACTAATTTAGCCAGCATAGATTCTGTGAGCAAAAGCCCCCAAACTAGCCCAATACAAATTCTTCTTAGATAAGCCCTTTTAAAAATACCTATTTGTCTTCAACTAAACAGTTCTGGCCAGCTGTAAACACTAACACTCAAAGTTACACATTGTGTTTCCCACCAATTATCTACCGCAGCTTAGACATGTGACCCCCAAAATTGGAGATAGACACATTCCAAATGATAAGCTATGTGGCAAGCAGTCTCCATATGGAAATTACTCACTCATGATACTTTGTTTATTAAAATGTCTTTGAGAAGGGTTAGGAAGAAATGAGTTGAAGCCTATTTTAAACATTAGTGTCTTAACAGGCATTTATTTTCCTAATCTTTGAAAGGAAGTATAGGAATTCTAATATCCTAATAAGACTCATTCTGAAATATAAAAGCCCCAGTACAGTTCCTAAGGTGGTAGAAGAAAAAGAATTTTGGATATTCTACCATGTAATTCCTTCATTCTTCAAACATTATGTTCTTCTTCTGTGCCAGGTACTGCTTGAGTCACTAGGAACACAAAGGCATAGAGTCTGTTCTCTAACTACTGTAAGAAAATCTAGGTAGTATCACTATGATAATGGTTATTTCATCTGGAACTTTTATGAAAATGTATCACTAATGTTTTGGGTCACTAAACCACAGTCAGAATTCAGTAAGCAGATCACAATAAAAGTTCACCTACCAGACACACATATACCAGTGGCTGGGCATTAGAACTTGGTGATCTCTCCTAATAGGAGAGATTGATACAGCACTTTCAAAGCAAAATAGTGACCAATAATAAATTAGTTAGGGTAACATCTATCATCTATCAGGAAAGAATGATATGAGGATGAAGACTCAACATTAGAATCACATTAAACAAAAAAGATAAAAAGAAGATGACTTTGGAAACATTCAGTTTGCCTCATATTACTTTGGTTCAAGGCCTCATCTAAGGTGCCTTGGTAGGCTTCATATAGGAGGTGACACTTGATCTGTATCCTGATGGAAGGATGTTCTGGGTAGCAGGAATAACATGCAAAAGTATTGTGACAAATAGAATGGCACAGAAATGGAAATATTGAAAGAAATAAAATATAAATTGCAAAAAAAATCTATTTTTAAATATTTTATTTATTTATTCATGAGAGACAGAGAGGGGCAGAGACACGGGCAAAGGGAGAAGCAGGCTCTGTGATATGAGTCCCATATCAGGCTCCCAAATATAATGCATTTTCAATGAGAATTCAAGTTGGTGTTTTTTGTAAGCACTTGTCATAACTAATTCTGAAACTTAACATTTATCAAACATATACTAAAATGTATTTCAAAATCCTTGTAATTACAGTATTGTGAACCAGTGCTGGAATAGACAAGGGGACCAATATAACAGAGTTAAGAAACATGTATATAAAGGGATCCCTGGGTGGCGCAGTGGTTTAGCGCCTGCCTTTGGCCCAGGGCGCGATCCTGGAGACCGGGATCGAGTCCCACGTCGGGTTCCTGGTGCATGGAGCCTGCTTCTCCCTCTGCCTATGTCTCTGCCTCTCTCTCTCTCTGTGTGTGACTATCATAAAAAAAGTTAAAAAAAAAGAAACGTATATATGGAATACAAATACACACACATGCACACACACTCATGTCTCTGTAGTAACTTGATATTTCACAGAAATGTCATCAATTAGTAGGGAGAAAATAGATTCTTAAAAGTTGGTATTGAGTAAATGGTCTCAAATAAATAAATTTCTGATGCATGTTATGTTAAAAATGAATTAAAATCATAAATATAAAAGTAAAATTTTTAAAATATAAGAAATGTGGAAGACAGAAAGATTTTTGTATCATCTTAATATACAATTTTGGCAAGACTCTTTAATAAAGAGAATACAAAATTACAAATAGAAAATTGGGATACTGTAAGGCCCAACGTCAGGTTGTCTTCAGACCAGCTAGACTTATCATACTTCTTCAACTACCATGGGCCATACTTTGCATTGGTTTCATGTAGAAGGTTACAAAGATAGGATGTACAGTATTCTAGTAGGGTAGTGTTAGGAGTTTCTCATCAATATAACTCCTCAATATTGACATCTACAGAATATTCCACCTTATAAAAGAAGAAAACACATTCTTGTAAAGGGCACATGGAACATTTATCATAATAGACCATTATTCTAGGCCCTAAAACAAACTTTGGCAAATTAAAAATATTGAAATCATACAGTAGATTATTTCACCATACTAGATTTAAGAAGAAATCAGTAATAGAAAGCTATCTGGGAAAATCCTGACATATTCAGAAAATAACCAAAACCCTTTAAATAACCTATGAATCAAAAGGGAAATCACCAGGAAAACTAGAAAGTGCTTTGAATTTAATAAAAATGAAAATAAAACATATCAAATTTGTAGGATGCAGATAAAGAAGTGATTAAAAGAAAATTCATGTATGAAAGCTTTTTTTAATAAAAGATTTTATTGGGGATCCCTGGGTGGCTCAGTGGTTTGGAGCCTGCCTTCGGCCCAGGGTGTGATCCTGGGGTCCCAGGATCGAGTCCCACATCGGGCTCCCTGTGTGGAGTCTGCTTCTCCCTCTGTCTACGTCTCTGCCTCTCTCTCTCTCTCTCTGTCTCTCATGAATAAATAAATAAATAAAATCAATAAATAAACTCCACTTAGTGGGGAGTCTGATTCTCCCTCTGCCTCTCCCCTGACTTGTGCTCTCTCTCTCTCTCGATAGTTCTCTCTCTCAAATAAATAAAAACCATTAAAAGAAAAAATTAGCAAATCAAATCCAACAATATAAGGTTATATGCTACAACCAAGCAAGGCTTGTCCTCCGAATACAAGGCTGATTTGTTTTCTTTGTTTTTTTTTTTTAACTAAAACAGTTGACAATTTTATTTTCACGTTTCACAATACAAGTGAAAATTGCCTTTGTCCCACTACTCCCCTGCAAAAACTATTCTCTCTTTGATAGGAAGGGGAAGCAAGTCTTCCTTGTCGTGCTTTTAGAAAACACCCAAAGTCACAGCACCATGATCTCCTGGTGAAGTAAGAACAAGTAATATAAACTGAATATAAAGAGGTTCCTATCTCTCCTTATCTGTCTGGTTGAGTCATTCCTGGCCGAGTGGGCACCATCATGGGACGAGCAGGAGGTCTCATCATTGGGGGCCCAGGCATCATTGGCATGTGGCCTCCCATAGGTGGCCTCATTCCAGGAGCAGGTCCCACTGGCATCATCCCAGGAGGAGGAGGGCCCATCATTGGCATCATTGGAGGGCCCCCCTTATGGGGGGCTGGCATCATACCAGGGCGAGGAGGACCCGGGAGACTGGGGGGAGGTGGGATCATTGCCTCTGCAGGAGGAGGAGCAGAGAATGGAGTAGGAGGTATCTTTCCTTGTTGAAATGCAGCAGTTGTTTTGTCGATCAGTCTCTGAGCCTGCTCTTCCATCCATTTCTGATAGTAGTCTTTCATATTCTCTTTGTGTTTCCTACCACTGCAGTGTGTCTTTCTCACAGATGGAGAGTCATGGGTGAGGTATGTGTCACAGTAGTCACAATAAAACTTAAGCATATTGCTCTGCAGGCTGTTGGCCACTCCGTCCCCTACAAGGCTGATTTGAAGATCAGGGTGATTTGCCTTATCAACAGTCTGAAGAAAAATTCAACTATATTAACATCTTAATAGATGATGAAAATTATTTGTCATAATTTAACATTTATTCTGAAAAACTACTCTCACAAAATTAGGGATAAAAGGGAACTCTTTTGCATGATAAAGAATATTTACCAAAAAACTTGATCCATTATATTTAGTGGTGAAAAACTGACTGCTTTTTCCTAAATATATGGAACAGTGCAAATATATGCTTTCTTACCACTCCTTTTCATTATTATACTGTGAGTCCTGTAAAGCAATGAAATGCTATAAAGCAAGAAATAGAAATAATATGATGACAGATGGCAACTACACTTGTGGTGAACATAGCGTAACATATAGAGAAGTTGAATCACTATGTTGTACACCTGAAACTAACGTAACATTATGTGTCAACTATGTTCAAATAAAAAAAAAACTCCTGACAAAATAACACCCCTCTCCCCAAATAGAAGTAAAAGGCACACACATTGGAAAGGCAGAAATAAAGCTGTCATTTAGGTGACCTGATTTTTCTACATAGAAAATTGAAAATCTACAAAATACTCCTAAAATGAAGAATTGAATTTAAATTTAGTAGGGTCATAGAATACAAGGCAAATATACAAAAATAAATTGTGTTTCTATATGTTAGTAACAAACAACTAGAAATAAAAATTAAAACAAAAACAGTATTAATTGAAATGACATCAAATAACATGAAATACTTAGGTATAGTTCTAACAAAATATGTGCAAGATCTGTATGTGGAAAACCGTAAAACCACTTACGACAGAAATCACACATCCAGTCAAATGGGAAGATATTTTGTCTTCATGAGTTGGAGGGCTCAATATTGTTAACATAAACAGTTTTTTCCAGCTTTATTCATAGATTGAACATGTTCCCTAGCAAAACTCTGCAGTAGTTTCTTTTTTTTTTAAGATTATTTATTTATTTATTTATTCATGAGTGACACAGATAGAGAGGGAGAGACAAAGGCAGAGGGAGAAGCAGGCTCCATGCAGAAAGCCTGATGTGGGACTCGATCCCAGGACTCCAGGATCACGGCCTGGGTCAAAGGCAGATGCTCAACCGCTGAGCCACCCAGGCATCCCTGCAGTAGTTTTTTATTCAAAAAATTTATTTGGAAAAGGAAAGGACCTAGAAAAGCCAAAATAATTTGAGAAAGAGTACAGAGTTGGAGGATTCATAGTACTTAACTTCTAAACTTAATATAAAGCCACAGTGATTAAGATAGTGTAGTATATGTGAGAAGATAGACACATATAGAACAATGGAATGTAATAGAGACCCAAGAATAGAAATATACAATTTGATTTTTGACAAAGTTGCAAAGGCAATTTCAATAGAAGAATCAGTCTTTTCAATAAATAGTGGTAAATCAATTCATCATCTGTGTGTAAAACAAAACAAAAGATGAACCCCAAACCATGCTTCACACATTGTACAGAAATTAACTCAGAATGGATCATAGATCTAAATGTATAACATAAAATGATAAAAAAAATTGGAACAGAGGCAGGCAAACATTTTCTATGAAGGGCCCAATAGTAAATATTTTCTTTTTTTTTAAGATTTTATTTATTTATTTGAGAGAGAAAGATAGCAAGAGAGAGCATGAGCAGGGGGAGAGGGATAAGCAGGCTCTACACTGAGCAGGGAACCTGACCTGGGGCTTGATCCCGTTATGACCTGAGCCAAAGGCAGACACTTAATAAACTGAGCCATCTAGGCATCCCAATATTTTTTTTATTTTATTTTATGGGCCACTTATGGTTTCTTTCATATAATATTTTTTCTTTTTTAACGGCCTTCAATAATGTAGAAATTATTCTTAGCTCACAGGCAGTTCAAAAATTTAGCCTGTAAGCCAAATTTAGCCCATAGACAGTACTTTCATTATCCCTTGTTTTAGATGAAAGCACAGAAGAAAATCTTTGTGATTGTAGGTTCGGCAAAGTTGTTAGATAAAACACCAAAACAAAAATATATTTAAAAATGGATAAATTGAGGGACGCCTGGGTGGTTCAGCAGTTGAATGTCTGCCTTTGGCTCAGGGTGTGATCCTAGGATCGAGTCCCACATCAGGCTCCCTGTAGGGGGCCTGCTTCTCCCTCTGCCTATGTCTCTGTCTCTGTCTCTCTCTGTTTGTGTCTCTCATGAATAAATAAATAAAATCTTAAAAATATAAAAATGGATAAATTGGACTTCATAAGATGACATGTACTTTCATATCATTTATCTGACAAAAGGACTTCTAGCCAGAATACATACAGAATTCTCAAAAATCAATAACAAGGAAACAACCAAATTTAAATTTGGAAACATGGGCAAAACATTTGAACAGATACTTTACCAAAGAAGATATCTGATTAGCTAGTACGCACATATAAAGATTCTCAATACAATCAGTCATCTAGGAAATGCAAATCAAAACTACAATGAGATAACATATCCTGTCAGAATAGGCTTCAAAAAAGAAGGAAAATTGACAATACCAAGTGATGCCAAAGATGCATCATAACTAAGAACTCTCATACATTACTAGTTAGAATTCAAAATGGTAGACCCACTTGGAAAACAATTTGGGAGAAAATACTTGCAAGTGATATATCTGATAAGGGATTATTATCCAGAATATATAAAGAACTTATACAATTCAACACCTCAAAATAAATTTTCTAATTAAGAAATGGGCAGAAGACATGAATAGACATTTTTCCAAAGAAGACATATAAATGGCCAACAGACACATAAAAAGATGCTCAACCTCACTGATCGTTAGGGAAATACAAATCAAAATTACAATGACCTATCACCTTACACCTGTCAGAATGGTTAAAATTAACAACACAAGACAAAACGGGTTGGTGAGGATGTGGAGAAGGGGGAACCCTCTTGCACTATTGGTGGGAATGCAAACTGGTGCAGCTGCTGTGGAAAACAGTATGGAGGTTCCTCAGAAAGTTAAAAATAGGACTACCCCATGATCCAGCAATTGCACTACTAGGTATTTACTCAAAGAATACAAAAATACTAATTCAAGGGATACATGCACCCCAGTGTTTATAGCAGCATCATCTATAATTGTGAAATTATGGAAACACCCATAATTCTGAACATGAATATTCTTTATTCATCAGTCAATGGACACTTGGGGTGTTTCCATAATTTATAATTTCACAAATATACATATATGTATATATATATATATATACACACACACAATGGAATATTAGCCATAAAAAGAATGAAATCTTGCCATTTGCAATGACATGGATAGAACTAGAGAGTATTATGTTAAGCAAAATAAGTCAGTAGAGAAAAATACCATATGATTTCATTCATATGTGGAATTTAAGAAACAAAATAAAGGAACATAGTGGGGATTAAAAAGAGAGGCAAACCAAGAAACAAACTCTTACCTATAGAGAACTAACGATTACAAGAGGATTACAAGAGGAGGTGGTTGAGGGGATAGGTGAATCAGCTGATGGGGATTAAAGGAGTACCCTTGTTGTGATGAGTGCCAGGTATTGTATGGAAGTGTTGAATCACTATATTCTCACCTGAAACTAATATCACACTGTATGTTAACCAACTGGAATTTAAATTAAAACCTTAAAAAAGGGAACCCTGGGTGGCGCAGCGGTTTGGCGCCTGCCTTTGGCCCAGGGCGCGATCCTGGAGACCCGGGATCGAATCCCACGTCAGGCTCCTGGTGCATGGAGCCTGCTTCTCCCTCTGCCTCTCTCTCTCTCTCTCTCTCTCTCTCTCTCTCTCTCTCTCTGTGTGACTATCATAAATAAATAAAAATTTAAAAAAAAATAAAACCTTAAAAAAAAGAAAAATGGAAAGTTTCATATAACCATACCTTTACCACATGACCCAGCAATCCCACTCTTATTTATCCAAGAAAAATGAGAAACTTTACCAAAAACCTGTAGATCAATGTTTAAAGCAGCTTTGTTCATAATCACCAAGAATTAGAAATAGCCATTATCCATTCATCTGTCAATGGATAAAGAATATGTGGTATACATATACAATGGAATACTACTCAGCCATTAGAAGGGATGAATACCCACCATTTGCCTCAACATGGATGGAACTGGAGGGTATTATGCTGAGCGAAGTAAGTCAGTCGGAGGACAATCATTATATGGTTTCACTCATACGGGGAATATAAGAAATAGTGAAAGGGATTATATAGGGGAAGGGAGGGAAAATTAGGGTGACAAAACATGAAAGACTCCTAACTCTGGTAAATGAATACCAGAGGGGAGGGGAGGCAGGTGGGGGGATGGGGTGACTGGGTGACAGGCACTGAGGAGGGCACTTGACAGGGTGAGCACTGGGTACTATACTATATGTTGGCAAATCAAACCTCAATAAAATATATATATATATATATATTATATATATATATTCAGCTGGTGAATAGATGAACAAATTATGGCATGTTTGCATAATGGAATACTATTCAGCAATAAAAAGTCAACTGCTAATAGGTACATCAATGTGGATTAATCTGAATGCATTATGTTAGAAGAAAGGAGACATATATAGTATATGTCTTTTATATAGTATATACTCAAAAGGCTACATATTATATAAATGTATTTACATGCCATTCTAGAAAAGGAAAAACTCTAAGGCAAAACAGATCAAGTAGTTGCCCGAGCATTAGAGTGTGGAGAGGGGTTGACTACAACTAGGTACAGGAAGCCTTTTGGTTTGTTGGACTATATATGTATCTCACTTATCTTGATTTTGGTGGTGATTATATGACTATAAATTTGTCAAAACTCATCAAAGTACACTAGAAAAAGAATTTTAGTGTATGTAATGTTTTTTTAAGTAAAAGAGAGAAGATGGAGAGTGAAGTGCCTATGGTCAAAAAGGCATTTTACTGATGATAGGAGAGGCTTTAGCATTTTTATAGGAAGCTAGTAAATAGGAAGATGTTAAAGGTTATCTATTTTTTTGAAAATATATTTTAAACATAGAGATATTTGCCCAAGATGAGTTACAAGTAAAGGAAATGTGTGGTTCATAATATTATGTACTATTTTGTGAGTTTGATCTAAGTAGTAAAGTTGAGTGTTCAGCATAAGTTATATGTCTGTAACTTTTTTTAAAGCATTTTTAAAAAATTTCATTTATTTATTCATGAGAGACACACACACACACACAGAGGTAGAGACACAGGCAGAGGGAGAAGCAGGCTCCATGCAGGGTGCCTGATGTGGGACTCTATCCTAGGTCTCCAGGACCAGGACCTGGGCCGAAGGTGGCGCTAAACCGCTGAGCCACCCGGGCTGCCCTGTCTGTAACTTTTAATGCATTTCCTGTCATCTGCTCTGGGTACTTGTGTATACTTTTCTTGCTCAGTGATTGGATAGCTTTTCAAGATCCCAACTTGATGTGTCTTTTCACATGGGTATTGTGGTTCTTAACGACTAGTGACTCAGCTATTGTTTTTAATATCTAAACTATATTTATTTCTTAAAGGTGATGTTGGGCCAAAAGGACAACCTGGGACAATGGGACCTCCTGGGCTTCCAGGAATAGGTGTTCAGGGACCACCAGGGCCACCAGGGATTCCTGGACCAGTAGGTGAACCTGGTAAGATTGGAGTAAATAAATGTGCATTTTGTAGCACTCATTATATAGAGCTTGGCTAGTTCATCAGTAAACTGCAAACTATGTAATAGTTTTCCAGAATACAGATTTGAGAGGTTACATGTCTACTTGTATAATTTTGTAAAACTGAAAAAGTACAGGTCACAGCATAAGAGCTACTTTAATCTGTGATACTTTCCCTCCCTGTTCATTTAAAATCGATCTATTAACAATAATGCAGTTTCACAATTGCAGTATGTTGCCTCAGCATATAATCATTGAACCAGTCACAGACTTGGAATCACAGAGCTAAAAACTTCTAGTGCTGATTATTTCAGACCTGAGTAGCTGTATAGAATTAATAGACCATCGAGGAATCTATTAACATTTCTTAGCAAACAAGAACTAGACTTAAAAACATGTCAAAAATATATTTTAGGCATTCTCATTTCTTTTTTTAATAAAACAAGTGAGGTGAATTTCCTCTCTCACCCCTAAGTCAGCAATCATTTTGCAACTTATAAGCACCGCAAACTTTTTTATACATACATGCAAAATGAAAACAAGCAAGATATGCAAAACAAGTTTTGTCTGCTTGTAACCTAATAGAGAATCATATAGTTTCTCTATATTTGTGTGAGAACTTATTTGAGTTTTGTGGATTCTGAGCCATCTGGTAAGGCACATTAAGGGCCACCCTTGGGCTGGCATGTCATTGCAAAGCAGTGTAATAATTCATAAAGTTCAAAAAATATGGAAAACTTAATCATTCCTTAATTTACATGAATATGTCAGAGGGCTTAAATACACAGATGTACTTTGAAACAGTAGAAATATATTTTCTGACCTTAAATGGCAATAAATGTTTTGTTAGTTATTATGCCAAAAATCTGGAAACACCAGTTAATAATAAAAAAGCCTAGAAAGTAAAGGTAATTTTTGCTTATGTTCTTTTTAAACATTTTATGTTTATGGCCCATTGTTCCTTTTTTAAATGGCCCCTAACATGTCACTACTGATTTAAAACTGAGAAAACTTGCTGTGTTGCTTTGAACTGGGTTGTTAAAAAGTAGCTGCATCAACACTCATGAAGAAACCATTCTGTTCAACTAGCATAGCACAGGGTTCTTGAGAAAAAACAGTTTTTCGGTTTGGTCATTATAATCTTGGCCTACTGTTTCACAAAATGGCTAAAATGAATTTATCATTTCTGTTATGTTTTGTCATTTCTTTTATTTCCCAAAATTGCATGAGATTTTGAAAGGATTTTAAATTCTTAAGTCATAGCTAAGCAAGAATGAAAAGACTACTGTTAATACCAATCTGAACAAAAACAACACCAATACATTTATTTGTGCTTTCTGGTTTTTCAAATTTAGCTAGTACTCTCAATGTTACATTCATCTAACCTTCTTTTTAACTGATAGATATATAGGTATATTAATTTATAAAGTCTAGTTAGGATAGACGGAAAAATAATTGTGCTGAATTTAATCTCATCTCATTCTTCCATAAATATATACTTTGCCATAAAATTCAAGATCTCAACTAATATGGTTCAACAAATGAAGTTAATAGCAGTTGGCATGAAAATGTATCGAATGCATGCTTATTAATAAAGATACATTATCAAATTACAATTTTTTTACTACGAGATAGACCACACTTTATATTTAATACTAGCTACATGTACTCACTTTTTATATAAATTTATTTATATCACCAAAGCAGAATATTATATTAGCCCATTTCAAAACATTATAATTTCTGTTCATACATCTCAATGAAAGGGTGATTAGCAAGACGGTTTCTAATATCTTGATACATCTGACTTGCACTGCATGGCTGAAATTCTAACTACCAATTTTTTTAAATAAGCTTATTTAATATACTTGCTATGTTTCATTTTGCAATAGAAAACTTAATGCAAAGTATTCTATATTGTCATTTCCCCAGCATAAAATGTTTGCATTATGCTTTTTAAGCTTTTTAGACTCCAGTTTTCTGCTGTAATTTAATTAAGCTTTACTATTTGTCATTCTCTTTTCCAAGACAGGATACACAGTTTAATGCATGTTTATAAATTAAGGAACTGTTGAATATCAAGTCCTCATTTGACGGCAGGGAAATAAAAGAAAAAAAATGCCAAAGGATAAGAAGCAAAATGCTTTTCATTCCATGCCCTACTAATCCAGGCAGAAATGGAAATGTTGATTCTTATTATTTGATCTGGCTATTAGCTAGAAGATTGCTGCTTTAGTGAATTTTTAAGAGGTCAGTTAAATATACTCAATTCCATGTCCATAAATCATACCCTAACCTGAGCCAAATGTATTGTAATCCTTGCTGAGTCTCAGGAAAAAGTGCGTAGCTGAATCAGTTCAACCTCATCTCTACTTACGTGAAACAAAGAAACAAGGAATTAGTCCTGCCATTTCATAGATGAAGTTTCATAGCCCACTTTATTTATGAAGTTTTCTAACTTTTTTTTTCAGCTATCAAATCATTGGAGTGTGTGTGTGTGTTTGTGTAAAGTTCTCACAGATAATATGTGTTTTTGAAATTTTCCTTTTTTTTTTCACTGGTTCCATTTGGCTGCCAATAAATTTAAAGCATCTCTATACCCTTAATGTACTTATCCTCTATAGATATAGCCATATAATTCCTGTTATTATATGAGGAAATTCGGCAGAGCTTTTGAATTTATGTTGACTGCCTTCATTCTTGACCTTACCAGGATGCCTATTTTTGAGAGTATTCATGGAAAAGATCTATACTGTGAAAAGTACAGCATAATATCTGTTACTATAACAAATAACAATGAAAAGAATCTTTGCTAGTACATGCAGGTTGTTTAGTCATACTCATCTGCTAATGATTATTGAGTTCTCTGTACCTAAGCTATTACAGTATAAATCAAATTTAGTTTTAAATTCTAACTTATCTTTAGGAACTTAAGTTCCAAGAGGATTATTCAAAGCAATCTAAGGATCAGAGATAAGAATATGAAGCTGATCTTTATCAAAGAGCATTATTTTTGTGAATGTAAATATTTTATTGTATCTCTATTGGCAAATACATTTCACTTATACAATATACTATATGAACATCTGAATGAATGCCTAAGATAAGTTTCTTTACTCATTACTAATATATGATAGTTGTGAATCTGTATCTAATAACTTCTATTTGTTGACTTTTTTGTTCTCATCTTTACATGCTTAGCTTTGTTTCCTAACCTAATTAATCTTTTTGCAACTTTGCTTCTGCTTGGGTGGTTCATCTTGCTGCTGAACTGTAACTCCTGCCTTTTGAACTTCAGGTCTGCCAAGTACTGTAGTTCTTTCTCAAAAGCTGAATCTTAAAGCTTTAAACATGAAAAACAAACAAGATTTGTCCAGGTTTAATAATACTTTGAGGGTTTTTTTTTTGTTATTTTGTAGAGCGTCTTTCAAAGGACAAATTGGTTATCTTAAAAACTTAGCTATCAAAAACTAGTTGAACTATACTGTAACAGTAGGCAGTAATCTGTACAGGGAGCTGTAATAGTGCTCATCATTAGGTATCTCATCATATGTCACAAATATAATAATGTAAAATATCTTTCCCCTCTTTATAATATTTTCTGTGAAATGACAGCATTGGAACCATTACCACTGTGCCAACTAAATGGAATTCTCTAATTTTCAAAGTGAATTTTATTGGTCTAAGGACATGTTGGTATATGACATCAAACAGATCTTAAAATCCCGGCGTCTTGCTATTATAAAAATAATTACTTGTGAATCTTCAACAATACAATTGGGTCTTATTGTTGAAGGGACACTGAGAACAGTCACCCGGCTCAGCCTCCAGCTTCCATTCAGTTGTATCCCCACTTAACAGCTGTAGATCAACAATATTAAGTAACTCACTAAGTCACATACCTGTTAGGGATTAGAGTGGGAACTTGCTTTGTTTGTAGAGTAATTCTTTCCCCAAAATATATTCTTTCTTAACCATTTTGTCTTTTGGAATAGTTCAGTCTTACAAAATTTACTAAGGTTAAATATTTCTGCAGTGTCATATTTTTTCTGTAAAATCCTGGTTGGAATACTGAGAAACAAAATTTAACAACAAAAACTGATGGTAATATATTATTAAAATAACATGTAAAACAAAGTAAAAAAGGTCCACATAATTGACTTATTCAGTAATTAATCATTTTTATAGATTATAGAAATAATATCCCAATAATCCATAGTACCTTAGAGCAGTGCAAATCCAAATGCAGTCAATGGACCAATGTCAAGTCACAAACTGCTTATTACCAGTCTGCATTGGAATTAGAAGAAATTGAGAATAAACATTTAGAAACTTATATAGTAATTTGACAGTGTAATTGCATTTGTTGAATATAATAACCAAAATGTAGTCATGTATTTTGTACATCTTTAGTTTATTTTAGTTTTTTTAGTAATTTTTATTGTTTTATGAAAACATTAGTCCACGATGGACCAGGAATTAAGAAAACATTAGTCTTTCACTGGAAATAATTTTAGAAGCACTTTCATAGAGGAATATGCTTGAAAATCTAAAGTTTGATTGTTAGGTCATTTTATATCCATAATACCAAAAGTATCTCTGACTCACGGTTAGATTTGTTATACACAGGAATCTATCATTTTTTTGCTAGAAAAATAATCAGATACATATCTTAAAACTACTTCAAAACTTGTTAATATTGATGTTGTATTAACTAGGCCTACACGGAATACCAGGAGAGAAGGGAGATCCAGGGCCTCCTGGGTTTGACGTTCTAGGACCCCCTGGTGAGAGAGGCAGTCCAGGGATTCCTGGAGCACCTGGTCCTATGGGACCCCCAGGAACACCAGGGCTTCCAGGAAAAGCAGGAGCCTCTGGATTTCCAGGTAATTTATTTAAAGTTTTCTCTGCTTTTGGATTCAGGAAATTAAAACTAACATGATTCTGATATATTATTTTCTTGTTGTATTTTTCTGGATTGACACTATCCCTTAAGGAAAAGTATTAAATGTCTTTGCAGGAAACTCACTTTGCTATTTTCGTTACGCTTTTTCTCTGAGATTTCTGGTCAGGTATTGCTGTATAAAAAAAGATCCCACAATTTAATGGTTTAAATCAACCTTTTTATTTTGTTCAGGATTTTGTGGGTCAGAAATTAAGGCACGATTTGATTGGGTCATTTATCTTTGATCCACGTGGCACCAACTGGAGTGGTTGGGATGAATGATATACTTCCAGGATGGCTTGATCCCATGACCCTGAGATCCTGACCTGAGCCAAAATCAAGAGTCAGATGCTTAACTGATTGAGCACCCCAGGCACCCCAGAGTCTTTTTTTCATAGAATCAGCAGAAGTGTTCACTAAGGTTGCAAAAGTTGAAAACGGATAAAACTTAGTGCCTTCTTCCCAACACTCAATAGTCTTCCAGTTGACATCTTAAAAGTTATCTTTTATCTTTCGAAGGTCAAGGAAAGGTAAAAGTTAATTATTGGTATTCTTCAAAGGTGCCAAAGGTGAAATGGGTATGATGGGACCTCCCGGCCCTCCAGGACCTTTGGGAATTCCTGGCAGGAGTGGTATTCCTGGTCTAAAAGGTAATATTCAAAGTTGGCTGGAAGATACATGTAAGGGAGAAAATTAACATTGTTTTATGTTAATACAGAATATTTTTAGTGCTTTAAAACGAGCAATGCTTACTTATATTTTGTTTCTATGTGACATGGCATTTTTCAAGTTTTTATTTAAATTCTAGTTATTTAGCATATAGTGTAACATTGCTTTCAGGAGTAGAATTCAGTGATTCATCTCTTATATGACATGGCATTTAAGTACGTTCTATTTTCAATTTGGTGGCATGCATAGTTTGGATACCATGAAATGTGCTAAATGCTCAGCTCAAAATAACAAAATACAGGGATTAAATTTTGATTTTTTTAGTTTCTATAATTGTCAAAGAACCCCAGAAAATAGAGGGAGTGTTGAGTGTAAAAATCTGTGTGAGTTCAAGTTACTCATAAACAATAACCATAGTGCATAAGCATTTTGTATGGTCAGTGGCCTACTAAATTATGGAACATGTGAATAATCTTTACATGCATTAATCCTGGAAGGATGAGTCTGATCTGTTGTGTTCTCCCCACACTCATGTTGGTGTTAGGTGATAATGGTTTGCAGGGTCAGCCAGGACCTCCTGGCCCTGAAGGAGAAAAAGGTGGTAAAGGAGAGCCTGGCCTTCCAGGCCCTCCTGGACCAGTGGATCCAGATCTGTTGGGCTCAAAAGGAGAGAAGGGGGACCCTGGCTTACCAGGTGAGTAATGCATTTATTTGTGAATGTGTTAACTGGTATATCTGAAGTTTAATTTTTAATAGCATGAAAAGTGACTTGTAGTGTAGTAGTCACCAACAAAAGGCACTTAGATATATCACATTTTTGGTAATGAATATTTTTAACCTGATTTGTATTGTTTGCGTGATCAGCTTCTTTTTTAAAGATTTTATTTATTTATTCATGAGAGACAGAGAGAGAGAGAGAGAGAGAGAGAGAGAGAGAGAGAGGCAGAGGCACGGGCAGAGGGAGAAGCAGGCTCCATGCAGGGAGCCTGACGTGGGACTCCATCCCGGGTCTCCAGGATCAGGCCCTGGGCTGAAGGCAGCGCTAAACTGCTGAGCCACCTGGGCTGCCCCAAGTGATCTACTTTTATTTATTTTCTTTGTAGTTTAATCAGTCACGAACTATGAACTCTTAAAAAATAGACTTAAGGTAGTCATCTTCAGGCTTTCTAGAAAGCAATATAGGATGTGGTTGAGAAAAATGGATATATAGCCAGAATCACTTGGAAAACAGATTTCAGTGTTTGGGAAATTTGCTGGTCCTTTAAATTTTTTTCCCTTGAAACCCGATGAGATAACTAGTACATTGTTGCCCTGCAGTGTTAGGATATACACATCATGCTTGGCTATTAAATGCAGTTCACTAAGGGATCCCTGGGTGGCGCAGCGGTTTGGCGCCTGCCTTTGGCCCAGGGCGTGATCCTGGAGACCCAGGATCGAATCCCACGTCGGGCTCCCGGTGCATGGAGCATGCTTCTCCCTCTGCCTGCTTCTCCCTCTGCCTGTGTCTCTGCCTCTCTCTCTTCTCTCTCTGTGTGTGACTATCATAAATAAATAAATAAAAGTTTAAAAAAAAGATTTTCTTAAAAAAATGCAGTTCATTGTTATTTCGCTTTAGCAGAATAAACAAGTATTGGACTGTGAACAGCCGAGCTCAGCCCTAGAAGTTGCTGAAAGTAGGTTTAGTGTACAACTGTGTTACTCTAGTTACTTTATTAGAAACAAATAAGATATGAAGTATCACACTGACTTTTTAAATAAAAAGTTCATTTTTCTTTTTATAAAAGTATAACATCTAATAAGACATCAGAAAATGCAGATAAGCACAAATTAATAAAGTGCTTATAATCCAATCTATATAGAATAGCCTCTAAAACAACATGGAACTTTAAAACCAACTATATTTATTTGCAGCTTATAGTGAAGTTTGTGGATTTTTTGGTGTCGTAACCATTAATATTTTCAGTCTATGTGTGCATGTGAGTGTGTGTGGGCATATGTGTGTACAGATATTATGTTTCTCTATGATCAGGACTTGGTAGGATTTTTCTTCAAAAAAGACATTATTGTAGTTTTATATATCATCATAAAAGAGGCAGGGCCACCTATGTTTTTATTATTGTCAAAATGACATATCTTTCTTGAATTACTCCTTACAAGTCTTCTCTTTCAATTATGCCTTCTGTAAAATAGAGGCAGTAATCTCTATTATAATGGGACTATTAAAGGTAGTTGTAGAATCTAAGAGATAGATTAAAGATAATCTACCCCAATTCCTTTGTTTTACAATGTAAGAAACTGAGGCCCAAAGAGGAAAATGACTTAGTTATTGAGTGCTTTGAATTTCCTAATGGTAGCTAAATAAAAAGTGGAGGGGTTTAACATGTGTCCACTGCTATTAGTTCATACTACATGAGAATATCATGGTTCCTATATTTCATTCACAGTTCAGAATTTGGGTTGCTAGCTTTCCCAATTTATTTTTAAAGGATTAATGATATCAACCTAACTTGTCTTCCTTATACTCATCCTTGGAAGGTATTCCTGGAGTTTCAGGGCCAAAAGGTTACCAGGGTTTGCCTGGAGACCCAGGGCAACCTGGACTGAGTGGACAACCTGGATTACCAGGACCATCAGGTAGGTATACAGACTACCTGTAGCAATTAAATGGCTGATCCTAAATCCTAAAAAAGTAATTATGTACTTACCATGTGTGATGATGTTTTGGATCTGGTCATGACATATGATGCCAGTATGCTTGGGTAGCTACTGAGATATGGAGCTCTTTTTTTTGGCAGAAATGTTGCCATTTGGCCCAGCTGTCAACTGACAAGATTTGTAGTATATTTTGCTTTGCTCAGTTTCTTCTTTTTTGTGGGAGTGAGGATATATACAGAATGAGAAGTATATCCAAATAAGATGGTGTGTGTTATTTTCATACATTTCAACATATATAAATGAGACAATTATCTGGTAGATGCTGAAAAATTTACCTTTTTTTAGTTATTGCCTTCAGACAAGTCAGTCATTAAACCATGTAAAAAATGGCTGCTGATTCTATTTTTTAAAGTTTCTAAGGACTAAAATTTCACAACCTACCTTGGTAGTCTATTTCAGCATTAATCACCCTTAGAGTCAACATGGTTTTTTTTCTAATTTCTAATAAAACTCTTGCTGCTTCTTAAGCCATTTTCTTTTAGTTAGGCCCCAAAGGAATAAAGAGCTGGTCTCCATCCTCATAGGAGTCCTTCAGGTCAGTTATTCTGCTCTAGACTCTGTACTACATTGCATTGATATAGCTCCATCCTATCCTTCACATCTTCTGCATTCTCTTCTCCAAGATGGAAGTCATTGTGAAAGAAAAATGTTTAAGGCAACATGGAGGTCTTTAGGAAATCCCTAGGTAATATCACACAGCTCTAGGAAGAATGTATAAACACAGCAGCCGTGACAGTTGGGGGTGACAGTACAGTATTTCTCCTTCAAACTTTATCTATCCCTGGCCTAATCTACTGGGACTATATCATAACAGGATACCACTTTCCATTTACTGTTTTTATATAATCAGATTTACATGGGAAAACCACTCCTCCATTTTTAAAAGCGGATTCATTGTATCATTTATCTGTGACAAATACAGTAAGGGTAGTTATACACATACAGCAAATAGGACTTCAGGTTATTGGAATTGTTTTAGGGCAAGAAACAAGGTGTCCTGGCAAAATTTTTGCATTTTAAAAACTAATTTGTATTAGGAGACCTCTGTTACCTCTGTTATCTCTGTACCTCTGTTACATATATGTTTATAATGTCATATGTCCCTAAGATTTCTTAGGTACCTCTTGCCTGTTTTATGCTGAGTTAGATCTGTGGAATTTAATCATATATTAAGATTTGATCCGTCTAATCCCATGCTTTACATTGTAATTATAACCTACGCCAAGAAATCAGGCAACTTCAATATTGTGGACTTGTCTTAATTTAACCAGTTTAACTTTTATAGGTCCCAAAGGTAACCCCGGCCTCCCTGGGAAACCAGGGCTTACAGGACCTCCTGGGCTTAAAGGAAGCATAGGTGATATGGGTTTTCCAGGTAAGTGATGAACATCTCCCAAATATTTAATACAATTAATGGCAGATGGTTCACTATCTTTGTTAACAAAATAGAGACTGGTGTTGATAGAATCAAACTGAGACAATAACTAAGGTATACAGTGAATAGAGCTCTCTCATCTCACAAATATTTAAAGTGGGAATTAAGGGACAGAGTTTTAGAAAACTTAAGAGTAAGAATCCACAAACATAAATCTTTTCTCTAGCTGTACCCTTTCACTTAAACTTTCTTGAAAAATAGACTTTTAAATAATCCTAATTGTAAAAGATTATTATATAATTCAGAATTTGCTGAGTTCTTTTTTTAAAAAAACTTTTCCCTTAGTCATAAGCATCATAGATATGCCATGAATAAAGAATATTTTGAAAAAATGCATGTTACATGTTTTCAACAGGTCCTCAGGGTGTGAAAGGGTCTCCTGGACCTCCTGGAGTTCCTGGACAACCTGGCTCCCCAGGATTACCTGGACAAAAAGGTGAAAAAGGTGATCCTGGTGTTTCAGGCATTGGTCTTCCAGGTCTTCCTGGCCCAAAGGTAATTCTACTCCAGGCATGTACCTTAGCAAGTGTGATTTTTTTTTTCAAATACTGTGTTCATTCTTAATTCTTCATTAAACGAACTATACAATGATATGATATATTCTGGAAATTCATTCCTCCCGTTTTCTCTTATATTGTAAGGAGATATGTCTTAGGGTTTGTAGCCAATCCAAAAAGGTATGAGGGGGGAAATATTCTGATTTCTTAGCTTTCCCTTTATCTTAATCTCTTGAGTATATTTCAGTAAACCAGAGGTATATTTCTGTGTGGTTCTGGTTTTCTTTTCCCTTCTTAGTGGTGGAATTGTTGATCTATTTCCTAAACAAAGTAACATGCAATTAATGAAAGTTCAGTAGTATTCCTAACTGTATATCTGAGGTATTCTCTTAAAACAGTTTTACATCTCCCTCTATGCCCCTAGTCAGTGTGAGAATTCTGGTAGTGTTTCTCAATCAATCAGATTTAGAACGTATCTGGGGTACCTAAGTGATGGCTCAGTAGGTTAAGTGTCTGCCTTCAGCTCAGGTCATGATCCTGGGGTCTTGGATAGAGCCCTGCAGACTCCCTGTATGTTTCTCCCTCTCGTTCTGCCACTGCCTCTGCTTATGCTCTCTCTCTCTTTCTCTCTCTCTCAAATACATGAATAAATAAAATATTTTTAAATTTAGACTGTATCTTAGAATCATTAAACTCAACAAATATTTGATAGCTGCTTAATTCCATGTAAAAAGGTAACAAGTCGGGATCCCTGGGTGGCGCAGCGGTTTAGCGCCTGCCTTTGGCCCAGGGCGCGATCCTGGAGACCCGGGGTCGAATCCCACATCGGGCTCCCGGTGCATGGAGCCTGTTTCTCCCTCTGCCTGTGTCTCTGCCTCTCTCGCTCTCTCTGTGTGACTATCATAAATAAATAAAAATTAAAAAAAAAAAGGTAACAAGTCCTACTGATTTGTGGAAGTAATTTTTAACTAGCAGAGATGCATCCATTGCCTATTATATATGTTGCAAATATTTTCTCTTAGTCAATCATTTGTCTTATAATATTGTTTTTAATCATTCAGTCAGACCACAAAACTAGGAAGTATTAGAAAAAGTATAGTGTTACTAACTTTCCATGGAATTAATGAAAATTCACACTGAGGGATCCCTGGGTGGCTCAGCGGTTTAGCGCCTGCCTTTGGCCCAGGGCGCAATCCTGGAGTCCCGGGATCGAGTCCCACGTCAGGCTCCCGGCATGGAGCCCGCATCTCCCTCCTCCTGTGTCTCTGCCTCTCTCTCTCTCTATGTCTATCATAAATAAATAAATAAATCTTTTTTAAAAAAAGAAAATTCACACTGAGATAAGAATGTACTGAATAATGTGTTTTTTTCCTTTTAAGCTGCCCTTTTTAACTTTTGAAAAATTTTTATTTTAATTTTAATTCTAGTATAATTAACATACAAGGTTATATTAGTTTCAGGTGTACAATATAGTGATTCAACACTTTTATACCATACTCAGTATTCACAGCAACTGCACCCCTTAATCCCCATAATCTATTTAACCCATCTCTCCACCCACCTTCCCTCTAGTAATCATCAGGATGTTCACTATCATTGAGTCCGTTCTTGCTTTGTCTCTTTTTTCTTGTTCAACGATTTCACTCATGTGAAATTTGAATAATGTTTTAAAGGTAATTTCTTTTTAATAATATACAAAAAACTTTTGTTTGTGTAGTCAATCAACTTATTGTAAGAGATAATCAAGAGAAATTTCTGCTTTATTAACTTCAAATTAACAGTGTAAAGTCTATTGACATGATGTTGAATATTTTCTGTTCTGTTGAAATCTTACCAGTAATAACATGGCTACATTAAAAAAATGATAATATAGACATATCAAGGGTAAAAGTGAAAATCTCCTTCATAACATATCTTCTTTATTCCATTCCCTTCTCTATAGAGATCCACTGATAATGGTGTGTAAATTTGAATCCTTTGCCTTACATATTTTTATGTACATATACAAAATTTGGGGTTTTCTACATATGTGTAGAATCATAGAATACACACTATTCTGTATTTGCTTTATCACATATCTTTAAATCTTTCTTTTTAAATATATCTTAGACAATTTTCTTTGTCACTGTACATTATTTTTAATAGTTGCATGACATTGTGTTGCTGCAAATAATTTCATAATGAATATTCTTAGACACATATCTAGACACATGTTTAATTATTTATATTGTATAGATTCTTAAACGTTAAATATCCAGGTCAAAAGATAAATACATTTAGATTCTTGTCTTTCAAAGTTTTTATATTAATAGTAACCAAGAAACTTGATTTTAAAAAACAACCATTATGAAACAATGTAAAATGAGAATTCTTCTTTCCACATATTTACATACCTTAAATTCATATTTCTTCCCCAAGATAACCATTTTTAGTAGTCATCCACAAAAGACATTTTATGTGTATATAAACATGAATATATGATAGATATTTCATCAATTTTAAGACTTAATTTTTTACATTCAAAATCTCTCATATTGAGGTGCATCTTACAACTATAATTGGAAGCATTTTTCCTCAGTTCCTGATTCATGAAATGATGCTGCATCTTCCAAATATAGGTATCTTTTGTTTTTATTTACATACATAAAATCATACTATATATCTGGTCTGGACCTAGCTATCATAACTTAGTAAGTCTTAGCAAATTTTCTTTATCAGCCCATAAATAAATGCCTCACTCATTTTCATAATTATATAGTATTTTGTATATGGGTTAACTATAAATAGTTTAACCAATTATGAACACTGAGTTGTTTCTATATTTTCATGATTACAAATATATGTTGCTCTGAAGATTCTTACCCATATCTTACATATATATCTTAAGATTACTTGGTAAATATTGCCATAGAATCAATTCTGAGTAGAGTTGCTGGAACCCATCATATTATATGCCTTTTTAATATTGATGATCACAAATTTTTCTCTTAAATATCTCTACTATTTTATACTATATTGATCAGTGTAAGAAATTTTCTAGTTTTTTCTTTTTACAAATGTTGGGTGTTATTAGTCATTTTAATTTTGTCAGTCTAGTGGGTGAAAAGTAGAGTATCATTGTTTAATTTTGAATTTTCCTAATTATGAATGAGATTTCTTATACTTATATCTCCTCTACAAATTATCTATTCACACCCTTGCCTCATTTTCAGGAGGGGATTTGGTTGTGTATTTCCTGTTGATTTATGGAAGTACTTCACAAAGATGCATCCATTGCCTATTTATATATCTTGCAAATATTTTCTCCCAGTCATTTGTTTGTCGTAGAACCCTGTTTACTGTGCATTTATCATGTAAAGTATAAAATTTTTACACAGGCAAATGTTATTTATTCATTCATTTAAAACATACCTAATGAGCGTGTGTGATGCCAGGTACTGTTTTAAGTGCTAGAGATAGAAAATGAATGAAACAAACTCATTGCTTGTGTGGATCTTGCATCTAGTCAATAAACAAAATAAATACATTTATGGTGTGTTAGAAGGTATGGCAAAAGTTAAGTGAGGCTTGGGGATAGGAATTGCTGAGAATTGCTATATTTTGAAATAAAGTAATAAGTGAAAGCTGTTCTGATAACAGTTGATCTCACATGCATTGAGGGAATGAGTCATTCAAACACTCTGAGATAAGAGCATAAAGACATGTCTGAAGAACATGAAGGTGGCTAGTGTGGATTAAACAGAGTGAGTGAGGTGAAACTAAGAATAAGATGAGATCAGATTGGTAACGGAAGATAAATTATCTAGAGCCTTGTAGATCATAGTTAAGGATTTTATACCTGAGTGAAATGGGGAGTGACTGGATGGAGTAACATGATTGTACTGAAATTTAAAAATATATCATAGCTCAGGATGCCTGGGTCACTCAGCTGTTGAGTGTCTGCCTTTGGCTTAGGGCATGATCCTGGAGTCCCCAGATCAAGTCCCATATCCAGCTTCCTGCATGGAGCCTGCTTCTCCCTCTGCCTATGTCTCTACCTCTCTCTGTGTCTCTCATGAATAAATAAATAATATCTTTAAAAAATTTTAATAATCAAAAATAAAAATATATATATCATAGCTCCTATTTTGGAAGTAGATCATAAAGGAATAAGGATGAAAAGAGTGAGACCACTTATGATACTATTTAAATAATACAGACCAGAGATCTTTTTGGCGTGGTTCAGGGTGGTAGCAGTGGAAGTGATAAGAAACATTCAGAATCTGAATATATTTTCCAGGTCAAGCCAGAAAAATTTGCTTATGGAATATTAGAGGAGAGATATCATGGACTATGAAAGGAAAGATATCATGGATGACTCTCAAGTTTTTATTCTGAGCAAGTAGGAAAATAGAGTTGCTACATACTGAGATAAGAGAGATTTGGGGAAGCAGATTTGGTGGGAAAGATCAGGAGCATAATTTTCTGATTGTTATAAAAATTTCTATATCCTAATATTATAAAAATAGACGCATATTTTCTTCCAGTACTTTCATGATTTTGTTCCGTATATTTACATATTTAATCCATTGGCTTTTTCTCTATATTATGTGAGGTGAGGGAATATCTTAATGTTTTTAAAATAAATATCCAGGTAACCCAACCCCATTTGTTATAGATTCCATCCTTTACTCATTGATTTGAAATTCCATTTAAAATTTTTTTCTAAATTTTTTCATATATATTTTTTCTGGACTGAACAAATGTTAACATTTATATAATGGAACTAAATTACCATAGGTCGTATCTGAATTTATAATGAAGGTCTACAGAAAAAAACATGTTTTGATTAGCAAATATTCACAGTATATTCAACTCTTCAAGCAAGAAGCTGACTTAGTTTCTTTCTCTGTGCAGCCTTCAAGTATATTTCAGTAAACAAATTCTACACTAAACTTAGATATTTCCAAAGCTAATAAAACAAAGAAGTCATGTATTTGAAGTAGTCTGTTGTTTCTTTCAGATGGTATTGTTTTGTCATATAATGGTGACACATTGAAAAAAGAAGATTTTATAGTTCAGTTCTACTAGGCACAGGCAGTCCTTACTTTGCACAGTTCTGATATGCACAAATTTGTTACCACAACTTAGTTATATAACATTAGTCCACAACAACATAGTTCAAACTAAAGTTACCATGGCATATTAGCACTTCAATTCATAAATCAATATATAAATAACAGTTGAATGTCATGATCAGTGAATGGTTATTTCACTTCTTTCAAATTCTGTCAGTGATTAGTCACTGTGAATTTATTATTCCCTTAATGCCCTAATAGCAAAGCATGTGGTTGTATTGCATCTGTCTCTCACTGATAAACCACTATGAAATTTTAAAAATATGGGTACTTAAAAGAGAAAATTAACCAATAGAGATAAAAGTGCAGCAAAAATGGGAAGTGATAACACCGGAAATGACATTAAAATCTAATACAAATAGGATTACAGAGAAAATAGCGAGCCATAGGAATGTTGATATTGCTACCATTGAGAGACTTGAGAGATGCAGACAAGGAAGTTAGTGAAAGCAGATTTAGCAATATATGACTTTTCTCTATACATATATAACCTACATGAAAAGAGATAAAGTTGTGGGAAAAACTCTTAAACGTCATGGAACAATCGTACTTTTCTCATTAATAAAGATCCCTTTTAGGTGGTTTAGTTTGCATCTTAATTATTATAGTTCCGTATGATTATGCAAAGTGAGACTTCCTATATTAAAAAGAGAGTAGAATTAAAGATTCAGGAGACATAATACTATGATTGGGGGATGTCAAGCATAAGAAAAAATTCTATAATTAGTGAGTTGTTAAGAATAGTGGTGGGGCAGTCCAAGATTATAGCATAGGAAGATCCTGAACATACCTCTTTCTGTAGACACAGCAAATCTGTAGCTACATAGGGAGCAATTATTTCCCTCTGAAAAACACCGGAAAACTAACTGAACAGCTTCCTTCACAGCAGGTAGTAAAAGGGCCACATCAACAGGTAGCAGAGGCAGAGATAGTCTCATTCAAAATCCTACCCCTGCTATAGTGACTTACAATCAGAAGGGATCTTATGAATCTGGACCTTCTCACTGAGGAGTTAGAGGTTCATGCCCCATTTCAAGCACCCTAACCTCTGAGACTTGCAACAGAAAGACAATCCTCCAAAACATCTAGCTTTGAAAACTAAAGGGGCTTACATCCAAGGGACTGAAGAACTGAGATACATTTCTTGAAGGGTTTCCATGCAGACTCATCCACCTCAGAAAACAGTGCAAAAGCAGCAATTTAAAAAGTGCCAGCATTATATGTGAAAGAGATTCATTTGCTAATATTAAAGCATCTACCAGAGGGGCAGGAGTATTTTAGAATTCTCTTTAAGTTTGGAAGTGCTGACAGGCATGACTTTTGTACTCTCCCTCTCCCTTGATAGTGTTGGCAAGTGTGACCAGCCCTGCACTCTCCCATTGCCCCACTAAAGATGGCAGGCAAGCACCAGCCCTAGATTCTCCTGCAGCCATGTAGAAGTGGAATATACCAGTTCTGTGCTCTCCAGTGGTCCCTGCAAAAGCCAGCAGATGCACGTAGTCCTTACTGGGGTCACTCTGTAACCATCTGGCTCTGGTGGCCAGGGGACTCATATTCCTAAATACCACAAGATTGTAACAATCAGAGACACAGTTCTTGGCATGCTACCAACCTCCAGAGCACTATGCAGACAATGGACTGAAACAAATCCCCAGTCTGCGAAAAAGGCCTGTTTTTTGTCTTGGAGCTTCAGTCTGAGGGGTAGACTTAAAGTCTGGCATACATGTAGAGGCTACATGGGTACTCTCAGGGAATGCAGGCTGGAGGATGCCATCTTTGTATTCCTCCTCAGCCTTGATACAGCCTGCTGGTACCTCC
The DNA here is from genome assembly GCF_011100685.1 of Canis lupus familiaris. Classification (NCBI taxonomy): domain Eukaryota; kingdom Metazoa; phylum Chordata; class Mammalia; order Carnivora; family Canidae; genus Canis; species Canis lupus. The sequence goes on from NC_049260.1 coordinate 82,810,236, forward strand.
CAAAAAGGACCTGATACATTTTTTGAACCCCCAATTTTTGCAACACCCCCAGATCCAATTAGTCTACAGGCCAGTAGGGTTTACTATTGTGGTACCACAGGAGTTTATATTAATTTGCATACTTTTAAACTGCTGCCTAAGGATGTGTCTTCCAATCAACCTGAAAGTAGGTGCTGACTGAGATTCCTCTCTTTAGAACACTGACAGGTCTTGGCACACCTTCAACAGCTGGGACATAATAATAAATTAGGCTGCTTAAATAATTACAAAGGTTTGAGAGACAAGGAACTAGGTCTTAGGTTGATGGATAAGTTATATCTTTTACACAAGGCTACTCCTTCAAGACTGGGGGAAGTAGCTGTTTTGCTGAAGAATACAATAACTGAGTGGAAAAATAAACAGGAAAGGTTGAAAAGGAGGCTACATGAAGCAGAAGAAAGTGATATAGAAGACAAGAGTGGAACTCACCCAAACAGAAAATCAAAAAGGAAAAATTTAAAAATAAAGATAGCTTAAGGGACCTATGAGATAACATAAATCTCAATAATACTTTAATTATAGTGGGTCCCAGAAGGAGAAGAGAGAGATAAAGGAGAAGGAAACATATTTAAAGAAATAATGGCTGAAAACCTCCCTAATCTAAGAAGGAAGCATTCAGATCAAGAAAGGCCATAAGAGCCCAAGTAAGATGAACCCAAAAAGATCAACACTAAGATATAAGTAAACTGTCCAAAGATAGACTCTTAAAAGCAGCAAGAGAAAAACCCATTGTTTTGTACAAGGGAACTCTAATGAAACTGTAAGCAGATTTTTCAGCAGAAATTTTGTAGGCCAGACACAGTGGGGCAATATATTCAAAATTCTGAAAGAAAGAAACTTCTAAGCAAGAATACCCTCCCCAGCAAGGTTATCATTCAGGGTTGATGGAGAAAGACTTTTACAGACAATCAAAAGCTAAAAGAGCTCATTACCACCAAACTGGCCTAACAGGAAACATTATAAAGGGACTTCTTTAAGCTGAAAAGAAAGTGCATTAGTTAGTGACAAAGAAACATGAGTGTTTAAATCTTAAAGGTAAAAGTAAATATATAGTAAAGGTAGTGGATTAATCATTTATAAATCTAGTGTGAAAGTTAAAAGACAATAGAACTAAAAGTAACTCAAACTACAATTATCAGGTAAGGGATGGACAAAATGAGATGTAAAATGTGACATCAAAAATATAAAATGAGAGGGGAGCAAAAAATGTAGAATTTTCTAATGTGTTCAAAGGTCAGTTGCTATCAACTTAAAATACATTTTAATATATCTAGACTGTTATCTGCGAGCCTCTTGGTAGCCACAAAGCAAAAACCTATAGTATAGATACAAAAGATAGTAAAAAAGAATATAGTAACACTAAAGAAAGTTATTAAACCACAACATAAGAGAGCAAGAAAAGAAGAAAGAACAGACAGGAACCACAAGACAGCCAGAAAACAATTAACAAAAGGACAATAGGTACATACCTATCAATAATTACTTTTTAAGTGTAAATGGACTAAATTCTTCAGTCAAAAGACATTGCATGACTGACTAGATTTTTAGAAAGACAAGTTATAGGCTTGTTATAGGCTGTGAGCTACCTAAAAGAAACTCATTTCAGGTATAAGGACACACACAGACTGAAAGTAAAGGGCTGGGAAAAGATATTCCACACAAATGAAAACCAAAAGAAAGCTGGGGTAGCAATACTTGTGTCACTCAAAATAGTCTTTAAGATACAGTATTTTTTTTATTGGTGTTCAATTTACTAACATACAGAATAACCCCCAGTGCCCGTCACCCATTCACTCCCACCCCCCGCCCTCCTCCCCTTCTACCACCCCTAGTTCGTTTCCCAGAGTTAGCAGTCTTTACGTTCTAAGATACAGTATTTTTTTAAAAAAAATTATTCATGAGAGACACAGAGAGAGAGAGAGAGAGAGAGGCACAGACAGAGGCAGAGGGAGAAGCAGGCTCCATGCAGGGAGGGTCACCAGGATCACACCCTGGGCTGAAGGTGGTGCTAAACCACCGAGCCACCTGGGCTGCCCAAGATAAAGACAGTATTAAAAGACAGGGGTGTGGGCAGCCCCGGTGGCGCAGCGGTTTGGTGCCGCCTGCAGCCTGGGGTGTGATCCTGGAGACCCGGGATCAAGTCCCACATCGGGCTCCCTGCATGGAACCTGCTTCTCCCTCTCCCTGTGTCTCTGCCTCTCTCTCTGTGTCTATGAATAAATAAATAAAATCTTTAAAAAAATAAAAAATAAAAAAAATAAAAGACAGGGGTGTTACATAGTGATAAAGGGATCGATCTAACAAGAGGATAACATTTGTAAATATTAATGCACCCAACATAGAATCGCCTAAATAAATAAAGCAAATATTAACAAACCTAAAGGGAGAAATTGACAGCAATACAATAATGGTAGGGGATTTTAATATCCCACTTACATCAATGGATAGGTCATCCAGACAGAAAATCAATAAAGAAACATCTACCTTAAATGACACATTAGACTAGATGAACTTAATGTATACAGAACTTTCCATCCAAAAGCAGTGGAATACAGTCTTCTTAAATCCACATAGAACATTCTCCAGGATAGTTCACATGTTGGGCCACAAACCAAGTCTCAGTAAGTTTAAGAAGATTAAAATCATATCAAGCATCTTTTTCTGACCACAGTGGCATGAAACTAAAAATCAACTACAAGGAGAAACTAAAAACAAAACAAAACAAAACACAAATACGGGAGATTAAATAACATGCTACTGAACAATCAGTGGGCCAATGAAGAAATCAAAGGAGAAAATAAAAATTAGCTTGAGAAGAATGAAAATTGAAATACAATTTGCCAAAATCTATGGTATGAAGCAAAAGCTGTTCTAAAAGGGAACTTTGTAATGATATAGGCCTTCCTCAAAGAACAAGTAAAGTCTCAAACTAAATTTACAACTAAAGGAACAGGAAGAAGAAAAACAAATGAACCCCAAAGTTAGTAGAAGGAAGGAAATAAAAAAATGGCAACATAGAAATAAATAAAATAGAGACTAAAAAAGCATAGAAAATATCAGTGAAACTAAGAGCTGGTTCTTTGAAAAGATAAGTAAAATTGACGGACTTTTAGGTAGACTTATCAAGAGAGGGCTCAAATTAAAAATTAAATTAAATCAGAAATGAAAGAGAAGGATTTAAAACTGACACCACAGAAATACAACAATAATGAAAGGCTATTATAAATAATTATATGCCAACAAATTGGAGAGCCTAGAAGCAATGAATAAATTCCTAGAAACATACACTCTTCCAAGATTGGATTATGAAGGAATAGAACATCTGAAAAGACCAGTTACTAGTAAACAGATTGAATCAGTAATCAAAAAAAACCTCACAATAAACGAAAGTCCAGAACTAGACAACTTCACTGGTGAATTCTACCAAACATTTAAAGACTGAATATGTGTGCTTCTCAAACTTTTCCAGAAAATTGAAGAAGAGAGTACACATTGAACTCACCTTATTGACCCAGCATTGCAGTGATACCTAAACAGTCAAGATGCCACACAAAAAAGAAAATTACAGGCCAGTTTCCCTGATGAAAATACATGAAAAATACTCAACAAAATATTAGCAAGCCAAATTAAACAATATAACAATTAAAAGGATTATATATCACAATCAAGTGAAATTTATTCCAGAGATGCACAGAGGGTTTACATCTATAAATCAATCAATATGATATATTGTCCATTACCAATATAAAGGATGAAAATCATATGATAATTTCAATAGATGCAAAAAATTTATTTGACATAATTCATCCATTTATGATAAAAATCTCAACAAAGTGGGTATAGAAGGAATGTATCACAACATAAAGGACATATATGAGAAGCCCACAGCTAATATCATACGCAATGGTGAAAAGCTGAAAGATTTTCCCTCTGAGATTAGAAACAAAACAAGGATGGCCACTTTTTCCACTTTTATTCAACATAGCATTGGAAATGCTAGCCAGAGCAATTAGGCAAGAAAAAGAAATGAAAGGCATTCAAACTGCAAAAGAAAGAGTAAAAACTCACTCTTTTCAGACAAATATATGTGTATATATGTATCTATATTTATACTTTATACTTATATTTGTAAAAAGCCCTAAATACTCCACCAAAAACTGTTAGAGTGAATAAAAAAAATTCAGGAAAGTCGTTGGGTACATAATCAACATTTAGAAATCTGTTGCACTTCTATATACTAACAACGAACTATCGGAAAGAGAAATTGAGGAAACACTCACATTTACAATTACATCAAAATAAATAAAATACTTAGGAATAAATTTAACTGAGGAGATGAAAGACTTATACTATGAAAACTATGACATTGATGAAAGAGATTGAAGAAGACACAAAAAAAGTGAAGATACTCAATGCTCATGGATTGGAAGAATTAATATTGTTAAAATGTCAATATTACCCAGAGCAATATACTGATTCATTGCAATCCTCATCAAAATCCCAATGGTATTTTTCAAAGAAACATAACAAACAATCTTAAGATTTTTATGGAACCACAAAAGATTCTGAATAGCCAAAAGCAATCTTGAGAAAGAGGAACAAGGCTGGAGGTATCCTACTCCCTAATTTCAAACTATATTACACAGCCAACTATAGTAATCAACATAATATAATATTGGCATTAAAACAAACAGAGATCAATGTAATAGAATAGATAGCCCAGAAATAAACTCACACAAATATAGTCAATTTATGACAAAGGAAGCAAGACTATACAATGGGGAAAGATAGTCACTTTAATAAATGCTGTTGGGAAAAGTTACAGACACAGGCAAAAGAATGAAACTAGACTACTATTTTATGCACAAAAATTAACTCAAATTGGATAGAAGATTTATGTTTTGTTTTGTTTTGTTTTGTTTTGTTTTGTTTTGGATAGAAGATTTAAATGTAAGACCTGAAACCATAAAAATCCCAGAAGAAAACAAGTAGTAAGCTCCTTGACATTGATCTTGGCGATGTTTTTCTGGATGTGTCTCCAGAAACAAAGGCAACAAAAGCATAATAAACAAGTGGAACTACATCAAACTAATCTGTACAACCAAAGAAGTTATCAAGTGAAAAGACAACCTACTGAATGGGAGAAAATATTTGCAAATTATATACCAATAAGGAGTTAATATCCAAAATACGCAAAGAACTTATACAATCAATATTAAAAGTGAAGCAAAAGGGACACCTGGGTGGCTCAGCGGTTGAGTGTCTGTCTTTGGCTCAGGGCGTGATCCTGGAGACCCGGGATTGAGTCCTGCATCGGGTTCCCTGTGTGGAGCCTGCTTCTCCCTCTGCCTGTGTCTCTGCCTCTCTCTGTGTGTCTCTCATGAATAAATAAATAAAATCTTTTTAAAAAGTGAAACAAAGAATCCAATTAAAAATGGGCAGCGAAAATAAATAGACATTTTTCAAAGAATGCATATTAATGGCCAACAGATACATGAAAAGGTACTTTACATCACTAATCATCGGGGAAATGCAAATCAAACCACAATGAGATATCACTTCATACCTCTTAAAATGGCTATTATCAAAAAGACAAGTTTTAGCAAGTGTTGGCAAAGATGGTGAGAAATGGGAACCCTTGTGCACTGTTGGTGAGAATGTAAATTAATACAGCTATTATGAAAAATAGCATGGAGAGTCCTTAAAAAATTAAAATAGAAATATCGTATGATCCATCAATTCTACTCCTGAATATTTATCTAAAGAAAATGAAAAAACTAACTTGAAAAGATATACATGTTCCCATATACATTTTAGTATTTTCACAATAGCTAAGATGTGGGAGTAACCCATGTGTTCATGGTATATGAATGGATATGAGTTCCGGGATCAAGTCCCACATTGGGCTCTCTGCATGGAGCCTGCTTCTCCCTCTGCCTATGTCTCTGCCTTCTCTCTGTGTCACTAATGAATAAATAAATAAAATTTTTTAAAATGTGAGATTTATATATATATATGTGTGTGTGTATATATATATGTGTGTGTGTATATATATGTGTGTGTGTGTGTATATATATATATATATATATATATATTATTGAGCCATACAAAAGAATAAAATCTTACCATTCTGACAACATGGATGGACCTTGACGGCATTATGCTAAGTGAAATAAGTTAGGGAAAGACAAATATCATTTGTTCTAACTTATATATGGAATCTAAAAATAAATAAATAGACAAAACAATTTAAAGAATGAGCTAATAGATACAGAGAACAAAGTTGTGGTTGCCAGAGATGGGGGTGGAACACATTGAAGGGTGGGTGAAATCAGTGAAGAGGATTAAAAATACAGACGTGCAGCCATCAGTTAAATAGGTCATCAGGATGTAATGTACAGTGTGGTGATTTTAGTTAATACTGTGTCATATATTGAAGGTTGCTAAAAGAGTAAATTTTAAAAGTTTTTATCACAAAATTAAAAATTCTGTAACTATGTGTGGTGATCGATGTTAACTAGATTTATTGTAGTGATCATTTCACAATATATACAAATATAAAATTGTATTGTACACCTGAAACTAATTGTATATGTCAATTTTACATAACTAAAAAAAGAATTATATCAAAGATTGACATTTGAACAAATGTAGATATTTGTGGCTTAAGTCTATTGAAGTCATGTCAAGCTTTTCCTTTGTAAATAGAATTTTCCTTTCTCAGAGTGGTTTACAAGATTTCTGGCCAGTGTGTTGAAGTACTGAGTACTCTCTTCTTTTTTTATTTCTTCTTATTTACCTTTTCAGAAGCTCATTGTTCTCTCTGCAAGTGTATAAATAATAAAAACTTAGAATTTTTGTTTTTATTGAAGTTCAATTTGCCAACATATAGTATAACACCCAGTGCTCATCCTATCAAGTGCCTTCCTCTGTGCCCATCACCCAGTTACCCCAACCCCCTGCCCACCTCCCCTTCCACAACCCTTTGTTTGTTTCCCAGAGTTAGGAGTCTCTCATGGTTTGTCTCCCTCTCTAATTTTTCCCACTCAGTTCCCCTCCTTTCCCTTATAATCCCTTTCACTATTTCTTATATTCCATGCATGAGTGAAACCATATGATGATTGTCCTTCTCCGATTGACTTATACTCAGCATAATACCCTCCAGTTCCATCCACGTCAATGCAATTGGTGGGTATTCGTCCTTTCTGATGACTGAGTAATATTCCATTGTATATATATATATATATACCACATCTTCTTTATCCATTCATCTGTCAGAGGACATCGTGGCTCCTTCCACCGTTTGGCTATTGTGGACATTGCTGCTATAAACATTGAGGTGCAGGTGTCCCGGTGTTTCACTACATCTGTATCTCAGATGAAATTTAAACTAGCAAGCATTAGTCCTTTTCTGAAGCCCTGGTGAAATACTTTCTTTTTACAATTTAGAGTAGGGCCATAGAGTAGTAAGAAGTGTAGTGGGGAACCAAGTTCTGGTTGAAATTCAGATTGGTGTAGTTTATAGAACTTAACATACTTTATCATAAATCATCAGAAGCTTGCTTATTGCCTTTCAGGTTTGCCAGACTATTGGCATTTTGTTCTTGTTTTTCATTTTGATATATAAATGGCATTGGTTCATAAATAACAAGAATTATGATAGTCTATCCAAAGCTTTTTGTGTAAATATATAAGATGGAACCAGTTCAATCCAAAATATAATCCTATACCTATTATGTGTGTAAGAATGTGCTAAATCTTTGATTTGTAAGGTTTTGGACCAAAATATATATATTCCCAGCCCAATGGGATAGAGGGAGAAAAGGATTTAGCTGAAAAAACTTTTACCATAATGCAGAATCATTTGAGTCACAAATAGATGATCTTGTTCACCTAGACAAGCATAAGCACTAAATAGAAAAGGAGGTATTCATTAGATGATGTTGAATACTGACACTGTTGGAGAAGTCATGATCCTCATGAGCAAAGCAGTTGGACACCAGTAGATTCAGAGTTAGAGCGTGTTTTCATTGTTATTGAGGAAAACTTGTTTTAATTGTTCAAGTGGGTATGCATTCTAAGGCTCTATTAGAAGGAAACATAATGCAAAATTTCTCTGAGTAAAAATGTTATTTATGTATTGTCTCTGACCCCAAAGGAGTGTTCAAAGTTGTTAAAGAGTCAAGACATGCATATATGAAACCATTATTGACTTGACAGAATAAGAACCTACCCTACATCTTAGCATAAGCTTTCTTGGTCCTGGAATGCTTCATGCAGTATATGGGATTTGAGATGTTCACTGAAGAATTGATAAGCTTATTCATGTTAAAATTAAATATACTTTTTGCAGTAGAACCTACTATAACTATTGTTTGACATAATTATTATAAGCAGTGAATTTCATTGTTGCACACCAGGAATAACAATCACAAGTTTAATTCAGACTATCTGGATCCAAATGCAGACTCTACAACTTATTAGTTGCAACACTGTAAAGTGGGATAACAATACTCATTTCTTATCGAGTTGTTAAGGATTAATGAGATAATACACCTACATATTGTTGAAGTAGCATGAACTCTGGAGTATGACAGACCTTGGTTCAAATTCTGATTCTGCCAGTTACTAGAGCCATTAGGCACTTGAATTCTTCAAGATTCAGTTTTCTCATTTATAAATAGAGATGATAAAGCCTAACTCAAAGAGCTGTTGTGATGATTAAACAAAGCATTTTCAAGTTAAATTTCTACAAGTGATTAAACAAAGCATATTATGTAAAGCACTTAGCAGAATTCCTGACCTAAAATAAATGCTCTGAAGATAATGCTATGTTGTTATACAATCTAAAGTCATATAGAGACTTAGTTTTATCTTTCTATTCATGATTTTAGGGTGAAGCTGGTCTTCCTGGATACCCAGGAAACCCTGGAATCAAAGGTTCTATGGGAGATACTGGTTTGCCTGGATTACCAGGGACCCCTGGAGCAAAAGGACAACCAGGCCTTCCTGGATTCCCCGGTAAAATTCTTTTTATTTAATGCTTCCTTCTTTCCTTCCTGTCTACTCTAACCCATACCATAGAGCAACTTCTTATTTGGTAGACTTCTACTTCCCAGTCAGATACTGACTAGCAACATAATCTTGATCCAGCTCTTTAGCTTTTATTTGCCCAAATTTCTTTCTGTATAAAATGAGAATCAGTATTACCAGCTCAGCAGAACAATAACCTGTGGGGGAAAAAAAAACACAAAACCTGCTTGGTAGAGCATTTTTCAATCTTTAACTGCTAGCCACAAGTCAATTAAGAGGCCTTATTGTACTGTACTGTACCAGTGGGTCGAGTGGAGACTGGTGTTCTTAAGCCTGGTATGGTGGTCACCTTTGCTCCAGTCAATGTTACAACTGAAGTAAAGTCTGTTGAAATGCACCATGAAGCTTTGAGTGAGGCTCTTCCTGGGGACAATGTGGGCTTCAATGTCAAGAACGTATCTGTCGGGGATGCCTGTGTGGCTCAGCGGTCTGGTGCCTGCCTTTGGCCCAGGGCGTGATCCTGGAGTCCCAGGATCAAGTCCCATATCAGGCTCCCTGCATGGAGCCTGTTTCTCCCTCTGCCTGTGTCTCTGCCTCTCTCTCTCTCTATCTGTCTCTCATGAACAAATAAATAAAATCTTTAAAAAAATTAAAAAAAAAGAACGTTTCTGTCAAAGATGTTCGTCGTGGCAACGTGGCTGGTGACAGCAAAAATGACCCACCAATGGAAGCAGCTGGCTTCACAGCTCAGGTGATTATCCTGAACCATCCAGGCCAAATCAGTGCTGGATATGCACCTGTGCTGGATTGTCACACAGCTCACATTGCTTACAAGTTTGCTGAGCTGAAGGAAAAGATAGATCGTCGTTCTGGAAAGAAGCTGGCAGATGGTCCCAAGTTCTTGAAATCTGGGGATGCTGCCATTGTTGATATGGTTCCTGGCAAACCTATGTGTGTTGAGAGCTTCTCTGACTATCCTCCTCTGGGCCGTTTTGCTGTTCGTGACATGAGATAGACGGTTGCTGTGGGTGTCATCAAAGCAGTGGACAAGAAGGCAGCTGGAGCTGGCAAAGTCACCAAGTCTGCCCAGAAAGCTCAGAAGGCTAAATGAATATTATCCCCAATACCTGCCACCCCAGTCTTAATCAGTGGTGGAAGAACAGTCTCAGAACTGTTTGTGTCAATTGGCCATTTAATAGTAAAAGACTGGTTAATGATAACAATGCATCGTAAAACCTTCAGAAGAAAAGGAGAATGTTTTGTGGACCTTTTTTTTTTGTGGGTGTGTGGCAGTTTTAAGTTATTAGTTTTTAAAATCAGTACTTTTTAATGGAAACAACTTGACCAAAAATCTGTCACAGAATTTTGAGACCCATTAAAACAAAAGTTTAATGAAAAAAAAAAAAAAAAAAAAGGGCAGCCCCAGTGGCGCAGCTGTTTAGCGCCACCTGCAGCCCAGGGTGTGATCCTGGAGACCTGGGATCGAGTCCCACGTCGGGCTCCCTGCATGGAGCCTGCTTCTCCCTCTCCCTGTGTCTCTGCCTCTCTTTCTCTGTGTCTCTATGAATAAATAAATAAAATCTTTTTTTAAAAAAGAGGCCTTACTATTTTTGTAGGTGATAGTATACACTACCAAACCTTAGCCTGCTGCTGATTCTTTTAGAAAGTTGTGCTCAGGTACACATTTCGGTGACTGTTGGTAGGACAGTTGTTCAGTTCATTTATATGACAAGGACTGAGTCATGCAAGCAAAGAGACTTAGCACTATAGTCAAGTAGGTAGCCTGAACTAGATTATTATACTACCTCCTCTGTTATGCATGTATTTAATTTGTTCATATGTCTTTTGAATTGCACAGTGGCAAGGATAGAGTGGGCCTTTGATTATCTTTTCCTTAACATTTTATTGAAGTATGATGTAGAGTAAAATGTACAAGACTAGGAGATGAGTTTTCACCCATGTATATATCTGTGTACTTACCACATATATCAAGATATAAAATAGTTCCCTTGCCCCATAAAGTTTTAACCATGCCCCTTCACAGTGAATCTGCCCCCCAAAGTAATCACTACTATGATTTCTATCACCATCAAGTAATTTCACCTGTTTTTGAAATTCATATAAATGGAATCATACATTTTATATCCTCCTGTCTGGCTTCTTTCACTCATGTCTGTAAGCTTCATTTATCTTATTGCATGTGTCAATAGTTTGGTTTTTTTAATAATTGCATTGTAATATTCCATTGAAGAAATACATAATAATCAATTACCATTCACCTTTTGATGGACTTGTGGGTTGTTTCCAGTTTAAGACTATTAAAAAAGATGGTATTAACATTCTTTGACATGCCTTTGGTGGACATACATACTCCTTTCTCTTAGACAATAACTTGGTAATAGAATTATTGAATCATAGCAGAGATATACATCTAACTTTAGTGCATGGTGCCAATTTTTGAAAGTGGCTTTATAAATTACAATCTCACATGCAATGTATGAAATGTTCTTAAGTGGCTCCTGGTAGCTCGTAATTATACTGTGGTCAGTACTTTGTATTGTGAAATGACCAGTTGCCTATGTCCTTACCTCATTTGGTGTTGTCAATCTTTAATTTTAGGTGTTCTGGTGGGTACATTGAAGTGTATCATTAACATTTTAATTTACTTTTTTTAAATGAATTTACTTTTTTTAAATGAATGACAATATTAAACACCTTTCCATATACTTTTTAAAAAAGATTTTATTTATTCATGAGAGACACACACAGAGAGAGAGAGAGAGAGGCAGAGACATAGGCAGAGGGAGAAGCAGGCTCCACACAGGGAGCCCAATGCAGGACTTGATTTCAGGACCCCAGGATCACGCCCTGAGCCGAAGGCAGACGCTCAACCGCTGAGCCACCCAGGCATCCCTCATATACTTACTGGTCATTTGGATAGCATCTTTTTGAAATGCCTGCTCCATGTTTTATTGCTCACATTTATTGAGTTGTTTGCCCTTTTTTTTCTTATTAATTCAAAACATTTCTTTATATATTCTGGATATGAGTCTGTCAGATACATGTACTATAAATATGTTCTTTCTGTCTCAAATTCGCCTTTTATTCCTAATGCTGTTGTGTGATGACATTTCTTAATGCTATTGTGTGAACAAAAGTTGTTTTTTTTCAAAAGTTAATTTTGATAAAGTCTAGTTCATTTTCTTTCATAGTTAGTGCTTTTTGTGTCCCATTCACAAAATCTTTGCCTACTCAAGTTTATGGAAATATTCTTCTATTTTCCTACAATGTTTAATGTTAAGCTTTTATATTTAGGTTTATGATTTGTCTTGAATAAAAATATTTTTATGGTTTGAAGTAGGGGCCAAGGTTCGTTTTTTTTCATACAGATATTCAGTTGCTCCACGCTTTTTTTTTTTTTTTAAAGAACCTGAGATCTTCTGTTCTTCTCATCAAAAGACATCATTAAGGAAATGAATAGGGAAGCTGCAGACTAGGAGAAAATACTTGCAAAACAAGTATCTGACAAATGACTGATATCTGGGATATATAAGCAACTTCTACAATTCAATAATAACAAGATATACAATCCACTTTTTTAAATGGGGAAAACTTTGAACAGATGTTTCACAAAAGATGATATATGGATGGCCAAGATGATTTATGGATAAGCACATGAAAAGGTGATCAATATTATTAGCCATCAGAGAAATGCAAATTAATACCACAGTGAAGTAGCATTACATTCCTACCAGAATGTTATTACTAAAACAACTGATAATCACCATATGTTGTACAAGAATATGGAGCAACTGGAATTCTGAAACGTTGTGAGTGTCAAATGGTTTGGCAGGGTTTTTTTTTTTTTTAATAATATACACCATACACCTCTTCTGACTCATCAGTTCCATTCCTATCTAGGTATTTATCCAAGATAAAGTAAGACATATGTCCACAAAAATACTGGTGCAGAAATATTCCTTAGCAACATTATTCATAATAGCTAAAAACTGGGAGTAGAACAGGTTTCCATGAATAAAATAGATATTCATAGCACTGAAAACCCAACAGTGACCCAAATGTCCAACAATAGATGAATGTATTAAAAAATTGGTATATACATACAATGGAATCCTACCAATTCTTCCAGTGTAATATTGTGGTGATTATTTTTATTATGAATCTATAATAATGCCAGCCTTTGGGTAAATAACTTTAAAGACTTAAAATTATTCTTTAAAATATTCAGCAAATATTAGCATCTTTCTTGGATTTTTTCTCTATTCTTCACTGTTTCTGTGTCAGCACTATAAATTATAAGCTTGAGTTGTAACTCTTAAAGCAATACAGTTTTTCTTTTATTATTAAATTGAGCTCTTCGAATTCTAGGAACCCCAGGACTTCCTGGACCAAAAGGTATTAATGGTCCTCCTGGGAACCCTGGCCTTCCAGGAGAACCTGGTCCCGTAGGTAAGCATGAAACCTAAGGGTTTGTTGTTCTGTAAAACTACAGCTCATATTCATTTTGGGAAAGTCAAATCATTTCTGGGAGCTGTGAACATTTTTAAGATGAGAAAACATGGTGATCATTCACTTAGTACTACTTGTTAGGTACAAGTGACCAACTCGTTTTTTCAAAGTGAACAACTCTTAATAAAAATTACTTAAAATTACTACTTTGGAACCTTATTTTGGGGGCTCTTTCCAAGGACAGTTATTTCAAGTATCCTACAATTAGTGGAAGCTCTGGTATTTTTTAGAAAGCTCTTGGCCCCATATATGAGGCCTATAATGCACCCCATTCCACCCACATTCCTTACTCTACTTGATATTCTAAAGCTAGATTAAAATGAGAAACTGAAAGATTTTGGATACTGAGTGGAGGAAGATAAGGTTCTTCCTTAATCTCATTAGCCTTTGTTCCTTTTATGCTTTTTTACAAGATTTTGTGATTTAAAGGGGTGTCTCAGAAGTACTTTGTGTCATTTGGATAGAACTATTTGAAGCTAGTATGGAAAGAATGGGTAATTTGGAAGGAAAGGAAATTGGGAAGATAGGTATAACCTGCTGTGCCCTGTGCTTTAGGTGGTGGAGGGCATCCTGGGCCACCAGGGCCTCCAGGTGAAAAAGGAAACCCAGGTCAAGATGGTATTCCTGGACCAGCTGGACAGAAGGGTGAACCAGGTGCTATATTTTTTAATTGTTCCTAATTTTCTAATTCATTCCTTGTCTTTTTTAACTTTTGCCCTTTTTTACCACAATTAAATTATGTATTCTTTCTTAACCTTTAAGCTACTATACACTTTTCCCTTCCTAAGTACCTTCTTGCACTTTGTACTGAGAATATTACTTCATATTGATCAATTAGGTTGCCACCTTCTTATAAAAGAACTCCATATTCTTTCTTTCCCAGTTTTTCATGTAAAGAAGTTACCCAGCTGTTTTCATCTTCTCTAGATGACCTTATTTCACATTCTACATGTAATCTACATTCCACTTATATATCTATATGTGTATAAAGATATATTTATTTTATCTATTTGAGAGTTTTGGTTTATGCTCTGACAGGTCAACCAGGCTTTGGAATCCCAGGACCCCCTGGACTCCCAGGACTTTCTGGTAATAAAACATGCAGATCAGTCAATATAAAAGGAACGTGCTCCAGTACATTTATTTTTCCATTTACCATTTACTGTTATAAAATGCACATGCAACCCCAGAAAACTCAAATCTAAAGTTATATCTAAAAGCAGTTCTTTTTTTTTTTTTAAAGCAGTTCTTTTTTAAAAAAGATATATTTATTTATTTTAGAGAGAGAGAGAGTGGGAGCGAGGGTTGGGGCAGAGGGAAAGAGAGGAAGAGAAGCAGATTCCCCACTGAGCATGGAGCCTGACATTGGGCTTGATTACAAGATCCTGAGATCATGACCTGAGCCGAAATCAAGAGTCGGATGCTTAACCGACTGAGCCACCCAGGCACCCCTTAAAGCAGTTCTTAATTAACAATTCAGTAAAAAGTGTCGTGCTATATAAAAATGCATTCTTAAAGAAATTTACATAAAACTATCTCTTCACTAATTTCATAAATAACTGCTGAGGAAAGAAAGCTAATATGTAGAAATGGGTAGATTTCACTAAATTTTTAAAAAGTCTTTCAGCCAGAAAAATACTCTTTTCTCCACATGGAAACAAAACCAAGGTAATATGAGGAAACTGCAGAAATATGTACTGATAATAAAAATGGAAAACTCCGTATAAAGATACAGCTTGCATTATTTTGAGGGGATATGTGCTCATACACATAAACTTGCCCTCACTTGTTCTTACTTTCATTGTAAGCACCAAATAGTTAATTGAATGACTGAATGTGTGTACAGATATGCCTGTTTATGTTCTGAAATGACCGTTAGCTATTCTATGGAAGCTTTTTTCAAACCACAGGCATATTGATAACCTTCCAATGATCCTAATGTGAAAATTATTACTTTAATGTGCCACTGTTATATCACTTTCAGCCATATTGGTGGTATAGAAAAAATGTTGAGAATAGTTTCTCTGGATTGAGTTCTAAATCTTGAACAGAATGGTCTTCAGGGATATCCAGCAAACACTGAAGATGCCTATCTTCATTCGTCTCAAAATATTCAAGGAATTTCCTCCAGCCATCTCTAACCTGTTCATGCCAATACTTTAAATTTTTCTATTTTTCTATTTTTTATTTTCTTGCAGCCACTGATCATGTGATCATTGCTCTGTGTCCTAATACAAAGGGTATCTTTCATGATCCAAGCTATTATTCTTTTTCTATTTCTATATGTACTCTAATAAATATTTCTGATAATAGATGAATATATTTATTTATTTATTTTTTATTTTTTTTAGATGAATATATTTAATAAGAATTTTTTTTGGATGGGTTAGGGATTTGGTGGGAGATAGAAATGATCCTATTGAATCCCATCACTTGTTCTAACAAGAATGAATAGATTTAGCCTTACAGGCAAGCCTAATACAGGCAGTATCATTTAATGTGTTCCCTAATGTCACTTTGCTTTTATATTTTATAGGTCAAAAGGGTGATGGAGGATTACCTGGCATTCCAGGAAACCCTGGCCTTCCTGGTCCAAAAGGAGAACCAGGCTTTCAGGGTTTCCCTGGTGTCCAGGGTCCCCCAGGCCCTCCTGGCTCTCCAGGTCCAGCTCTGGAAGGCCCTAAAGGCAACCCTGGGCCTCAGGGTCCTCCTGGGAGACCAGGTATGTACATGAGCAGTAGGGGAATGGTCTATTTATTCATTAATTTATTTCATTTTGCTGGCAGGTTATTCAGTTTTTAGGACTTTAGACTCTATAATCTAAGAAGCTCTTACAAGTAAAATAGCTTGGTTTATACCTAGCTCCATCCATTTCTGTGGCACCTAATAATTCTTTTCAATAATGACTTTCATCACTTAAAATTGAACTAAAACCAACTTGGAGGAAAAAAGGAAATAGTGGATTTATTGGTCTTTTTATTAAACATAAAACTATACTGATAACCTGGCAGCAAAATGCCATCTGCATTTTTAATGTGAGCTTCTCAGCATGTCATCACAGAAATCATTTTAGTGATCACCCCATAGATGCTTGTGGTCCATACCAAAAGTGTTGCTATGGTTCTGTCATAGCATGACATGATCAGCAAATGTCACCAAGCACAATAAAAACATTTTATCTTCTCTAGGAACTAGGCAATCAAATTTATCTTCAGCATCACAGCATGATTAAATTGAATAGCGATTTCTTCATACCAGCTTCATGTCTATACCTCATTTGTCTCGTGTTAACTGCTCTTGTAGTCTCAATTTTGCATCCAATGTTCACTTTTCATTTTGTGTATGTGCTATGTCACTTCATTTTGCTAAGTTTGGAAATGCTTGTTTTCATCCAGGATTAATGTTGCTGAGCACAATCACTGGTGATAGATTATTAAGAGATTTTTGGGACTTCATATTCAATTTTTATATTTTGAGTAACTTAAAATTTGGCCTTCACTGATTTAAAATAATAAGAGAAATCTAAGGTTAAAGAAACAAAATTGTCCTTTCAACCTTTGAAAGTCTCTGACTTGTTTTTTGAATGTATTTAAAAATGAAAGGTTCCATTTAAATTACCATAGACTCTGAAGTAATTGAGTTAATTTTAATAAGATATGCTCTGAAAACATGAATCAAATGGGATCACATACTTTGTTCAGAGGATCATTTTCAAAACCAGATTTTATCTAATCTGACTTGACTGTTTATAGAGGGTATTTAGAATTTTACCTCTTTTTACTATTGAAAAACCAGTGAAAACCTCCTCAGCCATATTAACTCTTGCATGTAAAGAAATGACACCAATGTCTTGCTTGGTTGTGCATGCAATAATTATAAAATAAACCAAACTATTATCATTTTTTATATTTTAATCAGCACTCTGGTTATTTGTTCTTTACTAGTAATGGAGCTCACTGTGGAACATCTTTGTGAAATGTGTTAATGTGTTAATGTAAAGACATTAGTCACAAAAATGCTTTAAAAAATTTCTGTTTCTAAACAGTAGGAAGAACACCTCCCTGAAGAGTAGTTTGTGACTTCTCAGTTTGTTCATAAACTACAAATTAAAATGGAGTTTGAAACCCAATTGTCTTAGAATTGGTTGTTTTTGAGTTTGTGGTAATGATTTTTATAAAAATGTGTTTTTTTGCTTTTTAAAATATTACATGTGCTGTCTTTATTTTAGTGCTGATGCTAAGTGGTAATAATTTGGTTTATCTAAAGGTGCATGAATATGAACTTCCAGAGTATTCTTTTATTGAATTAAAGTTTAACTTGAAAGAAGTTAGTGTAATGCTTTAGTTTCTTGGTATTGCTAACAATTTTGATATTTTTCCTTTTTGTTAATGATGACATTGGGCCTTGGTGAACTTTGATCCCTATCCAGGTCCTACAGGTTAGCTCCTTAACTCCAAAGTAGTAACTGCATGAACCTTGAAACTTTCCTTATATTTATATATATATATATATATGTTTGTGTGTATATATAGTTATACATATATATGCATACATATATGTATATATGTGTATATATATCATCTTATATATAATTCTATCTCTCCATATATATACATATATATACCTGTACCTAATATTTTCAAGTGCTTGAATATATTTTAAGAGCATATATGCCAATTCAATTCTTACATGTTGGTCTATCTCTGAAAGTTGAAAGAACTGTAGAGTCCAATGTTTCTGTCTATTAGAATAACCCAAAATTACCTAGTTAGGAAAACTAGTTTAACATTTTAAAATTCATGTATCTTTGTCATTTGTAGTAAAAAATTTATAGTACCCAAAAATGTATTTGAATAATATTTTACCTTTACTTTCAGTGTTGAAAGTTATTTTTGTCTTATATCTCTTAATGTAAATGAAATCAAACTATCCTTCAAAAAGGCATTGTTTTTTTAACTTTTTATTTAAATTCCAGTTAGTTAACATACAGTTTAATATTAGTTTCAATTACAATTTAGTGATTCAACACTTGCAAACAATACCCGATGCTCATCACAAAAAGTGTACTCCTTAATCCCTGATACCTGTTTCATCCATCTCCCCTCCCACCTCCCATCTAGTAACCATCAGTTCTCTATAATTAAGAATCTGTTTCTTGGTTTGCCTCTGTCTTTTTTCCCCTATGCTCATTTGTTCTGTTTCTTAAATTCCACATATGAGTGAAGTCATATGGTATTTGTCTTTCTCTGACATATTTCACTTACCATAATACTCTCTAGCTCTATCCACATTGTTGCAAATAGCAAGATTTCTTTCTTTTTATGGCTCAGTAATATTCCATTGCATGTATATACTACATTTTCTTTACTCATCAGTCAATGAACATTTGGGCTGTTTCCATAATCTGGCTATTGTAGATAATGCTGCTATTAAACATCAGGGTGCATGTATCCCTTTAAATTAGTATTTTTGTATCCTTTGGGTAAATAGGGTGAAACTGTTGGATCATAGGGTAGTTCTAGTTTTAACTTTTTGAGGAACCCCCATACTGTTTTCCACAGTGGCTGCATCAGTTTGCATTCCCACCAGTAGTGCAGGAGGGTTCCCTTTTCCCCACATCCTTGAAAAGATACTCTTTTTAAAACTATAATATGTATTATCAGATCCTGCAAATATTCAATTCTTGACTTGCCACAACTCTTATAATTTTTAAACCATTCCATCTTCTTATTTTGGGTTGTCACAAAGTTCTAAATTCTCCTGCTATGAAAATGGATGAATAGGTACAGAATAAAAAAATCTATACAACCAACACAGATCAGAAGCCTCTTAATCTCATTTAAAAGTATATTCCTGAGTTCTGGCTATTGGGAATGGCAGGAAATTTTCTCTTATGAGTTAAAATTCATAATTTCTCAAAAGTCTTTCTTGGAAGCCATCTATTTCTATCTGAATGGATTCCCTAGTTACTTACTCCTACTTCAGTCCTTCCACAAACCCATAATTTCATAGAGCCATAGAGTATCTGATCTAGAAGAGACCTAAGTTTTATTTATTTATTTTTTTTTTAAATTTTATTCTTATTTTTATTTATTTATGATAGTCACAGAGAGAGAGAGAGAGAGAGAGAGAGAGAGAGAGAGAGGCAGAGACACAGGCAGAGGGAGAAGCAGGCTCCATGCACCGGGAGCCCGATGTGGGATTCGATCCTGGGTCTCCAGGATCGCGCCCTGGGCCAAAGGCAGGCGCCAAACTGCTGCGCCATCCAGGGATCCCGAGACCTAAGTTTTACACTTTTCAAAGAGATATTACTCACCAGTCACTTGTTAAAGATGGCAAGACAGGTTTTATTTGAGACTGTTGCAGTAGGGGAGAAACAGTTGTGATGTTGTGATGGGGGAAAGAGACTGAGCTCAACTCTGAATTCAAGGGTAAATGAGGATTTATAGTCAACCAGCGGAGTGAGGGAGTTAGTGGATGAAAAATTACTAGCAGGAAACATCAAGGGCAGGTATATTCTTGCTAAACTGGCCCAATGGAATTCTTGCTAAAGTCAGGCCAAAGACTTAGACATCTAGGTTGGGGGATGAGGGACTTGATCAGATATCAGCAGTGGGAAGACTCTCCCTAAAGTGACTTGCTAAACAATTCTTGCTAGAACTAGACTTCAGCCTACCAAAAACAGGGCCCAAGAATGAGGCCTAGTTGAGAAGGCTCAGAGGAGCCTGTCTAAAGTGTATCCAAGGAGAGAATCTTTGTCACATATGAGAAAACTAAGGCCCAAAGATGTTAAGAAGCGTACTCAAGGTCATACTCTTTAGCTGGGAATCTGACTTAGGGCTTTCCAGTCCTCTGTTAAGTGTCTGTTTTACTAGTAACATATATCATCCTTTGATAATGGCAGTTGTATGGATCAATGATTATGATCTGGCTTCTGATTCTAGTTATAATAAGTGATGAAGCAAAGTTATTCTGCCATTTTAGGAGACTCTTAGTTATAGCAGACTGGACCTTACCTCTACTCTCTTGTTTTCTGTTACCTTATAAGTTCCATCAATCCCTATTAACTGCTTCCTGTGTTTTTCCTAAATCGATGTCATAAAAAAGATTAAGACAAGTGCATACTATTTAACTATCACCATGATAAAGAGAAAACTTCAGGCATTCTTTGAAGTAATTTTGAGTACTCCCCTGTCTGACTTGCATACAAGTCTGTGGCCTTGATCACTTCCAGATTTTAGTATTCATACCACTTTAAAACCAATTTGACATCTTATTTACCAGATATACTCTAAATTACATAGTTATTGGAACCTGGTGTCTATGGTGTTCTTTTCTTCGCAACAGTTGGAAAACTGTTGGAAACTACAACTACAGTGGAAACTGTATTTAAAATTTGCCAATAAATACAGTGGAAACTGTATTTAAAATTTGCCAATAAATTCATCAGCTTACCTTTAGTTATTACCACTTATGTACAATACTTTAGGGTTTTTATTTTATTTTTTCAGTTAAACTTTGTTAGGACATTTGAGAAATAATGGATTGAGAACTTCCTGTACAAAATTGATTTGGCATATAACTTATTAAAATTTTAACTCTTAGAAGTTATGATCTTAGAAGTTTTGCTATGATATGATCTGAAGTTTTTTCCTTGTTACTTTCTCAGATGAAAATACATATTTTAATACTTTTATAAGCATTCTAGTTATTGATCCTTTTATAGCAAATACATATATAAAATGTCTTTACTCAAACTTGGAATTACCTTAGGTAGGAATTCTATTTTATTTAACTAATTGCGTGGCCAGACTCTTTCAAACTGTTGTCTTGAGTCAGTTTGTTCTATGTGGTTTAGAAACCATGTACACAGACAGAAGCTGATTTTTAGCCTTCTGAATTTCAAATTATCAAATTCTTTAAAAGTTTTATTACCTAGCTGTAACAGTTATGTTTTATATTTATGTGACATGCCACCATTTACATCATATAATGTACTTTTATTAAAAGCTCCTTGAAGGCAGAATTTGGGTCTAGCTAATCTTTGTGTTCCCTGTAGCACCCTGTACATGGCAGATATGAGGTCTATATGTTTTTTAAAGATTTTATTTATTCATGAGAGAGAGAGAGAGAGAGAGAGAGGCAGAGACATAGGCAGAGGGAGAAGCAGGGTCCATGCAGGGAGCCCGACGTGGGACTTGATCCCAGGTATCCAGGATGCCCTTGACCGAAGGCAGCGCTAAACCACTGAGCCACACGGGCTGCCCAAGGTCTATATTTTTTAAATGAAATTTGATCTTTAATACAACTCTGTGAGGGAGGTTAGGGCAGATAACATTGTTGCCATTATGTGGGTGAGAAAACAAGCTCAGGAAAATTGAATTCTCTATAGTCCCATAGATGTAAACAGTAGAACTGAAAATGGACCCCGGGTCTTCTAATTCCTAGGATTCATGGCTCTAGCACAATTTATTCTCTCTGCTAACCTCAGAGTTTATAAATCATAGCAAGACTTCTAAGGAAAGGAAATTGTGTTTATAGTTAATTAACATTAACCAAGAGTTGTCCTATTTATAGTCTTTTTATCTTTTTTAATGATCCTTCTTTTAATAGTTAATACTCTGATTTAATATGTGCATTGAATAATAATAAAGAAAATGTGATATTTTCTGTGGTTTGGGGTAGGATATCGCATGTCAAAATATTTTAATGTACCCTTTCACTGATGGTCTTCACATTTTTGGAAAATTGAGCTCTTTAACACTCAATGGTGAACAAATACATATTGTTTCTTTCTCTTTGAATAACTTGTTATAAGTAATAATTCACAGAAAAAAGCTTCTTGATGAGTTATGAAAAAAATCAGAATGTGGCTTTATATAATGATTTTCAAAGAAGGCAAATAGCAGTATAGTTGGTAATGGCCATTGTGTACTTGTATTTTAATTTTTCCATTTAGTTACCTATGATCTTTGTATTTTTGTCTAATGAGGCCTTTAAACTTAACTGTACCTCTTTGAGGTAGTCTGAACATATCCAGAAATTTGCACTTTTGAGTTTTTACCAAAGGAAAGTGGAGGCCAAGATAAACGTAAGCATTTATCCAATATTATCCCTTTGTGAAAGGAATGGAAGGCAACCAGTGAAATGGTACTGTCTTATCAACTTTAATATTTGAGATGCTAACTTTTGGAAAGCCATAGTAGCAGTGTTAACATGATATCTTTAGTAGAGTTTTCCATTTTTTGGATTAATGAAAACTAGCAGCTTATTTCCTATAATAAGCTCTATTTGAAAATGTTTGGCTCTCTATACTTCTGTATGGTTCTGTTTGCATACTGATTATGCTGTAGGTATGAGAAATGCTGGCAAAGAGGTTTATTGTTTAACTTGTGCTATAATGTGAACCACTTCTAACTCATAATCTTATTTTGTACTGTGTGATGTCTGATACTGCTAACATCGATCTTTGGGCTTTGGTGAACTCTGATCTTCCCAGGTTTTCAAGGTTAGACTGGTCAATTCTTTTTTTTTTATGTTTTGTATGTATGATAAGAGAAATGCACTTTTTTGCTGTAACTCAGAAGTCATTGAAGAGGGCTATTATCCTCAAATACTACCTGCTCTGGTATTTAGCATATTGGTGAAGGTAAAGTGACTTGTTTATAATCAAGTTTGAAATGACATTAGGTCTTTGTAGCTTCAGTTATTTATAATAGGTAATACATATGTGAAGACATGTTGAATTTTAAATGGATATACACTTACTGTTATCTTTAAGACTGCAATAAGATTTTTAGACAGGCATCTGGCATATTGATTTTTGTTGCTTGACATTGCTCTGATATCTTTATGTGGCTATTTTCAAAAGTGGAAGAGGGTTACTATTGAGTACTATTAAAAATAATACGTATATGTCCCTTATATCATTAGCAAATCATTAATTTAAATTTGAGGGACTCCAGAACAGCAGGTCTGAATTAATAACATGTAAATTTCCCAATATTTTCTTTTAACAGCAGAAAGAACAATTCCTATAATATGCCTAGTTTTTTTTTCAAATATTCTGATAACTTTTAAGACTGGGAAGAGGATCATGAAAGATTCCCTTTTCTCCCCCATCTTACTCTTACTTTGTCATTGTTAGGCTGATTAACAGTTTATTTTTTCCCCAGTAAGATGATTTGCTACCTGTTTTCTAGTCCATATTATACATTATGGATGAAACTAATAATTTTGCTTAGAAAACCCTATCCAGGGGTGTGAACTCAGCAGTTGCTTTTGTTTGTTAATTTTAGTGCAACCTACTCCAACCCTTTCTTTATGATTGGGAAAGGAATTTCTAAGTGTGTCTTGCCTGGTTGCTGGCCTTGGGAGACTATATAATTTAAACTATTTAAAGATAAAACAATTATTGTACTGTTGTAGACCTGTTTCCTCTTTCTCATGGCCATATAGAATAATCACACAGAAATAGCTAAAAATTTTTAAATGGGCTCATATTTTAAAGGTATGTTCTTACTTTCAGTTTTACTAATAATGAAGGTAATAGTAGTAATAATTTTTTAAAAACCTCTTACATAATTCTTACTATGTACCAGGTACTATGTTAAGTAATTTATACATATTTAATCCCTGGATCAACCTGATGAAGTAGGTACTATTCTTATTTCCATTTTAAAGAGGAAGAAATTGTGCCCAAAGAGATTAATAAACTTCCTAAGGTCTAACAGCTAATGATTATTGGAGCTGGGATTACCTAGCCTTCCAGCTCCAGTCCAGCATTCTTAATCCATATGCCATGCTGCCTTTTTAGCATGTAGTCACTGATTCTGGGTTTTAAGAGTATTGGAAGGGAACTAAAGTCTGAATTTTATCTCAGATCAAAACGATGACCCTTTGTCCATTGGTAAGCATGAACTCAAGTATTCTAAATTCATTTGCCTACGATATTTCCTTCAAAAGTAATCTACACACCTTTGTTTTTTGTTGAAATCAATGAAAAACTAAGATTACCAAAGGAGAAAATGTGTAAGTCTGTTGCCTGTTCATTATTTAATGCATAATTAGTTTCTTAAGGCAGAACTAGTTGGTTTTAGCTTCAGACACTGCTTAACAAGCAAGTAACAGCTACTTCCCACCTAGTGACAAAAGATGTGGCCACTGATAAAATCTTGGTTGTTTAATGGACCTGATATCTTTAGAATGAAAAGTTAAAAACATAGCTTAGCAAAATCCTATTTTAAATAATTGTATTTATTCACAAGACATATGCAGAATTTTTCTTCAGAAATATTTGAAATGCAAATAATATGAAAACATGTTTAAAATAAATTCAAAGGTACTATGTTGAATTAATAAATCTCTGATGCTAGAATATTACCATATATTAATAAGCATGTCACTAAAATGAAATTAAAATTACTTTGCCTAAGTAATTATCTTACTTGTGTAGTAATAAAAGCTGAATAAAACTACTTACAAATACCACTTATAAAATAACTATTTATAAGTAAAGCAATCTGCTGATAATCCCAATGAGACAAATGTATTGAATCCCTTTAAGAAACACTACTTAAAGTGTGGTCTGGAATCAGCAGCTTTAGTTACAGGGCACTTGTTAGAATGCATATTCATTCACGGGCCCCGTTCCAGTCTTTCTGAATCCAAAACTCTGGGGGTGAGCCCAGGAATCTGTTTTATCAAACTCTCCTGGGGATTCTGATGTATGCTCCAATTTGAGAACAGTGACCACTGAGCCACCCGGGCTGCCCTGGTATTTGTTTCTTTTCATTTAAGTGAAACACTTAAGCATTACAGAAGCAGTCTTTATTATAATGTCCTGAGTAGTCCTATCTTTAATTATGAGCTTATTAGATTTAACATATAATAAAAAAAAGATTTAACATATAATAAAATGCAAGCTAAAAGGAACTGCAAACCAATGTTAATAACAAAAAGAACACAGTCTAATTTATATTAGAGAGTTAGCACGTGTCTGTATGTTTTGATGTAGTCTGTATCTTATTCTGCAAACTAATAGGATTAGATTACTGATATTTTAAAAGCCAGGCTTTTGTACTACTCTTATGCTATACTGAAATATGGCCATTTGTTGTGCATTGTCAAGGTCTACCAGGTCCAGAAGGTCCCCGGGGTCTCCCTGGAAATGGAGGTATTAAAGGAGAGAGAGGAAACCCAGGCCAACCTGGGCAACCTGGTTTGCCTGGCTTGAAAGGAGATCAAGGACCACCAGGAATCCAGGTAGAAAATGGGAGTAAAAATTTGATGAGAAAGGGATGTGGATATTTGCATACAAAATGAGAATTCTAAGCTACATTATTTTTATTAGTATTTACTGGTTAAGGCATGCCTCACCGGTGAATTACAAAGGAAGAAAAAGGCAGATTTTCTGTCTTCTTCCAACTAAAGGAACTTTGCTACTTTATAGTTAAAGGGTTCCTCAGAAGATATTTGACTTGATGTCATTGATATGTATGTTACTTAAGTTTGAGAAACCTCCATTTCAGTGAAAGCAAATTCATAAAAGAAGACAAATATATTAGAGCATTGCATGTGGATAAAACCATTAATACAGAAGTAATTATAGCTGAGTGGGGATATTTTAGACTTTGAAATTAGAGTTAGGGCCAAATTTCATCTCCACTGAACACTTCTGCTTTGTGTCTATGAGGAAGGCAGATAGATACTTTAGGTTTCTGTCTTCACCTGTAAAAAGGAAATATAATATCTCCACATTTGCATTCATATACTTTCCATATTGGCTTAAGTGACCCAGAAAGTTACATGCTTCTTTATGGATCATTAACACTGCTTGCATTCATTTAGGAGGAGTGTTGTTAGATATCACAACCAGCACAACCTGGGCTTCATCTTTTAATTCTGATGACTGCTTTATAGCAGAAAAAAAGAAAAAAACATCTAAAATAGTAGTCCTTAAAACTTTCCAACAACAAACCTTTTTTCCTCATGTCATTACTATTCTTCTAGACACATACTCTTAAAATTTGAGACCTCTCTTTATTCATTCTCTATTTACTCCCTCCTTATTCATTTCCCAGGTGCTTCCAGTTCATATGCCTCTATGCTTGATACCAAAATTTTATAAATCTAATATTATAAAGTTCTATTCATTTTATTTTGTGTAAGTTCTTAATATTTGCACCTTTTCTAATTTTTTAATGGAAATGATACTAAACAGAAAAATTTCAAGAATGGTAAAAAAAAAACAAAAAAACTTTCATGTATCATTTACCCAGATGGACTAGTTTTTAATGTTTTGCCCTATATGTTATGTATGCATATATAATTTATATATATATATATATATA
Source organism: Canis lupus familiaris (assembly GCF_011100685.1). Taxonomy (NCBI): domain Eukaryota; kingdom Metazoa; phylum Chordata; class Mammalia; order Carnivora; family Canidae; genus Canis; species Canis lupus. Next base: position 82,837,190 of record NC_049260.1, read on the forward strand.
TATATATATATATATATATATATTTGTATATGGGGAGGGAGAGAGAAACATTTGAGAATAAGTTGCAACTATCATGCTTTTTTAGCACTAAATACTTCTGTGCATGAGATTTCCTAAGAGTAGGGATGCCTGGGTGGCTCAGTGGTTGAGGGTCTGCCTTTGGCTCAGGTCATGATCCCAGGGTCCTGAGATCAAGTCCTGCATTAGGCTCCCTGCAGGGAGCCTGCTTCTCCTTCTGCCTGTGTCTCTGCCTCTCTCTGTGTGTCTCTCATAAATAAATAAATAAAATCTTTTTTTTTTTTTTTTTTTTTTTTTTTTAAATAAATAAAATCTTTTTAAAAATTTTCCTAAAATTAAAGATATTCTTTTATACAATAAAAGCACAGTTATCAACTTCAGGAAATTGAACATCAATATAAACTTTTATTTATACTTTATATACTATAATTATATCAGTTGACCTAGTAATTGTCCCTTATTGCATTGTTTTCCTCTAAAATAGGCCAAATTATACATTGCATCTAACGGTCATATCACTCTATGCTCTCTCAATCTGAAACAGTTGCTAAACTATTTTTCTAAATTTCATGATCTTTACATTGTTGAAGGACTGTATCCCCTTCCTATTTTTTTATTTTATTTTAGTTTTTTAAAGATAGATTTATTTATTTATTTATTTATTTATTTATTCATTTATTTATTTATTTGAATGGGGAGGGGCAGAAGGAAAGCGAAAATCCCAAGCCGACTGTGCTGAGCATGAAGCCTGATGCAGGGCTCGATCTCACAACCCTGACATTATGAACTGACCCCGAAATTAAGAGTTGGGCGCTTAAAAGACTGAGTCTCACAGGGCCCCCCCCCAGTTTTTAAAACAGAATATTCCTTCTTTTGTCTGCTATTTCTTCATTCTAGTTATGCATCCCCAGCTGGAATACTACATGAGTGATGTTGTGTCCTCCATCAGACATTTAGGCCCACAATGTTCATCTCTTCCTCATTGGTGATCTTAATTTTGATCATTCCAGCAAGTTATCTGGTTTCTCCACTGCGTGGTTACTACTTTCCCCTTGTAACTAATAAGCAAAACTATGGAAAGATACATTAAGATCATGCAAATATACTGCTCCTCATCAAAATTTCCCTGTATATTTAATATCTATTTATTTTCCTCAACCAAACAATGTAGTGGTTGAATATAGTAAATAGTGGCAAATGATGAGTTTTCTACCTCTAACCCTAATTCCACATTTACCAGTCAGCCCTTTGATAGGCGAAGCCTCCCTTCTATTCCATGTATTGTCTGTTTATTATTAGTATGGACTCATAAATTCTCTTTTTTATAATTTTGTAAACTATCATTGTTTATTCCACTGCTCAGATTATCCTGGATTTGGAAACTTCTTCAAGCTGGATCCTAACATGCCCTGATTTTTTTAGCCATTTCTTACATGTTGTAATAATATGTTCCGGGTTTGCCCCTTTTACACTCCTACTAATAAAGTTTCATTGTCCCATACTTATTCTTCCTCTAGGTACATTCTAGACTTAATCTCAACTGTTCTTCTTCCCATAGTTTTCCTGGCCCTCAAACCCAAGTAATAGGCCCTGCTATATTTTTTGCTAAGTCTTACAGACTTTATCATTTCTGCACATGTGATTTTAACTGAAGCATTTATCACCTCAGTGCTACACTAAAAATAGTGTCTTTGTTCATGATAGTAAAGTAATGGATGCCATTTATTAAGTATATACTATATAGCCAATCAGTTTTCTAAGTACTTAATAGCAGCCATCTCACTTAATCCTCACCAAAAAAGCCATGAAGTAGATACTATTAATCTCTCTATGTTAGAGGTGAGAAAACTATGAAAGAGGTTAAATGATCAACTCAAGGTCACACAAGCTAGTAAGGGGCAAAATTGGGATTTGAATCCTAGAAGTATGACCCTAGAGCAAGTGCTACAGATGAATATAAATACTTATAACCTCACTCCCTCCTCCAATTTTTTTTTTCTAAAATTAATGATTTTGTTTTCTCAGGGTAATCCTGGCCGGCCAGGTCTCAATGGAATGAAAGGAGATCCTGGTCTCCCTGGTGTTCCAGGATTTCCAGGTATTTGAAGGAATGTTTTGAAGTTCCCCTTTTATATTAAACTCCTTTGGGATAAGATACCCATTTTCTGATTTGACTGGGTAAATGCTATGACTTTGTTGCTTTGCTGTGCCATTGTATGCATCTTCTTTGCAGGTATGAAGGGACCCAGTGGAGTACCAGGTTCAGCTGGCCCTGAGGGGGATCCAGGACTTGTTGGCCCACCAGGTAAGACTTATTCTAGGAGTTAGTTATAACTGATACTTAAGCACATTGAAGAACTTGAAAGTTTGCATTAGGCCTGAACTCAACTTTTAGAGTCTCAATCCCCAATAACTGAAAGGAAGTAGGCAAAACTCTTCCTCTATTTACTTAAGTCTTAACCTCTCGCTTTTGTTAAGAAAATTTTGAGTCCAGATCTTTTAAGTTTAATATAGATGCAGGACCAACAAGAATGCTTCATTAAGATTTTTATTAGCTTTTATACTAACTTTCCCATATTCAGTTGAACAGATTACAAGAGCAAGTCGTTTTTAATTGAAAATATTTTTAATATGAAAATAGTTCTTTTTGCTGGACACTTATAGAAGTGTCCTATAAACTGAAATAGGACATCTACTAAATTCCCTTACCACTTCAGTGGGACACTTGACAAGCACAACAAACAGTAACTAAGAATGATTTTAGAATCAGAATGGAGGAGATCCCTGGGTGGCTCAGCAGTTTAGCGCCTGCTTTTGGTCAGGGTGTGATTCTGGGGTCCCTGGATCGAGTCCCACATCAGGTTCCCTGCATTGGGCCTGCTTCTCCCTCTGCCTGTGTCTCTGCCTCTCTCTCTCTCTCTCTCTCTCTCTCTCTCTCTCTCACTGTGTGCCTATCATAAATAAATAAAAATTAAAAAAAAAGAAAATAGGGACAATAGGCCTAATTTTTCCATTGACAGTAAAGAAATTCTTTATTTCTTTTAGTCTTCTGGGTGAGATGATGGCTTTCCCTAACAGATTTCCCAACATTTCAATGCATGTAATTTGTTTCTTTTGCACCAATTTTTATTTCGACCTTAGGACACTTTGGCATCCATTCCTTCTGGCCTTTGTCTTTCTTTCCTTCCAATTTGTATGTTTTGCATCTTAGGTCCCCCTGGACTACCTGGTCCTTCAGGACAGAGTATTATAATCAAAGGAGATGTTGGTCCACCAGGGATCCCAGGCCAGCCTGGATTAAAAGGTCTACCAGGACTACCAGGACCTCAGGGCTTACCAGGTACATTTGCAGATCATCTTTCCAAGCCTTATCTGAGAACATTTCCCTAGTTCTCCTTTTACTTGTCATAGTTTTTCTCTGAGAAGAGGAGTCTCAACAACTAGTAGAATACCAGACCACCACAGATCCCATTTCCTTTTTTCTTGAAAATGTTAATTTTCTCATGCTCTAATTTCCTTTATGCCCAGTCAAATTTCTTCTAGCTAGTTCCTCTGGCTGTTCTAATTTGAATGGTTAGGTTAATGTTATTAAAAACTTTATAATGAAATTAACATGCATTTCAGATCTTGTACTTTCTCTATCCCAACCACCAGAAGGATAGAAAGCTAATTTGGTGGGCCATCAACTCCTCACTATGATGCCCCATGATTTTTTTTTTTACCATCTTAACCATTTTATTTATTGAAGTTCAACTCGCCAACATATAGTATAACACCCAGTGCTCATCCCGTCAAATGCCCCCCTCAGTGCCCATCACCCAATCACCCCATCCCCCCGCCCGCCTCCCCTTCCACTACCCTTTGTTCATTTCCCAGAGTTAGGAGTCTCTCATGTTTTGTCACCCTCTCTAATTTTCCCCACTCTAATTTTACACATGTTTAAATGTACAGTTCAGTGGCATTAGCTGCATCCACATTGTTATGCAACCGTCATCACCACCCACTTATGTAAATCATCTTGTGAACCGACACTCTGTACCCATCAAACAGTAACTTCCCTCTTCCTGTTCTCCCAGCTCCTGCTAGCCACCATTCTATTCTATGTCTCTGAGTTTGACTACTCTAGGCATCTCATGTAAGTGGAATCATATAGTATTGGTTTTTTTTAAATTGGAGTTCAATTTGCCAACATATAGCATATCACCCAGTGCTCATCCCATCAAGTACCCCATGATTTTTAAACTAACTCTTGTCTAGTGGGCCATTTGACTCTATGCTTGTAGCCAATTTTGATGATACAAGAAAGATAGAAACTAACTTCAGTCTTTCTTGCTTACTAAGTGATTGGTTGTTAGTCTTTCCATAAACTAAGTGTACCAGGCAGTAACAACCTTACCTATGGGGAGAAAGATAACAAAAGTTGGGTTTTGCTCTCCTGTTTAATTCTGAGGCAAAGAGAACACAACTGTTATATTAGGGGAATCTCCACAGAGACAAACTGATTGTCTAAAACTAAAAGTAAATTTTTGTCCCAGGCTTAGGCTGTTCCTTTGTGTGCCTGGATTAAAGACAAGACCAGACTATGAATTTAGTGACAGTCAAGGACCTTAAATTTCCTAGATTTGTCTAGATATGGAATTATCATACCCATATTTGAAGTCCCTTTTTTTTTTCCTGTAGGTCCAATTGGCCCTCCAGGAGATCCAGGACGCAACGGACTCCCTGGCTTTGATGGCGCTGGAGGGCGCAAAGGAGACCCAGGTCTGCCAGGCCAGCCAGGTAAGACAAGTGAAACACTGCTGTTGATAGTAGTCTCAAGTCTGAGAGAGCACTTTTTAAAGTGCTCCCCGTTAGAACCTTGAGAGTCAGAGTGGCATCTTATGCTGAGATGACAAATTGATATTCAGGTTTTTAGTTCATTCATTAATAGGTGTTCCTGATAATATTGAATCTGATATCCAGTAGATTTCCAATATGTTCTCAAACTACTTACAAAAAGAATCTGAATCACCTTGCAATAAAAAATACAGGCAGAGAAGCTTAATAGACATTTTTCCAAAGAAGACATACAGATGGCAACAGACACATGAAAAGATGTTCAAAATCACTAATTGTCAGGGAAATGCAATCAAAACAACAAGATATCACCTTATGCCCATCAGAATGACTAGAATCAAAAAGACAAGAAATAGTAAGTATTGGCAAGGACGTGGAGAAAAAGGAGCCCTTATGCACTGTTGATGATAATGCAAACCACTGTGGAAAACAGTATAGAGATTCCTCAAAACATTAAAAATAGAATTACCGTATGATCCAGTAATTCCATTAGTGGATATTTACCCAAAGAAAACAAAACACTAATTCAAAAAGATGTACCCACCACTTTGTTTATTGTAGCATCATTTACAATAGCCAAGATATGGAAGATACACACACATATGCACACACACAGGAATATTACTCAGCCATAAAAAATAAATGAGATCTTGTCATTTACAACAACATGGAGGGACCTAAAGGGTATAATACTAAGTGAAATGTCAGAGAGAGAAAGATAAATACCATATGAGTTCACTCATATGTGAAATTTAAGAAACAAATGAACAAACAAAGGAAAAAAGAGACAAACAAAAAAACCAGCCTCTTAAATACAGAGAACAAACTGGTGGGTGCCAGAGGGGGGAGGTGGGCCGTGGGTGAGTGAAATAGAAAAAGGGGATTAACAGTGCTCATTATCATAATGAGTACTAAGCAATGTATAGGATTGTTGAATCACTATATTGTATACCTAAAACAAATATAATACTTTGTTAACTATACTTCAATAAAAAAATTAAAATAAAAAAAACACTGAAGATTGCTAAAACAAAAAATCATTACCTTAGTAGATTTTTAATACGTATTAGCAACTCTAGACAATATAAATATAACTAAATAATATAAACATAAAGAATATCTATTGGCAAAAAATATCAGTGGCAGTAAGGCAAAGTGATAATACCTATGGCCTTCCTGGAACCAATATTGCCATTTTATTAACTGTATATCAGGGAAGAAACAAGTTAGTGTCATCTTCATCACATATGGGCATTGCTGTGGAGTTTCCCCAAAATGAAAATGCATATACACAGTGGTAAAAGGCCCATACATAAAGAGAATTTTAAAATAAGTTCAAATCAGTAAGTTAAACAGAGAAAGGGAACAAGTGGTAAATTGAAAATAGACATTTTGAAAAGGCTGCTTTAGTAGTGCCCTGCCTATTCTCTAAACAAAAAGGTATGCCTGAGAATAATTCCTCAGACAGATTCAAAGGAAATGTTTTTCAGCACTGAAACTGGCAGACTGATGGCAACCACACCCTTCCTTTTTTGCTGATGAACAAAACAGACTGAAATTTTGTCATGGGGTTTGGACTCCTTTAGTAGAGCAAGAGACTAGATAACACACAGACTTCCCAAATAAGAATCACTTCTTCCCATCTAATGTTCCATCGCCCAGTACTCATTTAGTACCTAATATTGTCAACCAATTCCATTAGGAAAAATATGTATTTAAATCTCTTTGAGGGCAGGGACCATATTTAATTTATCTCCACATCCATATCTGACAGTACCTTAATAGGCACTCTATAAATATTGACTATATTAACGAATCAAATGAGGTCATACTGTATTATCTGTAGCCATAATAGTGGATCAGAGTTTACTTAAATTTCATATACTGACGATTCCATGGAAATAGGTACCCGTGGTTTGGATGGTCCCCCTGGACCAGATGGAATGCAAGGTCCTCCAGGTCCTCCAGGAACTTCCTCTATTGCCCATGGATTCCTCATCACACGTCACAGCCAGACAACAGATGCACCACAATGCCCACATGGAACTGTCCAGATTTATGAAGGCTTTTCTCTCTTATATGTCCAAGGAAATAAAAGAGCTCACGGTCAAGACTTGGGTGAGATAATTGGCATTTTTTTTTACTGTGCATTTTGTTTTGTTTTGAAAATCCTGTTGGATTCTGGAGTAGCCTTGGACAAAGTGTATCTCTCTAATTCTTTTGGGGCTTGAAAATTGAAGACCATGTCAAGGGCAGCTAAATGTATTCACTGTAAGTTTTACATAAATTATAACTTTTCTTTAAATGCCTTAGTTATCTAGTATGAGGTACAATTCTTGGCCTAAAGCAGCACATTTTGGGAAGGGCCACATGTACTTTTTTAGCTTAATTATTAAGGAAATAGAGTCCCTCTACAGTATAACAGTGGCTTAAATAGGCAGTGTTTATTCATTGGACATAGTTTTTTCTTCTCTGATACTAGTCTTCATCAAGTTAAAAGTTCTGAAGACAATCTTGCTTTTCTAAACTAATGAAAGTAAAGTCATTTCTTAATTATGCTAGTTTATAGTTCCTAAATTAAGTGTTTTACCTTTGTAAAGTATTATCAGAGTAGATTAAAGCCATACAAAAACACCATACTTCTATATAAAATACACTTCAAGGGCAGCGTGGGTGGCTCAGCGATTTAGCGCCACCTTTGGCCCATGGCATGGTCCTGGGGACCCAGGATCAAGTCCCACATCCAGCTTCCTGGTGGAGCATGCTTCTCCCTCTGGCTGTGTTGTGTCTCTGCCTCTCTGTGTCTCTCATGAATAAATAAATAAAATCATAAATAAATAAATAAATAAATAAATAAATAAATAAATAAATAAAATACACTTCATGTAATTGTGTTCCCAGGCATTTTTTCATTTTTTCTGTACTGTGGTGGATAGATTGGTTGATGGGATGAGGCTGGACTGGATGACTCTCAAGACCTCTTTCAATCCTCAACATTTCTTTTTGTGGAATTTTGACTTTGGATTTCAAACCCTTTTATTTGATCTGTGGCTGCCAATTTGGGGGATCATTATCCCCTTTGTCTCTATAGAGACATTTAAGAAGATAGTCTGGGCTTCCAGTTTCTCACAGGTCAGGTCATTTTATGAAGCCAAATAAAGTAGGAGTTTGCCCAGTAACTTTCTTCTCCCACTTCTACTTTTCTTTGTCTCCTTTTCATCTTTCCTCTACTATTTTTCCTTACTTTGTTTACTTTCTTTATGTAACATCTTCTTTTTCTAATTTTATAATTGACAAATCTTCACTGTGAAAATATTCTTATCTTTTACATAAATCTCTCTAGTCTTCTTCCCATAAAATTGTTCTCCTTTTAGGCCATTCTCTTTTCACTATCAGAGTCTTAACTTATACCTATAATCAAGCTTGTAAACTTTAAATCCCTGACCTATGAAGTCAGGGAACCATTGGAAATTTTTGAGCACCGTGAAATTTAAAAATGCAATTAAAAGAGATAGTGGAATCTGCTATCCAATACATTACCGTAGCTTTCAAAATGCGTGTCTTTGATCAAACAAGGGCTGTCATACTATGTATTCAGACTTGAAGGCTACAAACTGGCCCTGACTAAGGTACAGTATAAGCCTCAGACATAGGAAAGCCATGATATATATAGGGCCTAAGATCCCAAGGGTAATCCCAGATTGCAATCGCTTCTATGGCTCCCACAGGGGTCAAGTTGAAGAGAGCTTGATGGCTAAGCAAAAAATGGAGACAGCTATAGCTTTAATGTTATTAAGGAAACAATCACATGATCCAATAAATACAGTCTGTGTTGGATTAGTGAAAGGATTATGGTGTGTAAAAAAGAAGGTGGAGGTCACAGATGCAATACTAAAACCGTTCTGTATAGGAGCAAAAAAAAATACTAAGAATCATTAGTCTATTAAAGCCTTATAATTTTAGAATATAGGAAGCGTTGAGAATTCATGAGATTTTTCTTCAAAATTTTCTCTGAAAATTCAGAATTCTGCATCATTGTGGGTAGCCTAAAGCACAGATGCAACCAAACTCCTCTGTCCTCATCATTGTGGGCCTTCCTTTTATGTACGTCTTCCTTTTCTTTTCTTTCCAAAACCAGGGCTATTTCCAGCCTTGTCCTCAATTAGCATTGATGTGAGTTTTATTTTTAAATTACTTTATAAATAAAAAGCACGTTGATTTCCATTCTAATTTGATTTTCACAACTACGATCAAGAAAAATATAGGACAAGTATTGTTTTCTTATATTTCATACACAAAAAAAAAACTGGCTAAGAGCTTAAATGACTAATTCAAACCCACACACTCAATGATGGAGATAACTGAATTCAACACCTACCAATGCTAAACCCATCTGTTTTCAATTATGCCAATTTGTCATTCATGCTCACATGACCTTGAGTTAGTAACCTCTCTCTGATCCAATTTTTTTCCTCCGAAAAAAATTAATTAGGCTAAATCAGTGATTTTCAACCTGGGGATCTTCTGAAAAGATTCCTAGACCCATCCCAAACCTATTTTATAAAAATTTCCAATGATTAGGATGATCCACTAGGTTTAAGAATTGTTGATCTTTTTTCAGTCATCTTCAGTCTGAGATAACTGTATCCCTTTGGATACATGAGGAATTTCCAAGAACTACACAGGCATAATTTCAAAGGAATCAATTTTCAAATACTCAACTTTCATATATACTTTCTCCTGGAGTTGAACTGCCTGTGTATATGCTTTGAATAATCCCATTTCCCACATCCCTTTCACTATCACCCATCTCCCACTTTATGAAAGAATCATCCTATCACATATTGTCTTGAAGTGTGAAAACCTCTGGAGGACAAAATCAAAGGGACAACTCAAAATAATGGTCTCGTTAAAGCCTCCATTAACTGAGGCTCTATAATTCACTTTGGATCCATCTCATTAGAAAATGCATTTCCAACAAAAGTTTACTTTTTTGTTTAGTAATTATCAAAAATTATCATATCTGTATTTTTATAAATTCTCAATGTAATGATGGCAATGCACAAAAATCTTTAATACATAAAGTCTTATAATCATAGAAAGTTTTTTTTTAATTTATTTTTTATTGGTGTTCAATTTACTAACATACAGAATAACCCCCAGTGCCCGTCACCCATTCACTCCCACCCCCCGCCCTCCTCCCCTTCTACCACCCCTAGTTCGTTTCCCAGAGTTAGCAGTCTTTACGTTCTGTCTCCCTTTCTGATATTTCCCACTCATTTCTTCTCCCTTCCCTTATATTCCCTTTCACTATTATTTATAGTTTTTTAAAGTTATTTTACATTTTTGTTTAAGAGAAATATGATAGGACAATCAATAAAAACCAAAAAATAAAAACACGATTAAGATCAAACTGTGTGGGCAGCCCAGGTGGCTCAGTGGCTTAGTGCCACCTTCAGTCCCGGGTGTGGTCCTGGAGACCCGGGATCGAGTTCCACGTCAGGCTCCCTGCATGGAATGGAGCCTGCTTCTCCCTCTGCCTGTGTCTGTGCCTCTCTGTGTGTGTGTCTCTCATGAATAAATAAATAAAATTTTTAAAAAAGATCAAACTGCGTGAAAGAAGTAGAATGGACATATAATTTCCAGATGCAAAAGAAGCATTGAATGACTGAATTTATGTACTTTTAAAAATGTTTATTGTTAGGTTTCAAATCATTATGTTAGATATATTTAAAAGACAGAGAAAAAGTTTGTTTTTAAATATAAATATTCACAAAACACTAGACATGATAGCTGGTAACATTTGAAACATGATTTGCAAAGTCCCAAGCTCCAGTATCACAAGGTGGATTATATATAGAAAGGTAGCTTTGGACCCAAGAGACAATAACAAATATCTTAATAACTGGCATAGTATCAATTTGAAATTCTGATTAAAAAATATATCTAAACTGAAAAAAGTGTGAGAGGGTGCACCGTTTTTCATTATTCTTTGGTGAGTAAATGAGAATAAAAGGTCTGATCACTGGTAATGATAACCCCTATTGCCCTTATCAGTTCTGAAATTCATTCTCCTTGCATCTTTCCTTTCTCTCTTATTCTTTTTACTTTTTTTTAAGATTTTTAAAAAATTTTTTATTTATTTATGATAGTCACACAGAGAGAGAGAGAGGCAGAGACATAGGCAGAGGGAGAAGCAGGCTCCATGCACCGGGAGCCCGACGTGGGATTCGATCCCGGGTCTCCAGGATCGCGCCCTGGGCCAAAGGCAGGCGCCGAACCGCTGCGCCACCCAGGGATCCCTCTTTTTACTTTTATTATTCATCTCCAAACCTGTTCATGGTTGCTGTTCATATTGGTCAGCACTACAGTTGTCCCTAGGCTTAAAGAGATTGCAAAAATAAATAAGATACATACTGGAGATGTCTTCAAAGAAGAGAGAGTTGCCTGGAGAAGAAGTACTAATAAGATATTATAGGAACTCTGGGGCAGCCCTGATGGTGCAGCGGTTTAGCACCGCCTGCAGCCTAGGACGTGATCCTGGGGACCCTAAATCGAATCCTGCGTTGGGCTCTCTGCATGGGGCCTGCTTCTCCCTCTGCCTGTGTCTCTGCCTCTCTCTCTCTCTCTCTCTCTCTCTCTCTGTGTCTCTATGAATAAATAAAAATTAAAAAATTAAAAAAGACCTTTAAAAAATATTATAGGAACTCTGTGTGTGTTCTTCACTTGTTCACAATAAATTGCTCAAAACATTCTCCATAAGACACCATTGTTTATAAGTGCATCACCAGTGTAAAAACTGTAGAAAAATATATAATGAACTACAACAATAAATGTCTACATAAATTATATGCTATATCCTGATTTTACAAATGTTAAAGATGTAAGTAAACATGCATCTTATAGTTAAAGAACTGAATTATATTTATTGTCTAAGAAATGTAGACAAGTTTCTCCTTGAAAGGTTGTTAGGGTTTCAAAAGAAATTAAAGTATCATCATAGTACAGTCCTTCATCTTTTTCTCCCCAATTCTTCCTAGGGACGGCTGGCAGTTGCCTTCGTCGCTTCAGTACCATGCCTTTCATGTTCTGCAACATCAACAATGTTTGCAACTTTGCTTCAAGAAATGATTATTCTTACTGGCTGTCTACCCCAGAGCCCATGCCAATGAGCATGGAGCCCCTGAAGGGCCAGAGCATCCAGCCATTCATTAGTCGGTGAGACATTGGTGTAGCTTTGACTTTGACCAATTCCCAATTAATTTAGCTAGTCAGAAATGAGTCTAAAGCTAATAATTCGATCATATTCTTCCCACATTAGGTCGAACAGAGGTGCCTTTATACTATTCAATTAGGTATTTAGTTTAAGCCATATTAATTGGAGATTTGCTTTTGACCAGACCCTATGATAGACATAGTATAGTATAGTATACAAAGAAATCAGACTAATCATTAAGCAAATATATGTACATTAATCTAATATCTAGCACGCTTGGCCAAGTGTTACAATAGATCTAATAAAACGTTATGAAAGCATAAGGAAAACAATGTTTAATTTTAACTGGATAAATCTGGGATGACTATATGGAAGAAATGTATTTTGACCTGGTTAGTACTTAAAGGATGGGAAGAACTTGAGACACAGGTAGTTATAAGGGGGGAGGGCGTGGGAATGGGTAGAAGATTGCTGTGTCTAGAATGTAGTTTGTAAAGGTTCCATAGGAAGAAGAGAGTAAAAAATTAACTTGGACTCAGATGGTAGAAGGCTTTCAGCATCAGGTTTTATTTTGGAATTAATCTGGTATTAATGGGGAGCCATGAAGAGTGTTTGAGCTACATTTAGGGAAAAATTACAGAGCCATCCATATGTAACATGGATTACAGAGATAGTCCTAACATAGAGAGACCAGTTAAACTGAAGGTTTTGCTGTAGTCCTGGTAGGAATGGATTGGAACTGTCAGTGGGGAACATGTATCATTTTAATAGAATAGGATTTGGCAGTGGATCAGTTATGGGATGGAAGAAGTGATAGCTGACGTTCAAAGCATGAGTAACTAGCAGGAGGGTGGTACCATTAATAGAGACTTCCTAGAGTTTTGCCACATTAGAACCCTAGCTTAATTCAGTCTCCTAGGCTTATTAGATACTGCCATTTTCATTCTGATCATGGACCAATTGATTTAAGAGTCCACTAACCACAAAGGATGAATCATTAGTCTAGTTTCTTTGACATTGAATATAATGGTTAAGCCTAGTTCAACTTCTCTCAGTAACAAATTCATGGTGCCCTTTTTTAATACATTTGCCCAGATTTGGGAGGAATTTATTTTTTGTGATTTTTGTCAGTCCCAACACTTGGGAGTAAAGGGTCCTATTTCCTGTTTTGTAGATAAACTTCACCAAATTTATTCAGTCATAAGTCAGAAGGTCCCTTCATAATATTTATTAAAGATATGGTAGACTTGGCTATGTTTATTTTATTGAAGGTTTACTTGATTTTATAGATTTAAGCCACATCTCTACGTGCCTGGGTAGCTGCCCAGCATTCTGGAAATGCTGTATTTCTCTAGATATGGCCAAATGGTTAATAAATATCCTTTGGACCAAAAATAATGGGTGGGAATTGAGAAAATACTGTTTCTTATCTTTTCCAGTTCACCAGACACTGTTCTTACCACAGTTTTCAGCATTACTAAATGTCTACCATACAGTTGGGCACTTTGACAGCAAGTAGTATGTGCAATACATGAAGCCAAACTCTTACAGCAATTATGGCATTGACTATAGCAAGTATGAATACAAATTTAAGGAAGAATGGAAAATGAAAATGGTATAGCAGTGATATACTATATACTATAGTATAGTTTCTTGAAAAAAGCCTACAGTTTTTGTTTATAACTTTATTAAGTAGATTGGGAGACAGGGCTTATAAAAAAGCAATTCTTGAAGTGCATTTTTCTTCTGCTTTTGTGAGCATAGATGACACCTTAATGGGCTTCTATACCAGGAAGGCTTTGACAGAAGAGAAACTGCTAGTTCCCACATACTCACTGTGTAGATTGTGTTCCCCTCCCTTTCCCTTACCAGATGTGCAGTATGCGAAGCTCCAGCTGTGGTGATTGCAGTTCACAGTCAGACCATCCAGATTCCCCATTGTCCTCACGGATGGGATTCTCTCTGGATTGGCTATTCCTTCATGATGGTATGAAATACTCTTCCTTATCTTTGTCACCATAGCTGACTGTCCATCATATTGTATATCTTACCCAAGACAAGGAATCCCTGTCATTTGCCCAGTACGAAGCTTGAACATCAATTAGCTTCTGTCCAGATATTGAGTTCCCCTTCACATATTTTCTGGAATATATTTACATAATCTGTCTGTTACTTCTGTTGAGTACCCTTGATGTGGAGACTTTTCTCTTACCTCTTGCCCTAGTTCCTTCACTGGATTTGAATTTTTGGGCAAATTTAGGACATATCGTTGGGTATTCACGAAGGTTCTAGTGGCACATTTTCTCTTATCTTTTCTAGCACACGAGCGCAGGAGCAGAGGGCTCAGGTCAAGCCCTGGCCTCCCCTGGTTCCTGCTTGGAAGAGTTTCGTTCAGCTCCTTTCATTGAATGTCATGGGCGGGGTACCTGCAACTACTATGCCAACTCCTACAGCTTTTGGCTAGCAACTGTAGATGTGTCAGATATGTTCAGGTAAGGTACTTATGGCTTTTTTTTTTTTTTGGTACTAATGGCTTTAGTTCAGTTTAGATCCTAAGCTTCCTTCAGAGGTGCTAGGGAAGAGAGAAGCAATTCATGGATGATTTATACCCAACAAATGTTAAAGACTTAGTTGACTGTGTTTTGTTTTTTGTTTTTTTGTTTTTGCTTGTTCTTTTCATATACCTGACTCAAGACAGAAAAACACCCGGCTAATGTTAGGTATGTGTGCTTTTAGATGGTTTGGTTGTAGTAATCCTTCAGTAGCTAAACAGACAAAGCAAGAAAAGGTTATGTGATCTGCTCAACAATAAGTGAGCTGTTCAACTAGACTGAGGCCACGCCAGGAAGTAAAGATCAAAGCTGTGATCTGTGATCCCTGACCAAGTCCAGTGATCTCTTCTCCCAGGACCTTTTCTTTTCTTTTCTTTTCTTTTCTTTTCTTTTCTTTTCTTTTCTTTGCTTTCTTCTTTTCTTTTCTTTTCTTTTCTTTTCTTTTCTTTTCTTTTTTTTCTTTTCTTTTCTTTCTTTTCTTTTCTTTCTTCTTTCTTTTCTTTTCTTTTCCTTTCCTTTCCTTTTTTTTATTTTTCCTTTTCTTCTTTCTTTCTTTCTTTCTTTCTTTCTTTTTTTGAGAGAGACAGCGTGAGCAGGGAGGGGAGAGGAGGAGCAGGAGAGGCAAGAGAGGGAGAGAGAGAATCTTAGGTATGTTCCATGCCCAGCATGTAGCCCATTGTGAGGCTCAGTCTCAGGATCCTGAGATCATGACTTGAGCCAAAATCAAGAGTTGAATGCTTAACCAACTGAGCCACCAAGGCATCCCTTTCCCAAGATGTTTTCAATGCTTTCATCCAAGTGTTTGAGTGAGTAAGATCACATACAGTATATGTACTTCAGGATAATTCAATCTATTGGATTTTTTCTGGTTTAAATTAATTTTTATATATTGCTTCTTTTGAGTTACCCTTACTCGATATTTTTCTTAACAATTATTTGTTTGCACTTTGTATGCATATGTTTTATAATTTATTCATTATCAGTTGCCCAGATGTCCCTCATTCTAGGACTGTTATAAAAATGTGTAAGAAATAAAGAGGGAGAGGCAGATAAAGGTAATAGTGGTAGAGGGAAGAGTCAGAAAAATAAATATGACCAGTAATGGCTCTTTGGCCATACCAGTTACTGCACTAGATCACATTGATCAAAAGTTAATCATTAAGTCATAGGAGAGCTACTTAAGCACAAAAAGAATGTTTGGTTGTGAATTTGAACCATAATAGAATTGAAATACCAGAAAAGGCTAATTTGATCATCTTGTTTCTTATTTCCCAGCAAACCTCAGTCAGAAACACTGAAAGCAGGAGACTTGAGGACACGTATTAGCCGATGTCAAGTGTGCATGAAGAGGACATAACATTTTGAAGAACCTTGCGTGTTTTTAAATGTGATATATATATATATATATATATATATATATATATATATTTCCCAGGATGCAACGTCTCACTCTTTCCAACTTTTACCACTGCTGCCACCAATGGTGCTACTATATATGACCAAGAGAACATGCTGACTAGTAACCATGAAGATTCGGATGTACCTCAACAATGTGCCAGAGCAAGGTCTCTATTATTTTTTTATGAGTGAAATAAGAAAACGAATTTACTTTTTGGGTCCAGAATGACTTTCCCCAAGGATTATAAGATGAAGATGACATATTTTGCCCAGTGACTAAAACAGCACATTAAAAATTCAATTAAGAGAAGAATCATACTGAGTAAAATAAAAGACTGCAGTTTGGGGGAAGAATTATTTTTCATGGTGCTACTAATCCCACTGTATCCCAGGATTTTAATATAAAAGTGTTAAGCTTATTTTTCTTTGTAAGTAAAGAATGTGTATATTGTGTAAACAGACTTTTAGCTCAAAATGTTGTCATTTAGATGTGATCTGACGTGAATCACCCTTTACAGACAACGTAGGCAAACCTAGAATACAGACAAGATTTTGTATCCATGTTTATCAAAGTGAAAGAACTTCTATTCTTACATCAAGTTACTACTGAAAGTAAATTTATTTTGCATTCCATCCCCTAAGTTCTTATTTGACTTTTAAAAAATAGGTCATTTTAGTCACTTTAATGAGAATTTTAATGTTCATGTTAACATACCAAATTATAATATCTAATAGAACAATTTCTCTTTTGCTGTATTCTTCAAGATTCTTAATACCAGATGCCCTCCCTTTTTAATGTTTATTACATCTTGTTTTTGCTCATCCCTAGGCAAAGTCCTCCCAAATAATTTTGAGAAACAAAAATATGCAAAAAATGATGATTTATCCCCTGTGCTTCTTCTGTAAGAATTATTCTCCTTTGATCTCTGCTTGTACAAGGACTGGGAAGACAATTCTTGGTTAGTCTTCTCTCCTCAGTTACAAAGCCAATCGATGTTTCTTCCTTTTTTTTTATTTTAAATATTTTATTACAAATAGTCATAGAATACCTTATTTCCCTAGTTGTCCTCTTTTCACTTAATGTTTAACTCACCAATATCAATTTAATTAAAGATATCCTATGTTGTAAGTATGGATTGTTGTGTATCTCTTACGACTATGTGTAAAAATCTGCTCATTTACAGGTAGACTATATATCTGCACATCAACAAGTAGTCCTTTCTCAGAGAATCATTTAGAGCAGTTCCAAAGAGATTTCTGCAGACTTTGATCACTCTCATAGCTGATAGAAGATATAGAGTAATGTAAACTTTTTCTAATAAACAAAACAACCTATTGGAAAGTACTTTTGAGATAATAAATTTATTAACACTATTGTGTTGATGGCTGAGAAAGGAAGCAGAACTACTTTCTGTTTAGGGAAAAATTCATTAATAATGTTTAAAGCAGATTAGTGAGTTAATATTCCTAATGATTAAGACTGAATACATGTAGCTCTCTAGTTGAGAACTTGCTAAAAATAAGAGGCATTAAAAGCCTCTATAATAAAATTTGTATTTCAATTAAACTATGAAACAACCAAAATAATTTTGAGCATTTTAGACTATAATATGAACCCATGCAAAAGCTAAAGCTTAGAGTCTTTAGTTGTAGAAGTTAGATTCTAAACAATGATAATTTCTTAATAATACTGTTGATTTCAAAGCTAGCCAAGTGCAAATTCTAGCTTTATTTTTCCATATAGCCACATGAGTGAAAACACTAATGGGTAATCATAAATGAAATCACTATATGACATCACATAGGTTTTTCTACATGGTGTACACTTGAAGGTTGTTCCTTGAGTTACAGTCACAAGCACTAATTTCAGAGATTTTGCTGTTTGTAGCTTTCCTTCTCATTTTTATCTGGTTGAAAACCTTGCCTCAGAAAGAACCTAACATTTTAATAGTTGCATATGCAGCTAGTCCATGTGTTTCTTAGCCAGCCCCCCCACTCCCAGCCATCACCAGTCCTGATTTGTTGTTTAAAGTACACGAATTCAATCCATTCCAGGGCCTTAATGTTGTTGACCCTCCCTTGCCACTGAATGGTCAAAGATTATTCTAGATGTAACTAGATGTAACTGCTCTCGTAGTTACCTGTAGAGAGTTTTGTAGTCATACATGCTTAATGGTTTTCCCACAGAAGCAGGCAATGAATGAGCTGTTCTTACTAAATCAGACACAAGTAGTTACTGCATCAACAAACCAAGTGATACATATATTTTTGGTGTCACACTCTGAGCTTTCAAAGAGGTTTTACTGGACACTCTGTTATTTTACAGTGTATTTTCTTATTTGGCCAAATTTAAAGAATGCTTTCTATTTCTTCTGGTGTCCGTGAAGTTCTTTGCCTCATTTGGCATGGTTAATTGAAAACTCACTGGTTATACCAAGCTATCATAAAGTTTATTCATGTGTTAATCACAAGAGGGCACTATTGCCTATAAAAATAAATAAGCATGTGTCATGATTTGTTGAACTCATTGTTGATCGTTGATGGTGAAGTTGTCTGAAGCTCTGCCTCCAGATTCCTTCTTTAAAGCTTCATGTACTCCAAACTCGGGGAAATGAACTAGGGGAGGAGGGCAGGGGGTGGGGGTGAATGGGTGACGGGCACTGAGGGGGGCACTTGACAGGATGAGCACTGGGTATTATTCTGTATGTTGGTAAATTGAACACCAATAAAAATTTAATTTATTAAAAAAAACAAAAACAATAAAGTTCATGTATTCTTTCTTCCTCATAAAGATCAAAAGCAAGTATTTTAAGAGGTGGCCCAGTTTCCCAAAGCCTGCATCCAAAATGAGGGACAGCTTTGCTATCAAAGATTTTCTTAAGAGCCTGATTAGGAATTGGCTCTGGTCGTACTTCCCATGCCTCTCCACACAGAAGCAAAGAGCAATCACTTTTGTTTGGCCAAAACTTCAGTTGGCTTCTGTAGCAGAGAAGTTCTGTTCTCACGTTGGACTATACAAATATCTTCATCCCTAGGCAGCTCCAAAATAAATTGAATAATATTTATAAATCATACATCGTTTATTTTAAAGCAGTGGTTTCTTTTTTTTTTTTTTTAAAGCAGTGGTTTCTAGAATATATTCAGGATGTTTGGAAGGTTTCTATGGTGGAAGTACTCATAAGTTAGGACACTGAAGGAATAAACCTGGAAAGCTCTGTTCTTCCAAGTTGCACAACAACATTCATTAGATATTTATTAGCTGTAGCACCCGATGACAAACAACAGTCCAAAATCATTTCAACCTGAAAGATAATGTAGCCACTATATTATACTCCTAAGAAGAGGTATGCTTTTCCAACTTGGCTACAAAATCTTGCTGATTCTAGGTTAAGACTAGAATAGATCATGAGGCTTTTTGCCAGCAGTACCTGTCCAAAGGAAGCTGGCTCATCAAGCCATTCCCTAATATGTAGACAAGCTAAGATCGCACATATGTAACCTTGACACTCTATTTCTCTCTATGAGTGGATAGCATGCCCAATACATGATCTAATTGCTGACATTATACCATTTTATCTTTTGTTTTCCTCTTCCAGATTCGCATGGCATTTTTGCCCTACTTTCTGCCCCCGAGGGTTCTTGTACTCTCTGGCTTCTGGTTGAGTTCAACCAGTTGGAAGCCGCCAGCAGGATACAAGAGTGAAGGACAGGACTGACGTTAGGGTACTTTCAGATGTGCAACTGCTGCCCACCTTAAGGCCAGCAGCAGCACAGAAGACTCCCCCCTCCACGGAGTGGAAAGAGACAGCAGCCTAGAGCCATTCTCAAAAAAAAACATCCTTCCCCTGGTCTGAGGAACCAATGTGTTTTTTCTAGCCTTTCCAAGCTAGCAGTAACAGCCACAGGCAGACAATGTAGACAATATGCTACGGCTTTTTTCCTTGCAACTATTGGGTTTGCTTCATCGATTTTGAAGATTTGTTATTAGCTGCATAGATATTTACGATTGTTCTGTCCTTTTGATGAAATAATCCCTTTATCATTATGATAATAGTAATATGGTAGAGAAAATGTTAATACTCTGCTCTGAAATCTACATTGGTAGAAATATAGCCACCCAGCTTTCTTTGTGTTAGTGTTAGTGTGGTATATTTTTTCCAATCACCTAATTTTTCATCTTTTTCTCTCTTTCTATTTGAAGTACATTTCTTTTAGGCAGCAAATACATAGCTGTATCTTGCTTTTTTTATACATCTAACAATCTTTGCCCTTTAGTGGACCACACTTAATGTGGTTATTGAAATGATTAAGTTTAAATCTATAATTTTTTCATTTGTTTTCTATTTGTATCATTTGTGTTTTGTTCACTTTTCAATGCCTTGTTTTGTATTAATGGAGTGCTTTTTTCTGATTTCATTATATCTTCTTTGTGATATATTAACTAATATTCTTTTTGATAAATTTAGGGACTGCTTTAGAGTTTAATTTAACACAATCTACATTGAAGTTATATACCATCTCACATATGCTTCAAGAATGTTACAATAGTACACTTTCAATTCTCCTCTCCTGAGCTTTATGCTATTATTTTCATAACTGTAGTTTTATTTTTTTTTTTTTTTTTTTTTTTTTTTTTTTTTTTTTTTTTTTATAACTGTAGTTTTAATGTTATAAACCCCATACTACCTCCTTATTATTTTTGTTTAAACAGTTCATTCTCTTTTTTATTTGGAATAACTTACATACCATGAACTTCACTCTCTTAAAGTATAGAACTAAATGGTTTTTAGTATATCCACAAAGCTGCGCAATCATCACTCATTCCAGGACATCATCATCCCCCCAAGAAAAAAAC
Source organism: Canis lupus familiaris (assembly GCF_011100685.1). Classification (NCBI taxonomy): domain Eukaryota; kingdom Metazoa; phylum Chordata; class Mammalia; order Carnivora; family Canidae; genus Canis; species Canis lupus. Next base: position 82,858,065 of record NC_049260.1, read on the forward strand.
CCATACCCTTTAGCAGTGACTCCCTATCCTCCCCGCCCACATCCTCTACTTCTCCCTCCTTCTCCAGCCCCAGGAAACCAGTAATCTACTTTCTGTCCCTAAAGATTTGCAAACTCTGAATAAATTGATGGTTGCCAGAGGGGTGGGAGAGTTAGGGGGGATGGGGAAAATGGGTGAAAGGGAGTAGGAGGTACAGGCTTCCAGTTATGGAATAAGTCGTGGGAATAAAAGGTACAGCATAGGGAATATAGTCAATGGTATTATAACAGCATTATGTGGTGACAAATGGTAGCCACACTTGTGGTGAGCACAGCATAACTTAGAGTTGTTGAACCACTATGTTGTACACCTGAAACTAATATAAAGTTACATGTCAACTATACTTCAATGAAAATAAAATAAAATAAATATTTACCTTCTCTGGACAATTCATAGAAATGGAATCATATAGTATATGGCCCTTTGTGCCTATTTTTTCACTTACCATAATGTTTTCAAGGCTCATTCATGCTGTGGCATGTGTCAATACTTCATTCCTTAATTTTTTTTAAGTTGAGGCAAAATTCACATACCATAAAGCTAACAATTTTAAAGCAAACAAATTAAGTGGCATTTAATACATTCACAATGTGTGCAGCCACCACCTCTATCTGGTTCCAAAACATTTTCTCTCTTTTTAAAAAAGATTTTATTTATTCATTCATGAGAGACACAGAGACTTAGGCAGAGGGAGAAGCAGGCTCCCTGCAGGGAGCCGGATGTAGGACTCAATCCCCAGACCTGTGATCAGCCCTGAGCCAAAGGCAGGCACTCAACTGCTGAGCCACCCAGGCATCCCAGTTCCAAAACATTTTCATACGCATTGAGCGATCACTTCCCACTCCCCAAAGTCCCTGGCAGCCACTAATCTACTTTCTGTCTTGATGGATTTACTTATTCTGGATGTTCATATAAATGGAATCATACAATATGTATTGGCCTTTTTTTTTTTTTTTTTGGTCTGGGTTCTTTTTTAATTTAAATTCAATTAGCCAACATATAGTACATCATTAGTCTGGCTACTTTCATTTGGCATTGTGTTTTCAAGATTCAACTACATTATACCACATATGAGTACTTCAGTCCTTTTTATGTTTAATAATAATTTATTGCATGGATATACCATGTTTTGTTTACCTATTGATCTATTGACATTTGGGCCATTTCCATCTTTTGGTGATTGTGAATCATGCTGTTATGAACATTCATGCATGAGTATTTGAATTCCTGTTTTCAGTTCTTTTGAGTATATACCTAGGAGTACATTTGCTTGGTCATATAGTAAGTCTATGTTTAATTTATCGAAGAATTTGTCAGACTGTATTCCAACAGCAGACTCACCATTTACATTCCCACCAGTGAAGTACAGATGTTCTAATTTTTCCATATCCCTTCCGAAACTTATTTTTCCATTTTTAAATTATAACTACCCAGTGTATGTGAAGTGGTCTCATTGTGGTTTTGATTTTAATTTCCCTAATGATTAATGATACTGAATATTTTTTTGTGTGCTTGCTGGCCACTTGTATATCTTCTTTAGAGAAATGTCTATTCAGATACTTTGCCAATTTTAAATTGTTATTTTTCACTTAATTATTGAAATGTAAGTGTGCTTTATATATTCTGAATATTAGTCCCTTATCAGATGTATGATTTCCAAATATGTTCTCCCATTCTGAGGCTTGTCATATTAATTTCTTGATGTTGTCCTTTAAAACATTGTAATTTTGGTGGAATTCCATTTATCTATTTTTCCTTTCATTGTTCTTCCTGTTGTTGTCATATCTAAGAAACCATTGCCTAAACCAAGGTCATGAAGATTTGCCCCTGTTTTCTTCTAGGATCTTTATAGTTGTAGCTCTTACATTTAATTCTTTAACTCACTCAAATTAATGTTTGTACATGGTTTGAGGGGAGGATCCAACTTTATTGTTTTGCATGTAACTATCCAGTTGTTCCAGAACCATTTGTTGAAAAGACTATTCTTTTCTCCCATTGAATTGTTTTGGCATCCTTTGAAAAATCAATTGACCATAGATATATGGCCTTATTTCTGGACTCTCAATTCTATTCCACTGATCTATTTGTCTGTCTCTATGACAGTACCACACAGTCTTGATTACTGTAATTTTTCAGTAAGTTTTGAGATTGTCAAGAGTGAGTCTTTCAGCTTTGTTCTTTTTCATGATTGGCTATTCAGGGTCCCTTGTGATTCCATATGAATTTTAGGATCAGCTCCTCACATCAAGAAAAAAAATCAGCTGGGACTTTGATAGATTGCATTGAATCTTGGCATCACTGGGGGATATTGTATTTTAGTAATATTAAAGCCTTCCAAGCCATAAACACTGGTTGTCTTTCCAGTTATATAGGTCTTCTTTAATTTTTTTCAATGATGTATTATAGTTTTCTGTCTACAAGTCTTGTACTTCTTTCGTAACATTTATTCCTAGGTATTCTATTCTTTCTAGTGCTACTATAAATGGAATTTTTACCTTAATTCTTTTCTTATATTGTTTATGGCTATTGTGTACAAATATATTTTTTGTATGTTGATCTTATAGCTTAAAGCTATACTGAAGGCATTTGTTAGCTCTAATAATTTTTAGTGGATTTATTGGGATTTTCTGTATGTAAAGTCATGTTATCTGCAAATAGAAATAGTTATACTTTTTTCTTTCCAATCTTCATGCCTTTCGTTTTATTTGCCTAATTGATCAGGACAGAAACTCTAGCTCAATATTTAATAGAAAAGATGAGAGCAAACATTTTTTAATTGTTTCTAATACAAGGGGGAAGGTTTCAGGCTTTCACCTCATAAGTTCAGTATTAGTTCTTCTATTCCTAGTCATTGAATGTTTTAATCATGAAGGGTTGTTGGATATTGTCAGATTCTTTTTATGCATAAAGATAAGCACATGGGTATTTTTTCTTCATTCTATTGATTAAGTATATTACATTGATTGTTTTTAATATGTTAAATGAACGTCATATTCTGGTATAAATCTCAATTGAGGTGTATAATCTTTTTAATGTACTTTTTGAATTTCTTTCACTAGTATTTTGTTGAGGATTTTTTCCATCAATACTATAAAAGATAAGAATCCAGAGTTTTCTTGTAGTGTCTTTTTTTATTCACATTTTTTAATTTAAATTCAATTTGCCAACATATAGTATAACACCCAGTGCTCATCCCAGCAAGTGCCCTCCTCAGTGCCCATCACCCAATTACCCCATCCACCCACCGCCCTCCCCTTTCACAACTCTTTGTTTCCCAGAGTTAGGAGTCTCTCATGGTTTGTCTCCTTCTCTAATTTTTCCCACTCAGTTCCCCTCCTTTCCCTTATAATCCCTTTCGCTATTTCTTATATTCTCCCTATGAGTGAAACCATATGATGATTGTCCTTCTCCAAATGACTTATTTCACTCAACATAATACCCTCCAGTTCCATCTACCTTGAAGCAAATGGGGGGTATTCGTCTTTTCTGATTGCTGAGTAATATTATATATATATATATATATATATATATATATATATTACATATTCTTTATCCATTCATCTGTCGAAGGACATCGTGGCTCCTTCCACAGTTTGACTATTGTGGACATTGCTGCTATGAACATCGGGGTGGAGGTGTCCCAGCATTTCACTACATCTGTATATTTGGGGTAAATACCCAGTAGTGCAATTGCTGGGTTGTAGGGTAGCTCTATTTTTAACTTCTTGAGGAACCTCCACACTATTTTCCAGAGTGTCTGTACCAGTTTTCATTTCCAAAAAGAGTGCAAGAGTATTCCCCTTTCTCTGCATCCTCTCCAACATTTGTTGTTACCTGTCTTGTTAAATGTTGCCATTCTCACTGGTGTGAGGAATTATCACATGTGGTTTTGATTTGCATTTCCCTTATGGCAAGTGATGCAGAGTATTTTCTCATGTGCTTGCTGGCCATGAAGAAAGAGAAATTAAGGAGTCAATCCCATTTACAATTTCATCCCAAAGCATAAGATACCTAGGAATAAACCTAACCAAAGAGGTAAAGGATCTATACCCTAAGAGCTACAGAACACTTCTGAAAGAAATTGAGGAAGACACAAAGAGATGGAAAAATATTCCATGCTCAAGGTTTGGAAGAATTAGTATTGTGAAAATGTCTATGCTACCCAGAGCAATTTACACATTTAATGCAATCCCTATCAAAATACAATGGACTTTCTTCACAGAGTTGGAACAAATCATCTTAAGATTTGTGTGGCATCAGAAAAGACCCCAAATATCCAGGGGAATATTGAAAAAGAAAACCAATGGCGGAGGCATCACAATATCGGATTTCAAGTTGTACTACAAAGCTGTGGTCATCAAGACAGTGTGGTACTGGCACAAAAAGAGACACATAGATCGATGGAACAGAATAGAGAACCCAGAAATGGGCCCTCAACTCTATGGTCAACTCATTTTCAACAAAGCAGGAAAGAATATCCACTGGAAAAAAGGACAATCTCTTCAATAAATGGTGTTGGGAAAATTGGACAGCCACGTGCAGAAGATTGAAACTAGACCATTCTCTTACACCATACATGATGTCAAACTCAAAATGGGTGGAAGATCTAAATGTGAGACAAGAATCCATCAAAATCCTAGAGGAGAACACAGGCAATACCGTTTTTGAACTTGGCCACAGCAACTTCTTGCAAGATACATCTATGAAGGCAAGGAAAACAAAAGCAAAAATGAACTATTGGGACTTAATCAGGACAAAACACTTCTGCACAGCAAAAGAAACAGCCAACAAAACTAAAAGACAACCTACAGAATGGGAGAGGATATTTGCAAATGACATATGAGATACAGGGCTAGTATCCAAGATCTACAAAGAACTCAACATCCAAGAAACAAACAATCCAATCATGAAATGGGCAAAAGACATGAAGAGAAATTTCACAGAGGAAGACATAGACATGGCCAACAAGCACATGAAAAAATGCTCTGCATCACTTGCATCAGGGAAATACAAATCAAAACCACAATGAGATAACACCTCACACCAGTGAGAATGGTGAAATTTAACAAGACAGGAAACAACAAATGTTGGAGAGGATGTGGAGAAAGGGGAACCCTCGGGATCCCTGGGTGGCGCAGCGGTTTAGCGCCTGCCTTTGGCCCAGGGCGCGATCCTGGAGACCCGGGATCGAATCCCACGTCGGGCTCTCCATGGAGCCTGCTTCTCCCTCTGCCTATGTCTCTGCCTCTCTCTCTCTGTGACTATCGTAAATAAATAAAAATTAAAAAATAAATAAATAAATAAAAAGAAAGGGGAACCCTCTTGCACTGTTGGTGGGAATGTGAACTGGAAAACCCTCTTGCACTGCTGGGGATTTACCCCAAAGATACAGATGCAGTGAAATGGTAGGACATCTGCACCCCAATGTTTATAGCCGCAATGTCCATAATAGCCAAACTATGGAAGGAGCCTCAGTGTCCATCGAAAGATGAATTTATAAAGAAGATGTGGTCTATGTATACAATGGAATATTACTCAGCCATTAGAAACGACAAATACCCACCCTTTGCTTCAACGTGGTTGGAACTGGAGGGTATTATACTGAGTGAAGTAAGTCAATCGGAGAAGGACAAACATCATATGGTTTCATTCATTTGGGGAATATAAAAAAATAGTGAAAGGGAATATAGGGGAAAGGAGAGAAAATGATTGGGAAATATCAGTGAGGGTGACAGAACACGAGAGATCCCTAACTCTGGGAAAGGAACAAGGGGTGGTGGAAAGGGAGGTGGGTGTGGGGTTGAAGTGACTGGGTGATGGGCACTGAGGGGGCAGTTGATGGGATGAGCACTGGGTGTTATGCTATATGTTGGCAAATCGAACTCCATTAAAAAATAAATTTAAAAAATAAATAAAAAAGTCTTCAAAAACAATAAACTAAATCAAACGCAAGCAGAAGGAAAGATCTTTTTTATAAATAAATTCTAAAATATAAATTCAATTATTTATAATGATAAATTATAAAATAATAATCTTTATTATTAAAGATTAGAGTGGAAATCAATGAAGTTGAGAGTAGAAAAACAATATAAAAAATCAACAAAATCAGGGCAGCCTGGGTGGCTCAGCGTTGAGTGCTACTTTCCATTTAGGTCCTGATCTTAGAATCCTGGAATTGAGCCCTGCGTTGGGCTTCCTGCATGGAGCCTGGTTCTCCCTCTGCCTGTGTCTCTGCATCTCTTTCTCTGTCTCTCACGAATAAATAAAATCTTTAAAAAATCAACAAAATCAAAAGTTGCTTCTTTGAAAAAAATTAACAAAGTTGACAGAGTTTTAGCTAGACAGACCAAGACAAAAAGAGAGAGAGAGAAGTCTTAAATTATTAACATCAGGTATAAAGGAGGAACATTACTACTGACTTTACAGAAATAAAAATAGCTGTAAAAGAATACTATGAATAACTGTATATAGACAAATTAGACACACTAGATGGAACAGATCTCCAGAAGGACACAAACTACCAAAAGTGACAAGAAGAAATGGAAAAACTGAATAGATATAACAAATAAAGAAATTACATAATTAAAATTTCCCCACAAATAAAAGCCTGGGACCAGGTAACTGTTGAATTCTAGCAAGTGTTTAAAGAACATCAATCATGCACAAAATTTTCCAAAAAATGGGAAGAGGCAAAACTTCTCAACTCATTCAAATAGGCCAATGTTTCATGGATATCAAAATCTTGTTACCAAAACCAGATAAAGGCATCAAAAAGAGGGAACCTGGGTGGCTCAGTGGTTGAGGGTGCACCTTTGGCTCAGGTCCTGATCCCAGGGTCCTGGCATTGAGTCCTGCATCAGGCTCTGCAGGGAGCCTGCTTCTCCTCCCTCTGCCTGTTTCTCTGCCACTCTCTGTGTCTCTTATGAATCAATAAATGAAATCTTAAAGATAAAAAAGGCATCACAAGAAAAGAAAACCACAGATCAATATTTCCAATTAATATAGATGCAAGATTTTTAAAAAACAACAAGAAACCACTAGCAAATCTAATTAAGCAACATATAAAAAGCACAGGACCAGATATCTTCACTGGTGAATTAGACCAAACATTTAAAGGAAAATGAACACCAATCCTGCTCAAATGTCCAAACAATTAAAGAGGAAGGAATATTTCCCAAGTCATTCTATGAGACCAGTGATATGCAGATACAAAAGGCAGATAAAGACACTACAAGAGCATTTTTTCATGTGCTTGTTGGCCATGTCTATGTCTTCCTCTGTGAAATTTCTCTTCATGTCTTTTGCCCATTTCATGATTGGATTGTTTGTTTCTTGGATGTTGAGTTCTTTGTAGATCTTGGATACTAGCCCTGTATCTCATATGTCATTTGCAAATATCCTCTCCCATTCTGTAGGTTGTCTTTTAGTTTTGTTGGCTGTTTCTTTTGCTGTGCAGAAGTGTTTTGTCCTGATTAAGTCCCAATAGTTCATTTTTGCTTTTGTTTTCCTTGCCTTCATAGATGTATCTTGCAAGAAGTTGCTGTGGCCAAGTTCAAAAACGGTATTGCCTGTGTTCTCCTCTAGGATTTTGATGGATTCTTGTCTCACATTTAGATCTTCCACCCATTTTGAGTTTGACATCGTGTATGGTGTAAGAGAATGGTCTAGTTTCAATCTTCTGCACGTGGCTGTCCAATTTTCCCAACACCATTTATTGAAGAGATTGTCCTTTTTTCCAGTGGATATTCTTTCCTGCTTTGTTGAAAATGAGTTGACCATAGAGTTGAGGGCCCATTTCTGGGTTCTCTATTCTGTTCCATCGATCTATGTGTCTCTTTTTGTGCCAGTACCACACTGTCTTGATGACCACAGCTTTGTAGTACAACTTGAAATCCGATATTGTGATGCCTCCGCCATTGGTTTTCTTTTTCAATATTCCCCTGGATATTTGGGGTCTTTTCTGATGCCACACAAATCTTAAGATGATTTGTTCCAACTCTGTGAAGAAAGTCCATTGCATTTTGATAGGCATTGCATTAAATGTGTAAATTGCTCTGGGTAGCATAGACATTTTCACAATATTAATTCTTCCAAACCTTGAGCATGGAATATTTTTCCATCTCTTTGTGTCTTCCTCAATTTCTTTCAGAAGTGTTCTGTAGCTCTTAGGGTATAGATCCTTTACCTCTTTGGTTAGGTTTATTCCTAGGTATCTTATGCTTTGGGATGAAATTGTAAATGGGATTGACTCCTTAATTTCTCTTTCTTCAGTTTCATTGTGAGTGTATAGAAATGCCACTGATTTCTGGGCATTGATTTTTGTATCCTGCCACGCTACCTAATTGCTGTATGAGTTCTAACAATCTTGGGGTGGAGTCTTTGGATTTTCTAAGTACAGTATCGTCTCATCTGCAAAAAGCGAGAGTTTACCTTCTTTTTTGCCAATTTGAATGCCTTTTATTTCTTTTTTTTGCCTGATTGGTGAGGCTAGGACTTCCAGTACTATGGTGAATAGCAGTGGTGAGAGTGGACATCCCTGTCGTGTTCCTGATCTTAGGGGAAAGGCTCCCAGTGTTTCCCCATTGAGAATGATATTTGCTGTGAGCTTTTCGTAGATGGCTTTTAAGATGCTGAGGAATGTTCCCTCTATCCCTACACTCTGAAGGTTTTTTTTTAACTTTTATTTATTTATGATAGTCACGAGAGAGAGAGAGAGGCAGAGACATAGGCAGAGGGAGAAGCAGGCTCCATGCACCGGGAGCCCGATGTGGGATTCGATCCCGAGTCTCCAGGATCGCGCCCTAGGCAAAAGGCAGGCACCAAACAGCTGTGCCACCCAGGGAACCCCTCTGAAGAGTTTTGATCAGGAATGAATGCTGTATTTTGTGAAATGATTTCTCTGCATCTATTGAGAGGATCATATGGTTCTTGGTTTTTCTCTTGTTGATATGATCTATCACGTTGATTGCTTTATGAGTGTTGAACCAGCCTTGCATCCCAGGGATAAGTTCCACTTGTTCATGGTGAATAATCTTCTTAATGTACTGTTAGATGCTATTGGCTAGTATTTTGTTGAGAATTTTTGCATCTGTGTTCATCAGGGATATTGGTCTATAATTCTCCTTTTTGGTGGGGTCTTTGTCTGGTTTTGGAATTAAGGTGATGCTGACCTCATGGAACGAGTTTGGCAGTATTCCATCCCTTTCTATCTTTCCGAACGGCTTTAGTAGAATAGGTATGGTTTCTTCTTTAAATGTTTGATAGAATTATTCTGGGAAGCCATCTGGCCCTGGACTTTTTTGTCTTGGGAGTTTTTTGATGACTGCTCCAATTTCCTCCCTGGTTATGGCCTGTTCAGGTTTTCTATTTCTTCCTGTTATAGGTTTGGTAGTTTGTGATTTTCCAGAAATGCGTCCATTTCTTCTAGATTGCCTAATTTATTGGTATATAGCTGCTCATGATATGTTTTTAAAATTGTTTATATTTCCTTGGTATTGGTGGTGATGTCTCCTTTTTCACTCATGATTTTATTAATTTGAGTCTTTGCTCGTTTGTTTTTAATAAGGCTGGCTAATGGTTTATCTATCTTATTAATTCTTTCAAAGAACTAACTCCTGGTTTTGTTGATCTTCTACAATTCTTCTGGTCTCTATTTCATTGAGTTCTGCTCCAATCTTGATTAACTCTCTTCTTCTGCTGTATGTAGGCTTTATTCGCTGTTCTTTCTCCAGTTCCTTTAGGTGCAAGGTTAGCTAATGCATTTGAGTTTTTTCCAAATTTTTTGAGGGATGCATTTATTGCTATGTATTTCCCTCTTAAGACTGCTTTTGCTGTATCCCAAAGATTTTGAAAGGTTGTATCTTCATTTTCATTAGTTTCCATGAATCTTTTTAATTCTTCTCTAATTTCCTGGTTAATCCACTCATCTTTTAGCAGGATGGTCTTTAACACCCACATGTTTGAGTTTCTTCCCAATTTCTTCTTGTGATTGAGTTCAAGTTTCAAAGCATTATGGTCTGAAAATATGCAGGGTACAATCCCAATCTTTTGGTATCGGTTGAGACCTGATTTGTGACCCAGTATGTAGTCTATTCTAGAGAAAGTTCCAGGTGCACTTGAAAAGAATGTATTCAGTTGCGTTTGGATATAAATTCTGTAAATATCTGTGAAATCCATCTTGTCCAGTGTATCATTTAAAGCTCTTGTTTCTTTGGAGATGTTGTGCTCAGGATATCTGTTATTTGCAGAAAGTGATGTGTTGAAGTCTCCCAGTATTAGTGTATTATTATCTATGTCTTTACTTTGGTTATTAATTGATTGAAATACTTGGCAGCTCCCACATTAGGGGCTTAAATATTCATTATTGTTAGGTCCTCTTGTTGGATAGATCCTTTAAGTATGATAGTGTCCCTCTTCATCTCTGACTACAGTCTTTGGGATAAACTTTAATTTATCTGATATGAAGATTGCTATCCCTGCTTTTTTTGAGGACCATTTGAATGGTAAATGGTCCTCCAACCTTTCATTTCCAGGCTGGAGGTGTCTTTACGTCTAAAATGAGTCTCTTATAGACAGCAAATAGATGGGTCTTGCTTTTTTATCTTGTCTGAAACCCTGCGCCTTTTGATAGGGTCATTAAGCCCATTCACATTCAGAGTTACTATTGAAAGATACGAATTTAGTGTCATCATAATACCTATTCAGTTCCTGTTTTTGTGGATTATTTCTTTGGGCATCCTCTTTCTTTTACAGAGTCCCCATTAATATTTCTTGCAGAGCTGGTTTGGTGGTCACATATTCTTTCAGTTTCTGCCTATCTTGGAAGCTCTTTATCTCTCCTATTTTGAATGAGAGCCTTGCTGTTTAGAGTATTCTTGGCTGCATGATCTGTCTTCTCATTTAGGACCCTGAATATATCCTGCCAGCCCTTTCTGGCCTGCCAGGTCTCTGTGGAGAGTTCTACTGTTAATCTAATATTTCCTCCGATATGTTAGGGATCTCTTGTCTCTTGCTGCTTTAAGGATTTCCTCTTTATCTTTCAAATTTGCAAGTTTCACTATTAAACGTTGAGGTGTTGAACAGTTTTTATTGATTTAAGGGGGGGACCTCTGTATCTCCTGGATCTGAATGCCTGTTTCTCTCCCCAAATTAAGGAAGTTCTCAGCCATTATTTGTTCAAATATGCTTTCTGGTCCTCTCTCCTCTTGGCACCCTCTGGAACCCCAATTAAACATAGATTTTTCATTCTGAGGCTGTTATTTATTTCCTTTAACCTTTTCTCATGGTGTTTTAATTGTTTTTCTCTTTTTCCCTCAGCTTCCTTCCTTGACTTCAATTTGTCTTCTATGTCACTCACTCGTTCTTCTACCTCATTAACCCTCATTGTTAGGACCTCCGGTTTGGATTGCATCTCATTTAATTGATTTTTTTTAAGATTTTATTTATTTATTCATGATAGTCACAGAGAGAGAGAGAGAGAGAGGCAGAGCGAGAAGCAGGCTCTATGCACCGGGAGCCCGACGTGGGACTCGATCCCGGGTCTCCAGGATCGCGCCCTGGGCCAAAGGCAGGCGCCAAACCGCTGCGCCACCCAGGGATCCCTCATTTAATTGATTTTTAATTTCGGCCTGATTAGATCTAAATTCTGCAGTCATGAAGTCTCTTTAATCCTTTATGCTTTTTTCCAGAGCCACCAGTAGCTTTATAATTGTGCTTCTGAATTGGCTTTCTGATATCAAATTGTAGTCCAAATTCTGTAACTCTGTGGCAGCAAGTACTGTTTCTGTTTCTTGTGGTGAGTTCTCCTTTCTAGTCAATGCAGAGTGGCTAAAAATGGGTTGTACTTGTTAGAAGCGCAAACTCTTCTCTGTAGCGTTCCACCTGTCCTCTCTTTAAAGCTCAGGTTGAATTTGTAGGCTTTCAGGATGATTTGAAAGTTATCTAGGTGTGTTGGTGGGGACAGGTGACTTGGAGACCCACTCCCCTGCCATCTTGCCTCACCCCGTGAAGACTTTTTAAAAGTAATCTCTGCACCCAATGTGGGGTTGAGCTCATGACCTGGAGTCCAAGAGTCACATGCTCTGCCCATTGACCAAGCCAGGCACCCCTTTGTGTAATCTTTTTAAAGTATTAGGTTAGGTATTTATTTGGATCTTTTAGGCTTTTTAAAAATATAAGCTTTTATAGCAATATACTTTTCTCTAAACACTGCTTTAGTCATAACCCATGGGTTTTGCAGTGTTTTGGTTTTCATTTATTTTCAAGTATGTTCTAATTTACTTTGTTATGTCTTCAGTTAACCACTAGGTATTTAAGGATGTGTTATCAAATTCCACGTATTTGTGAATTTCCCAAATTTCCTGCTGTTAATTTCATTCTGATGTTGTCAGAGAACAGACTTCGTAGGACTTCAGTCCTTTAAAATTTATAAAGACTTTTTTATGGGTTAACATATGGTCTGTCCTGAATAATGTTTCAAGTGCTCTTTAGAACAACCTCTATTCTGTGTTGGGTGAAGTATTCTATAGAAGTTTATTAGATATAGTTGATTTATATAGTGTTGTTCAAGTCTTCTATTTTCTTGTTGATTTTATACCTGGTTGTTCTATTCATTATTGAAATTCGCATATTTAAGTATCTAAATATTATTGTTGGATTGTCTATTCATCAGTTCTGTCAGATTTTGCTTCATGTATTTTGGGACTCTGATGTGATATACACACACACATATATATATATATACATACATATTTTCATATGCTCTTATAAAATGTCTTTATATCTACTGGCAAATTTTTAAAAGATTTTATTTATTTATTTATTCATTCATTCATTCATGAGAAACACACACACAGAGAGAGAGGCAGAGACACAGGCAGAGGGAAAACCAGGCTCCATGCAGGGAGCCTGACGTGGGACTCAATCCTGGGTCCCCAGGATCAGGCCCTGGGCTAAAGGCAGTGCTAAACTGCTGAGCCACCCAGGCTGCCCTCTACTAGCAACTTTTGTCTTAAGTTAATTTTGTTTGGGGACCCCTGGGTGGCTCAGCAGTTGAGCATGTGCCTTTGGCTCAGGGCATGATCCCACTGTTCTGGAACTGAGTCCCACATTGGGCTCTCTGCATGGAGCTTGCTTCTCCCTCTGCCTGTGTCTCTGCCTCTATCTCTCTCTGTGTCTCTCATGAATAAATACATAAAATCTTTTAAAAATATATTTTATTTTGTTTGATATCACTATAGCCAGTCAATCTTTCTGTAACTCATTGCATGGTGTATTTTTTCTATCCCTTTTTTTTTCTATCCCTTTACTTTCAATCTATTTGTGTCTTTGAATCTAAAGTGTATCTCTTATGTACAGCACATAGGTAGTCCATGATTTTTATATCCATTCTGCCAATCTCTTCTTTTTTGGTGGTATTGCTTAATCCACTCACACTTTTTTTTTTTTTTTTGAGAGGGAGAGAGTGGAGTGAAGGGCAGAGAGAGAAACAGAATCCTGAGCAGGCTCCAGGCCCAGTGCAGAGTCCGATGCAGGGCTCAATTTCACAACCATGAGATCATGATCTGAGGTGAAATCAAGAGTTGGATGTTTAACCATTTGAGCCATCCAGGCACCCCCGAATCCATTCACATTTAATGTAACTACTGATAATGTAGGACTTATGACGGCTAAGTTGCTCCTTGTTTTTTATATCCTATGTCTTTTTTTCCCTACATTTCTCCATTACTTCCCTCCTGTGTTAAATAGCATTTTCATTCCCTCGTCATTTTTTTTAAGTTTTTTTTTTTAGTTTTTTTTATTTATGATAGTCACAGAGAGAGAGAGAGAGAGAGAGAGGCAGAGACACAGGCAGAGGGAGAAGCAGGCTCCATGCACCAGGAGTCCATTGTGGGATTCGATCCCGGGTCTCCAGGATCGCGCCCTGGGCCAAAGGCAGGCGCCAAACCGCTGCGCCACCCAGGGATCCCCATTCCCTCGTCATTTTAAAAATTATATTTATTTGGAGTTATTTTCTTCTTGTTTGCTGTGTGGTTTACAATTAAACATCTTAATTTATGACAATCCAGTTCAGATAAATGGCCACTCAATTTCAATAGTATACAAAAAGTTTGCTCCCACATAGCTCCATTGTCTGTCCATCTTTGTGCTTTTATTGCAATATAAATTACATCTTTATGTATTGCATGCCCATCAACATGGATTTATAATTATTGCGTTATGTAACTATAACTAACTTTAAATTAGGAGGAAAAAGAGTTAGAAATAAAATATACCTATGTATTCTTTTTTGTATTTACCTATACAGTTACCTATACTAATATTCTTTATTTTTTCATGTGGATTTAAGTTACTGTCCAGTGTCCTTTCATTTCAGCTGAAAGTACTCCTTTTAATATTTCTTATATTATATATATATTTCTTATATTTCTATATGATGAATCACCTCAGTTGGTCTGGTGATGTCATATTTTCTCATTCATTTTTGAAGGATAGCTCTACGAGAATAGGATACTTTGTTGATAGTTTTTTTTTTCTTTTAGCACTTTGAATATATTGTTCCAGTAATTCTAGCTTCATTGTTTTCTGATGGGAAATTGGCTAGTAATATTATAAAGGATCCCTTGTACCGGATGAATTTCTTCTGCCTTGCTGCTTTGAAGACTCTTTGTCTTTGACTTTGGACAGTTTGATTCTCATGTATCTTGGTGAGATTCTCTTTGAGCTATTTCTATTTGGAGTTCATTGAACTCGTTAGATGTGCAGAGAAATGTATTTCATCACATTTTGATACCTTTTGTTACCATTTCTTTGAATATTCTTTCTGCCCTTTTGTCTCTCACTTTTCCCAGTGAGACTCCTGTTACTATGTATATTGGTTCACTTGACCATGTTCCATAGTTCTCAGATGGCTCTGTTCATTTTTCTTCATTCTTTTTTCTTTCTATTCCGCAGACTGGATAATCTGATTTGACTAATCTTCGAGTGTGCTGTTTCTTTCTTCTGCCAGTTCAGATGAATTGTTGAGCCCCACTAGTGAATTTTTCATTTCAGTTTTTCTACTTTTTTAACTGCAGTAATTCTTATTGGCTCTTCTTCCTTTTTTGAAAATGACTTCTTTTTTTTAATTTTTATTTTTATTTATTTATTTTTTTTTAATTTTTTTTTATTTATTTATGATAGTCACAGAGAGAGAAAGAGAGAGAGGCAGAGACATAGGCAGAGGGAGAAGCAGGCTCCATGCACCGGGAGCCTGATGTGGGATTCGATCCCGCCCGGGTCTCCAGGATCGCGCCCTGGGCCAAAGGCAGGCGCCAAACCGCTGCGCCACCCAGGGATCCCTCTTCTTCCTTTTTTGAAAGTATTTCTGTACTTTTTCTTCTTTTTCTCCTAGTTCTTTTTTAAAGACTTTATTTATTCATAGAGACACACAGAGAGAGATAGAGAGAGAGAGAGAGAGAGAGGCAGAGGGAGAAGCAGGCTCCATGCCTGGAGCCCGATGCAGGACTCGATCCCAGGACTCCAGGATCGCGCCCTGGGCCAAAGGCAGGCGCCAAACTGCTGAGCCACCCAGGGATCCTCCTAATTTTTTTTTTATTGGAGTTCAATTTGCCAACATATAGCATGACACCCAGTTTTTATTTAAATTCCAGTTAAAAACATGGAATGCCTCATGAATTTGCTTGTCATCCTTGCACAGGGGCCATGCTAATCTTCTCTGTATCATTCTAATTTTAGTATACGCACTGCCAAAGGGAGCACACATATTGGTTCTTTTTAAAATATTTTATATCTCTGTATTAACATTCACTCTTTAATGAGGCATAATTCTCATGGTTTCCTTTACCTTTAAGAAAACAGAAATTGCTGATTTAAAGTACCTGTCTACCTAAGTCCAAAGTCAAGTCTTCCTCAAGGAACTGTTACTGTTGACTACTTCTTTTCCTTTATATAGGCCATACTTTTTTGCTTCTTTGTATGTCTCATAATTTTTTTCTTGAAAATTGGAAATTTAATAATGTGAGGGCTTTGCATATCAAATGCTCCTTTAAAGGTTTTGTTGTTGTTTATTTGTTTGTTTAATGATGTTACAGTACTAAATTTATAAAAATTTGTATTTTTTATCATGTGTGGCCCCTAAAGTCTCTCCTCACTTAGTGTCCAGATAATTACTTTACAGAGATTTTCTTGAATGCCAGTAATCTCCCAGTCATCGCCGAGTGGCTCTATGAGCTCACTGGGGTACAGCTTCAACTCTTAGCCAGGCAGTTCACAACCACCTCTTAGCCTTCTTTTGCTTCTTGTCTAGAATCCTCCCAATCAGGCAGCAGTGAGAACTTTGAGTCTTCTAGGTCTTTCATGAGCATGTGCACAGCCTTGAGCATGCTCACATCACTATACCTGTTCGTTTCCTTCTAGGTCCACAAAAACATTCCAAGGGCTTTTTAAAGCCTATGGACATCACATCTTCCAGATTTTCATTTTAAGATTTTTAGTAAGCTTATTGTTTATCTCAACTGTTATCTACAGCTTGAGGCAGTTGCAATATTAAACAACTGATACGGATTGGTTTTAACAAATGCCCCCAGGGAAAAGTTTGTTGGCACTGGTACACCTCTGTGTTAGGTCAAATATAGACAAGCTTTGAAAACGTGTTAATCCCAGGAACCACCAAACAGATCAATAAGAGCAGTCATTTGCGAAGGAAGCTTTAAAGGAGCTCCTACCCTTTTCTGCCCACTCCAGTGGCTACCAAGTGGTTGGTTTTCAGTGATTGAGGGCTGTTAGTATTCCAGGCTACCGCAGAACTGGGCATGGAAAGGTAGGAATAGGGCAAGCTAAAACACCACAAAGGTCAGTTTTCTTACCAAGATTCAATTGGTTTTTGTTGGTTTTGTTTTGTTTTGTTCTTGAGTCAATAGTTCCTAGATTGCTGCAAGTCTTTGGTTAACTTCCAGAGTTCTAAAAAGTTGATTCTGACCATTTTTGTTAGTCTTGTCTTCGGTTTTTTTAGGGGAAAGAATTTTCAGAGGTCCTGATGTTCCCACTGATGTCCTCAAGTGTCCTTTAAAGACATATAAATAATAAGAAAAATAGTTTATACATTTACTCATATAGTTTCCTTTTTAATTCCTTCATTCTTCTGTGTAGATCTCTATTTCAATCTTTAATTTTCCAAGCACTAGAAACTTCCTTTCTTTATTTTATTTTATTTTTTTTAGAAACTTCCTTTCTTTAAAGAGCAGTCGACTGGCACCGAATTCCTTCAGTTGTTATATATCTGAAAAAGTCTTATTTCACCATGGGATTTTTAAAAACAAGATTTTATGTATTTATTCATGAGAGACACAGAATGAGAGGCAGAGTCATAGACAGAGGGAGAAGCAGGCTTCATGCAGGGAGCCTGATGCAGAACTCGATCCTGGGACCCCAGGATCATGACCTGAGCCAAAGGCAGACTCTCAAACACTGAGCCACCCAGAAATCCCTCACCATGGATTTTTTTTTTTTTTTTTTTTTTTTATTTTTTATTTTTTTTATTGGTGTTCAATTTACTAACATACAGAATAACACCCAGTGCCCGTCACCCATTCACTCCCACCCCCCGCCCTCCTCCCCTTCTACCACCCCTAGTTCGTTTCCCAGAGTTAGCAGTCTTTATGTTCTGTCTCCCTTTCTGATATTTCCCACACATTTCTTCTCCCTTCCCTTATTTTCCCTTTCACTATTATTTATATTCCCCAAATGAATGAGAACATATAATGTTTGTCCTTCTCCGACTGACTTACTTCACTCAGCATAATACCCTCCAGTTCCATCCACGTTGAAGCAAATGGTGGGTATTTGTCATTTCTAATAGCTGAGTAATATTCCATTGTATACATAAACCACATCTTCTTTATCCATTCATCTTTCGTTGGACACCGAGGCTCCTTCCACAGTTTGGCTATCGTGGCCATTGCTGCTAGAAACATCGGGGTGCAGGTGTCCCGGCGTTTCATTGCATTTGTATCTTTGGGGTAAATCCCCAACAGTGCAATTGCTGGGTCGTAGGGCAGGTATATTTTTAACTGTTTGAGGAACCTCCACACAGTTTTCCAGAGGGGCTGCACCAGTTCACATTCCCACCAACAGTGTAAGAGGGTTCCCTTTTCTCCACATCCTCTCCAACATTTGTTGTTTCCTGCCTTGTTAATTTTTCCCATTCTCACTGGTGTGAGGTGGTATCTCATTGTGGTTTTGATTTGTATTTCCCTGATGGCAAGTGATGCAGAGCATTTTCTCATATGCATGTTGGCCATGTCTATGTCTTCTTCTGTGAGATTTCTGTTCATGTCTTTTGCCCATTTCATGATTGGATTGTTTGTTTCTTTGGTGTTGAGTTTAATAAGTTCTTTATAGATCTTGGAAACTAGCCCTTTATCTGATATGTCATTTGCAAATATCTTCTCCCATTCTGTAGGTTGTCTTTGAGTTTTGTTGACTGTATCCTTTGCTGTGCAAAAGCTTCTTATCTTGATGAAGTCCCAATAGTTCATTTTTGCTTTTGTTTCTTTTGCCTTCGTGGATGTATCTTGCAAGAAGTTACTATGGCCGAGTTCAAAAAGGGTGTTGCCTGTGTTCTTCTCTAGGATTTTGATGGAATCTTGTCTCACATTTAGATCTTTCATCCATTTTGAGTTTATCTTTGTGTATGGTGAAAGAGAGTGGTCTAGTTTCATTCTTCTGCATGTGGATGTCCAATTTTCCCAGCACCATTTATTGAAGAGACTGTCTTTCTTCCAATGGATAGTCTTTCCTCCTTTATCGAATATTAGTTGCCCATAAAGTTCAGGGTCCACTTCTGGATTCTCTATTCTGTTCCACTGATCTATGTGTCTGTTTTTGTGCCAGTACCACACTGTCTTGATGACCACAGCTTTGTAGTACAACCTGAAATCTGGCATTGTGATGCCCCCAGATATGGTTTTCTTTTTTAAAATTCCCCTGGCTATTCGGGGTCTTTTCTGATTCCACACAAATCTTAAAATAATTTGTTCTAACTCTCTGAAGAAAGTCCATGGTATTTTGATAGGGATTGCATTAAACGTGTATATTGCCCTGGGTAACATTGACATTTTCACAATATTAATTCTGCCAATCCATGAGCATGGAATATTTTTCCATCTCTTTGTGTCTTCCTCAATTTCTTTCAGAAGTGTTCTATAGTTTTGAGGGTATAGATCCTTTACATCTTTGGTGAGGTTTATTCCTAGGTATCTTATGCTTTTGGGTGCAATTGTAAATGGGATTGACTCCTTAATTTCTCTTTCTTCAGTCTCATTGTTAGTGTATAGAAATGCCACTGACTTCTGGGCATTGATTTTGTATCCTGCCACGCTACCGAATTGCTGTATGAGTTCTAGCAATCTTGGGGTGGAGACTTTTGGGTTTTCTATGTAGAGTATCATGTCATCGGCGAAGAGGGAGAGTTTGACTTCTTCTTTGCCAATTTGAATGCCTTTAATGTCTTTTTGTTGTCTGATTGCTGAGGCTAGGACTTCCAGTACTATGTTGAATAGCAGTGGTGAGAGTGGACATCCCTGTCTTGTTCCTGATCTTAGGGGAAAGGCTCCCAGTGCTTCCCCATTGAGAATGATATTTGCTGTGGGCTTTTCATAGATGGCTTTTAAGATGTCGAGGAATGTTCCCTCTATCCCTACACTCTGAAGAGTTTTGATCAGGAATGGATGCTGTATTTTGTCAAATGCTTTCTCTGCATCCAATGAGAGGATCATATGGTTCTTGGTTTTTCTCTTGCTGATATGATGAATCACATTGATTGTTTTACGGGTGTTGAACCAGCCTTGTGTCCCAGGGATAAATCCTACTTGGTCATGGTGAATAATTGTCTTAATGTACTGTTGGATCCTATTGGCCAGTATCTTGTTGAGAATTTTTGCATCCATGTTCATCAGGGATATTGGTCTGTAATTCTCCTTTTTGGCGGGGTCTTTGTCTGGCTTTGGAATTAAGGTGATGCTGGCTTCATAGAACGAATTTGGAAGTACTCCATCTCTTTCTATCTTTCCAAACAGCTTTAGGAGAATAGGTATGATTTCTTCTTTAAACGTTTGATAAAATTCTCCTGGGAAGCCATCTGGCCCTGGACTCTTGTGTCTTGGGAGGTTTTTGATGACTGCTTCAATTTCCTCCCTGGTTATTGGCCTGTTCAGGTTTTCTATTTCTTCCTGTTCCAGTTTTGGTAGTTTGTGGCTTTCCAGGAATGCGTCCATTTCTTCTAGATTGCCTAATTTATTGGCGTATAGCTGTTCATAATAGGTTTTTAAAATCGTTTGTATTTCCTTGGTGTTGGTAGTGATCTCTCCTTTCTCATTCATGATTTTATTAATTTGAGTCTTCTCTCTCTTCTTTTTAATAAGGCTGGCTAATGGTTTATCTATCTTATTAATTCTTTCAAAGAACCAACTCCTGGTTCTGTTGATCTGTTCCACAGTTCTTCTGGTCTCGATTTCGTTGAGTTCTGCTCGAATCTTTATTAGCTCCCTTCTTCTCTTGGGTGTAGGATCTATTTGCTGTTTTTTCTCTAGCTCCTTTATGTGTAAGGTTAGCTTTTGTATTTGAGTTCTTTCCAGTTTTTGAATGGATGCTTGTATTGCGATGTATTTCCCCCTTAGGACTGCTTTTGCTGCATCCCAAAGATTTTGAACGGTTGTATCTTCATTCTCATTAGTTTCCATGAATCTTTTTAATTCTTCCTTAATTTCCTGGTTGACCCTTTTATCTTTTAGCAGGATGGTCCTTAACCTCCATGTGTTTGAGGTCCTTCCAAACTTCTTGTTGTGATTTAGTTCTAATTTCAAGGCATTATGGTCCGAGAATATGCAGGGGACAATCCCAATCTTTTGGTATCGGTTCAGACCCGATTTGTGACCCAATATGTGGTCTATTCTGGAGAAAGTTCCATGTGCGCTTGAGAAGAATGTGTATTCAGTTGAGTTTGGATGTAAAGTTCTGTAGATATCTGTGAAATCCATCTGGTCCAGTGTATCATTTAAAGCTCTCGTTTCTTTGGAGATGTTTTGCTTAGAAGACCTATCGAGTATAGAAAGAGCTAGGTTGAAGTCACCAAGTATAAGTGTATTATTATCTAAGTATTTCTTCACTTTGGTTAATAATTGATTTATATATTTGGCAGCTCCCACATTTGGAGCATATATATTGAGGATTGTTAAGTCCTCTTGTTGAATAGATCCTTTAAGTATGATATAGTGTCCCTCTTCATCTCTCACTACAGTCTTTGGGGTAAATTTTAGTTTATCTGATATAAGGATGGCTACCCCTGCTTTCTTTTGAGGACCATTCGAATGGTAAATGGTTCTCCAACCTTTTATTTTCAGGCTGTAGGTGTCCTTCTGTCTAAAATGAGTCTCTTGTAGACAGCAAATAGATGGGTCCTGCTTTTTTATCCAGTCTGAAACCCTGCGCCTTTTGATGGGGTCATTAAGCCCGTTCACATTCAGAGTTACTATTGAGAGATATGAGTTTAGTGTCATCATGATATCTATTCAGTCTTTGTTTTTGTGGACTGTTCCACTGAACTTCTTCTTAAAGGGGAATTTTAAGAGGCCCCCTTAAAATTTCTTGCAGAGCTGGTTTGGAGGTCACATATTCTTTTAGTTGCTGCCTGTCTTGGAAGCTCTTTATCTCTCCTTCCATTTTGAATGAGAGCCTTGCTGGATAAAGTATTCTTGGTTGCATGTTCTTTTCATTTAGGACCCTGAATATATCCTGCCAGCCCTTTCTGGCCTGCCAGGTCTCTGTGGAGAGGTCTGCTGTTACCCTAATACTCCTCCCCATAAAAGTCAGGGATTTCTTGTCTCTTGCTGCTTTAAGGATCTTCTCTTTATCTTTGGAATTTGCAAGCTTCACAATTAAATGTCGAGGTGTTGAACGGTTTTTATTGATTTTAGGGGGGGATCTCTCTATTTCCTGGATCTGAATGCCTGTTTCCCTTCCCAGATTAGGAAAGTTTTCAGCTAGAATTTGTTCAAATACATATTCTGGCCCTCTGTCCCTTTCGGCGCCCTCGGGAACCCCAATTAAACGTAGGTTTTTCTTCCTCAGGCTGTCGTTTATTTCCCTTAATCTATCTTCATGGTCTTTTAATTGTTTGTCTCTTTTTTCCTCAGTTTCCCTCTTTGCTATCAACTTGTCTTCTAGGTCACTCACTCGTTCTTCCACCTCGTTAACCCTCGTCGTTAGGACTTCTAGTTTGGATTGCATCTCATTCAATTGGTTTTTAATTTCTGCCTGATTAGCTCTAAATTCTGCAGTCATGAAGTCTCTTGAGTCCTTTATACTTTTTTCTAGAGCCACCAGTAGGTGTATAATAGTGCTTCTGAATTGGCTTTCTGACATTGAATTGTAATCCAGATTTTGTAACTCTGTGGGAGAGAGGACTGTTTCTGATTCTTTCTTTTGAGGTGAGGTTTTCCTTCTAGTCATTTTGCTCAGTGCAGAGTGGCCAAAAGCAAGTTGTATTGGGAAAAAGAGAAAAAGAGAGGAGAGAAAGAAGGAAAGAAAAGAGAAAGAAAAAAAAAAGGGAAGAAAAAGAAAAAAAAAAACGAAAAAAAAAAGAAGAAAAAGAGAAAGAAAAAGAAAGGAGAAAAAAAGGGGGTGGGGGAAGGAAACAAATCAAAAAGCAAAACAAAACAAAAACAAAAACAAAAACAAACAAACAAAAAAAGAACCACCGGGGAGTATCTTCTGATTCTGTGTTCTTTAAGTCCCTTGGCTTCTCCTGGAAGTTGTCCGTCTAGCTGGTGTTCTGGGGGAGGGGCCTGCTGTGCTGATTTTCAGGTGTTAGCAGTTGGGGGAGCTGCTGTGCCCCTGCCTGGTGCAGGGCTCAGTAGGGGTTGTTTACCCCGTGAGGCCGCAGGAGGAACAGCCCCAGTGGCGGGGCAGCTCTGGAAACCTGGATTCAGTCCCCGCAGTAACTCCAGAGCTCTCCGTCTGCAGGGCCTGGAGGCTCCGGGCGGGGCCGCTGATCTGCTCAGCTCGGGGCAGGAGCGTCCTTGCTGTCCTGGGCCCTCCCGGCCTCTGCCTGTCCCGGGGGAGGCCGGATCCTGGGCTGTGTCCCGGCGCCCTGTGCTCCGGAGCCTGCGCTGTTGGATTCGCGCTCCCGGGCCGCGCAGCCCCCTCCGCGGAGCTGCCGCCCAAGCCCCTCCGAGCTGCTCCCGGGGCCGCGCAGCCCCCTCCGCGGAGCCGCCGCCCGAGCCCCTTCAGCTGCTCCGGGTCCCGCCGGGTCCCGCCGTGCGCGCTGCAGCCCTTAGGGAGCTCGGCGCACTCTCCTGGGCGCGCAGTTGCTGTTACTGTCCCCGGGAGCCGGAGGGCATCCTCGCCCTCCTGGGTCCTGCTCCACCTCCCCGCGAGCCCCTTTCCGCCGGGAAGGTCGGTGCAGCTCCTGCTCCTCCGGGACGGGGCTCTCCTGTCCTGGGGACACTCGCCCCGGCCTCAGCCCGGCTCCTCGCGGGGCCCCTCCCCCTTGGAGGACTTTGTTTCTTTACTTCTTTTTCCCCGTCTTCCTACCTTGATAGATGCGCGAACTCTTCTCACTGTAGCATTCCAGCTGGTCTCTCTTTAAATCTCAGGCCGAATTCATAGATTTTCAGGATAATTTGAAGGTTTTCTAGGTAGTTTGGTGGAGACAGGTGATTTGGAGACCCTACTCTTCCGCCATCTTGCTCCTCCCCTCCCTCACCATGGATTTTGACAGCTGTTTTCACTGGGATTAGAATTCTGCATAGACTTTTTAAAAATACTATCAGAACTGTAAAGATGTTGCTCAAATGTTTCTCACTTGCATGATTTCTAATGAGAAAGCTGCTGTCATCTTTGTTCCTTGACATATAATGTGATCACGATGTGTTTTGGTGTAGTTTCTTTGTGTTTCTTGGGTTTTATATTTATTAAGGCTCTTGGACCTGTGGATTTATAGTTTTCACCAAATTTGAAAAAAAATTTGTCCCTTATTATTTACTTTTTTTTGTTTTCAAATATTTTATTTACTTATTCATGAGAAACAGAGAGAGAGGTAGAGACACAGGCAGAGGGAGAAGCAGGCTCCATGCAGGGAGCCCGACGTGGGACTCGATCCCGGGGCTCCAGGATCGCACCCTGGGCCAAAGGCAGTGCTAAACCACTGAGCCATCCGGGCTGCCCTGTCCCTTATTATTTAAAGTATTTTTCTGATCTTCGCCTTCCACCACCATCCCTGCATGGACTTAACTCACGTATAGTAACACATTTGAAATTGTCCCACAGTTCACTAATACCCTGTTAATTTTTTTGTTACTTCTCTTCCTTGTCTTATTTT
Organism: Canis lupus familiaris; assembly: GCF_011100685.1. Lineage (NCBI taxonomy): Eukaryota > Metazoa > Chordata > Mammalia > Carnivora > Canidae > Canis > Canis lupus. The sequence goes on from NC_049260.1 coordinate 82,882,480, forward strand.
GAATTGGCTTTATTGCTATGACTTCAAGTTGAACAATCTTTTCTTCTACAATATCTTATTTGCCATTCATCCTATCCAGTGTGCTTTTTCATCTCCAAAATTATTATTTTAATGTTTAGCAGTTCCATTTGTGTCATTTATATATATTCCCTTTCTCTAATTAACTTTTTAATATAAGTTATAAAAACTATTTAATGGCCATGTCTACTAATTGTATCATCTGAGTTACTTCTGGATAGATTCCCATTAATTTTACTCTTCATTATGGGTCATATTTCTGTTTTTTTTTTTTTTTTTGCATGCCTACTAATTTTTTATTTGGTTCCAGATATTGTGATTATAGCTTGTTGAATGTTGGATATTTTGTAATCTTATAAACATTCTTTAGTTTTTTTTATCCTAGAACACAGTTGAATTATTCAAAAGCTGTTCCTTTCAAATCTTGTTTGTAAGATTCCTTAGGTAAGTCTGAGTATTGCTCAGTTTAGGACTTATTTTCCCCAATACTGAGGCAAGATCCTTCTGAGTATTCTATCCAGTATCCCATAAATCTTGAGGTTTTTCATTCTGGATGATAGGAACATGTCCTACTTTTGCACCTGTAAGTACCAAGCACTGTTACCTCTAATCCTTTCAGGTGGTTTTTTCAATGGCCTCTGATAATTCCCTCCTAGGTTTGGTGTGATCAGTATTCTGCTGAATGCTCAGGGAGGACCCTCTCTACATCTCTAGAGTTCTCTGTGAAGATCCTTCCTCTATGGGATTACAGCTCATTAATTCTAGCTATCTCGGCCTCCTTGTACCTAGAGGTCCATTTCTTTCATTCAGGGGATTGGCTTAGATTTCCCAGCCTGCACCGTGGCCTGAAATTGTACTCAGGGTAGTAAATGTTTGGTGTCTTGAAAACCCTTGTTTCATATTTTGAAGGGTCGTTATTTTGTGGGGTTTTTTTTTTCAGATGGGAGAATAAATCTGGTCTATCTTGGCCAAAAGTGGAAGTCTTATATCTCATTTGTAATAATGATTTGGTGCCAGCTCCAGGTATATATTCACTATAATAGTACATCAAAATCATTCTAGAGGATTTTGTTTACTATGTGGTACATAAGGCTTTCAATGTGGGGTCTTCTGATATGTCTTTTGTAATATGGCCATTTGTGTTGGGATAAGTTGGTCTTTCGTCTCAGTTGTGATTTAGAAATTGGACTTTCGGATAAGATTTTTTTCTCATTAATTCTGGCAAGATAAAGTATTACTTTATCATAAGTGGGGAAAGTAGAAAATTGGTTTAAATTTCTAGATCCACAAAGCAAAATATCATGAGCACCATTGGTGTAATGAGAATTTCTTTTTTAAAAAAATATTTTATTTATTGATTCATGAAAGAGAGACACAGAGACACAGGCAGAGGGAGAAGTAGGCTCCATGCAGGGAGCCCTATGTGGGACTTGATATCGGGACCCCAGGATCATGCTCTGGGCTGAAGGCAGGTGCTAAACTGCTGAGCCACCCAGGGATCCCCTAATAAGAATTTCTTGGTGGAGTGGGACATGGAGGGAGAAGAGAAGATCCTCTTTTCAAATCCCATGTGGCAAACTCTCATTTTTCCATGGAGTATCATGGGTCATAAACTCTAGACTAGGAAGAAATATTTCCAATCATTTTATCCTATCTTCCTACCAGACTCCTTATCAGCACTTTAATAGCAAGGAAGGGTGATTAAAATAATTTCTCCAAGAGGAGCAGTGGGTGAATAGATGAATAGTTTGAAGCGTGGTAGGGCTTGATCTACACCATGTCTAAGATCCCTTGTAGTTCTAAGCCCAATTCCAGAATGTCAACTCTATACCAACCAAGAGTCAACTATAGTTTTCTAAGGTGCTATGGAACCAGATGAGAAACCCTGACAACTCCAATATTCACCAAGTAGCACTCTTACAGCCTCATAAAAAGACATGGTAGTCTTGCAAAAGAGGTTTTTTGCAGTATCTACATCTTGCATGGGTTGTTATTACTACTGTGTAACTCATGTGATATATTTAACTATAATTCCCAGCGCCATCTAAGCACCACCACTAATATTGCCCATCTTCCTAGAATGAGCATAATCCTAACTCACAGAAAGAAGAAAAAAATGAATAAAAAAAGCAAGGTCAGGTAGATGATTCCTAAACTGCTTTGGAGAAAGTTAAAAGAAATAGTAACAAAAATATGAGCACTAATATAGGCCTACATGTATTTAATTCCCTGAAAATGATGCAGAAAAGTGCAAAGATGTTGAAAAGCTTCTTGGAGTTACAGAATGAACTGTAAGTCTCACATTTTTCTGTAGACATTTAAGAACCTGCTTTCCATTGCAATATTTCATTGCTCCTTTTGTTATCAAAATGCTAATTCAGATTATTGCCAAATAGAAGACACTGTAATGGATATTCTGAGATTGAAAAATCAAGGAGGGGATTGCTTCTAGTTCAGTTCTATGGACCCAAATGTTTTAATAGTAAGTTAAACCAGTGTTCTCCTCTGTAGGTTCTTGGGACTTTATTATAAATAAGTTTCCTCCATTTATATAGCACACCACTGATGTTACTGACAAATTCCAATGTAACATGCAACAGTGGTTCCTAATTGCTTTAGCATTTATCATGCACAAGAGACAGGAGGAAAGTTGTCTCATTTTGTACAGCTCAGTTGCATTTCTTATCTCGGAAGTACACTTAAGCAGCAAAATGGGACTTAAGGTAGCTGCCTGAAAACCAGCGCCCATTAACATGCATGTCTTGGAAGAAAAATGAATTGGTTTTTCTCAAACAGAATACAGTTCAACCTCATTTTGTGCACTGATTTGGCATAATTTCTATTTTGCACATTTTATAAATTAGGGGTTCTGCTCTGGTTTACCAAATTCTCGTACTCATATTTTCCAGGTTCTGCCTTTGGGCAGTTTTGTTTTCAAAACATTAAAAAAAAGCATTTAGGTGTGTTTTCAAGATGCCTTTTGGTTCCAATTAGCACCTAGTAATATTTTTCTAAGCAGTCACTGGAGGTGCTTAACTAGTGTATACTTAGGCATGTTTTACCTGATAAGTCTTCTGGATAGATTTTATGCTTTAAAGAAACATACCACTTCACATTCTATAGTGAGCATGGGGGTACTATGTATGAGACCAGGGAAGTGGAGCAGCTGAAGTTCTGTTCAGACACTTTACAATGTAGATCTTTCCAGATAATGAGTTCTGCTTATTGTTAAAGCAGCCACACTAACTATGCCTACTGTTCGAGGAATTCAAGTCTCATTAAGATGTGAATCACCAAACAAGTATACAAAGATCATGTACTCTTGGTAAGCACAGATGTGTCCATGTCTTTGAGGGACTGTTTGGGATTAATAAAATACATTCTGGCTGTGTCCTGACAAATAAAGATTGCCTCTCCTAAAGTGAGAACTAGTGTTAGAGTTCATATATAATCTGTGACATTAAAATGTGGAAATGAATATATATAAAATTGGTGTTTTTAGATTTATCCTTTATTTGAGAGAAAGAATGTGCACACATGCACATGTGTGAGTGGGGGAGGGGCAGAGGGAGAGAATCTTAGAGCAGACTCCCTATTGAGCAGTAGCCTGATGATTGTCATGGGGGTGGGGCTTGAGCTCACATGCATGAGATCATGACCTGAGCTGAAACCAAGAGTCTGATGGTCAACAAACTAAGCCACCCAGATGCCCCAATATATAAATTGTTTTTTATGTATTTTTAAAAGATTTTATATATTTATTTGAGAGAGAGAAAGCATAAGTGGAGGGGAGGGGAGCAGGAGGTGCAGAGAGAGAGGGAGAAGCTGACTCCCCACTGAGCAGAGAGCCCGGGATCACGTCCTGAGCCAAAGGCAGGTGGTTAACCCACTGAGCCACCCAGGCGCCCCTATAAATTGTTTTTAAAGATGGTCTTGGGGATCCCTGGATGGCTCAGTGGTTTAGTGCCTGCCTTCGGCCCAGGGCGTGGTCCTGGAGTCCCAGGATTGAGTCCCATGTGGGGCTCCCTGCATGGAGCCTGCTTCTCTCTCTATGTCTCTGCCTCTCTCTGTGTGTCTCTCATGAATAAATAAATAAATAAATAAAAATCTTTATATAAAAAAAGATGGTCTCTGTTGTGGACACTTTCTTATGATAAAGGCAGTCTAATTACACCCTCCTGTTGTGGTATTCTTAAACACAACTCTGGAATATCGGTACGGTCAAGTTGCACAATGAACTCAATTGTCTGCAAATGTACAATATAGCTTGTGGATTATGCACATAGTGTGGGAACTGACTCCCTACTCAGTTCCCCATCTGACTCCACAGATCCCTCCTCCAATGCCCATTGATCCTTGGTCAAGTGTTGGTCCCAAAGTCTTACTAACTTTCACCACCCTTCTGTGTGGCAAGGGCAATTTGGTAAAGGAAACAATCAAGGAAGGCAATTATTTTTTTCTAGTGTTCCTTTAAATCTTTGGTTTCTGATAAGGCCAACAATTTACTAATATGTTCTTGATATTCGATCCACCCATACTTGTCTATTCCATTTGTGCAAAAATGTTTTCTGTTCATTGGTGTATTTTCTTTATACTCACATTTGCCTTCCTCGTGGTTAAAAATAGGTATATTTGACCCTTGAAAAATAGGCCTGAACTGGGCAGGTCCAGTTATACAGATTCTTTTTTTTTTACACAGATTCTTTTTAAAAATAAGTACACCACAGTACCATAAATGTGTTTTCTCTTCTTTATGAGTTTCTTAATAATATTTTCTTTTCTAAGGATACAGTATATAATACATATAACATACAAAATATGTGTTAATGGACTGTTTATGTCATCAGGGAGGCTTCCGGTCAACAGTAGGCTATTAGCTGTTAGCTTTCTGGAAGTCAGAAGTCATATGTGGATTTTAGACGGTGCAGAGTGTTGGGGCCCTGTGTTGTTCAAGGGTCAACTGTAAATAAAAAGAGTCGATGAAAGGGCAAGAGTAAGTGGCAAAGGAAGGGGACAAAAGAAAACTGTAAATCATTACCTCACCTCACTGAGTAGTCGATTCAGTATATAATTCATACATCATGGTCAGCATGAAAACTCTGATAAGTTGTACACTAATTCCACCACCAGATTTGGAGAATCAAGAGTTAATGTATTAACACCATTGGAAAGCCTCATTTTGTTTCTAAACTTTCTAAGCTTAATAACTTTTGCCCAAACCCAAAGTTATTCCAATGACTTTTCCTGAAAAATGCAGCCAGTGCTGCCACAGAACAAAAAAATACACTTAAAATGGAGTAGGGATGACGCTATTAAGAAAAATGAGTCTCCACACATAACTTTCATGGACACATTTATTGCGAGTAGCTCTATGGAAGGGCAAGTCAGATATATCTGTATATATATATATATAAACACTATACAAAGTTGCAAGTTTGTCTCCCAAAACTGCAAATGAGATGTTTACAAGGAAATGAGAGTCTAAGAGTATTTACAACGGAAGACAAAGCCAGAGCAACTCAAAAGCAGATCTTAAAGCAGAAACAGCAAATGTAATGAGCCACTGCAACTGTCAAGTTTTAGTTTTTACTGACCAAGTGACTTTGTCTGATACTAAATTAAATGTAGAGGTCACTCTCTCTCTCTCTCACACACACACACACAAATCGTTCCATCACTGTTTTTCCTGAACAGCAGCATAATCTGGCAGCTGGAAGGTACGTGATATGTTGGTACACATATTCCAAAAGGATTCTTCCAGCACAATACTGAATAAATTAGTTGTGTCTGTAAACTAAGAAGTAGTGTCAAAGAAACTGCATATTTGTTATGCTGTACCTGTGACTATTTGTACCTGTGACTGCTTGTGTGTACTGTTGTGTATGAGGTTTCCCATTTATTTATTCAGCAAGTGTTAACATCTGTGCTGTACCCTGTCTGCTGGCAGCCCCTGAACCTAATATACAAATAAAAGCAATATAGCATTTTCCCCCAAATCATCTTTTCTTCCCACAATTCTGAACGATTGTGACTTAAAACTTACTTGAAAATAAAAATGGTGACAGAAGGCTTGCAGAAAGGCTGCCTATGTAGAGAGTGCACTGTTACCATAATGGACAAAAGCCACACTGAATTATTCAGTTAGGTGGGGAAAAGAGAAGAGTCTGAAAGGAACTGACGAAACTCACTGCTCTTGCAGTCCCCAGGCACTCCTTCATCGACTGGGGACTGCAGCTCCATCCTCTCCTCAGCGCCATTCTCAAGGGAAAAAAAGAGCCCCCTCCATCCCTCTGGTTGGTAGGCAAGGAAAAACAACAAAAGTCAACTCGGTTCTGCAAAAAAGTTAATGTAGCCACATGTACTAGAAGCCGGCTTGAAGATAGGAGTACACACTCAAAGATGTCAAAATCGAGTAGCAAAGAACTTCAGGTCAATATTACACTACTGCAAAGTGGCACATTAAATGCGAAGCGATTTGTTTTTTTTGTTAACAGAGTTACAGACAACAGGTACACCTACAATCACATGTACACAGGTACACGAAGGTGTGCATCCACACGCATGTGTGCACGCGCACACACTAGCACTTGCACAACTATATGGACACTCACACCCATCTGTGATATGGTGAGGTTTGCCAGTGACGGCACAAGTGGTGAGTTGTGTGCCACCACGTAACAAAGCTCTAAGCAAGCTTCAAGACCTTTGTACCTATCTTCTGTGATCACCACCTGTTATTGTCATGTTCTCAAAGGTCCAGGTTCCTAAAATCTTAATTCAGTTTCCATCAGAGGCAAGCAAAAACAGGAGGAGGAAGCTTGCTCTGATTTTTTAAAAAAATTTTTGACACATCTTATAGAGGCTCATTATCCAAAGGAAAACAAGACCTTATAAGAGGTTCTTTTTGGCTTGTTTTACTCCGAATATTGATTGATGCATATACACTAATTTCTTGAATATGGGAAACTGATTTCTTTATAGGAGCCCTGGGCATAGGAGGGAAAATATGGGTCCAGCAGAGAGCCAGCGATAGGGGAAGAATGGGGGGGAGGGGAGGTCACTCGGGGCGGGGCAGAGGGGGAGGGGGAGGCCCAGAGAGGCAGAGACAGGCTTTGTGAGGAAGCTTGGAATAACTTTGCTTCTTTAAGGTGAAAAATGTAGGTTTCAAAAGTAAAAAAAAATGGTTTTGGAAATGCTCAATTGATTTGCAGGCAGAACATTGCAGTATTATGTGTGAGCAGATAATCTGTTCCCTGGTTCTGCCTTTTTTAAAGAGTTGAAAATGTTCATTCAAGATATAAGTTCAGTTGACATTTAATGCGGACAGAATGTTATAGTTTTGTTAATGAGCAAAAACTGAGACAATCTGCCCTTTGGTCCTGTCTTTTTAAGATATTGAATATGTCCCATCAAGGTATCAGTCCAGTTAACATTTAACTCCTTGATCAAGAAATGTTTTATGTATGTACTACTCAGAAGAAAGATTCCAGATCATACCTATGTTCTCATGAACATAACTTCTTTCTTTTTCTGCTCCTGTTTAAAGGGTTTTCAGCTTCGAAACTAAATCTAAGTATCATATGTTGGTAAAACTGGTGTTGGCCACATTTACACATATGTAAGTAACTTTTTTTAAAAAAAGGGAAAGGAAAGAGTTATGAGAGGCTTCCTTTTATAGTGTTTGTTTCCTTTCAAAGAGACTTGCCGGGTTGGGGGAGAGGAAAGCAGAAAATAAAAACAAAGTATAGTGTGAATTTCTTGGTTCAAAATTACTTGATCCATAAGGCAGCAGTACGAATGATCAGTGTTAGGATCATTCACCTGCCAGCATCCATTTGTCGGCTTTTAGAAATTCAGGCTGTTTTCTATTCAGAAGCCTGTGAATTTTCTTTCTTTTCGGCAGATCTGGAGTAGACAAAGATGAAACTCATCATTTTTCTTCTAAAATGTGTTTTTTTGTGGCAATGTAATCACTCTGAGGGGAAAAAAGATGACAAAACAAAAAGTTACTTTCGGAATTAAAGTGCAAAGTGCTTCCCCCACCCCCACCCCCACCCCCACCCCGCCCCGTTCTAAAATGAAACAAAATCAAACTGGTGGTTTTGGAGAGCTGCATGGAGGAGACTGGCTTGGCGCGGACATGCCCAACTGTGCCAGCCACCTTTGACGCACACTAGCTCCGAGCCCCCGCAAAAGTGCAAGGACCGGTCCTCCTTTTGCCCTCAGGCTGTCACTATGACATTTCTGGTGGATGGCAACTTTGTTTGCGCCTGCCCTATTCTATTGCCTCCCCGTGGGGTCAGCAAGTGAGCCAAGGGCACTGGGCGGACAAAGATAATTTTTTTCTTCGCCTGCATGCTTGACTGTGCCCTCACCAGATTATGGGGCACAAGTCAAAGGACTTAAGAGTAGCCTTGGTGAGAATCTCCAAGCTTGGTCTCTGAATTTCTTCGAAAAGAGCAAAGTCATATCTGTAAAGGAGATCTGGTGGAAATCCTCATCTGGCTAATAAAAAGCAGGTCTGGTATTACTCTCTTGGCCTTCTGCTTATTGAGAGGGTGCCTAATGGGACTGAGGCAAGAGCAAGGGGGTCTGGTACATTGAAGAAGGCACTAGACTGGAGAGGGGATGGATGGGGATAAATGATTAGGAAACTGATGACGGGATGTTAGTGTTCCTTTAAGATCAGGCCACATCAAAGGATTATACATTGTTTTATTACAACCAATCTCAAAGAATCTGGAGGAAAGCATCCCCCAGGGTAGGCTTGGGAGTACAAGGTCTGGTATTAAAGCAGCAGTATACAATATAACTATTTATTCTTCCAGCAGAGGTTTTAAAAATGTAACAAACTTGCAGGTGGATGAAGCATCAAATGTCTCCATCACCCCTTCCACCTACTTGTAGCTATTTCTCATAACTCATTATATAGGGCTGTTTACCCACATTGAAAGGTGTTTTAAAAATACCCTAAGATATTAAGTTTTCCAGTCAGCACTGAGTTTAGGAAATTTTAGGCTCCATGGATCTATCAAGTTTACACAAGACGAAAGGCATCTATGTAAGTTACCCATGAGAGTGCACATAAGCATGCAATTATCTGCTGCAAAATGGGCATCAGTGCATTTTGCATAAATATCAGCTAGATACTCTGAACAGAAATTTAAGGCTCGAAAGGATCTCACCTAATTTAGTCTGCAACTTTGTTTTAATATAAAAACATGTTCCTATATTCCACACTGCATTACTTAAAGGGGATTTCTTACTAACCATTATAATGCGCCACATTTCATATCTTTTCTAGAAACATCCACATTAAGCCTCATATGACTACCACATCAACAATTATACTAAGCCCGAAATTAGGGGCATTTGTTACTATTTAAGTTGTTCTATGTTCTTCTTTGCTCTTGTTTAAACGAGACTCGACTAAAAAATTGAATCGTATTTCATATGCTCTGGTAACACCTACACCAGCACTGAATGAATGCTTGATAACATACTAAAACCTAGAAAATAATGGTGGGACTTCAAGTTTACATCATAAATGTATTTGTCAACTCCTGATTAACTATGCTAGTAGAAATGAATAATGCTATCCAAAACAAGATAATCCCAAAATAATTTAAATTTGCTTTTGAAATGCATTATGGGAACTTGAGCCACAGATTTACCTTTATAATCCTGTTTTACTTAGGCCAATATTAAAATGAGTTTACATTCCCTGAGCACATTCCAAAGAACAGCAGAAGGAAGGAACTCTGAATCTTGCTGGGTGGCAAAGGAAAGCAATTCAGGATTAAAACGCCACCAGAAGCACTGCGAAATGAGTATCAAAGGGCTGAAAATCTTCATTCCGTCTCTAGTTCATTTTTTCCCCTTTGGTCTCTTGTTCATTTTGATGTCATTTTACCACCAGAAAGGGAACCGGTGAAGTTTTTAATAATGTGGCATGTTTTCGATATGTTATTGCCACTCGATACTGACAGGTTACAAATGATTACCTTATTGGATCGTCTTACTTTCTCATTAATCAACGATCTTTTTTGATGATGAGTTAGTTCCACCCTTTTAATGGGAGGTATGGCCTTCAAGTATTTTTTTTTCTCTGAAAGGGAGAAAAGCTCATTGGACTCCAATGGGTCAAAACATTTTCCAACTCCTGCCCCTCCCAAACCTGGCAAGTGTTATTTTTTCTTCTTGAAAACAAATGAAGTAAACTTTTCTGTTTCAATTTGTATAATGCTATAAACCTGAACATTAATCTTTAATATACTAATAAAGCACACATGACTTCAATATCCCTGGAAATTTGTCAGGCAAGCCAAGAAAGCAGTTCCTCCAGGGCATTCCAGACCTCTTTATACGAATCATAAACATGCCTCTATTAAGGTTTGAAGTCCAAAGCACCAATGGTTCCTCTGTCCAGAGAAAGCCAAAACTATAACAATATATCCAGTTATTCTCTCTTTCTCTTTCCACTCTCCCCGATCTCATTGCTTCACTTATCTTTTCAACCCCAATTTTTCCTAGAACTCAAAAAACCATTTGCCACCTTCTTAGGAAATTCCTCATTCTGCTTTATTAGTCAACATGCCATCCCTGCAATCAACTGGTGATTGCATAAACAGGAGCCACCAAGCAAAGTGTCCAAGGCAAACAGATGAAAGGAAATTAAGAGAAATGGAGGCGTATACCCCCCAAATGAATGTACAATAATACAATGATATTTTTTTGCTGAATGTTGCCTCTGGCTTATATATAGTTTTTTTTCCCTCCCCAATAAGAACAGATCATCACACCTTTCTGTGCGCTGTGAGCATACAGGAAGGTGATTCTCTAGGAGTTGATTTAAAAAAAAAAAAAGCTAAGTGTTATCCCTCAAGGGTGAAAAACTGGCAATAACTGCTGCTAGTCTTTGCAACACCAATCGTACCAGGCTATTGTCTCCTTACTAAACTAGGAGAGCAAATGCTTCTCCCCATGGGGGCAATGGTTTTGTTACAGAATAGTCAAAAGAATCTCTAAGGGAAAGTGATGAGACTTGTAACCCTCTCATCTCCTCAAAGGACAGTTTGATCGTTGCACACCTGCCAGTCACTTCCAGGCCCTGGACCATGCATCCATGTTCATTCTAGTTTTGATTATCTGGATACAAACTATTTGGGGATTTTTATCTCAGGTCAGCTTCTCTATTACCTCCCAACACACGCTTTGCTGCCTAGTTACTGCAGACTTGAAGAATGCAAGTTACTAGAATTCTAATATAGGCGGTCTCCAATTCACAAAAGAGACATACATATTCCAAGGCTCATTGTTTGAGACTCAAAATAAATTATCCCACAGAAGCCATATTATAAATAAATGGTGGATAGGTTTGTAGGTTCATCTGCACATGTCTATATTAACCTATGCAGTTCTTCAAGGAACAGAAGAACTGCTTTGCCTATACCCAGCCATCACTTACAACCTCTTTTCTATGGGCAGATATATTTGGAGCTTCCATTTAAGACCCTGGGGAAAATCTCTTTCTAAACCATGGCAATAGGAAGGGTGTCCCCCTAAGCCCAAGTGGCTGGGATAACTGGGAAGCAGGTGGGCTCTGAAGGTAAGGGCAGTGCTGGTATGCCTTTGAGGCTGGAGGTGCAATTTTGAAAAATCAGGAGTTAAAAATCATATTTACTGGTTAGACTTCCAATGCCCCGGGGGTGCATGTGTGAATAATTTTCCAGATGGGTTTAGAGATAGACCTCATTGATATTCTCTCTAAGGTTCAGGTCTACAAGTAGAAAATTAGTAATGACAGAAAGGCAAATTATAGAAAGTGTGAAAACTAGCTAAAGTGACTACAATTTAGGGGGAATTGGATATTCAGTAAATCCAGAAGGTCTGGCCAGCATCAGACATATTGTGGTCAATCCAACCATGAAAATAGCTTTAAACGCTGGCCCAGCTGCCTCTGTGCCAACAAGTGAGAGCAGAGTGGGCAGCACAGCCTTGGACCTGCAAAACAAGGAGCCCTTCAAGGAAGGCTGTTCCTGTAAGTAAGCCCGAACAAGCAACATCCAGGGGAGGAGTGAGTCCTCTGTGGGCCCTGCAAGAATCCCAGAGGGGTCCTCACCTTTTCAGCCAGAGAGAGATCAGGAAATGATACGGTCTCCTAAAATTAGGGATACAGATATGGCAAAAGGCACAAAAGGCACGTGAGGGCAAGACCCACACAGTACAACCGATGCACCCGTAGCCCATGAGAAAGGGGTGTCATGAAGCAAGTGAAAAAATAGTAACTTTCTCATTTCACTAAGTATTTAAGTACATGTTTTCCAGTAATTCTAAAAGGAATTAAGTTCTTAACCAGAAATTGTAAGGTACCCTCTTGGGGTGCCTGGGCCGGGGGTGGGGTGGGGTGGGGTGGGATGGGGGATAAGGCTCAGTTGGTTAAGCTTCTGCATTTCGCTCTGGTCTTGATCTCAAGCCCCCACATAGGGCTCCCTGCTTCTCCCTCTCCCTCTGCCCCTCCCCTGCTCCTGTTCTCTCTCTCTCTCAAAATCTTTAAAAAAAGAAATTACAAGGTATCCTCAAAAAGAATGTTACCTTCAATAGGATAGATGTCTACCTTTGAAAAACTCTTTAAAAATTCCTATTTCTCCAGAGTTCAGCCTCCATTTCCAGAAGAAGATGGAAATAGACCTGTAGCTACATGACCAATAACCAAGGCAGAATTGCTGGAGAATATGTTTTAAGTTCATATGGCAAGCACAGTATCTTGGTAATGTTATCAATAGCTTTAAAATTAGCAAGCTGATAGTCGTGTTAAAAGCTGAATGTATTGCAATGTATTCATTTCGCTATTATAAAAGATATCCTTTTTAATTTCTCATTTCTCACTCAGGACCAAGCAATGTTTTTCAGTGAATGATCCTAACTATCTAAGAGCCTGGCAGCACCTCTTAGACAAAACATACTGCAGGCTTTAATTAAGCATTTTACAAAAGCTATTTTCCAATACTGCCAATAAAATGTCTGGGCTATTTTTACATGTCTTAAAGCATTTTTTTAAAAAGGTGCTAAGAAAATGAATTTAATTTTAAACAGGGATTTTTAAGTCCCGAGGATTTGATTTTCAGGGCTTCTAAAATCTATCTGCCTGACTGCCAAAAGCAAATTTGCTTTTTAAACAAATGAAGAGTACCTATTTCTACCATCCTTTTGCTTCCACCTGCCTCGCCTTATCCTCCTTTGCCCACTGTGACGGTTTAGATTAGAAAATCAGATTTGGTACAAATGGAAAAATGAAATTAAGAGATTTCTGGTGGTAACTGGCAAATGCCAATGGATTGTTAGGAAAACCAAAGATATCTGACTTCAGTTAAGGACATGACTATTAGTGGGAGTTTAGTGAATGCACCCCCCTCTCTTTCCTTTCCTTTCAGGGTTTCCGTGGGATCCAAATAGCTACACAGGCTATTTCTGTTGAGGAGGTAAAGATTAGCACACTCCTCCCCAAAGCAGATTTAAAACATTCAATTCCAGTACAGGTCAAATTCTTTTTTATTCAAGGAGCTATGGCAAACAGTTCAATGCAATGAAAATTACCCATGCTCTGGCAGATGGTTCACAGCTATAACACTCTGAATGAATTACTACCTCCCACCACCATCCCACCACCACCCCACCACCAAAAATGCTACTATTAAATTCAAGAAAACTTGTAATTTTTTCAACCTTTGCCTACATAATAATCTTTCATCAATAGGAAAAAACAGACTGACCATCTGATGAAAGGACAGTGTAATGTGCTGGGTGGAGTACTGGGCTCGAAATCAGATGTACAAGGTTTGATTTTCAGCTCTGTCACTTACCTCTTTGGCCATGGGAAAATTCTCAACAGCAGCTTCAATTCCAGTACCTACTATCCTCCTCCCCACCATGTGAATGTGTTTTGCAAATTACAAGGCAGCATACAACTGTTAAACATTCCCTTAGTCAACAAGCTGACAGGTTAACAACAGTCGTTCTTTTTTACATCACACACAATATTGTTTTCTCCATGTACTGGTCACTCTCATCTATCCTAACATGAAGATTTTTGTGTCATTCTAAAGAAGCCTGAGTTTGTTCCCCCAAACAGCTGCCTTCCGATGACTGTAGAGGATTCTGGTTCATTTTTGGCAATCTGGGAGAGGAAAGGAAAGCAAGAGATCTTGTTTATGTCTTTATGCACGTGTGATATTCTGCTGTGTTAAAGTCCTAGTCTTTGTCTAAAGATGTTTGCTAGTGCCTGAAATTTTCACCCTGGAAGCATCACTCTTAGAATGAATGTAAACTCATAGTCCCTGCCAACGACTTCAGTTAACTTTAATTGAGCAAAGTCCCCTTTAATTGTTATAGGTCACATACCTCTACTCCAAATGACTGTCCCATTTTTTTTTCCAGGGGGTGGGGGTAAATGTTGCCTAAAATAAGTGACCCATCAATGGTGACTGAAAAATCTCTGCTGTATGGAGATTTTATTCTAGTAATTTATAGTAAATAAGTCCAATGCCACAAAAGCAATTACTTCTCAGCACCTATAATTTATAGCAAGATGATTAGGCAGTAGCACACTGAAAAGAAAAGATGCTTATACCTCCTTCATGTTAATAACAGTGTCAAACATTTCAAAGGTAGTTACTAGGGATTTATTTACTTATTTAATTAATTTATTTTTGCTTTCTAATACCAAATGCTATCTTAACATGACTAATTTGCCTGATCGATTCTCTCACCCCTTCTAGAGTTGCTCTTACCCTTCTATCTCTGGAGTGGAAAAATCTGAATTCTTCAAACTACAAATTCTGTCTCAGGTGCAGCAGTAAAAGAGGCAACATGAGTCAAGAGTCAGAACCAAATAAGAAAGGAGATTCTCGGGCAGCCCAGGTGGCTCAGCGGTTTAGCGCCACTTTCAGCCCTGGGCCAGATCCTGGAGTCCTGGGATCGAGTCCCACGTCAGGCTCCCTACATGGAGCCTGCTTCTCCCTCTGCCTGTATCTCTGCTTCTCTCTCTCTCTCTCTGTGTGTGTGTCTCATAAATAAATAAATTAAAAAAATAAAAGTTAAAAAAAAAAGGAGATTCTCCTCCTAAAGGCAACTGCTTACAGCCCATGCTGTTAAAATGTGAGGACTCTGCCCTTTGAACATTATGTAATTTATTTAAGAAGTCAAGGCTAGGTTACATTTCTGGGTATTTCTAATGGTCTTGAACAAATGGCTTCAAAGTACTTACTCATGTGCAATATAATTGTAGGCAAATGAAAATGTGTCTTAATTTTGTGTTACATGAATAAAGCTATCTTGTCCCACTTCCTGTGACTTGTGATGAACAGATCCCAACTGTAGAGACCTCAACCCTGAACAACCACGTAAACCATTTTAAATGAAAGTAAACACTAACAGGAAAAGCGGGATTTAAAGACATAGAATTTTGTGCCTCTACAAGTAATAAAAACAGTAACAGTGACAACGATGATGTTTATCTAATAATTCATGTACCACACTTACTAGGTGCCAGGCACTGTTCTAAGCGCTTGCCATCAAGTAAAACTACCCTTTGAGATACATAGCTCCCAATAAAGACTATGTCTTTGTTCCTTTGTGAAAAGTTTTTTCTCCTCTAACATGACATATATATGTATATATATGAGATAAATATATACATTCATATTTAATATGGGTATGAATATGAAGAGAGATCAGAAATGGGTTAAAATTATTCTATACCTTTAGAGTAAAATAACAACAAGAAACAAAAATCCCAAACCTATCAGAATTATCTGACCCATTCTCAGAACTTCACAGACAACACTCTACCACATGAGTTTCCATTAAAATGGAAACCAAAGTCATTTCCTGCAATATGTTCTTTCTGTATATCTTTCCTTTTATACTGATCTCCACAAATGATGTGCCTGAGTCACCATCAGGACCAATCACTTTTGCAGGAACCTAAATCACCAGTTTAAACTGTGGAAACTTTGATCCAGTGTTAATCTAATCACAAAATAAAAATATATTTGTAAAGTGCCCTCAGGTCCCAATGCTTCCATGCCCATTCTCTTATTTTAACCCAAGCACCTTCCTGTAAGACACAGCCTCCTTGCTCTAGTTACTCAACAAAGTCAGGAATTTCCTCAATGAGCAATAGATTTAGAAAACACGAAATCTCTGAAATAGCTACAAAGGCATTTGAAGTTATCTCTAAGTCAGTGACCTAGGCTAAAATAATACTTGGATCTAGATAATCCTTGGGAAGTCAGGGTTGGCTGCAGGAACAAGATTTCGCTAATTGCAATCTCTGTTTAAACAAAGGGTATGGAGAAGTATAGGCAGATGTCTCTGAAAACTTGTCCTTTCCAGAGAACCACAGGGAAATAGGCAGCTCTGGCACACTTCCATCAGTATCACAAGCTGTAGCTTCAGCCATTGGGTTCAAGCAATAGCTTGGGACCAATTTTCAGATGCCTTTTACAGAATAAAACAGATCTGTTCCTGAAAAGGTGATTGTGAATTAAATTCTTGAAACCAGAATGACACATTTTGAGTGCATGGCTCTGGCAGTAGTGGTGATCTCATTTGTGTGTGTGTGTGTGTGTGTGTGTGTGTGTGTGTGTGTGTTAGGGAGGTCAAAATTTAAAGGAGATCTGAACTGAATCCTCTGGCAAGCCAAAGTAGCCCTGTGTCTTCTTAATGATCCCTCTCTAATGCGTCCTTGCTGCAAATGTGTGTTTTTGTATGGCAAGTTTTCTAAAGCAGGGGGAGTGGGGGAGGGTGGCTACACCTGCACTAAACAGGGAGCTTGTTAGGTGACTGTTGTGATCAGTCCCCGACTTGTTCTGCCTGATCAAGCACAGTGGGCAGAGATCCAATCACAAAGGCATTCCACAAAGCAAGCAAAGCAAAAATCTCCACTAAACTGACCTACTGGAATGAAAACTGCTGGGGTCCATCCCTTTCCTTCAGTGGGAAAGCAGCTCATTCTACTGACAAGGGAAGGCACAGACTATGGAGACATCAGCTTCAGAAATCATTTCTTGAGAATGTGTGCAGATGCGCTGATATCAACATTGCATAATGTACACAGTTAGATTTACTCAAAAGTTGTCCTTTCAAGTGTGACAGCTCCTACTCTTCCTTAGTGCTTCCTTTGGACAAGTAACCCTTTAAAAAAGAACCTTCCCCTGTTCCAGGGTAGGCTGCCCCTGGGGTCAGGTCGTCCTCTAGCCTTATTATCTTGCTTTACTGGATTTCCCAGAAGACACACCAATTAGAAGTTTTCATTGCTTTTTAAACCTTTCAAGCAATAGTCATACCCATTATCAAGTTGTCACCATTCCCTTTTTTTTGGGGGGGGGCGAGATACATGAAGAAAATGAGGCACAGTGAAGGTGACTTGCCTGTCACTACTAGTGACAGGGAACGGACACTCAAGGTTTCTGGCAATGTATCCTGTGTAAAAACAAAACAAATCAACAGGACAACACATTCCAGAGCCAAACACTGTCTCTTTTAATCACCTGTTGTTTCAGATTATTGACGTTCTGTGCCCTTCCAGACTTTCAGGCTAACAACAGAGATTGAATCTTCTGGGGGAAATCAGGGCAAACTAGCATCACCATGACTAGTTTTTAAAAAGTAACAATGACTGCTTTTTTAAAAAGTAACTTGCTGAGAGGAAAGTCTACCTCCCCCAGAAGCTACAGTCGATTATCACTGCTTAATATTCTGAGCTCTTACCAAAATTCTTGTAATAAAATATGGGCATCGCTAGCAAAGTGGCTTTTACCTGTTGATTCGAAAAGGAGTTGATGGGATCCAATCTAGGGTGTCTTGTTTGCATAAGTCATTAAGTGTTAGAGAAGGAGGTCTGAAAGCATCCCATGCTCTCTCTCTCTCTCTCTATATATATATCCTAAAAAGCCTCACCGTTGTTTAAATGATAGTCATGGCTTCCCACCCCCCCCGCCCTGCCCCCAGAAAAACTGATGATTGGATCAAAACTTAAATTCCTGCAAAGATCACAAGGTATAACGTGAAAATTGAAAATGTGCTTTTCATGCTAAACAGGCACCGGTTAATGAAATGTTAACCCACTTCTTCCTAATGCCCTAGCCTTCGACTCGTTAAGCAATGACCATTAACGCGGGGAAGTGAATTCTCAGACCACCCACCTCTGCGGGGAGAGTCAGACTTCTTGTTGTCAGGTCTGGCAAAGTCCATTCTCACGTAGGTATCGTCGTCGTCGTCGTCGTCGTTGTCAGAAACCTGTTGCTCAGGGGGACTCGGCACCGGGCGGCGAGGCGGCGGTGGCGGCGGCGGCGGGGAGACGGCCGCTGTGGCCCAGTTCTCACCTCCAGCCAAGTCTGCAGATGGGTGCCGGGCTCTCGGGTTCGAGCCAGCGGCCACGGCTTGGGTCCCCCGCACCGCGGCGGCGGCGGCGGCTGCCGAGCCTGCAACAGGTTGGAACCAGCGGACGGAGGCGGAGTCAAACCCAGCAGCGGCCTCCAAGCCCCTGGCGGCTGCACCGATGCCCGGGGCCGCGGCGAGGGCGGAGGCGGCGGCTAACGCCCGGCCCAAAGCTAAGGCCGGCGCGGCGGCGGAGGCGGCGGCGGCGGCTGCGGCGGCCGAGGCAAGGGAGGCGGGGAGGTCTCTCTCGAGACTGTCGGTGGGGAAAGCCGAGACCGCCGCCCGGGCGGACGGAAAGAAACTCTGCGAACGGTCTTGCGGGCGCCTCCGCTCCAGCTGTTGTTCTTCCTGCAGCAGCCTGGCTACAGGTGGCGGTTCGGAGCAGCGGCTGGGGGAGAGAGAAATGTCCATACAGCACTCGGAAAAGGGGTCAACCACATAGATTCGACCTGTTTCCGCGTCATAGCGGATGGCGCTGTCACCGAAAGGCACGGCCGGTGTCATTGCTGGGTTGAAAATCACTTCGATGTAGTCACCCTCTTCCTCACTGGCACTGCCACCTGTGGCGCTGGGAGGAAGAGGCACGAGTGGCCACCTAGCACCTTCCAGGAAAAGGGGGTTGGCACCTGGAATAGCTCTGAAAAGATGCGAGAAGTTTTGTGCCGGGTGTGGAAATAGCACTTCGAACTCAACGTTCACATAGTGAGAAAAGGCTGACGGTCTGGGGCCAGCCATGATCCCCCATGAACCGGGCAGTCCTTGAATAAAGGGGGCTGGCATATTGCTCCCGCTTTTAGTGAAGTCAATGTTGACGTAGACACTAGAGCTGTCAGCTTCTCTCTGCGCACGTGTGGGCTTCTGTGATTTGGGCTTGATTTTATTTCCTTTTGTAATAAAAGAGAGACGGTTGGGTCTTTTGGCCTTGTTCTTGGGGGGCCCATTATCTGAAGGCTTCCAGCATGTCCCCCCATCCCTAGGCTTTGAGAATGACCCCTCCACTGGAGGCTTTGAAACTGCATGTTTGGGGCCCCAGTTAGACGTGGGTGCCTTGTCCAGGCTATTTCCCAAGAATTTTCCAGGTAACATTGGTACATACTCACTGTGGTCACTCCGTCCCAATGGGGAGCCCTGAAAAGGATTTGGCAGAGAGAAGTAGGAGCTCCAGCTTTTAGAGGAAGAGCCGCCCTGAGGATTTCTGGGGTTTTTTGGAATTGCACCGGCTCCAGGAGCCATAAACATATAGTCACTCTCACTGTCATTGTCCTTTGACTCATCCTCCTTCTCGGGATCTGGCTCTTTCTGGGCACTTGGGGCTGGTGGTGGGCTCATCCTAGGAAACATCATCATGTACCCCCTTGAATCTTCGAAAGGTGATCGAGAGTGGTGTTTTGAAGCAGAGAAGTTTTGGGGAGCCATTGGCATATAATCGCTAGAGCTTGCAAGAGGGGCAGCCACCCCTGGCCTCATTGGCACATAGGGGTCATCCTCATCTTCATCAAAAGCCCTGGCTCTGAGGGGGCCCCGAGCTGCACCTTCTGGGCTGTCTGCCTTGTCCTTGACCTCTTTGGCCTCCTTGCGATCTTTCTGGGCTCCTCTGTCGGCACAAAAATAAAGTCGGAACCTTCCCCCAGACTTCCCTTTACCACCAGTTGCTCCCGCTGGTGGGGGTGGGGGTGGAGGAGGTGGAGGTGGTGGCATCTGCTGCTGCTTGCTTTGAGTTAGTTTGCCAAAGTAGGATCTTTTCTTCAGAGATTTTCCACGGTCACCACTGCCATCGGAAGTCTTCCCACCTCCTGAGCCTTTGCCCCCTCCAGAGTTCTTGCCACGGCGGGAGCCATGGCCATCGCCCGGTCCCTGCCCATCGCCTGAGCCGTGTCCACCTCCGGCTCCCTGGCCGCCGCCAGAGCCGTGTCCACCTGCAGTGCCTTGGCCAGCTCCTGAACGTTGGTTTCCTCCCATACCCTGGCCCCCTGAGCCCTGGCCACCGCTAGAGTCCTGGCCACCTCCAGAGCCCTGCCCCCCACCTGAGCACTGGTTTCCCCCTGAACTCTGGCTACTGGAGCCTTGGCCACTTGCGCCCTGGCCACCTCCGGAGCCCCGGCCATTTCCCGAGCCCCAATTGTTCATGGGCATGTAGTCACCTCCGTTTCCTTCCTGTCCCTCTTGGCCCTGAGGACTCCCTTCATCCCCAGAGTTGCCAGAGCCAGAAGCTTCAGGAGACAGGCAAGCTCTGTCGTTCGGGACTTCGGCGGGATGCGGGACACGCACCGGGCTGGGCGGGAGGCGGCGGCAAAGGCTGGCTGGAACCGAAATCGCTCTCCTGGAGCGGCGCGCTCTGGGCAGGTGCAGTCTTCCTCGCCTGGAGGGGAGCACAGGTTCGCTGGGTGTCATGTAGCGCCTGGCGAGGAGCATCTCGTCTTCCCCGTCCCCGATGGCCCTGAGGTGGCAAAACTGCTCAAAGCGGGACCTTCTCAGCCAGCCACCGGGCTCACGCGGCAGCGTGTCCAGGTGCCTCCTAGTGGACAGCAGGGTTAACAGGTGGGCGCCGATGCTGATGCTGTAGCTGCGGCAGCGGGCTCTGTATTCGTCTGCGCACAGGGCTCTCATCTTCTCCAAAAACAACTCGTGCATGTTTTGGGCCACTACACAGTCATCGACCTGCATCCAGAGCTCCCCGGGACCAATGACGGTGGACCTACCGACCTCCAAGAAGAAGTACTGCTCTGAGTGCCCGCAGCGACGGATGCTCAGGAGCTGGACGACCACGCTGGCCACCTCGGTATTCAGCCTCACGAACAGCACCTCCTCGTCGGTAAGACAAAGCCGGAACACGCCGCTCAGCTCTTTTCGGTGCCCCAGCCCCCTGGGCTTGACTATTACCTGCCACACATCTTTGTAGAAGGGTGGCTCCGCCGCCGCTGCAGCCGCCAGCGCGGTCGGCTCTCCATCCGGCTGCGCGCCGGGCGTGCCGCAGCGGCGGCGCTTGCTCTCGAGGATGAGGCGGCTGAGCAGCAAGTACCAGCTCTCCTGCTCCGACTCGTTCTCGGCCACCATGGCGAAGTACTCGTCCTGGGTGAAGAGGGCGATGAGGTGGCGGTACCTGGCATCGGCTCGCTGGCTCACGGAGAAGCACTGGTACAGGGTGATCACGCGTCGCGGCGGGATGAGCGCGGGGACCGCGGCGCCAGAGGCGGCCGCCGCAGCCGCAGCCGCCGCGGCGCGGACACTGTGCCGGAACTTCCTGGCATTTTCGTAGTATTCCAGCCGAGCCGGGGCGTCGGCGGTCTCGAGTTTGAGCACGAAGTAGCGCCTGTGCCCATGCTTCTGCTTCCGCAGGTAGCCGCGTTTGCAGACTTCGTCCCCGACGGGGAGGTCCTCCTCGTCGGACTCCGAGTCTGACCGGGAGCCAGTGGCCGTGGAGAGCCACATGGCTCCCGGACAAGACGACCCGGTCCCAATGAGTGCGGTCGAGGTGCCCAAGGGGAGAAGTGGGGTGGTCGCCACCACAGCTAGAGCTGCCGCTGTTGCCGCCGCTGCAGCGCTCAGCCTCCTGGTCGCTTGGTCGCGAGCGCAGGAGCAACTCGCCATGGTGATGCACGATGGTTTTAAGGTGAGCGAGCGGTGGGGGGGGGGCCTCGGGGAAGGGAGGGTTGGGGGAAGAGGCCGTCTACCCCTGTCCGCCCGCCCCAGCCCCTCCCGCCTCGGCCCCGCCCCCGCCCACTCCACTCAAAGCGCGCGGCTGCGGGCAAAACAACACGTGACCGCTGCCTCACGCGGCGGCCACTGTGGCTCCAGCTACCGGAGCTGTGGAGGGGCGCGAGCGGCCGCCAGCTAAAGGTGTGCAGGGGAAGGGGCGGCGGGCCCGCCTCCTCGCCGCCGCGATCCCCCGCCCGGCCGCTGCCCCTGGCCCTGGCCTAGGCGCTCGGTGAACCTCCGGGCCTGTGGGCCTCGGGAGGACCGACACGAGGAGGCGGGGCGCTCTGGCCACGCTGGTCCTAACCGCGAGTCCACGAAGGCACGAGGGGGAGGGAGGAGGCGGGGAGGGGCGGAGGAGAGAGCTGCCTGCGATCGGGGCCGGACGGGGGCGCCACGGCTGGGGCTCTATTGGCTGGAGGGGTCGAGGGGTGGTGGCGAGGGCGGAGCGCGGCCCGTCCTGGTAGGCGCCAGGGTGGAGAACTGGCCCAGCCGTGGGACAGTTTGTTTATTTAGGAAGTGGGAGCCAGGTGAAACTGTTGCGAGGTTCTCATTGGGCGGGATGGGAGCCAATGGGAGTGTCCGGCAACGGAGTCAGCCGTGAATTAATTAGTGCGGGGGGCAGGAGGGGTACTGAGGGGCGAGGGGGCGGGGCTTGGGTCCCGGAGTGGGCTCCGCTGTGTGGTTGTCGCGCTCACGGGCGGTAAACCACCCTCTGCAAGGAGCTGTTAATGGTAGTGCTAAACTCGTGCGGGTCCCTGAGCCGCGGTGACCTGGGGACGGCGCCCGGCGCCCTCTTTTTTTTTTTTTTTTTTTTTTAATATCCTCCCTCCCTGTCCCGCACAGAAATTCTCTATTCCTGTCACAGGCGGGTCCCCTAGCTCCCGCCGCGCGCCGGGAGCTGAACGTCTCGGTAGAAAGTGTGGGCACCCCCTCCCCCTGGAATCGTGTTAACGACCGGGGCCCTCAGACCTGCCTCCCACCATGCTGCATGCACTCCCGAGCCCGCTTCAGCCCTGACAAAAGCCCGCGACTCTCAGGCACCCGCACGACAGCCATGCCTTTAAAATGAACACGACCTTTAATCAGAGCCCATTTCTAAGTCCCCCACCAAACGCAGAGTGGCTAGAGATGCATTTTCTGGCTCTTTGCTGAGTGATGTCTACGAAAAGCACGAATTTGGGGGCTTGAAAAGTACACAGCCATGTTGAGAAAACTCGGACTCGGTTCTTACTGAATTACGCCAGAGATGGGCTGTCGTGGTATCTTCCCGTGAGGGATGCTCCGAAAGGCGCCTTTAAGGGAATTTCAAAATAATATTGTTTCCCTTTCCTTGAGCGAGACTGCAAAACTTTAGAGAGAGAAAAGCTTGTACCTAGAACAAAGGATCACACCGAATACATAGCCTAGAATATAGTTCACATCCCTCGCGGCAAGAGAAGATTTTTGCTGAATTTCAGTCTACAGTTTGACATCACAAAAATAAGAACTACTGCCTCCCTTGTTTCTGGAAAAACTGCTGGAGTGTAAGTGCAACCTCTTTAAGTCTCTTCCTTCTCTCTCTCTCCCCTTCCCTTCCCCCACCCCCCCTCCGTCTCAGACTTTGTCTATCTGTCTTTTAGTAGGATTTCAGCTTGCTAACTGTGGAAATGTGTCGGTATTACATTAAAATGTCAAAGGAGTGACCACAATTGGGAAGACGGATTTGGGGACAAATATAGGGGGAGACATATGATATTTCTCTCTTAAAGAATGGAATGTTGGCTCACCTTTCCCCGACGGTGGATGCTGCAAAAGGCATTATTTATAAAACCTAATAGTAAAGGAGACAATGCATACATCATAATAATAAACCCTATCCCTGCCCTTTTAATAATTTGTTCTCTCTTACAAGCTGAGTAAATATATGTGGATGAAGGGCTCCGTTTTGATGGTCCCACTTTGGGAGAAAAAAAAATTGGTTTTGGTTGTCTCCAAAATATTAGAAACGTGAACATTCCCCTCTGCTGCCACTGGCTTATAAGCACAGCATATTCACAGGTGCTTGGAACAGCGGTGGTTTCTGAAAGGGGCTCTCAGAGACAGAGAGTGTGGACGCTCAAAGAACCCTAACTGGAGCTGCTCCCTGCATGTTTCAGCTGCCTGGTCACATATGTAGATTTCCTACACTTAAAATCAAAATGATAATGAATTAAATAATTTGAATATTTATACCAATAATTTTAGTATAATTTATGATGAGTATTATGATGATGTTTCATAAGACTTTGCAAGCATAGGGTTTTACTTTAGATAGAAATGTGGAAACAAGGCAATGCATTTGAAAGTGCTGTGAGTAAAAACATGACATTTTACAATGTATTGAAAAACATTAAATGGCATCCTGAGTAAAATTTGAAAAATACAGAAAATGACCGATTTTTAGATCCTCATGTTCTTACAGAGTTTTATCATAGAGTAGTAGGCTTACAATGTATATCATTTCGTATCTTGTTCTTTTCACTTGATGTTGCAAAGTAACATTTTCCTGTATTATTATGGATCTGCCTAAACATCATGTATAAATGCTGCAATGTATTCTAGGCAGCTGTATATTAATGTACTTAATAATCCTTTTGCTACGAGCCATTTAAGTTGCTTTATTTTGTAATATTATATATAATGCTACAACAAACATCTTATTCCTATAGCTTTTTTTTAATGGTTAAAATTAGTCCCTTGGGGTGGAAACCAAGGAGTAGAATTACTGGGTGAAAGGTATGAATGTGCGATGCTTTATTTTTCAAAAATATTATATCAGTTTACCATGTCACCATACTGATTGGAAGAATTGGACATTCTTATTTTTTTAAAAATCACAGATAAGATGGGTGAACTGGTATTTGACTGGTCTTTTAATTTGCATTTTTGTTTACTGGCGAGATAAAAAAAACCTTTTATATATATTTGCTGACAATAGATTATTTTCTGTAAAGTGTCTTTTGTGCCCTTGGCTTTATCTCTTGGATTCTTAGCATTTTTTCCCTTATCTTGTGCCACTTGTGTACATAATAAAGATATTAAAATTTTGTCATATTTGTTGCAAGTTTTTCCCCCAGTCTATTAATGAAAAACATTGCCTTTAACTTGAGTCTATCCTGTTTTGAGAGGTGTGTAAATTTGGTACAGTGAAGTTTGTAGTGCAGCACGGGAGAGAGCGATTGACACACAAATATCACCATGATCATTTCTTCTTCTGAACGATCTCATATATCTAAGCTTATATGGTCTTTTAAAGAGACAACTAAGTTTGTTCTCTTATCAATAGACTATAAGAGAGTGTCTAAACTTGTTAAATTTTATGTGGTCCTTGTAAACAATACTTTGCCAAGCATTTTCTCTACTCTGGGGGAAATCCCTAGGACTAATAATAAACACGCTAAAAAAGAAGTATGGAACAAAAAAAAAAAAAAACTTTAACAATTAACAGTGAAAGGTTACCGATGCTGATGATTTGTATCCAAAGTATATTACTTGGCTGCATCAAAATGGAGTTACAGATATAATGAGATGTGTGGGGAGGAATTTTTACTTTGTTTTCTACAATGGGAGAAGTTTGGAGCAAATATTAGTACTTGTAAACAGGGAGAATGTGTGGCTAGAAGAACATTATTTTCTTTACATAGCTCGACCAGATCTCCTCAGTTCTAAAAGTTGTTGCAACACTGAAGCTCTCTGGGAGAGACCATCATTACTGAATTGCACCAGATGCTGCTGCTTGTCTGACATATATTTAAACTTTCATCTTCCTGGACAACTTAATGATATAGGATAGTTGTTTAGTTTAGGTCAGGTTTCCATAGGCAAAATAAAGCAGAGGGGTGGTACAGACATCTAGATGGTTCAGGAAAAAAATAGAGACTTTGTATTTGGCTTGAACTCACCAGATGGTTGCTTTAATGCTCTACTCTCCTTTTGGTTATAGATTCCTGTCTCTTTTTTGTTGTTGTTGCTGTTGTTTTTGTTTTTATATTCATGACATGTTACCCCAGAAAGAAATTGTTTTTCATATCCAGGTATAATTTCTGTAAAGACTGGATTCTGAACCAAGACTCTTAAACACAGATTTTTAAAACAACAGAGTAAGATGTAATAAAGCAGCTAATATTTCTTGTTTTCCAGTTTAGCTGAGGGAGGGAGAAATGCAAGCATTTTGGCTGGCATTTTACACCTAGATACTAAGGTAAATGGGGAAACACAGACAAGGTACCTTTAAAACACTTTCTATCTAATGAAGAAATATGCCTTTAATGGGGTTTGCCTTAAGAAGAAATTTCCTGTGAATCCTGTTTTCAGAAAGCAGTTGTTTGAGTGAATTGAGTAGTCACTACAATAAAAACTCATCAGCCTTTTCCCTCACATACATGATCATCAGTATTCTAAACTCCACTTATGCTAAAATCAAAATGGATAATAGAAATGTGGGTTTACTTAGCTTAAAAATTAAACTGTTGCATCAAATATGGGCATTGTTCAAGAGGAGAAAGCCTAAGAGGAAAAAGTAACCAGTAGAAAAGCACTGTTATTCTTGCCCAATATATAAATTTTTCTCTAAGTATTAACTCCATAGTCTTTGTGAGCTAATGTCCAATTATGTTGATAAAAATATAGGGCTGCCCTTGCTATTAAAAACGGGTGCTAGGGATGATTGTTTTCTCTGTGTTTGGACATAAATGAAACCATGCACAATGAATGATCCTTTCTATACTATGCAGGGGTAAGGGCTGCCCCCTGATTTGTGGCTGCGGCCACCACTTGCAGATGATGGCTTTAGTCCTCAGCTTCGTTACTTCTGTGCTACTCAGAAACTCTGCTGGAGCAAACAACCATCAAATGCCTGACTGCTGCACACAGAACAGGTCTGTTTGCTGCTTTTGTTTCCTCGCACTCGGCAGCTAAAGTAATTAGAGCAAATGCATGGTTTAATTAGGCTCCTAAAGCCTCCCTGTTATCTTAGGAGTCAACTGAAAATTAACTCAGTTAAAAATCAAGCATTACTCTCCGCCTTTGAAAGATAAAACTCATTTGGAAATGACTTTTAGTAAGTAAACTACACATCAGAACAATGAAATCTAGTAGATTTCACATCCCTTTCAAAGATTTTACCCTCCGTACTTTTAAAAATCATAACTATAAATGAACAATAAAACATTTTGCTTAATGCTATTCCTCATGGGCATCCTACAGTAACGAGTGTCAATGAGATTATGGGCTCATACTGCCTTGTTTCCGAAGTTGGACTCTTGATTTTGTAAATTAAAGAGCACCGTTACATGGCGAAATCTGACATTTGGAAAGGGTTAGTGTTCGAGACCATGCATTTTCTTTTGGATGTTTGTGCACCTGCTTCTATCTTATTTAAGATGTCATTTGTATTATGCTCATCATTTATTCCTCTTTCTCCATTCCTCACATGGGACTGCAGTCTCTGCCAGATGGAGCTCTTCCTTTTGTTTCCATAGTCAGCATCCTGGTCCAGGCCCTAATCAACTCTACCAGCATTGCTGAAGCAGCCTCTTAAACTGGCTTTCTCCTTTTTTTCAGTCTCCAGATGGTCAACAGAGTGTTTTCTGTTGTATGTCACTTTCATCACACTGTTCCTTGCTTAAGGATGTACAGAGCATTCCCCTTTTCTGCTCTGCCCATCGGAGCTGAACTCCTAACTTAAAAGATTTCCTCTTCCTGATTGACATCACAGTCAACCCTCTTTCTCATCCCCAGGCTGCACAGAACCCATTCTTCCTAAGTTACTCCCCATTCTGTTATAGTACATTCTCACTGCCCTCCCCACCGGGTAGGTTGCTCTCTTTATGGCATTATGTATATGATTTATCCATTTCCACTGTTAGGATACCTCTCATGGCTAAATGTCCTGCCCTTCCTAATTACCTGTGAATGCCAATCATCACCTTCCTCAAGACTAAGCTCAAGGGTCATTCAGGAAAGCTTCCCCTCACTCACATTATCTCACTACAATTGGTGCCTAATTTTCCTAAGCATTGGATATGGAGGTGAGCTAAGGATTTAGTTGGTATTGAGACAGTCGTATCATTGGTAAGTGACAGTCACCCTTACAATGACTAATACTTTTCTGCTGCTTGGTACGTAGCTACCCCTCACCACACCTCTGCCCCAGAACTACCTCCCCTCCCCAAGTGCTCTTACTCACCCATTTGTCCTGGCTACTTCAGCTCTTCTTTCAGGACCTCCCACATTTCCAATATCTAGCCACTACAAACTTAGCTACTGGCCCAGCAGTAGATGTCCAAGACCCTATTCTAGAGCATTGACTGACGTGCATTCTGATTGGTAGGCTTGTGACACTCAGGCTCTTAAGCAGTTAAAAGGGCTACCCCTGATACCACTAATCCCAGAGCTAGAACACTGTTGGAGACTATAAACTCCTTCAAGGCTAGGACAGGGACCGGGCCATGGCTTTGTATCCCTAATGCTTAGTGTGGTGCCTGGAAATCGCCAATACCTGTTTGCCTCACGGAAAGAATAAAGGTAGGAAAAGGAAGAGAAGAGGGGTAGGGGGAAAGGAGGAAGGGGGGAAAGGAGAAATGTCTAATATAGCTTTAAATGGCCAGTGCAGACTGCTTCCTCCTCCTCAAAATTTTTAAATTTGACACAATGTTACATTCGTTTCAGGCTACAACATAGTGATTCCAAAGCTCTGTACATTATGCTGTGCTCACAAGTGCGGCCAACATCCATCACCACACAATGCTATTACAATGCCATTGACTATATTCTCTGTGTTGTACCTTTGATTCCCATGACTTCATTTCACAACTAGAAGCCTGTACCTCCCATTGCCTTTCCCCCATTTGGCCCATCCGACACCCCCTCCCCTCTAGCAACCATCAGTTTGTTCTCTGTACTTATAAGTCTGATTCAGCTTATTTGTCTATTCATTGGTTTTTTGGATTCCACATAAAGTGAAGTTACATGGCATTTGTCTTTCTCTGTCTGACTTATTTCCTTTAGGGTACTATCCTTTAGGTCCATCTGTGTTTTCACAAATGGCGGGCTCTCATCCCTTCTTATGGCTGCATAATATTCTATTACATGGATTGCATCTTATTAATCCATTCATCTGTTAATGGACCCTTGGGCTGCTTTCATATCTTGGCTATTGTAAATAATGCTGCAATAAATATAAGGATGCAAATGTCTTTTTAAAAAAAATTTATTTATTCATGAGAAACACAGAGAGAGAGAGGCAGAGACACAGGCAGAGGGAGAAGCAGGCTCCATGCAGGGAGTCTGACGTGGGACTCAATCCCAGGACTTGATCCTAGGACTCTAGGATCACGCCCTGAGCCAAAGGCAGGGGCTCAACCGCTGAGCCACCCAGGTATCCCGCAAATGTCTTTTCAAATTGATGTTTTAGCTTTCTTTGGGTAAATTATTGGATCATGTATCTCCATTTTTAATTTTTTGAGAAACCTTCATACTGCTTCCATGGTGGCTGCACCAGTTTACCTTCCCACACACAGTGCATGGGGGTTACCAGTTGTTCTTGTCCTTGCCACTGCTTGTTATTTCTTGTTTTTTTTTTTTATTTTTTTTTATTTTTTTTTTTTAATTTATTTTTGTTTATTTATGATAGTCATACAGAGAGAGAGAGAGGCAGAGACACAGGCAGAGGGAGAAGCAGGCTCCATGCACCGGGAGCCCGACGTGGGATTCGATCCCGGGTCTCCAGGATCACGCCCTGGGCCAAAGGCAGGCGCCAAACCGCTGCGCCACCCAGGGATCCCGTTTTTTTTTTTTAATATTTTATTTATTTATTCGTGAGAGGCAGAGAGAGAGAGAGAGAGAGAAAGAGAGGCAGAGACATAGGCAGAGGGAGAAGCAGGCTCCATGCAGGGAGGCTGACGTGGGACTCCATCCCAGGTCCCCAGGATCAGGCCCTGGGCTGATGGCAGCGCTAAACCACTGACCCACCAGGGCTGCCCTGGGCTGCCCTGTTTTTGTTTTTAATAGTGCCCAAGCTCTCAGTGAGTGCCAGCTAGGCTTGGTGACTTCTGCCTGATGTAACATGTCTTCCTTCTCAAAGCAATCATGCCCATTTTGTCCTCTCATTCATCATAGCTGAGCTAACTTTTTCCCTACACGTAATCTTTCCCATCTTACTGTTGTTATCAGAAACCTCAGAAAATGTCTGTACCCTATTTTTGCCCCTCTATTTTTTTAGTTCCATTTGGGAACAAAGGGAAATTCCAACTCTGATCATGTAGGGTGATGGATATACAATTAATGCTGGTCCTAAACATAGAGTCATGGTGATTGCGAAACCTCTATCGCAGAAAAGCACTTTCCACTTCTTTTTTTTCCACTTCTTTTTTTATAAGATATTTTATTTATTTATTCTTGAGAGAGAGAGGGAGGGAGAGAAAGAGTAAAGAGGAGGAAGAGAGGGAGAAGCAGGCTCCCTGGGGCCGATGTGGAACTGGGCTGTGATCCCAGGATCACACTTTCCACTTCTTGACTCCATTGTGTTTCTCCACCCCCACCCCACAAACACTAGAATGTCAGCTCCATGTATTTCTTGTGCCTAGGACAGTGCCTGACACAGTAAAGATTCTCAATAAAAACCAGAACAAGTGAAGGCAAATGAAAAATATGTGTTTTGAAGTTAAAATAGAGATACCCCATAGTCCATGAGTGCTCTTGATTTTGATCCTTTTCGGAATCTCTGTCTTCATCTACCTACTTTAATTAAACATGCTCTTTCCTGTGGTGACTGGGTGGCTCAGTGGGTTAAGTATCTAGTGGAACTCCTGCATGGGCTCCCTGCTCAGCAGGGTGTCTGTTTCTCCCTCTCCCTCTGCCTCATCTCCTGGCTTGTACTCTCTCTCTCTCTTGCTCATTCTCCCAAATAAATAAAATCTTCAAAAAAATAAAAAAATGCTGTTAAGCATCAGCATTCAAAATATGTCCTGATATATTGTATAAACCCATTTCATAATTGTTTTTGTTTTCTAATTTTTATCTAACGGTTAGTATGACAGCACTTTTGCTTTCTATGATATTTCCATAGCAAATATACAGATTGTCTATATATTGTGAATTAAATGGGTTTCTTTGGGCAAACTTATAAATCCAGTCAACACTTATCGAACAGCATTTCTGTGGGTAAAATGTGTTCAAAGTTCAAAACAACCGCCTCTCAAGCTGCTTTTGAAATACAGCCATTTTTAGATTCGTGAGTTTCTGCATTCAGTCTGTGCTTTACTGTCAGACAATTGTTTACGGATTGTAAGTACTTTTCAGTTGTCTCATTAGTGGCTGCTTTATCTTCCCCAGTGTTTTGTAAGCCCCCCTCAAGGCAGGGATTATGTTTTTTACACTTTTGTTCATCCCTTCATGGTGCCTAGTACCGCATTGTACTCAGGAACTACTTGTTGAAAGAAGGATTTTACCTAAATGCAAAATACTACATCAGGTGATAAGCCCCAGAGATAATGTATGACATTTTGCAAAAGATGAGACATCCGTCACTGCACTCTTCCGTATTTAGAGCCACTGCACTTGAGGGTCTTGTTAGAGACCACATTTTGTTTAGGCTTCATTATTACTCCTTCCTGCCAAACTTTTTCACATGGGGCTTTATTAAAAATAGCAACAATCTGGGAGAGCACATCACAGTTATCAAAGAAGCAGCAGAGGGTTAAAATACTTTATTTTCATTAATTACACATTCCATTTTCCCCTTAAATACATCATGAGGGAGTATTGTGAACTATTATGTTAATAATTGGGGTCTAGGGGTTAGGAAGGAAGCTGTTTGTGCTTCTTTACTTCAGGATCTTTTCCAAATTTGGTGCTAAGAAGTCAAATGAGAAATAAGGAGGGAAAACTTTCATTTCTGATCAAGGAACCACAGGCAAATTTAGACTCTGGCTGGTAGGAAACTGCTCCCTGCTTTCTGCGATAATGCATTGAAAACACCTGGGATCTTATTTCTTAACCGGAGTGATGGTTACATGGGCATTCAGTACGTAACTATTAAACTGCACACAAGTATTTTATACACTTGTCTATACATATGATATATTTTCCAATCAAATAAAAGCCACCTTAAAGAAACATATTGTCCGAGAGGGAAACATATCAATATTTCCCATTGATGCAAAATCCAGACCCTAGTAAATATAAATCAGCCCTTCCTTTTGTTAATTAGCATTCAGAAAGGAATAATGTTAACATTTGAATAGAGCATTTAAGGAATAGTACATTTGCATCTGAAAAGAGGTGTCCCTTGGAAAATAAAATTGCTTTCAGAATTAAAAAAACAAAATTCAAGCAAAATAAAACGTTTTTGCCTACCTAAAGAGATTCTTTAAAGATTGCTTCCAGGTTCACCTGAAGACTTTTGGCACATGGTTCAGTACTTCTGTGGAATCTTTGAGGTGTTAGAGAATCAAAACTAAGAGCACTCTAAAAAGTGAGCCATGTAAGCTGAGAACGCTGTTCACAGCACCTAATAGTACAAACTGATTTAAAGGGAAGACTTAACTTTTTTCTTAAAAAGGCTGTTTTCTACTATTTCACCTTCAGTGTGTACAACATAGTTGGGGTTTTTAATGTAAATTTGTTTCTCATCAACCGGATTGTAAATTTCTTGAGGCCAGGGATAATCTATTGTTTTTCGTGTTTCCTGCATGGCCTCACTCTATGTTAGTCACCTAATACTTTCGCTTGATTTGCAAATGCATACATGTCACATTCTGATAGCTTGTGACTCCTTTGTCTCATCTGTTTTATACCCAAAAGAAAGTGCTGGAGAATGTAAGGCTCACAGTCTCCTCGATTATAATGCATATGATCTGGAGGCAGCCTAATGGTGATTATAACCATCAGTTGTGAGTTTTAAGGTGTTTGCACAATTAAAATGATGGAAATATACATGTGAAAGCATGGTGTGATGTGTAAATCTTTTAATGTATTATTAATTCTACAAATCAATTTTGAAAGTTTTCTGACAGCAGGTTAAGTTGACTTTTTGGCATTGTAACCCTAAGTTATTTTTTAAAGGCTCTATCAATTTACTAGAACTACAGGTTTATGCCTGAAACATAAACATGCTCCAATATTTGAGAAATGTTTCTTTAAATTTCTAATACTTGAAATTGAAACTGATTTACTATACACATTCTTTCTGTGAATTGAAAGTCTAGTATGTTAAAATTTAATCATCATCTGTGACATTTTGCAATGCTACAAATTACCTTTAATAACTGTATTGCAATACATCTTTACCTTCTAGATGTCATCATTCAGCTTTGGCTAGGTGTTAGGAGTTCATAAGGATTGTACCTGTTTGATTTATCTTTGTTTTGCACTTTCAAATACCCATAGCAAACCACATATTCATAAATAAAACTTTAATTTGTCACTTCTCAATAATATTTTTGCCTTTTAATTTTTGTAATGCCATAATAGAATAGAACCAGTATTTGATAATGAACAAAATATTGATTTTCAGTCATAGGAGAAGTGTGGAAAGAATACTGTACTGGAGCTCCAGAGCAGTGGGTTCTAGTTCCATTTCTGCCACATACCAGCTGTTTGATGATTTACCCTTATTTATCTTTGTTTATCCTTTTAAAAAATGAGAGGTTACAGATAAGTGTTTTCTAATGTTTTTGAAACAGGGAGAAAGAGGACAAACATATACCTTCTAGTTTTTGTATATTCAGATTGCTCCTTATATTTACACAGAGGGAAAGCTCTCTTGTGCCTTCAGAACGAACATCTTGGGGCTCCTGGGTGGCTCAGTGGGTTAAGTGTCTACTTGTGACTCAGGTTATGATCCTGGGGTCCTGAGACATAGCTCTGCATCCATCTGGCCTCTTGCTCAGCAGGGAATCTGCTTCTCTTTCTCCTGCTGCCTGCCACTCCCCCTGCTTGTGCTCTCTCTCTTTCTGTCAAATAAATAAAATCTTAAGAAAAAAAAGAACAAATGTCTTAGCAGGTGAACATCTTTTTAAATTATTAAACACAAATTTGTTTTCAACTCCTTTTTTTTTAAAAGTATGCATGCACATATGTAACCTCTCTCCTCACCATGGGGCTCAAACTCACAAACCTGAGATCAAGAGTTCCACGCTTTTCTGACTGAGCCAGCCAGGTGCACCTTTATCCCTATTTTTATTCATATATTTAAAAAATGTTTATTGCAAATCAGTTTTTTTTCCAGATAATGATCTGGGTACTGTAGATACGACAGTGAATAAGACACATGGTGTTTTTACTTTCTTGGCATTTACATTCTAGTAGGGGGTAGTCAAATAAATAAAGGCATAAGAAAATATCAGGGAGTGGAAAGTCCGATTTTAAAAATGGAAACCAGTGAGACTGTAAGTGTGTTGAGTGTCTGAGAAGGTCTCTCTCAAAGGAGAGGACATTTGTGCTGAGATGCCAATGCCAAGAAGGTAGTAGCCATGAGGAGCTCAAAGGAAGGAATGCCATGTAGAGGAATGGAAAGTACAAGGCATATAAGCAGGCGTGAGCTGGAAGTATTGGAGGAACAGCAAGAAGGCAATGTATGGGAGTAGAGTGGGGTCAGAGAGTCAGGGGCCACATCAGGGAGGGATTTTTAGGTCAAGGTAAGGAGTGTGGAGTTTATTCTAGATGCAGTGGGCAGCATCGGAGAGGTTTAAGCTGGAGAGTGATGTGATTTGATTTACATTTTATTTTTGTAAAGGTTTTATTTATTTATTTATTCATGAGAGACACACAGAGAGAGATAGAGGCAGAGACACAGGCAGAGGGAGAAGCAGGCTCCATATGGGAGCCTGACCTGGGACTCCATCCCAGGACTCCAGGATCACGCCCTGAGCTGAAGGCGGCACTAAATCGCTGAGCCACCTGGACTGCTCCTTGATCTACGTTTTATTTTTATTTACTTATTTATTTATTTTAAATATTTTATTTTTTTAATATTTTATTTATTTATTCATGAGAGACACACACACACACACACACACAGAGGCAGAGACACAGGCAGAGAGAGAAGCAGGCTCTATGCAGGGAGCCTGATGTGGGATTCGATCGGAGGACTCCAGGATCACGCCCTGGGCTGAACGCAGGCGCTAAACCACTGAGCCACTCAGGGATCCCAAAAGATTTTATTTATTTATTCATGAGAGACACAGGCAGAGGGAGAAGCAGGCTCCATGCAGGGAGCCCGACCTGGGACTACATCCCGGGACTCCAGGATCACGCCCTGGGCTGAAGGTGGCGCTAAACCGATAAGCCACCGGGGCTGCCCTGATTTGCATTTTAAAGCAGATACTCCAGCTGTCAGTTGGATTGATGGTGACCACAAGTAGAAGCTGAGAGACCAGCTAGGAGAATATTTGAAGTGCTCCAGGTAAAGGTGGCTTAGACAACAGTAATAGTAGTGGAATTAAAGATACGAAGACAAAGTTGGGCTATGGTATGGAGGTAAAGTCTACTGAAGCTTCAGAAGGGTTGAATTTAGGGCATGAGCAACAGGACTGAATCAAAGATAACTCCTGAGTGGTTGGCATGAAGAGGCTAGGTGGAGTTATTATAAATTCGAACATTGTGGGATCCCTGGGTGGCGCAGAGGTTTGGCGCCTGCCTTTGGCCCAGGGCGCGATCCTGGAGACCCGGGATCGAATCCCATAATCGGGCTCCTGGTGCATGGAGCCTGCTTCTCCCTCTGCCTATATCTCTGCGCCTCTCTCTCTCTCTCTGTGTGACTATCATAAATAAATAAAAATTAAAAAAAATTCGAACATTGTTACAGAAAATAGAACCCACTTAACATGAAGCTCTATGTGACTTCGTTTCTTTTCTCATCCTTTAGTATAGGCTTATATGATTTTGTATAAGTATAATCAGTGAAGCAGAATGTTTGAACTCTTCAATGTTATTTTTTTTAGAGAGGGAGGGAAGGGAGAAGGGGCAGAGGGGGAGGGAGAATTGTAAGTAGACTCCAAGCCCAATGCAGAGCTCGACATGGGGCTTGAGCCCATGACCCTGATATCATGACCCAAGCCCAAGTCAATGGTCAGACATTCAACCCACTGAGCCCCTCAGGCGCCCCTGTTTGATGTTATTTTTAAGTTCACATTATTTCAAACAAATAAATCTGTATATCAACATAATCTGCAATCGTTGTCATTTCCAGCAAGACTGTATTGTTCATATTCATTCCCCTGTTATTATTCCTATTATCACTCAAATCTCAAAATGTATTCTTTAGAAACATCGCCACTTTAATTTGGGGGCCAATACTACATTACTTGCCCCTATTTTTCACCTTTAACAAATAGTTATTAAGCACGTTTACCTACTAGGTAACCAGCCACATCATTTCATTCTAAAATGTTTTATTTTTAATAATGTGCAACTCTGGAGGCAAGGTTGAAAGAGGTTAGGGACATTGAGCACCCAAAAACATTGAGAAAGTTTTGGCCAATTTAGTTTTAAATGTAGTATTAAGCCACTTTATGACTAATGCTGTCATACCTGATATGAATTAACTGTAGCCATCTTCATGTTTGTCTAGAACTATAAGGCTCTGTTACACAAAACAAGTACACATATGAAGATGGCTGACAGCTTTATGATAATCATTTTTTTTCAGATTATAGCGGTGTTATCCTGGAACCAGTCATTCAATCTCTGATAGCCCCGTAAAACAAACTGATGTGCCTTCTGCTGCTTTTATTTCTCAGCTGAGCATAGAATGCTACATTCTTTGCGTAGGTTTATTTTTTACTTTTAAATTCAGAATGCCCTGGCAATGCTTCTGTTCTCCTTGTTTGTTATTTCCTCTCTGAAGATCAGTATGCCTGCTTTCATCCATCCTTCTTGTTTACTTTGCCAAGATTCTATCTTGCCATTTCAAGTTAAATGAGACTCATAGAGAAGACACTAACGAAAAAGTCTGAAAGGCTATTGGGGTCTCCATAACAGTCTGTGTTTGATAGCCAGGAAAAAGATGGAGTGCCAGATTCTAGCGCTTCTGTGTAATCTGGAACTATTCTTAGGTTGTAGAAGCCTGGCAGGGTTATATGTATGTTATTGCTATCATTGCATTTGGGAATATGCTTTTAAAAAAATTAAATCTCCCTACAAAGCTTGTTATAAACACAGCAGTCCTCTTCACCCATTCGCTCCTCACCAGAGGCAGTTATATTTAACCTTGGTATCTTTAGCTTTTTTTTTTTTTTTTTTGAGAGAGAGAGAGAGAGAGACGGCATGCATGCAAGTAGAGGTGGTAAGAGGGGCAGAAGGAGAGAGAGAGAATCTTAAGCAGGCTCCATGCTCAGCCCAGAGCCTGAGGTGGGGCTCAATCTCATGACCCTGAGATCATGACTTGAGCCGAAATGAAGAGTCAGATGCTAAACCAACTGAGCCACCCAGGTGCCCCTATATCTTTATCTTTTGATACTTATCTCTTTGTTTCTGAGCTAGGTGTGTCTTTCGCTATGTCTTTTTTTTTCAGTTTTAGACATCTGTTGACTTCTTCTCACGATGGCATATGAAGATTTTGCTTTCTTCACATACACACTAGTACCCATACCACATATGTACTCTTTCCACTTCTTCATTTTCCAGTTATAAGTATACTGTATTTACAGTGCTTTCACTATGTAAATGCAATTAACAGGGGAGCTGGCTAGTGTAATATACTTTCATTATCTTCTACAACTTTGTATTTTCCTTGGAATTAAGTAATTATTCTTCTTGTTGTTGAATTCTCTATGACCAATCTTCTCTCCTCTTGCCTTTTTTAAAAATTTGATTTCTGGTGAATGTGCTAATATCTCCTGGATGTAATATAGTGCCAGTGATGAGTTTATGAATAAATTCAACGAACTAAAAAAAAAGCTCACTCATATATTTCCCAACTAGATTTTAAATATGCTTTTGATTTTTTTCCAATATAGGAAATCCTTGCATTTTCTTTGCTGTTCCATTTTCCATATTTTTTACTTTTTGTTATTATTGAGTTTTCTGATTCTCCTTTCATTTACAATTTTTTCTAGGAGCTCTTTTTTTTCATTCTTTAAATGTTCTTCTTGCGTAGCCTGGGTGGCTCAGCGGTTTAGAGCCACCTTCAGCCCAGGGCCTGATCCTGGAGACCCAGGATCGAGTCCCACGTTGGTATCCCTGTATGGAGCCTGCTTCTCTCTCTCTCTCTCTCTCTCTCTCTCTCTCTCTCTCTCTCATAAATAAATAAAATCTTTAAAATAAATAAATAAATAAATGTTCTTCTTAAAATACCATCCTGATCAGCATTTCATAATGAATTTAATTGTTGAAACACGATGTTCTACACCTGAAACTAAAAAAATTAAATCTCCCTCCAAAGCTTGTCATAAACACAGCAGTCCTCTTCACCCATTCGCTCCTCACCAGAGGCAGTCATATAGTTGACACTAATATATATAATATAATATAATAATATAATATAATATAATATAATATACTAATATTTATATATAGTATATGTCAACTATACTCAATTAAAAATAAAATTTAAAAAAAATTTAAAATAACATACTATTATTTCATAGTTGTGATGTCTTTTTTAATATTACTGGGGATATTGATTATAGTTATAATTATTCTCTCTGCATGTGGCAGAGAAAATTCATTGCCTCCTAGTATCTTCAAAAGGTGGAAATGGTTAGGCAGCAGGTGACAAGGGAAGATTTTTCAGACCAGAAAAGCTGGCGGACTTTTGTTAAAGGTGAAACGGTCACTTAAGATACCTTGGAAGGCAAGAAACATATTGCTGACTGAACTTGCAATGTTACAGAAAATGGTTTTAAAAGTTCAGAATGGCACTTGACGGGATGAGCACTGGGTGTTAAACTATATGTTGGCAAATTGAACTCCAGTAAAAAATACAAAAAAAAGTTTAGAATGTTGGTATGTCCTTCACTTTGTGCTGCTTTTAGCTACTGAGTTGCCTTACAAGGGAGAGAGTGCAGTTCAGAGATAGCCAAAGGGAGGCATGCTGTGCTTGTGGTTTATGATCTAATTTTTCTAAGATGCCTATAATTTACAGAACTTTCGGTGTTGAAGAAAACCAACAACTATTAATATTCCAAGAGAAAGTAGTGGTACTCAATAAGACGGCATTAGCAGGAGATAAAATTTTGCCTCCAAGTATTTTTCAGGAGGCTCTGTTTAAGACTTTTCTTCCTGCCAGTGGGATCCAACAAAAATTAAAGTAAGGGAATTTCCTTCCCACTCAAACCAATTTTTAAATAACCTCCAGGTATCCACCATCAGCTTGAGATAGAAAGGGTCAAGCCAGGAAACAGAGGCCAATAAATAAAATACCAAGAATAGGATTAAAAACTAAGTCTAGGAAAGATCTTTGTATGTGCTTATTCCCTTGTGGGATTGATCAGAAGTAATGAGACAAGAAGCCTAGAAGGTTTTTTTTTTTTTTTGGTAGATGTTTATTTGTTTTCCAGCTTTATTGAGATATAGTTGACATATAACACTGTGTACCTATAAGGTGTGAAATGTGTTGATTTGATACACCTACGTATTGCAATAGGATTACTGTGGTGGTATTAGATCACGCCACCTTTACAGTCTCATAATTGCATTTCTTTTTCAGGTGAGAACACTTAAAATCTACTCTCTTACCAACTTTTAAGTATACAGTATTATAAACTGTATTCACCATGCTGTATATTAAACCCTGGAACTTACTTCATTTTCTAACTGGAAGTTTGTACCCTTTGACTAACACCCCCTCCCCCAGTCCCTGGTTACCATCATTCTACTCTGTTTCTGTGAGTTTGGTTGTTGTATATTTCTTGTATAAGTGAGATCATACAGTATTTAATTTTTATACACACACACACACACTCATACCCATACCACACATGTACTCTTTCCACTCCTTCATTTTCCCATTATAAATATACTGTGTTTACAGTGCTTTCACCATGTAAATGCAATTAACAGGTGAGCTGGCTAGTGTAATATACTTTCAGTATCCTCTACAACTTTTCTTTTTTTAAAAAAGATTTTATTTATTTATTCATGAGAAACAGAGAGAGAGAGAGAGAGAGAGAGAGAGAGGCAGAGACACAGGCAGAGGAAGAAGCAGGCTCCACTCAGGGAGCCTGATGTGGGACTCGACCCCAGGTCTCCAAGATCACGCCCTGGGCTGAAGGCGGCGCTAAACTGCTGAGCCACCTGGGCTGCCCCTATTGGTTCTTTTTAAAATAAGTTCTATATTTGTATTGATATTCTCTATTTGATGTGACATTGTCATCTTCCCTTTGCTTATTTAATCATAATTTCTTCTATTTTTAAAAAGTAGCTATAATATCTGCATTGAAATCTTTGTCAAATATGATACTGGTTGCTTTTATTCCCAGTTTATTTTGCCTGTTTTTGTTCTTTTTTTTCCAGCATGAGTGGATCACATCTGTCTGGTTTTACTTTTCTTGTAGCATTTTGCTAGAAACTAGACATCATAGATAACAATCAGCTCTAAGTACTATCCTGCCCCTTGTCCCCCACCCTTTCTGGACCTATTTTTGTTTCTTGCTTGATTGTTTGCTTAGTTATTAGTTGAAATATATTAGTGAAGTCTATTTTATTTTCCTCTGTGCAGTATTAAGCCTCTGATATTGCTCCTCAGAGGGGTGCAATCTTGTCCTTGTGGCCTTAAAATAACCTGATTATTAGTGATGTCAAGCATTTTTCAAGTAACTAGTATCCATTTGTATATTTTCTTGGAAAAAAAGTCTCCTTAATACTTCTGCCCATTTTAAAAATCAGACTGTTTGGTTTTCTGTGATTAAGTTCTGTGAGTTTCTTATGATTATAGTACATTAACCTTTTAGCAAATATGTGGTTTGCAAAACCCCATATTTTCTCTGATTTTGGAAGTTGTCTTTTCGTTTTGTTGATTTTTTTTTTCTGTTCAGAATCTTTTAGTGTGATGTAGTCTCATTTACTGATTTTTTTTTTTTGCTTTTGTTGCTTGTACTTTTGGTGTCACACCCAATACCTATGTCACAGAGTATTTTTCCCTTTGTTTTCTCTAAAAGTTTTATGATTTCAGGTCTTATGTTTAAATCTTTAATCTGAAATTTCTAGTTAATTTTTGTGAATCGTGTAAGATAGGAATCCAATTTCATTTTCCTGCATTTGTTTATCCAATTTTTCCAGCACTATTTATTGAAGAGACTACCCTTTCCCCATTGTGTATTCTTGGCTCCCTTAAAAATCACAGTTAACTGTATATGTGGAAGTTTATTTCTGTAAAAGCCTGTAAATTTTTTACAGTAGCAAATTGCCAAAAAACCCTACAAACCAAGGCTTCAAAAGCATGTGATACAAAGAAGATCCATGAAATACTGGCTAAAAGTCAAAATATGTGCAGAATCTGTATGTTAAAAACTATAAAAGATTGATAAAGACCTAAAGAAATGAAGAAATATCTGTATTCATGGATTGGAAGACTCAATATTCTTAATATGTCAATACTCCCTAAACTGATCCTTAGATTCAGTGCAATCTCAGCCAAAATCCAAACGGATTTTTTTGTCAGTATCAATAACCCAAATCTGGAATTTATATGGTAAACAAAATAATTAGAATAGCCAAAAAAGTTGGAAAAAGTAAAGTAGGAGTACTCACACATCCTGAATTCAGAATTTTCTTTAAAGGTAGAGAAATCAAGGCAGTGTGGTTTTTCTGAAAGGCAGATTATGGATTAATGGGACCAAAGAAGGGATCCAGAAACAAAGTGCAAGGAGAAAGGGTAACCTTTTCAACAAATGGTACTGGAAATACTGGACATCTATATGCACAAAAAGAGAAGAAAAGGGGTATTATGCTGAGTGAAATAAGTCAATCGGAGGACAATCATCATATGGTTTCACTCATATGTAAAATATAAGAAATAGTGAAAGGGATTTTAAGGGAAAGGAGGAGAACTGAGTGGGAAAAATTAGGGAGATAAACCATGAGAGACTCCTAACTTTGGGAAACAAAGAGTTGCGGAAGGGGAGGTAGGTAGGAAGAGGGGTAACTGGGTGATGGGCACTGAGGAGGTCACTTGATGGAATGAGCACTGGGTGTTATGCTATATCTTGGCAAATTGAATTTGAATTAAAAATAATATAAAAAAAGAAAAAAAAGCCGTTTTGACCCTTGACCCATGCCTTACATTCTATATAAAATTAATTCAAAATAGACTATAGATCTAAATGTAAAACTGTAATATTTCTAGAAGAAAATCTCTGTTAACCTTCAGTTAGGCAAAACTTTCTTAGATATGATGCCATGTACACAATTGGTAAAGGAAAATGCTGATAAATCTGACTTCATTAATAAAAAGACAAGACACAGAATGGGAGTTAATATTTGCAGAGCTTATGCTTGAATAAGCACCTGTGTCCAGAATATCCAAAGAATTCTTAAAACTCAATTTAAAAATACAAATATAGTACAACCTGAAATCTGGCATTGTGATGCCCCCAGATATGGTTTTCTTTTTTAAAATTCCCCTGGCTATTCGGGGTCTTTTCTGATTCCACACAAATCTTAAAATAATTTGT
Source organism: Canis lupus familiaris (assembly GCF_011100685.1). NCBI lineage: Eukaryota > Metazoa > Chordata > Mammalia > Carnivora > Canidae > Canis > Canis lupus. The sequence continues at coordinate 82,925,268 of NC_049260.1, forward strand.
TCTAACTCTCTGAAGAAAGTCCATGGTATTTTGATAGGGATTGCATTAAACGTGTATATTGCCCTGGGTAACATTGACATTTTCACAATATTAATTCTGCCAATCCATGAGCATGGAATATTTTTCCATCTCTTTGTGTCTTCCTCAATTTCTTTCAGAAGTGTTCTATAGTTTTGAGGGTATAGATCCTTTACATCTTTGGTTAGGTTTATTCCTAGGTATCTTATGCTTTTGGGTGCAATTGTAAATGGGATTGACTCCTTAATTTCTCTTTCTTCAGTCTCATTGTTAGTGTATAGAAATGCCACTGACTTCTGGGCATTGATTTTGTATCCTGCCACGCTACCGAATTGCTGTATGAGTTCTAGCAATCTTGGGGTGGAGACTTTTGGGTTTTCTATGTAGAGTATCATGTCATCGGCGAAGAGGGAGAGTTTGACTTCTTCTTTGCCAATTTGAATGCCTTTAATGTCTTTTTGTTGTCTGATTGCTGAGGCTAGGACTTCCAGTACTATGTTGAATAGCAGTGGTGAGAGTGGACATCCCTGTCTTGTTCCTGATCTTAGGGGAAAGGCTCCTAGTGCTTCCCCATTGAGAATGATATTTGCTGTGGGCTTTTCATAGATGGCTTTTAAGATGTCGAGGAATGTTCCCTCTATCCCTACACTCTGAAGAGTTTTGATCAGGAATGGATGCTGTATTTTGTCAAATGCTTTCTCTGCATCCAATGAGAGGATCATATGGTTCTTGGTTTTTCTCTTGCTGATATGATGAATCACATTGATTGTTTTACGGGTGTTGAACCAGCCTTGTGTCCCAGGGATAAATCCTACTTGGTCATGGTGAATAATTTTCTTAATGTACTGTTGGATCCTATTGGCCAGTATCTTGTTGAGAATTTTTGCATCCATGTTCATCAGGGATATTGGTCTGTAATTCTCCTTTTTGGCGGGGTCTTTGTCTGGCTTTGGAATTAAGGTGATGCTGGCTTCATAGAACGAATTTGGAAGTACTCCATCTCTTTCTATCTTTCCAAACAGCTTTAGGAGAATAGGTATGATTTCTTCTTTAAACGTTTGATAAAATTCTCCTGGGAAGCCATCTGGCCCTGGACTCTTGTGTCTTGGGAGGTTTTTGATGACTGCTTCAATTTCCTCCCTGGTTATTGGCCTGTTCAGGTTGCCAGATTTCAGGTTGTACTACAAAGCTGTGGTCATCAAGACAGTGTGGTACTGGCACAAAAACAGACACATAGATCAGTGGAACAGAATGGAGAATCCAGAAGTGGACCCTGAACTTTATGGGCAACTAATATTCGATAAAGGAGGAAAGACTATCCATTGGAAGAAAGACAGTCTCTTCAATAGATGGTGCTGGGAAAATTGGACATCCACATGCAGAAGAATGAAACTAGACCACTCTCTTTCACCATACACAAAGATAAACTCAAAATGGATGAAAGATCTAAATGTGAGACAAGATTCCATCAAAATCCTAGAGAAGAACACAGGCAACACCCTTTTTGAACTCGGCCATAGTAACTTCTTGCAAGATACATCCACGAAGGCAAAAGAAACAAAAGCAGAAATGAACTATTGGGACTTCATCAAGATAAGAAGCTTTTGCACAGCAAAGGATACAGTCAACAAAACTCAAAGACAACCTACAGAATGGGAGAAGATATTTGCAAATGACATATCAGATAAAGGGCTAGTTTCCAAGATCTATAAAGAACTTATTAAACTCAACACCAAAGAAACAAACAATCCAATCATGAAATGGGCAAAAGACATGAACAGAAATCTCACAGAAGAAGACATAGACATGGCCAACATGCACATGAGAAAATGCTCTGCATCACTTGCCATCAGGGAAATACAAATCAAAACCACAATGAGATACCACCTCACACCAGTGAGAATGGGAAAAATTAACAAGGCAGGAAACAACAAATGTTGGAGAGGATGTGGAGAAAAGGGAACCCTCTTACACTGTTGGTGGGAATGTGAACTGGTACAGCCACTCTGGAAAACCGTGTGGAGGTTCCTCAAACAGTTAAAAATATACCTGCCCTACGACCCAGCAATTGCACTGTTGGGGATTTACCCCAAAGATACAAATGCAATGAAACGCCGGGACACCTGCACCCCGATGTTTCTAGCAGCAATGGCCACGATAGCCAAACTGTGGAAGGAGCCTCGGTGTCCAACGAAAGATGAATGGATAAAGAAGATGTGGTTTATGTATACAATGGAATATTACTCAGCTATTAGAAATGACAAATACCCACCATTTGCTTCAACGTGGATGGAACTGGAGGGTATTATGCTGAGTGAAGTAAGTCAGTCGGAGAAGGACAAACATTATATGTTCTCATTCATTTGGGGAATATAAATAATAGTGAAAGGGAAAATAAGGGAAGGGAGAAGAAATGTGTGGGAAATATCAGAAAGGGAGACAGAACATAAAGACTGCTAACTCTGGGAAACAAACTAGGGGTGGTAGAAGGGGAGGAGGGCGGGGGGTGGGAGTGAATGGGTGACGGGCACTGGGTGTTATTCTGTATGTTAGTAAATTGAACACCAATAAAAAAAAAAAAAAAAATCTTAAAAAAAAAAAAAAAAAAAAAAAAAAAATAAAAATACAAATATAAAAGGGATAAAAACATTGGATGGATACTTCACCAAAGGAAATAAACAAATGACAAAGAAACACATGAGCCTCACTCTGTGTCTCTCATGAATAAATAAATAAATAAATATTTAAAAAAAACTGCTTGCATCTTAGTCATTAGTGAAATGCAATTTTAAACCACAATGAGATACCACTACATGCTTTTAATATTGGCCAAAATAAAATATTGGCACACAAGGTGCTGGAGAAGATGAAGAGAAACTGGAAAACTCATACATTGCTGGGAAAATGCAAAATGGCATTATTAAATTCCAATTAACATACAGGGTAATATTAGTTTCAGCTGTACAATAGAGTGATTCAGAACTTCCATACATCACCCAGTGCTCATCATAGCAAGTGCACTCCTTCATCCCTATCACCTATTTCCCCCCTGATCCCACCCTCTTCCCCTCTGGTGACCATCAGGTTGTTCTTTACAGTTAAGAGTCTGTTTCATGGTTGCCTCACTGGTTTTTTTTGTCCCTTTTTCATTTGTTTTGTTTCTTAATTTCCATATATGAATGAAATCATAAAGTATTTGTCTTTTCTCTGGCTGGCTTATTTCACTTAGCATAATACTCTTTAGCCCCACTCATGTCATTGCAAATGGCAAGATTTTGTACTTTTTGTGGCTGGGTAATATTCCATTATATATATATATATATTATATATATATATATATAATATATATATATCATCATATATATATATTGTGATGCCTTCAGCTTTGCTTTACTTTTTCAAGATTGCTGTGGTTATTTGGGGTCTTTTCAGGCTCCATACATATTTTAGGGTTGTTTGTTCTAGCTCTGTGAAAAATGCTGGTTGTATTTTGGTAGGATTTGTATTAAATGTGTAGATTGCTTTGGGTAATGTAGACATTTTAACAATATTTGTTCTAATCCATGAACATGGATTTTTTCCATTTCCTTATGTCATCTTTAATGTCTTTAATCGGTGTTTTATAGTTTTCAGAGTACAGTTCTTTTACCTCTTTGGTTAGATTTATTCCAAGGTGTCTTATGGTTTTTGGTTCAATTGTAAATGACATTGATTACTTGATTTCTCTTTCTGCTGCTTCATTATTGTTTTACAGAAATACATAGATTGCTGTCCACTCATAGGTATTTCACCATGGGAATGGAAACTTACGTTCACTCAAAAACTTGCATGTGAATGTTCATAGCAGTTTGTTTTTCAGGATTACTGGAAACAATCCAAATGTCCTTAAATTGGTGAGTAAAGAAAAAAAAAACCCTTCACCTATCTATACAATGGAATACATCTCAGCAGTAAGAGAGAATGAACTATTGATGTAAATGAAAGCATGAATTCACTATGCTAAATGAACAAAGCCAGACTCGAAGTCTACGTATTGTATTATTTCACTGATATGAATCCTGGAAAGGATAACATTAGGGTCAGATAACAAATCAGTAATTTTCAGGGGCTGAGTACAAAGGAGCACCATAAAGGCTAGATTATGGTGGTGGTTCCACAGCTATATGCATTTTAAAAACCATTTATAAGTGTTCAAAAAAACCTGAGTAAATATTACTCTTTTTAAACTATTCTGCAGAGAAAAAGTAGGGAGGAAATGGAGCTAAAAATATCCTGTATTTAACTCTTTAATCTTTCTCCTGCACACCCACATTTTCACCCACAGGAAATAAAATTCTCCAGCCCCCAAAGAAGAGCATACTATTCATCTAAGACCCTCCTATATACCCACTGAAGAAAATAGGCAAGAAAGAACCATCAACGTATAAACCAGGGGAATATGAAGTAAATAGATAGGAGAATTGTCACCATAGATCTGAACTACAGCCTTCAAAGTATAGTCCTTCACTTCTAAAGTAGGGAAGGAATCACCTCAATCATGCTTAGCAGGATTTGACAAATGCTACTGGGCAGTGTTTACCTCATGTTCTCATTCTTACTTCGCTTGAATGGAAGTTTCTATTGTATTTTATCTTGTATCTATTCCACTGTTTTGTTGCTTTGAGGGTGGGGTAGGGAGAGGAAGGTAACATGTTATTTACATGAAGTTGAATCTATAGGCTATTTAATAGACTGCATAGTCTGTTTATTCTAAGTTGATCTCTTCTATATCTTTTGGTTGCTAACTTCATAAAAGAAACTTATCAGGTTATTATTGGTTGTTGGCTCATTTTAAAGGTTGTGGAACTAAAATGTTGATTGAGGACTTCTACTTCTGGCAATTACAGATTTGGTAAATTGGACTAACCTTCCCACTGAGGACAACCACAAGAAAAGATGTATTTCCTAAAATCATCAGTGGACTAGAGAATAAAAAAGATAGTGAAGAAATTCTGGCATTGAATTGAGGAAGATAGAAATCAAGAAACATGAACTGCCCTTTTGGGGTTGCTGTTCCCCTTGGATGTTGTCAATTCCACAAGACATGGCAAAGATACGTCTAGAGGGGCAAAAGAATTCAAAACATGCTAAGAGGCAGAAGGCATGAATAATCCCATATGTTTTTGATTAAGGCTCCACTATAGAAGTAAGGATATCCTTAAACTAGATTAACTTTGGCAGAAATGAGAGCCCATCTTCCAATCATATCTGTCCCTGAAATTACAGTCTAGTGGTTCCATATTGTTGTTTTCCATAGGTGCTTGGCAAAAGTTAGTGTAAGTTTTCTCTGAAGATAATATCATTCTAAATTCCAAATTATTTTTATAAACACTTATAATTAAAATGTTTAATATACACTAAAATCACAGCAGAAGACAAAACAATGTGAATATTGCAGCATTATTTACAATAGCCAAGATATCCAAGCAGCTTAAGTGTCCATCAGTAGATGAATGGATAAAGAAGGTATGGTATATATACAATGGAATCTTAGCCATAAAAAAGAATGAGATCTTGCCATTTGCGACAATATGGACAGGCCAAGAGGGTATTATGCTGAGTGAAATCAGTCAGACAGAGAAGGATAAATACCATATAATTTCACTTATATGTGGAATCTGAAAACCAAAACCAATGAATAAACAAATGAAAAAACAGAAACAGACTCAAATAGAACAAATTGGTGGTTACCATAGAGGAGAGGGGAGGAGAAATGGTGAAATAGGTAAAGGGAATTAAGAGGTACAAACTTCCAGTTATAAAATAAGTAAGTCATGGAGATGAAAGTACAGCATAAGGAATACAGTCAATAATATTGTAATAATATTCTATAGTGACTACATTTTTATGGTGAATACTGCATAATGTATAGAATTGTAAAATCATTATGTTGTGTGCTTGAAACTGATATAATATGGCATGATAACTATACTTCAACAATAAAAATTTTATTTATTTTTAAAAATATTTTATTTATTTATTCATGAGAGACACACAGAGAGAGGCAGAGACATAGACAGAGGGAGAAACAGGTTTCCCACAAGGAGCCTGATGTGGGACTCGATCTCAGATCCCAGGATCATGCCCTGAGCCAAAGGCAGAGCCACCCAGGCATCCCAACAATAAAAATTAGAAAAAAAATTGAAATCATAAAAAATCTAACACAAACAAGAACTACTGGAAAAAATAGGCAATAGCAACCTTTCAACAAGGGATTCAGAAATATGAAGAATCATACATTAATTAATATTTCAAATTCTTATTTAAATTCATTTAATTAATATATGGTGTATTATTAGTTTCAGGGGTAGGATTTAGTGACTCATCAGTTGCATATAACACCCAGTGCTCATTCAATCAAGTGCCCTCCTTAATGCCCATCACCCAGTTACTCCATCCCCCATCCCCCACCCCTTCAGTATCCTTCAGTTTGTTTCCTAGAGTTGAGTTCCTTATGATTTATCTCCCTCTCTGTTTTTGTCTATTTTTCCTTATCCTATGTTCATCTGTTTAATTTCTTAAATTCCACATATGAGTGAAATCATATGGTGTTTGCCTTTCTCTGACTGACTTATTTCGCTTAGCATAATAACCTCTAGTTCTATCCACATCATTGTGAAAGGCAAGATTTCATTATTTTTGATGGCTGAGTAATGTTCCTATATATATATATCCATTCATCTGTCAGTGGACATCTGGGCTCTTTCCACATTTTGGCTCTTGTGGACATTGCCGCTATAAGTGTTGGGGTGCATGCACACATGAATTTTAAAATAACTATGTTTACCATGTCAAGGGGCTATAAGACAAGACTGAGTATTTTGGTAGAAGACTAAAAACTTTTTTAAAAAAGACATAAGAGGTTTGAAAAATCATAACATGAACATTTTAGAATTGAAGAACCATGATAACTGAGATTAAGAATTTGATGGGTGAGGGGTACCTGGGTGGCTTCAGCATTTAATTGTCTGACTTTAGATTTTGGCTCAGTTCATGATCTCAGAATCCTGGGATTGAGCCCCACATCAGGCTTCACTGTCAGTGGGGAGCCTGCTTAAGATTCTCTATCTCCCTCTGCCCCTGCCACCACTTGGCACTCTCTCATAAATAAATAAATAAATAAATAAATAAATATCTTTTTTAAAAAAGAATTTGGTGGATGTGTTTTAACATCAGGCTAAACATAGCTGAAGAGTAATTTGGTGAGCTAAAAGGTCAGAATAAAATAGCCAGAATGAAGTATGAACAAAAGGTAAAAATCACTGAGAATGGAACCATAGAGAATGCATGGAGAAGGTCTAACATATTATGTAACTACAATTTCAGAATACGAGAGAGAAGGAGACAGAGGTAATATTTGTAGTGATAAGGGCTTTTATTTCAATAGATAGTTCAGAGACAATTAGCAATTTAGAAAGAAAAAATGAAATTTTATTCTTATTTTATACCATACATAAAAAAAAGTGGTTTCACCAGGGGTGTAGGTCTACATGTGAAAGGCAAAATAATACAGCTTCTTGAAAGTAACATAAGAAAATACTTTTGTGATCTTAGAGTAAGAAATCATTTCTTTTTTAAAAAAGGATTTATTTATTGATTCATGAGAGACACACAGAGAATGGCAGAGGCAGAAGCAGAGGGAGAAGCAGGGTCCCTGCAGGGAGCCCGATGCGGAACTTGACCCAGGGATCAAGACCTTAACAGAAGGCAGATGCCCAACTACTGAGCCAACCAGGATTCCCAGGAATCATTTCTTAAATATGATTAAGAAAATACTAAAAGGAAAAGATTTGATAACATAAAATTCAGAACATCTATTCAGCAAAGTATTCAGAAAGGAGAAAGTGAAGCTATGGAACATATTTGCAAAATATCTGTTTGACAAAGAACCTGTAACCAGAATACCTACAAATCTATAGAAAAATGAGCATAACCATGAGCCTCCAAGAAGAGGACATCCAAATGGTCAATAAACATATGAAAATTTGCTCAACCTCCTTAGTCTCAAGGAAAAAGTAAATGAAAACCACCATGTGATAAGATAACCGATCCAGTAAAATGGCTCATACCAAGTGTTGGCAGGGATGTAGGTTAACCAAAACTCTCGACAGTGCTTAGGGAAGTATATAGTGGTACAACCACTTTGCAAAAACTATTTGGCACTATCCACTAATTTAAAAATATCCTTACCCTACAACCTAGCAAAAGTACATTCCTAGTAGATATGTGTGCATATGTGCACGAAGAAGCATGTACAAGAGTATTTAGAGCAGTGTAATCTAAATAGTTCCAAATTGGAAACAACCCAAATGTCTATTGATAGTAGAATGGATAATGAAATCAGATTCATACAATGGAATATTATACAGTAATGAGTCTAAAATTGTGGTTTCTGGAGCCACAGCCTCAGCATCATCGAAAATGCAGTTAGAAATTCAAATTCTTGGGCGCCTGGGTGGCCCAGTCTGTTAAGTGTCTGTCTGCCTCAGCTCAATTCATGATCCTGGGGGCCTGGGATCAAGCCCTAAGTCAGGCTGCCTGCTTAGTTTGGGGAGCCTCCTTCTGCCTCTCCCTCTGCCTCTGCCACTCCCCTGTTTGTGTTCTTTTACACATGCTCTCTATCAAGTCAATCAATCAATCAACCAATCTATCTGTCTACCTATCTTTGGGGAAAAATTCAAATTCTTAAACCTCATCTTAGACCTACCAAGTCAGAAACTCTAGGTGTATGGGCCTATAAACCTGTGTTTTAACAAGCCCACTGGATGATTCCAATATACTCTCACTTTTGGGAACTGCTGTTCTACGATAACAAAAATAAATGCAACAACCTGGATGAATCTCACAAATATAATTTTGAGTGTAAGAAGCTATATATAACATATACTATGTGGTTTTATTTAAATAAAATATAAAAAATCAGGCAAAACTGAACAGTAATGTTTAAGGATGCATACTGAGGTAGTAAAACTAGAAAGAGGGTAGCCTGGGTGGCTCAGCGGTTTAGCGCCGCCTTCAGCCCAGGGCGTGATCCTGGAGACCTGGGATCGAGTCCCACGTCAGGCTCCCTGCATGGAGCCTGCTTCTCCCTCTGCCTGTGTCTCTGCTTCTCTCTCTGTGTCTCTTATGAATAAATAAATAGAATCTTAAAAAAATAAACTAGAAAGAAAGTCAAGGCAACACTTACCATAAACATCAATGTAGTATTGACTTCTAAGTGATGAAGGAGCAGATAGAGATTGGAAGGGATTCTGAAGGGTATTCTGGAGCAGGTGGCAAGTTTCCTTCATCTGAATGAATCTTTAAATTTCTTGTCTAGGAGGCCTAGGCCTGGCTTCCATGTCCTGATGACTGAGTTGGGAGAGAAGGCTTTCCTTACAGTTGGCAGTTACTACTTGTCCACCTGCTTAACCTAAATGTTGTTGATTTTATCTTCCCTTTCATTATTTTTTTGACCTCTCTGAGTTGATGGCTTCACATAATTCCCCTTACTTGCTTTAGTGGGGTTTCAGGAGGGAGAAAAATGAATGTATGCATTTAATTTTTCACCTTTGCTTGGAAGCCCTCTATCATTAGGAGTTTATTTTGCATCCTGGAAGACTTCATAGGGAAATACTTATTGTCTATGTTCATAACTTAAACATATTATATGGGTAATACATCCCCATTGTAAACAACAAATAATAAATTCAAAAATGTTCCTATTTTTCTTAAGAACATGTTGTAACCACAATTCTGTTTTTTGTTTAACTTTGTATAAATATAGTATTTTCTCACGTTATTTTAACTCTAAGAAAGTGACATTACCAAAATGGCACAATAGGAGGTTACCCACTCTTGTACACCCTTAGAAACAATAATTAGGCAGCTATCCACAGACAAAAGTTCCTTTGTGGGAGATATGGAATCCAGGTAGTAGGCTGTGAAACCCTAGTGGAGACTAGACTGAGTAGGACCATTCTGAGAAGTCTGGCCCATGCCCAGACAGCAGACTCATCCACCGTGGCCCTGGTTATAGACCGGGCAACAGCTCTGTGTCCCTATGGACCCTGATACAGCCCCCATTTAGCTTGGCCCTATCACTATGTGCTACCATCTTCCAAGGGACCTTGCAGGAGTCATACATGCCCAGATCTCAGGTAACAAGCATACCAACATTGGTCCTGCTGAAACCCTGAAGTGGCCAGTGACCTGACTCCAGGGATCCACTGGAAGACATGCCTATCTGTGTTCCCAGAGGTAGGTCCACAGTTCCTAGTCCAATTGCAGAACTTGAAGCATTACTGTAGGCAAGTTCCAGCCCTCCCTCCCTAGCCATGGTTCTTCCTGTTCAGGGACCTACCAGGAGACATACTTCTCAGTGCTCCCACACGCAGGCCCACCAATCTCAGTCTGAATGCATATTTTGCAACAACCCATGAACAGGCTCCAGCCTCACTTAGCTGAAGTCCAGGAGAATCCCTGTCTACCCAGAGACCCACTGGGTCCCTTTCTGCATATGAAGTCCCATCAAGAAGTCAGTTGTATGCAGCCCAGCCTTCTCCAGGATCTTGCCATATTAACATCTTGATCTCCAAAACCGAGAGAAATAAATTTCTGTTGTGTATAAGCTACCCAGTCTGCGGTATTTTGTTACAGCAACCTGAACAGACTAAGACACATTCTGTACAGCAAAGGAAACAAAACAAAAAGTCAACCTAAAAAATGAGAGAATATTTGCGGACTATACACTGATAAGGGATCAATATCCAAAATATGTAAGGACCCCATACAACTTGATAGCAAAAAGCCCGAATAATCTGATTAAAAATGGGCAGAGAATCTGAATAGACATTTTTCCAAATAAGACATACAAATGGCCAGCAGATATATGAAAATATGCTTAACCACACTAACCATCAGGGAAATGCAAATCCATCAGGAAAACCACAATGAGATGTCACCTCATGCATGTTAGGATGACTATTATTAAAAAGGTAAGAAATAGGGGCACCTGTGTGGCTCAGTCAGCTGGGTGTCTGCCTTTGGCTCAGGTCATGATCTTAGGGTCTTGGGCTTGAGCCCCACATTGGGCTCTCTGCTCAGTGGGGAGTCTGCTTCTCCCTCTCTCTCTGCACCTTCCCCCTGCTCATTTTCTCTCTCTCTCTCTCTCTCTCTCTCTCTCTCTCTCTCTCTCTCTCGTAAGTAAATAAAATCTTTAAAAAGAAAGACAAGATGGGATGCCTGGGTGGCTCAGTGGTTGGGCGTCTGCCTTTGGCTCAGGGCATGATCTTGGAGTTCTGCGATCGAGTCCTGCTTTGAGCTCCCTGCATGAAGCCTGCTTCTCCCTCTGCCTGTGTCTCTGCCTCTCTCTCTCTCTCTGTGTCTCTCATGAATAAATAGATAAAATCTTAAAAAAAAATCAGACTCAGAGCCAGAGTAGAATGGTGGTGAGCAGCAGTAGGGAGGTGTGTGAAATGAAGAGATGTTGCTCAAAGGGTACAAACTTTCGGGAACCTGGGTGGCTCAATTGGTTAAGTGTCTGCCTTCCGCTCAGGTCATGATCTCAGGGTCCTGGGATCCAGCCCCGCATTGGGTTCCCTGCTCAGCGGGCAGTCTGCATCTCCCTCTACCCCTCCTCACTGCTTGTGATCTCTCCCTCTCTCTCAATTAAGATATTTAAAAAAAAGGTACAGACTTTCAGTTATACAATGAGTAAACTAATGCACAGCGTAGTGATTATAGTTACTAATACTGTATTGTATGCTTAAAATTTTCTGAGTAGATCCTAAGTGTTCTCACCAGAGACACAAAAAATGTAATTATGTGAGGTGATGGATGTGTTAATTAACTTGGTTGTGGTAATATTTCAATGATATATTTATACATATTTATAATGTATTTGCCTATTAAATGTATATGTAAGTGAATATTAATATATATTAAATCATTACATTGTATACTTTAAATATATACAATTTTATTTCCCAATTATACCTAAATAAAGCTGGAAAAAATAAGATAAAATATCAGATCATTTTATTTTTAACAGCTACATAACATTTCATCATAGAAGCAAACCAGAAATTTATGTAACTATGTTACTATTATTTGATTTATACTGTTATTCCCACCCCAATTTTCCCTTATTATGAGTAATGTTGCAGCGGATAGCTCTGTGATCATTCTCCTAGAATACATTTCAAGAAACATATCAAAGAGCACAGTTTGTATATTTCTCTTCCAGAAAATGGAATAATCTATTGTTTTTCCTGGTTATAGAAGCAATACATGCTTGTAGAAATTTTCAGAAAGTAGTGAAAAAGTAGGAGAAAGCAAGTAAAAATCACCCACAATCCCACAACTTAGTCCTAGAGATAACCACTAGGCTAACATCTTGGTATATCCTTCCACAAATGTTCACAAATACAAATACAGATTTTTAAAAAGATTTATTTATTTATTTATTCATGATAGACAGAGAGAGAGAGAGTCAGAGACACAGGAGGAGGGAGAAGTAGGTTCCATGCTGGGAGCCGGACGCGGGACTCGATCCCGGGACTCCAGGATCGTGCCCTGGACCAAAGGCAGGCGTTAAACCGCTGAGCCACCCAGGGATCCCCAAATACAAATAGAGATTTAAAAATGAACCTATCCTTAATACTTACCCTTCTTTATTAAAAAGTTGAGATGTAATTGACATACATTATGCAAGTTTAAGATAATGTGTTGATTTGATATATTTGATATATTTATATATTTGCAATATACTAACACCTCCATCATGTCATATAATTATCACTTTCCTTTTTTGTGTGTTGAGAACATTTAAGGTATAGTCTCTCAGTAACTTTGAAGTATATAATACAGTATTGTTAGCTATAATCACAATGCTGTGCATTAGATCTCCAGAACTTATTTTTTAAAAAGATTTTATTTATTTATTCATGAGAGACACACAGAGAGAGGCAGAGACACAGGCAGAGGGAGAAGCAGGCTCCCTGTGGGAAGCCTGATGTGGGACTCTATTCCAGGACCGCAGGATCACAACCTGAGCCAAAGACAGACACTCAACCACTGAAACACCCAGGTGCCCCTTATTTCCTAACTGTAGAACATATACACCTTGCCTAATAAACCACTATGCAGTAGAACTTTTTTGGAATGATGGTAATGCTTTATTATGCTCTACCCAGTACAGTAGCTATGTCATGTACCACATGTGGTAGTTTTACTAAGGAACTGGACTTAAATTTTATTTAACTTTAATTTAAATTTACACAGCTGCATATGCCTAGTGGCTACTATATTGGACAACACAGGTATATAATACCTACACATTCATTTTAATAGTTCATAGAACACTTAATCAAATGGATGCACTGTAACTTATTTAGCCAATACCTAACTGGTAGTTATAAGTTGCTTGCAGTTTTTGCTATTATAAACAACACTTCAATGAATACTTAAAAAGAAGAAATATGTTGAAAGAATACTGAGATAGTTCACTTTTCTGGTGTATTATCAGTTCAAACTCCTTTTCCAGTGCTACACACAATTTATTTGATTACTCTTTATTAAATTATGGAAATATTTGATATACCTGGATAGATATTTTATAAACATAACATTCTGAGTATTTCTTTTTAGAAAATGTTTTTATCCAGTCTTAGAACAAGAGTGAAATTCTCAGAAAACCAAATTTATGTGATAGACTTTAATATATTTTCCTTTGTTGGGTAATAGTTTTACTTTTTAATATTTCTCTCAATTTTGAAAATTAGCTTTCATGCAAGACAATGTATGGAAAAGTGTACAGTTGATGGAAAAAGTAAAAATCAACATCCATGTGTGTACCAATAAGTCTAAGAAATAGAATATTACTGGGACGCCTGGGTGGCTCAGTGGTTGAGAGTCTGCCTTCGGCTCAGGACATGATCCTGGGGTCCAGAATTGAGTCCCCCATTGGGCTCCCTGCAGGGACCCTGTTTTTTCCTCTGCTTATGTCACTGCCTCTCTCTGTGTCTCTCATGAATAAATAAAAAATCCTAAAAAAAAGAAATAGGATACTACTACACCCCAAAAGCACAATACACGACCCTCTGTTAACATATTTCACTCCCATTTCCCAAGAGATGAATATTTGAATTTTGTGATAATAACTCCTTCTTTTCTTTAAAGTTTTTAGCACTTAAAATATGTATTCTTAAAAATACATTGCTTAGTTTTGCCTGTTTTTGAACTTCATATACCTGAACTCAAAAGTGTGTATTTTGTGTCTTCTTTCACTTGAATTATTGTATGTCATTGAAGATATTGTTTTATATTGAGAGATAACATACTACAAAGTAAATAAAGTACACTCATATTTATTGCACATCTCACTGATTTTTGAAATTTATGTATACACCCAGATAGCCATCATCCTGCTAAAAATAAGTATTTTTCAGCACTCTGTATGCGTTCCAGGAAAGCCTTCCCTGTCTATAATTCCCTTAGAGGAAACTACTATACTGATTTCTACCATTAATGATTAGTTTGGACTGTGTTTTCAAGTTCATATGAATGCAGTCATCATACAGTATGTAATCTCTTGGAGTCTGGCTTCTTTTGTTTAAAATTATATATTTGAAGGACGCCTGGGTTGCTCAGCAGTTGAGCATCTGCCTTCAGCTCAGAGCGTGATCCCAAGGTCCTGGGATAGAGTCCCGCATAGGACTTCCTGTAAGGAGCTTGCTTCTCCCTCTGCCTATGTCTCTGCCTCTCTCTGTGTCTCTCATGAATAAATAAATAAAATCTTAAAAACATAAAATTGTATCTTTGAGAGTCATTCATGTTGTTTTGATATCATTAGTATGTCTTTCTGTTGTTTTTCCACAGTACTGCATTGCATGAATATGCCAATTTTTTGGCAATTTTTTCGATGATAAGTATTTGGGTTGATTTCAGTTTAGGCTGTTATAAATAAAGCTATTAGGAGAAATCTTGTACATGTCTTTTTGTGGATATATGCATACATTATTTTGGGATATATGGTCACAAGTGAAATGGCTAGATCATGGATCAGAGTAGGCATATAGTTAGCTCTGGTAAATGCTCTTGGTTTTCTATAGTGGCTATACAGTTGTGCATTTCCAGGAGGAGTGTATGAGAGTTCCAGTTCTTCCACATCTTTTCCAACAGTTAGAATTATCAATATTTTTAATTAGAGCCAGTCTGGTGGGTTGTATTTCACTGTGGCATTAATTTGTATTGCACTGAGGACTGATGAACACCTGTTCACATGCTAATTGTCATTTGCATATCATTTTTTGTAAAATGTCTCAAGTTTGTTGCCATGTTTTTATTGTTTCCTCTTATTAATTTGTAGGGTTTTTAAAAATACATACTTGATGTGAATCATTTGTCAGATTTACGCATTGCAAAAACCTTTTGGTATCTTCTAGCTTGCTTTTTCATTTTATTAAAGTTGCATTTTTAAAAGCCTTACTGAAACATAATTCACAGATCACACAGTTTGCTCATTTAAAGTGTATAATTTAATAGCTTTTGGAGTTGTGCAACCATTAACACAATACATTTTAGAATATTTTTATTACCCCGAAAAGAAACCTCTTACCCATTAGCAGACACTTCTCACTGTTCCTCAATAACTTCAGCCTCTGGCAAATGCTAATCTGCTTCCGTCTCTATAGGTTTTCCTATTCTGGAACTTTAATATAAATGCAATCATATAACATGTAGTTTTTTGTGACTGGCTCCTTTCATTTAGGATAATGTTTTGAAGGTCGATCCAAATGGTATGTATCAGTACTTCATTCCTTATTATGGCTGAATAATACCCCTTGTTTGAATATACCACTTTTTGTAATACATTCATCTGCTGATGGACATTTATGGTGTGTCCATTCTTTGGCTATTATGAATAATACTGTTATGAACACTCCTAGTACATGATTTTGCATGGACATATGTTTTCATTTTTCTTGGGAACATATCTAGGAGTGAAGTTGCTGGATCATATTTTAACTCTGTGTTTTACTAAGGAACTGCCGGAGCATTTTCTAAAATGGCTGCACCATTTTTACATCTCCACTAACAATATATGTGTGTTCCAGTTTCTCTATATCTTCATTAACACTTGTTATCGTCCAGTATTTTTTTTTATTATAGCCATTCTAGTGGGTGTGAAGTGACATCTTATTGTGGATTTGATTTGTATATCTCTGATATACAAATAGTGATGTTGAGCATCTTTTCATATGCTTATTGACCATTTGGATATATTCTTTGGAGAAATATGTATTCAAATCCTTTGCCCATATTTAATTGGGTTCTCTTTTTTTGATGGAGTTGTAAGTAGTTAGACTTCTCAATACAAGTGTCTCATCAGGTAGGTGATATGTGACTAATTTCTCTGACTCCGTGGATTGTCTTTTCACTTTCTTCATGGTGTTCTTTTATGCACAAAGGTTTTTATTTTTTGGTGATTTTAATAATGATACTTTGGCAAACAGAATAGGGGTTTTTGATGTCAATAAAGTCAAATTTGTAATTTTTAAATTATTTGTATGTTTTGTGTCCTATTTAAGAATTTTTCTAACTGTCATGAAGTTTATTATTTTGTATGTTCTTCTAGAGCTTTTTTGTTTCATTTTACATTTAGAAATATGATCCATTTTGAATTAATTTTTCTATGGTGTGAGATAGTTTTCAAGGTAGTCTGTTTTTGGATTCTATTCTCATCCATTGATCTTTGTCTTCTTACCAATAACACTCTTAATTACTGTAGCTTTATTGTAAATCTTGAAAACTAGTACTATAAATCTTCCGATTTTGTTCAAGTTTGTCTTGGTTATATAGATCCTTTGCATCTTTATATAACTTTTAAAATTAGCTTATCAATTTCCACAAAAAGTCTTCCTGGATATTTGATTTGGATTAAAATATATTCATATTTCAATTTGAGAAGAATTGATATCTTAACAACATTGAGAATTCCAGTTCATGAACATCATGCAACTCAATTCATTTATGCCTATTAGCAATGTTTTATAGTTTTCACCATAGAACTTTTACACATCTTTTATAAAATATGATCCCAGTTTTTGAAACTTTTGTTATATACATTAGAAACAGCATTTAAAAACATTTTTCATCAGTTGATGGACACAGGGGTGCCTGGCTGACTGAGTTAGAAGAGCACGTGACTCTTGATCTTGGGATTGTGAGTCTGAGCCCCACACTGGGTGTACAGATTACTTAAAAAATAAGAATAAAATAAACATTATTCAATTGTTTGTTTCCAGTTATATAAATACAATTAATTTTTATAGATTTCATGTTCAGCTACCTTGTTAAACCATTTACTTTATCCTAAGGATTTATTTATAGTTTCTTTTGCATATTCTTGGTATATACTATATTATCTGTGAATAATGACAGCTTTGCCTCTTCCTTTTCAATCCTTATGCATTTTATTTTATTTAAATTTTTTGTCTATTTATTTGGACTAAGTTTTTCAGTACAATGGCAGATAGATTTGGTAACAATGGGTAGTTTTTGTCTTGTTTATGATTTTATAGGGAATGTCTTCATTTTTTTATGAATTGGTCTACTCATTTCCAAAGAATTTTTGTAGATACCCTTTATCAGGTTAAGAGGCTTCCTTCTACTTTTCGTTTTCTAATAATTTTTCTTATAAGTGGATGTTGAATTTTATCAAATCCTTTCCACATCTATTGAGATGATCATTTGGTGTTTCTTTTTAAACCTTTGATGTGGTGAATTATGTTACAACTGTTCCCCCTTATCCTTGGGGGTTACATTCCAAGACCAGCACTTAATGCCTGAAATTGTGGATAGCACCAAATGCTAGATTTAGTAGCAAATACTAGGTTTTTCCTCTACTAATACACTTATGATAAAGTTCAATGTATAAAACAGGCACAGTAAGAGATTAACAATAATAACTAATAATAAAATAGAACAATTTTAACAATATACTGTAATAAAAGTTATGTGAATATGTCTTTCTTACAACATCTTCTTGTACTGTACTCACCTTTCTTCTTGTGATGATGTGAGATGATAAAATACCTGTGTGATGAGATGAAGTGAGGTGAATGGTGTAGGCATTGTGATGTGGCATTAGGTTACTATTGACCTTCTTGTGATACATCAGAGGGAGGAGCATTTGCTTCTGGACAGTAGTTGACTATGGTTAACTGAAAGTACAGAAAGTGAAATTGCAGATAAGACAGTATTATTAGACATAAAAATGGCAAAATTTTTACTCCTTGAATAAATACCTTTTTTTGCATGATTTGCTATCTTTTCTATATTTCCATGTTTGATTTGCTAATTTTTAAAAATTATTTTTGTCTCGGTTCATGAATGAGGTTGGCTTAACATAGTTTATGTGAGATTGGAATTCTCTGAATATGAGTTATCATTCACTGGTAAATCTTGTGGGAACTAGAATTTTTTGTAGAAATATTTTTTAAAAAGATTTATTTATTTATTTGAGAGAGAGAAAGCACAGCGGGGAGGGGCAGAGGGAGAGAGAGTCCCAAGCAGACTCTGCTGAACACAGAGACAGATACAGGGCTCTATCTCATGACCCTGAGGTCACAACCTGAGCTGAAACCAAGAGTCAGTCGCTTAATTGACTGAGCCACCCAGGTGCCCCTGTAGACATATTTTTGAATAATCATTCTTTTACTTAAAGGTTATGAAACTATTCAGTTTTTCTATTTCTTTCCACTTCAATTTTGATCTGTCCTTGGTTTATACAGATTGATACAATTTGTTGGCATAATTTTATTATAGGCTTTATATTTGTTTTGTTGTCTGCTGTATCTATAATTAGGTACCCCAGTTCATTCATAATATTGTTTATTTCTGTCTTCTATCTTATTTTTCTTTGTTTAATCTTGACAGTAATTTCATTAGTTTTATTGGTCTTTTCAAAGAATTATCTTTTGTCTTCATTCATTCTCTATTGTTTGCTTTTGTCTATTTCATTAACCTATACTTTTACTCATTATCACTTATGTGTAACCTATCTGAGTTTATTTTGCTGTTCTTTTACTAACTTCTTAAGATATATATAGTTGGAGCAGTTTGGAAGTACATTGGAGACATAATGACTCATTATCCTTAAATACTTTTTTTTTTACATAACCACAGAGCAATTATAAAAATCAGGAAATTAACATTGGCTCATTACTATTATCTAATCTTCAAACTCCATTCAAATTTTGCCATTTGTGTTAATAGTCTCATTTATAGAAAAAGATCTTTGTTTTCTGATCCAGATTCCAAATCAGGATCACATATCACATTTACTTGTGTTGTCTCTTTAGTCTCCTTTAATCTAGAATAGTTCCTTAATGCTTTCTTTGTCTTTAATGACCTCGATACTTTTAAAGAGTTTAGCCCAGTTATTTTTGTACAATAGTCTCAAATTGTGTTTATTTGTTTTTTCCATAACTAGATTCAGACTACTCATTTTGGTAGGAGTACCACAGAATTAATATTGTGTCCTTCTCAGAACACTATATGAGGAGTCAACAATGTTGATTTGTCCCTTTCTGTTGATATTAATTTTGATTTACTGGTTAAGGTAGAATTTACCAAGTTTCTTTACTGTAAGTTTCCAATTTTTCAATTTGTAAGTAACAAGTATCTTAAGGAGAGAAACTTTGAAATTATGTGAATATCTCACTCCTCCTGTGAGATATTCGCTTCGGCAGCACATATAATATCCCACTCCTCAAACTTTTATCTGTCTCTTTTAGTATCCACTGGAAATTCTTTCCTGAGTCAATTAGTATTATGATAGTTTGGTTCCCAGACTTTGATTTTTTAACTCCATAATTCATCCTACATTTGTTAGTCTAAATTCCAACATAAAAAGATATTTTTTATGTATGTATTTATTTACTTGTAATAGTATGCATTCATGTATTCCTATTTTGATGTTATAATTTATTACCATCATTATTTATTTTGATACTCAAATAGTCTAAGAGTTGGCCAATTAAAGCCCTTTGTTAAGACACTTATATCCTTTTGGCATGTGCTTATTGTTATTAGAGCACTTCCTTACTTTCTGACTTTTTTATTTATTGATTTATTTTTATTTTTTTTTTTACTTTCTGACTTTAAAAGA
This sequence comes from Canis lupus familiaris, assembly GCF_011100685.1. Lineage (NCBI taxonomy): Eukaryota > Metazoa > Chordata > Mammalia > Carnivora > Canidae > Canis > Canis lupus. Next base: position 82,945,480 of record NC_049260.1, read on the forward strand.
TACCCCAGACTCATCTTTTAATTTCCTCACTCCAGCTCTAGAATGAGCCATTTCTTCAAGGAGTCCTGGGTCATATATGTGTTCATTGCTACTGCAGTGTCATTGCTTCTAGACCCTCTGTATGTGTATAGGCCAAGCTATATTTATGTATTTCCATGGTTATTGAAAGATCTAAAATGCAAATTTGTTATTTTATTTTATATTTTATAACATTAAATACATATTTAATACATACAATAAATATGTATTAAATTACATATTATATTATTATGTATGAAATAGTATGTATGTGTAAAAATCTGAGCATTCACACTGATACCTCTAATTCTAGTCTAACACCACAGAGTTGACTCTAGCCTTCCCATTTTCCAACAGTGAGAAATCTGGCTTCCAATATCCAAAATATATTTACTGATTTGCTCAATCCTATGCACAGAATGCACAAGGCAGTTTTATGATTGCTAATCCATTTCACTGTGAAACACAAACCTATAACTCAAGTTTGATATTTTCTTACTTTTTTTTTTTGTCTTTGGTCTGAGGACATACAGTCAAAACACGATGTTCAAACATTATCTGGGTTTATTCTATCCCCTCCTTCAGCTTTGTTATGAGCTAGATTCACTTGTTTCTGGTTCCATTTTGAAAAAATTTTAAAGATTTTATTTACTTATTCATGAGAGACACACAGAGAGAGGCAGAGACACAGGCAGAGGGAGAAGCAGGCTCCATGCAGGGAGCCTGACATGGGACTGGATCCCGGGTCTCCAGGATCACGCCCTGGGCCGAAGGCAAGCGCTAAACTGCTGAGCCACCCAGGGATCTCTCTGTTTCCATTTTGTTGTGTGTTTTTACCCATACTTTTTATTTTAATTTTTTTGTATGTGAAACATTGACGTGGTTCCAAAGTCAGAACCATAGACAAAAGTATATTCAGAAAAGTATAATTACGTTCATCCTCTATTCCCGTTTCCCGACACCATCCTCTCTACCCTGCACCCTCACCCTGCCATAGGTACAAATTTCATTATTTTTGCTTTTTACTTCATATATTTCTTTTTGCACAAATGAAAATTTATATATCTTTTTTATATATCCTTCTGTCTTACACGAAAAAAAACTTACAATACACTTTTACATTTCACTTCTTCTATCCACTTAACAGTATATCCTAGAACTAATGTTCAGAGATCTTCATTACTTTTTTAAAAATTATAATTAATAGACCTCTTTTTTGAGAAGTTATAGGTTTACAGAAAAAAAATCTAGCTAAAGGTATAGAGAGTTCCCATATGCTCCTCACTTACCGGCAATTTCCTTTATTTTTAACATCTTGCATTCATGTGATGTATTTATTACAAATGATGAGCCAATATTGATACATTATTATCAAAGCCCAAAGTTTACATTAAGGTTCCCTTTTTCTGTTGTACATTCTGCAGGCTTTGATAAATGTATATTAATGTGTATCTATTACTATAGTGTCATACAGAAAATTCACTGCCCTAAAAATCTCCTGTGCTCAAACTATTCATCCACCCATCCCTTCCAAATTCCTGGCAACCACTGATCTTTTTGCTCCCTCAATAGTTTTGTCTTTTCCAGAATGTCATATGGTGGAATCACACAGTATACAGCCTTTTCAGGTTGATTTCTCTCAATAAGCAATATGCATTTAAGGTTCCTTCAGATCTTTTCATGTCATGATATTTCATTTCTTTTTATTACTGAATAACATTCCATTGTATGGATGCATTATAGTTTGTTTATTCATTCATCTATTTTTTTAAGATTTTATTTATTTATTCATGAAAGACACAGAGAGAGAAAGAGAGAGGCAGAGACACAGGCAGAGGGAGAAGCAGGCTGCATGCAGGGAGCCTGACATGGGACTCGATCCTGGGTCTCCAGGATCACGCCCGGGGCTGAAGGTGGCGCTAAACTGCTGAGCCACCCGGGCTACCCTCATTCATCTATTGAAGGATATCTTGGTTGTTTCCAACTTTGACAATTATTAATAAATCTATAAACATTTGTGTGCAGGTTTTTAAATTTTTTTAATATAATCTCTACATCCATTGTGGATCTCAAACTTATAACCCTGAGATCAAGAGTCACATGCTTTACCAACTGAGCCAGCTAGGGACCCCTGTGTGCAGGTTTTTGTGTAAATATAAGTTTTCGACACATTTGGATAAAATAAAAAGGAGTACAACTGCTGGAAAATATGGTAAAATTATATTCGGTTTTGTAAGAAAGAAACTGTCTTCCAAATAGCTGTAACATTTTGCATTCCCACTGGCAATGAAAGAGAATTCCTAATGCTCCACATCTTCTGTAGCATTTACTGTTGTCAGTGTTGTGAATTTTGGCCATTTTAATGGGTGTGTAGTGGTATCTCAGCATTCTGATTTCCATTTTCCTAATGATGTATGATGTTGAGCATCTTTTCCTATACTCATTGCTGTCTGTATATCTTCTTTGGTGAGGTGTCTCTTCAGATCTTTTGTCCATCTGTCTCTTCAGATCTTTTGTACGTATTTTGTCAGTTGATTAAAATTGTGTTGTTTTCATGTTGTTGAATTTTAAGAGTTCTTTATATATGTTAGATACCAGTTCTTCATCTGACATGTGTTTTACAAAGATTTTCTCCCAGTCTGTGGCTTGTATCTTAACAGCGACTATTGTAGAGCAGAAGTTTTTAACTTTAATGAAGTCTAACTTATTAATTTTTTATTTTATGAATTGTGCTTTTGGTATTGTGTCTAAGAGGTTATTTGCCAAACCTAAAGCCATATAGGTTTTCTCTTGTTATCTTCTAGGAATTTTATAGTTTTGCATTTTATATTTAGGTTTATAATCCATTTGGGGTTAATTTTTGCAAAAGGCTTAAAGTTTGCTTCTAGATTAATGTTTTTGCATTGGACTATCCCAGTTGTTCCAGTACTCTTTGTTGGCAAGATTATCATTTTTACATAAAATTACCTTCACTCCTTTATCAAAGACCAGTTGATTATATTTGTGTAGGTCAATTTCTGGTCTATTATGTTCCATTGATCTATTTGTCTCTTCTTTCACCAATACAACACTTTCTTGATTAAAGCAGCTTTATAGTAAGTCTTGAAGCCAGGTAGTGTCAGTCCTCTGACTTCGTTCTCCTTCAATACTGTCTTGGCTATTCTGTGACTTTTACATTTTCATATAAATTTTAGGGTTAATTTTTCAAAATGCATGAAATAACTGATGGGATTTTCATTGAGATTACATTGAATATATAGATCAAGTTGGAGAGAACCAATATCTTGATAATATTGTTTCTTCCTATCTGTGTACAGGGAATATCTTCCCATTTATTTAAATATTCTTTGATTTTTTTTCCATCAGAGTTTTAGAGCTTTCCTCATATAGATCTTGTACATATTTTGTCAGATTTATTTTTTTAAAGATTTTATTTATTTATTGATGAGAGACACGCACACACACACACACACAGAGGCCGAGACACAGGTAGAGGGAGAAGCAGGCTCCATGCAGGGAGCCTGACCTGGGATTCGATCCTGGGTCTCCAGGATCAGGCCCTGGGCTGAAGGTGGCGCTAAACCGCTGAGCCACCAGGGTTGCCCTTTTGTCAGATTTATACTGAAGTATTTCATTTCCTTGGTGCTAATATAAGTGTTATTGTGGTTAAAATACTTTTTTAGGGATGGCTGGGTGGCTCAGCAGTTGGGCATCTGCTTTTGGCTCAGGGCGTGATCCTGGGGTCTGGGGATCGAATCCCATATTGGGCTCCCTGCATGGAGCCTGCTTCTCCCTCTGCTTGTGTCTCTGCCTCTCTCTTTCTGTGTCTATCATGAATAAATAAATAAAATCTTTAAAAAATATAATACTTTTTTAAGCACTCATTATAGTTTGTTTATTGATACAAAAAATTACACACATCAAATATGTGTATCTTGATGAATTTGGACATATAAATAGACTTGTGATAACTAGCATCACAACCAAGATATTAAACATATCCATTACCCCCCACCCCAATTTTCATTGTGTTCTTTTCTGTTTTGCTTTGTTTTTGGTCAGAACATTTGACATGGGATATATCATCTTAACATATTTTAAAGTGCATAATACCACGTACAGTAATGATACTGTTTTCTTCTAATTAAGTTCTATGTGCAACATGGGGCTTGAACTCATGACCCTGAGATCGGGAGTTGCATGCTCTTCTGACTAGTCAGGCACCTCATTATTGTTTTCATTTCCAGATTCCAATTTTTCAACTGACTTTTGTGTATTATTCTAGTATCCTGTAAATGTGCTGTGCTATAGCTGCTTCTTAGGAGTTTTTTGGCTGATTCTCTGGGTTTTTCAGCAGAAACAGTCATATCATTTATGCACAAAGACAGTTTATTTTCTTCCTTCCCAATCTGTATACCTTTTCTTCCATATTGCATTATCTAGGATTTCAGTATGGTGCTGAATAGATAATGATGTTGAATGGTGAGATGAACATTCTGACTTTGTTTCTTATTCTAGGGAAAAAGCATCTAGTTTCTTACTATTATGGAATATGTTAGACATAGGTTGTTTGTAGAGGTTCTTTATCAAATTAAGGAAGTTCCTCTTGACTCCTACTTTGCTATGAGTTTCTATCATGAATGGTGTTGAATTTTATCAAATGCTTTTTCCTTTTTTTTGGCTGGGTACAGTGTACTTTATTGATCATACATGACAAGGTAGGGCTCTGTAAGCTTCTCCTTTTCTACAGGGGATCTGGGATTGAAACTGTATTGAGGTTGTGAGAGTCTCAATGTGTTGAGGGATGGGTTGGGGCTAGGAGTCTCCAGTAACTGAAGAATTCTCTTCCTCTTGTGCTTTCATTGGGTCTGGTAGTCCAGGGGTCTCTTACTCCTTGGAGGCCATGTGGACCGTAAAAAGTCCAACACCTGGTTCCTGTAGCCAAATTCATTGTCATACTAAGAAATGAGCTATAGATGAAATGATTATTGAGACCAATGGCAGCCCCAGCATCACTGTTAAAGTCTCGGTGTAGTCCAAGATGTTCTTGAGGTGGCCCACATTCTTGATGGCATTGTATTTGGAAGCTTTCTCCACACAGCAGGTCATATCTATGACTCTTACACTGGGGATGGGTACATGTAAGGCCATGCCAGTGAGCTTCCCATTCAGCTCAGGAATAACCTCGCTCACAGCCTTGGCAGCACCAGTAGAAAGAAGCAGGAATAATGTTGAGGGCAGCCCCTTGGCCATCACACCACAGCTTTTCAGAGGGGCCATCCATAACCTTTTGCATGGAAGTGATGGCATGGACTGTCGTCATGAGTCCCTCCATGATGCAAATGTTGTTATGGATGATTGTGGCCAGAGAGGCCAAGCAATTGGTTGTGCAGGGGTCATTGCTGACAATCTTAGGGAGTTGTCATACTTTTCATGGTCCATGCTCATCACAAACATGCAGATATTAGCAGAAGGGACAGAGATGATGACCCTCTTGGCCCTACCTTCAAGTGACTCCCCAGCCATCTCCATAGTAGTGAAGACTCCAGTGGGCTCCACAATGCATTCAGCATCCACATCACTTGGGTGCTGATGCCGGCAGGAGCTCACTCTCAGGAGATGGAGATAGGTTTTTCATTGATGACAAGTTTCCTATTCTCAGCCTTGCCTGTACCACTGAATTTGCCATAGATGGAATCATACTAGAACATGTAGCTCATGTAATTGAAATCAATGGAGTCATTGATAGAGGCATTATCCACTTTGCCAAGCACACAATATAGGCAAATCCATTTACTCGACCTTCATTATCATGTTTCAGGGATGTGGTTGGCATTGCACAAGAACATGCATCTATCTGTTAAATGGGAAGAGCAGAAAGCCTGCCAAATGCTTTTTCTGTATCTTTTCATATGACCATAAGATTTGTATTGTTTAGCTTGTTGTGATGGACTACATTAATTGACTTTCAGATGTCACACCAGCCCTGCATATCTGGAATAAATCCCATAATGTCATGATGTATAATTCTCTTTATACATTTTTGTATTCAATTTGCTCATATTTTCTCAAGGATTTTTTCATCTATGTTCATGAGAGACACTGGTCTGTAGTTTCTCTCTCTTGTAATATATTTGGTTCTGGTATTAGGGTAATGCCAGCCTCAGAATGAGTTAGGAAGTATCACCTCAACTTCTATTTTCTAGATAAGCTTATATGGATTTAGTATAATTTCCTTAAATGTTTGGTAGATTTTACATTGGTAGAATTCACCATCTCAGCCTATTGCTTTCTGTTTTGTCATGTCATTAATTATCGATTTAATTTTTTAAATAGATGCAGACTTATTAAGATTGTCTATTTCTTCTTTTGTGAGTTTTGGTAAATTGAGTCTTTCAAGGAATTGTTCCATTTCAACTAAGTTATCTAATTTGGGAACAGAGAGTTGTTCTTATTATTCTTTTATTATCCTTTTAATGTCTATGGGATCAGTAGTGATGGTCCTTATTTCATTTCTAGTTTTAGCAAATTTGTGTCTGTTCTCTTTTTTCACTTACTTAACCTAACTACAAATTCATCTGTTTTATTGACCTCTTCAAAGAACGAACTTTTGGATTTGTTGATTTTTCTCTACTGATTTTTTGTTTTCAATTTTATTGATTTCTGCTCTACTTTTTATTATTTCTTCTGCTAATTTTGTATTTAACTTGTTCTTTTATTTTAACATTTGTTCTCCTTTTCTCATTTCCTAAAGTGGAAGCTTAAATTATCGATTTGAAGTCTTTATTCTCTAATATCCAATGCAATAAATTTCCCTCTAATTACTGCTTTTTCTGCATACCACATATTTTATCATTTTATTTTTATTTTTTTTTATTTTTTATTTTTTTATCATTTTATTTTTAAATTGGTTTAAAATATTTTTGTAGGATCTAGTTTTTACTTAAAACCCAGTTAGTTAACCAATAGTGTAATATTAGTTTCAGAAGTAGAATTCAGTAATTCATCACTTACATATAATACCCAGTGCTCGGGATCCCTGGGTGGCGCAGTGGTTTGGCGCCTGCCTTTGGCCCAGGGCGTGATCCTGGAGACCCGGGATCGAATCCCACGTCAGGCTCCCGGTGCATGGAGCCTGCTTCTCCCTCTGCCTATGTCTCTGCTTCTCTCTCTCTCTGTGTGACTATCATAAATAAATAAATAAAAATTAAAAAAAAATACCCAGTGCTCATCACAAGTGCCCTTCCCAATACCCATCATCCACTTAGCTCATCTCCCTGCCCACTTCCCCTTCAGCAACCTTCAGTTTGTTCTCTATTGTTAAGAGTCTGTTTTATGGTTTGCCTCGCTCTCTCTCTTTTTCCCCCTATGTCCTTCTGTTCTGTTTCTTCAATTCCACATGAGTGAAATCATATGGTATTTGTTTTTCTTTGAGTTATTTCACTTAGCATAATGTACTCTAACTCTATGTCATTGCAAATGGTAAGATTTCATTCTTTTTATCGCTGGGCAATATTGCATTGTAGATATATATACCACAACTTCCTTATCCATTCATCAGTCAAAATATGTTTTAATTTCTCATGAGACTTCTTTGAACCACATGTTATTTAGAAGCATGTTGTATTTTTTTTTCAATTATCTCTTTCTTATTTATTTCTGGTTTAATTCCATTGTAGTTTAAGAGCATATACTGTATGGCTTTTCTTCTTTTAACTTTGTTAAGCTGTGTTTTATGGCCAAGACTATGGTCCATATTGGTGAATGTTTTGTATGAATTTGAGAAGAGTGTGCATTCTGCTGTTGTTAGATAATGTATTCTATAGATATCAGTTAGATCCAGTTAACTGTTGGTACAGTTCAATTCAACAATGTCATTAATTTTCAGCATGTTGCGTCTGTTCATTTTATTTTTATTTTTATTTTTAAGTAGTCTCCACCCCTAGTGTGGAGCTCAAACTTAAAACTCCAAGATCAAGAGTCATGCTCTACTGACTCAGCCAGCCAGGTGCCCCTGGATCATGAATTATTGGTAGAGGAGTGTTGAAGTCTCCAGCTATAATAGTGGATTCATCTATTTCTCCTTGAAGTTCTATCAGTTTTTGCCTCACATATTTAGACACTGCTATATGCATTATGCAGACACATTAATGCATACACATTAAGGATTGCTATGTCTTCCTGGAGAATTGAACTTTTATCATTATGTAATGCCCTTCTCTATCCCTAATAATTTTCCTTGTTCGAAGTCTACTTTGTCTGATATTAACAAAGCCACTCTAGCTTTCTCTTGATTACTGTTGGCATGTTATATCTTTCTCTGTCCCTTTACCTTTAATCTATATATGTCTTTACATTTAAAGTGTCTTTGTTTTTTTGTAGACAACATACAGTTGGTCTTGGTTTTTTTTTTTATCCATTTTGACAGTCTCTGTCTTTAACTGGTATATTTAATCTGTTGACATTTAAAGTGATTGTTGATATAGTTGTAGTAACATCAACCACCATTTGTTATTTTCTATTTTTTTTAAAGATTTTATTTATTTATTCATGAGAGACACAGAGAGAGAAGAGAGAGAAGCAGAGACATAGGCAGAGGGAGAAGCAGGCTCCATGCAGGGAGCCCGATGTGGGACTCAATCCTGGATCCTGGAATCACGCCCCGAGCCAAAGGCAGACACCCAACCACTGAGCCACCCAGGCGTCCCTATTATTTTCTATTAATTGCCTTTTTTATTTATTATTTTTTTCTGGTCTTCCACTCTTTTTCTGTCTTCTTTGGATTTGAGTATTTTACGGGATTTCATTTTTTTCTACTTTCTTAGCATATCAATTGCATTTCTGTTTTAAGTGGTTGTCCACTCATTTACAATATACATTTATAATTAATCCAAGTCTACTTTCAAATAATAGTCCATTACTACATGGATAGTACAAGTAGCTTATAACAAAGTATTCCTATTTCCTCCCTCTTATCCCTCATAGCATTGTTGTCATTCATTTCACTATCCATGAGTTATATTACTGAATGCATTGTTGCAACTATTTTGAACAAAATGTTACCTGTTTGATTGAATATAAGACAAATAAAAGATTTTATTTTACCTTCATATATTCCTAATGCTCCTCTAATGTTTTTCCTTTCATAGCATAAATCTGAATTTTTGATTCATATAATCTTTCTTCTTTCTGAAGAACTTTTAGAAACATTTCTTGCTAGACAGATTTAGTAGTAACAAATTCCCTCAATTTTGTTTTGTCTGAGAAAGTATTATTCTCACTTTTGAAGAATCATTTCACTGGGTTCACAGAATTCTGGGTTAATGATTTGTTTTTTTTTTAACACTTTAATATTTTAATCCACGTTCTTCTTCCTATATAGTTTCTGTAAAGAAGTCAATGTAATTCTTATTCTTGCTTCTTTTTATGTAAGGTGGTTTCCCTCTCTATATTCTCTTTTATTTTTCCATGATTGTTCAGCTCCAAGGCTCAAGATAGGCAATATATTCCTTTTGGTTATTGAAAAGGCAGATTTCTTTCTAGATTACTCTTAAATGACCTCAGAAATTGGAGGTTCAAAATTTGTATAAGGACCTCTTGGTGGATTCCACACCTGACGAGTCCCTGGGCTTTGTATTCTGTTCCCTGCATCCTTTAAATATGTAAAAAGTAATGTTTAATTCTACCCAATTTAGTGAATATTATCAAGATGAAAGCTTCAGTGTTCTATTTAGCTTTCTGGGAAGCCATTTTTTTAAAGTTTTAAAATTTTAATTCCAGTATAGTTAATATACAGTGTTATATTAATTTCAGGTGTACAGTACAGCTATTCAGCAATTCTATATGGAAGGCATATTTTTAAATACTTAGCCAAACTATTCTTCACCTTTTTTTCAGACCCCAAAAGTCACTAAAAGTATTTGACTATTATTTTTGTTTTTTTCAGATGGAAGATCATTCTGGGCACAGTTTCTTATATTGCTGAAAATGGAACCTTTTGGAGAAAACATAAAAAGATAGTAGTTTTATGTTTTCCCATGTTTTGTATACAACAAAATAAATTCTATTATTTTTTGTCTAAAAACATTTTTATTTTAGGGTAGTCATGATTGATAATGCAGTTGATCTTGAAGGACTAGAAACAACATATCAATAATTAAAAGCAGATAAATTATCTTATAATCATTACTATCAACTGCATTTCTGTATGAAAAACAGATTACAAACGATAACTGAAATCTTTAGGCATTATTCATTGCTTCATTTTTTAAGAGAAAGCCTTAAATTGCATCTTCTCTTACCACTGTGCTTGAAGATAGGTTATCAAAATCTTTAGTGTTATCTTTCTTCATAGCTGTGATAAATCTGAGTGAAAGCCATATTACAATATCTTGGCATTTTTTTTGGATTACATAAGGACCTAGTCTTTCTTTTTTTTAAAAAAAGATTTTATTTACTTATTCATGAGAGGCACCGAGAGAGAGGCAGAGGCAGAGGGAGAAGCAGGATCCTTGCAGGGAGCCTGATGGTGAGACTCATCCCAGGACCCCAGAGTCACGACCTGAGCCAAAGGCAGATACTCAACCACTGAGCCACCGAGGCATCCCAAGGACCCAGTCTTTCAAAATGTGAAGGTGTACTGTGATTATTGAATAAGACTGTGGGCAAAGTCCCTGATGGAGACAAAATAATCTCTTGAAGGCAAAGACTGTATATCAAGAATCACTGCATAATAATGGTAATAGTACAAGCAAAACTTTAAAAATGGACATGAGAGCCTGGTGGCAGCTTGTCTTCATTTTTATTTCAATCTTATTTGAGACCTTTTTAATATTTTTAATACACTGCCTACATTCAGCTAATAGCGACTCTGGGTCCCTGCGAATGAGCACCCTAGTGTACAATTGTACCTAGAGGCCACAATCTGACTCTATACAGCACACAGTCTGTGCATTCATTTCCTCACCTGCGATGGTAGGGGTGTCTAAGGCCAGAGAATGACTGGATGTTTGTGAGCCTCAGGTATAGAGGAACATGAAGTAGCCTATTGTTCCACATCAAGATATCTTCCTAGACTTTCTATAGACTACCTAGATGCTGCCTACATATGAATTGCCCCTTCACAGGACAAGGCTTCTAAAAACACTGTTCCAGATTCTCCTGTATTGTCTCCTCTAGTGTAGAACCTATACTCTTGAAATCTTCCTCCTCACCCTCAGGGATCCTGCAGCATCTCCCAGTTGTATGCAGGTCCTTTTTTTACTACTACCTGGTTGATTCTGATGCTTACATTTTTACTTTGTTTCTCCCTGTAGCCATTGCTTACTCAGACATGGTTTGTTTAGTCCTGTATAGGCATCCTTGCAAAAGTCATTCTTTACTATTATTATAATTTTAAATGTTTCAGGATAAAGTAAAAACTGTTTTGATGTTTTTTAGCTGGGATAGGCTATGCTTTCCAATTCACAGGCATGTTGAGGCCCTTTGTCACCTCCTTATTCTGTACAAGATGAACAATTTGTCCAGTGAGGTTATCATTCTGCTCCTGTATTTGTTGGTTTGGAGAGAAGAGCTACATCTAGGTTATCTTTAAATTTTTCTTTCTATAAATGATTATATACTATATACAATATTCTCTACATTGCTTATTTCACTTAACAATCTTGAACATATTTCCATATCAATAATATAGAACTGCTTCTTTCTTTTAAACTACTGCCAGGTACTCCACTGTATAAATGTAAAACAACTAATTTAGCCAATCCCCTACTGAAGGATGTTAAGGGTTTTTTTTTTCAGTCTTTTCCTATTACGAACAGTGCAGCAACAAACATCCTAGTATATACATTATATGCACATGTGCCTCTAGAATACTGAATCACAGGATGTGTGCATTTTTATATAGATACATATGGCCAGTTTACTCTCCACTGAGTTTACATTCTATTGAATTTTAAAATTTTTAATGATTTTATTTATTTATTTGACACAGAGAGAGAACAATCAGGGGGAGTGGCAGAAGGAAAGGGAAAAGTAGGCTCCCTATTGAGCAGGGTGCCTAATACGAAGCTTGATCCCATGACCCCGGGATCATGACCTGAGCCAAAGGCAGATGCTTAACCGACTGAGCTACTCAGGTGCCCCCTCCATTGATATTTTAAAACTAATGGTAACAAGTTCTTCCCTTGCACACAAAAGAACTCTTCCTTACACTACATTATTTTAACATTTTGAATTATTTTCAAAATTAATATAGTCTTCTTTTAAAATTAAAAAAAATTAGAGTAGGCTGAATCCTCTTTTCCCACTATTCCCAAATCTGGTCTAATCAGTGCTGTCCTCAAAGCAATCACCATCTTGAGTGTGCATGTTACGATGTGTATTCTTTTTTACTCTTTCCTGTGCATTGGCAATAATATACATTAAGTGTAACTATAGAGGATACATACATTACTTTGTGGTTTGAACTTTTTTTTTTTTAATTTTTTTAATTTTTATTTATTTATGATAGTCACAGAGAGAGAGAGAGAGAGAGGCAGAGACACAGGCAGAGGGAGAAGCAGGCTCCATGCACCGGGAGCCTGACGTGGGATTCGATCCCGGGTCTCCAGGATCGCGCCCTGGGCCAAAGGCAGGCGCTAAACCACTGCGCCACCCAGGGATCCCTGGTTTGAACTTTTAACATAAATGTTATCATATTATGTATATCATTTTGCATGGTTTTTAACCTAGTAATTTTTTTACTTCACTCTACATTGATTGATGACTGAAAAAAGATATTATTTCTTGCTCAAGATGCATGTCCATTGAGGGTTAGAGAGCTCTGCTCATTGGACTTAGGGACCCAAGCTGCTGGAGTAGTCACTATTTTGAACATAGACAGTTTTCATAGCATAAGGAAAGCAAGCTCTTCAGGTTTTCCCACGTGTCACAGAAGGAACAACTCATTGGCCAAAATTAGACATACTGTCCTAAGCAACCATAAGAGAGCCACTGAGTGCAATCTTACTGTATGTCCAGAAAGTGAAGCAAACTAACAGCAAATAACACTAATTACTCTAATAATCAAGAAAACTGAGCTGCAGAACATACACATTTCCCATTTTAATATACACTCCCAAATTATACTCCAAAGTATACCACTATCAGACTGTGATCTCCCCATATTTTTCTCAACAATTGTTAATAGCATTTTTTTTAAGTTTTCCAGTCTGATGAAGGAAAAAAAAATGATGCTAATATAATTTGTATTTTTTCTGATTGCTAGTGTGGTTGAGTATCTTTTCATTTGTATCAGTCTTTTGTACTTCTTCTTCTGTAACCTACATGTTCATGTCATTGGCCATTTTTCTATTAAGTTGTTATTAAGTATTCTAACCAATTTGTAGAAGTGCTTTATACATTATGGATATGGATCCTTATTGTTATGTGTGTTGTAAATTTTTTATCAGATTGTTATTTAAAGTCCACTTCCTTTTATTATTCTCCATGGACACAGAAACCAATGCTTTGAATCTCTCACATAAAGTCCACTGAAACATTTGAAAATAGCCAAGTCACTCACTATCTTTCTCTTCTTTGAGCTAAATAGTCTGAATTCCTTTAACCCTTCCTCATAAGACTGATATTTCAATTTCTTTAATCACATTTCTACTTTGTACACATATTGGTACTATAGTGGCCTACTAGACACACCATACACTTCTAATCTGTGTAGCTGGCCTGCTTTTTTTCTTTCTTCTCTTCTTAATTAGCAGCCAGTAAGCTTAAAACTAAATTTGTTTTCCACCAATAGGAAGAACATATTTCTTTACAACTTGCATTTTGAGCCCCATTCCAGCCTTTTTATATCCCAATACTTGTTTCTCTCTCCTTTGCTATTTTTAAATTCACCTTATATTTTATTTTATGTGTCATTAGATGTCTATTTTTCTGGGAAAATGAGAGGTATAAGTAAATGGGTAAAGGGCAGAGAGAGAAAGTGAATGAGAGAGCTCTGGAAAATTTATAATGTAAAAGTTCATCTCCCAGAACTATTTTATCTTAATTTTAGCCTGCTTTGGTTGGATACTTTCCCCACAAGAACTTTATGGTATAGATTCTGGTAAATTCTTTTTTTTAAAGATTCTGTGGCCGAGTTCAAAAAGGGTGTTGCCTGTGTTCTTCTCTAGGATTTTGATGGAATCTTGTCTCACATTTAGATCTTTCATCCATTTTGAGTTTATCTTTGTGTATGGTGAAAGAGAGTGGTCTAGTTTCATTCTTCTGCATGTGGATGTCCAATTTTCCCAGCACCATTTATTGAAGAGACTGTCTTTCTTCCAATGGATAGTCTTTCCTCCTTTATCGAATATTAGTTGCCCATAAAGTTCAGGGTCCACTTCTGGATTCTCTATTCTGTTCCACTGATCTATGTGTCTGTTTTTGTGCCAGTACCACACTGTCTTGATGACCACAGCTTTGTAGTACAACCTGAAATCTGGCATTGTGATGCCCCCAGATATGGTTTTCTTTTTTAAAATTCCCCTGGCTATTCGGGGTCTTTTCTGATTCCACACAAATCTTAAAATAATTTGTTCTAACTCTCTGAAGAAAGTCCATGGTATTTTGATAGGGATTGCATTAAACGTGTATATTGCACTGGGTAACATTGACATTTTCACAATATTAATTCTGCCAATCCATGAGCATGGAATATTTTTCCATCTCTTTGTGTCTTCCTCAATTTCTTTCAGAAGTGTTCTATAGTTTTGAGGGTATAGATCCTTTACATCTTTGGTTAGGTTTATTCCTAGGTATCTTATGCTTTTGGGTGCAATTGTAAATGGGATTGACTCCTTAATTTCTCTTTCTTCAGTCTCATTGTTAGTGTATAGAAATGCCACTGACTTCTGGGCATTGATTTTGTATCCTGCCACGCTACCGAATTGCTGTATGAGTTCTAGCAATCTTGGGGTGGAGACTTTTGGGTTTTCTATGTAGAGTATCATGTCATCGGCGAAGAGGGAGAGTTTGACTTCTTCTTTGCCAATTTGAATGCCTTTAATGTCTTTTTGTTGTCTGATTGCTGAGGCTAGGACTTCCAGTACTATGTTGAACAGCAGTGGTGAGAGTGGACATCCCTGTCTTGTTCCTGATCTTAGGGGAAAGGCTCCCAGTGCTTCCCTATTGAGAATGATATTTGCTGTGGGCTTTTCATAGATGGCTTTTAAGATGTCGAGGAATGTTCCCTCTATCCCTACACTCTGAAGAGTTTTGATCAGGAATGGATGCTGTATTTTGTCAAATGCTTTCTCTGCATCTAATGAGAGGATCATATGGTTCTTGGTTTTTCTCTTGCTGATATGATGAATCACATTGATTGTTTTACGGGTGTTGAACCAGCCTTGTGTCCCAGGGATAAATCCTACTTGGTCATGGT